>NC_135660.1:90646390-91846390 GCF_964188315.1 Podarcis muralis | reverse complement strand
TGCACTTCAAGCCAGGAGCAACAAACCATAAGTCTAAGCTTACCATCATATGCAAACAAATGTTCATGGTTTGTTTCTCTCCAGATAAACCAAGATTTGTGTTGGAAGCCAAGATTTGTTTTGGAAGACTTCATTTGCAGAACAACAACGTTATTTGTTTTGAGCACATTGCTGCATGCTCCCCCCCCCCACACACACTTTGAGTGTTTTCAGCATACCTACTTTGTGGGTTCCTTCAAATTTTTAGATATGGTGAATTTCCTGCACAGATAACATGTCTATGTAGGGGGGGAAATGCAAACCATGTGTTTCAAATCTTCTGTAAGAAAGTCATGTAGAGTAAGCTTCAAAGACTTGATTTAATTCATCTCCAAAGGAGGAAATTCGGAGAGCTGAACTAGATGTTGCATATTCAGATATGTAACTCTCCCTGAAAAAGCTTCCCCACCCACCCAAAAAACAATCAGTAGCAGACCAGTATGGAACAGAGAAGCTTTGGCAGCAGGGAATGCTTAATTCTTCCCCTGTGGTCACTTTCCCACTTGATATACCATTGTCCAACCTACCTCTTCCCCACAGGGTTCCAGATGTGTGTCTGCCCTCCCATTCATTCATCTGGGCCCCTGGAGGGGGAAATTACTTTCAAAGGAAACCTGCAGTAAAAAACCCAACACCCACCAGGTAGGAACAGGTTAAGTATCTCTTCACTGCTCTGGATTATTCCCTCCCAGTATAAAGAAAAACTCACAAGAAAAAGTAATAATAATTACTTTTTATGTTAGAGGAACAGAACCAAGTTATCTGTGACACAGTTGGTCAGTTAAGTATTTTTTTATTTATTTACTTGATGCGGGGGGGACAGCTGCTCCCCCCGGATACGCCCTTGTACCAGTTTCCCTCCTCCCTGGTCCTTTTACATTCACTCCTTCCTCCTGTAGCATCTTTCATATTCATTCCCAGCTTATGAATTCATTTGTTTTTAATAAATACTAACCTTGAATCTCACTTTCTAATCTCCTTCAACACCTCCTTTGGGCCTCCTTTCCGTGGGATGCTAGCATCCAAAATGCACATGTGAAGCATTAATTGCAAGAGCTGTCAAACTCTCTGATGTCTTACGCTCTGTGGCAGCTATGGCAATTGGTACAGTTGTGCCAGCTAACAGTCTTAACAGTTAAGGGCAGCAGGTATCTTATGTTAGAGCCAGTGTGGTGTAGTGGTTAAGAGCGGTAGACTCGTAATCTGGTGAACTGGGTTCGATTCCCCGCTCCTCCACATGCAGCTGCTGGGTGACCTTGGGCCAGTCACACTTCTCTGAAGTCTCTCAGCCCCACTCACCTCACAGAGTGTTTGTTGTGGGGAGGAAGGGAAAGGAGAATGTTAGCTGCTTTGAGACTCCTTTGGGTAGTGATAAAGTGGGGTGTCAAATCCAAACTCTTCCAATGTTGTGCCACTGTCTGCCTCAGAGTACCAGCCAGTCTGTAAATGCCAGTCTTAGGTACAAATCTATGTAAGATGTTTTTGCGACTTAAGTATTGTCTACCTGCATGGTATTTTTAATCTGCAACTGCAAGTACACTAAGTAAAAGTTATGCGTTCTTTAAACTTTAAAAGAGACTGTCTTACATGGTTTTTATAGGAGGAGAAAAGAGAACTAATTGAAGGGTCAAAGGACCCAGGGCTGTCTTCCTCTGCAAATGGGAACTAGAGTCTGATTCCCACACTTTCTCCCCCTCTGAACATCTTTCCCCAAGGCACCTTTACTCAGCATGCAAGTAGTTGCTTGTGTTGACACTGGACATGGTTAGGAGTTGAGGCAGACAAGTGAGGAGGCTCTGGGCAGGCTTTGGCACTGAGTCCCACTGCCCACTGTTTGAGAAACACAAATGTACCCCGCAATCCTCCAAGTGGCAGTTAATCTGTGATAGTCACTGTTGTTAAGGGTGCAACTGTGTACTTTCAAGATTTTGCCTTTTATGTACAGAGCTCTAGCATCCAAAGGTGGTCATTTGTATCAGTCCATCATTATCAGCCCATCATTATAGAACAAGCTGATGGGAATACAAGGCCAAGCTCAGGACAGTTATGAGGGTCAGGCAGGCAAGCCTTGATGAACTCTGAAGAGGCACGAAGAAGCCTGGAGAGGAAGAGTCGGAAGTAGCAGAGGCTGGCAGCTCATGAAGATCTGAGTAGCCAACCTGAAAGCTGCGAATGCTTGCGGGAGAGGACTCCAGTAACAGTCTTTGGTAGAGCTGAGGCCACAGTGACAGTGGAGTTGAGGAAACAAGTCACAGCCTAGACTTCTGGTGAAGACCCCAAAAACCCTGAACAATGGGAAGACTTCAAGGGACTCCACCTGAACACACCTGTGAGCTAGCTATGGTGGTGTTAGGAAATGAAATTGGCTATGGTCAGGGAAAGGAACTAGAGTAGCCACTTAGACACCTTCAAGCAGCAGTAACACCACCAACGTTTATGTGACATCTACTTAAGTAACCTAAGGCATCATCTTGTATAACCCAGCTATTATGCAACTTAGCTGCAAATGATCATATTATTGTGTTTACTCCCAGGTTACAACAGGTCTGGGGAGAGCTGAAAGTTGTCTGAGAGATTTTGCTTTTCACTTTATTTCTTTTGCCCCGTTGCCTCCCTCGGTCAGTTATGCAGACTTCTGAAAGAAGTGCTTGAGAACTGCTGTGGCTGTTGTTTTTGATCACGCAGTGGCATCAACACATTTAGGTTGATCTCGTGGCTTCACCATGGTAGCATCTGTAGCAGTTGGCAGATGTCTGCAGCTGCAAGCCTGGAATGATGTAGGTCAACCAATGGTTTCTATAGCAGTCCCATCTGAGGTTTAAAGGTAAAGGTAAAGGTAAAGGTAAAGGTACCCCTGCCCGTACAGGCCAGTCGTGTCCGACTCTAGGGTTGCGTGCCCATCTCGCTTAAGAGGCCGGGGGCCAGCGCTGTCCGGAGACACTTCCGGGTCATGTGGCCAGCATGACGAAGCTGCTCTGGCGAGCCTGCACCAGCACAGCACACGGAAACGCCGTTTACCTTCCCGCTATAAAGCGGTACCTATTTATCTACTTGCACTTAAGAGTGCTTTCGAACTGCTAGGTGGGCAGGAGCTGGGACTGAACGACAGGATTCGAACTGCCGACCATACGATCGGCAAGTCCTAGGCGCTGAGGTTTTACCCACAGCGCCACCCGCGTCCCTGAGGTTTATGCATGGACAATAGCTTGAGTTCCATACATTCAGTAGAATACGCAACATCTGACTATTAATACATGTAATGTTTGTCCTATATAACAAGTGGTAGTTGTTCTCCAGGAAAATAGCAAGAATAGGATTGTTACCCCTTTGCAAATAAAAGGAGCAAGAAATTTGATGATGATCATTTATTTATTTACCAACAGCTGCATGTTGTATAACACAGAGGTTCGACATCTGAGGTTTTATCATTGTTATCTAATGGTACAGTTTCACATCTGCAGTTGCCCGTCGATATTTCGCAAGATGAAACAGGAGCAAACAGGTGTACCTGGTAGCCTTTCAAGTGTTGAGTTTTGATGATCCGCCCTAATTTGCTGCTCTTGGTCTTTCTAGGTTCCCTGCTATTCCTATGGACAGAAGCTATCCAAACTGGCCATCCTGAGGATAGCATGTAACTATATACTCTCCTTGGCTAGACTAGCCAACCTGGATTACAGTGCCGACCACAGTAACATGAGCTTCTCGGAATGTGTGGAGCAGTGCACTAGGACCTTGCAAGCGGAAGGGAGGTCTAAAAAAAGGAAGGTATGTTTCGGGAGGATAAAATGACAGCCAGTTATAAATGGATGCGTCACCTCTTTAGTCTTACCAACATTTGCTGGTTCTTTTTGCTGTTGGTTATGCCTTTCTCCAATCTTCTGCATCCTGTCACCTTTTTATTTACGTTCTAATGGAAGTTTATTTACATGCTTCACTTGCATTCCTTTCTATGTTTGAATACAAGAGTAATATTGATGAAGCTATGCTGCTGTATTCCCTGAAAACAGCCATCTCTAGGACACTGTTTGCAAACCATAAAAACACAGTTATTCAACTATGTTTTTCAGTGTTGTTTAATGTAATCTCTGAGGAGGGGAGCATAAGGCAACAAGACTAGGTAATTAATCTCTCTCTGAACCAACCCTCCCCGCCAGTGGTGGAACTGCAGTTTTTAACACCACCCCATTCCCCTTACTGAGACTTGAACACCTGATCGGCTTGAGAGTATCACAACGTTGCGTATTTGCCAGGGCTTCAAACCGCACACAAACACACACCCCAGGTTGGGCTGCTGTTCTCACTTCCCTGGCACCTGAGAAGGTTGGAGGCCGTGAGAAAGAATTGTGGGTTCTGCCTCTTGAGGATTAACGAGGCCCCCACTGCAGCCTTGCCTTCCTATCTTCAGAATGACTCGTTTTTGTAACCTCTTTCTGTTGGAATAGCAGCAAACAGAGGGCAATTAGTGTAATTTAGGCTGTGAGATAATGAAGACTCAGGGCTTGAAAGGGAAAGCTAAAGTTTGATGGGGAGTGAAGCCGCACTACTTGTAGGGCACTAATAAAGGAACAAATGTTTTTAAACATGGACTGAGTGCTCTGGTGTCTCCACTTAGAAATATCAACACCTTCACCCCCATGAACAGAGAGTGTGCTTCCATGCAGGAGGCCATGAGGATGACTCCCAAACCAAGGATGCTCCCAAGGGTCATAAAAATGTTGTCCTTCTGTGTTTTCCAGCTTTTATCCAGAAAATCCATTTAATGTGCCCCCCAAAAAAATCAGAAGTGGCACCAGCCTGTCTAGTATGGACATCCAAAGCATAATCCAGGCTTGTCAGAACTGCTTCTTTACCCTCCGAGTACTGACATGTTATGTTGGCCCCTGAATTAGCAGGTTGCAATCTTGAATTAGCATTTCCCCCTTCTGACAAGAAGGCTCACCCACTGGCTTTCCCCCACGCTTTTATCTATCATCCTGGAGCTACCCTATGCTTGCCTTTTTGTGCACCCATATGATTTATATGGGGACATCGGTGGCACTGTGGTCTAAACACACAGAGCCTAGGACTTGCCGATCAGAAGGTTGGTGGTTCGAATCCCCGCAACAGGGTGAGCTCCCATTGCTCAGTCCCTGCTCCTGCCAACCTAGCAGTTTGAAGGCACGTCAAAGTGCAAGTAGATAAATAGGTAACCGCTCCGGCGGGAAGATAAACGGCGTTTCCATGCGCTGCTCTGGTTTCCAGAAGCAGCTTAGTCATGCTGGCCACATGACCCGGAAGCTGTCTGTGGACAAATGCCGGCTCCCTCGGCCAGAAAAGCGAGATGAGCATCGCAATCCCAGAGTCGTCCATGACTTTACCTTTACCTATGATTTATAGGACTCTCACAGGGATCTAAAAACACACAAGGGCAAGTTATGCGTGAACTGGGTTTCCCAGACATATGGCACAGTTCTGTAATAGCATGCTGGGAAGTACCAAGCAATCATCTGGAGGCTTTTAGAAGTATTGATATCCTGCCTTTTATACCAGGAGCTTAAGGCTGCATCCTTATTCCATTTTCATTCTCGTAACAACCCCCTGAGACAGATAATGCTGACAGGAATGACTGGCCCAGAATTACCCAGTGAGTTTCACTGGTGAAAGGGGATTTGAATGGAGATCTCTCCTCTCCTAGCCTGATACTAGGCTAACTACTACACAACATTGCCATGTGAACAGACACTTAAAAGAGAGGTGCAAATGCCAATATTAAAGATAATCAAGAAACCTATCACGCACTGCATTCCTTTAGGTTAACTTAAAACCCTTAGTCAATTAGTTGAAATCTTCATCAAACTATGCTAAGGAGGAAACCAAGTATTCGGTCAGTTTTCCGCCCAGAAAGTGACATGGATAAATTAGAGGAGAGATTGATGCCTTTGCTCAGGGTTTTATGACAAAAAGAGATCTGTAAACTACGAGTGAACTTCCTGTCTGCATTTCAGACTCGGTTGCATGCAGGGCAATAAATCAGCTGGGTTTTAATGGGCAAATGGATAGCTAAGCTTGAGGGATACTTCTTGACTCTTAAGAGTTACCTGCTCCCCAGAACAATGTGATTTCTGTTTATCCTAGCAATCATTTCATTAAAATGTAGTTTATAAATAGACACAGCAATACGACCCCATTCTTCTCCATCAGAGACTTATTGGTAGATCAGCATGCCTAAATCAGAGGATTGTGGAGGGAATGTAAATTAGGATCAGGGCCAGAAACTTTGTTCAGTGCATTTGCAGCCGTAGTCAAGCACATGGATCACTGGCGGATTGGTTCACCTCTGTGACATCACAAAGTTGCCTCCCCTGGAGCAATTTGTTAGCTTTGAAAAATTGGCAAAAGAAAAGAAAGGAAGAAAAGAAAAGAAAAGGAAAAGGCTTTCAGGGGTGCCCAAACCTTTTTTTAAAGAGGGCCAGATTTGATGAAATGAACATGCGTAAGGGCTTTTTAAAGGATTTTATCCTGGGACATATACTGCCACAGGGGCTGGATTAAATCGACCGGCAGGCCAGATTAGGCCCTCGGAACGGACTTTGGACATGCCTGGCTGAATTGAATAAATGTACATATGGGGTAAGCCAATAGCAGTATCAGCATTGATTTGCAGTCAGGTACAACCGCCTTTTTTCACAGCAAGGTTGGGTCAAAAATGAATTTACCCCATAAATTGAGGGGAAGGGGCTTGGATCAGGAGAGCAAGCTGGATACTTCTCTCCCTGATGGGACAAGTTTGATAGGTGAATTTTAAACTGCATGGATGAAACTTGATGTCAGGTTTAAAATTAAACCGTGCAGGTTGAAGCACGCTGTGGCAGGAGCATAGGGAGAGGTGTGTGGCCCGCCTCGCCCCGGGTGTCATCCCTGAGGGGGTGACAAAATGGCACGCTGCGGGGGGGGGGGGACAGCATTTAGCACGGGGCCTAGCCTGCAGTGCGCCCAGGCCACGCATCTCTCCTGGGAGTGACGCGGTGGCTCGGAGCCCCATGCTGCCAGAGTGGGGCTTGCATCTGCCAGGCAGACTCCGTGCACGGATTGCCATGGCGCCCCCATGAGCGGATCACCCTGCCCCCACCGCTCCAGAACAGCTAGCTACGTCCCTGCACTGTGGATGGCATTTTCAAACCCTAACTTCAAAGTGACAGGGGCAGCTCTCTGCAGAGGCTTGGAACAGGCTTTGCAGATGCCACCAATCGGCGAGGTCTGAGTCCAGTCCGAGGTCGAGGATGCAGTATGGAGGCAGTCCGTCAAAGCTGAAGCGGGGTCCAAGGCAGGGAGTCGGGTGAGGTCAGGAGCTCCGGCAGGATAGGGTGCAGGCAGGAACTGGCTACCAACAGTGTTGCTCCCGCAACTTGGGACTGGGGCTGGCTGGCTTTTATCTGCCCCGAGGCATAGGGCGGCCCTGGTCCACAGTTGACTCGCCTCTCCTGGCCTGGAGGCGAGCACTCCTCCTGCGGGAACTTAGTTCCCTCCGCCTCTCTGCCCTGAGCCTCTGCAGCTCAGGAGAGGCTGGAGGGTTACCGGACGCAGAGGCAACCTCAGCTTCCCCTGATGGGGCTGAGAGTGGAGCACCTGCAGGCAATGGAGGAGCCAGAGCAGACTCAGCTGGTGTCCACCTGAGGATCCAGAACAGGTGAGGACCCTTCAGGCTCAAGCCCCAGCCCCGGCTCAGCTGGTTCTGGAGGCGGGGAATCCTGTGCAGGCTGGGATTCCTCAGGTTAAGCCTCCGAGTCTGAATCCCAGGCCATCACACATGGGAAGGTCTGTAGCTCAGTGGCAGAGTGCATGCTTTGCTTGCAGAAGGTCCTAGGTTTAACCCCCAACAGCCACAGGCGTGCGTGGCAAGGATTCCCATCGGAGACACTAAAGAGCCTTGGCCAGTCCATGTTGACAATTCTGAGTTAGATGGACCAATGGGTTGTCTCCGTATAAGGCAGCTTCCTATGTTCCTGTCTCTAAATAGATAATTTAAAAGTAGCTTCATATTTTATATAATCTGTGTCCACTGTCCATATTAGATGTAAAGCCCTGTTAAAGAGGTGTGATATCTATCCATTTTATCTTTGATTATACAACAGCATTTCTGTACTGGCTGAGAGACTTAGTCCTACGGTTTGATTATTTAAACAAGCCCTCTCTTTTCCACCTGGAAACTAACATGCTTTCTGTGTGGTGTGTGTTTTTAGCCTGCTGTTCCCTAAGTAGCCATAGGAAATTATTTGATTGTGAATTGAAAGATTCAATGAGCCAATATAATCAGTCTCCAGCAAGCCCACCTGACTGCAGTATGCAACACTACAGTCTGCTCCCTCTTTCTCCCTCCTTGTGTCACTTTCAGACTTGTTCCATTTTTCCACTGCGGGGCAAGCTTTTCACACTCCCCAGATGTAGCTGGTTAGAGCTTGTTCTGGCAGGCAGAGGCTCCAGATGTTACATTTACCAGCTTGTGTATAACCTTTGTGTTCGATCATCTATATGATGTTCCCAACATGGAAATACTGTTTCCCATCCCCATTCCATTTTGCTATTACAGCAGGAAATCGTGGAGAAATGTTGTGCTCCATCTCTCACTTCTTCCAGTGCTAAAATGCTGAGCTCTGTGGGTGAGTTCAATATGGGTGAATATTTAATTGAGTGTTGGAGGTAGTTTGGGAATTAAAAAATAAGGAGTTTAATAAGCTACTAAAAAAGATATGTTTTTTATGCTTCTCTCTCTTAGAGGGCCATCATTCAGTCAACTTTGACAAGCTTGCTGCCCGCCCTCCGTAGGAGAAAATTGAACATAAGAACTGCTGAATTAGACCAAAGGCCATCAATTCCAGCATCCTATTCTTACCAGTGTTCGAAACTCCTTCTAGGCACATTTTGTGACAGGGAATTTCATTAGCGCAAGCAGTTTCTGAGCTCTGGGTGCTGTACTGTGCCTAAGATTTCAGATTAAAACTGCAGAGTGGAAGGAAAGGAGGACCTTTTTCTGCCTCCCCATTCCAGCTACTCTCTGAAGACTGGAGAAGAGACCCCCTTAAGAATATTAGGGGGGTGGGCAGGGGAAGGACTAGACCATGTGAAAAAGGAATGTAACATTTTAGCTGCAGTTCATTCATTTTCAGCTTTGTATTCTTGTCATAGGGATGCGGGTGGCGCTGTGGGTAAAACCTCAGCGCCTAGGACTTGCCGATCGCATGGTTGGCGGTTCGAATCCCCGCGGCGGGGTGAGCTCCCGTCGCTCAGTCCCTGCTCCTGCCCACCTAGCAGTTCGAAAGCACCCTTAAGTGCAAGTAGATAAATAGGTACCGCTTTATAGCAGGAAGGTAAACGGTGTTTCCGTGTGCTGCGCTGGTGCCGGCTCGCCAGAGCAGCTTCGTCACGCTGGCCACGTGACCCGGAAGTGTCTCCGGACAGCGCTGGCTCCCGGCCTCTTAAGTGAGATGAGCGCACAACCCTAGAGTCGGACACGACTGGCCCGTACGGGCAGGGGTACCTTATTCTTGTAATAAAGAAGCACACCTAGACATTCAGTTGTTGTGCCCCTAACCTAGGTTTTAAGGTGCCGTTTAGCTCCTAACTCTCCTATCTCAGTTTCTAACACTGATTCTTACAGTGGCCAACCAGAAGCCCATAAACAGGAACTGTCCCCACTTGTGATTCCCAGCAACACTTCTTCAGAGGCATAATGCCTCCAGCTGTAGAGGTAGAACAAGACGGATCCTATGTTTCTGATTTAAATCAGAGGCCCCTTTCACTCTTATGCTCGGAAATACTAATGATATAAAAATAAGCATTGTCTGCTCCTAGAAAAAGTTGCTGGTTTTGGTGGCTCGTCTATCAGGACAGGACACAAATCCTGGCCAATTAACTGTGTGGCATTCAGCTTCCTCTGAGTGCAGGGAAATTCATGGGGGTAACTGAAAATTTCCAATCGTAGTTCCTGCCACCAGATTATCTACTTACTCTTGGGGGAGGCTGATGCGTAGGAGGCAAGGCAAACTGTGCAGAGATACAGCTTTTGAGGATTATGGGAGACTTCCCCTATTTCATTTGCTTTATCTTTCACAGCACACACAAGAACTTCTCTTACAGCAGGAATGACGGCTGAGAAGAAGCAGATCATTGATAAAGTAGACTAAATAAAATGTGGCTCTTTCCTGGTAACGGAGGACGCTACCTTGTACTTAGTCTGCCCCTTGGTACATCGGCTCAGTATAATCTATGAATGGCACCAGCTCTCCAGGTTTTTCCCAGGCATATGTCCTTCCCAGGCTTATCTGAAGACACTGGGGATCATACTTGGGACCTTGTAGATGAAAAATATCTGCTCTGCCACTGAGCTTTGGCCTCACATCCTTGCCTACTGCATAGTTCCCTTGAGCATTCAGAGCATAGCAAAAAAGTTACTGGAATTATTGACCTCACACTTTTCATCCTCTTTGAACCCTCAGGGGAGCTTGCAGTACAAAACAATGTAAAATAGCAATCAGACGGTTATAACAAGTTAATAAGCAACTGGTCACCAGCAGTAATAAATGCTAAAAACAACCAGCCAGATCAACAAACCTGAGCAGTCAGAATTTGCAAGCATTTCCATAAAATGCACACCTAAAGTGCTTTTGTCTGCAGCCCAATAAAAGCACACAGTGAGGTGGTGCGCTGTATTTCCTGCAGCAGTTTTACAGTTTGGGGGGCCACAGACAAGAAGGTGCTCTCTTGTGCTTTGAAGGTAAGGAACAGCACCTTGAATTGAGCCTGGGAACAAGGTGGGAGCCAGTGCAACTAATGTAATATCCGTGTGATCTGCGTTCAAACAAATAGGCTCCTGTCAGCAGTCAGCTGCTGCATTTGTAGTCTGAACGCGCAGCTGCTGTGCTTCAATGGATATCTTTAGCTCTTAAAATTCTGACCACAAAGCTGACCCTGCTGTTTGTAGGACTGAGGTAAAGGATATTGTTCCCCTAGGCCAGCTGGAATATTCCTGGAGGCCACACTGCTTTGATGGCCAGCTCTGCCTGAGATAGTTGCATAGTTTCATGCAGGGTGAGGCAAATTCCCTTAGGAGTCCTGCAGGAAACACCAGGCTTTCTCACAGCAAATATGTAAAGGGTGAATGTAATAAATGCATGCCCATACGTCTTTAAGCAAGCACGTAGAGAGGTCTGGGAATCTCAATTAGGCCAAGGTTTCAAGGGGTGGGTGGGTGTATAATTTTATGTATTTGCTGTAGGAAAACTAGTGTAACATGGTTGTTTCCTTGAGTTATCATAATGTGCAGAACTGCTTAGATATTTGTCCATGAGAAGAGGCCAGATTCATTCCCCGAGGTACTCATAGCATAATGGTTAATCGTTCCCTGATTCTCAGATATTTGCCCTAGATATTTGCCAGGGGCCCTTTGTATGCATGATATCTAATTCTGCCCGGACGCCTTCCTTCAGACCCTTAATTGGCACTACAAAGATTGGCCATATATCAACTCTGTGTGTACAACAAACAAAGAAGACACAGGACACAAAGGCTACTAGAATAGAAACAAAATAAAAAAAAATCCTTCCAGGAGCACCTTAGAGACCAACTAAGTTTGTTATTGGTATGAGATTTTGTGTGCATGCACACTTCTTTGTGTACATGCACACGAAAGCTCATACAACAATGTGGGTGGCGGATGGGATGCGGGTGGTACTGTGGGCTAAACCACAGAGCCTAGGGCTTGCCGACCAGAAGGTTGGTGGTTCGAATCCCCGCAATGGGGTGAGCTCCCGTTGCTCGGTCCCTGCTCCTGCCAACCTAGCAGTTTGAAAGCACGTCAAAGTGCAAGTAAATAAATAGGTACCGCTGTGGCAGGAAGGTAAACGGCGTTTCTGTGTGCTGCTCTGGTTTGCCAGAAGCGGCTTAGTCATGCTGGCCACATGACCCGGAAGCTGTACGCCGGCTCCCTCGGCCAATAAAGTGAGATGAGCGCCGCAACCCCAGAGTCAGTCACGACTGGACCTAATGGTCAGGGGTCCCTTTCCCCTTTACCTTTAAGGTGCTACTGGAAGGGATTTTTTTTATTTAGTTTCGACTATGGCAGACCAACACAGCTACCTGCCTGTAACTGCTACTAGAATAGGTTCATTTTGACACTATATGGTTTGTGTCACCTTTTTGAAAACCCAGCAGCACCCTGAGAATTGCGTTCAAATTTCTTTGTGAAATGGAGCAATAAAGGAGCAGAATGTGATCCTCGGAACGTATCTCATGTGCATCACAATCAGAGAGAAGCTAGATGTTTCTTGGCTGCCCTTTCCCTTCTCTGTAGCACCCAGCCACTCTGACTCCAGTGCTGGAAAGGCAATATTGCTTGCTGCTTTAGTTTTCTGAATGTGACAGTGACTAGCCGTTGGGGGAGGTTGTTGACCTGCAACTGGTTAACTTTCAAGTGTGTGTGTGTGTGTGTGTGTGTGTGTGTGTGTGTGTTGTGTGTACCCACATATGTGCTCCTTTTTTGTTCTTCTTAGTTGTTCTGTGCGCAAGCAACACTGTTGAGTAGATGGAAGCTGAGCTGGAGCAGGAAGGGTTTTCCTCCCCCCTCCTTCTCCCCCCGCCTCTCTTTCTCTCCTGGCAGTCCCAGACTCCAGATGTTCAGAATGCTAGTTGGGAAGTCCTGCTGGCGCCACTCAGGGCAGAGGGCAGGGGAAAGGCACGCGAGCTGGAACCCAAAGCACTCAGTCACTGCAGGATTTGGCACACCCCCAGCTTTCTGCTGGCACATTCCCCAGCACTCTCCTAGCCATCTGTTCCAAAAAAACACTTTCAGAACCTCATCATCACTCAGGATACAACATTGGGAGCAGCTGTTAGGGAGGCAGGAGGGGGAGGGAACCCTGCAAAAGGTCTCTTTGTGAGAGAGGAAACGGGCTTATAAATAACAGAATAGTTGCTGCTCAATAAAAGCTTTCTGCTAAAATTTGTTTCTGTTTATAATTACGTGTGTGTGTGTGTGTGTGTTTGTGTGTGTGTGTACATGCAGAGAATTAAAAATAAAAGGATTATAATGTAAAATGTTGCACAATATTGGTGTACCAATACTTTCTTGCTCCTCGTTAGTGGTCAGATTGAAATAAAATCAAGCACAAAGAACAAAACAAGTTTTTCACTCAAGGTTTCCTTGACAGCCTTTTTTGAAGGTTGCAAGCTTTTACTTTTAGAATGCAAAAGGAGGACATGAGACAAATGTTTTATGACAATAAGATTGCCTATAATCTAAGTTAGAAGGGGATGAATAAATCAATGGTGATAATAACCAATTTGGTTGCAGTTGGTTGAACTACCCCCCCCCCCCCAAACACAACCCCCCCTCCTGCATTGTTGCAATGGTCATGCATCCTGATCATAGTTACTTAGAACTAAGCCCTACTGAGCTTAATGTAGCCTATTCCCAAATAGCTGTGTGTAATATTGCAGTTTTAAGCGCCAAGGAGAGTTTAGGAGATTTCAGGATTTAAACTTCTGGGTCCATGAGCAATTTTTCTTAAACAACTACTACGTAGTTTACTCTGTAAGGTTTGGAATTGCAGATTGCTTGTGCAAATTGGAGGGACGTGGGTGGCGCTGTGGTCTAAACCACTAAGCCTCTTGGCCTTTCCGATCAGAAGGTTGGCGGGTTGAATCCCTGCGACGGGGTGAGCTCCCATTGCTCTGTCACAGCTCCTGCCAACCTAGCAGTTCGAAAGCATGCTCCGGCAGGAAGGTAAACAGCATTTCCTTGTGCTGCTCTGGTCTCGGTGTTCCATTGCGCCAGAAGCGGCTTAGTAATGCTGGTCACATGACCCGGAAAAACTGCGAAAAGCGCCGGCTCCCTCGGCCTGTAAAGCGAGATGACCGCCACAACCCCAGAGTCGTCTGCGACTGGACTTAACTGTCAGGGGTCCTTTACCTTTACCTTTTACCTTGTGCAAATTGATCAAGCAGCTCTTTTTGCATATGTACATGACAGTTACAAGAGCCACACAATTCTTGTGTAGCACCAGTTATATAAAAGTAGCACCCAATGAAGTAATTTAATATTTTTGAAATTAGGGTACAACCATGGTATAGATGTTGGGACACAGGTGGTGCTGTGGGTTAAACCACAGAGCCTAGGACTTGCCGATCAGAAGGTCGGCAGTTCGAATCCCTGTGATGGAGTAAGCTCCCATTGCTCAGTCCCTGCTCCTGCCAATCTACCAGTTCGAAAGCATGCAGTGCAAGTAGATAAATAGGTACCGCTCCAGCGGGAAGGTAAACAGCATTTCCGTGTGCTGCTCTGGTTTGCCAGAAGCGGCTTAGTTATGATGGCCACATGACCCGGAAGCTGTACGCCAGCTTCCTCGGCCAATAAAGCGAGATGAGCGCCGCAACCCCAGAGTTGGTCACGACTGGACCTAATGCTCAGGGGTCCCTTTACTCTATGGTATAGATATGCGGTGGGATTCAGTTGCGGCAGACCTCGGCATCTCGTGTTTCATGGATGACTCCAAAATCTGCTGCCACCGCCGCCTCTCACCTTCCATTGGAATAATAGTGGCAAAACCTACTCAGGCACCCCATAAGCTCTGAGCCGGTGTAACTGCAACAGGCGCACTCCCCATGAGCCATCTCTGTTCAGTGTTGTGCTGTTATGATAATTACATCAGCATCTCTGCTTGCCAGACAGAACAACCTGCCATCTCCTCTGCCAGCATGCTGTTCTGAAGGTTTTCCTGACCCCCACCTCCCAAGGCAATTGAGGGGCACTGGGGGAGGGGGAGGAAGCCTCGTCACCCTAGTGGGACTCATTGCAGTAGCTGCTACTAGCAGAAATAAACAGCTGAATCTGGCCCACTGTGTGATAATCACCATATCCATAACTATTGTTGCTTAAAGGTAAAGGTAAAGGGACCCCCCCCCATTAGGTCCCGTCGTGGCCGACTCTGGGGTTGCGGCGCTCATCTTGGCCAAGGGAGCCGGCGCACAGTTTCCGGGTCATGTGGCCAGCATGACTAAGCTGCTTCTGGCGAACCAGAGCAGCGCACGGAAACGCCGTTTACCTTCCCATCAGGATTTGAGCCAAGAGACACTTGAGCATGGGAAGTCCTCCTAGATCATAGGTACTTAGAAAGGCAGGCATTGTCATGAACAGTCGGATACAACTAAACGACTAAACAACAGCAACAAACATGGTCAGGCCTGTGCAGAGCTTGTCTGAGGCCTGGGGCAGGAGTCTTGTTGGTTATCCACAAGGCCTTTGATAGTCTTGAATGGCCCTTTTTTCTTAAACTGCTAGAAAAATTGTGATTGGGTCAGAGGTTTTTAGATCTAGTAAAACAATGTGTTCCCATTTGGTCAATTAGGGTCAAGGTGCTGGACTTGTGGTTGCAGTGAGGAGGGTGACGAAGCAGGATTGTCTCCTTCCCCCTTCCTCTTTACGATTGTGGCCGAGGCTTTAGCATATAAAACAAGCGCCAGTTATGACATTAAAGGAATTAAGATCAGCAATGAAAAACAGGCTTGATGATACCTTGATAATAATATCAGATTCAGAGGCAGGGATTTCAGAACTGAAAGTGGAACTTGCTAATTTGCAGGAGGTTACTGCTTTAGAGGTAAACTATGCAAAATCCTTTCTTGCATACCTTAATCTACTACGGCAGGTGTCTTGTGGCACTTATGGCTGATAGAGGTCTACAGGGAGCATGCTTTAAATATTTAGGAGTAATGGCAACAAAATGTTTAGCAGAGCTTAGGCAGTGCAACTCTAGCTGCTGCTGAAGTCATGGCAAGCCCTTACTCTCGCTCGGTATGGCTGATTATTGCCGTTAAGATTATGTTCCTGCTAAAGCTTTTATTTATGTTTCTAACATTGCATACAGAGTTCCACCTTGCCCTCTTGCAGTGGTGGCAAAGGTGTATTGAAGACACAGGGGAAAGCAAGCTAGAGTAAGCAAAACAGTGCCATGCACCAAGCCTTGGTCTGTGAGGAAGTCATTTCCTGAATGTCAGTGGCCATGAGGTCACTGGCCAGGCAGCTGTGTGACAGCTGCTGCACTTAAAACAAAATAAAAGGTGACACGGCGGTGGTCTGGCAGCTGCAGCTCATTCTTCTGCTCCTCCAACTGGGGCAAGAGGCTCATTGGGCCTAGACTTGAGAAGATAGTAAGTGCATGCTTGCGACCACATGCGCACGCAGTGAGGAGTTGTGACCAATCCCACTTTCCCAGTTCATGCAACCCTATAATACATATTTGCAGAATGTGTTCGCTTCATCCCTGCATGCATCTAGTATGCATTGTGGAAAGTGGTTTGTCTGCCTGCCTATTCTCTATGGGTCCTCCCAAGATATCATTGCCCAATTTGGCATGTTGCCCAATACAGAAGGATAGAAGATGTGTTGAAGTGCTTTGCCTGTCTTGAATCTTCCAACATTCATCTTCACTGGATGTACATAAGTTCTACTGTTAGGCGATAGGGAGGGAAAATGTCTCCCCATCCATTTTCTTCACACTATACATAACTTCACGTACCTCTCTCTAATCTCTTCCTACCTTATCTCTAAACTAACCCCCTCCCCTGAAAAAATGTTGAAACCTTTGCTCATAGGGTAGCTGCTGCATTCTATTTTTCCAACTCCACAATATCCTTTTGGGGTTGAGACAACCAGAACTGTACAGTATTCTAAGTGTTGTTGTACCATAGATTTCTATCATTGTATTATGACAGTGGCAGATTTATTTCTCATTAAACCTCTTTGAGGTTTTTGTGTACAATCAAGTGATATATAAATATTGTGAAATAACTAAATTAATATTTAAATCCTCAATGATCTCTAGTATGGAATTCGCCTTTATTTAAGCAGCTACTGCAAACTGGGTTGACATCTTCTTGGAGATATCCACTATGACCCCGAGGTCTCATTCTTGGTCATTCAATGGCAGTTTAGACCCCAAGAGCATATACAGTGATACCTTGAGTTACATATGCTTCAGGTTACAGACTCCGATAACCCAGAAATAGTACCTCGGGTTAAGAACTTTGCTTCAGGATAAGAACAGAAATTGTGCTCTGGCGCGGCGGCGGCGGGAGGCCCCATTAGCTAAAGTGGTGCTTCAGGTTAAGAACAGTTTCAGGTTAAGAACAGACCTCCGGAATGAATTAAGTACTTAACCCGAGGTACCACTGTACATGAGATTAAGAGAATAATGTATATTAACAATGTGTTTGACCCCCAACGTGATACCACTTTACACTTGTTTACATTGAATTGCACTTACCATTTTATTACCCATTCACTCACTTTGGAGCTCTTTGCAATCTCTTTTTCTTTTAAACATCCGGAACAAATTGATATCATCATCAAACTTAGCTACCTCACTCCTAACTCTTAACTCTAGATCAGTGGTTCCCAATTAGCTAAGGACCCCCTATTTTTTGAAAGCTGAGCCATGAATCTCCTACTTTTGAAAATGGTACCTGGACCCCTAATTGGGAACCACCACTCTAGATCATTTATGAACAAGTTAAAAAACACATGTCCCAATATTGCTGCCTGGGGGGACCCCACTTCTTAATTCCCTGTCCACGTATTGCCTACTCTCTGCTTCCTGCAGTTTACCCAGTTCCTCTCATCTTAGTCTATGACTGCTAAGTTTATTCAGGAATCTTTGGTAAGGTACTTCGTTAAAATATTTTTTAAAAATCTAAGTGTGTAGTTTCAACTGGGTCACCTCCATCTATGCACTTCTTAGCCCTGCCAGGGAACTAATAGGTTGGTGAAGCAGGATTTACTCTTGCAGAAGCCATGCTGGTTCTGCTTCAGCAAGACTTCTTCTATATGCTTGGTATTTTTTATATTTGACAATGCTTTCCACCAGTTATCCCAGAAGACACCTTAAGGTAACCCCTCTATAGTTTCCTGGATCTATTTTAAAAAATGGTGTTGCACTGACTGCTTCTCAGTTCTCAGGTACAGAGAGGCTGATCACATGGGAAGAATAATCCTTCTAATCAATAGAAGAATCAGACATGGGATAAATTGCAGTAAACATTACAGAGCAGGAAAGGGGAGAACTCAACATGTGGTTGCTGTTTGCTGCAGCAGCTCATGCTTCTTAAAATACTATTAAAGTTAAAGGTAAAGGGACTCCTGACCATTAGGTCCAGTCGTGACCGACTCTGGGGTTGCGGCGCTCATCTCGCTTTATTGGCTGAGGGAGCCGGCGTACAGCTTCCAGGTCATGTGACCAGCATGACTAAACTGCTTCAGCGAACCAGAGCAGCGCATTGAAACACCGTTTACCTTCCCGCCAGAGCGGTACCTATTTATCTACTTGCACTTGGACGTGCTTTTGAACTGCTAGGTTGGCAGGAGCTAGGACCGAGCAACGGGAGCTCACCCTGTCACGGGGATTTGAACTGCCGACCTTCTGATCAGCAAGTCCTAGGCTCTGTGGTTTAACCCACAGCGCCACCCGCGTCCCATACTCTTACATCCCATTAATTCCAAGTAAGACTGTGACCATAATCATTTTTTACTTTTCTTCCTGGGCCACCATAATATTTCTTCTTAGATGCTTGTCTAGACAGCATTCAGTTCTGTGGGATGTTACGTCTGCCTGCACACACTGTAATCAAAATTATCACTTAGGAAAATAATCCTTCTAGTCAATCGAAGAATCAAGAGTGATTCCTACTTGGTTGTCAGATGTTCTAATAAAATGTCTTTTTTTCTCTAGGAGTAACAACTGACCGGGGTGAATCCAGTGACAGTCCCATCCCATGTTGTCATAGCACACATTGTCCAACTGAAAACACAACCTTTCCTTAAGATGAAGACTGCCAACGAGAACTCTCTGGGTGTGAGAAACCCATCCCAGACGTTGCAGATGCTTTCTTCTTACGTCATTCTCTTCTTAAGCCAACCACAGTCTAGTATGTGCAATGTATTGAGCACTTTCCCCCTTTGCTTCCATAGGAATTATTACCCCCCAGCAATATAGTGTACTGCAATTTCACTGTAAATGCCAAAGATCTGGTGGAGATTATACACTTGTCACTCAATCTAATGAAGATGATCCACTAGCAAAAGCAGTCCTCTGCATGTATCAGGAGCCATCGGCATCAATCAGATTTGCTGTGGGAGTCGTTGATTACTTTCAGTGGAGTGCACATTGAAATGCGTCTTCCGTCTGCGTTTGGAAGTGAATGGAGATGTAAATCCCAGTGGAAGCGATGAAATGCAGACAAACGGGTGCATTCGGATGAACATCTGATGTATGCTTGTGATTCCTGATGTGTGTGGACACGTGCTTTGGGCTGTGACATCAGGGTCTTGTTTTTTACTGATATGACACCGTCCTGGAGTAGAAAAATTCCCAACATTCCCTTATATAATGTCATTATCGCTCCCAGATCATACTTCATAAATCTTTTCTTTCTTTGTTATTTTGTAATCATCCATTTGAATGGATCTTTCTGAGGCACTGAAACCAGGATTTGAAGGAGGAAGCAGCTAAGACATACCAACATTTGTTCCAAAATTATTGATTTTTCTTACTTTCAGCAGGAAAGTTCTGTTTCTTTGATAGTTTTTCACACAAAGACACACACACAGGGAGTAAAATAGTGACAGAAAAGAGAACTGATAACTACAGGAAACATATTTTCATATTTTAAACATGTCATTTAACCCAATGTATTAACCTTTATACCAAAAAAAAAGAAGAAAGAAAAAAGAAAACAAAGGATAAAGAGCAAGAATGTAAAGTAGCAGAACTATTCCAAAACTGTTTGTCAAGTCGTATTTTGGAATGTAGCAATGTTTAAAAACAAATGCAATGCAAAGGCATTTGAATTCTATATTGTATCTTTCACTTCAAATTGAAGTAAAAAAAAAAAGGTATAGAAAAAACTCACTTGGAGTAAGCAGGCATTATAAATAGTTCATGTCATACATAAGGCGTCTGCTAAAAATGAAGAATATAATTCAGTCTCACAGTCAAATAATATGGCCTTTTGAAGTCAAATGAAATGGTTGTACGTAGTTAAATTTGGGTTTCTGTTATTTCAGTATAAATTGGGTATTGATTTACAAAATGCAATGGGTTTGAAACTAGTCTTTTTGTACCTATCAGGTTGGGAGACATCACCAAGTACTGTAAGTTACTCTTATCTTATTATATGTATTAGAACAAGGCTATAGCCTACACTTTAGGCCTAAGCTAAAATGCAGAATTCTGGACTGTTCAGTTGATGTCCACCACTTTCACTGCACTGAAGGGCTTCTACATACTTTCTCCCTCTGGCGTGGTGATGGTGGGTTAATACTAGAGATAAACCCCTGGAGGAATAGGACAAAAAAGCTGGACTGTCAGGAGTGTCTCTGGAGCTACAAAATTGATTCCAAGCCCTCACCTTGGACACCAGTTCTCAGCCAGAGGAGCAAGTACAGCAGTTGCAGACCTCAGAACATACCAAGGTGACAGCTGAAGGTTCAGTGTGATTTCTGCTGCTTCCCAGAGAAGGAAAAGAGACATGTGGTGGTGGCAGGTGACTCCCTATGGAGGAGGGAGCAGTGTGCAGAGGAATGACTCATGGTTTGTGTTGTCTCTACACAAATGCAGAGAGTATGGGAAACAAGCAAGAAGAACTTGAGCTCTTAATACTGAATGGTAAATATGACCCAGAAGATACTACTGAAACCTAGTGGGATGAGACTTAGGACTGGAATGTAGAAACTGAGGAGTACAAGCTGCTCAAATGGAATTGATCAAACGGGAAGGAGGAGAGATATTGTAGTAATAGGAGACTTCAACTATCTTGATATCTGTTGGAACTCAGCCAAGAATGTAAGGTCCAACAAATTCCTCAGTTGCCTTGCTAACAATTTCCCAGAATTTGGAAGAAGCAACAAGGGGATCATCTCTCTTGGACCTGGTCCTCACCAACAGGAAGGAACTGACTGATAAGCTAAAAGTAGACAGAACCTTGGGAGAAAGTGATCGTGTCTTCTTGAGTTTCACTATACACAGGCAAGGGAAAACTGAGTGTAGTCAGACCTGCACCCTGGACTTTGAGGAGGCTGATTTCAAAAAGCTTAAGGAACTAGGGTCAAGTCCCATGGTCAGAAATACTCAAAGAGAAGGGGGTTGAAGATGGATGGGAGTTCCTTAAAGGTGAGAAGGCACAATGCAGACAATTCCAGCAAGAAAGAAAAGTGGTAGGCACCTAAAGAAACCAGTGTTGCTGTATAAGGAGCTTACAGAGGGACTAAGATGTAAGGAGGGCATGTATAAGAAATGGAAGAAAGGAGAAATCATGATGGAAGAGTACACACGAGTAGCCAACAGTTGCAGGGAAAAGGTCAGGCGGGCCAAAGCTAAGAATGAACTCAAGCTTGTAAGAGAGGTTAAACATAATTTAAAAGGTTTCTTTGGCTATGTTCAAAACAAGAGAAACAAGCAAGTATTAGGTCCTCTGTGTGGAGAAGATGGACAAATACTATTGAGTGACAGAGAGAAGGTGGGACTGCTAAACACTTCCTTCCAAAAGGAAAGCAATGCCCAACCAGATAACATAATAAATGATGCAAGGAGCGACCTGAAACCCAAAATAGGAAGAGAGGTGGTAAGGGAACATCTGGCTATTTTAAATGAATTCATATCTCCAGGGCCTGATGAGCTGCACCCAAGGGTAATAAAAGAGCCTGCAGATGTAATCTCAGAGCCGATGTCCATAATTTTTGATAATTCTTGGAGAACAGGAGGCAGGCAAGTGTTGTCCTCATCTTCAAAATGGGGGGGGGGGGGAGAAGACTCTGCACATATATAAATTTTAATAATAATAACTCCTACTGCTGACTAGTCAGCTTAATGTCAATACCAAGAAAGGTCCTAGAATAGATGGTTAAACAGTGAACACTTAGAAAAGGATGTGAAATCACAGCATGGGTTTCTGAATAACAGGTCATGTTAGATGAAACTCATTTCTTTTTTTGACATAGTTATAAGCTTTGGGGGGGGGGGATTTGATATCCCGCTTTATCACTACCCGAAGGAGTCTCAAAGCGGCTAACAATCTCCTTTTCCCTTCCTGCCCCACAACAAACACTCTGTGAGGTGAGTGGGGCTGAGAGACTTCAGAGAAGTGTGACTAGCCCAAGGTCACCCAGCAGCTGCAGGTGGAGGAGCGGGGAATCAAACCCGGTTCACCAGATTACGAGTCCACCACTCTTAACCACTACACCACACTGGCTCTCAGCTTGGTGGATCTGGGGAATGCTATGGGTGTAGGGTATCAAGTCCCCCATGATATTCTTGCAGAGAAGCTGGTAATGGGTTGAACAACTGTTAGGTGGATTTGTAACTGGTTGACTGACCAAACCCAGAGAGTGCTCATTAATGGTTCCTCATCATTCTGCAAAAGAGTGGCAAGTGGGGAGCAGCCGGGTTCTGTCCTGGGCCTCTTGTTGTTCAACATCTTTATAAATGACTTGGACAAAGGAATTGAGGCAATGCTCAGCAAATTTGCAGATGATACCAAACTGGGAGGGGTAGTTAATACCACAGAAGACAGAATTGGGATTCAAGATGCCCTTAACAGATTGGAGAGCTGGGCCCCAACTAACAGAATGAATTTCAAGAGATAAATGTACAGTTCTGCCCTTAGGCAGGAAGAACCAGTGGCACAAATATAAGATGGGGAACATCTGGCTTGCCAGTGGTACATGTGAAAAGGATCTAGGGATCTCAGGAAACCACAAACTGAGCATGAGACAACAAAAGCAGCAGCAAAAAAAGTGAATACTATTCTAGGCTGCATCAACAGAAGTATAGTGTCCAAATCAAGGGAAGTAGTAATCCTGCTCTATTTTGCCTTGAACAGACTTTGCCTGTAATACTGTGTCCAGTTCTGGGCACTACAAATTTAAGATGAATATTGATAAGCTGGAATGTGTGCAGAAGAGGGCAACAAATATGATCAAGCTCTATGAGGAATATAGCCAAAATTCTATACTACTAGGTCATGGCAATCTGTGCTTGAACTTGATTCAATTACTATGTTCTCAGAGAAGTTTGAGTCTGATAAAGCATATAGAATGGCATTTGTCCACCTGATGCAGCAGACAAAATCACCAAAAACAGACTGCTGGGTCACACAGCCAGAGCAGTGTGGATGAGGATCTCAGGTGAGTGCGGACCCACTTTTTGAAGATTGCTCCGTCCTCATTGACTTCTACTGTGACATTACGCTTTTTTGCTGGGCTGCCAGGCCATAGGACCAATATGCATGGGCTTAGGATCCCCAGTAAGTGCCCCTCTTCTGGTCCTGCCCCACCGGTCCCCCAGAACACTCTTTTCCCCAGGTTTAAACCAGCAGCACCTTAGAGAGCAACTAAGTTTGTTCTTGGTATAAGCTTTCGTGTGCAGGCACACTTCCTCAGATACACTGAAACAGAAGTCACCAGACCCTTATATATAGTGGGAGGGTGGAGTGAGGTTTTTCTCAGGAGGGTAGTATGAGATGGGTATGGTAAACCTGTTCAACGACTGCAATTAGACCTACAAGAAAAAGCAAGGGATAGTATGCAGATGATTAGATTATGTAATGAGACAGGAATCCAATATCTCTATTCAGACCAGGTCTCTCCATAGTTTTCAGTACCATACCAAGAACAAACTTAGTTGGTCTCTAAGGTGCTACTGGACAATTTTTTAATTTTTATTTTTATATTTCGACTGCTTCAGACCAACACGGCTACCTACCTGAAGGTTTAAACCAGTTTAAGGTTATGTCTTGTAGCACATATTTCAAACATAATCCATTCACAAGTTCACAATCAGCTCAAAGATAAGCACTGTGCATATTTTACAAACTGGTAATGCTTAGGTTTGGTTGGATTGCTCCTTGTTTCTTTCAATACTGCACTTTTTTATAAAAACAAAGCAAACTAATTTAAAACTTAAATATGGCTGGTTTCTCAAGCAAGCTGTGTATTAAGGTAAGTGCTGTGTGTTTTCAAAGGGTCTTCCGGGGGGAAAGTCAGATTTTGGAGCCTAATGAAAAAGACGTGGTGGGATGAATCCAGCTCATCACAAGACATGGCAGATGAGGCACAAAACCTCAATCCAGCTCCATACCAGCCATGCCTTCCAAGCTTAGTAAGCATCCACCTATGGCCAGCCCTAGCTGATGCTAGCTTGTTACGTAGAAGGATGAGCAAATTGCACACTGTTCACATGCAAGGGCCACTGGTTTCTATGCAACATTAAATAGGTCTCTTTACTGGAGACTTCCTGAATTTGAAACTACAACTCGGTTCTGTTCAAAGAATGGAAACACTCCTCTTGAAGATTTACAGCATGCCTGTTAATATGTGGCTTGCTTTGCCTCTGCTGCATAGCAGAGGCCAGCAAACCATGCACAACTGGAACCCAGTCAAACTTTTATAGTCTTTCAAATTGAAGTTGGAGCCGGAGAGGAAATACTAAAATCCTGCATATACAACTTCTGTCTCTGTGTGCGAGAGAAATTCCATGAAAATCAGTGCAGTGATGAATAAAGTCATATCCCATTTAAATGGATCATTTCTTTCTTTCTTGAACTCCTTTAAAGATATGGAACCTTTAAATATTATTGAAAAATGAGCTTTCACTACAGGGTAAGGACTTAATTAGCACACAACTCATAGTTTATGAAGGCTAGTCCAGTCAAACGTGTTTGCTTACAAAGATAAAACCCACTTAATACTTTTAAATAGCACATCCTATACACATTCAGTTAAAATTCTGAAATCAACAGATCCAGTCTACTGCCTTACTGGTTGTTGTTTTTAAAACACAGGAAAAATCAGGAAAAGCTGCCATATCTTATGTGCCACTCCAGTCAGTTCAGAGGTGCAGAAAAGATATGTAGCCCAAGCCATTTTGCTGCCTGCAACAGAGCCTCCCCCCCCCACGGAGTGGCAGCAGTCAATGCTTATTGCACCCACTGTATTGTCACAGAGTAGTGGCCCAAAGTCCTGTGAGACTTGTAGAAAACCTCTCCCTTGCACAGCCAGCTTCTGCCTGCTCCAATGCTGCTGGCTGGTCTAGCTGAATGCCAATGGCAGAGCAGCTGGTTCTGTATGACAGCTACAGCACTTAAGTGACCCACTGGTGGTCTTCCACTGTCTGACACGGTGCCAGCCAGGCAGCTGCAACTATCAGGGACAGCAGCAGCAGAATCCTTCCACTACCTGCCCCAATCTACTGTCGGAGGCAAAAAGCTCAATATGCCTCATAGTAACATCGGTCCCAGAAGGACCTATAGCCATGCATCCGGAGAGGGGGCTGGATGGGAAGTCACTAACTGGGGGTTTGCAAGGCTTTGCAACTCATGTCATAGTTCTCTTGGAGAGATAGATGAATGCAAGAGATGAGACAATCTTGAATATCTCTTTTATTATAAATACATTTATATACCGCCATTCATAAAAATTAGAGCCCTTTACAACAACCAGGCATAAAACCATAAAATGAAAACATATAAAAATGGAAAACCAGAGATCAAATATTGCAAAGGGATATTTCAATTGCCAGTGTAAGCCTGGCAGCATAGAAATGTTTACAACAGGCATTTAGAGGTTAGAACAGAAGGCGCCTGCTGAATCTCTGTTGGCAGAGCGTCCCTCGACTGGACTGGTGACACTAAAGAGACAGTTTCTTGTTGCTGTCCAGTGAGCCTTGCCAGCTTGGGGCGGGGGGGGGGGGGGGAATCAACAATGATCCTGTAAATGACTCCTCATTTAAAGATACATTATAATGTTTAGGTGTTCTTAAGTGAATGGAAGCTGGAGGCAGCTCAAAAATTGTCAAACTCCTACTCGTTTCAATAAGTGTTATATGTTTGCTGCTGGTTCCTAAGAGCGGAGCAAGGCATAGGAGATCAGTGTGGTGCATATACAATGTGGCTTCAACCACATTGCGCTGACCTCCCCGCACCTCACCTCTGCCTCTCAGAAACCGGGAGCAACCCTCAGCGTTGAAGAGGCATGGGAGCAAACCCCATTTTGCCAGCACCACACCACTGATCACTACTGGTTCTAGGGCTGGTTAACACTTGCACTTAAAAAATCATCACTTGATAACTTCCACCCAAATAAGTTACCTCCATTGAAAAATACTGCATTTTCAAGTGATAGGGAAGTTTTCTCTATGTCTCAGCCACACAGGATGATGCAAACAATTCAAACTTGCATATGTAAAACTACATTAAAACATCCCACCCATACAAAAAGGCCATAGATGGTTAAAAGGCAAAGGCCTGGTTTAAAAGGGATGTTTTTGCCTGGTGCCTAAAGTGAGCTTCCCGGAGGAGTGTTCCAGAAATGGGAAGCCATTGCAGAAAGTGCCTGAGCGTGTGTTGCCGCCCAACTAATTTTTCCTGTGGCTCAACAGTATCAGAGAAAGCAAAGTGTTCCAGTGGCTCATTCGTGTATTTCAAAAACAGTTTGATCCTACAATGGGGAGTTATTTTGTTATAATTAAATAAACATTTTGGATTAATGATCTGGGGTGATTGACTCACCACTAGCGAATGTGGGAGAAATTGGACTCATTTCACATTTAAAGGCAAACCAACTTAATTCACTTTTCAAAACAAGATACGAACCAAAACACAGCAGTCCTTTGAAATTCACAGTTCTCCCTATTTTGCAATGAAGTTCTCCATCCAAGTAAAGTGTGCATAAAAAGGAAATATTAGCAAAAGCAGCATTAAAAAAACATAGTTAGGAAAAATAGGATTTGCATATTTGTTTTAAGGGGAGGGATCTCTTTAATATTGATGAATTTTCATGAGACCTTTCTTTTTTTAAAAAAATGCAAACTGATATAGAAATGTGAATAACTGAACTTAAGACTGGAAAACTGATAAAGTGAGAAAATCACTGAGTACATAAGAAAAATGTACTGAGAAATAACTTTATGCAAGAAGTTTTTTGATCCAATACTTTCCTTCTTCAAATAATTTGGACTATGCATAGAAACCTGATGCATCACTGTTGCCTGTTTTTACTATTTTGATGTCCGTGACCATGAATATGGTTTGCCAAGTAAGGAGAAAACTTCATACATCTGACAAAGTGGTCCATTCTCCCAAAAATCCGAAATACCACATAACTTGTTTTGTTATTTAACCTTTGGTTATAAAGAGGAAAAAGTAAGGTAATTTAGTGAAACACTCTGACATTATAAAATACAAAAATTAAAATTAACAATCTTGTAGTTTTCATATCTGTAGTATTTACGTTTGCTGTAATTTTTAGGTTTGTTTAGAGATGGTGTATTACAGCGCCACCTGGTGGCATTTGCTAAATATAAAAGCGCTCCTGCAAGAGGAAAATTTGATTGGAAAGGAAAGTCCTGAACAATAATTAATGCAGGGGTGGGCAATATGAGATCCTAAGGAGACTCAAGATTTACCCACTCTGGAAGAATGGCAGATGAAGGTGATGGACTACATGGAATTGGCGGAAATGACTGGCAGGATCCGAGACCAGGGAGAAGAGTCAGAGGAAGACTGGAAAAAATTTAAAGACTACCTACAGAGACATTGTAAAATTAATGAATGTTAGAATGATGTTGGATTGAAATTAAGTGGTTTCTAGCTGAAATAGTATAAAAGAATATGAAAAAATGGTTTTTTATAAGTGTAAATTCAAGGTTATAATAATTTAAGATTAAAGATCTGGGTAGAATAAAGAGGGAAAGAAACTGCTGAGCTAATAAATTGAACTGGAATACAAAAAAGGGAGGTATGAGGAGGTCCGAGAAACAAGTAAATGAAAAATAATGTGATGAAAAGATTTATTGTTTTTAACTATTTTTATTTCGTATTTTGTATTTTTTTCTTTTTCTATTTTGTAATGTAAAAATCTTAATAAAATTTTATTTAAATATATATATATATGAGATACTAAGGAACTTGTGTACAATCCCAGAGCTAACTTCTGGCTCCTTTACATATTATTGTGGAAATTACGTGGAAATTTCCAGGACTATGTTTCATTGCAAAGGAAATCTGATGTGTGGGTGGGTGCGCTTATATTTTAATCGCAGTGTAGTGTGAACACTGCAAAATTTACATGCATGGCATGACGAGCACCAATACGACAATGAATTCCAATCTGGGAGCACCCTCAGATTATTTCAGAATAGTTATGATGCCATAATTGTTTTTAGATATTGGAACCCATTTCTGTGTCTGCTGGTCTATACTGGAACCCCCTATACTCTCTCTGTCTCTCAGAGGAAAGGTGGAATATTAATTTAATAAATTAAAAATAAATAAATTCACCCATTAACAAAACTTTTCCACCTGTTTTCTGAGTTGTATAGTTCCCAAATATTTTCCTTTGCTACAGGGTCTAAACTTCAATCACATATTGTGATGGGTGGACCTTGGGTCAGCCACCTGTAGATCTAGAAACTAATCAGAGCTGGGTAGTGTTCCATCCAGGGATGCGGGTGGCGCTGTGGGTAAAAGCCTCAGCGCCTAGGGCTTGCTGATCGAAAGGTCGGCGGTTCGAATCCCTGTGGCAGAGTGCGCTCCCGCTGCTCGGTCCCAGTGCCTGCCAACCTAGCAGTTCGAAAGCACCCCTGGGTGCAAGTAGATAAATAGGGACCGCTTACCAGCGGGAAGGTAAACAGCATTTCCGTGTGCGGCTCTGGCTTGCCAGATGCAGCTTTGTCACGCTGGCCACGTGACCCGGAAGTGTCTCCGGACAGCGCTGGCCCCTGGCCTCTTGAGTGAGATGGGCGCACAACCCTAGAGTCTGGCAAGACTGGCCCGTACGGGCAGGGGTACCTTTACCTTTAGTGTTCCATCCAGTCAGGAGGAAGGGGAGTTAAAAGTTAGACCCTGGCAGTTAAAACTGTTAGATAGGGTTCGGTTAGGGCTGAGATAGGTCTTGACAGTCAGATAGGGAACAGACAGGGATTAGGGACCCTGAGGGTCATCTAGTCCAAGCCGCTGAAATGCAGAAATCTCAACAAAAGCATCAGTGACTATCCAACTTCTGCTTTAAAACCTCCAAGGAAGGAAAGCCCTTGAGGGAGACCGTTCCAAGCTATTGGTTTGTGTCCTGCCCTCCAGAGCATGAGAACACAAGGCTGGTATATTAAATTTATGTATTAAGTGTAATTAAATAAAATAAATAAGCATGGAGCAACCAGAATTTATTAACCCCTAATTTACAATTGAATACTTCCATTGTAACCAGGCCTTTGGCCTTGAATCTGTGGCCTTTTAGAAGCAGGTGGAATGTTTATTATTGTTGTTGTTGTTTATTTATTTCATAAAATTTGAACACCGCTTGATTGTAAGGAAACCTCAAAGCCGTTTACAAAAAAGATACAACATAGAACCATAGAATTGTTGAGTTGGAAGATACCACGAAAGTCATCTAGTCCAACCCTCTGCAATGCAGGAATACAGTAAAATAATAAAACCCACAACCCTACTTTAAGACATATAAAAGTTAAAAATACTCATACAGATTAAAATGACCCCGACTTTGGCACCTGCATGTCAACAGGCAGTGAGTTCCAGAGTGCAGCCGCTGCCACACTAAACATACAAATGTGGGAAACGGGAATCATGCAGCACATGTAATAGTGCCATGTGTCTGTGCACTCGAACATTTCCCCCTTGGCTTTAATTGTAGCTGGGGGCATGGGAATAGCCAGGATTTATGCTGGGTGGCAGAACCAAGCTACAGTGGTGCCCCGCAAGACGAATGCCTCGCAAGACGGAAAACCCGCTAGACGAAAGGGTTTTCCGTTTTGGAGGTGCTTCGCAAAACGAATTTCCTATGGGCTTGCTTCGCAAGACGAAAATGTCTTGCGAGTTCCTGCAGGGTTTTTTTCCTTTCCCCCCCCTTTTCCCCAAGCCGCTAAGCCGCTTATCAGCTGATCGCTAAGCCGTTTATCAGCTGATCCACTAAGCCGCTTATCAGCTGATCCGCTAAGCCGCTTATCAGCTGATCCGCTAAGCCCGCTAAGGACGCTAATCCGCTAATGGGCTTGCTTCGCAAGACGAAAAAACCGCAAGACGAAGAGACTCACGGAACGGATTCTTTTCGTCTTGCGAGGCACCACTGTATCTCCTATGCAACTGGTCAGTTAAGTAGTTTTATTTATTTTCGTTGTAGAAAAAAATGGGGGGTTGGCTTTTGCTACCTAACTCCCCAAAGGGACTTGATGAGTCCCCTAAGTCCATGATCAGTCAGAGAAGAATGGGTGGAGGCAGGATCCAGTGGAAAGCAAGGCAGACCTTTATTTTCCTGTTGCAACTGTTTCCCCGCCCTGCAAGGAGGTGGGAGAGACCAAGGAGAACAAAGTGCACAGGAATCTTTAATATTCTTTACAAAGACTTACTTTCTTTTTCCCCCAATTTTTTTTATTGGTTTTCACAACATTATAAACAAACACATAAGACAAACAAACATATTGAAAATTACACTTATTAACATTGTTAAGTGACTTCCTCGCTTCCCCTCGGTTGAATTTCCTTGCATGTCCTTTTAACGATTTTCCAAATCACCGTTCTTATAAAATTTAACTTAAACATTAACATCCTTAGATCTTCACATTATGAAATTAAACATATTAATTCAGCACTAAACACAAATAAAGTCCTAAGCCAATTAAGTATCTGCAAGCTGTTTTCAGTTAATTTAACTTAACATATTTAACTAAGTAATCACTGAATTTAATCCACTCTTCCTGATACTCCTCCTCCTTCTGGTCACGGACTCTTCTGGTTAGGTCAGCTAGCTCTGAAAAATCCATCATCTTCATCTGCCATTCTTCTATCCTTGGTAATTCTTGGGTCTTTACAAAGACTTTCGCGTTGCTCTGCTCAACCCCTTAGCCAAAGGCCACCCTAAAAGCATCACATGTATGTCACTGATGACGTTACACGGGTTGCGTTACCTGGGCAGCCTGGCCCATTCTTTTGTGATGGTAAACACTTTAGTCTGTGAATCCAGGTCATTCATGCACAAAATATGCCCTTAAGGCAGGATTTGCTAAGGGAAAGAACTATGGGGAAAGGTTTCTGAAGGGAGCCCTGTTTGGGGAAGTTTTTAATTATTTAATGCTGTACTGTTTTTAACATTTGATTGGGAGCCGCCCAGAGTGGCTGGGGAGACTCAGCCAGATGGGCAGGGTATAAATAATAAATAATAAATTATTATTAATAGGCACATCTCTGGCTCTCTAGATATCCAAAGGTCATTCCTAGCTGGGCGGGGTATAAATAATAAAATATTATTATTATTATTATTATTATTATTATTATTATTATTATTATTATTATTATTATTATTATTATAATATTAGGCACATCTCTGGCTCTCTAGATATCCAAAGGTCATTCCTAGCTGGGCGGGGTATAAACAATAAATTATTATTATTATTATTATTATTATTATTATTATTATTATTATTATTTCTTCCAGGATATCTCCTTCTTCAGAGGAAATAATTCATTAGGAGAGCCAAGACGTGTGTTTTTGGGGTGTGTGGGGGATGGTTCTGTGGGCTAAAATAATATGCAATTTTCTCGAGGGGAAAAATCCTACATTTTGGGAGGCTACGAAGGTCGAAGCGTGCGTCTGCTATGTGCGTTCACCCTGAAATTTTATAACCATTTACTTGATAAAAGGGGGGGCGGGCAACGACCCCCCCCCCGCCGGCTGCTTGTTGCGTGTCTGCTTTATAACTTTTAGCAAATAACAACAAGTTCTCCGCCTTCCTGACGTGTTCGGGGTGTAGGGGAGGCTTCGCCGCCCCATGGACCGAGTACCCCCCCAGGGGAAAAAAAGCGAGTTTTCCCCTCACAGAAAAGCGCGGGAAAGAAGAGGCTGCCTCCCCCTCATATTATCCCCCCCTCCCCCCCTCAGGCGCTTCAGCCCGGCCACCCCGGAGAGGTCCAAAAGGGACGGCCTGAGAGGAGCCAAACCTGAGCCGCCTCCCGCTTCTGCCCCTGCCCGGGCGGGAGACGACGAACCGCCGAGGCGTCTGCGCCGAAAGAGCCGGGCGGGCGAGCGAAGGGAAGCCCGCAAGCGCGCATGCGCCAGTCTCAGTCTCAGTCAGTCAGTCTCTCTCTCTCTCTGTGTGTGTGTGCGTAGCGAAGAGGCGGGGCGTGCGCGTCCGCTAGCGTCCCTCGCAGCTCAGCCAATGGTAAAAGCTCCGTCTTCCAGCGCCGGAGAAGCCCCGCCTTTCCTCTCCCCCCTCCCCCTGAGTATGTGTCTGACGTCAACGGGGCTTATGTCCAAAATTACGATGGGAGGTGAATGGGTGAGAACGAGTTACCGAATTGTAATAACACTTACTTACTTACTTACTTACTTACTTACTTACTTACTTACTTACTTACTCATTCATTCATTTACCCCTAATAGGGGCTCACCTTGCCAACAAAGGTCCGTATAGTTAAGCCATGGTTTTCCCAGTAGTGATGTATGGAAGTGAGAGCTGGACCATAAAGAAGGCTGATCACCGAAGAATTGATGCTTTTGAATTCTGGTGCTGGAGGAGACTCTTGAGAGTCCCATGGACTGCAAGAAGATCAAACCTATCCATTCTTAAGGAAATCAGCCCTGAGTGCTCACTGGAAGGACAGATCCTGAAGCTGAGGCTCCAATACTTTGGCCACCTCATGAGAAGAGAAGACTCCCTGGAAAAGACCCTGATGTTGGGAAAGATGGAGGGCGCAAGGAGAAGGGGACGGCAGAGGACGAGATGGTTGGAGCTACCAGCATGAGTTTGACCAAACTGCGGGAGGCAGTGGAAGACAGGAGTGCCTGGCGTGCTCTGGTCCAGGGGGTCACAAAGAGTCGGACACGACTAAACAACAACAATAACACTTACTTACTTACTTACTTATTCATTCATTCATTTATTTACCCCTAAAAGGGGCTCAAAGCAGCTTACAGATTAAAAATAAAAACAGCTTAAAAAAAACATACGAGTGGTTGTGTGTGGGGGGAAATCATTAAAAAATATACTGATAGAATTCAAATGAAATGGGTATAGATCAAATTCATACAAATAATGAGACTGAAGAGTGATGGAGATCACTCAGTGAACACTGAAATAGCATGTATAGAATTTAAATAATAAATAGGGAAAATAATAATTGATGTGCCCTCTCTTTACTGAATGTGGTTTGCAGGCTTATCAGTTGTCATACCTCATGTTACGTTTGCTTCATGTTACGTTCTTTCAGGTTACATCCCGTGGCGACCCAGAAGTACCGAAAGGGTTACTTCCGGGTTTCGCTGCTTGCACATGCACAGACACGCAAAATGATGGCATGCGCAGAAGCACTGAATCGCAACCTGCGCATGCTGAGGGTTGCACTATTTTCATGTTGCGAACGGGCCTCCAGAATGGATCCCATTCGCAACCAGAGGTACCACTGTACTAAATCTTGTTCTGCCAAATTTTTGGTTGGTGGGTCAAATACATGTTTGTAGTACTGTTGCTATTTTTGCAGTTATATGTTTTATGCTTGTCTACTCAATGGGTCTTACTCCCAGGTACTTGGGTATAGGAATGTGGCCCAACAGCCTGATTCTAAGCATGTCTGCTTGGAGGATCAGTGTCAGTGAATTAAGTAAAGAGAGAAGCTGGGGACAAAAGCCATGGAAAAGTTATACTGCATAGAAAGAACCACACAAAAATATGCATAAATTGTACAGTAATGGAATAATGATTTACTTACTTACTTATTTTATTACATATTATCCCACATTTTTTCCATCATGGAACTCAGGGTGATGTTGTTTTAAGCATCACCCAACCAGGGAGGGAGGGAATGATGCAAAGGTACAAATTATGACGTTGCCAAGTTACCCTAGTTGGACTCCTGTGTTGTTTGACAACCCTGCAGAGGAGCAGCTGGAAATTTTGTGTGCCACATCAGCATAAAATCTAGAGTGGCCACACCAGCATAAGGTGACCCGATTTCAGATAGAAATTAGCTGGATAGGACTGCATGCAGACTCTATGGCTGTGTACACAATATAACGTTCAAGCACATTTTAAGGAATATTCTTTCCCTCAAAGAATTCTGGGCACTGTAGTTTGAGGCTTGCTGGGAATTATGACTGTGCATTGTAAACTAAGGTGCTCAGCAGGGTTGGCCCACCCACGGGGCAAGGTAACTCATAGAGTCCTGTGCCCAGTTCTGAGCACCACAATTTAAGGATGTTGACAAACTGGAATGTGTGCAGAGGAGTGCAACTAGGGTGATCAAGGGTCTAGGAGCTAGAAGTTATAAGAAAAACTGCTCCCTTTCCCTTATGGGGTATTCAGGAGCCCATATAGAGTCCTTAAGTAGGTTCACTATCGGTAGGATAAAACACAGGTCAAACAGAGTATATTGAGAAGCAAAGTGGCTAGTAAGCCTGATCTTTATTTAAGGAACTGTTGCAACAGGGTTCCCACTCACCACACGGAGGAGAGAGAAGAACCCTGAACAATGGTGCACAAGCCCTTGTATAGACGTTTGAAGTTGCCCACCCTGTAGCCCAAGACCACCCCTCAATACATCATACATACATCACAGAAGCAGGCGGTTTACAGCAGAAATCCTGCCCGCCAGTATTCCTGATAATGGTCACTGATTGCATTACCTGGGCAGTCTGGCCATTCTTTTGTTCTGGTTAATACTTTAGTTCCTGAATCCAGGTCACAGGCTCACCCTATTCATACAAAAATATGCCCTTAAGACAGGATTTACTGCAGAGTATTTGAGGTCATTGGAAGAGTCAAAACGGCTTCAGGATTGCTTTCCCATACTATTTCAGACACATGGTTCATATATTTAGATATGTGTGCATTTATGAATATTCTATATTTGAGACCTTAAAATTCTTATAACAAAGCCAAGCTTTATGAGGAACGGTTGAAGGATCTGGGTGTGCTTAGCCTGGGAAAGAGGGGACTGAGAGGAGATACGATGGCCATCTTCAAATATCTCAAGGGCTGCCCCATGGAAGATGGAGCAAGCTTGCTTTCTCCTGCTCTGAAGGGTACGACCTGAGAACCAATGGCTTCAAGTAAGAAGAAAGGAGTTTCCAACTAAATATCAGGAAGACCTTTCTGACAGGAAGAGCTGCTTGAACAGACCTCCCTTGGGAGGTGGCAGATGCTCCTTCCTTGGAGGTTTCCAAGTAGAGATTGGATAGTATCTGTCATTATTAAAGAATTAAAGAACTTTTTAATGAGGGTGAAAGAGGAGAGTGCAAAATATGGTTTGAAGCTCAACATCAAAAAAACGAGGATCATGGCCACTGGTCCCATCACCTCCTGGCAAATAGAAGGGGAAGAAATGGAGGCAGTGATAGATTCTACTTTCTTGGGCTCCATGATCACTGCAGATGGTGACAGCAGCCACGAAATTAAAAGACGCCTGCTTCTTGGGAGAAAAGCAATGACAAACCTAGACAGCACCTTAAAAAGCAGAGACATCACCTTGCCAACAAAGGTCCGTATAGTAAAAGCCATGGTTTTCCCAGTAGTGATGTATGGAAGTGAGAGCTGGACCATAAAGAAGGCTGATCGCCGAAGAATTGATGCTTTTGAATTATGGTGCTGGAGGAGACTCTTGAGAGTCCCGTGGACTGCAAGAAGATCAAACCTCTCCATTCTGAAGGAAATCAGCCCTGAGTGCTCACTGGAAGGACAGATCCTGAAGCTGAGGCTCCAAGACTTTGGCCACCTCATGAGAAGAGAAGACTCCCTGGAAAAGACCCTGATGTTGGGAAAGATGGAGGGCACAAGGAGAAGGGGACGACAGAGGATGAGATGGTTGGACGGTGTTCTCGAAGCTACCAGCATGAGTTTGACCAAACTGCGGGAGGCAGTGGAAGACAGGAGTGCCTGGTGTGCTTTGGTTCATGGGGTCACGAAGAGTCGGACACGACTAAACGACTAAACAACAACAACAGTATCTGTCACGAATGCTTTAGCTGAGATTCCTGAATTGCAGGGGGTTGGACTAGATGACCCTTGGATCTCCTTCCAATTCTATGATTCTACGATTCTAAGGCTGAAATCAGGGTCCCCTCTCCTCTCTTGGCTTCAGTTTCAGCGAGGACCAGCTGCTGCGAACCCGCAGCCACGCCGCCTCTGCACATAGCTGTCAACGTTTCCCATTTTTTAAGGGAAATTTCCTTATTCCAAATAGGATTCCTCGCAAGAAAAGGGAAAAGTTGACAGCGTTGTTTCCTATGGGCGGCGGCGGCGGGAGGAGAAGGAACCGGGAAGTTCTACCTCCGGCCCGCCGAGAGCAGCTCTGTCCGTTCTTGCCTCTACGTGCGCGCGGGGAGGCGGGCCGGCGGCCTGCGGGCGCGCTTGCGTCACAGCTCCGTGCGTGGCGGGGAGCGCAGGGATTGGTGACGCACGGATGGCAGGGACGTGCCCCGCTGGCTATATGAGCTCAGTGGCAGCGCCGCCTCGGCCTTTCTCCGCCTCGCTCCTTGCTCTCGCCGGGAGTCGCCGCCCAGCCACTCCGCTCCCCGAGGCCGCCCGCCCGCCCGCCCGCTCGACCCACCGCCGCCCGACGACGCCTCAGCCATGATCATCTACCGCGACTGCATTAGCCGTAAGCGAATCTCCCTCAGCGCCGTCGAGGTCGGGCCCCCCGCGGAGCCCCCAGAGCGGCGCCCTACTGCGCTTGCGCGGCTCCGCGGCCCGGGCTCGGCACCTCGCGCGCCCTCCCGCTGCACTGCGCCTGCGCGGCACAGAAGAGAGGGGGAAGGGAGACTGGTTCGCGGGGCGGGGGGGGGGCGAGCGAAGGCTGGCGCCCCGCGGCATTCTATTCACTGCGCATGCGTCTTTTTGCCGCGGCTACCGCGCTTGCGTGAGCGGGGCTGGCGAAGGGGCCGTGGGGCTGGAGGCCTTTGGCGGCGCTTCCGGCGTTGTTCCCTCTTGGCTTCCGGCGCAGCCTTCCCGAGGCCTTTTTCCGTTCCGGGCGGCGTCGCCGCTTCTACCTCTGGGGCCTGGCAAGGCCTGGACCGGAAGGGCGGGAGGGAGGGAAAGAGGGGCGACCCCTGAGAGGAGGGTGGGGTTTGGGGGAGGGGGAACGGCCGGCCGACCATGGGGAGCCCCCCTCACGCGCTCTCCTCCTTCCTCCCCCGCAGAAGACGAGATGTTCTCGGACATCTACAAGGTCAAAGAAGTGGCCAGCGGACTCTGCCTGGAAGTGGAAGGGAAGGTAGGCTTTGTTTGTAAATCTACTCATTTTATGTAGGTGGGGTGGGGTGGGGTTCGAACCCTCGCCATAGTATAGTTCAACTGGTACCATGAGGCCCTTCTTTTAGCAGTTGCTACCCTTCACAGACACTCGGATCAACTTCTGTTATTGGGGGGGGGGGTAAATTGGCAACACCTGAGACAAACTGGGAAATTTCAGCCACTTCTATGAAGTCATAAAGTAACCAAAGCTCACATTTACTGTGCAACGACCATGTTTTGGTCTGCACAGTTGCAATGGGAGAGATCCATGCTTTAGCCTTTCATAATCTATGCATCACCATGGAAATATGGGTCACCTTTATAGCAGAGATGTCACAGTGACTTGAGAGGGGCTAGGTTGCAAGATAAACTCTGACACATCCATTAAGCCTCCACAGTGGTAATGGCGACATCCAGACTGAGTAATTTGAGGCGTGGTGTTTTAAAATCCCTTAATTTTAATGGGAAGAAGTAAAAAGTAGCAGGTTGTGTGTGTGTGTGTGTGTGTGTGTGTGTGTGTGTGTGTTTCGAAAACCTTGAAAATTAGAGTCTTAATCATAAAGACTTCCGATTTAAGATTCTCTGGGCAGTTTATTCTCCCTTTGCTGACAAATTCCACTTGGATAGCTTTGCTCATAGCTGAACTAGTTTCAGGACTTAACTCTGTTTTAAAGATTTGAGTAGATTAATGAACAGGAGGAGATCATTTTACAATTAGATTTTGCTTTTCAGTGGTGGTATTTTTCTCCAATGAATGGTTTAGATGGTGAGCAGGAAAGAAGGTGAAATAGATGATGCTTTAATTGGTGGAAATGCGTCGGCTGAAGGTCCAGATGGTGAAGGGGCAGAGGCTACCGTTGTCACCGGTGTTGACATTGTAATGAACCACCACCTTCAGGAAACAAGCTTCACTAAAGAGTCTTACAAGAAGTACATCAAGGACTACATGAAAGCGTAAGTTATCCTGGTGTCTCATTTCAAGGCTAGAAGACAGTTATGACGAGGGTTATAGAGCAGACACTCTTGGAAGATGTCCATAAGGTTGCAGCACTCCCTTGTGATGGAGATGGGCTGCTGGGATCCAGTTGTGGGGATGATTACAATGGTGCTCTTATTCTGAAAGATCTATAATTTAAAGCCATAACCACCTGCATACACATTTTGCTAAGATACTGCTTCTTTCCACATATCCTGTTATAGTATTGGATATCTGAAGGATGTCCTCTTAAATATACTAGGTTTGGTACATCATGTTTAAGTCATCAAGGTCAAAAGGAAAATGCTACTAGTGAGAACCCTAAATCTTAAGGTTAATTTGAGGCCACATTTCTGATATGGTAACAAATGCACATAGTGATTGCAGTGCTGATGTAAGCATACCTCAACCTTTCCTCATAAGGCTTGGCTTCCAGACCTGTGATCCTCTTGGTTGCCATCCTCTGCACACATTCCAGCTTGTCAATATCCTTCTTAAATTGTGGTGCCCAGAACTGGACATATGACTCCATGTGTTATTCTGCCATAAAAAGGTAAAGGTACAGACTCTAGGGCTGTGCACCCATCTCACTTAAGAGGCCGGGGGCCAGCGCTGTCCGGAGACACTTTCCGGGTCACGTGGCCAGCGTGACAAAGCTGCATCTGGCGAGCCAGTGCAGCACATGGAAACGCCGTTTACCTTACCGCCAGTAAGCAGTCCCTATTTATCTACTTGCACCCGGGGGTGCTTTTGAACTGCTAGGTTGGCAGGCGCTGGGACCGAACAACGGGAGCGCACCCCACCGCAGGGATTCGAACCGCTGACCTTTCGATCGGCAAGCCCTAGGCGCTGAGGCTTTTAGCCACAGCGCCACCCGCGTCCCCCATTCTGCCATAGTCAGAGTGATATACCTTCCCTTGATCTGGACACTATGCTGCAGTATACTGTTGGGCCCTGGATCTTTTTCACATGTAAGCCAGGTGTCCCCCATCTTAAATTTGTGCATCTGGTTCTTCCTGCCTAAGTGCAGAACCTTACATTTGTCCCTGTTGAAATTCATTTTGTTACTTTGCGCCCAATTCTCCAATCTAAAGGTCATTTTGAATTCCAATTCTGTCTTTTGTGGCATTAGCTACCCCTCCCAATTTGGTATCATCTACAAATTTGATGTGGATCGCCTCAATTCCATCATCGAAGTCATTTATAAAGAGGATGAACAACAGTGGGCCCAGAATAGAACTCTGTCACCCCACGTCACTTTTTCCTAGGATGACTAGGAACTATTCATACGTTTTTGAGTTCTGTTAGTCAACCAGCTACACAACAGCTTCTCCACAAGAATGTCATGGGGAACTTTGTCAAAAGTATTACTGAAATCAAGATACACTATGTCCATAGCATTCCCCAGATCCACCAAGCTTGTGTATGCTTCTTATAAAGCCACACAAGTTTATTTAGGGGTGTCTCACTTTTTTTTCTGGAATTGTCTGCATTTGTGCCTTCATTATTTCACCTTTAACAAACTCTCATCTTGGGCTCCCTTTTCTTGACTATTTTTGACCATGAGATCTCACCCGGTACTTCAGGCATAGGCAGACTCGGCCCTCCAGATGTTTTGGGCCTACAACGCCCATCACCCCTAGCTAAGAGGACCAGTGGTCAGGGATGATGGGAGTTGTGGTCCCAAAACATCTGGAGGGCCGAGTTTGCCTATGCCTGCAGTAGTTCCTTAAGCATCCAGAAATCAGCCTTCTTAAAGTCTACAACCGATTGCACTCAGTTTTCCCTTTCCCTGTATCATGAAATCCAAGGCGACACGATCACTTTCTCTTAAAATTCCCAGTAAGGACCAGCTGGGATGCAAACAACTCAAAGAGAGGTGCAACCAAAAGATCCTGGTTATTGGCAGAACTGATCAGTGGCTGTGCTTTTTGCTGTAGCTTCATGGAGTATTTAAGGCTCTGTATTGCAGATAGGATGTTGCTTTATATTTAGAAGCCAGATATCTGGGCCAAAGGCAACCCCTTCTTTTGATACAATATTGTCTATTCTGCTATTTTACTGTTGCCTCAATGGAAGCACATACAGAAATCTGCTGGCATATTTTACCATGTCAGTTTATGTGGCCCTGTGTATAATGTATAATAAAAATGTTCCCAAGAAATAGAATTTAAAACTGCCAGGTAAAATAAAGCACTATCCATGCAGGGGAGCAGTAAAAAGCAATGCAGTGTTTTCCTTTCAGATCAGCTATTAGAAACAGTTGGGTACAATCCTCAAACTTGTTAAATTGCAGGTGTTAGAATTGTTGTTGTTCTTCCCCTAGAATCAAAGCAAGACTTGAGGAAACAAAGCCAGAGAGAGTAAAGCCGTTCATGACTGGAGCAGCTGAACAAGTCAAACATATCCTTGCAAACTTCAAAAATTACCAGGTAAGTTCCAAAGCTTCCTCTCTTTTTTGTAACATTTTCGGTACTTGCATACTGTGAAGTAGCTTTTGCTGCTTGTTTTAAGATTGGCATTTTGTGGGAAGTGCCTGATGCTTGAGCCAAGGAAATGTGCATTGTTATGTGAGTGAATATTAGTGCTTTCTAAAAACTTATTTGCATCAACAGATTTTTTTTCCTTCTGAAAGTTTTTTGTAGGCGAGAACATGAATCCAGATGGAATGGTGGCGTTGCTGGATTTCCGCGAGGATGGTATCACTCCTTATATGATTTTCTTTAAGGATGGATTAGAAATGGAGAAATGTGTAAGTATACATTCCCGAGAGAACTTGCCAAGATTAAAATCTTGTGCGGTTTTAAATTTTGCTTGCTGATAAATGGGGTGATTTGCTGCAGAAACGAAACCCTGTGTCCATCTAGTCCAGCATTTTCAACTAACCAGCCAGGTACATGAAGGAACAGCCCTTGTTCTCCCAGCAACTTGTGTTCTGTTGCAGACTGCCTCTGAACCTGGAGATTTGACTTACCTGATTGCATCTTAATAGCCATTGTTCTCTGCTTCAGGAGTTCACCTAATCCAGGGGTGCCCAAACTTTTTTCAAAGAGGGCCAGATTTGATGAAGTGAATATGTGTGAGAGTTTTTTAGGATTTTACCCAAGGACATATACTAGCATGGGGCTGGATTAGGCCCCCCAAACAGACTTTGGACATGCCTGAAAAGCCATCTAAGCTTCTGGTAATCATAATATCTGGTAGGAGGAAAGTGTTATAAGTAGTAGCTTTTGTCTGCATACAGCTGATGAATTGTGTGGCCAAGCACTAGTGCTGTAAGAGGAAGAAAAAATAAATATGCTTTCTCCACGCCATTCACTCATCTCACTGAAATTCTAACATCTTTCCTGCTTTTTCCATGGGAAAAAAAAGAAAAGCCCAAATGATACCGCCTTTTCTATCAACTTTCCTAGCTCTGTAGTATCCTTTTTGAGATTGTGCAACCAGAGGTTTGTACACCTTTGTGAGTGAGGCTGCACCCTCAATTCTTAAGGCTAGAGTGATACTGGAAGTTCTGAAGTTCTGTACTTCAAAACTATCCACTCCAACTCAGTCACAGCCAATTTACTCTCCCATCAGTTTGTATGAAGCTGGGATGGTTATTTGCCCTGAATGCAGTGTTTTTTAAGTCTTACTCTGAACTTCATTGTCCTTTATTTTTTTGCTTATTCATCTAGCTTGGAGGGAGGGAGGGATCCCTTTTCAACTTCTTTGCAGTTTGGGTTTTCAATATCCTATATAATTTGGTGTCTTCTACAAACTAGGTTACCTTGTTGCTTATTTTTGATTCTCGGTTCGTGTGTGAACAAGTTCAATAGCCTCTTAGTTTAACTTTCTAGATTTCCCCAGAGTTCCAATAAAAAATTTATCTTTCATTACTCAGTTAACAATGCTGATAGAAGACAAACTATTTATTTATTGACTAGTCTTCCATACAGCTTAGCATATGCATTTTCTGCCCTTCTAAGTTGAGGCTTTCCTGCCAATGGCTTAAATAGAAGAGCAGATCATTCAGGTGGGCAGGGGTAAGAACAGAAAATGCAAATGGTATGGATTGTTAGATTTTTTTTTTTTTTAAAACCCGCTGTTGCTAGATTTAAATCTTGGGAGGTATTTAATCGGTCATTAATTTCAGTAGGTCTACTCTGAGTAAAGCTTGGTTGACCACCGCACTTCGCTTAATATCAAACCAAAACATTTATTGGCTGTATTTTGATATGGCTGTTGAAGCTATTACCCCCTTTCCATAAATGAAAGGGTGCTAATCAAAACTGGTACCCTCTCAAACAGTGCCTTAGGGAAGGAGTTGAGATGCAAGTTCGGAATGTTAAGCATCTGCTGATAGGCTGGGAACAACTACTTTTGCTCTCTAGCTTGCATAAAGATGCAACAGCAATTTCCTTGCGCTTTCTGTGTGCCTGATAAACGTGGCAACTCAGATTGAATAAGGGAGAACATTTAAGAGAGTGAATATTTAATGATGACATAAGGAATTGGTACAAGCATAGGCTAATTCTCATTAATTTCTTAACAGTAACAAGAGACCAACCCTTCTGGATCATCTATCATCATCATAATTGGCTGCTGTTCTTTATTCATCAACAAAACATCATGACTCAGCATTGTTTGAAAACTGGACTGATGCCATCTTGAGCTTAATTTGATTTATTTTGACCCTGAATTAATTGGAGTGGAGGCATTGGTTTTTAAAAACTTGTCATGTAGGCTGTCTAAAATAAAGAAAAACTCATTTAAACCCAGCATAGATAATGCCTCTTGGTTTAATGCATTCGGCAGGGTTCTTCAGCAAGCTTCTTGTAGCTCTTGTGAATTTGGATTTTTGACTTCAGTAGCATAGCCTGGCCTAATGCATGTGTCAGACTGTCGTCCGATACTGGTGACCTAGAACTGGAAGATCAGCCGGCTACAACCGACTTGCTTCTAAACACCTGAAAATGATTAGTAGAGAAGAAGGCTTTCATTCTGAAATGGACCGAGTTTCTTGATGTTCAACAAGCCACAATAGCTAGCTGGAGGACAGAATTGGAAGACTGAATACAGACTGCTGATTAGAGTTCTGAACCAGTCAAGGAGAGATGGATTTCATCAGTTTATCATGGCAAATTATGACTAAGGCAGAAGCAATGGAACAGCAATCTTTGGTGGCAGAAACAAGCATTTTAGGCAGGGATTCTGCACACAAGAGGCTGTAGTTCAAAGTAATTATAACTTAAAATGGAAAAGTAATACTGGTTTAATCACAGGACACTAATAATCTTTGTGGTTTATCAAAGCCTAAATTGGTTAGTTGTGGTAATGGCAAACTTAAGCACTAGTCCAAAGAATTAGTGTAGACAACATGTGCATCATACTGTTTTTGCTGATGTTTGCAAAGTCCTGAAGTATATTTTATGGGCTGTCCCAGGAGACGTTTGCCTGACAGGCCATGATAAAGTAAATTGGTTCCCATAGGATGCAAAAATGAGAGCTCTGTGCCTTTCCCATCGTTCCACTTTCTGCTCCCCTGACATGACATTGTTCAAAGCATAATACGAAGTGGACTTTGCACTTGGAGCAAGGTTAAAGAAGCGTGTCAAAGCCAAGCAAATGCAACATGGTTTTTAAATCAGGAGGGCTGCTATGATCTCAAAATGGCAAAAGCTACAAAATTTGCTACAAATTTATACTGGTAGTAGAAGCCATAAAGATTGTTGGTTTGCATCCTAATAGACAAAAGAACAGGAAGATTCTTTGAGAGACTTGGCGTGCTACAAATACTCATAGCAGTAGTATGGGAATCTCCCTGGTTGGCACTGTGAGCCTAGAGCAGTTTTGGATCCTTGTTTCCAAAAAGATCGGAAACCTGGCATGTAGAGGAAGTAGCCAAGCAGCTAATTGACCGCTTGCTGTGCTGTGTATCAAGAGTGTATTAAGAAACTTAGGCTGTGTATTCCTGAGACTTCTACATAGTCTTGCATGTGTGTTACGGTTTAGTAGTACAGTTTTGTTATCCTTTTTAAGTTTTTCATTTTGGTTCCCCTTTGATGCTTCAATGCTTGTTCTATCCCTCTTTCCCATCTAGCAGCTTCATCCTGTGAATGAAAAAAAAAAGTGTAACACCAGAATGCTTGCTGCTCAGAGCAAAATCATTGGTTTTTTGGGGGGAATAGAAAAGGGGGTTGCAGATACTGTGTACAGCTTGTGGTCTATTTTTGTTGATGTATCACTGATACTACTTTTACATCAAAACAAAATTTGACCAATTATCTGCTGAAGCAAGCAGAGTTTTGTCAGGCAGTGTGGAGTGATTCATTTCCCCCCCAATCATGTTTAACTTGATTTTGAGAAACTGATCCCTAAAAGGATGTCTGTGTCCGTCCGTCCCCCAATTAATTTCTCTGCACAGAATTCAGTTACTGGACCACTATGCTTGCGTGCAGTTACTCTGCCCCGTAAAGCTTCCTGTAACCTCAAAATCTGTTCTGGAAGGTTGAGGGGACCCTCCAGGGCATTTGGGGGGGGGGGGGGAGAAGGCACTAGTTTTGTTCCATGAGTGAAGCTCCACTTCGCTCCAGAGGATAGCTTGTAGCGGATAGGAGCTGGAAAAGGTTTTCCACCATTGAAGTTTCTCTTATAGGCTGGTATAATCCCAAAATGAACAAAATTAGTGTATTAAAAAGAGTGCCAAAGTATTGGTATATTTGACAGGCAAAACTTTGTAGTCTTTTTTGTACCCCTGAATCAAACTTTCCTATATCACCTATGCTAATGCCGTAGAGGGCCACAGAGAACTAGCTCTGTTCATCCTTTTTAAAAAAATATATAAATTGCTACTATGATTACAAGAATGCCTTTCACACGACCTTGAAAAATTTCAGGAGCCCATGCACTGTACTAATGACACCTTAATGCCTCATAAGGTCTGAAGTACAAAATTTACCCATTTAGTACACCCAGGGTCAAACTTAACTCTGAATTTAGCTGTCTTGACATGTGAGAATTGGCTGTGAGAGGGGAACTTTGCAATAGCACAAGTTTTTTGGGCTGTTAATTGAAGTATAATTTCTCCACAATGTTCTTCCCAAATATTCATGTTTCCCACACATGGCCTAAAATGAGCAGTGGTGCAGGTGGGAGTCACAGTTTGCTTCAATATGCACATTGCTGTGGCAAGCTGCTCATCTTGGAAGGGGAGTTTAGTATGGGCTTATTTGACTGTGGCCTTGGCTGCACTAGCTTGGGGAAGGGATGGCAGATATGCCACATGTTTTCCAGAAATTTATATGAACATCCTGTGGGCAACCCCCACCATATTGCAGGAAATTGCTTTCTCCCCCTTATTAACAAGTTTCAGGTAGTTTAGTTCAAAATGTAAGTGAATGTTTAAATTCTTGTTCTGGGTTGTGTGATTATTTGCTTATTTCCAGCTGTGTTGAAAGATAACCTTGCCAGAGTGAAGCAAGGCCATTATTTAAAAAGCGGTGGCTGGTGCAACAAAAAAGCGAACTCTGCTACCATGCTAGTTTGTGGTATGGATTTGTTGCAAATTACATCAATCTCTGCTCAGCCCTACTTTTCAGAATAAAAGCTTTCCTGCAGACTGGTACTAAAGCAGTTCATGAGAAGGATTCGGCAGTGGGTGGAGGGGAGCCACTGCCTGTAGACTAAAATTCAATCAGTTAATACAAAATGAAAAGGAAGGCCACTCATTTCTGCCAGTAACTCATTTTTGTGTTAAGTCTACAGAACTTGGATGATCCACAAGAGAAGGGGGCAGTGCAGAGGTGCAATATGTTTGTCCTCTTAGCCCAAAGTCTGCTGCATTTGTGCACTGGATAGGCTAAATAAAAAAAATTTCAACCGTTGTTAAAATCATCATATTCTGGCTACAAAACCAGAAGCACCTTTAGCTCTGATGGTAACGTAATTTACACAGAGTGTACCCAAAAACGCACAGCAAAACTGCAGACGTTTTGCATGCAAGCAGAAATGACAGAATTAAACTAGATGTGGGTAAAAGCCTCAGCGCCTAGGGCTTGCCGATCGAAAGGTCGGCGGTTCGAATCCCCGCGGCGGGGTGCGCTCCCGTTGCTCGGTCCCAGCGCCTGCCAACCTAGCAGTTCGAAAGCACCCCCGGGTGCAAGTAGATAAATAGGGACCGCTTTCTAGCTGGAAGGTAAACGGCGTTTCCGTGTGCGGCTCTGGCTCGCCAGAGCAGCGATGTCACGCTGGCCACGTGACCCGGAAGTGTCTCCGGACAGCGCTGGCCCCCGGCCTCTTGAGTGAGATGGGCGCACAACCCTAGAGTCTGTCAAGACTGGCCCGTACGGGCAGGGGTACCTTTACCTTTAGCAATGGCCTGCTAAAGTATTTTTCTTTTAGTTATTACATATCTATACCACTCTTCATCCAACACCTTTGGTTCATGTGAAAAAAGTTTGTTCTGAGGCCCATGGTGTGAACAGAAACTACTGTTACAGAAATCAGCCTTTCATTGAAGCTACGCCAGACTCCACCTGAACAGTGACCTTAATCTTAGTATTTCAGATACAGCCTTGGTCGGGGCTCTCAATTTCTTTTCCCTCTTCCCTTTTGCCATTTTTGCAGTTGATTCATATTTGTTATCCACATCTATGAGCCTCTGCATACTGCTTCAGTTGCCACCATCTTTAGTTTTTTGCAGTACCCTAAACAATTCAGTTCCCCAAGGTAGCAGATGCTCAAAGTAGCTTTTCTACAAAAGATACTCAAGGCAGCTGACCAAATTTCAAAAGTTTACATACACTAACAACTTTGATTGCAGGTCGAACAGTAGACTATGAAGATAAGCGCAAGGTTTTTAACCTGCCTCTCCAAAAGCCTGAGCCACGACGGCACTGTGGACATGTTTGTAACAGCACCTTGGTGTGTAAATACATCTGGCAATCAAATTTAGCTTAACAGCATGGCTAACTTCAGCTGATTTATGCAAACTAGGGTACTGTGACCCAGGATAAAGATTAAAAAGTACATTGGTCTCTTGTCCCAGGTTACTGAAGAGGGCACATACGTGGCTTCTTCCCTTGCTCTCGGGCACTGTTACGAACAGGAGTTAGTTGCCCTCCAACTCTTCCTTCTATAGTTTCAATCTGCAGCTGCTCAAAGAAAATTAATTAAGTGAGAAATCCCTCTGCTTATCTGCTCAGTCAGATCTTTTACCTCCTAAACTGGTTCTTCAGGAAGGTCTGATTGGCTCCTAATTTTTGTAAAAAGAACGTTTGCACTACTGAAAAAGTGCAGGATTTTGAAGGTCCCACAGAACTTGAACAAATATATGAACTCAGGAACTGAGTAATGCTTCCTAATTTCTAGAATGGCTGGTCATGTAGAATACTGATCAGCTGACCCTTCTGGCATAAAGCCACCATGAACGTTTTAAATCTAAAAGCAGAAGAACAAGCATTTTGTGTTTGTACAAATTAGAAACTGCTTTTATTAATACAGAAACAAAATAATTTTAATACAAAGAAGTCATTGTTACTTACTGTATTTAAATGCTTTCGTGTTGTATTAATTTCCTCTTCCCATCATTTCAGGAGCTATTCAAACTATGTTCCACTTCTATTTCTTAATAAGGCATAATTCAAAGAGTTGGACAGCAACCCATAATATGGTCAGGACCATACAGAATTTTAGTAATGAAATAAACACATCTCTGCAATAAATAATACCAGTCCTTACTAACATTGTTATATTTTTACAAAATGTAAAAAAATAAAAATGATAAAAGGCCAATTATTACAAAGAAACCTAATGCATGTTTATTCTTTAAATAATATGTTTGCAGAACCAAAACATGTTTCTTGCAGAATCTTTTTTTAATGAAGCTAGACTTCTTAAAAATTATCAACACTTAGCATTTTAAGGGTGAACAGTTCAGCAACTCTTCCTGCTCCTACAATTGACAGATTTCTTGCTGGCTTAACGATTATGCTAATCGCTCTTATCTTCTCCTTGGTAATGCCTGTATTCTGGCTTAAGTTCCCACGTGTTTTTGTGTGTTCCCTTAACGTTGTAGATGCCTATTTCTCTTAAAATTTCTTTCAAGTAGCTCTGAAAAAAAGGAAAAGGAAATATTTAATTTGATATTAATATCAGGCTATTTTACATTAGTGATAAAGATGGTACTAAAACAAACTAGCCTAGGCCAGAAATTGCTGCTTAACAGTTTAATAATGGAATTTTCATCTGCACGCAGAATTACGCTCTGCTTACCTTCCATGTAAATCCTTTAATTGCAACAGTTTTGTTTAAGAGTATCAATCATATGTTCATGGGAAGAACAGAACTGCAGAGCCACAAAAGATGAAGATTCTTACACAGAGGAAATATGCTCCGGAATGCAGACTAAGGTAGTTCAGGTGTTGCAATGATAAGACAACAGCTGTTCCACAGGGCTGCATGTGTTTGTGACAAATAACAGCCTGTGGGCTTTATCAGGTCCACCAGGCCTCTGAATTTGGCCCACAAGGCCATTTGGGGCAAACCACACCCACCTGCCAGTCACCTGAAGTTCATATGCAGTTAAGTACAGAGAGATGTTATCGCTTATCTAAGCACAACAGCAAAGAGGGGAGCCTCTGCCTGCTGCCTTTTTGCAAGCAGAGCTTAATCGCCAAGAGGGACGCGGGTGGCGCTGTGGGTTAAACCACAGAGCCTAGGGCTTGCCGATCAGAAGGTTGGCAGTTCGAATCCCCGCAACGGGGTGAGCTCTCGTTGCTCGGTCCCTGCTCCTGCCAACCTAGCAGTTCGAAAGCACATCAAAGTGCAAGTAGATAATTAGGTAACGCTCCAGCGGGAAGGTAAACGGCATTTCCGTGCGCTGCTCTGGTTCGCCAGAAACGGCTTAGTCATGCTGGCCACATGACCTGGAAGCTGTCTGCGGACAAACGCCAGCTCACTCGGCCTATAGGGCTAGATGAGCACCGCAACCCCAGAGTTGGTCACGACTGGACCTAATGGTCAGGGGTACCTTTACCTTTTATAATCGCCAAGAGCAGGCAGAGGTGCAACTCTGGCCTTAGTGCTGTGAAGGCTACAGCTCTGTGATGGAGCATCTGCAGGAGGTACCAAGTTCAGTCCCCAGCACCGCTAAGCAGGACTGGGGGAAATTCCTGCCTGAAATCCTCAAGAGGGGCTGCTGTTCATTGTTGCCATTACTGAGCTAAATGGACCAGTATAAGGCAGCTTTCTATCTCCCTGGTCCCTACCTCTGCCTGCACAATGCAATTGCTCTGGCTACAGTTTGGAAGGAAACCGCAACATGGCGGACAGAAGCTTGTCAACGCTTTCTTCCTGCACCATTTTCCTGATCACGTCCTCCTCTGGGCAAAAAGATGAGCTCATGGTTCTAGACTTTCCTTCAAAATTACAGTCATAGCAACTTCAGTGTATAAAATAAAATATCTGTGTGTATCTGAAGAAGTGTGCATGCACACGAAAGCTCATACCAAGAACTAACTTAGTTGGTCTTTAAGGTGCTACTGGAAGGAATTGTTTTTGTTTTGACTATGGCAGACCAACACGGCTACCTATCTGTAACTAAAATAAAATATTTAGTTCTAACCCTTAGGCTGCAAACCTATGAATATAGTGAGATAACTTCCAAGTAAACATGCTTAGGATCAGGTAATGTTTCCTTTAGTCTTGGGAAACGATGAAAATATGAGAAACAGAAAATATATTGCAAAGTGAATTAATGTAGGGTAGCTGAAGGATCTCCAGTCTAGTCTTCTAATGGGGTTGGGGGCAGTTGTTACCCCAGATTACCCCATAAATGTCAAGGTGGTGGTTAAAGAGACTGGGTGACCTACTGTGGCCAGTCTAATCCAGGACGGGTTTTGCCGCACAATGCCTCCCTGTGGTTACAGGCCTGTGACACAGGAAGAAAATAAAGTGTGTATCAGCCCTGGAGCAGGAGGTCCATGAATGACAAGCTTCTGATGTGTCATTTTATGTCTGATTTTTCTCATTTCCTTTCTGGGTGAATATGGACAAAGCATTGTAATCGTGGTGGATGCAGTTTGAACATACATTCCAGAGCGTGTTCAGAGCAACAAATGTCTGCTCAAACCACTTGCACTACACTTAATATGTTAGATCTGTTTTCGGCATGTTTTAGCATTTCACTGCTGCAAGGATTACTCATACAATATCCTCCCACCACCAGATGGCAGCAACTCATCATATGAGCATCCAAAAATTTTTTGGAAAACTGCAAGTAATAGAAGGCACCATTCTCGACCACTGCTCTGCACTCACCATAGGCTTCAAGTGTGCCTTTCTGGCACTGATGGTGCAAAAGGATGTAGGAAGTACGCAATATAGTGCTACAATTGTCGTACTCTGGCCAAGTTTGTCATGGTTATTGGAAATAACCGACTTGGCGATGACTGCACCATGGCTTCTTCCAGGGCATCTAGACATGCTGTCCTAAGTGCCTGTTCTGCAACCTAGTCTGCCTTGACTGTACTTCTCCAGTAAGGCTGCCTAAGGCACAATTTTGACAATGAGCCATCCTTCCACATTAAGGAAAAACTTTGTGGACCCCATGGAAGAGATCCACCCCTTTGCAATCAACACTAAGCCTTCACATCCCTGCCAAAGAGGCATGGAGTTTGATAAATAGTTGGCTACATTGCTAGAAAACACACTAACTGCATTGTAAGGTCACCTAGATACAGTGGTGCCTCGCAAGACGAAATTAATTCGTTCCGCAAGTTTATTCTTCTTGCGAGTTTTTCGTCTTGCGAAGCACGGTTTCCCATAGGAATGCATTGAAAATCAATTAATTCGTTCCTAGGGAAACTGCTTGCCAGGCTGGCGGTGCGGAGAAGGGCTTTTCTCCCCACCGCAAGCCTTCAGGACAGGTACGGGAACAGAGGGGAAGGCGCGCAGCGCTTTCCCTCTGTTCCCGGGGCTTGCGTGGGAGGAGGGTTTTTCCTCCCCACCGCCAACATTCAGAACAGCATTCTGAATGTTGGCGGTGGGAAGGAAAACCCTCCTCCCACCCCAAGTCTTCAGGAAAGCCATCCGAAGCCGGGCGGCGGGAGGAGGTGTCCCCGCCCCCCCGCCCGGCATCGGAGCTTCGTTCTGATGGCGGGCGGCGGGAGAACGCGTTCCCGCCCCCCCGCCCGGCATCGGAGCTTCGTTCTGATGGCGGGCGGCGGGAGAACGCGTCCCCGCCCCCCCGCCCGGCATCGGAGCTTCGTTCTGATGGCGGGCGGCGGGAGAACGCGTCCCCGCCCCCCCGCCCGGCATCGGAGCTTCGTTTCGATGGCGGGCGGCGGGAGAACGCGTTCCCGCCCCCCCGCCCGGCATCGGAGCTTCGTTCTGATGGCGGGCGGCGGGAGAACGCGTTTCCGCCCCCCCGCCCGGCATCGGAGCTTCGTTCCGATGGCGGGCGGCGGGAGGAGGTCCGAGGACAGTGGGGAAGACACGCTGCGCTTCCCCGCTGTCCCGGAGATTTCCCTATGGGCTTTCGTCTTGCGAAGCAAGCCCATAGGGAAAATCGTCTTGCGAAGCAACTTGCAAACGGAAAACCCTTTCGTCTAGCGGGTTTTCCGTCTTGCGAGGCGTTCGTCTTGCGGGGTACCACTGTAATTTCAAATTTCTAGTGAAAATATAAGCCGGCTATACCAGTTGGGCACATGCACACTGCTTGCCGATGAAGGCCAGAACCAAGAGGTAAGTAATCAGTCCTGGCAAAAAAACTAAAAAGTGAGTTTGATAAACACTTAGAATCATAGAATTGTAGCGTTGGAAAGAATCACAAGCGTCATCTAGTTCAACTCCCTGCAACGCAATAATCTTTTGCCTAATATGAGACTTGAACCCACAACCTTGAGATTAATAGTCTCATGCCTTTCAGAAGCCCACCCAAGTTTTTCTGGAGATTCTGGTAAGTACTGAGTGAAATAATATATGCTTCATGGGATCCACAAAAACGCAGGCGTTTCCCTGCTTGGAAGCATCTACAATGATCTAGGAAGGCTTTGCAAGTGCTTCCTCACCATCAGCCTGACCCAAGGCCAACATCTTGGGTCAGGACATTGCCAGCACTCCATGCATCAGCTTTGGTGATCACACGCTTGAGGTGGTAGACAATTTTGTCTACCTGGACTCCACCATAACCAGAAACCTGTCCACTGATGCTGAACTGGACAAGTGTATTGGGCAAGGCAGCTCTGGCAATGACTCACCTCTCCAAAAGTGTCTGGGAGAATGTGATGCTAACGACCAATACCAATATGAAGGAATAACAAGCTTGTGTGTTGAGTGCACTGCTTTATGGAAATATTGCAGGGTCACTTCCATGGAAAACCTTTACATCCTTATGGAAATTCATGAAGCAATTCATAATTAGGTTGCCAGTGTCGCTTCAGATCCTCATGCAGTGCCTAGACGGCAGGTTTCAAGTCGTAAAAGGGTGTTAGCTCATGAAAAGTCATCTGATACCAATGTGATTTCAGATCCTTTTAAACCCTTTTTGGCTCCAGAACTCAAAGAAGCAGAGTGTAGAATGAGGAGTGTGTGTTACCCGTAGACCTTTCCAAGATGCACATTTTATTCTCTTGCTTTGCAATATATTAGCTGTGTTGATCCTCCCAGCTTCCCCTGTCAAAAATCAGCAACTGGAGTCTACCACTCAACGTCAGAGAGAGCTGTCACTCCAGTCTATTATCATGTGACTAATCATGTAATATACTCTGACACTGACTAACATAAGGAGGCACAAATAACCATTAACAATTCTGATTGTGGACTGCTGGGAGGATTAAGAACACACTCTGGGCCAAGACAAGAAATGGACTAAGGCGTTGGCTGATGGCTACTGACAAAGATCTTACTGCATCTCCTGCCTTCAGGCATGAGAGGGCAGTATAACCCCACCATGCCATTGTTTACTGCCTCTGAATAGGCATGACTAATATCGGTCTACAAATTCAAACAGGTCTGCTCTGAGAAGAGATTAACTGGATGCAATCCAAAGACTGCAGTAATATTATGAACACTTATTTGGTAGTAAATCCCAATGAAATCAATAGGATTAACAGGATCTGCTAACTTGGGCCCCAAGTGTGTGATCTTTATGTGCAGTGGAAGCACACTGTATTTGATACGAAATCTGTTGGGTGACATTTTTCAACAACAACAACAGACTGGGTTGTCCCAGCCAATCTGGGTGGCTTCCAGCAAATTATAAAATCACAACAAAGCATCAAACTTCCCTAAACGGGGCTGACTTTAGATGTCTTCTAAAAGTCCTCAGTTTATTTGTTTGACATCTGATGGGAAGGCATTCCACAGGGTAGGTACCACTACTGAGAAGGCCCTCTGTCTGGTTCCCTATAACTTCACTTCTCACTGTGAGAGGACCACCAGAAGGCTCTCGGAGCTGGACCTCAAGTGTGAGGTATACAGGGCCCTTCAAGTATACAAGGCCAAAGCTGTTTAGAGCTTTAAAGATCAGTGCCAACACTTTAAATTGTGCTTGGAAACATACTGGGAGTCAATGTGGATCTTTCAGGACCAGTGTTATATGTTCCCAGCAGCCACTACCAGTCACCAGTCTGGCAGCCACATTCTGGGTTGGTTGTTTCCGAGTCACCTTGAAAGGTAGCCCCATGTGGAGTGCATTGCATTAGTTCAAGAGATAACCAGGGAATGTCCCACTCTCAGCTCCATCGGTATGCCGGGTCTTAGCTGGCATACCAGACGGTACTGGTAGACAGTTGCCCTATGGCACAATGGAGAGCTGTGAGTCCAGAATGACTCCCAGGCTGCACATCTGGTCTTTCAGGGGCACAGTTACCCCATTCAGGACCAGGGAATCCCCTGCACCTGTTCGTTCTCTGTCCCCAAGAAACAGTACTTCTGTTTTGTTGTGATTCAACCTCCATCAACAAACCTTCATCCACCCATCCTCCAACTGCCTCCAGACACCCACACAGGACGTTTCCATGATTGGGCCTGAAACCTGATTGGAAGGGGTCCAAACAGTCCAGACGTGCCTGCAGTTATTTCTTCAGCCACCCACTTGATCACCTTGCCCAAGAGACTGGATGATAACTGGCCATAGTGGTGGGGTCCAAAGATGTTTAAAAAAAAAGAAAAAAAAAAGAAATGGTTTGATAACTGCTTCTTTAAGGGGGTCTGGGAAGGCTCCCTCCAAGAGGGAAGCATTCACCAACCCACGGATCCCAGAATAGGAAAGGGTTGAGAAGAAAGGTGGTTGGTTTTACTCATCCAAGCAGCCTCTCCACATCCTCAGAGGTAACAGGTTGAAATTGATCCCCTACAACTTGACTAGATAGAGAGCTGGCACTCCCCCGGCCTGGCCTTGCTACCATGGTGGAATTTACCTCCTTCCAGATTCAACCTATTTTATCTGCAAAAAAACTTTGCAAAATCGTTGCAGGAGTACTTGGAGTTCTTACTGGACCCTGATGACGAAGGTGGTTCTACGAACTACCGGAAAGAGTCTCCTGCAACTGTTTTCTGCTGATGCAATGGGGGCAGCAATGAAGGTGTTCTTTGCCTTTGCCATTGCCACTTGGTAAGCTCGATGTTCAGTTCAATTCAGAATGAGTCTTTCACTGCTGTCACTCTAGCCATCTCAGTGATTATCTCATCGCCCTCAGTCCTGGGGAATACCACAGAACCGTTCGAGCTCCATAGAATCATAGAATCATAGAGTTGGAATAGACCACAAGGGCCATCGAGTCCAACCCCCTGCCAAGCAGGAAACACCATCAGAGCACTCCTGACATATGGTTGTCAGGCCTCTGCTTAAAGACCTCCAAAGAAGGAGACTCCACCACACTCCTTGGCAGCAAATTCCACTGTCAAACAGCTCTTACTGTCAGGAAGTTCTTCCTAATGTTTAGGTGGAATCTTCTTTCTTGTAGTTTGGATCCATTGCTCCGTGTCCGCTTCTCTGGAGCAGCAGAAAGCAACCTTTCTCCCTCCTCTATATGACATCCTTTTATATATTTGAACATGGCTATCATATCACCCCTTAACCTCCTCTTCTCCAGGCTAAACATGCCCAGCTCCCTTAGCCGTTCCTCATAAGGCATCGTTTCCAGGCCTTTGACCATTTTGGTTGCCCTCCTCTGGACACGTTCCAGTTTGTCAGTGTCCTTCTTGAACTGTGGTGCCCAGAACTGGACACAGTACTCCAGGTGAGGTCTGACCAGAGCAGAATACAGTGGCACTATTACTTCCCTTGATCTAGATGCTATACTCCTATTGATGCAGCCCAGAATTGCATTGGCTTTTTTAGCTGCCGTGTCACACTGTTGGCTCATGTCAAGTTTGTGGTCAACCAAGACTCCTAGATCCTTTTCACATGTACTGCTCTCAAGCCAGGTGTCACCCATCTTGTATTTGTGCCTCTCATTTTTTTTGCCCAAGTGCAATACTTTACATTTCTCCCTCTTAAAGTTCATCTTGTTTGTTTTGGCCCAGTTCTCTAATCTGTCAAGGTCGTTTTGAAGTGTGATCCTGTCCTCTGGGGTGTTAGCCACCCCTCCCAGTTTGGTGTCATCTGCAAATTTGATCAGGATGCCCTTGAGTCCATCACCCAAGTCGTTGATAAAGACGTTGAATAAGACCGGGCCCAAGACAGAACCCTGTGGCACCCCACTAGTCACTCTTCTCCAGGATGAAGAGGAACCATTGATGAGCACCCTTTGGGTTCGGTCAGTCAGCCAGTTACAAATCCACTGAGTGGTAGCATAGTCAAGACCGCATTTTACCAGCTTCTTTACAAGAATATCATGGGGCACCTTGTTGAATGCCTTGCTGAAATCAAGGTAGGCTACATCCACTGCGTTCCCTTCATCTACCAGGCTTGTAATTCTGTCAAAAAACGAGATCAGGTTAGTCTGACATGACTTATTTTTCAGAAATCCATGCTGACTATTGGTGATCACAGCATTCCTTTCTAGGTGCTCACAGACTGTTTGCTTAATGATCTGCTCCAGAATCTTCCCTGGTATTGATGTCAGACTGACTGGGAGATAATTATTTGGGTCCTCTCTTTTCCCCTTTTTGAAAATAGGGACAACATTTGCCCTCCTCCAGTCTGCCGGGACTTCGCCTGTTCTCCAAGAATTCTCAAAGATGACTGCCAGTGGTTCTGAGATCACATCTGCCAGTTCTTTTAATACTCTTGGATGCAGTTCATCTGGCCCTGGAGATTTGAATACATCTAAACTAGCCAAGTATTCTTGTACTATCTCCTTAGTTATTCTGGGCTGTGTTTCCTCTGCTGAATCATTTGCTCCAAATTCTTCAGGTCGGGCACTGTTTTCTTTATCGGAGAAGACTGAGGCAAAGAAGACATTGAGGAGTTCAGCCCTTTCTGCGTCCCCTATTTGCATTTCACCATCTTCTCCTCTGAGTGACCCCACTGTTTCTTTGTTCTTCCTTTTGAACATGCATTTGGAGAGGGCGCTTTAGAGCCAGACAGTCGATAGCCCTGGTTAACTCCACATTCCAGTGGGCCACCATGGAATCAGCTGAGAGGCTACCACTCTCTGGAAGCCTTTTGGATCCATTAAGTGGTGGGGCGGACCATCAAACTGCTCCCACCTCCCTGCAGAGAAGTCTAGTTGCACCAGGAAGTAATTTGACCATGGCACTTCTTTTGTTCCGCTGGAACTTAGTGTCAGATCACGCACGCCGAGATCTAAGCCATTGGCTTAGGGCCAGATTTATTCAGGGAGAGCCCCATGGAGGCCATGCTTTCCACAAAGTCCTGAGCTGTCAGGAACAAATGCTGCCAAAATAAAATTGCCCAAGAGGGCCATTAACAATGCCTAAATGAAATTAACCTAGTCTGTCAAGCTGCCAGCTTTACAAGCTAATTACTGACATCTAGTAATCAACAGACAGTCAAGAACAAAGCAGCCAAATCAGGTACTTTGCAGAGATGAAAAAGAATACAAAGATAAAGCTAACAAACTGACAGCAGAAAAGGGCACATTTTGAGTAGCTAATTTGGGAAATGCAAGTACTTAGAAATTAATTTTAATACAGTACTGAAAGGGCTTGGAAAACTGGCTAAGCAAAAGCTTTGAATACTAAGATTAATTTCACCTTGTTTAACAAGTGCTGAGAAAACTTTCAATCAGAAGAAAAGCAATGAAATTGTCTCAACATGACCCCACCTTCCTTTCTCTAATCCGGGGGTGGCCAACTTCCAAGAGACTGTGATCTACTCACAGAATAAAAAACTGGCAGTGATCTATCCCCATTCTTAGGGGTTCAGGTCAAAGTTTTTTTTAGGGGGTTCGGGGGAGGAATAAGTTGCTTAGCTTTTTGGGGGCGCAACATTTTTACATTATTTTGGGGTCAAAAAGAAACAGCAACTCACCGAAGGATTGCTGGGGGGAAAACAGCCTCAGTTTGTAAACTCTGTCTTCCCTTCTCCAACAATGATGGAGGGCAGGGCAGGGCGAGGGGGAAGGGCCAGCGATTGACCGCGATCAACCAAAGCCTCACAGGGATCAACCAGTAGATTGCGATCAACCTGTTGGACATCCCTGCTCTAATCCACTCACTCGGTTCTACATTACTGTTCTCAGTAGGCTTCCTCAAACTCGGCCCTCCATATGTTTTTTGCCTACAACTCCCATCATCCCTAGCTAGCAGGACCAGTGGTCAGGGATGATGGGAATTGTAGTCTCAAAACATCTGGAGGGCCGAGGTGGAGGAAGCCTGGTTCTCAGTCTCTGGGAGCTGGCAACCAGGGCCAGTAAAGATTTGAGAGGCATTGGTGGAAAAGACAGAACAAAGTGAGCTCGTGCCTCTGGGGCTAAGGCTGGTTGCTTATCTAAGGCTGGTTGCTTGCTGCTTGAAGGCTTGCTTGTGTGCTTTTGTGTGTTCTTGGCCATGTGCTGTACTACAGCACATGGTCTGAGGGAGAGGAACTGAGAAAGGAAGTGAGATGGAGCTAGCAAACCCCATTTCTACATCACTGGGAGATTGCAAACAGGGGTGTTTGTGAAGGTGTTTCGCAGGAAAAAGCTGGAGTGTTGTGCTGGAGTGCATAGGAGCAAGAGACATGGATAGCGAGAGCTGCTGCAGTGACCAGCCGTGCCAGTGGCTTGTTTATTTTTCTACCTGAGGAATTACACAGCTTTACCTGCAGCAAGTGGCTGCCCTGCTGGAGGAGAAGGTACAACAACCCCTTGAGGCACTTTGAGCTATCAGGGAAGATGAAAAACTTCTGGACAGAGCAGAGCAGGCTGTTCTGGGAGAGCAAAAGATGAGGAGTGCTGTACGAAATTGCTGTCAAACACGAGTGTTAGTGCATGAAGGGGTTAAGACCACAGAGTTGCATTGCTAGACTCAGGTCATGCTTCTTATTCACTTTCCTTTCCTCACTCTTCATGCCATGTAACCAACCAGAAAGGACATGTCTGAGTTTGCTCCAAGTTCAGAACGCATGCTTGTAATAATCTTTCTATATTCTGTACCTGTGTTCTTCTTGCTGCTGCATGGAATAACGCGTGAACCAGACCTTTGGATTTTGTCAGTAAAGCTTTTAAACTTACTTAACAGTTGTGTGGTCTGTTCATTGTCAGAGGGGTAGAGAGAGGGGCAACCACTAGAAGTGAAACAAGATATGAAAAGGGGTCTAACAACCTACATTCCCAAGCTATGCTTCTGCTGAACTCTGCAACTGTTTTAAACTTTGCTGCAGCCTCTCTCCTGCTGGAGAGAATCCAGGAATCTGGCCAATTCTGTTGTTAATTACCCATATGTGGGTCACAGATCTTATTTCCCCCCAACAGATGCCTCTAGAGAGGAAGATCACCACATGCAGCAAACAAACATGTGGAAGAACATGGCCTTTATCATGTGAGGTGAATTTTATGTGGTACAATTCATTTTACACACATATGTCTGTGATCTAAAGTCTGGCATTAACGCCAGGCTTATGGATAATGACAATACTTTGCCATTTTCCATGGAAACCTGGCACGACAGCTTTTTAGTCCCTTTCCAGTTGGTATTCTGGGGACAATTCTCACCCCAGAGAAAAGTTCTCTGGAATTCTCCAAGGACAAAAAGTGTGAACTGGGAGGCCCAGAAGAACCTGGCCAGGATAGAACCCCATAATGTCTATCTTGCGGTTCCTGAATTTGCCACCAAACCAATTCCCAACATTTTTGTAAATGCTGCCTTAAGAGTTAACCACAAGATTTGTTAAGATCTGTTATTTGTTCAAATCCATAGAAATGTACTTTCACACTCTTGCTTTTAAAAGGATGCTTGTTAAATTGTTCCTGCTTAAATTGTTCCCATGGTAGTTAGGTTTTGTTTTTTTCGAGAAAACAAATTGGTGATAATGGCAATAAGATTGCACTTGCAGCACAGAAGACTGCCAAAAATGCATTTTATAAAAATGCATTTGGTTACAAGAAAGCTATTAATGATCCTCAATATAGATTTTTAAATAAAGTGTAAGCTGTTCATACAGCATAATAAGAGCATATTCTGGGGAGCTAAAGAGTTCAAAAACATTCAAGCCCTGAGTAATACTTTTCAGATATTAAAGGTAAAGGTACCCCTGCCCATACGGGCCAGTCGTGACCGACTCTAGGGTTGTGTGCTCATCTCACTCTAGAGGCTGGGAGCCGGCGCTGTCCGGAGACACTTCCGGGTCACGTGGCCAGCATGACGAAGCTGCTCTGGCGAACCGGCACCAGTGCCGCACACGGAAACGCCATTTACCTTCCTGCTATAAAGCGGTACCTATTTATCTACTTGCACTTAGGGGTGCTTTCGAACTGCTAGGTGGGCAGGAGCTGGGACCGAACGACGGGAGCGCACCCCGCCACGGGGATTCGAACCGCCAACCTTGCGATCAGCAAGTCCTAGGCACTGAGGTTTTACCCACAGCGCCACCCGCGTCCCTTTCAGATATACAAGGATGATAAATACAAGTGAGAAATATAAATGTCTCAGAATGACAGGAGGATTCGCAGAAGCGTTTGGACACACTTTGGAGTACTCAAAGCATCTATCACAGAATCAAAGAATTACAGAACTGTAGGGTTGATGAGTTGGAAGGGGTCCCAAGGGGCATCTTGTCCAACCCCCCCCCCCCAATGCAGGAATCTCAACTACACCATCCATGGCATGCGGCCATCTAACCTCTGCTTATAAACCTCCAAGGAAGGAGAGTCCACAGCCTCCTGAGGGAGACCGTTCCACTGTCAAACAGCTCTTCCTGTCAGACAGTTCTCCCTGGTGTTTACTCAGAATCTCCTTTCTTATAACTCGAAGCCATTGGTTCAAGTCCTACCCTCCAGAGCAGGAGGGAAAAAAGTGTGTTCCCTCTTCCATGTGACAGCCCTTAAGATATCTGAAGATGGTTATCATGTAGGAAATCAGCCCTGAGTGCTCACTGGAAGGACAGATTGTGAAGCTGAGGCTCCAATACTTTGGCCACCTCATGAGAAGAGAAGACTCCCTGGAAAAGACCCCGATGTTGGGAAAGATGGAGGGCACAAGGTGAAGGGGACGACAGAGGACGAGATGGTTGGATAGTGTTCTCGAAGCTACCAGCATGAGTTTGACCAAACTGCGGGAGGCAGTGGAGGACAGAAGTGCCTGGCATGCTCTGGTCGGACACGACTAAACGACTAAACAACAACAAATCATGTGTCCTCTCACTTTCCTCTTTTCTAGGCTTAATATACCGTATTTTTTGCTCTATAACACGCACCCGACCATAACACGCACATAGTTTTTAGAGGAGGAAAATCCGTAGGCATGCCACCCGTAGGCATTCCCTCCATACACGCACAGACATTTCCCCTTACTTTCTAGGAGGAAAAAAGTGAGTGTTATGGTGCAAAAAATATGGTACCTCCTTCAACCACTGCTCATAAGGCTTGTTTTCTATACCCTTGATCATCTTGGTTGCCCTCCCTGGCACATGTTGCAGCTTGTCAACATCTTTCTTAAATTGTGGTGCCCAGAATTGGACACAGTATCCCAGGCATGGTCAAAGGTGGAACAGAGCAGTACTATCACTTCCCTTGATCTGGACACTAGACTTTTGTTGAAGCAGCCGAGAATAGCATTAGCTGTTTTTGCTGCTGCATCACACTGATGACTCATGTTAAGCTTGTGGTCTACCAAAACCCCTCAATCCTTTTCACATGTACTACTAGCAAGCCAGGTGTCCCCCATATTATATTTGTGCAGCTAGTTCTTCTTCCTAAATGCAGAACCTTACATTTCTCCCTATTGAAATTCATTCCGTTAGCTTGGGCCCAGCTCTCCAATCCGTTAAGGTCATTTTGAATCCCGGTTCTGTCTTCTGTGGTCTTAGCTACAACTTCCCAGTTTGGTGTCATCTGCAAATTTGAGGAACATCACCTCAATTCCTTCATCCAAGTCATTTATATAGGCGTTGAACAACAATGGGCCTAGGACAGAACGCTGCTGTACCCCACATGTCACTTTTTTCCAAGAGGACAAGATTTCACCCCTCCCATTCCAAGAATCTGCTGATGTTCTCTGCTGATTCTCCAGAGAGGAGGGGGCGGTTTCTGCTCACTACTTATTCCGCTCCAGCCTCACATCAATGAGAGAGACTGAGTGTTAGAGAGAGAGAGAGTGTTATCTCTGTATAGATAAGGTTGCTGCTAAGAGCAGCTGCAGACACTCAGTGCAGTTCAGCTTCTCCATTTAGCTCTGTATATAGTTTGTATGATAGTTGTAGATAGAATAAAAGTAGATATTCTACAGAGCTGTTCTCCGAGTGGTTTATGCTCTGCTATACTCTGCTGTGCAACGACTGTCTTCGGGAGTGAATCTGGTGCTCACAGCTCTGAGTTGTGAGTACACAGCACTTTGACCTGTTCCTGTTCAGAAGGTGGTCTCTGGAAGTGCTACCCCAGCTCGCCTGGCCCAGTCGGGCTGAAGTGGATGAGTCCAGTCGGTGGCACTGACTCAAGGGCGATGCTGACATGTCTGTCATCTGCCATGGTTGCTTTAGTTGAGATTCCTGCATTGCAGGGGGTTGGACTAGATGGACCGCTGGGGTCCCTTCCAACTCTACAGTTCTGTGATACTCAGTAGCTCCAGGTGGGCTATGAGCTGTAGAATCCAAGAATTACAAAACAACACTGTGGACGACTGATTTTCACTTCCGTCTCACACTATTGAAGAACCGCAATAACAGGCCTCTGTCAAGCCCAATATGGTGACGCAGCCTCAGCATAATGAAAACAACAATCCAGAGAGACTGGAAGACACAATTGACACAACAGCCTTGATTGCTTTAATTAAAAAAGAATTAGCTGATGACTGGGATAAGGCATTAAAACCACTAAGAATATTTTTCAATTCACCCAGTGTATCCACAACAGCAAATAAAGACATGGAATTCAGTATGAAGAACAGAGCCATCTGACATAAAACTGCAGCTTGAAGATGTGCAGGATCAGAATCGCAATCAAAATTTGCACTAGAGTGGGCCTAATGGGAAATTTTTCTTAAAGGCCTGCTACACAACTCCTGTCTGACAAATGGTTCAATTCATAAAATAAAGATCTATATAGCATTTCCTAATAGATGATGCTGCAATACAATATTGGGAGGGTCAGTTACGTTCAGAACCTACTGTTATATTAACTTGAGATGCAGTTAATGCATTTGATTGCTTGAACTGGCAATCTCTTTTTGCAATTTTATGTTCCTTTGATGTAAGCACATCTCAGGTCAATATGCTGCCACACACAGGCCCAAGGTTCAGTGGGACTGAATGGGACACGTTCTTCAGCATATCTCATTCTCAAAGCTCATTCAGCACTTACTAACAGCAGTTAAATTAGTGATAGCAAAATACTGGAAATCTCTCGGTACAAACCTGTTTGAAGCCTGGTTCTCACAAGAATGGGACATTTATGGACAAATTAACCATTCTACAAAGGAAGCACCGCACTAGGGAAGAAACCAACACTTTCTACACAGCATGGCATCCCTTTATTGACTTTGTAAAATTGACTGAGCATGGTTTCCAACAGCCAACATCACATGGAAGAAAAACTATGGAACAACACCTTTCTTTGACTGCCTATATTGGAATTGAGGAGACTACAATCCTTATGTGATACTTACCTTTTACACTTGCCAAAGCTCCATATTTCATATTTGGTAAGTGTTTCTAGGTTTTTTGTGTTCAGTATTGTTAACTGACATTTTTTTAAAAATCCAATAATATACATTTTTTTAAAAAAGAGGCCATGAATGCCTATTTTTACAGAAGGCAAACCGTTTCAAATGAGATCATGAATGAGAATGAAAGCTTTGCTCTTCCTGCAAAGCACAACTTTATGAGGAAGACCCATAGAATCATAAAATTAGAGAGTTAGAAGGGACTATGAGGATCATCTAATCCAGGCACCCCAAAACCCGGCCCTCCAGCTGTTTTGGGACTACAATTCCCATCATCCCTGACCACTGGCCCTGTTAGCTAGGGATGATGGGAGCAGTAGGCCAAAAACATCTGGCGGGCTGAGTTTGGGGATGCCTGATCTAATCCAACCTGCAATGCAGGAATATTTTGCCCAACGTGGGGCACAAACCCATGACCCAGAGATTAAGAGTCTCATGCTATCTGAGCTATTCCAGGTTTGTTGATGTTGTACATCAGGCACAAACTTAGCCAGGGCTATTATTGTGGCTCCTTACTGAATCTCTTGCAGACCATTCAAGCTCTGTTGACCCTATTATATCTGCTCATTACCTGATTCCCAGCTCCAAGGTCTTTCAGATTCTGTAACTATTATTAGCTAGTGACATACCTGCAATCATTATAGGCAGTAAGTGCTAGGAGAGGCCTTGCAACAATAATCCCAAGTGCAGTAACTCAGTTTTCCCCACAAGCGGGTGGGAGAAAGGCTCAATTCCCCTCCTCCAGCTGTCTTCAAGGAGCAGATGGCAAACTTTGCCCTTAAAAACAGTCTCACCTACAGTTCTTGTGCTGCAAACTCTGTCCATTATGGGTAGAATTTGGCTTTGACAGAAATGGGAATCATCATGGATGCTTTAGTTGAGATTTCCTGCATTGCAGGGAGTTGCACTAGGACTAGGTGACTCTCAAGAGTCCATTCCAACTTTTCCATTCTATGATTCTATGCACTGGAACTCCATACCCTAGAGAGAATCCTAGAGCAAGAGGACTGACATGCTAGCAACAAATTCTAAAAGGCTTGAAATCTGAATCTAAACGTTGAAGGGGGCACGGGGATTATTAATCAATCAGTGCCAAGTAGTCAAACCCTTCCAACTGTTCCATTACACAAGAAGCATCTCAGTTTTCTTTTCTTTTCTCACTTAATCCCCAATATGTGAAGAGTTACTTTGTTGTGTTTCAGAACTTGTGGCTTATACAGTGGTACCTCTGGTTACGTACTTAATTCGTTCCGGAGGTCCGTTCTTAACCTGAAACTGTTCTTAACCTGAAGCACCACTTTAGCTAATGGGGGCCTCCCGCTGCTGCCGCCGCGTGATTTCTGTTCACATCCTGAAGCAAAGTTCTTAACCCGAGGTAATATTTCTGGGTTAGTGGAGTCTGTAACCTGAAGTGTATGTAACCCGAGGTACCACTGTACACCGATCAGGAAGAACAACAAAACGTAACCAATTTGCACGGCTTTGGTTATTTTTAAACATGCAGTTGCAATGTCTGTTATTGGGAAAAAACAAACCTGTATGTGCCGATTCATTTAAAATGCAGGTTATGCACACGTTACATACTAAAGCATTTGTCTTAATAAGTTAATGTATTTATCAGCGACAAACGGCATCCATTTTCAGAACAAGCACTTACCACCGGCTGTTTCGTTATGTCCACCAAGTCCTTAATGTTGTAATACTGATGTTTTTCAAAGGCTGAAAAAAGCATGTCCAGCACTTGCTGCTTTTCAGCCCGAGCCCTCTTCCCATCTTCCTTTTTCTTCTTTTCATAATCAATCTGTCAATACAAATGGCATAATTTTAAAACGGTGTTTTTAACCCACTCCAGGAGAACCACCATATGAATTTGTAGCTGCAAGGAACAAAGCGCGCGGGGGGGGGGGGGTGTCGAATCAGTTCTGCTTTGGGTATGAATAAGAATCTTCTTAACTCTTAGTTGAGGCACAATGAAAGATAAACCAAATTATAAAACAGAGCAAAGTCCCCCAAAGTACTGCATCCCATTTATGCTTCCACTGCCATTCCTTGAATCTGAGAGCAGCCAATTGCCATGGGCCTCCTGCTAACCATTTTAATGTATTTCTAGTTCCACAGAAGGGGACGCGGGTGGCGCTGTGGGTAAAAGCCTCAGCGCCTAGGGCTTGCCGATCGAAAGGTCGGCCGTTCGAATCCCCGCGGCGGGGTGCGCTCCCGTTGCTCGGTCCCAGCGCCTGCCAACCTAGCAGTTCGAAAGCACCCCCGGGTGCAAGTAGATAAATAGGGACCGCTTACTGGCGGGAAGGTAAACGGCGTTTCCGTGTGCGGCTCTGGCTCGCCAGATGCAGCTTTGTCACGCTGGCCACGTGACCCGGAAGTGTCTCCGGACAGCGCTGGCCCCTGGCCTCTTGAGTGAGATGGGCGCACAACCCTAGAGTCTGGCAAGACTGGCCCGTACGGGCAGGGGTACCTTTACCTTTACCTTTAGTTCCACAGAAGAATTATTTTACTGTAAGAAGTGGCAATCACAATTAATTCCTTTAAAAAGACCAATTGTTTCTTTTATATAACTTGTTAAGCGTACCTGTTATGTACGCTTTACTTGATATTTCTGCACTTCAGGGGGTTGGACTAGATGACCACAGGGTCCCTTCCAACTCTACAATTCTATTGGATTCAAGTTTACAAGAAATGAGATTCCGACTAAACACCAGGAAGAAATTTTTGACAGCTAGAGCTGTTCAACAGTGGGAGTCTCCCTTGGGAGGTTGTGTATTCTCCTTCCTTGGAGGTTTTTAAGCAGAGGTTGGATTCATAGAATCATAGAGTTGGAAGAGACCACAAGGGCCATCGAGTCCAACCCCCTGCCGAGCAGGAAACACCATCAGAGCACTCCTGACATATGGTTGTCAAGCCTCTGCTTAAAGACCTCCAAAGACGGAGACTCCACCACACTCCTTGGCAGCAAATTCCACTGTCGAACAGCTCTTACTGTCAGGAAGTTCTTCCTAATGTTTAGGTGGAATCTTCTTTCTTGTAGTTTGGATCCATTGCTCCGTGTCCGCTTCTCCGGAGCAGCAGAAAGCAACCTTTCTCCCTCCTCTATATGACATCCTTTTATATATTTGAACATGGCTATCATATCACCCCTTAACCTCCTCTTCTCCAGGCTAAACATGCCCAGCTCCCTTAACCGTTCCTCATAAGGCATCGTTTCCAGGCTTTTGACCATTTTGGTTGCCCTCCTCTGGACACGTTCCAGTTTGTCAGTGTCCTTCTTGAACTGTGGTGCCCAGAACTGGACACAGTACTCCAGGTGAGGTCTGACCAGAGCAGAATACAGTGGCACTATTACTTCCCTTGATCTAGATGCTATACTCCTATTGATGCAGCCCAGAATTGCATTGGCTTTTTTAGCTGCCGCGTCACACTGTTGGCTCATGTCAAGTCTGTGGTCAACCAAGACTCCTAGATCCTTTTCACATGTACTGCTCTCAAGCCAGGTGTCACCCATCTTGTATTTGTGCCTCTCATTTTTTGCAATACTTTACATTTCTCCCTGTTAAAGTTCATCTTGTTTGTTCAAGGCTCATCACAGCTTTAGGAACATAAAATTAAAGGACTTGACACGTAGGCAAGTGAGGATTATGTTCTCCTGTCTCATGAACCTGCTGGATTTCTTTGAGAGAGTTAACAAGCATATAGCAGTGATCTCCAGTTGACATAGTGTACCTGGACATTCAAAAAGCTTTCCACAAGGTCAGTGCACACCACAGTTCCTCCCCCCCCCAAATATCATTTTAAGTGGGGGGGGGGGAGGACTGTTGTGTACATTGACCTTGTGGAAAGCTTTATTTCATGTCCTCTTAAAACTGTGAATTCAGGAAGAGAATTGCATGCACAGTCAGTATTTATTGCAGGCAGGAGCTTAGAAAGTTCAAAACGCATCTATAAAGTGATATTTTAGTTCTAAGTCGATGGTGATAAAAGGCCAGCATCTGCCAACATTATTTTATTTCTTCAATGATGTCTCTTATTGTGGTGTGTTCCTCTTCAGGCAATGCTCAGGAAACAAAAAACATTAACCTAATGAAAACAGATATATCCCTGCATCGGCTCGCTTGAGCCTTCTCCTGAGAAAATGACTGTGCTGGCCATTTTCTCTTTTATGTATTTGGAGAGCAGATACACGCCCACACAAGGAGAGCTTAAGTCCTGGTGAGAGCTTATGACGTCACCTACTGAGTGTTCCTGGCAGAGGCAAGATTTGAACTGGGGATTTCCCTATTACCGCACGGTTCAGCCTCCCGGCCACTATAAAACATTAGACACTGCCTCTGTCTCATGTTCCATCATGGTCTCTATTATAACATAAATTCCTTATTAAGTAGGACTGCACAGATACACAGAAAACATGTATATGTACCAGCTGATGACATGGCTCCCCAAATCTCTTTTCTGATGAGAGCAGCTTTTGCATCTCATTTGGAAACCAAGGACCCAGAGTCTGGAGGAATAATGGGGAGGCACACAATGCCAGATGCTTGAAGTCCAATGTGAAGTTTCCACAGTCTGTGTTGAATTGGGGAGCCATGTCATCAGCTGGTGTTGGTCCACTGTGCTTCATTAAGTCCAGGGTCAACGCAGCCGTCTACCAGGAGATTTTGGAGCGCTTCATGCTTCCTTCCGCAGACGAGCTTTATGGGGATGCTGATTTCATTTTCCAGCAGGACTTTGTCACCTGCCCACACTGCCAAAAGTACCAAAACCTGGTTCAGTGCCCATGGGATTACTGTGCTTGATTGGCCAGCAAACTTACCTGACCTGAACCCCATAGAGAATCTATGGGGCATTGCCAAGAGAAAGATGAGAGACATGAGACTGAGCAACGCAGAAGAGCTGAAGCCTGCTATTGAAGCTTCCTGGTCTTCCATAACACCTCAGCAGTGCCACAGGCTGATAGCATCCATGCCATTGAGGCAGTAATTGATGCAAAAGGGGCCCAAACCAAGTACTGAGTACATGTGCATGCTTCTACTTCTCAGAGGTCCAATATTGCTCTATTTGCAGTCCTTGTTTTGCTGATTTCATTTAATATTCTAATTTTCTGAGCTTGTTAATTTGGGGTTTTCATCAGCTGTACGCCATAAACATCACAATTATAACAAATAAAGGCTTGACATATCTCGCTTTGCATGTCATGAGTCTATCTCATATATTAGTTTCACCTTTTAAGTTGAATTACTGAAATAAATGAACTTTTCCACAATATTCTAATTTTCCAAATTTCACCTGTATATAGAGGCTGCCCCTCAACTCTGTAATGCACTGGGGACTGCCAAACACCTAACTACATTGGGAAGGAATATTTTTTCAGCAGCAGCATCCCATTATGCTTTTGAGCACGTTCAGATGGCAGGTCAAAACAGTTCTATTTGATCATGTGATTTACAGTCGTATTATTCTTTTTTTAAAAATTCATTCCTGCCACTTCACTGGGTGTTTCATTGCACTAACTGCTGCTGAACTATTCTTTAATCCAATCATTTGCTTTATTGCTTCAATGTTGTTTTATTCTGCCACTAGGCTGACCTGGCGTTGTGCCGATTATACCTCTCCTTCAATTAAAACATACTGAGGTATTTGCTAACTGTAAAAATCAACTGAACCTCTTCCAATAACAATTTGAAAGCCAAAAAAATTAAAATTAAAATGGGTATGCACAGGATTCTGGACCTTTTAAAATAGATTTATAGAAGTATGCTCTTATGCTGTTGTATAATACAGATGACTTAATAGGTCAACTTAAACACAATTTAACTTAAGTCCAACTTAAATACAGTTGGACTGAGTGCTGAATTTCATCTCTTGAGTTGAACTAACCACCTAGTGATTTGGCAATATTAGTTTAAGAACTACAATAAGGGTTAACATGAAAAGTAACTCACATTATATTGATGATTAGCCACAGGTTTGTAGTTAGTGGTTACAGCTTTGTCCAGCTGCATAGTCCAGCTTACAGGTTTAGAAGATTCTTCAATCTGAAGCCTAAAAGAAAGAGAAAAGAAATTAAAAACCAGTAAAAACAACATACGCTCATAATAGTTTGGTTGTATTAGATATCCTGTCACAGGTGCCAACTTGAATAAAATAGGGGGTGGGGCAGGTAAGCCCTACCCTGAATAACTGATCACATGATGTGGTGCATGCACACCATTTGAATGGCAATGCCCATCAACTGGGGGGAGGCTGGCCCCCTCAAATATTTTAATGGGGGACAAAGAATCCTCAGCCCCTAGGTATTGGCTCTGTACAGTTCTTATCAACCCCACCTAAAAAGGATATAGTACAGATCGACAAGCAAAATGAATGCAAACTTCTAGTGTCAAATTCCCTAGAATTTTAATTTTTTTAAAAAAATCAAGAAATGATTTTAAAGAAACAATTACAAATCAAGGTGTAAATAACTTTCTTGCAAGCCTGAGCTCATCCTGAGCTTAAGCCTGCCTGATAGCCACCCTTCTAGATTCAGATAGGTAGCTGTGTTGGTCTGACGCAGTCGAAATATATATAAAAATTGTCCAGTAGCACCTTAGAGACCAACTAAGTTTGTTCTTGGTATAAGCTTTTGTGTGCATTCACACTTCTTCAGATACCTGTGGTGGCACATACGTAGCTAGGAGCACTGATGGCATACGGTTTCAGATCAGAGTCCATATATCCAGAAACACCTACTGTGATAGTGCCAATACGTGAGATGATGGGGGGTGTCCTGGATTTCCTGGTTTGTGTATTTTGGGTAGAAGATAGAAGGTTCCTGGTCGAGGTTCTGTTGGTGTGTTTGAGAGGATCTGTTCTTGGATGTGGGGGGGGGGTAGCTCTTTAACTATCTTGTTCAGTTCTTTTTTGTATTCCTGTGTGGGGTCTAAGTCCAGTTTTTTATAAAAGGCCCTACTGGAGAGTTGTCTGTGAACCTCCTGGATGTAATCAGTTTTGTTCATGATGACAACAGCTCCACCCTGAAGAAGTGTGCATTTGAAGAAGTGTGCAAACTTAGTTGGTCTCTAAGGTGCTACTAGACAATTTTAAATTTTATATATATATATTTTGATATTCACCCTGCAATTGTTGGCTCCTCTGTGATTCCCCCTTTCTTCCGTTTCTTACACATGCCCATCTTAAATCTCAGCTCATCTGCCAGCTCCTTATCCAGCCACACCGGTTTCTTTAGACGCCTCTCACTTTCCTTTCTTGTTGGAACTGTCTGCCTTTGGGCCTTCAATATTTCACCTTTAAAAAACTCCCATCCATCTTAGACAGCGCCTGGCATGCAGAGGAATGAGCTCTATCAGCCCTAGCCCTGTGAGGCACCAATGGCTGATAAAGGTCATTCTTCTGCGAACCAGACACTGTCAGTGAAGGGAGTCCCTCTGCCACCAGCACCCGGTGCACCGAGGGAAAAATGTGTTCCATCAGCTCTGGTGCCACACAATCATAACTTCCTTTGTTTGAGGACCAGAGCGCAATGGCACCTTAGGAGTGGCAGCGGTTTCACACGTGGTATACCACTGAGTGAAGGCGCCATCGTGCTCTGGCCCTCAAACCAGTCCAGGACGATGTATCGCTACATCACCCAGGCCTACTAGTGTGGTGTTGAATCCAGGCCCAAGATAAAAAGTGCTGCCACCGAGTCTGCAAACAGGTCGAGGTAAATATATTTCTGACAGTTATTGTGAGTTAGTTCTCGAAACTCGCCAGGAGAGGGACATTTGTGTACCCCTCTCGTATAATGTTCATAGGTGTTGAACATTATATAAAGAAGCTTGTGTGCTAGCTGAGAATCAAGGTCAGAAGCATAGAAGCAATTTCCCTTTTTTTTGTATCACACGTTGGCCCTAATGAACTTTGGCTAAGAGCAGATCACTCAAAGTCTATTCAGTATAGGAAACTGTCGTTCCACCAGGAAATTTTAGAGAATTATTATTTCTAAAAGCACAATGTCTCCAAAAGCATGCTGTTACCACATTATGTTCCTTACACCTACGAGTGGAGTTTTTCTTCTAGGCTAGCATCTCATGCACATTCCAGATTGAACAGTGAGTCATGAAACTCTTGTTATTTTCCTGACTTTTATTATAATGACAATATGCATCCAACAAGCATGACTGATTTCTCCATATGATGCATAAGATAAAATGGAATCAAACAGGGATAGCTATATAAAGATACGGTTATGTGAAAGGTTCATTTAGTTCTACATTGGGGAAGTTTCTGAGACTGCTTAATGTTGTACCTGGGGTTATTAACAACCTAAATTTCTCAAGCAAGAGGATTAAGCATCAGTAGTAGATTATGCAAACAAAAAACAAAACAAACAAAACAGGAACAGCAGCTAAAGAATAAAATGTCCAAGGTTCAAATTTCATGTCAACCAGAAACTCTCAGCTTCATCCACCAACCATCCCAATCTGTAATATGCCTGCTATAAGAATTTTCTGTTTTTAGGTTTTTCTATTTTATCTGTGCTTTTGTAGTATTATCTGTAAGTTGCCTTGAGTCCCACTCTGGGGAAAAGGCGGAATATAAATATATATAATAAATGTTTTGGATGCTTAAAAACTCTATATACATAATTGCTAGGTGTGATTATTCAATAAATAATACAACGAGCTTTTGCAGTACAAAAAGAAAACCATGATATCTTTGTAACTCTCTGATCTTAGCCATCTGGATCCCTATTTGACTGGGTACTCAAGTACAGCGGTACCTCGGGTTACATACGCTTCAGGTTACAGACTCTGCTAACCCAGAAATAGTGCTTCAGCTTAAGAACTTTGCTTCAGGATGAGAACAGAAATTGTGCAGCGGTGTCACGGCAGCAGCAGCAGGAGGCCCCATTAGCTAAAATGGTGCTTCAGGTTAAGAACAGTTTCAGGTTAAGAACGGACCTCCGGAACGAATTAAGTACTTAACCCGAGGTACCACTGTACTTGGACATAAGCATATGAGCAATCTTAAGAGTTGAGTTGGAATATAGCGACTGCTGCAGTCAGGTATGCAACTTAACCCCCTCATCCCCATCATATTGAACAGAAGCATGAAAAAGAGCAAACAGGGGATGGAAGAGCAAAATGCACAAGTTATCATCCAAGCAGGAAAAAAGGAAAACAAAGGAGGAGGGAAATAAACACATAATGTAATTGCTGTCAGGGCTATCACCAACCACTCCAAGAACATCCATCACAGGATGGAGCTGCCGAAGGGGCCGAGAGGACCCCCTCTCCTTGGCCTGGCACAAACCCGGTGCAGGCTTGGAACGTCCCATGGGCCTCCACCCTCCAGCGCTGCTCCTGGCATCCTCCCTGTCCCCTTGGCGACAGAGTTGAAGGGGAGGAAAGCCCTGCGAGTGCTGAGTGGGCCCTCCCCCTTTCGCAGCCTCTGCCATGTCCCTTGTTGGGATGGTGGCCGTGAGGGAAGCCCAGTTCTGCCGCCTTCCCCACCCCAGCCCAATCATCTGCAGACCACTTTGCCTTGCATAGCCTCATCGATACCCAGCAGGCTTGCTGCCAAGGGGCAAGGCGAGCCCCCAGGCACACAAGCAGCTCTCTCTGCCTCTCTCTCCTTCTCTTTTTCTCCATCTTCTTCCTCCTCCCCCTCCATTACCACAGCCGCCTCCACCTCCCCTCTTGCCGGAAATGCCCATGGCACCTTTTTCTTCTAGAAAAAAAAAGCACTGACCTTAAGTATGCATACAAACTCAATGAGAGGTGTGAGCCTGATTTTGCCATGTAATCTCATTTATAATTATCTAATTTGAGACAAATTCCCATCTCCTCATCAACACAGAGAAGCCTTTCTCTTTTCTGATCTTTCATATTTGTCAGAGTTGAAGATCCTTGTTCACAACAATATATCATGAAGAACTGTAGAAGAATAGCCAATGCGCTTGGAGAGAGATTGTTTCTGGTTGTATAGCCAAAAAAAATTATTCTGATACTATGCCATAGTGAAATGTTTAACTGTTTCTTCAATTCTCCATGAACCTTCCCACCACACTTGCCATCCTCTCCTGCCACACCAATGTGGTGTACCCACTGGTATAGAAATGTGAGGTCTTAGCTCAGGAGGTCCAGTGGAGAAGCTTCAAAATTTCTTTCTTAAGAAAGTATTTCCTTTACCTGTTGGTACCAGTGCAGCATATGGCAGTGCAGAAGTGGGCTGGAACAGGCTAGAATACAAGTTCGACTCTTAAATTTCTAGAGCAGAATGTAAACTCTCCCATTTTCATGTCTGCTTTCTATAGCTTATGGCGCGCACTCAAAAGTCAATTGCTGCTTTGCCTACACTTGCTAGAGAACTTGAGAGTGAGCTGACTAAGATCCAGTCACGGTCTAAATTGCAGTTATTGTTTCTTGTGTATGAGAAAGCTTCTTGGATATGCCATTTATCCATTCTTTTGAAATTTTCTAGCTGCATGCACATATTAAGACAGTTAATCAGAAAGCCAACTGTTTGGAGGCAGTTACCTTAGCTTCACAGAGAATTGCTTTTACAGAATTAAAACTCAGTGTTATGCCTTGTGCCTTTCTGGATAGATGCACAAGAAATTACCTTTGGAACAGCACTTCTGTGTCTTCTGCAAGGCAGCTATAAAGGACATACTAGGTAGTTCACTGTATTGTTCACCAACGTCCTCTCTATAAAGATCCTCACGGAATTTCTCAATCTTTGTTTAGCCTCAGGAAGAATTTTGGTACACTAAGTGAATTTGGGTACATTTTGCTATTAGGCAAGGAAGATGGTGTTACATTGCCTGCTTCCTTATTTATGTTGGCAGCCAAGGACTTAGGAACCAAATTGGTGTTCAACTCTGAATGTCTATGTTTGTTATGCCTTAAAAGGTAAAGGTAAAGGGACCCCTGACCATTAGGTCCAGTCGTAGCCGACTCTGGGCTTGCGGCATTCATCTCGCTTTATTGGACGAGGGAGCCGGCGTACAGCTTCCAGGTCATGTGGCCAGCATGACTAAGCCGCTTCTGGCAAACCAGAGCAGCGCACGGAAACGCCGTTTACCTTCCCGCTGGAGCGGTACCTATTTATCTACTTGCACTTTGAGGTGCTTTCGAACTGCTAGGTGGGCAGGAGCAGGGACCGAGCAACGGGAGCTCACCCCGTCGTGGGGATTCGAACCGCCGACCTTCTGATTGGCAAGTCCTAGGCTCTGTGGTTTAACCCACAGCGCCACCCGCTTCCCTTTGTTATACCTTATAATTAAGCAAATACCACGATTACTGCACTGGCGGGGCTTGATGGGAATTGCAGCCCCCCCCCTCTGGAGGGCCCCGCAAATGTTACCCCTGCCCTATGCCATGGGCCCAGGATCTCTTACTCTTAAGCTGCAAGTCTATAGACAGGGTTTGTTCTTTTAACTCAAGCACTAGCTTCTGAAATATGCTATTTACCGGTAATTGCATATGCTTCCATATACAGTGGTGTCTCGGGTTAAGAACTTAATTCATTCTGGAGCATAGCTGTCAACTTTCAGATTTGAAAATAAGGGATCAGCAGCCAAAATTAAGGGATCAGCAGCCTCACCCTTCCCAGGCACTCCTGTCTTCCACTGCCTCCTGCAGTTTGGTCAAACTCATGCTGGTAGCTTCGAGAACACTGTCCAACCATTTCGTCCTCATGGCTTAATGTTACTAGTGAGCAAAGTTACCCAGTCAGGATTTGAATCTTGGTCCTAACTTTTGGGGTTAAGTTTCTATTTAGCTGTCCATTAATACTGACAAAACATATCTCCCATTCATCTCTCAGATCCCCTTGTAAATCTAAAGTACTGATCTCACCACATCCTGCGGTAAAAAAAAATCCCCAAGTTAATTACACATTGTGTGAAGGTAAGTGTGTAAAGCTACAGCATTCCTAAAGGTAAAGGTAAAGGTACCCCTGCCCGTACGGGCCAGTCTTGACAGACTCTAGGGTTGTGTGCCCATCTCACTTAAGAGGCCGGGGGCCAGCGCTGTCCGGAGACACTTCCGGGTCACGTGGCCGCATGACAAGCTGCATCTGGCGAGCCAGCGCAGCACACGGAAACGCCGTTTACCTTCCCGCTAGTAAGCGGTCCCTATTTATCTACTTGCACCCGGGGGTGCTTTCGAACTGCTAGGTTGGCAGGCGCTGGGACCGAGCAACAGGAGCGCACCCCGCCGCGGGGATTCGAACCACCGATCGGCAAGCCCTAGGCGCTGAGGCTTTTACCCACAGCGCCACCCGCGTCCCCAACAGCATTCCTACTATCAGCTTAAGTGACACATTCTCTCTCTCTCTCTCTCTCTCTCTCTCTCTCTCACACACACACACACACACACAGTAGAGCCCCTCCAAGCCAAAGGCCCAAAGGCAGAAAGCCCAGCCAGCAGCCAAACGAAGCCTCAAGCAGTGGTTCCCACAGCGCAGCGACCCAGCAAAGGGATACAGCAGCAAGGAAACCACCACACCGCTGGGAAGCGCTGATGCAAAGGCGAGTCCCCAGGCAACGCGGCCGATTTGATCGGCACAAGGCATGCAAGCTCCACCCCCCCCCCAGTCGTTCTCAGACTCCTTATTGGGCAGCTGAGCAACGCAGTTGAGGAGCCTCCCTGGCGGGCAGGGAGGAAGAGGAGCTGTTTCCTTTGAAATCCGGGAAATTTCCGGGATATCAACAATCTGGGATAGCAACGGGAAACGGCGCTGGAATAAGGGAGCTTCGCGCCAAATAAGGGAAGGTTGACAGCTATGTTCTGGAGGTCCGTTCTTAACCTGAAACTGTTCATAACCTGAGGTACCACTTTAGCTAATGGGGCCTCCCGCAGCCGCCGCGCAGCCGCCGCACGATTTCTGTTCTCATCCTGAAGCAAAGTTCTTAACCCAAGGTACTATTTCTGGGTTAGCGGAGTCTGTAACCTGAAGTGTCTGTAACCTGAAGCGTCTGTAGCACGCGGTACCACTGTACACAACGCTGTCAGACAGCCAGGGGTCCTTTAGATGTTGTAGGTATCCAGCTTTTTCTAAAACCTCACCAAGTGAAACAAACAAATGGTTACCAGGGAAGCAAGCACACCAGCGGGAACTGGGAAAGGCAAGACGCAGCACCTAGGGCAACAAGGTGCTGAGATGTAACTGGTAGCAATATGCTGTTACTTTGGTAGCTCTGTGTGAAAGCTGTCAATACCTGGCCTCTAAGAGAGGTTATAATTAACAGATGCAGCAATGAAGCATGTCAGCTAGCTTGTTTCTGATCATGTCACCACCGCAGGCTCCCAGAAAACACCGGCACCTTCACCGCTTAACTATAACACTGTACGTTCAGGTATTAAACATAATTAAACATACATTAAGCCCACGCACAAATAGCCATATGCCACACACCCATGAGTACGCAAAGCAGCGATGCAGGTAGTCTCCTGTCTCCATAATCCTAGAATGCACAGTAACCGCTCCTCACGCTTTGCAGGTTTTACTAGTGTATTACATTTTTAAAAAACAGCTAGAAACACAGCCCCACTCTCCCACAGCAAGGTAAGGAGCTTGTTGGAAATGTTTAAAGGATTCCAGAATCTGAGCAAGACAAGCACAACACCCACAATCAGTCTGATTTAAATGAAAAACAAGTGCAGTAGCACTAGTCCTGCAGCAATTGGGTTTAGCAGCAACAGTCAAACAGAAACTATTAATACATGCTGTAATGGGAGGGGGAAAGGTCTCTCCCCCCATTCCATCCTCCTTGGCAGTCTGGCAGGCTGCCATCACACCCCCATTTAGACTCCCTCTATTCCCCAGACAGAAGTGACTTCTAGGGATTCAAAGCACATCTTTAGGGAGGGAGACAGAGAGATCACCCAGCCTAAATGGTTTCTTTCTGAGCCCCAGGCAGTTTGCGTTCTCTGTCAGATTATTAAAACACATATGCAAATTTATCTCCAGTTACCCCTTGACAAAATATGTGGACAGACACCATGAAGACATTTCATCAAAGGCAACTTTTTGTTAGTATTTTGTCTGCTCAGCAACCTGACATGGATGCAGGCAGCTTCCAGAATCTCTATAGCATATAAAGGTAAAGGTACCCCTGCCCGTACGGGCCAGTCTTGACAGACTCTAGGGTTGTGCGCCCATCTCACTCAAGAGGCCGGGGGCCAGCGCTGTCCGGAGACACTTCCGGGTCACGTGGCCAGCGTGACATCGCTGCTCTGGCAAGCCAGAGCCGCACACGGAAACGCCGTTTACCTTCCCGCTAGTAAGCGGTCCCTATTTATCTACTTGCACCCGGGAGTGCTTTCAAACTGCTAGGTTGGCAGGCGCTGGGACCGAACAACGGGAGCGCACCCCGCTGCGGGGATTCGAACCGCCGACCTTTCGATCGGCAAGCCCTAGGCGCTGAGGCTTTTACCCACAGCGCCACCCGCGTCCCTTTCTATAGCATATAGCAGGTGAATATTAATAAGTTAAGAATAGATATTCCATGAGAAAAAATAAGATTAGTTTGGTGATCCACTTATAGATGAATAAATTTAACACAAAGCCAAGTGTAATAAAACATTACAACTTGACTCTCTTCCCCATGATTAGATACTTCAATGGAAAAGGCGCAGCAATCTGAACTGGATGTTTTGATTCAAGTTTTTCAAAACACATCTGTGCCATTATTTAATAGCACAAGAAGATGATTTGATTTCAAATTCATTTCTTTGTGAGAGATTCTCAAACACAATCTTAGAAAATGGCTGGTTTCCCAAAGAGGAAGCTGTGTAAGTGTGGGTGTGAGAGCGAATGTGTGAATGTACCTTCCATGATTATCCCCCTCCTATCCGCTGTAGTCTGATATTTAAGGATTTAAGCATTTTGGAATATGTGCACTTGAGTGGAACATGTACATTTCCCAAACTGGAAAGCCTCCTTGTCTGCCACACTTTCTCTCTTTTCCCCAAAGATAGTCAGAAGTACATGAATACAGCAAATCTCGGTATTGATAAATTTTGGAAGAGTAAAAAATCCTCCAGCAATGACACAATGGCTGAAGAAAACTTGGGCAATTGTCTTGCTGATAAAGCAAACGTGATTAGGAAAGCAACAGGTAACAATTATCAAAACATATTTGATGAAAGATGATCCACGTTTCTTCAATTTTGGAATGACAAAGTAAATAGCAGATGAGTAACTCTGGGACTGGGAAAGACCCAAGTGTTAAAGAACATGAAAGGCTCTGAGAGTAGTGTCAGCATGGTCTATAAGTGAACTGCTGCTGAATAATTGAGATCTTCCGGCCCCATTAATATGATCTATATACTAGACCTAACACACGAGCAAGTGCAAACCCAGGGTGTCTGGTCTTTGTATGCTAAGCCAAGAAGAAGAAGCGGTTTCTTTCCTATAATGAGAATGACAAACCTGTTGTACTGTCCAAAAGGTCACCTTAAATAGCTGGTATGAAGTCTCTGCCTTGATGTCCTTTATTTAGGACATTTCATTTGAAATTGGTTAGAGGCCTAGTAGCATATATTTGCAAACATTGATGCAAGGTTTAAATTGATGAACCTGTAGCCAACTGAACCCATGGTCCCACACCTTCAAGGCAAATTGTTCCATGAATATAGGATTACAATTAATGTAGAAATCTTGTAAACTAAACATAATTTTTCTTTTCCCAAGAAAAAACAGTTTTCTATGAAGGAGAATCAACAACCTGATGATAATATCTCAGTGGAAACAGAGGGGAACATACTGGAAAAAATGACCCCGCAATGTCTTTCCATATCCTGATCCAATTGAAAGTATATGGCTTGTGATTTTTTAGTATCTAAACCACAGAGCCAAGGGCTTGCCGATCAGAAGGTCGGCGGTTTGAATCCCTGCGACGGGGTGAGCTCCTGTTATTCAGTCCCAGTTCCTGCCCACCTAGCAGTTCGAAAGCACACCAAAAGTGCAAGTAGATAAATAGGTACCGCTCCGGCGGGAAGGTAAACGGCGTTTCCGTGTGCTGCTCTGGTTTCACCAGAAGCGGCTTAGTCATGCTGGCCACATGACCCGGAAGCTGTCTGCGGACGAACGCCGGCTCCCTCGTCCAGTAAAGCAAGATAAGCACCGCAACCCCAGTCATCTGCAACTGGACCTAAGGGTCAGGGGTACCTTTACCTTTACCTAATACCTCTAAATCCATATGTGGTAACATCTCATGCTGCAACATAATCCGTTTTTAAGCAATCTTTCTCAAAATAAAACTAAGCTGCCCCAAATGAAAAGCATCATAATATGACGAAAATGGAGGAATTTCCCATCTGCCCCCTGCCCCCGTTTTCTAGAATCATGGCCAACCTGGGTTTCTTTTTCTGAAATCCAAAAACAGGTATCATTTTTTTGGCCATTTTTTCAAAATACTTGTTTGAAGATGGATGGGGAGAACTCAAAATAATATATTTTTTGGAAGTATCACCATTTGTGCCATTACAGTTCTTCCTAACACCTATAATTGTAGTTTACTCTGTCTGCCTATGTTCTTTTTTTAATTTTTTCACTAAGGGAACATAATTTAAAGCATAAAATTTATTCATGTTTCGGGGTATACAGATTCCTAGGTTTTAGTAAACCTTTTAACTTGGTGGGACATTTACCAATTATTTTAGGTACAGTTGATCATCTTGGGTACACCGAAATACAGTGGTGCCTCACAAGACGAAATTAATTCGTTCCGCGAGTTTTGTCGTCTTGCGATTTTTTTCGTCTTGCGAAGCACGGTGTCGGGAAAGTTTTGGAAAAGCTTCAAAAATCACCAAAGTCTTTAAAAACCTCAAAAAAGGCTACCACACCGCGTTCTATGAGTTGCTCCTCGAAGTCAAGTCGCAACTGTATTAACGGTGTTAAGAAAAAGGAAACAAACTTGCAAGACGTTTCCGTCTTGCGAAGCAAGCCCATAGGGAAAATCGTCTTGCGAAGCAGCTCAAAAAACAAAAAACCCTTTCGTCTAGCAAGTTTTTTGTCTTGCGAGGCATTCGTCTTGCGAGGTACCACTGTACATTATTAAAGATTATCCAGATTAGTTCTAAGGCCTGCCACCCTTTCATATTTACAAAGTTCCGTTGACAATGCTGGTCAGGTTATACCATCTGCTCAGAGGCTCTTCTTCCACCTGCCCCCCAGAAAACCACACATATTTCAATTATTACGTATTACTGTCACCAGGGGGTTCAGAGAGAGGGCAAAGAGCAATTGGACAAGGGGCAACCCTGCTCTGTGCCCCTTCTGTCAAAATGGGATTCACATCTTAGGATGAACTATTGCAAAACTGGCACCCTATAAAGCTTTGATTGTTCCTATAAATAGGGTTATAATACTCAAGTGAAGGAGCCACACCTCAACTAATGGAAATGATGAAAATAGAATATAACAAATCATAGAATTATAGAGTTGGAAGGGATCATAAGGGTTATCCAGTCCAACCCCCTGCAATGAAATAAGATTGTGCACTACAGATTGCACATTACAGATTAATACTGTATGGTGAAATGGATGAAATATAAATACTTAAGTGCTACAATTCAACCCCTAGCTAATCTTACAGTTCATATTGTGAAAGCCTGTACAAGAATTAAAAAAACAACAACTAGTGAATTATTCTTCCAGTAATTTTTTTGGCCAAATAAAAGATAAATGCTTGGGTTAAGAGAATAATTATTCTGAGAAAACTTTGGTTCCAAGGAAATGATCACTAAGAAAATAATAACTTTGATCCTTCTGCCATCAGGCTCTCACTATTGAGCCATGAAAGTGAAAGGTCTCTCATTTTCAGATTTTTTAAAATGCAACTTTTCAACAGAAAGCTCTCCTCCAACCTCAGAAAGTTTCTCACTATTATTCTACGTATATCTGTAGCATATGTGCTAAAATTAAAAGTTGGAGCAAGTTTTCTTTTGCTCTCTCTCTCTGCCTGCTTGGCAAAGATGCAATTTCTCAGCTCAGGTGATGTTTACCTCTTCTCCAAACAAAATAATGTGTCATAAGTGCTAGGCCTCTGTGAACACCATGGAGAGCTTTTATAGCCCCGAGGAATACATTTGCAAAGACCCTGCAACACAAATAAAAACAGTAGCCAAAGCCAGTTTTCATTTTAAAGAAGAACCACATGACAAACATCAGGTGGGTTGCTTTTTTGGTCCTCTACACTTGCTGAAATTGAAAAATCAAGGCCTATTTGTGGATGAATCAGCTACAGATCTCAACCTTGTTACGTCTAAAAAGCAACAACAAATCTTGCAAACTTAATTGTCTTAAAATTATTTGATTTTGCAATCCTGTAACCACTTACCTAGGAGTAGGTAACCACAAAGAGATTTACTTCAGAGTAGACATGTTTACCATTTTATGCTGCCTATAAAGTGAATTCTTTATGAATGCCTGGAGTTCAGCTTCTGCACAGCAAGAGACATACCTAAGCCTCTTGTTTTCACATTTTTCTTTCGCCATTTTGTCGGAGGCAGGGATTTTTTTAACCTCCTCTTGTACTTACTGTATAGTAGGATTTGCAGGAAATGCTTTTGGTAGTATCGAGTGAAGTAGCTCCACAACCACAATAATTTCTGGCTGAACAATGGAACTGCCCCTCCCTCTTCTCTCCCTGTGTATCCTCTAAATCTGTTCAAAGTACAGTGGTACCTCGGTCTACGAAATATTCGGTGAACGAACTCTGCAAAACCAGAAATAGGTGCTCTGGTTAGCGAACTTTGCCCCGGAAGACGAACGGAAGATGAATGGTGGAAGGGCACCGGCGACGGGAGGCCTCAGTAGGGGAAGTGCGCCTTGGTTTAAGAATGCTTTGCTTTAAGAATGGACTTCCGGAACGAATTAAGTCCGTAAACCGAGGTACCACTGTATTCCCCCAACCCTCCAGAGCAGATTTGGAGAGGACATGGGGCAACTAGGAGGGGAAGATCTACTGTGCAAATAGAAGAAGAAGAAGAAGAAGAAGAAGAAGAAGAAGAAGAAGAAGAAGAAGAAGGAGGAGGAGGAGGAGGAGGGGAGTAGTAGTAGTAGTAGTAGTTTGGATTTGATATCCCGCCTTTCACTCCCCTTCAGGAGTCTCAAAGCGCCTAACATTCTCCTTTCCCTTCTTCCCTCACAACAAACACTCTGTGAGGTGAGTGAGGCTGAGAGACTTCAAAGAAGCGTGACTGGCCCAAGGTCACCCAGCAGCTGCATGTGGAGGAGCAGAGACGCGAACCCAGTTCCCCAGATTACGAGACTACCGCTCTTAACCACTACACCACACTGGCTCTTGCACTAATGCAACTACTGCATTGGAAACTGTTTCTGCTTTGGGAATTGTAAAGAGTCCATTCTGTTACATGCTGATCCCCTAGTTCTGCTTTCTTTGAACAAAATTGGAAGGATGCTAGTTAAATTTGATCAACTGTGTAAAAAAGAACGTCTAAAAGGAAATTATGCTAAAACCCAAAGCTGTCACATTGAGTAAGAGGGTTACTAAGTCCAAGTGGTCATTCGATGGTCATATACTTGAGCAAGTACATATGTTTAAATATCTAGGATTGCTTATTGATGAAAAGCTTTCATGTGAATGCCAAATGAATGCAATTAAGTTATCACCTGCCTGTTCTACTGGCCACTTAGTTATACAGGTTTTTTCCATTTGAAAGGGGGCAGCTAATCAATTCTGCCCTCAAGATCTATGTGCACAAATGCTTTACGGGGCTGAAATTTGGGAAACTGGTGTCAAATCTGAACAAAAAGTTCTACAAAATAGATTTATGAGGCAGATACTAGGGCTTCCTTCAGGGACTCCATCGGCTCATCTTAGAGCTGTTGGGTCTTCCCTTGATAGCAGCCAGATTTGATCTAGCCTGTCTTAGATACTGGGGTAGACTAAATGCCTTTGAGGACCATACTCTCACCAAGCTCTGCTGGTTAGAGCAATTAAGGACAGGACGTTGGGCACAAAATGTCAAGACAAGCTTAGAACTTATAATCTACAAATGGAGAACTTAGAAATTGGATCTTCTACCATGACACCAACCAGCATCTATTATTCTATCTGGTATCCTCAAATCAAGGACAACTATTCAAGGCCTCACTACCTTGAGACACTTGACTTTTCCACAGTTATACGGGGCCTTTGTTGAACAGCTCTACTCTCTCATTTGCTGAACTGAAAATAAGTTTTACCTTAGAAACAAAACCAGATGGTCTTACGACAATAAAACATACATTGATTAAGTGTGTTACATTGCTCACAATGTGTTGCATTGGTGTGTTACATTGGTCACAAAAACACATGCATCCCCTTGCACTAAATGAAATGAAAAAAACAGGTTTGAACTTTATTGTCTTCTTTGAGGTTTTCAGGATTAAAAGAAAATGTGATGAGATGCTTGTGGCCAATGTACTGCCACAGAATGCAAGTTGCATAGCATAAATTTGTTGCCATGGTGTCCCTTAAAATGAATAGTGTAAGGAATTGGTGGGGAACCTATAGTTCTCCAGATGTTGCAGGATGAGATATCCCACCACCCCACAATGTTTGCTGGGGCTGATGAATCTGAGAGTCCAAAGCAAAAAGAAAAAAGGGGGGAAGTTGTGCTGCCAGTCACCGATGCAGGATTCTATTTTAACAATAGAATACCTGAATAAATAAGGAATGAAACATGATCATCCCAATGTGTTTCAAATATCACCTTTCTTCAAGGGATCGACTGAAAATTATGATACACCCAATTTAACAACCATCCATGTATAGGCATCACTGCAGCCATGTGAAAGACAACGCATATTTAAGTTATACCAAGCTACCATACAACAGGTTTAATTAAAAAAAAAACAGAAAGAAAGGCTCACCTTTTCAACTTCATGTAATTTTCATTGGCTGCAGGTCTGCACTCTGCACGCTGGACTACTATTCCTTCCAGAGACAGTTTTTCTGAAATAGAAGGAAACCCAGATTACCAGCAAAAGTCATATGCGTATGAACGGTAGCCATTTTAATAAGTTGTATTTTTATTTATGCTTTGAGTGTGATAAAGCACTCGATATGCCCAAGATTTTTTCAAAACAGTTTTACTTCTGTAGTAGAATCAGTCCAATCAACAATTCTAACAAAATAAACCATCAGGCTATTGACAGCACATGCTCTTGTCCTATTCCAGTACAGTGGTACCTCAGGTTAAGAACTTAATTCGTTCTGGAGGTCCGTTCTTAACCTGAAGCTGTTCTTAACCTGAAGCACCACTTTAGCTAATGGAGCCTCCCGCTGCTGCTGCACAATTTCCGTTCTCATCCTGAAGCACAGTTCTTAACCCGAGATACTATTCCTGGGTTAGCGGAGTCTGTAACCTGAAGCGTCTGTAACCCAAGGTACCACTGTATATGAGGAAATTGTCGTCAAACATCTTCAAAAGACTACATCCTTCCCCCCCCCCCCACAGGTGTGTTCCTCTAGTATATGGGTATTGCCAATGATACCCTACAACCAGGTTATAGTTATGCTTTTGTAGGTTCACAACACCAGCATACAATTTTTTTCAGTCAGCACAGGGGGATTTAGTAGCAATTTCATCCTCGGGAAAGAATAACTCAAAAACGCAATGTACAGGTAACCCCAACACTGTATCAGCACCATCCACTAGATATATAAATATAAAATATGGACAAACCATTTGCACACTTAGATGTAATCTTTGAAGCACAGTCTATTAAGCTGTTGGTTCCTATCTGTTCCTATTTTAGACTCATGCAAACATAATAAATAACAAGCCTATGACTAAGCCTCATGGTTATGGAGAACTGTCTGAAAATGTGGAGATAATACCTAGATTCAGAAACTAGGCTATGAGGAGAAAATGGAGGTATTCTTAAGACATCCTGGCTAGCTCTCTGTCCATCCTTGCAACTCCTAATCCCGTTGCCCTCGCTTGTACGCAGGAGGAAAAGCTATCTTCTTTTTCGGCGTGTACATGGCGAGAGTAAATGCACCTCTAAAACCCGTAAAAAGATTAGCATTGCTTGTTGTATGACAGTGGATTCGGCACTAGCGGAAACTGCATGGATAACACCTGAATTATATGAGTCATAGAACTGCAGAATTGGAAGGGACCCAGAGGTCATCCAGTCCAACCCCTTGCAATGCAGGAATCTCAAACGTGAATACATTTTGGCATGGATGGGGCAGCCTAAACATTAAAAAGAATTAAAGTTAATATACTACTTGATTCTTGGCTATAGAAATATTCCTTAATGCTGTAGCTATGCCACAGCAAATAGCAAATAGCAAGTAGATGATGTTGAAAGAGTTAATTCCCCCCCTCCTCCTCTTGCTGTGGAATACAAAGCTGCAGACCTAACCTTTCTTACACGAAGTAGACATCCAGACTTGCACAGCTTTCCTTGTCATATACCTTGTTGAAAATATTTGCAAAGGGAGAATCGGTTGTTTAAGATCTGAGCCTGAAAGCTATGGCTGCTACAAGAAGAAACAGTGCTGCTTTTCCAATGCCATGTTGTGGTCATTTTCTCATCGCTGAAGTGTTGCTAAGCTGTAATATTGTGTGGTATATACAAAGATTTGTGACAAACCTACCAGCTTGCTTTCACATTGCAACAGCAGTGTCATTTTAACCAGAAACTGAACTGATCTGTCAAATATAGCCATATAAATTCAAACCAATTAAGTCATCTCTACTAGCAATATTTTTGCCAATAAAATTATTTTCTATTGAAAGGGGGGGGGGAAAATCCCAGATTGCTTTATATGGTTAAAAAGCAGGTTTGCCCTAGAAATCCATTTTATATAAAACACTGTTTTTTTAACACTATGTTTAATTTTATGACAATATTATCAACAGTTGCGTTTCAGAGCAAGGTGCACGAGCAAAATGCAACAGGACGACGAAAAGCTTAAAAAATGGTTGAAAAACATAAATATTAAAGGTTTTTGAGGTTACTGTTTGGTAACCCTTTTTGAAAAGTATTTTACAACAAATAGCTAGGATTCCTCCACCATTTCATAATTTTCAATATACTATATTTCAACTTAATACCAAGATGCAGGCAAACAGCTAATTTCTTTCTGCATCAACAAAAGACACTTCTTAATCATTTAAACTTCAGAGTCTTCAAGAGGAAAAATAACTAAGACGCCTTTCTCCCCTGCCATCCTCTTGCCCTTATACGGTTAAATGCAAATTGCATCTTCCAGTCATACTCCCAGTATCACACTGCATACATATAGCTTCTACGCCACCTACTGCAAGGCTGTTGCCGACAAGCTCATGCAATGCTTCCAGCACTCCCATTCTATCATTGTTCTAGAGCTGAATAAAGGTGCCTTTTTGACGAAATCTCCATACAAAGCAAGAGGAGGACAAAGCCAGAAAGCCGTCTTAAAGAACGGAGCACAAAACAGGCGTGAAATGGAGAGCAGCAAAAAATGCAACGACTCGGAAGGCACCGATCAAGGCAAGAATTGTAAAATGTCTCCAATTACTCTCAACGTTGGTGGATATCTGTACGTTACGCAAAAGCAAACACTAACCAAGTACCCAGACTCTTTTTTGGAAAGAGTTGTCAGTGGAAAGGTTCTCTGTCCGTCTGATGCAGATGGCCATTATTTTATAGACAGGGATGGGCTGCTCTTTAGGCACGTTCTGAACTTCCTACGGAATGGAGAATTGCTTCTACCAGAGGGATTTAAAGAAAACCATCTTCTGGCACGAGAGGCAGATTTTTTCCAGCTTAAAGTGTTAGCTGATGCAGTGAAATTAAGGTGGGAGAAGGAGCAGCTTGCAGCCAGGGAGACTACCTTTCTGGAGATAACAGACAGCCACGACCGTTCGCAGGGCCTTCGGATTTTTTGCAATGCTCCTGATTTCATAACAAAAATAAAATCCCGCATTGTTTTGGTGTCCAAAAGCAGGCTGGATGGCTTCCCAGAAGAGTTTTCAATCTCTTCCAACATTATCCAGTTCAAATACTTCATAAAGTCAGAAAATGGGACTCGGCTTGTTTTGAAGGAAGACAATACTTTCGTGTGCACCTTGGAAACTCTTAAGTTTGAAGCTATAATGATGGCACTGAAATGTGGATTTAGGTTGCTGACCAGCCTGGACTGTTCCAAAGGGTCAATTGTTCACAGTGATGCACTTCATTTTATCAAGTAATTACTTCTTCTCTCAATAGACAAAAGGCCACAAGCATGCAGCCTGTAAATCTAATTAAACTTCAAGACATCGCAAAATGATTTATTCAACTCTGTACACCACAGAGCACTGCTGCTAATGAATAAATGTGAGCTAATGGTATGTAAACTGTAACATCCATCTATGAGTTCTTTGTGCCTAAATTTATTAATAAAAGAGATACTTACTAAACAGGATTTAAAAAATCAGACTGAATGCTGAAGCAATTTACATCTCTGTCTCCTCTCTCCTGTCTCTTTACCACAGAATCTAGCTAAAATATTAGTATGTGCTTTTGTGGCTAATATGCAGTACATCTTATTTCACTCAAGAATGATAAAAGTGTTTTCTTTTCAACATACACAGTTTTCTAACTAAATACATCCTGGTTTTCAGATACCAATTAAGTTTCAGTTTTTACTTGCTGATTTAAATGCAAGTCATACTGAATAATTACAGAAGATATATAAACATGCCCACTCCATTTCAAAAAGCTAGACAGGAGATTTTATCTTGTACTTCGAAAATATGATTTCTATAAAGGAACCCAGTTTTGTTGTTTGTTGTAAAGATTATATACTTTGCGATGTAAGTGATGAGTAAAATGCAATTACGCTGTTTCTATCTTGCTTACTAATTTCACATAGCTATTGAACTAAAAAAATTATTCAAACTTCATTTCCACAAAGGCTTGCTTTTTAGGATCCTGAATTGCAGGTCTTCCATATTATCAGCATGAAAACTTAAATCAACATATCAACATTGCAGTGGTTTGGTAGAAAACATGTTCTGGCTAGAGGAGGAAAGAAATGTTGGCAGATGCTCTACAAATTTTAAATTCTGAACCATAACTACAAGCGTTAGTTATGCCCATCTTGACTAAAACAATGGGCTGTACTTTAACTATATCATGACAAATGTTTGAACAAAATAAGATGATGATGACAATTATGTCTAGAGGTTTTTTTTGCACTTCTACGAGTGAGAAAATGACATATAGAACCCGGTGATGTCACACAGAATTTTGATCTCCAGCAAGTTTAACACTAAGGGCCACTTAGTATTTGTAGAGGCCTTTTCAAAGCTCTACACAATACTTGCTGCAATACTTCCAAATAATCAAAGCATGCCATAGTATACAGAGTATATAGTGTGAGAGTATGAGCAGAGTATGAGAAATAATGGTTTCTCTAAAAGCTAAGCAAGCAAGTATATGCAAGAGGAGAGGTTCATACTGGAGACTTTCCAATTTGTAGCTCAGTCTCTGACCAAAAGAGAGGTGCAACATACCAGATTGTCAATAGTAAAGTTTTCATTTACCAACAAGGATATAGAAATATCAGCTCTTATAACCTGCCAATGCTTCTGAAGCGTATGTCCCAAAATAAGCACACTACAACTACTTTTCATGTGTTTGGAATCATAAAACAGATATAGTGGGTGCTTTGCAGAACATCAAATGGATGTGGTCCCAGGTTGGTATGCAGCGATCGGGACCCTGTTCCAGAGGAACAGCTATCAGTCCGCAAAACAGGGCTCTGTCCTTGCTTTACCAATCATCAGCTGCCAGCACAAATCACAAAAGGCTTATTAAACCCCGATTTAAAAACAAAACAAAAACCACTTGTGATACAATGGAGAAAGAGGTGATTTGCTAAAGATCAGAAAGATGGGGAAGTCTGTATACAGTGGTGCCTCGCAAGACGAAATTAATTTGTTCTGCGAGTTTTTTCGTCTTGCGAATTTTTCGTCTTGCGAAGCACGGTTTCCCATAGGAATGCATTGAAAATTGTCACATTGTATCCTTTCGTCTTGCGAAGCAAGCCCATAGGGAAATTCGCCTTGCGAAGCAACTCAAAAAACGAAAACTCTTTCGTCTTGCGAGTTTTTCGTCTTGCGAGGCATTCGTCTTGCGAGGTACCACTGTATATGCATTAGCTCTCTCTTGCCCCCCGCTCCCCATTTTCTGGATTTAGTTTGACAGACGTTAGAGAAGTAGTTCCTAACTTGTGGGTCATGGACCCCTGAGGGCCCACGGAGTTATCCCAAGGGGTCCGCAAGTAATGATCCTCCAGCTAGCACTTGACTGATTCCCTCTGCCTCTTCATAGCAGCATCTCTAGGAGCCCTGCATGATCACTGGGGGGCTTGCGGTTGCTGAAAAGCACTGGTTATTGTTGTGGGTGTGGCCTGTGCCTTCCTCGCTTTCCTTGGTTGGTGCTTGGTATGAGGTGCACCTGGAAGAACCTGGGGGCAAGGCACAGGAATGCAGTGGTCCCTAGCACTGCTTCCCCTCCTTGCTGCTTTGCCTGAAGAAGCGTGTGGCACTAGGGGTTTCTGGCCTTTAGGTAAAGGTGAAGGGACCCCTGACCGTTAGGTCCAGTCGTGACTGACTCTGGGGTTGCGGTGCTCATCTCGCTTTATTGGCCGAGGGAGCCGGCGTACAGCTTCTGGGTCATGTGGCCAGCATGACTAAGCCGGTTCTGGCGAACCAGAGCAGTGCACGGAAACGCCGTTTACCTTCCCGCCGGAGTGGTACCTATTTATCTACTTGCACTTTGACGTGCTTTCAAACGGCTAGGTTGGCAGGAGCTGGGACAGAGCAATGCGAGCTCACCCCGTAGCGAGGATTCAAACCGCCGACCTTCTGATCGGCAAGTCCTAGCCACCCACGCCTTTACATTGCCCTATACGCAGGGCTTTCTGGTAGGAGGCAGAATGAAAGTCTTCAATTTGATTTTAGTGGTTATGGTATGGACCATAAGTGGGGGGTTTGCCTCTTAACTACTGACTATATTCACGTTCATTAGTTTTGGCGATATTGGGGGTTCCTTTTGTTGCTTTATTCGGATACATTCCAGGGATAGGTAAAGGTACCCCTGACTGTTAGGTCCAGTCGCGGACGACTCTGGGGTTGCAGCGCTCATCTCGCTCTATAGTCCGAGGGAGCTGGCGTCTGTCCGCAGACAGCTTCTAGGTCATGTGGCCAGCATGACTAAGCCGCTTCTGCCGAACCAGAGCAGCACACAGAAACGCTGTCTACCTTCCCGCCGGAGCGGTTACCTATTTATCTACTTGCACTTTGACGTGCTTTCGAACTGCTAGGTGGGCAGGAGCTGGGACCGAGCAACGGGAGCTCACCCCGTCGCAGGGATTCGAACCGCCAACCTTCCGATCAGCAAGCCCTAGGCTCAGTAGTTTAGACCACAGCACTACCCGCCTCCCCATTCCAGGGATAGGAGTTGCCTAATTCCTGGGGTGGGGGCTGGCTTGTTTGAAGGCTTAGTTCATTTCGGCTGTCTGCTGTTCTGAGTTGCATTTGCTGCTCATCCCAACTGGCTTATAAAAAAAAAGAAAAATGAATAAAATGTTAAGTATAAATAAAATAGAATCAAATTAACTGTGTCGTGTAGCTTTATTCACAGTGACAGGGATTCATTGAAGTATACAATTGATAGCTCTGATTTGACAGAAAGGAACATATTATATTAGTGGCAATGCAAGTTCTCCTTTTCATCCTTCTGGGGATTGTTTCAATTGAGTTCACTGGGGGGGGGAAATTAGTATTTAGTTTGGTATGATTGATTACTTGGGATTGCTGACCATTATACTGGATAAATAAATGAATAAATTTATAATTATAAATAAAAATGGTATTTCATACCTTTTGAATAAATTGGGTTGATCAGTGGGTACATTGGGGTCAAACAGATTTATATTTATGATTAAAATTATATTTAAAACCTTTTGGAATTAATCCTTGGATTGTTTGTTGCTGAGTATGATGGGGAAATAAATGCTTTTTTCCTGCTTTCTTTGATTTTGGCACATTTTATTATAAGTTTTTTGTCATTATGTATTTTCTCAATAAACAGAGCCTAAAATCACAACAATTAAAATGTGGGGGGTCCACATTTCTTAAAAGGTGGTATTCATACTCATAAAGTTGGGAACCACCATATTAGAGGAATGAGAAAGGTTTGAGCATGGGAGAAAATTGTCAGATATCTAGGAATGAAATCTAGTAGAGGTGCAATAATGGCTTCCCATAAGCTATGCTTGTAAATTCAGGAGCCAGCATCAAGAAAGTTTACTCCCCCTCTACATATCCAGTGCAAATTCCTTCAAATGGGTTCAATGTTATATTTTTTGCCACAGTTAAAGTCGAAAAAGGAAGGAAGGGGGACATCTTTGAAGGAAGGAAGGAAGGAAGGAAGGAAGGACACGTTCCCAAGACTGATTGAGATTGATATATTTTGCAGGTAGCCAGGGTGCTCTCAAGACAAGTATTTCTACTCCTAAATAACTGAAACTTCAGCTTTTCATTTCCATCCATTAAAGCCCCAGGGCCATATGCGGCCCATTGCCTGTTCTAGTAAGAACAGAACAGTTTCTGGGATTATTGCCAGACAGCAGAATTGGATTCCAATGGGAACTATGATTCTCAAAAGATAGATGGAGGACTACATCAGATGGCACAGGAAAGTGTGATGCGTACATGGCTCTCTGACACACAAATCCCAAGGGCACAGCTTCATGTTTACTTACCTCTAAACGTGCTAGACCTTGGATTATGCCCACACTTTAAAGGATTAAAGGCTTGTTATAAATATTTTTACAACATTACCTTGATCTTTCCTATTTGTTTCTAATCTGCTAATAATTTTGGTCATTACATTTTCCCAATAAGGTCCAAAAGAATTGTTATTTCTAAAAAGTGAAGCACGGGGTTCTTGGGATTCTTTCAGCAGCTCATAGGTGACCTTTCAATTAAGGAGCGGCACCAGCCCACATTTCATACAGACTTGGCCTTTTCAGATATCTCTTATATCTGGGTTGGGCTAGAAACAGTGTGAGGCTGACAACTTCCATTGACAGCCACAAACCACTTTCATGAATATGATATCTGAATGGGATGAAGCCACATGAAGCTATTCTATCTGAGTTGTCCCAGGTTTTGCATTAAGAAAATACATACCAGATTGGTAGATAAAGCAAAAAATTCCTTTGATTTTTAAATCCAGTGCTTAAAGAATAGGATATCTGGCAGCCGGCAGCTTCATTAACTGGCCTAACATATCAGAAATGGCTCTGCTTCCCATGCTGTCAAAAATACAACTCTGTAACCATAAAATATGGAGGAGGCTATTGCTCACAAAGTGTCACATCAAACATTTTCTCCGAACAAGTTTGCACTAAACCATCAGTTACCATGACTGTGTGATTAGTTTTTTAAGTAACTGCAGAGCATTAAGACAATGACTGAAGCTTGCTATTAAGTCATTATATTAGAAGGCAAGCATTCTCAGAATTGAACTGATATACCTGAAGGTTAGCTTCTCATGCCATAGCATCATGGAAGAAGCTAGGACCGTAGTGGGAGCTCTTTTGGCAACATGAGAAACTATGGGTTGTAACAATGGGAATGAGTCTTGGGCTCATGGTCTCCTGCTCTCCTCTCCTTCCCCAGTGTGAAAGTGAAGAGATCAAAAGCTTTCGCTTCCATTTTTTCCATTTCTTTTTCATTTAAATACAACATATACCGTATTTTTCACTCTATAAGACGCACCTTTTGCCTCCTAAAAAGTTAGGGAAAATGTGTGTGCGTCTTCTGGAGTGAATGCAGGCTGCGCGGCTAAGCCAGAAGCCAGAACAGGGAGAGGGAGCTCTGCGCAGCGCTCCTTCTCGCTGTTCTGGCTTCTGGCTTCGCCACACGAAGCCTCCGCAGGGCAGCGGGTGCCTTCATCCCATCAGTCTGATGCGGCCCATCAGTCCCTTCTCCCTCCTCGGGGAAAAGCCCCCATGTGCCGCAAACACGCTCATTGACAGGCTGTCCTTCTCCCACCTCGTAGAAAAGCCCACAAGAGCCGTGCTCCCTTTAAAGAGTGCACAGCTCTTGGCTGGCTTTTGTGGGAGGTGGGGCAAGGGACAGAGCGCGCAGCCTTTTCCAGGCAGGGGGAGCCTTCATCCCGCTGCCCGGGAGAGGCTTCGGCGGCTATCCCAAAAGCCAGAACAGCAAGAGGCTATCCCAGAAGCCAGATCCCTCTTGCTGTTCTGGCTTCTGGGATTCAGGATTTTTTTCCCTTGTTCTCCTCCTCCAAAAACTAGGTGTGTCTTATTGTCTGGTGCATCTTATAGAGCGAAAATACGGTAACTACGGTAACCTGTCCAGTGGTACATTCTTATTCACTTTCTTATGCAGTACATAGTACACAAGCAATACATTTATTTATGCATTATCAACTCAAGAAGCCTCTCCACGGAGATTCTTGTGTTGAGGGTGGAATCAAAGTATATTTCATCTCATTTATAAAGGAAAAACAAGCCAAGTTTCACCAAAAGTGTCCATCCTTGAATTGCTTTTAATTACCCTTCTGTGGCAAGTAAAGGCAAGTAAAGAAAGGGGATTTCTACAGACTGTGTATTGGGCTATTGTTAATTGGGCTGCTGATAACAGATAAAATACATGGGAAACTAAAGATGAAGAGGTAAAAGCAGTAATAATTCACTGGGCAAAAGATGTGAGGTATAATATACAACTTGCAGATTGGGAAAGACTGTGGAAGGAGGACTTGAAATTTACAGCATGCTGTACGTTAAAAGAGAACTATATGAAAATGATGTATAGATGGTATTTGACTCCGGTAAGACTAGCAAAAATGTATAAAAATAATACTAACATATTCTGGAAGTGTAAAGAGAAAGAAGGCAAGTTCTACCATATGTGGTAGACATTCAAAAAGGTAAAGGCATTCTGGGAAATGACATATAATGAATTGGAAAAAAATGTTTAAGATAACTTTTGTTAAAAAACCAGAAGCCTTTTAAATAGATATAATAGGAGAAGAATTACCAAAGGATCTGAAAAGACTGTTTATGTATACGACGACAACTGTGAGAATGCTTTACGTCCAGGCATGGAAGGAAGAGAAAACACCAACTAAAGAAGAGAGGATTATGAAGTGGATTATGAAGACAATGGAATATGCTGAAATGGCAAAGATGACTGGAAGAGGACAACAAATTTAATACAGAATAGAAAAAATACATAGACTATATTAAAGAACACTGTAAACACTTAAAGATGTTAGCAGGGTTTTTATAACACTTGTAATTTGCAAAAACCAAAAGACTAAAAAAAGGGGGGGTTAAATTAAAGTTAGAGAAATCTAATCAAATGTGGTAAAGATAAAAAAATGTATCAAGTTTGTATCAGTGTTATTTTGTTTAAATGGATGTTTGTAATGTTAAAAAATAAAATAAAATAAAATAAAATAAAATAAAGATAACAGATAAAATACTAAATAAAACACTAAAATACTAAATATCTGCATTTAAGGTTATTGTTAAATTTGGGTCTAATGATAAGAAGGCAAGAGCTGAATTTGGTGGGGGGAGTCGCTGCATAATTTTGGAAATAACATAAAACACCTTTTCCCAAAAGGAGTATACCAGCATGCAATTCCACCATGCATGACAATATGAGCCTATCTCTCCACAGCATTTCCAGAATAGGGGAGAGAACCTGGATCAGAAGAGAATTCATGTGCTGTGGGATTTACTGTAATTTTCCGTGTACAAGACTATGTTTTTTTCCTTAAAAATAATGTCAAAAATTAGGGGGCATCTTATACACAGGTACATCTCTCCCCCCCCCCCATTTTCCTAAATCTAAGTCCCCAAAAATTGGGGGCGTCTTATACATGGGGGGCGTCTTATAGACAGGAAAATATGGTAAATGTCTCCAAGTGTCTGTTAGGCCCCAGTAGGCAATTAGACTGATTATCTTGGCTGCTTCTTAAAGAACAGGAAGAGCTGCGATCTATGAAGTCATTAGGGCAGCAATTAATGTCACCTCCAATTATAACTGAGCCTTCTTTGAAGACATTCAGTATTTTGCAAAGTGTCCTTAAGAAAAGCATGTTGGCTGGAATTTGGTGCATATATGCAAGCCAGAATTACAAAAAGAAACCTGCCATTTAGGTCTGCTAGATTTTCCCATCTGAGATGGCCATTGCTTAGTGAAGAGGGTAGCCCCATCCCTGGTTTTGAAGAGGCAGGTGTGCACAGTTGCTCACTGAGCCATCAACCCTTAGGTCAGTGTTTCCCAACTGGTGTTCCGCGGCACACTAGTGTGCCGCGAGACGTTGCCTGGTGTGCCGTGGGAGGGAGGCGGGCGAGTCGGGCGGTGAGAGGCGGGGCGGCGGCGGCGAGGATCCGCGTCGAGCCGGGGGCGGCTCCGCGGTGATGGTGCCGAGGTTTCTCTCTCCATTCTCCCCTCACACACACACACACACACACAGGAAATAACACAGGATCAGCTGACAGGACCCGGCCAATGGGGCGGCGGCGGGGCAGCGCGCACAAAAGGGAGGAGCGCGAAACGGCGGCGGCGCAGGGCGGGAGGGCGGCGCATTGCGCGTGCTCAAACCTGCCCTCCGAGGCGCAGAGGGGAGCTGGGCAAGCGCCTTCTTCAACCACGCGCTCGTTTAAAAGTTTCTCTTTCAAAAAGGAAACGTGGGTTTCTTCCACCCCATTGGCTGCGACTCCGCCCACTCCGTCCTCCTCCCCCTCGCCCGCCCGCGGCGCCTCGCTCCTCAGCCTCCGCCATGTACCGCTCGCTCCGCTCCCTCCAGCGCCTGAGTTGCGCCAGGGGCGCCGCCGTCCACGCGCGCCAGAGGGGCCCGCCGACCTGCAGCCGCCACGCGCAGCCACGGAGGATGGTGAGCGACGCCCCCCCCGCTGCGCGCGCAATGGAGGGAGGGAGGGAGGCGCAAGGGCGTCAGAGGTGACCTTTGCCGGCCTCTTGCGGGACAGGCGCCTCCTGCGCGGCTGAGGGGCCCCTTCCCACCTTTGTGGGCCTGACGCGGCCTCAGGGTTCCCTCCCTCTCTCCACATATATAAATTGGCTTTTATTATTAGCGCTTTCGCATTCCTTTTTCTCCCTCCCAGGAGCTCCGGTGGGGGGGCGGGCGGGGCTCCCCACCATTTACCCCCCACAACAACCCTGTGAGGGAGGCCGGGCTGAGAGGATTCCAACCCGCGTCCGCCCCCGCTGCTTCCTTCAAGTGGCGTCCTGGGCGAGGACAACTTTTGACGGCCCCTCCCTCAAATATCCCTCATTTTCGCAATAATTCATTTTGGTACAGCTCCTTTTTCCAACGGATCTGTTCAGTGTTGTTATTTGCGCCCCTCTGCCGCCAGCAGCGTCCCAAATCCAGCGCTGCTCCCCTCCTTAGGATGCCAAGCACTCTGAATTGGGAAGTGGCCCCCTTGGGAAGAGGGAGGCTTGCCTCCAAGTAAAGATGAATATGAAAGTACCTTGTTTTTAAGGGCCTGCGGTGGTGGTGGCTGTTTAACATCCAAGGCTCACAACACAAAAACACAAAACTACATTACATGGGACAGTGGTACCTCGGGTAACTGAGGCTTCAGGTTACAGACTCCACTAACCCAGAAATATTACCTTGGGTTAAGAACTTTGCTTCAGGATGAGAACAGAAATCGTGCTCCAGCATTCAATTTTTTAAATAATAATCTAAAAAAGTTAACTACAGCTTTGAAACTTCCCAGGAGAGGCCACCCAGCGCGGGGCTCTCGCCGTCTGCCTGCCTGGCTGCCTGCGAGCTCGGCGGGCAGCGCCTCCGTCCGCAGCGCCCGCCTCGCGGCTCTCATTCCCTGCCCCTGCCAAAGCTCACCCAGCCAAGCCGCGCTCTCCTTCCTGCCTCGCTTTGCTGCCTCCTCCCCCCCCCCACCCCCAAAGCTTGGAGGTTCCCCGGCGCCGGCCCGCAGGTTTGACCCCCTTCTCACACCTGTTCGCGCTCCTTGCACGGAATGGGGCGAATGGGGAGGAACGGGGCTCGCCGCTGCCTCCGCTCGCCCTCCCCCCCTCCGCCGGCGGTCCCACGATTCTTGGCTTTTTGGCGGTGGGCACAGAAGGAAGGCAAGGGGGGGGGAATTGAAACTTACACTTTCGTGCGTCCCTCCCGGCGTGACGCTGCGCGCTGACGTCACGGGGCTGTGGTGTGCCTCGAGATTTTTTTCATGAAACAAGTGTGCCTTTGCCCAAAAAAGGTTGGGAAACACTGCCTTAGGTAAAGGTGACTTGGAGGATTTGTGTTCATGAGATTCCTACAACACAATTGTGTCCGGGTAATCTCACTATATGGCAGCCTCAGTTCAAGTTCTTTTAACTGCTGAGTCCAAATCTTTGTCATTGAAATGAGATAATTTTTAAGGAGGACTGGGTAGTGGTCATGCCTGTACTGGGAGATCAGCCTCCAGGAAGACCCAAGTTTGCAAGCTCGGAAGCCTGTTCCATGCAGTCACAGTCACAAAACAGGACTGGGTAGTGGTCATGCCTGTACTGGGAGATCAGCAAACTGTTTTGTGACTGTGACTGCATGGAACAGCCTTCCAAGCTTGCAAACTTGGGTCTTCCTGGAGGCTTTTGTTAAACACCAGACTAAGATACCATATTTTTTGCTCTATAAGACGCACCAGACCACAAGACGCACCTGGTTTTTGGAGGAGGAAAACAAGAAAAACAATATTCTGAATCCCAGAAGCCAGAACAGCAAGAGGGATCGCTGCGCAGTGAAAGCAGCAATCCCTCTTGCTGTTCTGGCTTCTGGGATAGCTGCGCAGCCTGCATTCGCTCCATAAGACGCACACATATTTCCCCTTACATTTTAGGAAGGAAAAAGTGAGTCTTATAGAGCAAAAAAATACGGTAATTGGTAAGGGACACGGGTGGCACTGTGGTCTAAACCACTGAGCTTCTTGGGTTTGCTGATCAGAAGGTCAGCGGTTTGAATCCCCACGATGGGGTGAGCTCCTGTTGCTCGGTCCCAGCTCCTGCCAACCTACCAGTTCAAAAGCAGGCCAAAAGTGCAAGTAGATAAATAGGTACCGCTCCGGCAGGAAAGTAAACGGCATTTCCGTGAGCTGCTCTGGTTCGCCAGAAGTGGCTTAGACATGCTGGCCACATGACCCGGAAGCTGTACGCCGGCTCCCTCGGCCAATAAAGCGAGATGAGCACCGCAACCCCAGAGTCATCTGCGACTGGACTTAATTGTTAGGGATCCTTTACCTTTATGGTAACTATAAAAAATTAAAACAGAACCAACCTTGCCGAACAGGCAACCTTTAACTGCCTTGGGAGCAGGAAGTCGCACATCCACGGAATAATACCAGCAAGAAAATAACCCCCACCCTAAATTATATGGCTGCAATGAAGAGAGTTTGAGGTATCCACAACTGGATGTGTTTGCAGAAGGTCTCTATTAGAGTTTTGATACTCACAAATCCTTGGACTCAGATTTATGGAATTCTCTGCCTTTTGCACCAGATCATGCAAGTCTGTCCATCCCCATACAATTGTGATTATTTGTTATATTTCACAAAACCCGAAGTGGTTTTTTGAAATGAAGACGGTCATAACTTGCTTGTGAAATTCCCTCACCAAGCATTTGCAAACTGCAATGATATTAAGTAGCAAAGGAAACCAGAAATACATCCAAACGTTTTAAAAGTTTCAATGTAACCACCTGCATAAACACTAGATTTTGAACAATTCAAGGAATTTGTAGCAATGAATCAGTTAGTGTTGTTTTTTATTATCTCCGTAAACAAGTTATTGCAGCCAACACTTACCACTGCTGCTGATTTCAGGTTTTTCATCTGTCTGACTTTCTGCAAATGACAATAAAATAAGGTTTAGGACTTTACAATTCAATATTAAGAGTGTTCCTATTTGTAACCCAACCTTATGGAATGCTATAAACTCCCTGTAGTCCAATCCTGAACAACATAAGGCTTTTCAGTCAATCATGATCTACTGTTTGAAGCTCTTTCACGCCTCTTTCTAGAACCATCTGTCCCACTCAAGCTATAAAATTGGGGTTTAGAGCAGAAGAATCAGCACCCAGCCTGGATTATGAGGTGTGTAGTGGAGGTGGCACCACTTTCCCCCATTTTAACGCTAACAGCCCCATGATTAAGAGTGAAATTACATGCAACGTTACATGCGAATTTAACATCACACAGAGTTTGGCGCCAAGAGATAACTTGTCAAAGTCCAACCGTGCCAGAAAACTGATTCACAAATGTAAAATTTTGTGTAGTCGTAGTAGTAGTATTTATACCCCACACATCTGGTTGGGCTTCCCCAGCCACTCTGGGTGGGTCCCAACAGAACATTAAAAACAGAATAAAACTTCAAACATTAAAAACTTCCCTAAACAGGGATGCCTTCAGATGTCTTCTAAATGTCATATGGTCGCTCTTCTCATTGACATCTGAGGGGAGGGCGTTCCACAGGGCGGGTGCCACTACCGAGAAGGCCCTCTGCCTGGTTCCCTGTAACCTCACTTCTTGCAGTGAGGGAATCGCCAGAAGGACCTGGGCGCTGGACCTCAGTGTCCAGGCTGAGGTATACAGGGCGCTTGAACGATGGGGGTAAAGACGCTCCTTCAGGTAAAGGCTGAGGCCATTTAGGGCTTTAAAGGACAGCACCATCACTTTGAATTGTGCTTGGAAACATACTGGGAGCCATCGTAGGTCTTTCAGGACCAGTGTTATATGGTCTTTGTGGCCACTCCCAGTGGCCGCATTCTGGATTAGTTGTACAGTGGTACCTCGGGTTACGTACGCTTCAGGTTACATACACTTCAGGTTACACACTCCGCTAACCCAGAAATAGTGCTTCAGGTTGAGAACTTTGCTTCAGGATGAGAACAGAAATCGTGCTCCGGCGGTGTGGCAGCAGCAAGAGGCCCCATTAGCTAAAGTGGTGCTTCAGGTTAAGAACAGTTTCAGGTTAAGAACGGACCTCCGGAACGAATTAAGTACTTAACCCGAGGTACCACTGTATTTTCTGGGTCACCTTCAAAGGTAGCCCCACGTAGAGCACATTGCAGTAGTCCAAGAGGGAAATAACCAGAGCATGCACCACTCTGGCAAGACAGTCTGCGGGCAGGTAGGGTCTCAGCCTGCGTACCAGATGGAGCGGGTAGACAACTGCCCTGGACACAGAATTGAGCTGCGCCTCCACGTGAGTCCAAATTGACTCCCAGGCTGCGCACCTGGTCTTTCAGGGGCACAGTTACTCCATTCAGGGCCAGGGAGTCCCCCACACCTGCTCCCCCCCCCCCGCAACATCTGATATGATCACCAACTGGGAGTGGCAGGGCAGTTGTTTGCATGTTTAGTCGGAAGCAAATCACACTGAATTCAATGGGAATTACTCCCGAATGCACACGGGTTTGCAACCTTAATTGGGGGCCAGAACTCACTCCTAAAATGTAGGAATGGCCTCAGAGAATGTCCAAAGTGCATTTTTCTCCTTCAACACAAAGTGTTCAGTCTATCCCAAACCCCCAAGTTTCAATCTTCTATATAAATAAAAAGTAGCAAATAAATCCTACTTTTTTCAGTGTGAATTATGGGGGGCAGGGGGTGGGACATACTCGGTTTTTTATGTTATCAGACTAAAGGTGCAAGGTATACAGAGCAGATGGCACAGCTCCCAGTCTTGAACTATGATGGGTCCCTTCTAAAAGTTAGTTAAGCAAAGGCAGGGTGAATTAATATTTTGTTACCCTACCACTGGCTTCCAGTACGTTTCCGAGCACAATTCAAAGTGTTGGTGCTGACCTTTAAAGCCCTAAACGGCCTCAGTCCTGTATACCTGAAGGAGCGTCTCCAACCCCATCATTCAGCCCGGACACTGAGGTCCAGCTCCAAGGGCCTTCTGGCGGTTCCCTCATTGTGAGAAGTGAGGTTACAGGGAACCAGACAGAGGGCCTTCTCGGTAGTGGCGCCCTCCCTGTGGAACACCCTCCCTTCAGATGTGAAGGAAATAAGCAGCTATCCTATCTTTAAAAGACATCTGAAGGCAGCCCTGTTCAGGGAAGTTTTTAATATTTAACGCTGTACTGTTTTTAACACTTGATTGGGAGCCGCCCAGAGTGGCTGGGGAAACTCAGCCAGATGGGCGGGGTATAAATAATAATAATAATAATAATAATTATTATTATTATTATTATACCATCCTTGAAGAAAGGCCACTTAATATATTTTCCATTTCCCGCATATTTTAGATTCTTGAAGAAAAAAACATGTATTTTAACTCTGTTTAGACACTAATACCACTTCATTTGCATATTGCTTTGTTGTGGGAACATATTGCTATCAATTTCACTCATTCCTTAAAACTTCCAGTACCAACTCTCCATACAGCAGCACAAAATCATGTCCCTTGCTTCTGCCTCTTTGTTCTTAAATTCTATAGTATTTTATTTTATTTTTAATCCCTGTTAAGTCAGAAAACTTCAGTCGCCGGCTAGCCTATAAACTGCAAGGAAACCAAGCACACTTAAACAAAATAGCTTAATTTGCACAGAAGGAAAATGATGCAGGCATGGCTTAAGTGTTCAAGGGTTGTGGCTCTGCTATTTTTGTACATGTGAATTCATATATATTCTCAAAATGTCTTCCTGGTTACTAATAAAGCAGGAATCGCATTCAATTTGGAAATGAAATAAGAATTCATGGAGCTGCCTTTGACCAAGTCAGGCCTTTAGTTCATCTAATTCAGTACAGTGGTACCCCGGGTTACATACGCTTCAGCTTACAGACGCTTCAGGTTACAGACTCCGCTAACCCAGAAATATTACCTCGGATTAAGAACTTTGCTTCAGGATGAGAACAGAAATCGTGCAGCAGTGGGAAGTCCCATTAGCTAAAGTGGTGCTTCAGGTTAAGAACAGTTTCAGGTTAAGAACAGACCTCAAGAACGAATTAAATTCTTAACCCGAGGTACCACTGTCTTCCCTACTCTGATGGGCAGAGACTTTCCAAGGTCTCAGATAGAGGCATTTCGTACCTGTGCTACCTAACACCAGGTAACTTGAGAAACAAAGATTTGTGGGTTCGGCTTCCAGGAGGACAGTGGATCTGAAAGGGGAGGGGAAGAATGTGCCATTTCTGGACCCAAAGTGGGTTCATACCAGATGCAAGTCAAAGCAATATTCTATTACGGTAAAAATTGTTATAATCAAATGAACATACTATTTCAATAATCAATGCCAATTCCTAATACAGTAGTACCTCTGGATACGAATGGGATCTGTTCCGGAGCCCCGTTCGCATCCAGAGCAGAACGCAACCCACGCCTGCGCATGTCGCAATTCACCACTTCTGCGCATGACTTCATTTTGAGCATCTGCGCATGCACGAGCAGCGAAACCCGGAAGTAACATGTTCCGTCGCCACGGAGCGTAACCCGAAAACGCTCAACCTGAAGCAACTTCAACCCGAGGTATGACTGCAATTCAACATACACCATTATAATGGCAGCAGAAATAGAAACTCAAGAGTTCATTTATCAAAAACCGGTAATAGAATTCAGCAACATAAATGCAAATAAATGAGAATGCCATTATAACAAGTACAACAAATTCCCATTGGGGTAATTGTGTTACTCTGCCGCAGCAAAAAACAGCAACAGGTTTGGTGGCCTCTTGAAGATTATTTATAATGAATTCATTATGATACGCTTTCATGGACTTAATACAGTGGTGCCCCGCAAGACGAATGCCTCGCAAGACGGAAAACCCGCTAGACGAAAGGGTTTTCCGTTTTTGAGTTGCTTCGCAAGACGAATTTCCCTATGGGCTTGCTTCGCAAGACGAAACGTCTTGCTAGTCTTGCGATTTTTCCCCCCGCTTCCCCCCCTTTTTCTAAGCCGCTAAGCCGCTAATAGCCTTTTAGCAGCTAATCCGCTAAACCTTTAATAGCCGCTAAGCCGCTAAGCCGCTAATAGCGCTAATCCGCTAATAGCCGTGCTTTGCAAGACGAAAAAAACGCTAGACGAAGAGAATCGCGGAACGGATTCTTTTCGTCTTGCGAGGCACCACTGTATTATTAAGAACTATTACATGTAAATTCCAGATTACATCCAAGGAACTCAGTGTAGCATTCATGGTTCTCCTCTCCATTTTATCCTCACAAACGACTGTGCAGAGGGTTAGGCAGAGAGAGAGTAAGCACAAGGTCACCAAACAGGCTTCATGGCTGAGTAGGGACTTGAACCCTGGTCTTCAAGGTCCTAGTCCAACACTCTAACCACTACAAGACACTGGCAAAAGCAGTAAAAGTTACTGTTTATGCCATTATGTGGGTTTAGAGGGATAGAGATATGGAGCTATATTTTTCTTCTAATGCTAGTGTGAGATTACTTCTTATCCACAGATTCTTGAACACAATACACATTGCTTTGCAAAAGGATCTCTCCCGTGGAACAGACATCTGATCCTGGATGGCTGGTCCATAGAAAGCAGATGAGTTTAATAATAATAATAATATAATAAATTTTATTTATATCCCGCCCTCCCCAGCCGAAGCCGGGCTCAGGGCGGCTAACAACACTAAAACAGTACAACATTATAAATACATTCTAAAAATTAATTAAAATACAAATTGATGGCAACCATAGACTAAAGCTTTGTAGAGATTGCCAAAGGAGGGAGTCAGGCTGCGCCCTAACCAAAGGCCTGGTGGAACAGCTCTGTCTTACAGGCCCTGCGAAAAGATGTCAAGTCCTGCAGGGCCCTTGTCTCTTGCGACAGGGCATTCCACCAGGTTGGAGCCGCAGCCGAAAAAGCTCTGGCTCTAGTTGAGGCCAGCCTAACCTCTCTGTGGCCTGGGACCTTCAAGATGTTTTTATTTGAAGACCGTAAGTTCCTCTGTGGGGCATACCAGGAGAGGCGGTCCCGTAGGTACGAGGGTCCTAGGCCGTATAGGGCTTTAAAGGTTAAAACCAGCACCTTAAACCTGATCCTGTACTCCACCGGGAGCCAGTGCAGCTGGTATAGCACCGGATGAATGTGATCTCGCAGCGAAGACCCCGTAAGGAGTCTCGCTGCGGCATTCTGCACCCGCTGGAGTTTCTGGGTCAGTCTCAAGGGCAGCCCCTTGAGGGCAGTTTAGAACAGGTGTGCTAAATTCTGAAGTCTTAAAACACTACTTTAATTTAAAGTTCTGAGAACTGAACCTGAAATCTTTAAATGCAAAACATGTGATCTACCAAGCTGTCACTTTACTCCTATCTGGAAACTGCAGCAATGAACCACCATTGTGTCTGCTTTTTTTTTTTTACTCTACAGCAGCATTTTACTGCTGTTAGGCTGATAGAAATGCCAGTCTTAATTTAAAATAGTGTGTAATTGTTCGCTAGGTTACACAGTAAGTGTATATTTGGGAAAAGAAACACCTAATTTGCTCATGGTGGCCTATTAATATTGAAATATATGCCAGAGACGTAGAACTGGGACAGCAATAAAGACAAAACAATGGGTAGCACAAATTGCACTGTTGCGTGGCAACCAGTTATGTACATATGGCGATGTTTACAGAACAAAATGTAGTTTATATTTCATGCACAAACAACAACAAAAAATAGCTCAGCAAACTCAAATAACTAGGGCTCACATTTACCAGCCAACTAAGCAGCACCCCCCTTTTAAAGAGATATTCCAGCTCTGAGAACAATAGACAACAGTCAAATTTAAAATCAACCATATAAATAAATCAAATCAAAGTCTGTAGAGGCAGGCAAGGATCAGAATAATAAGGCCAAAGCATCTGGTCCCTATTAACAATCTAGCTGTCATTCTCCAGGACCGTTGTAGTTTACAGGCCATTTTCAAAAGGTAGCCCCACATATACTGTATTATTAAAGGTAAAGGTAAAGGTACCCCTGCCCGTACGGGCCAGTCTTGACAGACTCTGGGGTTGTGCGCCCATCTCACTTAAGAGGCCGGGGGCCAGCGCTGTCCGGAGACACTTCCGGGTCACGTGGCCAGCGTGACGAAGCTGCATCTGGCGAGCCAGAGCCGCACACGGAAACGCCGTTTACCTTCCCGCCAGTAAGCGGTCCCTATTTATCTACTTGCACCCGGGGGTGCTTTCGAACTGCTAGGTTGGCAGGCGCTGGGACCGAGCAACGGGAGCGCACCCCGCCACGGGGATTCGAACCGCCGACCTTTCGATCGGCAAGCCCTAGGCGCTGAGGCTTTTACCCACAGCGCCACCCGCGTCCCACTGTATTATTACCTTGAATCAAATGAATGGAATTGATAGCCAAATGGCACCACACATGGGAGGGGGTACTAGGCACCGAAGGCTTCGAAGAAACAGAAACATTTTATATGGTTCCCTCTCATAACTTATGTGACCCAACATCAGGGTTCGATTCTTCCACCCACTGTCCATACTAGACCTAGCCTCTTCCCATCCAAGGCTACTGATCATGAATGAGTATGCCGATAACCCATTTGCTACATTCCAAGCCAATGATTTCAGAGAAAGGTCCAACCAATTCCTCCACTGCCTCCCACATTTTGCTTCCCCAAAAGTGGAAGAAGCAACAAGGGGGTCATCTGTCTTAGACCTGGTCCTCACCAATAGGGAAGAACTGATCAACAAAGTGGAAGTACTGGGAAATTTGGGAGGAAGTGATCATGTCCTCCTGGGATGTAGAGGCAAGGGAAAGCTGAGTGGAGTCAGACATGTACTCTAGGCTTTAGGAAGCCCAATTTCAAAAAACTTAAGGAGCTTCTTCTTCTTTTTTAATGGAGAAAGACTGTTTTCTCCTGCTCCAAAGGGTAGGATTCGAACCAATGGCTTCAAGTTACAAGAAGAGAGAGTCTGAGAAAACATCAGGGAGAACTTTCTGACAGTAAGAGGTGTTCAACAGTAGAAAAGACTCCCTCAGGAGGTGGTGGACTCTCCTTCCTTGGAGGTTTGGAAGCAGAGGTTGGATGGCCCTCTGCCATGGATGCTTTAGCTGAAATTCCTGCATTGCATAACCCTCTGGATCCCTTTCAATTCCACAGTTCTATGATCTGGTGGGCCACCATGAGAACTGGATAATGGGTTAGATCGACCATTTGCCTAATTCAGCCGGCTCTTCTTATGTTCTTGTGACATTTTAATACAAAAGAATCTGCCTACAAAAAGGTTCAGAGTTTAAAATTTTAGAATTCTGGCAACTGCCATCATTTCGTTCCATACTAATTGTTTATGCAGGGATGCGGGTGGCGCTGTGTGTTAAACCACAGAGCCTAGGACTTGCTGATCAGAAGGTCAGCGGTTCGAATCCCCGCAATGGGGTGAGCTCCCATTGCTCTGTCCCTGCTCCTGCCAACCTAGCAGTTCGAAAGCACGTCAAAGTGCAAGTAGATAAGTAGGTACCGCTCCGGCGGGAAGGGAAACGGCGTTTCCGTGCGCTGCTCTGGTTCGCCAGAAGCGGCTTAGTCATGCTGGCCACATGACCCGGAAGCTGTACGCCAGTTCCCTCAGCCAGAAAGCAAGATGAGCACCGCAACCCCAGAGTCGGCCACGACTGGACCTAATAGTCAGGGGTCGCTTTTAATTGTTTATGCTACACCACAAGCATCAAAACAGGAAAAGTCCAAACCAAAGAAACCATCTCAAAAAAATCTGGATGTAGAATTTCAATTTAGCAAACACCTCTCATTTTGCAAAACTTTAGTTAACTATCAATTTTCCTCCAACTTACCCAGTGAACTCTCTGTAAACACGGTTAACATCTGTCCTCCAACACTTTGTAAGAGAAAAGGGTGTTCTCTGGGTGCACTGATGGAAGTTGGCTTCCCACCAATATCATCAATGTTGGCAAGATCTTCATTCAAAGTGAAAGATACCTGAAAACCAAACACTGCAATAAATACTTCTTATGGAAAAGGAATTGTCGACTGCTTTGGAGAATTAATTCATTGTTCAATGTTGTTGGCATCTGTCTTGAGAGACAAAGGAAGAGTTTGCCATGAGGAGTAAAGTGCTGCTTCCTGCGTTGTTTTTGCTGCATTACCAGCACCGACGTAACCTCTCCAGGGCACAAGCCTGTATATATGGAAGTCCTGGGCTGCCCAGACAACAACAACTAATTATTATTAATAATAATTATAATAATAACATTTTTTATTTATACCCCGCCCTCCCCAGCCAAGGCCGGGCTCAGGGCAGCTAGCAAGCAATAATAAAAACAAGTTGAATGAATACAACTTAAAAACAAGATTAAAATACAACATTAAAAGATTTAAACATTAAAATATTAAAATGCAGTCTCATCACAGGAGGAGAAAAGGAAAAGAAAGAGGGGGAGGGAATCAAATTGGCTCCAAGCCAAAGGCCAGGCGGAACAACCCTGTCTTACAGGCCCTGCGGAAAGAAATCAGATCCTGCAGGGCCCTGGTCTCATGAGACAGAGCGTTTCACCAGGCTGGAGCCAGTGTTGAAAAGGCCCTGGCTCTGGTTGAAGCTAATCTAACTTCCTTAGGGCCCGGGACCACTAGGGTGTTGCTGTTTATGGACCTTGAGGCTCTCCGTGGGGCATACCGGGAGAAACCCACCTATCTGGCCGGGTTTCCCCAGCTCCCCCTCAGTCTTGCTGATGTACTACTTTGCTTTCCTTTGGACTACATTTGACACCAGCTTGGCTGCAGGAGTTGCCAGAAGGAAAAGTACAAGATGCCTAGGGACTCCACTCTGGATTTGTGTAGGGTTTACAGTGAGACATGAGCATCCAAGATGCTATGTAATGGGTGAATACTCACAAGGACTGCAACATTCTAAGAAAGAATCTTGTGAGGACATATACGTTGTGCCTGAGACAGCTGTGTAAGCTAGTACAGTTATGTCAGTTAATAACAATCTTTAATAACAGTTTTTTGTGCTGTTAGAGCAGCTGAGCAGGGGGTCTGTTCTGTTCTGCTGCTGTCTGCTTTAGAGTTAGTCAGAGTCTGCAAGAGTTTTAGTCTTAGTGATAAATTTATGTAATACATTAGTAACATAAGTAATACCTGCCTGCCTTGTACATGTGCACTTAATCTAACAAGTGCAAGGACACAGTAAGTAAGAGTTATTGTTATTTAAACATTAAAATAGTGTCTTGCATACTTTTTGTAGGAGGGAAAAAGGAATAAACAAAAGGGTTAAGCACCCCAATCTCTAGCTTTCACACAAGCTCTGTTAAGGGAATTAATAAATGTTAGTTTATTTAGCAATTCTATTTAAGTTTCACAAGTGTGAAACAGAAAAGATAACATGTACCTTCTCAGTAAAGGATTATACTGTTAGATGAAATACGACACAGAACATAAAAATATGTAACCCACCTATTTCAATATAAGGTAAAGGTAAAGGTACCCCTGCCCGTACGGGCCAGTCTTGCCAGACTCTAGGGTTGTGCGCTCATCTCACTCTATAGGCCGGGAGCCAGCGCTGTCCGCAGACACTTCCGGGTCACGTGGCCAGCGTGACAAGCTGCCTCTGGCGAGCCAGCGCAGCACACGGAACGCCGTTTACCTTCCCGCTGGTAAGCAGTCCCTATTTATCTACTTGCACCCGGGGGTGCTTTCGAACTGCTAGGTTGGCAGGCGCTGGGACCGAACGACGGGAGCGCACCCCGCTGCGGGGATTCGAACCGCCGACCTTTCGATCGGCAAGCCCTAGGCACTGAGGCTTTAACCCACAGCGCCACCCACATTCCAATATACTCCAATACAAAATATACTTTCATAATATTTGTATTTTATCTACTTACTTCTGTTCTTCCTTGATTCCTATGGAAAAAAGCAAAAGGATACAGTATTTTAATTATTTCTTATGACTACTGGAGTACAAGGAATAAAAACAAATCCCTCCTGAGGAATCTAAATGCTATATAACTGGGGAATCATTGTGGTATTTTCAGGGCTCTCCCCTCCCTCTGCTGCCTAGGTTTCAGCTCCAACAAAGAGAAACCAACCAGTTCTGTGATACCAGCAGCACTAGAGCCAGTGAGTCCCGAATTGGGACAGCCAGAATTCACACGCTCTGAGCCTGTACCCAGCTAAGGAACTGAAAGCCCTCCACATCAGGGCATCAGCAGAGGCAATAAGCCTGGAGGGAAATGACGAAAGGCCTCTTAAGGATGCAATAGGTAGGACAAATGCACATTTCAATGCTATAGATCAGGGATGTCCAACCCGCAGATTGTGATCTACCGGTAGATCCCCGGCTGATTGTGGTAGATCGCGGGATCCTTATCGTGTACAAAAAGTTATGGGGGGGAAAGCTAAAAAACTCTGTGCAATCCACCCATCCTCCTCCGCTCTCCAGTGACAATGGGTAGATCACTGCCAGATTTTTTTATACTAGGAGTAGATCACTGTCTCTTGGGAGTTGGATGTGCCTGCTATAGATGGGTTTGGGCTCCAGTTCCATGTGCAGAAAATAGTTTCACCACAGAACTGAGGTTTTTTGGCTTTCCTATTCTCTTTGCATCTCCTTGCTCCCTCCCACTAAATCTGCTCCTGATGACTGGGGCACTCTCACATGCAGTGAGAGAAGAGGACTCACCCTTAAGTTCACCCAGAATTTCAGTTCACACAGAACCCATTTGGATCAAAGGGAATGAGACTAGGAGACTGGCTAGGCTTTGGTAACTGAGATGGACTTGCAACTAGACTATTGTCAGAATCTAAATCAGCACCATGATGGTTACAAAAAAGGGGGGGGGATGACCCAAAGACTTACACGCTGAAAAAGAATGCAATCGGTGTGTCCCACTCAGCACCGTATAGAACAACCCTGTCCAATTTTGGTCACTGTGTTCGAAGTAAGATGGATTCAAACCAGGAAGGATTCAGAGTGGTCAAAACGGATAAAATGTGTGAAATGTAAGGCATGTGACATCAGAGCAAAGAACCAGGAACTTTTAGCTTCAAGGAAAGATGAGAGCCAGAGTGGTGCAGCAGTTAGATTGCTGGACTGAGACCAGGGAGACCAGGCTTCAAATCTCCTGGTAGCCATGGAGCTCACTCTCACTCACTCACCCTCAATCTAACCTACCTCACAGGGTTGTTGGGAGGATAAAATGGGGAGGAGAACTATGAATGCCACCCTAAGCTCCTTTGAGGAACAATGGGATATAAATAAAATAATAATTTGAGAATATGTCAATGTCTTACTTTCTGTTTGCTTGGGAAGTTGCACATTCATATTTATTGAAGGAATCAAGCCGTGTTATTAGTTTAGGGAACTGTTCTGTTATATGCAGTTGGGGGGGGGGAGCCTATTATAACTCTGTGGGCCCAGTGATCTCTCGAAGCAAGATCAAATATTCCCTCTCAGTACTGCCGTTCATTTGTACATCTGAAGCATACAATTTCTCCAAAAGGACCATATCCAGAGCCAAATGGACAAGGCAGAAATATAAAAACCGGCACCTGGCTTATATGGGCAGGATTCTAGGCCTCACAGGGCATATTAAAATGCCTCATCTCAAAGGCTGTATTTAGAGCCAGACTGTGTTATTGCAAACCGGTGCCTGAGTATCACATACAATCATAATGATTCAGGAACTATACTATTCAGCAACTATACTATCAGATGTGTCTCAAATAAGAAACAAACTGTAAGCCAAAAAGGTTCCACAGTACAGTGGTGCCTCGCAAGACGAAAAGAATCCATTCCGCGAGTCTCTTCGTCTTGCGGTTTTTTTGTCTTGCGAAGCAAGCCCATTAGTGGCTTAGCGGATTAGCGCTATTAGCGGCTTAGCAGGCTTAGCAGATCAGCTGATAAGCGGCTTAGCGGATCAGCTGATAAGCGGCTTAGCAGATCAGCTGATAAGCGGCTTAGCAGATCAGCTGATAAGCGGCTTAGCGGATCAGCTGATAAGCGGCTTAGCGGATCAGCTGATAAGCGGCTTAGCGGATCAGCTGATAAGCGGCTTAGCGGATCAGCTGATAAGGGGCTTAGCGGCTTGGGAAAAGGGGGGGGGGGAGGAAAAAAAACCTGCAGGAACTCGCAAGACATTTTCGTCTTGCGAAGCAAGCCCATAGGAAATTTGTTTTGCGAAGCACCTCCAAAACGGAAAACCCTTTCGTCTAGCGGGTTTTCCATCTTGCGAGGCATTCGTCTTGCGGGGCACCCCTGTAGTTCCTTCTCCCCCCTACCCCATCCACTACCCAAACAAAAGAAAATCTGAATGCACAATATAAGCACTCTTACTTGGCAATTCTTAGCTTCCCAACTTCACCTCTTCCTGAAGCCTTATTCCACTGTTGTGATAAGTATTTTGGAACCTATAAAAAAGGCAACAAAATAAAATAAAATCCAGTGAGTACATACAGAAAAGAAACATGTACTTTAATTTTCTCTCTCTTCCCCCACTCTTTCAATCCTGAGACAGGAAGAACTACATATTTCAGGATGTAGAAGAAAGCAACACTAAATCAAAATATATTATAGCTTGCTTTCTTAAGCAGTAAAGAACAAAGAGAACATCAGCGTTACAATAGAATCATATTCATGAATTTCAAACAATATAATTACAAATCAAACAAAGCACTGATCACAATTTGTAGCACTATTGTTTTAAAATGAATTACAAGAGGGAGAACAGGATATGCATCACCTTTACTTTTTATTAACATTATAATGATTGGCACACAAGTAGTAAGAGAGTTTTCAAACATAATACATTTGTCTACAGACTACTAACACTACAGAAATTAATAAAGGTTTTTTTAAAATTAAATAAAACCCATCTTTGTATCTTTTCCCTGAAATTGATATAATTCATTATTTTTCCATGATAATGCTATAGCATATTCCCACTACACTACCAAATTTGTTTAGAAACATGGGCTAAGTTCTGTTTTGCCAAGCCTGATCTTTTCTCTCTTCCCAACCATCACCCTAATTTACAAACCCAGTAAAAAAAGAAAAAGAACGTTTAGGACCAAAGATTGATGATGGGAGAGCCATGAAGACAAAGGAAAGTGCAAGTGGTGAGAGAAAGACTGCCAGAGGAGGCTCTTCGGAAATTCAGCTAGGTTTGTTTTGTTGTTGTCGTTGTTTTTTCTTTGATGGGAGTATAGAAAGTTGGAAATTAAGTTTTTAAAAGGAGCAAACAGAGCAGTTTAGCACCCAAGTACCGTAATTTTCGCTCCATAACACACAGTTTTTTCCTCCTAGAAAGTAAGGGGAAATGTCTGTGCGTGTTATGGAGCGAATGCCTACGGATGGCAGGGGAATCTTCTGCAGTTGTGAGCAGTCCGTGGCTCGCTTTGAAACAGCAAAGCGGGTGTAAGCGGCTCCTGTCAGCGAGCCCAGCCGGGGAGGAGGGAGAGAAGCAGAGCGGGGTTGGCTGCTTTAAAACAACCCTGTGCTCTCTGTCCCTGCCTGCAGTTTTTTGCTGTCCAATTTTGGATTAGCCACTGTAGGGGCTGTGTGTGTGTGTGCTTGAGCTATCTTTCTCCTCCTCCTGCTTCCCGTTCACTCCCCCAGCGCCCCTGCGACTTTAGGGCGACTTTAGCATGGATCCACATGGATCCTCAGGATTTTTGCATTGGGCTACCCCAAACTCACCGTCAGATCACATGTCTGTGGCCACAGCATGAACCACAAAAATCATACATCCACTGTTTCGTTTAGAATATTTTTTTCTTGTTTTCCTCCTCTAAAAACTACGTGCGTGTTATGGTCTGGTGCGTGTTATAGAGCGAAAAATATGGTAATCGAAGTCCATAGCCAAGATTCTTCGTAATCCAAAAAAGAAAGCAGAAGCACATGGGGAGAGTTGCTCTGGCCAGGTATGCTCCCTCCTATATTCATTCATTTACACACACACACACACACACACACACACACACACACACACACACTTTCCCCCTCCCCTTTAAATTCTCTCTCCCAGGAGCTTCCTAACAGAGCAGAAAAGCCTCATTGGCCATGCTCTCATTTCATTTCTCCCCCCTCCCCCACCTATTCCCATTTTTTTGTCCTCAGAAGATGCTGAAAAGCCTTCTGCCATGCATGTGTGTGCGCACTTTCTCCTACCCATCCAGCCTTCTCCTTCCCCCAACACAAAAAAGCAGACCCTCAAAAAGCAGTTCTATCAGGGGCTGTGGTGACGGAGAAGGAGGGCAGGAAAGCCAGTGGCAAGGAGGCTACGATAGCTCCCTTCCCCACTAATTCAGTAAAAGAGAAAACTAACAGAACCTGGCTCCCATTGCCGAAATGAGGCAGGGAGGTGAGTTCAGGCTCCCTTCTCCTTGCATAGAAATGAACAAAATCGTACCCCCGCCCTCTTCATTTAGCAAAGCAGTCAGTAACAGCATCCATGGTCAGAAAGCCTGCCACAGTCAGAAACACAAGCTGTTTCAAGGCCAGAAAACACACCAGTGTTAAAAAGCACTGCCAGATCTACCTATGTGTAGTCCACCACTCTTGCTCAGTCTGTGTATTGTCCCCACTCCAATCTTTTTTGCCAGGGCCAGAATTTATTTATATTATTACATTTACTAGCTGAAAGTGCCCAGCCTTACCAGGGAATGCTAAGATACCAAATAATATAGAGATTTTTAAACAGATAGTGGTTTTAAGGCTGTCCATGTGCACATCAACCCGCGGCCATAGTGACCTGGGGAACACCTGACCCAGATACAGCCACAAATCAATTTGGGATTGTGACCTATCTAGTCAGGAAAAGGGCCGGGCAAGCAGGCGCTGCCTCTCCTTTCCTCTTTGTCTGACTACACTGCAGAGAGCAGGAGGCTTCAATTCTGCTGGTGCTGCTTTGTCAATGCATTCCTTGCAGCAAACAGGCTGGTGAAACAGACTCCTGCAGCCAGGATAGCGCCCTTGGAGTGCGATTTCTACAAGCTGCTGCATATGGTTGTCTGCTATGCCAGGCCTCCCTGGCCTCCCCATTCTGCCATTCCTTCCACCCAGATATTAAAAGCTTCCCAATACTAGGCTGCCTTCAGATGTCTACAGAAGGTTGTATAATTGTTATCTCTTTGACATCTGATGGGAGGGTGTACCACAGAGTGGGCACCGCTACCAAGGACCTCTGCCGGGTTCCCTGCAACTTCACTTCTCGCAGTGAGGGCCCTCAGAACTGGGCCTCAACGTCCAGGCTGAACAATGCGGGTGGAGACACTCCTTCAAGTATACAGGACCGAAGTCATTTGTGCTTGGAAGCATACTGGGAGTCAATGTAGATCTTTCAGGACCAGTGTTATATGGTCTCGGTGGCCACTCGTAGTCACCAATCTGGCAGCCACATTCTGGATTAGCTGTAGCTTCCAAGTCACCTTCAAAGGTAGCCCCATGCAGAGCACATTGCAGTAGTCCAAGCAGGAGATAACCAGAAAATGCACCACTCTGGAAAGACAGTGTGCAGGCAGGTAGGGTCTCAGCTGGCATACCATATGGAGCTGGTAAATAACCACTCTGGACACAGAATTAACTTCTGCCTCCATGAACAGCTGTGAGTCCAAAATGACCCCAAGGCTGCACATCTTGTCCTTCAGAGGCACAGTTACCCATTCAAAACCCAGGAGTCCCCCACACCTGCTCGCCCCCTGTACTCCAGAAACAGTATTTCTGTCTTGTTGGGATTCAACCTCAATCCGTTAACCGCCATACATTTTCAACTGCCTCCAGACATTCACACAAGATGTTCAATGCCTTCACTGATTCCAATTTAAACAATGGGTAGAGATGAGTATCATCCACATATTGGTGAACAACCAGCCCAACCCCGATGATTCCTCCCAACAGTTTCATATAGATATTGAAAAGAATGGGGAGAGAACGGAGCCCTGAGGCACTCCACAAGGGCCCTGGCCCCGAAGGCACTGTGGACGATGAAGCATGTTTTTTCCTTGGCGCGTCGGGCACTGACAGTGGAGGGACACCCTCTGCCACCAGCACCCGGCGTGTGGAAGAACAAACTCCATCAGCCATGGCCCTCCAAGGTGCTGGGGTGAAACTGCCGCTGCTCCTGCCAAGTGAGCTGCGGTGGTTTCACCCTGGCACCTTGTGGAGCCAGGCCCAATGTAGCTTGTTCCTCCCTCCACTTTTCAACGTTGCAATGTATCACTATATCATGATGGTTGGCTGGTGATACATCACAATGTTGAAAAGCTGATATCATTCAGTCCTAGTGAGGTCCCTGCAGACTGGAGGCAGGCAACTGTTGCCCCCATCTTCAAAAGGGGAGAAAATGAAGACCCAGGTAACTACTGACTGGTGAGCTTGACGCTGATACTAGGAAAGACCCTAGAACAGATAATTCAACTGTTGGTCTGTGAGCCCTTAGAAAAGGATGCTGTGATTACTAAGTATGGTATGGGTTTCTCAAAAACATGTCATGCCAGTAGAATCTCATTTCTTTTTTGATACAGTTGCAAGCTTGGTGGATCAGGGGGATACTGTGGATGTAGTATATCTTGTCTTCAGTAAGGCTTTTGACATTATATTATTGCGAGGTACTGATAAAATGTGGGCTAGACAAGGTAACTTAGGTAAATCTGTAGCTGGTTGACTGACTGAACCCAAAGAGTGCTCACTAATAGTTCCTCATCATCCTGGTAAAAATTGACAAGTGGAGTGCTGCAGGGTTCTGTCCTGGGCCTATTGTTCAACATCTCTATGAATGTATTGGATGACGGAACTGAGCGGATGCTCATCAGATTTGCAGATGAGACAAAACTGGGAGGAGCAGCTAATGGTTCAGAAGACAAAATTGGAATTCAAGATGACCTTAACAGATTTGAGAACTGGGCCCAAACAAATTTAATTTCAACAGGGACAAATGTCAGGTTCTACACCTACACAGGAATAATCACCTGCACAAATATAAGATGGGGCTCACCTGGGTTGCAAGCAGTGCTTGTGAAAAGGATCTAAGTGTCTTAGCATACCACAAGCTGAACATGAGTCAACAACACACAACAGTGTCATGCAGCAACAAAAAAAAGCTAATGATATTCTAGGCTGCATCAACAGAATAGTGTCCTGATGAAGTAACAGCACTGCTCTATTTCACTTTGATCAGACCACAACTGTAATACTGTGTCCAGTTCTGGGCACCACAGTTTAAGAAGTATATTGAAAAGCTGGAACATGTACAGAGGAGGATGAGCAAGATGACCAAGGGTCTGGAAACCAAGCCTTAAGAGCAGGGGTCCACAAAATAAGGACCATGGGCCGGATAAGGCCCCAGGGACTCGTTTATCCGGCCCGCAGCAACCCCCACCGCCTGCTGCCACCGCCTCCTCTTACCAGCGTTGCGCTGCGCAGCTCCCCACTTTCGGGTCAGAGGAGCACCAGAAATAGCTTGGGCGCATGCGCAAGCGTTATTTGTGCATGCACAAGCGTTATTTCCGGTACACATCCGGGTCGGAGGAGGCCCGTGCACATAAAGCTATTTTCGGTGCTCCTCCGACCCGGAAGTGCACCAGAAATAGCGTTTGCCTATGAGTATGGGCACATGCTCCCCCGCCCTCCAGCCCGCCGCGTGATCGGCGTTGGAGACACCGGCCCGAGGCACAGTAAGTTTGCTGACTCCTGCTTAAGATGAACAGTTGAAGGAGTTGGGTATGTTTAGCTTGATAAAGAGGAGACTGAAAGGAGATGTGAGAGCCATCTGCAAATATCTAAAGGGCTGTCAAATGGAAGTTGGAGTAAGCTTGTTTCCTCCCGCTCCAGAGGAGGGTAGGACTCGAACCACTGGCTTCAAGCTGGGACACTGAGGTCCAGCTCCGAGGGCTTTCTGGCAGTTCCCTCAGTCCGAGAACTGAGCTTACAGGGAACCAGGCAGAGGGCCTTCTCGGTAGTGGCATCCGCCCTGTGGAACGCCCACCCATCAGATGTCAATGAGAAGAGCCACCATATGACATTTAGAAGACATCTGAAGGCAGCCCTGTTTAGGGAAGTTTTTAATGTTTGATGTTTTATCATGTTTTTAATATTCTGTTGTGAGCCGCCCAAAGTGGCTGGGGAAACCTAGCCAGATGGGCAGGCTATAAATAATAAATTACTATTACAGTGGTACCTCTGGTTACGTACAGTGGTGCCCCGCAAGACGAATGCCTCGCAAGACGAAAAACTTGCTAGACGAAAGGGTTTTCTGTTTTTTGAGTCGTTCCGCAAGACGAATTTCCCTAGGGGCTTGCTTCGCAAGACGAAACGTCTTGCGAGTTCTTGTGAGTTTTTTTCCTTTTTCTTAAAGCCGCTAAGCCGTTAATAGCCGTGCTTCGCAAGACGAAAAAACCGCAAGACGAAGAGACCCGCGGAACGGATTAATTTCGTCTTGCGAGGCACCACTGTACTTAATTCCATACTTAACTTGAAACTGTTCTTAACCTGAAGCAGCACTTTAGCTAATGGGGCCTCCTGCTGCCGCCAGAGCCCGATTTCTGTTCTCATCCTGAAGCAAAGTTCTTAACCTGAAGCACTATTTCTGGGTTAGCGGAGTCTGTAACCTGAAGCGTATGTAACCCGAGGCACCACTGTATATTATTACTCCGACTAAACACCAGGAAGAGCTTTCTGATGCTAACTGGCTCCCTCGGCAGGTGGCGGGACTCTTTCCTTGGTGGGTTTCACAGCTGAGGTTGGACGGCCACCTCTCATGGATGATAGGTGGGGCGGGGGGGAGAGATCTAGTTGAGACCCCCGAGTTGCAGGGGGTTGGGCTAGATGACCCCCCGGAGTCCCTTCCAACTCTGCAATTCTATGAGGGGGTGGGGTCGTCAACCCCCCCCCCCGGCCCCCGAAGCTCCGTTGGTCAGAGCAGAGGGGGGGGGTCGTCGGCCTGAGGCCCCTGAGAAGGCCGGGGGGGGGCCGAGGGCGCTTCAAACCCCCCTGTTTCCCTCAGTTTTCGTGGGGGTCGGGGACGCTCCTGAGGGCGACCCTCTGAGGTGAATAACCTGGCGTCCGCATCAATAGCCGGGGCTCACCTTGACGAGCCACATGCCCGTGTTCTGCTTGGCCCCGGCCAGGTCCAGCTCCCCCTTGTCGCTCATCGCGGCCTCGCAGCGAGAGCGCCGTGAGGGGAAACGGCAGGAACCGGCGGCGCACTCCCAGCTACGGAAGCCCGCAGAGGCCAAACGTCCTCGGGCCGGCGGCCGCTTCCCAACGCCCGCCCCCTTTTCCGTGCACGCTGCGCGAACGCCTCGCCGGCGGAACGCGCGCGTCGACGTCACCCGAGGGGCGGGGACTGCCCCGCGTCAAGCTCCGCCCACTGGAGGAGAAGAATGGAAATGCAAATTGCATTGCGTTGTATTGCATTGTATATAAAATAAAATAAAATAAAATAAAATAAAATTTGTTTAAGGTACCCTAAAGAAAACTGCTCTTCCTAGGAACGGAAAGGTGTTGTTGTTTTTGCAAACTGTACCCGCCTCTCGAGGAAACATGCAATAGGGATCGTTATTGATCCTGCTTGAAAAACTCCACAAAGGTGGGGAAATAGCTCGTCCCCTCCTCTGCTGCCTAGCAACCAGACCAGGTAGCGCCAGATATTTTTGGGCGCAGCTTTTCCTCATCCCTTTGCAGATGGACGGACTGCGGCTCTTGGCTCTTCGATGATGGTCTGTGTAGGATCAAGGATGTAAAAAGCAGCCTCTCCCCTTCTTGCCTTCGGTGGTTGCTGCTAATGGGGCTGCACGCAGGTTTGTGAATCAAATGCCTTATGTTTTCCAGTGCTTTCAGCAGACCCCAAGCAATGCCCGTGTACTGTCTCACTATTCAGAAGTGGGAAGCATGGAACAATCAATTCTCACGTGGAACACAGCAGCTGAAAAATAGGTGGCAAATTTGGAACAGATTCAGAATCCAGAGTAATCTCATGATAATACAGTACAAATACTTCTCTAATGCCAACTAGTTAAAAACACACACACATCCATTTCATTTATGGATTGTTGTTATTTGATTGTTGTTAGCCGCCCTGAGCCCGGCTTCGGCTGGGGAGGGCGGGATATAAATAAAATTATTATTATTATTTATTATTTAGTCACAAAGAGATTGACTGATCTACTAGATTTCATACAATGGATCTTGCAGCCCAAAGTGAGTTTTTGACTTCAGTTAAAATATATCTTAGGAAATAAATGAATCTTAGATCTATAGATTTCACTGTTTATACCCACAGACATCCTTGTTCTTATTTATTTGTCTGCCCGAAAACCTATGTACATTATCTATCTGCTACAGAGTTATTGCTGGTTGTGTGTGATTCTGGGCACTTTCTATAAGACATACATTGAAATGACTGATATTCTGTTTAACAACAAACTCTAAACCTCCTCGGCATTCACTGGTGGTTAGGCTTGTTCATTTGAACCAAAAGGGTGTATTCTGCTGGCTCCATAGTGTGGGACATTAGTGCAGTCAAGCCAACAATTCATGTTTTGCCAGATAGGCTGCAGGTTTCTCACATATCCAATTGCATTTGATTGATGACAAATTCATTTAAGTTACAACTGAAAGGCGCAACATTATTCTACAAATTCCCAAGTGAGCTCTCTCTAATCAGCTTTCACGAATACCATAATCACATTCCCCACATTGAAGGAATGCCAATTAGTAGCCAAAGAGTAAGTGAATTTTAAATTGGGATACCCAAAGCAGATTTTGCTAAACACCTGTAGAAATTAGTTCCTAGTTATCCAGTTTTTATGCATAACTAATGCCTTGGTACAAAAAAAAAATCCACTGTCTTTACAGATGATAAACTATTGTTGACAACTATCAGGCATTTTATGCTTTAGCTCCCAACATTATGCTATAGGTTAGCAGGAAATGCTGATTGTTTAAACACTGGATGGAAACCACTAGGCTATGAAGCTCTTAACAAGGCTGGCATTTAATGTGATAGAAAAATATCCTCCACAAAATGACACTATAAGCCCCCTCCCTTAAACAAACAAGAACCCAGAATTGTGCCACACTTAGAAAAATAGTAGAAGTGCAGGCTTTTATGTCTCCTGCAATGTTAATACAATTAAAAGAGTAGAGAAAATAGCAGCTTGATGTCTTTTAGGATAGGGAGGTATAAAGGCGCTTCAAAGTTTATATTCATTCCTTTTGTAAAACACTTCACAGCATCCCAACATCTCCTCATACATTCAGAAGGATCAATCTCTCTATATAATGGGGTCACGAAGAGTCGGACATGACTAATCGACTAAACAACAAACCACTGCCAAATATGGCCAAAAACAAAGGTTGCAGAAAAGCTTGAAAAAGGTATCACTGAATGCAGAGGGTGAGGCGAGGCAGTTCATCCTGCTAATGTATAAGTAAAAAGGTAAAGGTAAAGGTACCCCTGCCAGTACGGGCCAGTCGTGACCAACTCTGGGGTTGCGTGCTCATCTTGCTTAAGAGGCCGGGAGCCAGCGCTGTCCGGAGACACTTCCGGGTCACGTGGCCAGCATGGCGAAGCTGCTCTGGCGAGCCACCGCCAGCGCAGCGCACGGAAACGCTGTTTACCTTCCTGCTATAAAGTGGTACCTATTTATCTACTTGCACTTAGGGGTGCTTTCGAATTGCTAGGTGGGCAGGAGCTGGGACCGGATGACAGGAGCTCACCCCACCGCGGGGATTCGAACCGCCGAGCATACGATCGGCAAGTCCTAGGCACTGAGGTTTTACCCACAGCACCACCTGCGTGGGTGTATAAGTATAAGTACAGCACAATAAACATCTGGGAGCAAAGCAATTTGCACACAGAGGTCTTTTCAGATCCCCATGTCCAGTGACAACCCAAATGTTACCCCAAAGATCAGGGCTTCCTTTAAGTAGCACCCAACAAGGAAATTCAGGCACCCCCCTCCCAGTGAACCAAATTTCAAAGTATTAATATTTAAAATATTGCTTTGAGTGTATCTGCCCGCTTTCGTGACTCCACTTGTCCCTATTGTTCTCGTCTTCAATGCTGATTCTGTAAGACACATTAGCAGAAGTCCCTGTGATTTTTAATTGCTTGCTGGAGAAACAAACAGCATTTGACCCATGCAGCCTGATGCATTAATAGCTCTCCAGATGCCTTCTGCTAGCGAGATATTTCCCCCGCCACCCAATGGTTGCTAGGGAGACTATGCGCCCGTCTCATGCTGCTGACACCAAGCTTTGGCAGCCTTGACTGCTTTCTTCCCGTTGAGACCTACTGAAATCCTAGTCAATGCTTCAACAGATTTCTACGGAGAACTTGGTTTGCATTCTGGTAGATTAATAAGCAGTGTTATTTTTCTAGAAAAAGAGGTGCCACAACTCACCACGAACACCTTCCTTATTGTCTTATAATGGCAATAGTGCCCACCTAAGAGGTTCCGGAACCAAATTACGGCTGTGGGGAAAAAAGCCCTGTTAATAAGGAAGCAGACAGAGTAATGAAATTTCCAGAGTCGTAAACACATAAGGGGGGCGTGGGTGGCGCTGTGGGTAAAACCTCAGCGCCTAGGACTTGCCAATCGTATGGTCAGCGGTTCGAATCCCCGCGGCGGGGTGAGCTCCCGTCGTTCAGTCCCAGCTCCTGCCCACCTAGCAGTTCGAAAGCACTCAAGTGCAAGTAGATAAATAGGTACCGCTTTATAGCGGGAAGGTAAACGGCGTTTCCGTGTGCTGCGCTGGCTCGCCAGAGCAGCTTCGTCACGCTGGCCACGTGACCTAGAAGTGTCTCCGGACAGCGCTGGCCCCCGGCCTCTTAAGTGAGATGGGCGCACAACCCTAGAGTCGGACACGACTGGCCCATACGGGCAGGGGTACCTTTACCTTTTAAACACATAAGAGTCAAGCACCAAATGTTCTCATTGCTTAACAGTTTATTTATGAATGAGGGACAAGAGGAGACTGTGGTGTCTTTATGATATATGGTTTGTTTACACAAATATACAACCTGAGCCTACTGTTGAGTGACTCACAGCATTAACACCCCAAGCAGGTCTTGCTTCTCCCATAGCCTCAGCCTTGGATTTCAACAGAAATCAGGCGCGTCTCTCCTTCACAGAAGTCACCCTGCAGCCTGCTTCTAGCTCCTAGCTGTCACACACCTCTTTTGCCCTTCTAACTGCCAGCCAGTTGGGCCCACCCATTTGCTCACTAGCACAGAGCCACTTCCTTTGTTACCTTTATGTTCCATACTTAGGGATTGTTATGGACTGACGCAGGGGTCAGCAAACCTTTTCAGCAGGGGGCCGGTCCACTGTCCCTCAGACCTTGTGGAGGGCCGGACTATATTATGAAGAAAAAAAATATGAACGAATTCCTATGCCCCACAAATAACCTAGAGATGCATTTTAAATAAAAGCACACATTCTACTCATGTAAAAACACCAGGCAGGCCCCACAAATAACCCAGAGATGCATTTAAAATAAAAAGACACATTCTACTCATGTAAACACATGCTGATTCCCGGACCATCTGCGGGCCGGATTTAGAAGGCAATTGGGCCGGATCTGGCCCCCAGACCTTAGTTTGCCTACCCATGGACTGACGGGTGCAGAGGAGCGGTGGAAGGCACCAGGTGGGGAACCCCCCAGGAACTCCCGGGGGAAGAAGGTTCAGAGCTAGGAAATTGGTGGCGGGACTAAGATGGATGGTCAGAGGGAGAAGAAGGAACAGAATGGGAAGAGGTGGTGTTGGAAGCTAAAGAGGCAACAGGGTTTCGTGAGCAGGAAGAGGCTGGGGCAGAGAGCAGTCCAGACTCAGAGGCAGAAGAGGAGGCTGGAGAGGAGAGGGGACAGGAGGCAGAGATGAGGTAGGCTGCTGAAGAATTCTGGGAGTCTCCCTATCCTGGTCTCCCACAACTTGCAGATAAATGAAGAGAGCAGATCAAAGTGAGACAAGACAAAGGAGCCTTGGGTTGCTGGGAAAGAACCTTAGAGGGAGGGGGAACCTTAGAGAGTAGTGGGAAGGCAGGGACCTTCAGTCCTCGCAACTGCTTCATTGGGGCAAGAGCTGCTGGGAAAAGCTGCTGTGACCACTAGGGCTGAGCTGTTTTGTTTCTTTGATGAAAGAGTTGACTTCACTGACATCAGGTGCTTTATTGTCTTATTGCTGACCTGCAAGTGATTCCAGCTCCTACCGGCAGAAAAAGATTTTTTTGAAAAAATCCCTAAGCCCCCGGGGTCACAATTTCATCAAAAATCTGACTTTCGGCCATTCACTCAAAAATGGTGCCAAACGGTTGCAAATGCTCCCCCGAGAGGTTTGGCGGTGGAAACAGAAGGCTTTTTATCACAGGAAAAGAAATCAGCCCTCGACAACTTAACCGGCAGAAAAAGATTTTTTTGAAAAAATCCCTAAGCCCCGGGGTCACAATTTCATCAAAAATCTGACTTTCGGCCATTCACTCAAAAATGGTGTCAAACGGTTTCAAATGCTCCCCTGAGAGGTTTGGTGGTCGAAACAGAAGGCTTTTTATCACAGGAAAAGAAATCAGCCCTCGACAACTTAACCGGCAGAAAACGATTTTTTTGAAAAAATCCCTAAGCCCCGGGGTCACAATTTCTTCAAAAATCTGCCTTTCGGCCATTCACTCAAAAATGGTGCCAAACGGTTTCAAATGCTCCCCTGAGAGGTTTGGCGGTCGAAACAGAAGGCTTTTTATCACAGGAAAAGAAATCAGCCCTCGATAACTTAACTGGCAGAAAAAGATTTTTTTGAAAAAATTCTAATCCCAGGGGTCACAATTTCTTCAATAATCTGACTTTTGGCCATTCACTCAAAAATGGTGCCAAACGGTTGCAAATGCTCCCCTGAGAGGTTTGGGGTTCGAAAAAGAAGGCTTTTTATCACAGGAAAAGAAATCAACCCTCAACAACTTAACCGGCTGATTTTTTTTTAAAAAAAAAAATCCCTAAGCCCCGGGGTCACAATTTCATCAAAAATCTGACTTTCAGCCATACACTCAAAAAGGGTGCCAAACTGTTTCAAATGCTCCCCTGAGAGGTTTGGCGGTCGAAACAGAAGGCTTTTTATCACAGGAAAAGAAATCAGCCCTCGACAACTTAACCGGTATAAATTTTTTTTTTTTTGAAAAAATCCCTAAGCCCCGGGGTCACAATTTCATCAAAAATCTGACTTTCGGCCATTCACTCAAAAATGGTGCCAACGGTTGCAAATGCTCCCCTGAGAGGTTTGGCGGTCGAAACAGAAGGCTTTTTATCACAGGAAAAGAAATCAGCCCTCGACAACTTAACCAGCAGAAAAAGGTTTTTTTGAAAAAACCCCTAAGCCCCGGGGCCACAATTTCATAAAAAATCTGACTTTCGGCCATTCACTCAAAAATGGTGCCAAACGGTTGCAAATGCTCCCCTGATAGGTTTGGCGGTCGAAACAGAAGGCTTTTTATCACAGGAAAAGAAATCAGCCCTCACAACTTAACCGGCAGAAAAAGATTTTTTTGGAAAAAATCCCTAAGCCCAGGGGTCACAATTTCTTCAATAATATGACTTTTGGCCATTCACTCAAAAATGGTGCCAAACGGTTGCAAATGCTCCCCTGAGAGGTTTGGCGGTCGAAACAGAAGGCTTTTTATCACAGGAAAAGAAATCAGCCCTCGAGAACTTAACCGGTAATAATTTTTTTTTTGAAAAAATCCCTAAGCCCTGGGGTCACAATTTCATCAAAAATCTGACTTTCGGCCATTCACTCAAAAATGGTGCCAAACGGTTGCAAATGCTCCCCTGAGAGGTTTGGCGGTCGAAACAGAAGGCTTTTTATCACAGGAAAAGAAATCAGCCCTCGACAACTTAACTGGCAGAAAAAGATTTTTTTGAAAAAACCCCTAAGCCCCGGGGCCACAATTTCATCAAAAATCTGACTTTCGGCCATTCACTCAAAAATGGTGCCAAACGGTTTCAAATGCTCCCCTGAGATGTTTGGCGGTCAAAACAGAAGGCTTTTTATCACAGGAAAAGAAATCAGCCCTCGACAACTTAACCGGCAGAAAAAGATTTTTTTGAAAAATTCCCTAAGCCCCGGGGTTACAATTTCTTCAAAAATCTGACTTTCGGCCATTCACTCAAAAATGGTGCCAAACGGTTGCAAATGCTCCCCTGAGAGGTTTGGGGTTCGAAAAAGAAGGCTTTTTATCACAGGAAAAGAAATCAACCCTCGACAACTTATCCGGCTGATTTTTTAAAAAAAAATAAATCCCTAAGCCCCGGGGTCACAATTTCATCAAAAATCTGACTTTCAGCCATTCACTCAAAAATGGTGCCAAACGGTTGCAAATGCTCCCCTGAGAGGTTTGGCGGTCGAAACAGAAGGCTTTTTATCACAAGAAAAGAAATCAGCCCTCGACAAGTTAACCGGCAGAAAAAGATTTTTTTGAAAAAATCCAAACCCCCGGGTCACAATTTCATCAAAAACCTGACTTTCGGCCATTCTCTCAAAAATAGTGCCAAACCGTTTCAAATGCTCCCCTGAGAGATTTAGCGGTCGAAACGGAAGGCTTTTTATCACAGGAAAAGAAATCAGCCCTCGACAACTTAACCCGCAGAAAAAGATTTTTTTGAAAAAAATCCCTAAGCCCCGGGGTCACAATTTAATCAAAAATCTGACTTTCAGCCATTCACTCAAAAATGGTGCCAAACAGTTGCAAATGCTCCCCTTAGAGGTTTGGCGGTCGAAACAGAAGGCTTTTTATCACAGGAAAAGAAATCGGCCCTCGACAACATAACTGGCAGAAAAAGATTTTTTTGAAAAAATCCCTAAGCCCCGGGGTCACAATTTCATCAAAAATCTGACTTTCGGCCATTCACTCAAAAATGGTGCCAAACGGTTGCAAATGCTCCCCTGAGAGGTTTGGCGGTCGAAACTAAAGGCTTTTTATCACAAGAAAAGAAATCAGCCCTCGACAACTTAACCGGCAGAAAAAGGTTTTTTTGAAAAAACCCCTAAGCCCCGGGGCTAGAAATTCATCAGACATCTGACTTTCGGCCATTCACTCAAAAATGGTGCCAAACGGTTTCAAATGCTCCCCTGAGAGGTTTGGCGGTCGAAACAGAAGGCTTTTTATCACAGGAAAAGAAATCAGCCCTCGACAACTTAACCGGCAGAAAAAGATTTTTTTGAAAAAATCCCTAAGCCCCGGGGTCACAATTTCATCAGAAATCTGACTTTCGGCCATTCACTCAAAAATGGTGCCAAACGATTGCAAATGCTCCCCTGAGAGGTTTGGCGGTCGAAACAGAAGGCTTTTTATCACAGGAAAAGAAATCAGCCCTCGACAACAATTTACCGGCAGAAAAAGATTTTTTTGAAAAAATCCCTAAGCCCCGGGGTCACAATTTCATAAGAAATCTGACTTTCGGCCATTCACTCACAAAACGTGCCAAACGGTTGCAAATGCTGCCCTGAGAGGTTTGGCGGTCGAAACAGAAGGCTTTTTATCACAGGAAAAGAAATCAGCCCTCGACAACAATTTACCGGCAGAAAAATATTTTTTTGAAAAAATACCTAAGCCCCGGGGTCACAATTTCATCAGAAATCTGACTTTCGGCCATTCACTCAAAAATGGTGCCAAACGATTGCAAATGCTCCCCTGAGAGGTTTGGCGGTCAAAACAGAAGGCTTTTTATCACAGGAAAAGAAATCAGCCCTCGACAACTTAACCGGCAGAAAACGATTTTTTTGAAAAAATCCCTAAGCCCCGGGGTCACAATTTCATCAGAAATCTGACTTTCGGCCATTCACTCAAAAATGGTGCCAAACGGTTGCAAATGCTCCCCTTAGAGGTTTGGCGGTCGAAACAGAAGGCTTTTTATCACAGGAAAAGAAATCAGCCCTCGACAACAATTTACCGGCAGAAAAAGATTTTTTTGAAAAAATCCCTAAGCCCCGGGGTCACAATTTCATAAGAAATCTGACTTTCGGCCATTCACTCACAAAACGTGCCAAACGGTTGCAAATGCTGCCCTGAGAGGTTTGGCGGTCGAAACAGAAGGCTTTTTATCACAGGAAAAGAAATCAGCCCTCGACAACAATTTACCGGCAGAAAAATATTTTTTTGAAAAAATACCTAAGCCCCGGGGTCACAATTTCATCAGAAATCTGACTTTCGGCCATTCACTCAAAAATGGTGCCAAACGATTGCAAATGCTCCCCTGAGAGGTTTGGCGGTCAAAACAGAAGGCTTTTTATCACAGGAAAAGAAATCAGCCCTCGACAACTTAACCGGCAGAAAACGATTTTTTTGAAAAAATCCCTAAGCCCCGGGGTCACAATTTCATCAGAAATCTGACTTTCGGCCATTCACTCAAAAATGGTGCCAAACGGTTGCAAATGCTCCCCTTAGAGCTTTGGCGGTCGAAACAGAAGGCTTTTTATCACAGGAAAAGAAATCGGCCCTCGACAACTTAACCGGCAGAAAAATATTTTTTTGAAGAAATCCCTAAGCCCCAGGGTCACAATTTCATCAGAAATCTGACTTTCGGCCATTCACTCAAAAATGGTGCCAAACGGTTTCAAATGCTCCCCTGAGAGGTTTGGCGGTCGAAACAGAAGGCTTTTTATCACAGGAAAAGAAATCAGCCCTCGACAACAATTTACCGGCAGAAAAAGATTTTTTTGAAAAAATCCCTAAGCCCCGGGGTCACAATTTCATAAGAAATCTGACTTTCGGCCATTCACTCACAAAACGTGCCAAACGGTTGCAAATGCTGCCCTGAGAGGTTTGGCGGTCGAAACAGAAGGCTTTTTATCACAGGAAAAGAAATTAGCCCTCGACAACAATTTACCGGCAGAAAAATATTTTTTTGAAAAAATACCTAAGCCCCGGGGTCACAATTTCATCAGAAATCTGACTTTCGGCCATTCACTCAAAAATGGTGCCAAACGATTGCAAATGCTCCCCTGAGAGGTTTGGCGGTCAAAACAGAAGGCTTTTTATCACAGGAAAAGAAATCAGCCCTCGACAACTTAACCGGCAGAAAACGATTTTTTTGAAAAAATCCCTAAGCCCCGGGGTCACAATTTCATCAGAAATCTGACTTTCGGCCATTCACTCAAAAATGGTGCCAAACGGTTGCAAATGCTCCCCTTAGAGGTTTGGCGGTCGAAACAGAAGGCTTTTTATCACAGGAAAAGAAATCAGCCCTCGACAACAATTTACCGGCAGAAAAAGATTTTTTTGAAAAAATCCCTAAGCCCCGGGGTCACAATTTCATAAGAAATCTGACTTTCGGCCATTCACTCACAAAACGTGCCAAACGGTTGCAAATGCTGCCCTGAGAGGTTTGGCGGTCGAAACAGAAGGCTTTTTATCACAGGAAAAGAAATCAGCCCTCGACAACAATTTACCGGCAGAAAAATATTTTTTTGAAAAAATACCTAAGCCCCGGGGTCACAATTTCATCAGAAATCTGACTTTCGGCCATTCACTCAAAAATGGTGCCAAACGATTGCAAATGCTCCCCTGAGAGGTTTGGCGGTCAAAACAGAAGGCTTTTTATCACAGGAAAAGAAATCAGCCCTCGACAACTTAACCGGCAGAAAACGATTTTTTTGAAAAAATCCCTAAGCCCCGGGGTCACAATTTCATCAGAAATCTGACTTTCGGCCATTCACTCAAAAATGGTGCCAAACGGTTGCAAATGCTCCCCTTAGAGGTTTGGCGGTCGAAACAGAAGGCTTTTTATCACAGGAAAAGAAATCGGCCCTCGACAACTTAACCGGCAGAAAAATATTTTTTTGAAGAAATCCCTAAGCCCCAGGGTCACAATTTCATCAGAAATCTGACTTTCGGCCATTCACTCAAAAATGGTGCCAAACGGTTTCAAATGCTCCCCTGAGAGGTTTGGCGGTCGAAACAGAAGGCTTTTTATCACAGGAAAAGAAATCAGCCCTCGACAACAATTTACCGGCAGAAAAATATTTTTTTGAAAAAATACCTAAGCCCCGGGGTCACAATTTCATCAGAAATCTGACTTTCGGCCATTCACTCAAAAATGGTGCCAAACGATTGCAAATGCTCCCCTGAGAGGTTTGGCGGTCAAAACAGAAGGCTTTTTATCACAGGAAAAGAAATCAGCCCTCGACAACTTAACCGGCAGAAAACGATTTTTTTGAAAAAATCCCTAAGCCCCGGGGTCACAATTTCATCAGAAATCTGACTTTCGGCCATTCACTCAAAAATGGTGCCAAACGGTTGCAAATGCTCCCCTGAGAGGTTTGGCGGTCAAAACAGAAGGCTTTTTATCACAGGAAAAGAAATCAGCCCTCGACAACTTAACCGGCAGAAAACGATTTTTTTGAAGAAATCCCTAAGCCCCGGGGTCACAATTTCATCAAAAATCTGACTTTCAGCCATTCACTCAAAAATGGTGCCAAACAGTTGCAAATGCTCCCCTTAGAGGTTTGGCGGTCGAAACAGAAGGCTTTTTATCACAGGAAAAGAAATCGGCCCTCGACAACTTAACCGGCAGAAAAATATTTTTTTGAAGAAATCCCTAAGCCCCAGGGTCACAATTTCATCAGAAATCTGACTTTCGGCCATTCACTCAAAAATGGTGCCAAACGGTTTCAAATGCTCCCCTGAGAGGTTTGGCGGTCGAAACAGAAGGCTTTTTATCACAGGAAAAGAAATCAGCCCTCGACAACTTAACCGGCAGAAAAATATTTTTTTGAAAAAATACCTAAGCCCCGGGGTCACAATTTCATCAGAAATCTGACTTTCGGCCATTCACTCACAAAACGTGCCAAACGGTTGCAAATGCTGCCCTGAGAGGTTTGGCGGTCGAAACAGAAGGCTTTTTATCTCAGGAAAAGAAATCAGCCCTCGACAACAATTTACCGGCAGAAAAATATTTTTTTGAAAAAATCCCTAAGCCCCGGGGTCACAATTTCATCAGAAATCTGACTTTCGGGAGAAAAGAAGGAGGCTATTTCACATATTGAAGAAAGAACAATTGGACATTATTTGTTTACAAGAAACCCATGTAACCAGGCTCCACAGGAAAGTTTTGGTTAACAGAAGACTAGGCCAAGAGTTTATTTCTTTAGACAAAGTAAAGAAAAGAGGAGTGGTGATCTACGCTAAGGAGAGCCTGACACCTAAATTTTTATTCAAAGATGAACATGGAAGAATTTTGGCAATTGAAATTCAGACCCAAGGAGAAAAAATATTGATACTAGGAATTTATGCTCCAAATGACGGGAAATCAGAATTTTTCAAGAAGCTGCATGAGACTTTGCTGGACTATCTGGACTATGCTAACATCATAATGATGGGATATATGAATGGAGTGGTGTCTACACATATGGATAAGTCTTACAACCAAAATTTAACATCAGACGGCAGACTGCCTAAAACTTTTTTCGAAATGACTGACAATCTGGACTTGATTGATATATGGAGGACAAAGAATCCCCTAGGTAAAGAAGGAACTTTCTTCTCTGAGGCCCACCTGTCCTGGTCAAGGATCGACCAAATCTGGACCTCCAGGGGGCTGGCACCCAAGACCAAAAAGGTGGAAATCTGCCCAAAAACATGCTCCGACCACAACGCCTTGAAAATAGAACTCAGACTAACTCAATCCGGTTCCTTCAGATGGAGAATGAATGACACACTATTAAGAGATCAAGAGATTGTGAAAAAGGCCCAAAAAACACTAAAGGACTATTTTGAGATAAACCTGAACACTACAGTAGAAAAAAGAACGATCTGGGACGCAAGCAAAGCCGTTATGAGAGGGTTTCTGATACAACAGAATACAATTAAGAAGAAGCTCTGGAATGGAAAGAAAGATAAAATATTGGAGAAAATACACCAAGGAGAGAAAAAATTGAGAACCAAACCAAAGTCAAAGGAGCTGCTGAGAGAAATTAAATTCCATCAAGCAGAATATTCAAAATTGATTAACCAGGAGATTGAATGGAAAATAAAACAGATGAAGCAAAGATCCTTTGAATCAGCAAATAAATGTGGAAAGCTGCTAGCCTGGCAGCTGAAAAAAAGACAAAAGTTAAATACGATAACAAATCTAGAGATTGAAGGAAGGATGGTACAGAAACCAGAAGAAATCAGGAAGTGCTTCCACAGATATTTCAAAGAACTTTATGCACAGGGGCCTCAGAAAGAATCTGAGATAGATCAATTTTTAAAGACAAATGGACTATCAAAAATAACTCAAGATAAAAGATCAATCTTGAACTCTACAATAACTATTCAGGAAATTGAAGGTGCCATTCAGAACATGCAACTAGGCAAATCTCCAGGCCCGGATGGGCTTACCTCCAAATACTATAAGACTTTGAAAGACTACTTATCACAACCATTGTTGGAGGTATGTAACCAGATCTTGGATGGGAAGAGGGCACCAGAAACGTGGAAAGAAGCTTTCATCACATTGATACCTAAGACAGAATCTGAAAAGACTCAGCTCAAGAACTACCGTCCCATCTCACTCCTGAATGTGGATTACAAAATATTTGCAGACATTTTGGCAAGTAGACTTAAAAAAGTTTTAAATGAAGTAATTCACAAAGACCAAGCAGGCTTTCTCCCTGGTAGACATTTATATGAGAATACCAGAAACATCATTGATATTTTGGAACTTTTACAAACTAACAGGAACACAAGGGCGGTGTTAATCTTTATTGATGCGGAGAAAGCATTTGACAATATATCTTGGAGGTTTATGAAGAAAAACTTGGAAGGGATGGGAGTGGGGCGGGGGTTTGAAAATGGGTTACGAGCAATTTACTCAGAGCAAAAGGCCAAATTAATAGTGAACAATGTGGTGACGGAGGAGTTCAAAATTGAAAAAGGGACACGACAAGGGTGCCCTCTATCCCCTCTTTTATTTATTTCAGTCCTGGAGGTGCTATTGAATATGATAAGGAAGGACCGGCTGGTACAAGGGATAGAGGTCGGAGTGAAACAATATAAACTGAAAGCTTTTGCAGATGATCTAGTTTTGACACTGCAGGAGCCAGAATCCAGTACAAAAAGAGTTCTTGAACTTATATCTGAGTTTGGTCGGGTGGCGGGATTTAAGTTGAACAAACAAAAAACCAAGGTTTTGACCAAGAATTTGACACTTACAGAAACAGAGGGGTTTCAGAGAGAAACAGAACTAAATGTGGTAAAAAAAGTGAAGTACCTAGGGATCTATTTGTCTTCCAAAAATTTGAATTTATTTAAGGATAACTATGAAAAATGTTGGTTGGAAGTTAAGAAGGATTTAGAAATTTGGTCAAAATTGAAACTTTCCTTGTTGGGAAGGATTGCAGCAATAAAAATGAATGTGTTGCCGAAAATGTTATTTTTGTTTCAAACCCTACAGATCGTGGACAGAGTGGAATGTTTTGGAAAATGGCAGAAGGATATATCTAGGTTTGTCTGGCAGGGCAAAAAGCCCCGAATAAAGTATAAAATATTAACAGACTCAAAAGAAAGAGGGGGGTTTGCCCTGCCGGATTTGAGGTTGTACTATGAAGCTGCAGCCTTCTGCTGGTTGAAAGATTGGTTTTTGCTAGAAAACACCGATGTCCTAGATCTGGAAGGTTTTGATAATGCTTTTGGCTGGCACGCATACCTATGGTATGACAAGGTTAAAGTTCACAAATTGTTTAAAAGCCATATTGTCAGAAAAGCAATTTTTGCAGTCTGGACGAAATACAAAGACTTATTAGAGAGTAAAACACCGAGGTGGTTATCACCGGTGGAGGCCAAGGCTCGAAAAAGACTCAATATGGAGGCCTACTGGCCGAAATATTGGGAATTAACTGAAAAAATTGGAGACAGTTGGAGGTTGCAGAGCCAGGATAAACTAAAAAACAAGGTGCGAGATTGGTTACATTATGCTCAAATTCAAGAGGTTTTTAAAATGGATAAAAAAGTTGGTTTCCAGGAGGAGAAATCGAAACTAGAGACAGAATTGTTAGAACCAAAGACCAAGATTTTATCTAGAATGTATAACTTGCTGCTTATGTGGAACACACAGGACGAGATAGTTAAATCTGCTATGATAAAATGGGCACAGGATGTTGGACATAATATTATGTTTGAAGACTGGGAAAGGTTATGGAACACCGGAATGAAATTCACGGCATGTAGTGCCTTGAAGGAAAACATTATGAAAATGATATACCGGTGGTACATGACCCCAGTCAAGCTAGCTAAGATACGTCACCTGTCTGACAACAAATGTTGGAAGTGTAAGGAAGCAGAGGGGACTTTCTTCCATCTCTGGTGGACCTGCCCAAAAGTGAAGGCCTTCTGGGAAATGATTTATAATGAATTGAAAAAGGTATTTAGGTATACCTTTCCCAAGAAACCAGAGGCCTTCCTGCTGGGCATGGTGGACCAGAAAATGCCAAAGAAAGACAGAACTTTGTTTATGTATGCTAGCACAGCAGCAAGAATACTCATTGCAAAGAGTTGGAAGACACAAGATTTGCCCACGCTGGAGGAATGGCAGACGCAGTTGATGGACTACATGGAGATAGCTGAACTGACCGGCAGAATCCGAGATCTGGATAAAGAAACAATTGAGGAGGACTGGAAAAAATTTAAAGACTATTTGCAAAAATATTACAAGCTGTATGAATCTTAAGACAGTGCATGATTAGGAAATGTTATGCTTTAGCAATTATGATTAAGTAAATTGTAAAATAAGTGACAAAAGAGAAAAGGAGACAATTTGAACTGGACATGTTATGTTTATTTTAAAGGTATTGAAATTGAGATACAATATATTAAATCTGGGTACATAACATTTGAAAGTTACAATAAGGTACGAAATAAGGTAACAAAATGCTGACATTGTCAATCCAAAGAACGCAGAACCGGAAGGGGTGGGGAAGTCCAAGTTGTCTTTGTTTGTTTTTGTTGTTAAAAAAGGAAAATTTGTTTCTTGTAATTATTTTATTTGTTTGTAACCTATAAAACTATGGAAAGAAACGCAATAAAAAATTTATTAAAAAAAAAAAAAAGAAATCTGACTTTCGGCCATTCACTCAAAAATGGTGCCAAACGATTGCAAATGCTCCCCTGAGAGGTTTGGCGGTCGAAACAGAAGGCTTTTTATCACAGGAAAAGAAATCAGCCCTCGACAACAATTTACCGGCAGAAAAAGATTTTTTTGAAAAAATCCCTAAGCCCCGGGGTCACAATTTCATCAGAAATCTGACTTTCGGCCATTCACTCAAAAATGGTGCCAAACGGTTTCAAATGCTCCCCTGAGAGGTTTGGCGGTCGAAACAGAAGGCTTTTTATCACAGGAAAAGAAATCAGCCCTCGACAACTTAACCGGCAGAAAAATATTTTTTTGAAAAAATACCTAAGCCCCGGGGTCACAATTTCATCAGAAATCTGACTTTCGGCCATTCACTCACAAAACGTGCCAAACGGTTTCAAATGCTCCCCTGAGAGGTTTGGCGGTCGAAACAGAAGGCTTTTTATCACAGGAAAAGAAATCAGCCCTCGACAACTTAACCGGCAGAAAAATATTTTTTTGAAAAAATCCCTAAGCCCCGGGGTCACAATTTCATCAGAAATCTGACTTTCGGCCATTCACTCAAAAATGGTGCCAAACGATTGCAAATGCTCCCCTGAGAGGTTTGGCGGTCGAAACAGAAGGCTTTTTATCACAGGAAAAGAAATCAGCCCTCGACAACAATTTACCGGCAGAAAAAGATTTTTTTGAAAAAATCCCTAAGCCCCGGGGTCACAATTTCATCAGAAATCTGACTTTCGGCCATTCACTCAAAAATGGTGCCAAACGGTTTCAAATGCTCCCCTGAGAGGTTTGGCGGTCGAAACAGAAGGCTTTTTATCACAGGAAAAGAAATCAGCCCTCGACAACTTAACCGGCAGAAAAATATTTTTTTGAAAAAATACCTAAGCCCCGGGGTCACAATTTCATCAGAAATCTGACTTTCGGCCATTCACTCACAAAACGTGCCAAACGGTTGCAAATGCTGCCCTGAGAGGTTTGGCGGTCGAAACAGAAGGCTTTTTATCACAGGAAAAGAAATCAGCCCTCGACAACAATTTACCGGCAGAAAAATATTTTTTTGAAAAAACCCCTAAGCCCCGGGGTCACAATTTCATCAGAAATCTGACTTTCGGCCATTCACTCAAAAATGGTGCCAAACGATTGCAAATGCTCCCCTGAGAGGTTTGGCGGTCGAAACAGAAGGCTTTTTACCACAGGAAAAGAAATCGGCCCTCGACAACTTAACCGGCAGAAAAATATTTTTTTGAAGAAATCCCTAAGCCCCAGGGTCACAATTTCATCAGAAATCTGACTTTCGGCCATTCACTCAAAAATGGTGCCAAACGGTTTCAAATGCTCCCCTGAGAGGTTTGGCGGTCGAAACAGAAGGCTTTTTATCACAGGAAAAGAAATCAGCCCTCGACAACTTAACCGGCAGAAAAATATTTTTTTGAAAAAATCCCTAAGCCCCGGGGTCACAATTTCATCAGAAATCTGACTTTCGGCCATTCACTCACAAAACGTGCCAAACGGTTGCAAATGCTGCCCTGAGAGGTTTGGCAGTCGAAACAGAAGGCTTTTTATCACAGGAAAAGAAATCAGCCCTCGACAACAATTTACCGGCAGAAAAATATTTTTTTGAAAAAATCCCTAAGCCCCGGGGTCACAATTTCATCAGAAATCTGACTTTCGGCCATTCACTCAAAAATGGTGCCAAACGATTGCAAATGCTCCCCTGAGAGGTTTGGCGGTCAAAACAGAAGGCTTTTTATCACAGGAAAAGAAATCAGCCCTCGACAACTTAACCGGCAGAAAACGATTTTTTTGAAAAAATCCCTAAGCCCCGGGGTCACAATTTCATCAGAAATCTGACTTTCGGCCATTCACTCAAAAATGGTGCCAAACGGTTGCAAATGCTCCCCTGAGAGGTTTGGCGGTCAAAACAGAAGGCTTTTTATCACAGGAAAAGAAATCAGCCCTCGACAACTTAACCGGCAGAAAACGATTTTTTTGAAAAAATCCCTAAGCCCCAGGGTCACAATTTCATCAAAAATCTGACTTTCAGCCATTCACTCAAAAATGGTGCCAAACAGTTGCAAATGCTCCCCTTAGAGGTTTGGCGGTCGAAACAGAAGGCTTTTTATCACAGGAAAAGAAATCGGCCCTCGACAACTTAACCGGCAGAAAAATATTTTTTTGAAGAAATCCCTAAGCCCCAGGGTCACAATTTCATCAGAAATCTGACTTTCGGCCATTCACTCAAAAATCGTGCCAAACGGTTGCAAATGCTCCCCTGAGAGGTTTGGCGGTCGAAACAGAAGGCTTTTTATCACAGGAAAAGAAATCAGCCCTCGACAACTTAACCGGCAGAAAAAGATTTTTTTGAAAAAAATCCCTAAGCCCCGGGGTCACAATTTAATCAAAAATCTGACTTTCAGCCATTCACTCAAAAATGGTGCCAAACAGTTGCAAATGCTCCCCTTAGAGGTTTGGCGGTCGAAACAGAAGGCTTTTTATCACAGGAAAAGAAATCGGCCCTCGACAACATAACTGGCAGAAAAAGATTTTTTTGAAAAAATCCCTAAGCCCCGGGGTCACAATTTCATCAAAAATCTGACTTTCGGCCATTCACTCAAAAATGGTGCCAAACGGTTGCAAATGCTCCCCTGAGAGGTTTGACGGTCGAAACAGAAGGCTTTTTATCACAAGAAAAGAAATCAGCCCTCGACAAGTTAACCGGCAGAAAAAGAATTTTTTGAAAAAATCCAAACCCCCGGGTCACAATTTCATCAAAAACCTGACTTTCGGCCATTCTCTCAAAAATAGTGCCAAACGGTTTCAAATGCTCCCCTGAGAGATTTGGCGGTCGAAACAGAAGGCTTTTTATCACAGGAAAAGAAATCAGCCCTCGACAACAATTTACCGGCAGAAAAAGATTTTTTTGAAAAAATCCCTAAGCCCCGGGGTCACAATTTCATCAGAAATCTGACTTTCGGCCATTCACTCAAAAATGGTGCCAAACGGTTTCAAATGCTCCCCTGAGAGGTTTGGCGGTCGAAACAGAAGGCTTTTTATCACAGGAAAAGAAATCAGCCCTCGACAACTTAACCGGCAGAAAAATATTTTTTTGAAAAAATACCTAAGCCCCGGGGTCACAATTTCATCAGAAATCTGACTTTCGGCCATTCACTCACAAAACGTGCCAAACGGTTGCAAATGCTGCCCTGAGAGGTTTGGCGGTCGAAACAGAAGGCTTTTTATCACAGGAAAAGAAATCAGCCCTCGACAACAATTTACCGGCAGAAAAATATTTTTTTGAAAAAAACCCTAAGCCCCGGGGTCACAATTTCATCAGAAATCTGACTTTCGGCCATTCACTCAAAAATGGTGCCAAACGATTGCAAATGCTCCCCTGAGAGGTTTGGCGGTCGAAACAGAAGGCTTTTTATCACAGGAAAAGAAATCGGCCCTCGACAACTTAACCGGCAGAAAAATATTTTTTTGAAGAAATCCCTAAGCCCCAGGGTCACAATTTCATCAGAAATCTGACTTTCGGCCATTCACTCACAAAACGTGCCAAACGGTTGCAAATGCTGCCCTGAGAGGTTTGGCGGTCGAAACAGAAGGCTTTTTATCACAGGAAAAGAAATCAGCCCTCGACAACAATTTACCGGCAGAAAAATATTTTTTTGAAAAAATCCCTAAGCCCCGGGGTCACAATTTCATCAGAAATCTGACTTTCGGCCATTCACTCAAAAATGGTGCCAAACGATTGCAAATGCTCCCCTGAGAGGTTTGGCGGTCAAAACAGAAGGCTTTTTATCACAGGAAAAGAAATCAGCCCTCGACAACTTAACCGGCAGAAAACGATTTTTTTGAAAAAATCCCTAAGCCCCGGGGTCACAATTTCATCAGAAATCTGACTTTCGGCCATTCACTCAAAAATGGTGCCAAACGGTTGCAAATGCTCCCCTGAGAGGTTTGGCGGTCAAAACAGAAGGCTTTTTATCACAGGAAAAGAAATCAGCCCTCGACAACTTAACCGGCAGAAAACGATTTTTTTGAAAAAATCCCTAAGCCCCGGGGTCACAATTTCATCAAAAATCTGACTTTCAGCCATTCACTCAAAAATGGTGCCAAACAGTTGCAAATGCTCCCCTTAGAGGTTTGGCGGTCGAAACAGAAGGCTTTTTATCACAGGAAAAGAAATCGGCCCTCGACAACTTAACCGGCAGAAAAATATTTTTTTGAAGAAATCCCTAAGCCCCAGGGTCACAATTTCATCAGAAATCTGACTTTCGGCCATTCACTCAAAAATCGTGCCAAACGGTTGCAAATGCTCCCCTGAGAGGTTTGGCGGTCGAAACAGAAGGCTTTTTATCACAGGAAAAGAAATCAGCCCTCGACAACTTAACCGGCAGAAAAAGATTTTTTTGAAAAAAATCCCTAAGCCCCGGGGTCACAATTTAATCAAAAATCTGACTTTCAGCCATTCACTCAAAAATGGTGCCAAACAGTTGCAAATGCTCCCCTTAGAGGTTTGGCGGTCGAAACAGAAGGCTTTTTATCACAGGAAAAGAAATCGGCCCTCGACAACATAACTGGCAGAAAAAGATTTTTTTGAAAAAATCCCTAAGCCCCGGGGTCACAATTTCATCAAAAATCTGACTTTCGGCCATTCACTCAAAAATGGTGCCAAACGGTTGCAAATGCTCCCCTGAGAGGTTTGACGGTCGAAACAGAAGGCTTTTTATCACAAGAAAAGAAATCAGCCCTCGACAAGTTAACCGGCAGAAAAAGAATTTTTTGAAAAAATCCAAACCCCCGGGTCACAATTTCATCAAAAACCTGACTTTCGGCCATTCTCTCAAAAATAGTGCCAAACGGTTTCAAATGCTCCCCTGAGAGATTTGGCGGTCGAAACGGAAGGCTTTTTATCACAGGAAAAGAAATCAGCCCTCGACAACTTAACCGGCAGAAAAAGATTTTTTTGAAAAAATCCCTAAGCCCCGGGGTCACAATTTAATCAAAAATCTGACTTTCAGCCATTCACTCAAAAATGGTGCCAAACAGTTGCAAATGCTCCCCTTAGAGGTTTGGCGGTCGAAACAGAAGGCTTTTTATCACAGGAAAAGAAATCGGCCCTCGACAACTTAACCGGCAGAAAAATATTTTTTTGAAGAAATCCCTAAGCCCCGGGGTCACAATTTCATCAGAAATCTGACTTTCGGCCATTCACTCAAAAATGGTGCCAAACGGTTTCAAATGCTCCCCTGAGAGGTTTGGCGGTCGAAACAGAAGGCTTTTTATCACAGGAAAAGAAATCAGCCCTCGACAACTTAACCGGCAGAAAAATATTTTTTTGAAAAAATACCTAAGCCCCGGGGTCACAATTTCATCAGAAATCTGACTTTCGGCCATTCACTCACAAAACGTGCCAAACGGTTGCAAATGCTGCCCTGAGAGGTTTGGCGGTCGAAACAGAAGGCTTTTTATCACAGGAAAAGAAATCAGCCCTCGACAACAATTTACCGGCAGAAAACGATTTTTTTGAAAAAATCCCTAAGCCCCGGGGTCACAATTTCATCAGAAATCTGACTTTCGGCCATTCACTCAAAAATGGTGCCAAACGATTGCAAATGCTCCCCTGAGAGGTTTGGCGGTCAAAACAGAAGGCTTTTTATCACAGGAAAAGAAATCAGCCCTCGACAACTTAACCGGCAGAAAACGATTTTTTTGAAAAAATCCCTAAGCCCCGGGGTCACAATTTCATCAGAAATCTGACTTTCGGCCATTCACTCAAAAATGGTGCCAAACGGTTGCAAATGCTCCCCTGAGAGGTTTGGCGGTCAAAACAGAAGGCTTTTTATCACAGGAAAAGAAATCAGCCCTCGACAACTTAACCGGCAGAAAACGATTTTTTTGAAAAAATCCCTAAGCCCCGGGGTCACAATTTAATCAAAAATCTGACTTTCAGCCATTCACTCAAAAATGGTGCCAAACAGTTGCAAATGCTCCCCTTAGAGGTTTGGCGGTCGAAACAGAAGGCTTTTTATCACAGGAAAAGAAATCGGCCCTCAACAACTTAACCGGCAGGAAAATATTTTTTTTGAAGAAATCCCTAAGCCCCGGGGTCACAATTTCATCAGAAATCTGACTTTCGGCCATTCACTCAAAAATCGTGCCAAACGGTTGCAAATGCTCCCCTGAGAGGTTGGGCGGTCGAAACAGAAGGCTTTTTATCACAGGAAAAGAAATCAGCCCTCGACAACTTAACCGGCAGAAAAAGGTTTTTTTGAAAAAACCCCTAAGCCCCGGGGCTACAATTTCATAAAAAATCTGACTTTCGGCCATTCACTCAAAAATGGTGCCAACGGTTGCAAATGCTCCCCTGAGAGGTTTGGCGGTCGAAACAGAAGGCTTTTTATCACAGGAAAAGAAATCAGCCCTTGACAACTTAACCGGCAGAAAAAGGTTTTTTTGAAAAAATCCCTAAGGCCCGGGGTCACAATTTCATCAAAAATCTGACTTTCGGCCATTCACTCAAAAATGCTGCCAAACGGTTGCAAATGCTCCCCTGAGAGGTTTGGCGGTCGAAACAGAAGGCTTTTTATCTCAGGAAAAGAAATCAGCCCTCGACATCTTAACCAGCAGAAAAAGATTTTTTTGAAAAAATCCCTAAGCCCAGGGGTCACAATTTCATCCAAAATCTGACTTTCGGCCATTCACTCAAAAATGCTGCCAAACGGTTGCAAATAAGCCCCTGAGAGGTTTGGCGGTCGAAACAGAAGCCTTTGTATCACAGGAAAAGAAATCAGCCCTCGACAACTTAACGGGCAGAGAAATATTTTTTTGAAAAAATCCCTAAGCCCCTGGGTCACAATTTCATCAAAAATCTGACTTTCGGCCATTCACTCAAAAATGCTGCCAAACGGTTGCAAATGCTCCCCTGAGAGGTTTGGCGGTCGAAACAGAACCCTTTGTATTACAGGAAAAGAAATCAGCCCTCGACAACTTAACGGGCAGAGAAATATTTTTTTGAAAAAATCCCTAAGCCCCGGGGTCACAATCTCATCAAAAATCTGACTTTCGGCCATTCACTCAAAAATGCTGCCAAACGGTTGCAAATGCTCCCCTGAGAGGTTTGGCGGTCGAAACAGAAGGCTTTTTATCTCAGGAAAAGAAATCAGCCCTCGACAACTTAACCGGCAGAAAAAGATTTTTTTGAAAAAATCCCTAAGGCCCGGGGTCACAATTTCATCAAAAATCTGACTTTCGGCCATTCACTCAAAAATGCTGCCAAACGGTTGCAAATGCTCCCCTGAGAGGTTTGGCGGTCGAAACAGAAGGCTTTTTATCTCAGGAAAAGAAATCAGCCCTCGACATCTTAACCAGCAGAAAAAGATTTTTTTGAAAAAATCCCTAAGCCCAGGGGTCACAATTTCATCAAAAATCTGACTTTCGTCCATTCACTCCAAAATGGTGCCAAACGGTTGCAAATACTCCCCTGATAGGTTTGGCGGTCGAAACAGAAGGCTTTTTATCTCAGGAAAAGAAATCAGCCCTCGACAACTTAACCGGCAGAAAAAGATTTTTTTGAAAAAATCCCTAAGCCCCGGGGTCACAATTTCATCCAAAATCTGACTTTCGGCCATTCACTCAAAAATGCTGCCAAACGGTTGCAAATAAGCCCCTGAGAGGTTTGGCGGTCGAAACAGAAGCCTTTGTATCACAGGAAAAGAAATCAGCCCTCGACAACTTAACGGGCAGAGAAATATTTTTTTGAAAAAATCCCTAAGCCCCGGGGTCACAATCTCATCAAAAATCTGACTTTCGGCCATTCACTCAAAAATGCTGCCAAACGGTTGCAAATGCTCCCCTGAGAGGTTTGGCGGTCGAAACAGAAGCTTTTGTATCACAGGAAAAGAAATCAGCCCTTGAAAACTTAACAGGCAGAAAAAGATTTTTTTGAAAAAATCCCTAAGCCCCTGGGTCACAATTTCATCAAAAATCTGACTTTCAGGCATTCACTCAAAAATGCTGCCAAACGGTTGCAAATGCTCCCCTGAGAGGTTTGGCGGTCGAAACAGAAGGCTTTTTATCTCAGGAAAAGAAATCAGCCCTCGACAACTTAACCGGCAGAAAAAGATTTTTTTGAAAAAATCCCTAAGCCCCGGGGTCACAATTTCATAAAAAATCTGACTTTCGGCTATTCACTCAAAAATGCTGCCAAACGGTTGCAAATGCTCCCCTGAGAGGTTTGGCGGTCGAAACAGAAGGCTTTTTATCTCAGGAAAAGAAATCAGCCCTCCACATCTTAACCAGCAGAAAAAGATTTTTTTGAAAAAATCCCTAAGCCCCGGGGTCACAATTCCATCAAAAATCTGACTTTCGGCCATTCACTCAAAAAGGCTGCCAAACGGTTGCAAATGCTCCCCTGAGAGGTTTGGCGGTCGAAACAGAAGGCTTTTTATCACAGGAAAAGAAATCAGCCCTCGACAACTTAACGGGCAGAAAAAGATTTTTTTGAAAAAATCCCTAAGCCCCGGGGTCACAATTTCATCAAAAATCTGACTTTTGGCCATTCACTCAAAAATGCTGCCAAACGGTTGCAAATGCTCCCCTGAGAGGTTTGGCGGTCGAAACAGAAGCCTTTGTATCACAGGAAAAGAAATCAGCCCTCGAAAACTTAACCGGCAGAAAAAGATTTTTTTGAAAAAATCCCTAAGCCCCTGGGTCACAATTTCATCAAAAATCTGATTTTCGGCCATTCACTCAAAAATGCTGCCAAACGGTTGCAAATGCTCCCCTGAGAGGTTTGGCGGTCGAAACAGAAGGCTTTTTATCACAGGAAAAGAAATCAGCCCTCGAAAACTTAACCGGCAGAAAAAGATTTTTTTGAGAAAATCCCTAAGCCCCGGGGTCACAATTTCATCAAAAATCTGACTTTCGGCCATTCACTCCAAAATGGTGCCAAACGGTTGCAAATACTCCCCTGATAGGTTTGGCGGTCGAAACAGAAGGCTTTTTATCTCAGGAAAAGAAATCAGCCCTCGACAACTTAACCGGCAGAAAAAGATTTTTTTGAAAAAATCCCTAAGCCCCGGGGTCACAATTTCATCCAAAATCTGACTTTCGGCCATTCACTCAAAAATGCTGCCAAACGGTTGCAAATAAGCCCCTGAGAGGTTTGGCGGTCGAAACAGAAGCCTTTGTATCACAGGAAAAGAAATCAGCCCTCGACAACTTAACGGGCAGAGAAATATTTTTTTGAAAAAATCCCTAAGCCCCGGGGTCACAATCTCATCAAAAATCTGACTTTCGGCCATTCACTCAAAAATGCTGCCAAACGGTTGCAAATGCTCCCCTGAGAGGTTTGGCGGTCGAAACAGAAGGCTTTTTATCTCAGGAAAAGAAATCAGCCCTCGACAACTTAACCGGCAGAAAAAGATTTTTTTGAAAAAATCCCTAAGCCCCGGGGTCACAATTTCATCAAAAATCTGACTTTCGGCCATTCACTCCAAAATGCTGCCAAATGGTTGCAAATGCTCCCCTGAGAGGTTTGGCGGTCGAAACAGAAGGCTTTTTATCACAGGAAATGAAATCAGCCCTCGACAACTTAACGGGCAGAAAAAGATTTTTTTGAAAAAATCCCTAAGCCCCGGGGTCACAATTTCATCAAAAATCTGACTTTCGGCCATTCACTCAAAAATGCTGCCAAACGGTTGCAAATAAGCCCCTGAGAGGTTTGGCGGTCGAAACAGAAGCCTTTGTATAACAGGAAAAGAAATCAGCCCTCGACAACTTAACCGGCAGAAAAAGATTTTTTTGAAAAAATCCCTAAGCCCCGGGGTCACAATTTCATCAAAAATCTGACTTTCGGCCATTCACTCCAAAATGCTGCCAAATGGTTGCAAATGCTGCCCTGAGAGGTTTGGCGGTCGAAACAGAAGGCTTTTTATCACAGGAAATGAAATCAGCCCTCGACAACTTAACGGGCAGAAAAAGATTTTTTTGAAAAAATCCCTAAGCCCCGGGGTCACAATTTCATCAAAAATCTGACTTTCGGCCATTCACTCAAAAATGCTGCCAAACGGTTGCAAATAAGCCCCTGAGAGGTTTGGCGGTCGAAACAGAAGCCGTTGTATCACAGGAAAAGAAATCAGCCCTCGACAACTTAACGGGCAGAGAAATATTTTTTTGAAAAAATCCCTAAGCCCCGGGTTCACAATCTCATCAAATATCTGACATTCGGCCATTCACTCAAAAATGCTGCCAAACGGTTGCAAATGCTCCCCTGAGAGGTTTGGCGGTCGAAACAGAAGCCTTTGTATCACAGGAAAAGAAATCAGCCCTCGAAAACTTAACCGGCAGAAAAAGATTTTTTTGAAAAAATCCCTAAGCCCCTGGGTCACAATTTCATCAAAAATCTGACTTTCGGCCATTCACTCAAAAATGCTGCCAAACGGTTGCAAATGCTCCCCTGAGAGGTTTGGCGGTCGAAACAGAAGGCTTTTTATCTCAGGAAAAGAAATCAGCCCTCGACAACTTAACAGGCAGAAAAATATTTTTTTGAAAAAATCCCTAAGCACCGGGGTCACAATTTCATCAAAAATCTGACTTTCGGCCATTCACTCCAAAATGCTGCCAAACGGTTGCAAATGCTCCCCTGAGAGGTTTGGCGGTCGAAACAGAAGGCTTTTTATCTCAGGAAAAGAAATCAGCCCTCGACAACTTAACCAGCAGAAAAAGATTTTTTTGAAAAAAATCCCTAAGCCCCGGGGTCACAATTTCATAAAAAATCTGACTTTTGGCCATTCACTCAAAAATGCTGCCAAACGGTTGCAAATGTTCCCCTGAGAGGTTTGGCGGTCGAAACAGAAGGCTTTTTATCACAGGAAAAGAAATCAGCCCTTGAAAACTTAACCGGAAGAAAAAGATTTTTTTGAAAAAATCCCTAAGCCCCGGGGTCACAATTTCATAAAAAATCTGACTTTTGGCCATTCACTCAAAAATGCTGCCAAACGGTTTCTGAGAGGTTTGGCGGTCGAAACAGAAGGCTTTTCATCTTAGGAAAAGATATCAGGCCTCGACAACTTAACCAGCAGAAAAAGATTTTTTTGAAAAAAATCCCTAAGCCCCGGGGTCACAATTTCATAAAAAATCTGACTTTTGGCCATTCACTCAAAAATGCTGCCAAACGGTTGCAAATGTTCCCCTGAGAGGTTTGGCGGTCGAAATAGAAGGCTTTTTATCACAGGAAAAGAAATCAGCCCTCGAAAACTTAACCGGAAGAAAAAGATTTTTTTGAAAAAATCCCTAAGCCCCTGGGTCACAATTTCATCAAAAATCTGATTTTCGGCCATTCACTCAAAAATGCTGCCAAACGGTTGCAAATGCTCCCCTGAGAGGTTTGGCTGTCGAAACAGAAGGCTTTTCATCTTAGCAAAAGAAATCAGCCCTCAAAAACTTAACGGGCAGAAAAATATTTCTTTGAAAAAATCCCTAAGCCCCGGGGTCACAATTTCATCAAAAATCTGACTTTCGGCCATTCACTCCAAAATGCTGCCAAACGGTTGCTAATGCTCCCCTGAGAGGTTTGGCGGTCGAAACAGAAGTCTTTTTATCACAGGAAAAGAAATCAGCCCTCGAAAACTTAACCGGCAGAAAAAGATTTTTTTGAAAAAATCCCTAAGCCCCGGGGTCACAATTTCATCAAAAATCTGACTTTCGGCCATTCACTCAAAAATGCTGCCAAACGGTTGCAAATGCTCCCCTGAGAGGTTTGGCGGTCGAAACAGAAGGCTTTTCATCTTAGCAAAAGAAATCAGCCCTTGACAACTTAACGGGCAGAAAAAGAATTTTTTGAAAAAATCCCTAAGCCCCGGGTTCACAATTTCATCAAAAATCTGACTTTCGGCCATTCACTCAAAAATGCTGCCAAACGGTTGCAAATGCTCCCCAGAGAGGTTTGGCGGTCGAAACAGAAGGCTTTTTATCTCAGGAAAAGAAATCAGCCCTCGACAACTTAACAGGCAGAAAAATATTTTTTTGAAAAAATCCCTAAGCCCCGGGGTCGCAATTTCATCAAAAATCTGACTTTCGGCCATTCACTCAAAAATGCTGCCAAACGGTTTCTGAGAGGTTTGGCGGTCGAAACAGAAGGCTTTTCATCTTAGGAAAAGAAATCAGCCCTCGACAGCTTAACCGGCAGAAAAAGATTTTTTTGAAAAAATCCCTAAGCCCCGGGTTCACAATTTCATCAAAAATCTGACTTTCGGCCATTCACTCAAAAATGCTGCCAAACGGTTGCAAATAAGCCCCTGAGAGGTTTGGCGGTCGAAACAGAAGCCTTTGTATAACAGGAAAAGAAATCAGCCCTCGACAACTTAACCGGCAGAAAAAGATTTTTTTGAAAAAATCCCTAAGCCCCGGGGTCACAATTTCATAAAAAATCTGACTTTTGGCCATTCACTCAAAAATGCTGCCAAACGGTTGCAAATGCTCCCCTGAGAGGTTTGGCGGTCGAAACAGAAGGCTTTTTATCACAGGAAATGAAATCAGCCCTCGACAACTTAACGGGCAGAAAAAGATTTTTTTGAAAAAATCCCTAAGCCCCGGGGTCACAATTTCATCAAAAATCTGACTTTCGGCCATTCACTCAAAAATGCTGCCAAACGGTTGCAAATGCTCCCCTGAGAGGTTTGGCGGTCGAAACAGAAGGCTTTTTATCTCAGGAAAAGAAATCAGCCCTCGACAACTTAACGGGCAGAAAAATATTTCTTTGAAAAAATCCCTAAGCCCCGGGGTCACAATTTCATCAAAAATCTGACTTTCGGCCATTCACTCCAAAATGCTGCCAAACGGTTGCAAATGCTCCCCTGAGAGGTTTGGCGGTCGAAACAGAAGTCTTTTTATCACAGGAAAAGAAATCAGCCCTCGAAAACTTAACCGGCAGAAAAAGATTTTTTTGAAAAAATCCCTAAGCCCCGGGGTCACAATTTCATCAAAAATCTGACTTTCGGCCATTCACTCAAAAATGCGGCCAAACGGTTGCAAATGCTCCCCTGAGAGGTTTGGCGGTCGAAACAGAAGCCTTTGTATCACAGGAAAAGAAATCAGCCCTCGAAAACTTAAACGGCAGAAAAAGATTTTTTTGAAAAAATCCCTAAGCCCCGGGGTCACAATTTCATCAAAAATCTGACTTTCGGCCATTCACTCCAAATTGCTGCCAAACGGTTGCAAATGCTCCCCTGAGAGGTTTGGCGGTCGAAACAGAAGGCTTTTTATCTCAGGAAAAGAAACCAGCCCTCGACAACTTAACCAGCAGAAAAAGATTTTTTTGAAAAAATCCCTAAGCCCCGGGGTCACAATTTCATCAAAAATCTGACTTTCGGCCATTCACTCCAAAATGCTGCCAAACGCTTGCAAATGTTCCCCTGAGAGGTTTGGCGGTCGAAACAGAAGGATTTTTATCACAGGAAAAGAAATCAGCCCTCGAAAACTTAACCGGAAGAAAAAGATTTTTTTGAAAAAATCCCTATGCCCCGGGGTCACAATTTCATAAAAAATCTGACTTTTGGCCATTCACTCAAAAATGCTGCCAAACGGTTTCTGAGAGGTTTGGCGGTCGAAACAGAAGGCTTTTCATCTTAGGAAAAGAAATCAGCCCTCGACAGCTTAACCGGCAGAAAAAGATTTTTTTGAAAAAATCCCTAAGCCCCGGGGTCACAATTTCATCAAAAATCTGACTTTCGGCCATTCACTCAAAAATGCTGCCAAACGGTTGCAAATAAGCCCCTGAGAGGTTTGGCGGTTGAAACAGAAGCCTTTGTATAACAGGAAAAGAAATCAGCCCTCGACAACTTAACCGGCAGAAAAAGATTTTTTTGAAAAAATCCCTAAGCCCCGGGGTCACAATTTCATCAAAAATCTGACTTTCGGCCATTCACTCCAAAATGCTGCCAAACGGTTGCAAATGCTCCCCTGAGAGGTTTGGCGGTCGAAACAGAAGGCTTTTTATCACAGGAAATGAAATCAGCCCTCGACAACTTAACGGGCAGAAAAAGATTTTTTTGAAAAAATCCCTAAGCCCCGGGGTCACAATTTCATCAAAAATCTGACTTACGGCCATTCACTCAAAAATGCTGCCAAACGGTTGCAAATGCTCCCCTGAGAGGTTTGGCGGTCGAAACAGAAGGCTTTTTATCTCAGGAAAAGAAATCAGCCCTCGACAACTTAACCAGCAGAAAAAGATTTTTTTGAAAAAATCCCTAAGCCCCGGGGTCACAATTTCATCAAAAATCTGACTTTTGGCCATTCACTCAAAAATGCTGCCAAACGGTTGCAAATGCTCCCCTGAGAGGTTTGGCGGTCGAAACAGAAGGCTTTTTATCTCAGGAAAAGAAATCAGCCCTCGACAACTTAACCAGCAGAAAAAGATTTTTTTGAAAAAATCCCTAAGCCCCGGGGTCACAATTTCATCAAAAATCTGACTTTCGGCCATTCACTCCAAAATGCTGCCAAACGCTTGCAAATGTTCCCCTGAGAGGTTTGGCGGTCGAAACAGAAGGATTTTTATCACAGGAAAAGAAATCAGCCCTCGAAAACCTAACCGGAAGAAAAAGATTTTTTTGAAAAAATCCCTATGCCCCGGGGTCACAATTTCATAAAAAATCTGACTTTTGGCCATTCACTCAAAAATGCTGCCAAACGGTTTCTGAGAGCTTTGGCGGTCGAAACAGAAGGCTTTTCATCTTAGGAAAAGAAATCAGCCCTCGACAGCTTAACCGGCAGAAAAAGATTTTTTTGAAAAAATCCCTAAGCCCCGGGGTCACAATTTCATCAAAAATCTGACTTTCGGCCATTCACTCAAAAATGCTGCCAAACGGTTGCAAATAAGCCCCTGAGAGGTTTGGCGGTCGAAACAGAAGCCTTTGTATAACAGGAAAAGAAATCAGCCCTCGACAACTTAACCGGCAGAAAAAGATTTTTTTGAAAAATTCCCTAAGCCCCGGGGTCACAATTTCATCAAAAATCTGACTTTCGGCCATTCACTCCAAAATGGTGCCAAACGGTTGCAAATGCTCCCCAGAGAGGTTTGGCGGTCGAAACAGAAGGCTTTTTATCACAGGAAAAGAAATCAGCCCTTGAAAACTTAACCGGCAGAAAAAGATTTTTTTGAAAAAATCCCTAAGCCCCTGGGTCACAATTTCATCAAAAATCTGATTTTCGGCCATTCACTCAAAAATGCTGCCAAACGGTTGCAAATGCTCCCCTGAGAGGTTTGGCTGTCGAAACAGAAGGCTTTTCATCTTAGCAAAAGAAATCAGCCCTCAAAAACTTAACGGGCAGAAAAATATTTCTTTGAAAAAATCCCTAAGCCCCGGGGTCACAATTTCATCAAAAATCTGACTTTCGGCCATTAACTCCAAAATGCTGCCAAATGGTTGCTAATGCTCCCCTGAGAGGTTTGGCGGTCGAAACAGAAGCCTTTGTATCACAGGAAAAGAAATCAGCCCTCGACAACTTAACCGGCAGAAAAAGATTTTTTTGAAAAAATCCCTAAGCCCCGGGGTCACAATTTCATCAAAAATCTGACTTTCGGCCATTCACTCCAAAATGCTGCCAAACGGTTGCAAATGCTCCCCTGAGAGGTTTGGCGGTCGAAACAGAAGGCTTTTTATCACAGGAAATGAAATCAGCCCTCGACAACTTAACGGGCAGAAAAAGATTTTTTTGAAAAAATCCCTAAGCCCCGGGGTCACAATTTCATCAAAAATCTGACTTACGGCCATTCACTCAAAAATGCTGCCAAACGGTTGCAAATGCTCCCCTGAGAGGTTTGGCGGTCGAAACAGAAGTCTTTTTATCACAGGAAAAGAAATCAGCCCTCGAAAACTTAACCGGCAGAAAAAGATTTTTTTGAAAAAATCCCTAAGCCCCGGGGTCACAATTTCATCAAAAATCTGACTTTCGGCCATTCACTCAAAAATGCTGCCAAACGGTTGCAAATGCTCCCCTGAGAGGTTTGGCGGTCGAAACAGAAGCCTTTGTATCACAGGAAAAGAAATCAGCCCTCGAAAACTTAAACGGCAGAAAAATATTTTTTTGAAAAAATCCCTAAGCCCCGGGGTCACAATTTCATCAAAAATCTGACTTTCGGCCATTCACTCCAAAATGCTGCCAAACGGTTGCAAATGCTCCCCTGAGAGGTTTGGCGGTCGAAACAGAAGGCTTTTTATCTCAGGAAAAGAAATCAGCCCTCGACAACTTAACCGGCAGAAAAAGATTTTTTTGAAAAAATCCCTAAGCCCCGGGGTCAAAATTTCATCAAAAATCTGACTTTCGGCCATTCACTCAAAAATGCTGCCAAACGGTTGCAAATGCTCCCCTGAGAGGTTTGGCGGTCGAAACAGAAGGCTTTTTATCTCAGGAAAAGAAATCAGCCCTCGACAACTTAACCAGCAGAAAAAGATTTTTTTGAAAAAATCCCTAAGCCCCGGGGTCACAATTTCATCAACAATCTGACTTTCGGCCATTCACTCCAAAATGCTGCCAAACGCTTGCAAATGTTCCCCTGAGAGGTTTGGCGGTCGAAACAGAAGGCTTTTTATCACAGGAAAAGAAATCAGCCCTCGAAAACTTAACCGGAAGAAAAAGATTTTTTTGAAAAAATCCCTAAGCCCCGGGGTCACAATTTCATAAAAAATCTGACTTTTGGCCATTCACTCAAAAATGCTGCCAAATGGTTTCTGAGAGGTTTGGCGGTCGAAACAGAAGGCTTTTCATCTTAGGAAAAGAAATCAGCCCTCGACAGCTTAACCGGCAGAAAAAGATTTTTTTGAGAAAATCCCTAAGCCCCGGGGTCACAATTTCATCAAAAATCTGACTTTCGGCCATTCACTCAAAAATGCTGCCTATCGGTTGCAAATAAGCCCCTGAGAGCTTTGGCGGTCGAAACAGAAGCCTTTGTATCACAGAAAAAGAAATCAGCCCTCGACAACTTAACCGGCAGAAAAAGATTTTTTTGAAAAAATCCCTAAGCCCCGGGGTCACAATTTCATCAAAAATCTGACTTACGGCCATTCACTCAAAAATGCTGCCAAACGGTTGCAAATGCTCCCCTGAGAGGTTTGGCTATCGAAACAGAAGTCTTTTTATCACAGGAAAAGAAATCAGCCCTCGAAAACTTAACCGGCAGAAAAAGATTTTTTTGAAAAAATCCCTAAGCCCCGGGGTCACAATTTCATCAAAAATCTGACTTTCCGCCATTCACTCAAAAATGCTGCCAAACGGTTGCAAATAAGCCCCTGAGAGGTTTGGCGGTCGAAACAGAAGCCTTTGTATAACAGGAAAAGAAATCAGCCCTCGACAACTTAACCGGCAGAAAAAGATTTTTTTGAAAAAATCCCTAAGCCCCGGGGTCACAATTTCATCAAAAATCTGACTTTCGGCCATTCACTCAAAAATGCTGCCAAACGGTTGCAAATAAGCCCCTGAGAGGTTTGGCGGTCGAAACAGAAGCCTTAGTATAACAGGAAAAGAAATCAGCCCTCGACAACTTAACCGGCAGAAAAAGATTTTTTTGAAAAAATCCCTAAGCCCCGGGGTCACAATTTCATCAAAAATCTGACTTACGGCCATTCACTCCAAAATGCTGCCAAACGGTTGCAAATGCTCCCCTGAGAGGTTTGGCGGTCGAAACAGAAGTCTTTTTATCACAGGAAAAGAAATCAGCCCTCGAAAACTTAACCGGCAGAAAAAGATTTTTTTGAAAAAATCCCTAAGCCCCGGGGTCACAATTTCATCAAAAATCTGACTTTCGGCCATTCACTCAAAAATGCTGCCAAACGGTTGCAAATGCTCCCCTGAGAGGTTTGGCGGTCGAAACAGAAGCCTTTGTATCACAGGAAAAGAAATCAGCCCTCGACAACTTAACCGGCAGAAAAAGATTTTTTTGAAAAAATCCCAAAGCCCCGGGGTCACAATTTCATAAAAAATCTGACTTTCGGCCATTCACTCCAAATTGGTGCCAAACGGTTGCAAATGCTCCCCTGAGAGGTTTGGTGGTCGAAACAGAAGGCTTTTCATCTTAGGAAAGGAAATCAGCCCTCAAAAACTTAACCGGCAGAAAAAGATTTTTTTGAAAAAATCCCTAAGCCCCGGGTTCACAATTTCATCAAAAATCTGACTTTCAGCCATTCACTCAAAAATGCTGCCAAACGGTTCCAAATGCTCCCCTGAGAGGTTTGGCGGTCGAAACACAAGGCTTTTTATCTCAGGAAAAGAAATCAGCCCTCGACAACTTAACCGGCAGAAAAAGATTTTTTTGAAAAAATCCCTAAAGCCCCGGGGTCACAATTTCATAAAAAATCTGACTTTTGGCCATTCACTCAAAAATGCTGCCAAACGGTTTCTGAGAGGTTTGGCGGTCGAAACAGAAGGCTTTTCATCTTAGGAAAAGAAATCAGCCCTCGACAACTTAACCGGCAGAAAAAGATTTTTTTGAAAAAATCCCTAAGCCCCGGGGTCACAATTTCATCAAAAATCTGACTTTCGGCCATTCACTCAAAAATGCTGCCAAACGGTTGCAAATAAGCCCCTGAGAGGTTTGGCGGTCGAAACAGAAGCCTTTGTATCACAGGAAAAGAAATCAGCCCTCGACAACTTAACGGGCAGAAAAAGATTTTTTTGAAAAAATCCCTAAGCCCCGGGTTCACAATCTCATGAAATATCTGACTTTCGGCCATTCACTCAAAAATGCTGCCAAACGGTTGCAAATGCTCCCCTGAGAGGTTTGGCGGTCGAAACAGAAGTCTTTTTATCACAGGAAAAGAAATCAGCCCTCGAAAACTTAACCGGCAGAGAAAGATTTTTTTGAAAAAATCCCTAAGCCCCGGGGTCACAATTTCATCAAAAATCTGACTTTCGGCCATTCACTCAAAAATGCTGCCAAACGGTTGCAAATGCTCCCCTGAGAGGTTTGGCGGTCGAAACAGAAGCCTTTGTATCACAGGAAAAGAAATCAGCCCTCGACAACTTAACCGGCAGAAAAAGATTTTTTTGAAAAAATCCCTAAGCCCCGGGGTCACAATTTCATAAAAAATCTGACTTTCGGCCATTCACTCCAAATTGGTGCCAAACGGTTGCAAATGCTCCCCTGAGAGGTTTGGTGGTCGAAACAGAAGGCTTTTCATCTTAGGAAAGGAAATCAGCCTTCAAAAACTTAACCGGCAGAAAAAGATTTTTTTGAAAAAATCCCTAAGCCCCGGGTTCACAATTTCATCAAAAATCTGACTTTCAGCCATTCACTCAAAAATGCTGCCAAACGGTTCCAAATGCTCCCCTGAGAGGTTTGGCGGTCGAAACACAAGGCTTTTTATCTCAGGAAAAGAAATCAGCCCTCGACAACTTAACCGGCAGAAAAAGATTTTTTTGAAAAAATCCCTAAGCCCCGGGGTCACAATTTCATAAAAAATCTGACTTTTGGCCATTCACTCAAAAATGCTGCCAAACGGTTTCTGAGAGGTTTGGCGGTCGAAACAGAAGGCTTTTCATCTTAGGAAAAGAAATCAGCCCTCGACAGCTTAACCGGCAGAAAAAGTTTTTTTTGAAAAAATCCCTAAGCCCCGGGGTCACAATTTCATCAAAAATCTGACTTTCGGCCATTCACTCAAAAATGCTGCCAAACGGTTGCAAATAAGCCCCTGTGAGGTTTGGCGGTCGAAACAGAAGCCTTTGTATAACAGGAAAAGAAATCAGCCCTCGACAACTTAACCGGCAGAAAAAGATTTTTTTGAAAAAATCCCTAAGCCCCGGGGTCACAATTTCATCAAAAATCTGACTTTCGGCCATTCACTCAAAAATGCTGCCAAACGGTTGCAAATAAGCCCCTGAGAGGTTTGGCGGTCGAAACAGAAGCCTTTGTATCACAGGAAAAGAAATCAGCCCTCGACAACTTAACGGGCAGAAAAAGATTTTTTTGAAAAAATCCCTAAGCCCCGGGTTCACAATCTCATGAAATATCTGACTTTCGGCCATTCACTCAAAAATGCTGCCAAACGGTTGCAAATGCTCCCCTGAGAGGTTTGGCGGTCGAAACAGAAGCCTTTTCATCTTAGCAAAAGAAATCAGCCCTCGGAAACTTAACCGGCAGAAAAAGATTTTTTTGAAAAAATCCCTAAGCCCCGGGGTCACAATTTCATCAAAAATCTGACTTTCGGCCATTCACTCAAAAATGCTGCCAAACGGTTGCAAATGCTCCCCTGAGAGGTTTGGCGGTCGAAACAGAAGGCTTTTTATCTCAGGAAAAGAAATCAGCCCTCGACAACTTAACAGGCAGAAAAATATTTTTTTGAAAAAATCCCTAAGCCCCGGGGTAACAATTTCATCAAAAATCTGACTTTCGGCCATTCACTCAAAAATGCTGCCAAACGGTTTCTGAGAGGTTTGGCGGTCGAAACAGAAGGCTTTTCATCTTAGGAAAAGAAATCAGCCCTCGACAGCTTAACCGGCAGAAAAAGATTTTTTTGAAAAAATCCCTAAGCCCCGGGGTCACAATTTCATCAAAAATCTGACTTTCGGCCATTCACTCAAAAATGCTGCCAAACGGTTGCAAATAAGCCCCTGAGAGGTTTGGCGGTCGAAACAGAAGCCTTTGTATCACAGGAAAAGAAATCAGCCCTCGACAACTTAACCGGCAGAAAAAGATTTTTTTGAAAAAATCCCTAAGCCCCGGGTTCACAATTTCATCAAAAATCTGACTTTCGGCCATTCACTCAAAAATGCTGCCAAACGGTTGCAAATGCTCCCCTGAGAGGTTTGGCGGTCGAAACAGAAGGCTTTTTATCTCAGGAAAAGAAATCAGCCCTCGAAAACTTAACAGGCAGAAAAATATTTTTTTGAAAAAATCCCTAAGCCCCGGGGTCACAATTTCATCAAAAATCTGACTTTCGGCCATTCACTCAAAAATGCTGCCAAACGGTTTCTGAGAGGTTTGGCGGTCGAAACAGAAGGCTTTTCATCTTAGGAAAAGAAATCAGCCCTCGACAGCTTAACCGGCAGAAAAAGATTTTTTTGAAAAAATCCCTAAGCCCCGGGGTCACAATTTCATCAAAAATCTGACTTTCGGCCATTCACTCAAAAATGCTGCCAAACGGTTGCAAATAAGCCCCTGAGAGGTTTGGCGGTCGAAACAGAAGCCTTTGTATAACAGGAAAAGAAATCAGCCCTCGACAACTTAACCGGCAGAAAAAGATTTTTTTGAAAAAATTCCCTAAGCCCTGGGGTCACAATTTCATCAAAAATCTGACTTTCGGCCATTCACTCCAAAATGCTGCCAAATGGTTGCAAATGCTCCCCTGAGAGGTTTGGCGGTCGAAACAGAAGGCTTTTTATCACAGGAAATGAAATCAGCCCTCGAAAACTTAACCGGCAGAAAAAGATTTTTTTGAAAAAATCCCTAAGCCCCGGGGTCACAATTTCATCAAAAATCTGACTTTCGGCCATTCACTCAAAAATGCTGCCAAACAGTTGCAAATGCTCCCCTGAGAGGTTTGGCGGTCGAAACAGAAGGCTTTTTATCACAGGAAAAGAAATCAGCCCTCGACAGCTTAACCGGCAGAAAAAGATTTTTTTGAAAAAATCCCTAAGCCCCGGGGTCACAATTTCATCAAAAATCTGACTTTCGGCCATTCACTCAAAAATGCTGCCAAACGGTTGCAAATAAGCCCCTGTGAGGTTTGGCGGTCGAAACAGAAGCCTTTGTATAACAGGAAAAGAAATCAGCCCTCGACAACTTAACGGGCAGAGAAATATTTTTTTGAAAAAATCCCTAAGCCCCGGGTTCACAATCTCATCAAATATCTGACTTTCGGCCATTCACTCAAAAATGCTGCCAAACGGTTGCAAATGCTCCCCTGAGAGGTTTGGCGGTCGAAACAGAAGCCTTTGTATCACAGGAAAAGAAATCAGCCCTCGAAAACTTAACCGGCAGAAAAATATTTTTTTGAAAAAATACCTAAGCCCCTGGGTCACAATTTCATCAAAAATCTGATTTTCGGCCATTCACTCAAAAATGCTACCAAACGGTTGCAAATGCTCCCCTGAGAGGTTTGGCGGTCGAAACAGAAGGCTTTTCATCTTAGCAAAAGAAATCAGCCCTCGAAAACTTAACCGGCAGAAAAAGATTTTTTTGAAAAAATCCCTAAGCCCCGGGGTCACAATTTCATCAAAAATCTGACTTTCGGCCATTCACTCAAAAATGCTGCCAAACGGTTGCAAATGCTCCCCTGAGAGGTTTGGCGGTCGAAACAGAAGGCTTTTTATCTCAGGAAAAGAAATCAGCCCTCGACAACTTAACAGGCAGAAAAATATTTTTTTGAAAAAATCCCTAAGCCCCGGGGTCACAATTTCATCAAAAATCTGACTTTCGGCCATTCACTCAAAAATGCTGCCAAACGGTTTCTGAGAGGTTTGGCGGTCGAAACAGAAGGCTTTTCATCTTAGGAAAAGAAATCAGCCCTCGACAGCTTAACCGGCAGAAAAAGATTTTTTTGAAAAAATCCCTAAGCCCCGGGGTCACAATTTCATCAAAAATCTGACTTTCGGCCATTCACTCAAAAATGCTGCCAAACGGTTGCAAATAAGCCCCTGAGAGGTTTGGCGGTCGAAACAGAAGCCTTTGTATAACAGGAAAAGAAATCAGCCCTCGACAACTTAACCGGCAGAAAAAGATTTTTTTGAAAAAATCCCTAAGCCCCGGGGTCACAATTTCATCAAAAATCTGACTTTCGGCCATTCACTCCAAAATGCTGCCAAATGGTTGCAAATGCTCCCCTGAGAGGTTTGGCGGTCGAAACAGAAGGCTTTTTATCACAGGAAATGAAATCAGCCCTCGACAACTTAACGGGCAGAAAAAGATTTTTTTGAAAAAATCCCTAAGCCCCGGGGTCACAATTTCATCAAAAATCTGACTTTCGGCCATTCACTCAAAAATGCTGCCAAACGGTTGCAAATAAGCCCCTGAGAGGTTTGGCGGTCGAAACAGAAGCCTTTGTATCACAGGAAAAGAAATCAGCCCTCGACAACTTAACGGGCAGAGAAATATTTTTTTGAAAAAATCCCTAAGCCCCGGGTTCACAATCTCATCAAATATCTGACTTTCGGCCATTCACTCAAAAATGCTGCCAAACGGTTGCAAATGCTCCCCTGAGAGGTTTGGCGGTCGAAACAGAAGCCTTTGTATCACAGGAAAAGAAATCAGCCCTCGAAAACTTAACCGGCAGAAAAAGATTTTTTTGAAAAAATCCCTAAGCCCCTGGGTCACAATTTCATCAAAAATCTGATTTTCGGCCATTCACTCAAAAATGCTGCCAAACGGTTGCAAATGCTCCCCTGAGAGGTTTGGCGGTCGAAACAGAAGGCTTTTTATCACAGGAAAAGAAATCAGCCCTCGAAAACTTAACCGGCAGAAAAAGATTTTTTTGAGAAAATCCCTAAGCCCCGGGGTCACAATTTCATCAAAAATCTGACTTTCGGCCATTCACTCCAAAATGGTGCCAAACGGTTGCAAATACTCCCCTGATAGGTTTGGCGGTCGAAACAGAAGGCTTTTTATCTCAGGAAAAGAAATCAGCCCTCGACAACTTAACCGGCAGAAAAAGATTTTTTTGAAAAAATCCCTAAGCCCCGGGGTCACAATTTCATCAAAAATCTGACTTTCAGCCATTCACTCAAAAATGCTGCCAAACGGTTGCAAATGCTCCCCTGAGAGGTTTGGCGGTCGAAACAGAAGGCTTTTTATCACAGGAAAAGAAATCAGCCCTCGACAACTTAACCGGCAGAAAAAGATTTTTTTGAAAAAATCCCTAAGCCCCGGGGTCACAATTTCATAAAAAATCTGACTTTCGGCCATTCACTCAAAAATGCTGCCAAACGGTTGCAAATGCTCCCCTGAGAGGTTTGGCGGTCGAAACAGAAGGCTTTTTATCTCAGGAAAAGAAATCAGCCCTCGACATCTTAACCAGCAGAAAAAGATTTTTTTGAAAAAATCCCTAAGCCCCGGGGTCACAATTTCATCAAAAATCTGACTTTCGGCCATTCACTCCAAAATGCTGCCAAACGGTTGCAAATGCTCCCCTGAGAGGTTTGGCGGTCGAAACAGAAGCCTTTGTATCACAGGAAAAGAAATCAGCCCTCGACAACTTAACCGGCAGAAAAAGATTTTTTTGAAAAAATCCCTAAGCCCCGGGGTCACAATTTCATAAAAAATCTGACTTTCGGCCATTCACTCCAAATTGGTGCCAAACGGTTGCAAATGCTCCCCTGAGAGGTTTGGTGGTCGAAACAGAAGGCTTTTCATCTTAGGAAAGGAAATCAGACCTCAAAAACTTAACCGGCAGAAAAAGATTTTTTTGAAAAAATCCCTAAGCCCCGGGTTCACAATTTCATCAAAAATCTGACTTTCAGCCATTCACTCAAAAATGCTGCCAAACGGTTCCAAATGCTCCCCTGAGAGGTTTGGCGGTCGAAACAGAAGGCTTTTTATCTCAGGAAAAGAAATCAGCCCTCGACAACTTAACCGGCAGAAAAAGATTTTTTTGAAAAAATCCCTAAGCCCCGGGGTCACAATTTCATAAAAAATCTGACTTTTGGCCATTCACTCAAAAATGCTGCCAAACGGTTTCTGAGAGGTTTGGCAGTCGAAACAGAAGGCTTTTCATCTTAGGAAAAGAAATCAGCCCTCGACAGCTTAACCGGCAGAAAAAGATCTTTTTGAAAAAATCCCTTAGCCCCGGGGTCACAATTTCATCAAAAATCTGACTTTCGGCCATTCACTCAAAAATGCTGCCAAACGGTTGCAAATAAGCCCCTGAGAGGTTTGGCGGTCGAAACAGAAGCCTTTGTATAACAGGAAAAGAAATCAGCCCTCGACAACTTAACCGGCAGAAAAAGATTTTTTTGAAAAAATCCCTAAGCCCCGGGGTCACAATTTCATCAAAAATCTGACTTTCGGCCATTCACTCAAAAATGCTGCCAAACGGTTGCAAATAAGCCCCTGAGAGGTTTGGCGGTCGAAACAGAAGCCTTTGTATCACAAGAAAAGAAATCAGCCCTCGACAACTTAACGGGCAGAGAAATATTTTTTTGAAAAAATCCCTAAGCCCCGGGTTCACAATCTCATCAAATATCTGACTTTCGGCCATTCACTCAAAAATGCTGCCAAACGGTTGCAAATGCTCCCCTGAGAGGTTTGGCGGTCGAAACAGAAGCCTTTGTATCACAGGAAAAGAAATCAGCCCTCGACAACTTAACCGGCAGAAAAAGATTTTTTTGAAAAAATCCCTAAGCCCCTGGGTCACAATTTCATCAAAAATCTGATTTTCGGCCATTCACTCAAAAATGCTGCCAAACGGTTGCAAATGCTCCCCTGAGAGGTTTGGCGGTCGAAACAGAAGGCTTTTCATCTTAGCAAAAGAAATCAGCCCTCGAAAACTTAACCGGCAGAAAAAGATTTTTTTGAAAAAATCCCTAAGCTCCGGGGTCACAATTTCATCAAAAATCTGACTTTCGGCCATTCACTCAAAAATGCTGCCAAACGGTTGCAAATGCTCCCCTGAGAGGTTTGGCGGTCGAAACAGAAGGCTTTTTATCTCAGGAAAAGAAATCAGCCCTCGACAACTTAACAGGCAGAAAAATATTTTTTTGAAAAAATCCCTAAGCCCCGGGGTCACAAATTCATCAAAAATCTGACTTTCGGCCATTCACTCAAAAATGCTGCCAAACGGTTTCTGAGAGGTTTGGCGGTCGAAACAGAAGGCTTTTCATCTTAGGAAAAGAAATCAGCCCTCGACAGCTTAACCGGCAGAAAAAGATTTTTTTGAAAAAATCCCTAAGCCCCGGGGTCACAATTTCATCAAAAATCTGACTTTCGGCCATTCACTCAAAAATGCTGCCAAACGGTTGCAAATAAGCCCCTGAGAGGTTTGGCGGTCGAAACAGAAGCCTTTGTATAACAGGAAAAGAAATCAGCCCTCGACAACTTAACCGGCAGAAAAAGATTTTTTTGAAAAAATCCCTAAGCCCCGGGGTCACAATTTCATCAAAAATCTGACTTTCGGCCATTCACTCCAAAATGCTGCCAAATGGTTGCAAATGCTCCCCTGAGAGGTTTGGCGGTCGAAACAGAAGGCTTTTTATCACAGGAAATGAAATCAGCCCTCGACAACTTAACGGGCAGAAAAAGATTTTTTTGAAAAAATCCCTAAGCCCCGGGGTCACAATTTCATCAAAAATCTGACTTTCGGCCATTCACTCAAAAATGCTGCCAAACGGTTGCAAATAAGCCCCTGAGAGGTTTGGCGGTCGAAACAGAAGCCTTTGTATCACAGGAAAAGAAATCAGCCCTTGACAACTTAACGGGCAGAGAAATATTTTTTTGAAAAAATCCCTAAGCCCCGGGTTCACAATCTCATCAAATATCTGACATTCGGCCATTCACTCAAAAATGCTGCCAAACGGTTGCAAATGCTCCCCTGAGAGGTTTGGCGGTCGAAACAGAAGCCTTTGTATCACAGGAAAAGAAATCAGCCCTCGAAAACTTAACCGGCAGAAAAAGATTTTTTTGAAAAAATCCCTAAGCCCCGGGGTCACAATTTCATCAAAAATCTGACTTTCGGCCATTCACTCCAAAATGCTGCCAAACGGTTGCAAATGCTCCCCTGAGAGGTTTGGCGGTCGAAACAGAAGCCTTTGTATCACAGGAAAAGAAATCAGCCCTCGACAACTTAACCGGCAGAAAAAGATTTTTTTGAAAAAATCCCTAAGCCCCGGGGTCACAATTTCATAAAAAATCTGACTTTCGGCCATTCACTCCAAATTGGTGCCAAACGGTTGCAAATGCTCCCCTGAGAGGTTTGGTGGTCGAAACAGAAGGCTTTTCATCTTAGGAAAGGAAATCAGACCTCAAAAACTTAACCGGCAGAAAAAGATTTTTTTGAAAAAATCCCTAAGCCCCGGGTTCACAATTTCATCAAAAATCTGACTTTCAGCCATTCACTCAAAAATGCTGCCAAACGGTTCCAAATGCTCCCCTTAGAGGTTTGGCGGTCGAAACAGAAGGCTTTTTATCTCAGGAAAAGAAATCAGCCCTCGACAACTTAACCGGCAGAAAAAGATTTTTTTGAAAAAATCCCTAAGCCCCGGGGTCACAATTTCATAAAAAATCTGACTTTTGGCCATTCACTCAAAAATGCTGCCAAACGGTTTCTGAGAGGTTTGGCAGTCGAAACAGAAGGCTTTTCATCTTAGGAAAAGAAATCAGCCCTCGACAGCTTAACCGGCAGAAAAAGATTTTTTTGAAAAAATCCCTTAGCCCCGGGGTCACAATTTCATCAAAAATCTGACTTTCGGCCATTCACTCAAAAATGCTGCCAAACGGTTGCAAATAAGCCCCTGAGAGGTTTGGCGGTCGAAACAGAAGCCTTTGTATAACAGGAAAAGAAATCAGCCCTCGACAACTTAACCGGCAGAAAAAGATTTTTTTGAAAAAATCCCTAAGCCCCGGGGTCACAATTTCATCAAAAATCTGACTTTCGGCCATTCACTCAAAAATGCTGCCAAACGGTTGCAAATAAGCCCCTGAGAGGTTTGGCGGTCGAAACAGAAGCCTTTGTATCACAAGAAAAGAAATCAGCCCTCGACAACTTAACGGGCAGAGAAATATTTTTTTGAAAAAATCCCTAAGCCCCGGGTTCACAATCTCATCAAATATCTGACTTTCGGCCATTCACTCAAAAATGCTGCCAAACGGTTGCAAATGCTCCCCTGAGAGGTTTGGCGGTCGAAACAGAAGCCTTTGTATCACAGGAAAAGAAATCAGCCCTCGACAACTTAACCGGCAGAAAAAGATTTTTTTGAAAAAATCCCTAAGCCCCTGGGTCACAATTTCATCAAAAATCTGATTTTCGGCCATTCACTCAAAAATGCTGCCAAACGGTTGCAAATGCTCCCCTGAGAGGTTTGGCGGTCGAAACAGAAGGCTTTTCATCTTAGCAAAAGAAATCAGCCCTCGAAAACTTAACCGGCAGAAAAAGATTTTTTTGAAAAAATCCCTAAGCTCCGGGGTCACAATTTCATCAAAAATCTGACTTTCGGCCATTCACTCAAAAATGCTGCCAAACGGATGCAAATGCTCCCCTGAGAGGTTTGGCGGTCGAAACAGAAGGCTTTTTATCTCAGGAAAAGAAATCAGCCCTCGACAACTTAACAGGCAGAAAAATATTTTTTTGAAAAAATCCCTAAGCCCCGGGGTCACAATTTCATCAAAAATCTGACTTTCGGCCATTCACTCAAAAATGCTGCCAAACGGTTTCTGAGAGGTTTGGCGGTCGAAACAGAAGGCTTTTCATCTTAGGAAAAGAAATCAGCCCTCGACAGCTTAACCGGCAGAAAAAGATTTTTTTGAAAAAATCCCTAAGCCCCGGGGTCACAATTTCATCAAAAATCTGACTTTCGGCCATTCACTCAAAAATGCTGCCAAACGGTTGCAAATAAGCCCCTGAGAGGTTTGGCGGTCGAAACAGAAGCCTTTGTATAACAGGAAAAGAAATCAGCCCTCGACAACTTAACCGGCAGAAAAAGATTTTTTTGAAAAAATCCCTAAGCCCCGGGGTCACAATTTCATCAAAAATCTGACTTTCGGCCATTCACTCCAAAATGCTGCCAAATGGTTGCAAATGCTCCCCTGAGAGGTTTGGCGGTCGAAACAGAAGGCTTTTTATCACAGGAAATGAAATCAGCCCTCGACAACTTAACGGGCAGAAAAAGATTTTTTTGAAAAAATCCCTAAGCCCCGGGGTCACAATTTCATCAAAAATCTGACTTTCGGCCATTCACTCAAAAATGCTGCCAAACGGTTGCAAATAAGCCCCTGAGAGGTTTGGCGGTCGAAACAGAAGCCTTTGTATCACAGGAAAAGAAATCAGCCCTTGACAACTTAACGGGCAGAGAAATATTTTTTTGAAAAAATCCCTAAGCCCCGGGTTCACAATCTCATCAAATATCTGACATTCGGCCATTCACTCAAAAATGCTGCCAAACGGTTGCAAATGCTCCCCTGAGAGGTTTGGCGGTCGAAACAGAAGGCTTTTTATCACAGGAAAAGAAATCAGCCCTCGAAAACTTAACCGGCAGAAAAAGATTTTTTTGAAAAAATCCCTAAGCCCCGGGGTCACAATTTCATCAAAAATCTGACTTTCGGCCATTCACTCCAAAATGCTGCCAAATGGTTGCAAATGCTCCCCTGAGAGGTTTGGCGGTCGAAACAGAAGGCTTTTTATCACAGGAAATGAAATCAGCCCTCGACAACTTAACGGGCAGAAAAAGATTTTTTTGAAAAAATCCCTAAGCCCCGGGGTCACAATTTCATCAAAAATCTGACTTTCGGCCATTCACTCAAAAATGCTGCCAAACGGTTGCAAATAAGCCCCTGAGAGGTTTGGCGGTCGAAACAGAAGCCTTTGTATCACAGGAAAAGAAATCAGCCCTTGACAACTTAACGGGCAGAGAAATATTTTTTTGAAAAAATCCCTAAGCCCCGGGTTCACAATCTCATCAAATATCTGACATTCGGCCATTCACTCAAAAATGCTGCCAAACGGTTGCAAATGCTCCCCTGAGAGGTTTGGCGGTCGAAACAGAAGCCTTTGTATCACAGGAAAAGAAATCAGCCCTCGAAAACTTAACCGGCAGAAAAAGATTTTTTTGAAAAAATCCCTAAGCCCCGGGGTCACAATTTCATCAAAAATCTGACTTTCGGCCATTCACTCCAAAATGCTGCCAAACGGTTGCAAATGCTCCCCTGAGAGGTTTGGCGGTCGAAACAGAAGCCTTTGTATCACAGGAAAAGAAATCAGCCCTCGACAACTTAACCGGCAGAAAAAGATTTTTTTGAAAAAATCCCTAAGCCCCGGGGTCACAATTTCATAAAAAATCTGACTTTCGGCCATTCACTCCAAATTGGTGCCAAACGGTTGCAAATGCTCCCCTGAGAGGTTTGGTGGTCGAAACAGAAGGCTTTTCATCTTAGGAAAGGAAATCAGACCTCAAAAACTTAACCGGCAGAAAAAGATTTTTTTGAAAAAATCCCTAAGCCCCGGGTTCACAATTTCATCAAAAATCTGACTTTCAGCCATTCACTCAAAAATGCTGCCAAACGGTTCCAAATGCTCCCCTTAGAGGTTTGGCGGTCGAAACAGAAGGCTTTTTATCTCAGGAAAAGAAATCAGCCCTCGACAACTTAACCGGCAGAAAAAGATTTTTTTGAAAAAATCCCTAAGCCCCGGGGTCACAATTTCATAAAAAATCTGACTTTTGGCCATTCACTCAAAAATGCTGCCAAACGGTTTCTGAGAGGTTTGGCAGTCGAAACAGAAGGCTTTTCATCTTAGGAAAAGAAATCAGCCCTCGACAGCTTAACCGGCAGAAAAAGATTTTTTTGAAAAAATCCCTTAGCCCCGGGGTCACAATTTCATCAAAAATCTGACTTTCGGCCATTCACTCAAAAATGCTGCCAAACGGTTGCAAATAAGCCCCTGAGAGGTTTGGCGGTCGAAACAGAAGCCTTTGTATAACAGGAAAAGAAATCAGCCCTCGACAACTTAACCGGCAGAAAAAGATTTTTTTGAAAAAATCCCTAAGCCCCGGGGTCACAATTTCATCAAAAATCTGACTTTCGGCCATTCACTCAAAAATGCTGCCAAACGGTTGCAAATAAGCCCCTGAGAGGTTTGGCGGTCGAAACAGAAGCCTTTGTATCACAAGAAAAGAAATCAGCCCTCGACAACTTAACGGGCAGAGAAATATTTTTTTGAAAAAATCCCTAAGCCCCGGGTTCACAATCTCATCAAATATCTGACTTTCGGCCATTCACTCAAAAATGCTGCCAAACGGTTGCAAATGCTCCCCTGAGAGGTTTGGCGGTCGAAACAGAAGCCTTTGTATCACAGGAAAAGAAATCAGCCCTCGACAACTTAACCGGCAGAAAAAGATTTTTTTGAAAAAATCCCTAAGCCCCTGGGTCACAATTTCATCAAAAATCTGATTTTCGGCCATTCACTCAAAAATGCTGCCAAACGGTTGCAAATGCTCCCCTGAGAGGTTTGGCGGTCGAAACAGAAGGCTTTTCATCTTAGCAAAAGAAATCAGCCCTCGAAAACTTAACCGGCAGAAAAAGATTTTTTTGAAAAAATCCCTAAGCTCCGGGGTCACAATTTCATCAAAAATCTGACTTTCGGCCATTCACTCAAAAATGCTGCCAAACGGATGCAAATGCTCCCCTGAGAGGTTTGGCGGTCGAAACAGAAGGCTTTTTATCTCAGGAAAAGAAATCAGCCCTCGACAACTTAACAGGCAGAAAAATATTTTTTTGAAAAAATCCCTAAGCCCCGGGGTCACAATTTCATCAAAAATCTGACTTTCGGCCATTCACTCAAAAATGCTGCCAAACGGTTTCTGAGAGGTTTGGCGGTCGAAACAGAAGGCTTTTCATCTTAGGAAAAGAAATCAGCCCTCGACAGCTTAACCGGCAGAAAAAGATTTTTTTGAAAAAATCCCTAAGCCCCGGGGTCACAATTTCATCAAAAATCTGACTTTCGGCCATTCACTCAAAAATGCTGCCAAACGGTTGCAAATAAGCCCCTGAGAGGTTTGGCGGTCGAAACAGAAGCCTTTGTATAACAGGAAAAGAAATCAGCCCTCGACAACTTAACCGGCAGAAAAAGATTTTTTTGAAAAAATCCCTAAGCCCCGGGGTCACAATTTCATCAAAAATCTGACTTTCGGCCATTCACTCCAAAATGCTGCCAAATGGTTGCAAATGCTCCCCTGAGAGGTTTGGCGGTCGAAACAGAAGGCTTTTTATCACAGGAAATGAAATCAGCCCTCGACAACTTAACGGGCAGAAAAAGATTTTTTTGAAAAAATCCCTAAGCCCCGGGGTCACAATTTCATCAAAAATCTGACTTTCGGCCATTCACTCAAAAATGCTGCCAAACGGTTGCAAATAAGCCCCTGAGAGGTTTGGCGGTCGAAACAGAAGCCTTTGTATCACAGGAAAAGAAATCAGCCCTTGACAACTTAACGGGCAGAGAAATATTTTTTTGAAAAAATCCCTAAGCCCCGGGTTCACAATCTCATCAAATATCTGACATTCGGCCATTCACTCAAAAATGCTGCCAAACGGTTGCAAATGCTCCCCTGAGAGGTTTGGCGGTCGAAACAGAAGCCTTTGTATCACAGGAAAAGAAATCAGCCCTCGAAAACTTAACCGGCAGAAAAAGATTTTTTTGAAAAAATCCCTAAGCCCCTGGGTCACAATTTCATCAAAAATCTGACTTTCGGCCATTCACTCAAAAATGCTGCCAAACGGTTGCAAATGCTCCCCTGAGAGGTTTGGCGGTCGAAACAGAAGGCTTTTTATCTCAGGAAAAGAAATCAGCCCTCGACAACTTAACCGGCAGAAAAATATTTTTTTGAAAAAATCCCTAAGCCCCGGGGTCACAATTTCATCAAAAATCTGACTTTCGGCCATTCACTCCAAAATGCTGCCAAACGGTTGCAAATGCTCCCCTGAGAGGTTTGGCGGTCGAAACAGAAGGCTTTTTATCACAGGAAAAGAAATCAGCCCTCGAAAACTTAACCGGCAGAAAAAGATTTTTTTGAAAAAATCCCTAAGCCCCTGGGTCACAATTTCATCAAAAATCTGACTTTCAGCCATTCACTCAAAAATGCTGCCAAACGGTTGGAAATGCTCCCCTGAGAGGTTTGGCGGTCGAAACAGAAGGCTTTTTATCTCAGGAAAAGAAATCAGCCCTCGACAACTTAACCGGCAGAAAAAGATTTTTTTGAAAAAATCCCTAAGCCCCGGGGTCACAATTTCATCCAAAATCTGACTTTCGGCCATTCACTCAAAAATGCTGCCAAACGGTTGCAAATAAGCCCCTGAGAGGTTTGGCGGTCGAAACAGAAGCCTTTGTATCACAGGAAAAGAAATCAGCCCTCGACAACTTAACGGGCAGAGAAATATTTTTTTGAAAAAATCCCTAAGCCCCGGGGTCACAATCTCATCAAAAATCTGACTTTCGGCCATTCACTCAAAAATGCTGCCAAACGGTTGCAAATGCTCCCCTGAGAGGTTTGGCGGTCGAAACAGAAGCCTTTGTATTACAGGAAAAGAAATCAGCCCTTGAAAACTTAACCGGCAGAAAAAGATTTTTTTGAAAAAATCCCTAAGCCCCTGGGTCACAATTTCATCAAAAATCTGACTTTCAGCCATTCACTCAAAAATGCTGCCAAACGGTTGCAAATGCTCGCCTGAGAGGTTTGGCGGTCGAAACAGAAGGCTTTTTATCACAGGAAAAGAAATCAGCCCTCGACAACTTAACCGGCAGAAAAAGATTTTTTTGAAAAAATCCCTAAGCCCCGGGGTCACAATTTCATAAAAAATCTGACTTTCGGCCATTCACTCAAAAATGCTGCCAAACGGTTGCAAATGCTCCCCTGAGAGGTTTGGCGGTCGAAACAGAAGGCTTTTTATCTCAGGAAAAGAAATCAGCCCTCGACATCTTAACCAGCAGAAAAAGATTTTTTTGAAAAAATCCCTAAGCCCCGGGGTCACAATTTCATCAAAAATCTGACTTTCGGCCATTCACTCCAAAATGCTGCCAAACGGTTGCAAATGCTCCCCTGAGAGGTTTGGCGGTCGAAACAGAAGCCTTTGTATCACAGGAAAAGAAATCAGCCCTCGACAACTTAACCGGCAGAAAAAGATTTTTTTGAAAAAATCCCTAAGCCCCGGGGTCACAATTTCATAAAAAATCTGACTTTCGGCCATTCACTCCAAATTGGTGCCAAACGGTTGCAAATGCTCCCCTGAGAGGTTTGGTGGTCGAAACAGAAGGCTTTTCATCTTAGGAAAGGAAATCAGCCCTCAAAAACTTAACCGGCAGAAAAAGATTTTTTTGAAAAAATCCCTAAGCCCCGGGGTCACAATTTCATAAAAAATCTGACTTTCGGCCATTCACTCCAAATTGGTGCCAAACGGTTGCAAATGCTCCCCTGAGAGGTTTGGTGGTCGAAACAGAAGGCTTTTTATCTCAGGAAAAGAAATCAGCCCTCGACAACTTAACCGGCAGAAAAAGATTTTTTTGAAAAAATCCCTAAGCCCCGGGGTCACAATTTCATAAAAAATCTGACTTTTGGCCATTCACTCAAAAATGCTGCCAAACGGTTTCTGAGAGGTTTGGCAGTCGAAACAGAAGGCTTTTCATCTTAGGAAAAGAAATCAGCCCTCGACAGCTTAACCGGCAGAAAAAGATTTTTTTGAAAAAATCCCTAAGCCCCGGGGTCACAATTTCATCAAAAATCTGACTTTCGGCCATTCACTCAAAAATGCTGCCAAACGGTTGCAAATAAGCCCCTGAGAGGTTTGGCGGTCGAAACAGAAGCCTTTGTATAACAGGAAAAGAAATCAGCCCTCGACAACTTAACCGGCAGAAAAAGATTTTTTTGAAAAAATCCCTAAGCCCCGGGGTCACAATTTCATCAAAAATCTGACTTTCGGCCATTCACTCAAAAATGCTGCCAAACGGTTGCAAATAAGCCCCTGAGAGGTTTGGCGGTCGAAACAGAAGCCTTTGTATCACAAGAAAAGAAATCAGCCCTCGACAACTTAACGGGCAGAGAAATATTTTTTTGAAAAAATCCCTAAGCCCCGGGTTCACAATCTCATCAAATATCTGACTTTCGGCCATTCACTCAAAAATGCTGCCAAACGGTTGCAAATGCTCCCCTGAGAGGTTTGGCGGTCGAAACAGAAGCCTTTGTATCACAGGAAAAGAAATCAGCCCTCGACAACTTAACCGGCAGAAAAAGATTTTTTTGAAAAAATCCCTAAGCCCCTGGGTCACAATTTCATCAAAAATCTGATTTTCGGCCATTCACTCAAAAATGCTGCCAAACGGTTGCAAATGCTCCCCTGAGAGGTTTGGCGGTCGAAACAGAAGGCTTTTTATCTCAGGAAAAGAAATCAGCCCTCGACAACTTAACAGGCAGAAAAATATTTTTTTGAAAAAATCCCTAAGCCCCGGGGTCACAATTTCATCAAAAATCTGACTTTCGGCCATTCACTCCAAAATGCTGCCAAACGGTTGCAAATGCTCCCCTGAGAGGTTTGGCGGTCGAAACAGAAGGCTTTTTATCACAGGAAAAGAAATCAGCCCTCGAAAACTTAACCGGCAGAAAAAGATTTTTTTGAAAAAATCCCTAAGCCCCTGGGTCACAATTTCATCAAAAATCTGACTTTCAGCCATTCACTCAAAAATGCTGCCAAACGGTTGCAAATGCTCCCCTGAGAGGTTTGGCGGTCGAAACAGAAGGCTTTTTATCTCAGGAAAAGAAATCAGCCCTTGACAACTTAACCGGCAGAAAAAGATTTTTTTGAAAAAATCCCTAAGCCCCGGCGTCACAATTTCATCAAAAATCTGACTATCGGCCATTCACTCAAAAATGCTGCCAAACGGTTGCAAATGCTCCCCTGAGAGGTTTGGCGGTCGAAACAGAAGGCTTTTTATCTCAGGAAAAGAAATCAGCCCTCGACAACTTAACCAGCAGAAAAAGATTTTTTTGAAAAAATCCCTAAGCCCCGGGGTCACAATTTCATAAAAAATCTGACTTTTGGCCATTCACTCAAAAATGCTGCCAAACGGTTGCAAATGTTCCCCTGAGAGGTTTGGCGGTCGAAACAGAAGGCTTTTTATCACAGGAAAAGAAATCAGCCCTCGAAAACTTAACCGGAAGAAAAAGATTTTTTTGAAAAAATCCCTAAGCCCCGGGGTCACAATTTCATAAAAAATCTGACTTTTGGCCATTCACTCAAAAATGCTGCCAAACGGTTTCTGAGAGGTTTGGCGGTCGAAACAGAAGGCTTTTCATCTTAGGAAAAGATATCAGCCCTCGACAACTTAACCGGCAGAAAAAGATTTTTTTGAAAAATTCCCTAAGCCCCGGGGTCACAATTTCATCAAAAATCTGACTTTCGGCCATTCACTCCAAAATGGTGCCAAACGGTTGCAAATGCTCCCCAGAGAGGTTTGGCGGTCGAAACAGAAGGCTTTTTATCACAGGAAAAGAAATCAGCCCTTGAAAACTTAACCGGCAGAAAAAGATTTTTTTGAAAAAATCCCTAAGCCCCTGGGTCACAATTTCATCAAAAATCTGATTTTCGGCCATTCACTCAAAAATGCTGCCAAACGGTTGCAAATGCTCCCCTGAGAGGTTTGGCTGTCGAAACAGAAGGCTTTTCATCTTAGCAAAAGAAATCAGCCCTCAAAAACTTAACGGGCAGAAAAATATTTCTTTGAAAAAATCCCTAAGCCCCGGGGTCACAATTTCATCAAAAATCTGACTTTCGGCCATTCACTCAAAAATGCTGCCAAACGGTTGCAAATAAGCCCCTGAGAGGTTTGGCGGTCGAAACAGAAGCCTTTGTATCACAGGAAAAGAAATCAGCCCTCGACAACTTAACGGGCAGAGAAATATTTTTTTGAAAAAATCCCTAAGCCCCGGGGTCACAATCTCATCAAAAATCTGACTTTCGGCCATTCACTCAAAAATGCTGCCAAACGGTTGCAAATGCTCCCCTGAGAGGTTTGGCGGTCGAAACAGAAGCCTTTGTATTACAGGGAAAGAAATCAGCCCTTGAAAACTTAACCGGCAGAAAAAGATTTTTTTGAAAAAATCCCTAAGCCCCTGGGTCACAATTTCATCAAAAATCTGACTTTCAGCCATTCACTCAAAAATGCTGCCAAACGGTTGCAAATGCTCCCCTGAGAGGTTTGGCGGTCGAAACAGAAGGCTTTTTATCACAGGAAAAGAAATCAGCCCTCGACAACTTAACCGGCAGAAAAAGATTTTTTTGAAAAAATCCCTAAGCCCCGGGGTCACAATTTCATAAAAAATCTGACTTTCGGCCATTCACTCAAAAATGCTGCCAAACGGTTGCAAATGCTCCCCTGAGAGGTTTGGCGGTCGAAACAGAAGGCTTTTTATCTCAGGAAAAGAAATCAGCCCTCGACATCTTAACCAGCAGAAAAAGATTTTTTTGAAAAAATCCCTAAGCCCCGGGGTCACAATTTCATCAAAAATCTGACTTTCGGCCATTCACTCCAAAATGCTGCCAAACGGTTGCAAATGCTCCCCTGAGAGGTTTGGCGGTCGAAACAGAAGCCTTTGTATCACAGGAAAAGAAATCAGCCCTCGACAACTTAACCGGCAGAAAAAGATTTTTTTGAAAAAATCCCTAAGCCCCGGGGTCACAATTTCATAAAAAATCTGACTTTCGGCCATTCACTCCAAATTGGTGCCAAACGGTTGCAAATGCTCCCCTGAGAGGTTTGGTGGTCGAAACAGAAGGCTTTTCATCTTAGGAAAGGAAATCAGCCCTCAAAAACTTAACCGGCAGAAAAAGATTTTTTTGAAAAAATCCCTAAGCCCCGGGGTCACAATTTCATAAAAAATCTGACTTTCGGCCATTCACTCCAAATTGGTGCCAAACGGTTGCAAATGCTCCCCTGAGAGGTTTGGTGGTCGAAACAGAAGGCTTTTTATCTCAGGAAAAGAAATCAGCCCTCGACAACTTAACCGGCAGAAAAAGATTTTTTTGAAAAAATCCCTAAGCCCCGGGGTCACAATTTCATAAAAAATCTGACTTTTGGCCATTCACTCAAAAATGCTGCCAAACGGTTTCTGAGAGGTTTGGCAGTCGAAACAGAAGGCTTTTCATCTTAGGAAAAGAAATCAGCCCTCGACAGCTTAACCGGCAGAAAAAGATTTTTTTGAAAAAATCCCTAAGCCCCGGGGTCACAATTTCATCAAAAATCTGACTTTCGGCCATTCACTCAAAAATGCTGCCAAACGGTTGCAAATAAGCCCCTGAGAGGTTTGGCGGTCGAAACAGAAGCCTTTGTATAACAGGAAAAGAAATCAGCCCTCGACAACTTAACCGGCAGAAAAAGATTTTTTTGAAAAAATCCCTAAGCCCCGGGGTCACAATTTCATCAAAAATCTGACTTTCGGCCATTCACTCAAAAATGCTGCCAAACGGTTGCAAATAAGCCCCTGAGAGGTTTGGCGGTCGAAACAGAAGCCTTTGTATCACAAGAAAAGAAATCAGCCCTCGACAACTTAACGGGCAGAGAAATATTTTTTTGAAAAAATCCCTAAGCCCCGGGTTCACAATCTCATCAAATATCTGACTTTCGGCCATTCACTCAAAAATGCTGCCAAACGGTTGCAAATGCTCCCCTGAGAGGTTTGGCGGTCGAAACAGAAGCCTTTGTATCACAGGAAAAGAAATCAGCCCTCGACAACTTAACCGGCAGAAAAAGATTTTTTTGAAAAAATCCCTAAGCCCCTGGGTCACAATTTCATCAAAAATCTGATTTTCGGCCATTCACTCAAAAATGCTGCCAAACGGTTGCAAATGCTCCCCTGAGAGGTTTGGCGGTCGAAACAGAAGGCTTTTTATCTCAGGAAAAGAAATTAGCCCTCGACAACTTAACAGGCAGAAAAATATTTTTTTGAAAAAATCCCTAAGCCCCGGGGTCACAATTTCATCAAAAATCTGACTTTCGGCCATTCACTCCAAAATGCTGCCAAACGGTTGCAAATGCTCTCCTGAGAGGTTTGGCCTTCGAAACAGAAGGCTTTTTATCACAGGAAAAGAAATCAGCCCTCGAAAACTTAACCGGCAGAAAAAGATTTTTTTGAAAAAATCCCTAAGCCCCTGGGTCACAATTTCATCAAAAATCTGACTTTCAGCCATTCACTCAAAAATGCTGCCAAACGGTTGCAAATGCTCCCCTGAGAGGTTTGGCGGTCGAAACAGAAGGCTTTTTATCTCAGGAAAAGAAATCAGCCCTTGACAACTTAACCGGCAGAAAAAGATTTTTTTGAAAAAATCCCTAAGCCCCGGCGTCACAATTTCATCAAAAATCTGACTATCGGCCATTCACTCAAAAATGCTGCCAAACGGTTGCAAATGCTCCCCTGAGAGGTTTGGCGGTCGAAACAGAAGGCTTTTTATCTCAGGAAAAGAAATCAGCCCTCGACAACTTAACCAGCAGAAAAAGATTTTTTTGAAAAAATCCCTAAGCCCCGGGGTCACAATTTCATAAAAAATCTGACTTTTGGCCATTCACTCAAAAATGCTGCCAAACTGTTGCAAATGTTCCCCTGAGAGGATTGGCGGTCGAAACAGAAGGCTTTTTATCACAGGAAAAGAAATCAGCCCTCGAAAACTTAACCGGAAGAAAAAGATTTTTTTGAAAAAATCCCTAAGCCCCGGGGTCACAATTTCATAAAAAATCTGACTTTTGGCCATTCACTCAAAAATGCTGCCAAACGGTTTCTGAGAGGTTTGGCGGTCGAAAGAGAAGGCTTTTCATCTTAGGAAAAGATATCAGCCCTCGACAACTTAACCGGCAGAAAAAGATTTTTTTGAAAAATTCCCTAAGCCCCGGGGTCACAATTTCATCAAAAATCTGACTTTCGGCCATTCACTCCAAAATGGTGCCAAACGGTTGCAAATGCTCCCCAGAGAGGTTTGGCGGTCGAAACAGAAGGCTTTTTATCACAGGAAAAGAAATCAGCCCTTGAAAACTTAACCGGCAGAAAAAGATTTTTTTGAAAAAATCCCTAAGCCCCTGGGTCACAATTTCATCAAAAATCTGATTTTCGGCTATTCACTCAAAAATGCTGCCAAACGGTTGCAAATGCTCCCCTGAGAGGTTTGGCTGTCGAAACAGAAGGCTTTTCATCTTAGCAAAAGAAATCAGCCCTCAAAAACTTAACGGGCAGAAAAATATTTCTTTGAAAAAATCCCTAAGCCCCGGGGTCACAATTTCATCAAAAATCTGACTTTCGGCCATTCACTCCAAAATGCTGCCAAACGGTTGCTAATGCTCCCCTGAGAGCTTTGGCGGTCGAAACAGAAGTCTTTTTATCACAGGAAAAGAAATCAGCCCTCGAAAACTTAACCGGCAGAAAAAGATTTTTTTGAAAAAATCCCTAAGCCCCGGGGTCACAATTTCATCAAAAATCTGACTTTCGGCCATTCACTCAAAAATGCGGCCAAACGGTTGCAAATGCTCCCCTGAGAGGTTTGGCGGTCGAAACAGAAGCCTTTGTATCACAGGAAAAGAAATCAGCCCTCGAAAACTTAACCGGAAGAAAAAGATTTTTTTGAAAAAATCCCTAAGCCCCGGGGTCACAATTTCATCAAAAATCTGACTTTCGGCCATTCACTCCAAAATGCTGCCAAACGCTTGCAAATGTTCCCCTGAGAGGTTTGGCGGTCGAAACAGAAGGATTTTTATCACAGGAAAAGAAATCAGCCCTCGAAAACTTAACCGGAAGAAAAAGATTTTTTTGAAAAAATCCCTATGCCGCGGGGTCACAATTTCATCAAAAATCTGACTTTTGGCCATTCACTCAAAAATGCTGCCAAACGGTTTCTGAGAGGTTTGGCGGTCGAAACAGAAGGCTTTTCATCTTAGGAAAAGAAATCAGCCCTCGACAGCTTAACCGGCAGAAAAAGATTTTTTTGAAAAAATCCCTAAGCCCCGGGGTCACAATTTCATCAAAAATCTGACTTTCGGCCATTCACTCAAAAATGCTGCCAAACGGTTGCAAATAAGCCCCTGAGAGGTTTGGCGGTTGAAACAGAAGCCTTTGTATAACAGGAAAAGAAATCAGCCCTCGACAACTTAACCGGCAGAAAAAGATTTTTTTGAAAAAATCCCTAAGCCCCGGGGTCACAATTTCATCAAAAATCTGACTTTCGGCCATTCACTCCAAAATGCTGCCAAACGGTTGCAAATGCTCCCCTGAGAGGTTTGGCGGTCGAAACAGAAGGCTTTTTATCACAGGAAATGAAATCAGCCCTCGACAACTTAACGGGCAGAAAAAGATTTTTTTGAAAAAATCCCTAAGCCCCGGGGTCACAATTTCATCAAAAATCTGACTTACGGCCATTCACTCAAAAATGCTGCCAAACGGTTGCAAATGCTCCCCTGAGAGGTTTGGCGGTCGAAACAGAAGTCTTTTTATCACAGGAAAAGAAATCAGCCCTCGAAAACTTAACCGGCAGAAAAAGATTTTTTTGAAAAAATCCCTAAGCCGCGGGGTCACAATTTCATCAAAAATCTGACTTTCGGCCATTCACTCAAAAATGCTGCCAAACGGTTGCAAATGCTCCCCTGAGAGGTTTGGCGGTCGAAACAGAAGGCTTTTTATCTCAGGAAAAGAAATCAGCCCTCGACAACTTAACCAGCAGAAAAAGATTTTTTTGAAAAAATCCCTAAGCCCCGGGGTCACAATTTCATCAAAAATCTGACTTTTGGCCATTCACTCAAAAATGCTGCCAAACGGTTGCAAATGTTCCCCTGAGAGGTTTGGCGGTCGAAACAGAAGGCTTTTTATCACAGGAAAAGAAATCAGCCCTCGAAAACTTAACCGGAAGAAAAAGATTTTTTTGAAAAAATCCCTAAGCCCCGGGGTCACAATTTCATAAAAAATCTGACTTTTGGCCATTCAATCAAAAATGCTGCCAAACGGTTTCTGAGAGGTTTGGCGGTCGAAACAGAAGGCTTTTCATCTTAGGAAAAGATATCAGCCCTCGACAACTTAACCGGCAGAAAAAGATTTTTTTGAAAAATTCCCTAAGCCCCGGGGTCACAATTTCATCAAAAATCTGACTTTCGGCCATTCACTCCAAAATGGTGCCAAACGGTTGCAAATGCTCCCCAGAGAGGTTTGGCGGTCGAAACAGAAGGCTTTTTATCACAGGAAAAGAAATCAGCCCTTGAAAACTTAACCGGCAGAAAAAGATTTTTTTGAAAAAATCCCTAAGCCCCTGGGTCACAATTTCATCAAAAATCTGATTTTCGGCCATTCACTCAAAAATGCTGCCAAACGGTTGAAAATGCTCCCCTGAGAGGTTTGGCTGTCGAAACAGAAGGCTTTTCATCTTAGCAAAAGAAATCAGCCCTCAAAAACTTAACGGGCAGAAAAATATTTCTTTGAAAAAATCCCTAAGCCCCGGGGTCACAATTTCATCAAAAATCTGACTTTCGGCCATTCACTCCAAAATGCTGCCAAACGGTTGCTAATGCTCCCCTGAGAGGTTTGGCGGTCGAAACAGAAGTCTTTTTATCACAGGAAAAGAAATCAGCCCTCGAAAACTTAACCGGCAGAAAAAGATTTTTTTGAAAAAATCCCTAAGCCCCGGGGTCACAATTTCATCAAAAATCTGACTTTCGGCCATTCACTCAAAAATGCGGCCAAACGGTTGCAAATGCTCCCCTGAGAGGTTTGGCGGTCGAAACAGAAGCCTTTGTATCACAGGAAAAGAAATCAGCCCTCGAAAACTTAACTGGAAGAAAAAGATTTTTTTGAAAAAATCCCTAAGCCCCGGGGTCACAATTTCATCAAAAATCTGACTTTCGGCCATTCACTCCAAAATGCTGCCAAACGCTTGCAAATGTTCCCCTGAGAGGTTTGGCGGTCGAAACAGAAGGATTTTTATCACAGGAAAAGAAATCAGCCCTCGAAAACTTAACCGGAAGAAAAAGATTTTTTTGAAAAAATCCCTATGCCCCGGGGTCACAATTTCATAAAAAATCTGACTTTTGGCCATTCACTCAAAAATGCTGCCAAACGGTTTCTGAGAGGTTTGGCGGTCGAAACAGAAGGCTTTTCATCTTAGGAAAAGAAATCAGCCCTCGACAGCTTAACCGGCAGAAAAAGATTTTTTTGAAAAAATCCCTAAGCCCCGGGGTCACAATTTCATCAAAAATCTGACTTTCGGCCATTCACTCAAAAATGCTGCCAAACGGTTGCAAATAAGCCCCTGAGAGGTTTGGCGGTTGAAACAGAAGCCTTTGTATAACAGGAAAAGAAATCAGCCCTCGACAACTTAACCGGCAGAAAAAGATTTTTTTGAAAAAATCCCTAAGCCCCGGGGTCACAATTTCATCAAAAATCTGACTTTCGGCCATTCACTCCAAAATGCTGCCAAACGGTTGCAAATGCTCCCCTGAGAGGTTTGGCGGTCGAAACAGAAGGCTTTTTATCACAGGAAATGAAATCAGCCCTCGACAACTTAACGGGCAGAAAAAGATTTTTTTGAAAAAATCCCTAAGCCCCCGGGGTCACAATTTCATCAAAAATCTGACTTACGGCCATTCACTCAAAAATGCTGCCAAACGGTTGCAAATGCTCCCCTGAGAGGTTTGGCGGTCGAAACAGAAGTCTTTTTATCACAGGAAAAGAAATCAGCCCTCGAAAACTTAACCGGCAGAAAAAGATTTTTTTGAAAAAATCCCTAAGCCGCGGGGTCACAATTTGATCAAAAATCTGACTTTCGGCCATTCACTCAAAAATGCTGCCAAACGGTTGCAAATGCTCCCCTGAGAAGTTTGGCGGTCGAAACAGAAGGGTTTTTATCTCAGGAAAAGAAATCAGCCCTCGACAACTTAACCAGCAGAAAAAGATTTTTTTGAAAAAATCCCTAAGCCCCGGGGTCACAATTTCATCAAAAATCTGACTTTTGGCCATTCACTCAAAAATGCTGCCAAACGGTTGCAACTGCTCCCCTGAGAGGTTTGGCGGTCGAAACAGAAGGCTTTTTATCTCAGGAAAAGAAATCAGCCCTCGACAACTTAACCAGCAGAAAAAGATTTTTTTGAAAAAATCCCTAAGCCCCGGGGTCACAATTTCATCAAAAATCTGACTTTCGGCCATTCACTCCAAAATGCTGCCAAACGCTTGCAAATGTTCCCCTGAGAGGTTTAGCGGTCGAAACAGAAGGATTTTTATCACAGGAAAAGAAATCAGCCCTCGAAAACCTAACCGGAAGAAAAAGATTTTTTTGAAAAAATCCCTATGCCCCGGTGTCACAATTTCATAAAAAATCTGACTTTTGGCCATTCACTCAAAAATGCTGCCAAACGGTTTCTGAGAGGTTTGGCGGTCGAAACAGAAGGCTTTTCATCTTAGGAAAAGAAATCAGCCCTCGACAGCTTAACCGGCAGAAAAAGATTTTTTTGAAAAAATCCCTAAGCCCCGGGGTCACAATTTCATCAAAAATCTGACTTTCGGCCATTCACTCAAAAATGCTGCCAAACGGTTGCAAATAAGCCCCTGAGAGGTTTGGCGGTCGAAACAGAAGCCTTTGTATAACAGGAAAAGAAATCAGCCCTCGACAACTTAACCGGCAGAAAAAGATTTTTTTGAAAAAATCCCTAAGCCCCGGGGTCACAATTTCATCAAAAATCTGACTTTCGGCCATTCACTCCAAAATGCTGCCAAACGGTTGCAAATGCTCCCCTGAGAGGTTTGGCGGTCGAAACAGAAGGCTTTTTATCACAGGAAATGAAATCAGCCCTCGACAACTTAACGGGCAGAAAAAGATTTTTTTGAAAAAATCCCTAAGCCCCGGGGTCACAATTTCATCAAAAATCTGACTTACGGCCATTCACTCAAAAATGCTGCCAAACGGTTGCAAATGCTCCCCTGAGAGGTTTGGCGGTCGAAACAGGAGTCTTTTTATCACAGGAAAAGAAATCAGCCCTCGAAAACTTAACCGGCAGAAAAAGATTTTTTTGAAAAAATCCCTAAGCCCCGGGGTCACAATTTCATCAAAAATCTGACTTTCGGCCATTCACTCAAAAATGCTGCCAAACGGTTGCAAATGCTCCCCTGAGAGGTTTGGCGGTCGAAACAGAAGCCTTTGTATCACAGGAAAAGAAATCAGCCCTCGAAAACTTAAACGGCAGAAAAATATTTTTTTGAAAAAATCCCTAAGCCCCGGGGTCACAATTTCATCAAAAATCTGACTTTCGGCCATTCACTCCAAAATGCTGCCAAACGGTTGCAAATGCTCCCCTGAGAGGTTTGGCGGTCGAAACAGAAGGCTTTTTATCTCAGGAAAAGAAATCAGCCCTCGACAACTTAACCGGCAGAAAAAGATTTTTTTGAAAAAATCCCTAAGCCCCGGGGTCAAAATTTCATCAAAAATCTGACTTTCGGCCATTCACTCAAAAATGCTGCCAAACGGTTGCAAATGCTCCCCTGAGAGGTTTGGCGGTCGAAACAGAAGGCTTTTTATCTCAGGAAAAGAAATCAGCCCTCGACAACTTAACCAGCAGAAAAAGATTTTTTTGAAAAAATCCCTAAGCCCCGGGGTCAAAATTTCATCAAAAATCTGACTTTCGGCCATTCACTCCAAAATGCTGCCAAACGCTTGCAAATGTTCCCCTGAGAGGTTTGGCGGTCGAAACAGAAGGCTTTTTATCACAGGAAAAGAAATCAGCCCTCGAAAACTTAACCGGAAGAAAAAGATTTTTTTGAAAAAATCCCTAAGCCCCGGGGTCACAATTTCATAAAAAATCTGACTTTTGGCCATTCACTCAAAAATGCTGCCAAATGGTTTCTGAGAGGTTTGGCGGTCGAAACAGAAGGCTTTTCATCTTAGGAAAAGAAATCAGCCCTCGACAGCTTAACCGGCAGAAAAAGATTTTTTTGAGAAAATCCCTAAGCCCCGGGGTCACAATTTCATCAAAAATCTGACTTTCGGCCATTCACTCAAAAATGCTGCCTATCGGTTGCAAATAAGCCCCTGAGAGCTTTGGCGGTCGAAACAGAAGCCTTTGTATCACAGAAAAAGAAATCAGCCCTCGACAACTTAACCGGCAGAAAAAGATTTTTTTGAAAAAATCCCTAAGCCCCGGGGTCACAATTTCATCAAAAATCTGACTTACGGCCATTCACTCAAAAATGCTGCCAAAAGGTTGCAAATGCTCCCCTGAGAGGTTTGGCTATCGAAACAGAAGTCTTTTTATCACACGAAAAGAAATCAGCCCTCGAAAACTTAACCGGCAGAAAAAGATTTTTTTGAAAAAATCCCTAAGCCCCGGGGTCACAATTTCATCAAAAATCTGACTTTCCGCCATTCACTCAAAAATGCTGCCAAACGGTTGCAAATAAGCCCCTGAGAGGTTTGGCGGTCGAAACAGAAGCCTTTGTATAACAGGAAAAGAAATCAGCCCTCGACAACTTAACCGGCAGAAAAAGATTTTTTTGAAAAAATCCCTAAGCCCCGGGGTCACAATTTCATCAAAAATCTGACTTTCGGCCATTCACTCAAAAATGCTGCCAAACGGTTGCAAATAAGCCCCTGAGAGGTTTGGCGGTCGAAACAGAAGCCTTAGTATAACAGGAAAAGAAATCAGCCCTCGACAACTTAACCGGCAGAAAAAGATTTTTTTGAAAAAATCCCTAAGCCCCGGGGTCACAATTTCATCAAAAATCTGACTTTTGGCCATTCACTCCAAAATGCTGCCAAACGGTTGCAAATGCTCCCCTGAGAGGTTTGGCGGTCGAAACAGAAGGCTTTTTATCTCAGGAAAAGAAATCAGCCCTCGACAACTTAACCAGCAGAAAAAGATTTTTTTGAAAAAATCCCTAAGCCCCGGGGTCACAATTTCATCAAAAATCTGACTTTCGGCCATTCACTCCAAAATGCTGCCAAACGGTTGCAAATGCTCCCCTGAGAGGTTTGGCGGTCGAAACAGAAGGCTTTTTATCACAGGAAATGAAATCAGCCCTCGACAACTTAACGGGCAGAAAAAGATTTTTTTGAAAAAATCCCTAAGCCCCGGGGTCACAATTTCATCAAAAATCTGACTTACGGCCATTCACTCAAAAATGCTGCCAAACGGTTGCAAATGCTCCCCTGAGAGGTTTGGCGGTCGAAACAGAAGTCTTTTTATCACAGGAAAAGAAATCAGCCCTCGAAAACTTAACCGGCAGAAAAAGATTTTTTTGAAAAAATCCCTAAGCCCCGGGGTCACAATTTCATCAAAAATCTGACTTTCGGCCATTCACTCAAAAATGCTGCCAAACGGTTGCAAATGCTCCCCTGAGAGGTTTGGCGGTCGAAACAGAAGCCTTTGTATCACAGGAAAAGAAATCAGCCCTCGAAAACTTAAACGGCAGAAAAATATTTTTTTGAAAAAATCCCTAAGCCCCGGGGTCACAATTTCATCAAAAATCTGACTTTCGGCCATTCACTCCAAAATGCTGCCAAACGGTTGCAAATGCTCCCCTGAGAGGTTTGGCGGTCGAAACAGAAGGCTTTTTATCTCAGGAAAAGAAATCAGCCCTCGACAACTTAACCGGCAGAAAAAGATTTTTTTGAAAAAATCCCTAAGCCCCGGGGTCAAAATTTCATCAAAAATCTGACTTTCGGCCATTCACTCAAAAATGCTGCCAAACGGTTGCAAATGCTCCCCTGAGAGGTTTGGCGGTCGAAACAGAAGGCTTTTTATCTCAGGAAAAGAAATCAGCCCTCGACAACTTAACCAGCAGAAAAAGATTTTTTTGAAAAAATCCCTAAGCCCCGGGGTCAAAATTTCATCAAAAATCTGACTTTCGGCCATTCACTCCAAAATGCTGCCAAACGCTTGCAAATGTTCCCCTGAGAGGTTTGGCGGTCGAAACAGAAGGCTTTTTATCACAGGAAAAGAAATCAGCCCTCGAAAACTTAACCGGAAGAAAAAGATTTTTTTGAAAAAATCCCTAAGCCCCGGGGTCACAATTTCATAAAAAATCTGACTTTTGGCCATTCACTCAAAAATGCTGCCAAATGGTTTCTGAGAGGTTTGGCGGTCGAAACAGAAGGCTTTTCATCTTAGGAAAAGAAATCAGCCCTCGACAGCTTAACCGGCAGAAAAAGATTTTTTTGAGAAAATCCCTAAGCCCCGGGGTCACAATTTCATCAAAAATCTGACTTTCGGCCATTCACTCAAAAATGCTGCCTATCGGTTGCAAATAAGCCCCTGAGAGCTTTGGCGGTCGAAACAGAAGCCTTTGTATCACAGAAAAAGAAATCAGCCCTCGACAACTTAACCGGCAGAAAAAGATTTTTTTGAAAAAATCCCTAAGCCCCGGGGTCACAATTTCATCAAAAATCTGACTTACGGCCATTCACTCAAAAATGCTGCCAAAAGGTTGCAAATGCTCCCCTGAGAGGTTTGGCTATCGAAACAGAAGTCTTTTTATCACAGGAAAAGAAATCAGCCCTCGAAAACTTAACCGGCAGAAAAAGATTTTTTTGAAAAAATCCCTAAGCCCCGGGGTCACAATTTCATCAAAAATCTGACTTTCCGCCATTCACTCAAAAATGCTGCCAAACGGTTGCAAATAAGCCCCTGAGAGGTTTGGCGGTCGAAACAGAAGCCTTTGTATAACAGGAAAAGAAATCAGCCCTCGACAACTTAACCGGCAGAAAAAGATTTTTTTGAAAAAATCCCTAAGCCCCGGGGTCACAATTTCATCAAAAATCTGACTTTCGGCCATTCACTCAAAAATGCTGCCAAACGGTTGCAAATAAGCCCCTGAGAGGTTTGGCGGTCGAAACAGAAGCCTTAGTATAACAGGAAAAGAAATCAGCCCTCGACAACTTAACCGGCAGAAAAAGATTTTTTTGAAAAAATCCCTAAGCCCCGGGGTCACAATTTCATCAAAAATCTGACTTTTGGCCATTCACTCCAAAATGCTGCCAAACGGTTGCAAATGCTCCCCTGAGAGGTTTGGCGGTCGAAACAGAAGGCTTTTTATCTCAGGAAAAGAAATCAGCCCTCGACAACTTAACCAGCAGAAAAAGATTTTTTTGAAAAAATCCCTAAGCCCCGGGGTCACAATTTCATCAAAAATCTGACTTTCGGCCATTCACTCCAAAATGCTGCCAAACGCTTGCAAATGTTCCCCTGAGAGGTTTGGCGGTCGAAACAGAAGGATTTTTATCACAGGAAAAGAAATCAGCCCTCGAAAACCTAACCGGAAGAAAAAGATTTTTTTGAAAAAATCCCTATGCCCCGGGGTCACAATTTCATAAAAAATCTGACTTTTGGCCATTCACTCAAAAATGCTGCCAAACGGTTTCTGAGAGGTTTGGCGGTCGAAACAGAAGGCTTTTCATCTTAGGAAAAGAAATCAGCCCTCGACAGCTTAACCGGCAGAAAAAGATTTTTTTGAAAAAATCCCTAAGCCCCGGGGTCACAATTTCATCAAAAATCTGACTTTCGGCCATTCACTCAAAAATGCTGCCAAACGGTTGCAAATAAGCCCCTGAGAGGTTTGGCGGTCGAAACAGAAGCCTTTGTATAACAGGAAAAGAAATCAGCCCTCGACAACTTAACCGGCAGAAAAAGATTTTTTTGAAAAAATCCCTAAGCCCCGGGGTCACAATTTCATCAAAAATCTGACTTTCGGCCATTCACTCCAAAATGCTGCCAAACGGTTGCAAATGCTCCCCTGAGAGGTTTGGCGGTCGAAACAGAAGGCTTTTTATCACAGGAAATGAAATCAGCCCTCGACAACTTAACGGGCAGAAAAAGATTTTTTTGAAAAAATCCCTAAGCCCCGGGGTCACAATTTCATCAAAAATCTGACTTACGGCCATTCACTCAAAAATGCTGCCAAACGGTTGCAAATGCTCCCCTGAGAGGTTTGGCGGTCGAAACAGAAGTCTTTTTATCACAGGAAAAGAAATCAGCCCTCGAAAACTTAACCGGCAGAAAAAGATTTTTTTGAAAAAATCCCTAAGCCCCGGGGTCACAATTTCATCAAAAATCTGACTTTCGGCCATTCACTCAAAAATGCTGCCAAACGGTTGCAAATGCTCCCCTGAGAGGTTTGGCGGTCGAAACAGAAGCCTTTGTATCACAGGAAAAGAAATCAGCCCTCGAAAACTTAAACGGCAGAAAAATATTTTTTTGAAAAAATCCCTAAGCCCCGGGGTCACAATTTCATCAAAAATCTGACTTTCGGCCATTCACTCCAAAATGCTGCCAAACGGTTGCAAATGCTCCCCTGAGAGGTTTGGCGGTCGAAACAGAAGGCTTTTTATCTCAGGAAAAGAAATCAGCCCTCGACAACTTAACCGGCAGAAAAAGATTTTTTTGAAAAAATCCCTAAGCCCCGGGGTCAAAATTTCATCAAAAATCTGACTTTCGGCCATTCACTCAAAAATGCTGCCAAACGGTTGCAAATGCTCCCCTGAGAGGTTTGGCGGTCGAAACAGAAGGCTTTTTATCTCAGGAAAAGAAATCAGCCCTCGACAACTTAACCAGCAGAAAAAGATTTTTTTGAAAAAATCCCTAAGCCCCGGGGTCAAAATTTCATCAAAAATCTGACTTTCGGCCATTCACTCCAAAATGCTGCCAAACGCTTGCAAATGTTCCCCTGAGAGGTTTGGCGGTCGAAACAGAAGGCTTTTTATCACAGGAAAAGAAATCAGCCCTCGAAAACTTAACCGGAAGAAAAAGATTTTTTTGAAAAAATCCCTAAGCCCCGGGGTCACAATTTCATAAAAAATCTGACTTTTGGCCATTCACTCAAAAATGCTGCCAAATGGTTTCTGAGAGGTTTGGCGGTCGAAACAGAAGGCTTTTCATCTTAGGAAAAGAAATCAGCCCTCGACAGCTTAACCGGCAGAAAAAGATTTTTTTGAGAAAATCCCTAAGCCCCGGGGTCACAATTTCATCAAAAATCTGACTTTCGGCCATTCACTCAAAAATGCTGCCTATCGGTTGCAAATAAGCCCCTGAGAGCTTTGGCGGTCGAAACAGAAGCCTTTGTATCACAGAAAAAGAAATCAGCCCTCGACAACTTAACCGGCAGAAAAAGATTTTTTTGAAAAAATCCCTAAGCCCCGGGGTCACAATTTCATCAAAAATCTGACTTACGGCCATTCACTCAAAAATGCTGCCAAAAGGTTGCAAATGCTCCCCTGAGAGGTTTGGCTATCGAAACAGAAGTCTTTTTATCACAGGAAAAGAAATCAGCCCTCGAAAACTTAACCGGCAGAAAAAGATTTTTTTGAAAAAATCCCTAAGCCCCGGGGTCACAATTTCATCAAAAATCTGACTTTCCGCCATTCACTCAAAAATGCTGCCAAACGGTTGCAAATAAGCCCCTGAGAGGTTTGGCGGTCGAAACAGAAGCCTTTGTATAACAGGAAAAGAAATCAGCCCTCGACAACTTAACCGGCAGAAAAAGATTTTTTTGAAAAAATCCCTAAGCCCCGGGGTCACAATTTCATCAAAAATCTGACTTTCGGCCATTCACTCAAAAATGCTGCCAAACGGTTGCAAATAAGCCCCTGAGAGGTTTGGCGGTCGAAACAGAAGCCTTAGTATAACAGGAAAAGAAATCAGCCCTCGACAACTTAACCGGCAGAAAAAGATTTTTTTGAAAAAATCCCTAAGCCCCGGGGTCACAATTTCATCAAAAATCTGACTTTTGGCCATTCACTCCAAAATGCTGCCAAACGGTTGCAAATGCTCCCCTGAGAGGTTTGGCGGTCGAAACAGAAGGCTTTTTATCTCAGGAAAAGAAATCAGCCCTCGACAACTTAACCAGCAGAAAAAGATTTTTTTGAAAAAATCCCTAAGCCCCGGGGTCACAATTTCATCAAAAATCTGACTTTCGGCCATTCACTCCAAAATGCTGCCAAACGCTTGCAAATGTTCCCCTGAGAGGTTTGGCGGTCGAAACAGAAGGATTTTTATCACAGGAAAAGAAATCAGCCCTCGAAAACCTAACCGGAAGAAAAAGATTTTTTTGAAAAAATCCCTATGCCCCGGGGTCACAATTTCATAAAAAATCTGACTTTTGGCCATTCACTCAAAAATGCTGCCAAACGGTTTCTGAGAGGTTTGGCGGTCGAAACAGAAGGCTTTTCATCTTAGGAAAAGAAATCAGCCCTCGACAGCTTAACCGGCAGAAAAAGATTTTTTTGAAAAAATCCCTAAGCCCCGGGGTCACAATTTCATCAAAAATCTGACTTTCGGCCATTCACTCAAAAATGCTGCCAAACGGTTGCAAATAAGCCCCTGAGAGGTTTGGCGGTCGAAACAGAAGCCTTTGTATAACAGGAAAAGAAATCAGCCCTCGACAACTTAACCGGCAGAAAAAGATTTTTTTGAAAAAATCCCTAAGCCCCGGGGTCACAATTTCATCAAAAATCTGACTTTCGGCCATTCACTCCAAAATGCTGCCAAACGGTTGCAAATGCTCCCCTGAGAGGTTTGGCGGTCGAAACAGAAGGCTTTTTATCACAGGAAATGAAATCAGCCCTCGACAACTTAACGGGCAGAAAAAGATTTTTTTGAAAAAATCCCTAAGCCCCGGGGTCACAATTTCATCAAAAATCTGACTTACGGCCATTCACTCAAAAATGCTGCCAAACGGTTGCAAATGCTCCCCTGAGAGGTTTGGCGGTCGAAACAGAAGTCTTTTTATCACAGGAAAAGAAATCAGCCCTCGAAAACTTAACCGGCAGAAAAAGATTTTTTTGAAAAAATCCCTAAGCCCCGGGGTCACAATTTCATCAAAAATCTGACTTTCGGCCATTCACTCAAAAATGCTGCCAAACGGTTGCAAATGCTCCCCTGAGAGGTTTGGCGGTCGAAACAGAAGCCTTTGTATCACAGGAAAAGAAATCAGCCCTCGAAAACTTAAACGGCAGAAAAATATTTTTTTGAAAAAATCCCTAAGCCCCGGGGTCACAATTACATCAAAAATCTGACTTTCGTCCATTCACTCCAAAATGCTGCCAAACGGTTGCAAATGCTCCCCTGAGAGGTTTGGCGGTCGAAACAGAAGGCTTTTTATCTCAGGAAAAGAAATCAGCCCTCGACAACTTAACCGGCAGAAAAAGATTTTTTTGAAAAAATCCCTAAGCCCCGGGGACAAAATTTCATCAAAAATCTGACTTTCGGCCATTCACTCAAAAATGCTGCCAAACGGTTGCAAATGCTCCCCTGAGAGGTTTGGCGGTCGAAACAGAAGGCTTTTTATCTCAGGAAAAGAAATCAGCCCTCGACAACTTAACCAGCAGAAAAAGATTTTTTTGAAAAAATCCCTAAGCCCCGGGGTCACAATTTCATCAAAAATCTGACTTTCGGCCATTCACTCCAAAATGCTGCCAAACGCTTGCAAATGTTCCCCTGAGAGGTTTGGCGGTCGAAACAGAAGGCTTTTTATCACAGGAAAAGAAATCAGCCCTCGAAAACTTAACCGGAAGAAAAAGATTTTTTTGAAAAAATCCCTAAGCCCCGGGGTCACAATTTCATAAAAAATCTGACTTTTGGCCATTCACTCAAAAATGCTGCCAAATGGTTTCTGAGAGGTTTGGCGGTCGAAACAGAAGGCTTTTCATCTTAGGAAAAGAAATCAGCCCTCGACAGCTTAACCGGCAGAAAAAGATTTTTTTGAGAAAATCCCTAAGCCCCGGGGTCACAATTTCATCAAAAATCTGACTTTCGGCCATTCACTCAAAAATGCTGCCTATCGGTTGCAAATAAGCCCCTGAGAGCTTTGGCGGTCGAAACAGAAGCCTTTGTATCACAGAAAAAGAAATCAGCCCTCGACAACTTAACCGGCAGAAAAAGATTTTTTTGAAAAAATCCCTAAGCCCCGGGGTCACAATTTCATCAAAAATCTGACTTACGGCCATTCACTCAAAAATGCTGCCAAACGGTTGCAAATGCTCCCCTGAGAGGTTTGGCTATCGAAACAGAAGTCTTTTTATCACAGGAAAAGAAATCAGCCCTCGAAAACTTAACCGGCAGAAAAAGATTTTTTTGAAAAAATCCCTAAGCCCCGGGGTCACAATTTCATCAAAAATCTGACTTTCCGCCATTCACTCAAAAATGCTGCCAAACGGTTGCAAATAAGCCCCTGAGAGGTTTGGCGGTCGAAACAGAAGCCTTTGTATAACAGGAAAAGAAATCAGCCCTCGACAACTTAACCGGCAGAAAAAGATTTTTTTGAAAAAATCCCTAAGCCCCGGGGTCACAATTTCATCAAAAATCTGACTTTCGGCCATTCACTCAAAAATGCTGCCAAACGGTTGCAAATAAGCCCCTGAGAGGTTTGGCGGTCGAAACAGAAGCCTTAGTATAACAGGAAATGAAATCAGCCCTCGACAACTTAACCGGCAGAAAAAGATTTTTTTGAAAAAATCCCTAAGCCCCGGGGTCACAATTTCATCAAAAATCTGACTTACGGCCATTCACTCCAAAATGCTGCCAAACGGTTGCAAATGCTCCCCTGAGAGGTTTGGCGGTCGAAACAGAAGTCTTTTTATCACAGGAAAAGAAATCAGCCCTCGAAAACTTAACCGGCAGAAAAAGATTTTTTTGAAAAAATCCCTAAGCCCCGGGGTCACAATTTCATCAAAAATCTGACTTTCGGCCATTCACTCAAAAATGCTGCCAAACGGTTGCAAATGCTCCCCTGAGAGGTTTGGCGGTCGAAACAGAAGGCTTTTTATCTCAGGAAAAGAAATCAGCCCTCGACAACTTAACCAGCAGAAAAAGATTTTTTTGAAAAAATCCCTAAGCCCCGGGGTCACAATTTCATCAAAAATCTGACTTTCGGCCATTCACTCAAAAATGCTGCCAAACGGTTGCAAATGCTCCCCTGAGAGGTTTGGCGGTCGAAACAGAAGGCTTTTTATCTCAGGAAAAGAAATCAGCCCTCGACAACTTAACCAGCAGAAAAAGATTTTTTTGAAAAAATCCCGAAGCCCCGGGGTCACAATTTCATCAAAAATCTGACTTTCGGCCATTCACTCCAAAATGCTGCCAAACGGTTTCTGAGAGGTTTGGCGGTCGAAACAGAAGGCTTTTCATCTTAGGAAAAGAAATCAGCCCTCGACAGCTTAACCGGCAGAAAAAGATTTTTTTGAAAAAATCCCTAAGCCCCGGGGTCACAATTTCATCAAAAATCTGACTTTCGGCCATTCACTCAAAAATGCTGCCAAACGGTTGCAAATAAGCCCCTGAGAGGTTTGGCGGTCGAAACAGAAGCCCTTGTATAACAGGAAAAGAAATCAGCCCTCGACAACTTAAACGGCAGAAAAAGATTTTTTTGAAAAAATCCCTAAGCCCCGGGGTCACAATTTCATCAAAAATCTGACTTTCGGCCATTCACTCCAAAATGCTGCCAAACGGTTGCAAATGCTCCCCTGAGAGGTTTGGCGGTCGAAACAGAAGGCTTTTTATCACAGGAAATGAAATCAGCCCTCGACAACTTAACGGGCAGAAAAAGATTTTTTTGAAAAAATCCCTAAGCCCCGGGGTCACAATTTCATCAAAAATCTGACTTACGGCCATTCACTCAAAAATGCTGCCAAACGGTTGCAAATGCTCCCCTGAGAGGTTTGGCGGTCGAAACAGAAGTCTTTTTATCACAGGAAAAGAAATCAGCCCTCGAAAACTTAACCGGCAGAAAAAGATTTTTTTGAAAAAATCCCTAAGCCCCGGGGTCACAATTTCATCAAAAATCTGACTTTCGGCCATTCACTCAAAAATGCTGCCAAACGGTTGCAAATGCTCCCCTGAGAGGTTTGGCGGTCGAAACAGAAGGCTTTTTATCTCAGGAAAAGAAATCAGCCCTCGACAACTTAACCAGCAGAAAAAGATTTTTTTGAAAAAATCCCGAAGCCCCGGGGTCACAATTTCATCAAAAATCTGACTTTCGGCCATTCACTCCAAAATGCTGCCAAACGCTTGCAAATGTTCCCCTGAGAGGTTTGGCGGTCGAAACAGAAGGCTTTTTATCACAGGAAAAGAAATCAGCCCTCGAAAACTTAACCGGAAGAAAAAGATTTTTTTGAAAAAATCCCTAAGCCCCGGGGTCACAATTTCATAAAAAATCTGACTTTTGGCCATTCACTCAAAAATGCTGCCAAACGGTTTCTGAGAGGTTTGGCGGTCGAAACAGAAGGCTTTTCATCTTAGGAAAAGAAATCAGCCCTCGACAGCTTAACCGGCAGAAAAAGATTTTTTTGAAAAAATCCCTAAGCCCCGGGGTCACAATTTCATCAAAAATCTGACTTTCGGCCATTCACTCAAAATGCTGCCAAACGGTTGCAAATAAGCCCCTGAGAGTTTTCGCGGTCGAAACAGAAGCCTTTGTATAACAGGAAAAGAAATCAGCCCTCGACAACTTAACCGGCAGAAAAAGATTTTTTTGAAAAAATTCCTAAGCCCCGTGGTCACAATTTCATCAAAAATCTGACTTTCGGCCATTCACTCCAAAATGCTGCCAAACGGTTGCAAATGCTCCCCTGAGAGGTTTGGCGGTCGAAACAGAAGGCTTTTTATCACAGGAAATGAAATCAGCCCTCTACAACTTAACGGGCAGAAAAAGATTTTTTTGAAAAAGTCCCTAAGCCCCGGGGTCACAATTTCATCAAAAATCTGACTTACGGCCATTCACTCAAAAATGCTGCCAAACGGTTGCAAATGCTCCCCTGAGAGGTTTGGCGGTCGAAACAGAAGTCTTTTTATCACAGGAAAAGAAATCAGCCCTCGAAAACTTAACCGGCAGAAAAATATTTTTTTGAAAAAATCCCTAAGCCCCGGGGTCACAATTTCATCAAAAATCTGACTTTCGGCCATTCACTCAAAAATGCTGCCAAACGGTTGCAAATGCTCCCCTGAGAGGTTTGGCGGTCGAAACAGAAGCCTTTGTATCACAGGAAAAGAAATCAGCCCTCGAAAACTTAAACGGCAGAAAAAGATTTTTTTGAAAAAATCCCTAAGCCCCGGGGTCACAATTTCATCAAAAATCTGACTTTCGGCCATTCACTCCAAAATGCTGCCAAACGGTTGCAAATGCTCCCCTGAGAGGTTTGGCGGTCGAAACACAAGGCTTTTTATCTCAGGAAAAGAAATCAGCCCTTGACAACTTAACCGGCAGAAAAAGATTTTTTTGAAAAAATCCCTAAGCCCCGGGGTCACAATTTCATAAAAAATCTGACTTTCGGCCATTCACTCAAAAATGCTGCCAAACGGTTGCAAATGCTCCCCTGAGAGGTTTGGCGGTCGAAACAGAAGGCTTTTTATCTCAGGAAAAGAAATCAGCCCTCGAAAACTTAACCAGCAAAAAAAGATTTTTTTGAAAAAATCCCTAAGCCCCGGGGTCACAATTTCATCAAAAATTTGACTTTCGGCCATTCACTCCAAAATGCTGCCAAACGGTTGCAAATGCTCCCCTGAGAGGTTTGGCGGTCGAAACAGAAGGCTTTTTATCACAGGAAATGAAATCAGCCCTCGACAACTTAACGGGCAGAAAAAGATTTTTTTGAAAAAATCCCTAAGCCCCGGGGTCACAATTTCATCAAAAATCTGACTTACGGCCATTCACTCAAAAATGCTGCCAAACGGTTGCAAATGCTCCCCTGAGAGGTTTGGCGGTCGAAACCGAAGTCTTTTTATCACAGGAAAAGAAATCAGCCCTCGAAAACTTAACCGGCAGAAAAAGATTTTTTTGAAAAAATCCCTAAGCCCCGGGGTCACAATTTCATCAAAAATCTGACTTTCGGCCATTCACTCAAAAATGCTGCCAAACGGTTGCAAATGCTCCCCTGAGAGGTTTGGCGGTCGAAACAGAAGGCTTTTTATCTCAGGAAAAGAAATCAGCCCTCGACAACTTAACCAGCAGAAAAAGATTTTTTTGAAAAAATCCCGAAGCCCCGGGGTCACAATTTCATCAAAAATCTGACTTTCGGCCATTCACTCCAAAATGCTGCCAAACGCTTGCAAATGTTCCCCTGAGAGGTTTGGCGGTCGAAACAGAAGGCTTTTTATCACAGGAAAAGAAATCAGCCCTCGAAAACTTAACCGGAAGAAAAAGATTTTTTTGAAAAAATCCCTAAGCCCCGGGGTCACAATTTCATAAAAAATCTGACTTTTGGCCATTCACTCAAAAATGCTGCCAAACGGTTTCTGAGAGGTTTGGCGGTCGAAACAGAAGGCTTTTCATCTTAGGAAAAGAAATCAGCCCTCAACAGCTTAACCGGCAGAAAAAGATTTTTTTGAAAAAATCCCTAAGCCCCGGGGTCACAATTTCATCAAAAATCTGACTTTCGGCCATTCACTCAAAATGCTGCCAAACGGTTGCAAATAAGCCCCTGAGAGTTTTCGCGGTCGAAACAGAAGCCTTTGTATAACAGGAAAAGAAATCAGCCCTCGACAACTTAACCAGCAGAAAAAGATTTTTTTGAAAAAATTCCTAAGCCCCGTGGTCACAATTTCATCAAAAATCTGACTTTCGGCCATTCACTCCAAAATGCTGCCAAACGGTTGCAAATGCTCCCCTGAGAGGTTTGGCGGTCGAAACAGAAGGCTTTTTATCACAGGAAATGAAATCAGCCCTCTACAACTTAACGGGCAGAAAAAGATTTTTTTGAAAAAATCCCTAAGCCCCGGGGTCACAATTTCATCAAAAATCTGACTTACGGCCATTCACTCAAAAATGCTGCCAAACGGTTGCAAATGCTCCCCTGAGAGGTTTGGCGGTCGAAACAGAAGTCTTTTTATCACAGGAAAAGAAATCAGCCCTCGAAAACTTAACCGGCAGAAAAATATTTTTTTGAAAAAATCCCTAAGCCCCGGGGTCACAATTTCATCAAAAATCTGACTTTCGGCCATTCACTCAAAAATGCTGCCAAACGGTTGCAAATGCTCCCCTGAGAGGTTTGGCGGTCGAAACAGAAACCTTTGTATCACAGGAAAAGAAATCAGCCCTCGAAAACTTAAACGGCAGAAAAAGATTTTTTTGAAAAAATCCCTGAGCCCCGGGGTCACAATTTCATCAAAAATCTGACTTTCGGCCATTCACTCCAAAATGCTGCCAAACGGTTGCAAATGCTCCCCTGAGAGGTTTGGCGGTCGAAACACAAGGCTTTTTATCTCAGGAAAAGAAATCAGCCCTTGACAACTTAACCGGCAGAAAAAGATTTTTTTGAAAAAATCCCTAAGCCCCGGGGTCACAATTTCATAAAAAATCTGACTTTCGGCCATTCACTCAAAAATGCTGCCAAACGGTTGCAAATGCTCCCCTGAGAGGTTTGGCGGTCGAAACAGAAGGCTTTTTATCTCAGGAAAAGAAATCAGCCCTCGAAAACTTAACCAGGAAAAAAAGATTTTTTTGAAAAAATCCCTAAGCCCCGGGGTCACAATTTCATCAAAAATTTGACTTTCGGCCATTCACTCCAAAATGCTGCCAAACGGTTACAAATGTTCCCCTGAGAGGTTTGGCGGTCGAAACAGAAGGCTTTTTATCACAGGAAAAGAAATCAGCCCTCGAAAACTTAACCGGAAGAAAAAGATTTTTTTGAAAAAATCCCTAAGCCCCGGGGTCACAATTTCATAAAAAATCTGACTTTTGGCCATTCACTCAAAAATTCTGCCAAACGGTTTCTGAGAGGTTTGGCGGTCGAAACAGAGGGCTTTTCATCTTAGGAAAAGAAATCAGCCCTCGACAGCTTAACCGGCAGAAAAAGATTTTTTTGAAAAAATCCCTAAGCCCTGGGGTTACAATTTCATCAAAAAACTGACTTTCGGCCATTCACTCAAAAATGCTGCCAAACGGTTGCAAATGCTCCCCTGAGAGGTTTGGCGGTCGAAACAGAAGCCTTTGTATCACAGGAAAAGAAATCAGCCCTTGAAAACTTAACCGGCAGAAAAAGATTTTTTTGAAAAAATCCCTAAGCCCCGGGGTCACAATTTCATCAAAAATCTGACTTTCGGCCATTCACTCCAAAATGCTGCCAAACGGTTGCAAATGCTCCCCTGAGAGGTTTGGCGGTCGAAACAGAAGGCTTTTTATCACAGGAAATGAAATCAGCCCTCGACAACTTAACGGGCAGAAAAAGATTTTTTTGAAAAAATCCCTAAGCCCCGGGGTCACAATTTCATCAAAAATCTGACTTTCGGCCATTCACTCAAAAATGCTGCCAAACGGTTTCTGAGAGGTTTGGCGGTCGAAACAGAAGGCTTTTCATCTTAGGAAAAGAAATCAGCCCTCGACAGCTTAACCGGCAGAAAAAGATTTTTTTGAAAAAATCCCTAAGCCCCGGGGTAACAATTTCATCAAAAATCTGACTTTCGGCCATTCACTCCAAAATGCTGCCAAACGGTTTCTGAGAGGTTTGGCGGTCGAAACAGAAGCCTTAGTATAACAGGAAAAGAAATCAGCCCTCGACAACTTAACCGGAAGAAAAAAATTTTTTTGAAAAAATCCCTAAGCCCCGGGGTCACAATTTCATCAAAAATCTGACTTACGGCCATTCACTCCAAAATGCTGCCAAACGGTTGCAAATGCTCCCCTGAGAGGTTTGGCGGTCGAAACAGAAGTCTTTTTATCACAGGAAAAGAAATCAGCCCTCGAAAACTTAACCGGCAGAAAAAGATTTTTTTGAAAAAATCCCTAAGCCCCGGGGTCACAATTTCATCAAAAATCTGACTTTCGGCCATTCACTCCAAAATGCTGCCAAACGCTTGCAAATGTTCCCCTGAGAGGTTTGGCGGTCGAAACAGAAGGCTTTTTATCACAGGAAAAGAAATCAGCCCTCGAAAACTTAACCGGAAGAAACAGATTTTTTTGAAAAAATCCCTAAGCCCCGGGGTCACAATTTCATCAAAAATCTGACTTTCGGCCATTCACTCAAAAATGCTGCCAAACGGTTGCAAATGCTCCCCTGAGAGGTTTGGCGGTCGAAACAGAAGCCTTTGTATCACAGGAAAAGAAATCAGCCCTCGAAAACTTAAACGGCAGAAAAAGATTTTTTTGAAAAAATCCCTAAGCCCCGGGGTCACAATTTCATCAAAAATCTGACTTTCGGCCATTCACTCCAAAATGCTGCCAAACGGTTGCAAATGCTCCCCTGAGAGGTTTGGCGGTCGAAACAGAAGCCTTTGTATCACAGGAAAAGAAATCAGCCCTCGACAGCTTAACCGGCAGAAAAAGATTTTTTTGAAAAAATCCCTAAGCCCCGGGGTCACAATTTCATAAAAAATCTGACTTTTGGCCATTCACTCAAAAATGCTGCCAAACGGTTTCTGAGAGGTTTGGCGGTCGAAACAGAAGGCTTTTCATCTTAGGAAAAGAAATCAGCCCTCGACAGTTTAACCGGCAGAAAAAGATTTTTTTGAAAAAATCCCTAAGCCCCGGGGTCACAATTTCATCAAAAATCTGACTTTCGGCCATTCACTCAAAAATGCTGCCAAACGGTTGCAAATAAGCCCCTGAGAGGTTTGGCGGTCGAAACAGAAGGCTTTTTATCACAGGAAATGAAATCAGCCCTCGACAACTTAACGGGCAGAAAAAGATTTTTTTGAAAAAATCCCTAAGCCCCGGGGTCACAATTTCATCAAAAATCTGACTTTCGGCCATTCACTCAAAAATGCTGCCAAACGGTTGCAAATGCTCCCCTGAGAGGTTTGGCGGTCGAAACAGAAGCCTTTGTATCACAGGAAAAGAAATCAGCCCTCGAAAACTTAAACGGCAGAAAAAGATTTTTTTGAAAAAATCCCTAAGCCCCGGGGTCACAATTTCATCAAAAATCTGACTTTCGGCCATTCACTCCAAAATGCTGCCAAACGGTTGCAAATGCTCCCCTGAGAGGTTTGGCGGTCGAAACAGAAGGCTTTGTATCACAGGAAAAGAAATCAGCCCTCGACAACTTAACCGGCAGAAAAAGATTTTTTTGAAAAAATCCCTAAGCCCCGGGGTCACAATTTCATCAAAAATCTGACTTTCGGCCATTCACTCAAAAATGCTGCCAAACGGTTGCAAATGCTCCCCTGAGAGGTTTGGCGGTCGAAACAGAAGGCTTTTTATCTCAGGAAAAGAAATCAGCCCTCGACAACTTAACCAGCAGAAAAAGATTTTTTTGAAAAAATCCCGAAGCCCCGGGGTCACAATTTCATCAAAAATCTGACTTTCGGCCATTCACTCCAAAATGCTGCCAAACGGTTTCTGAGAGGTTTGGCGGTCGAAACAGAAGGCTTTTCATCTTAGGAAAAGAAATCAGCCCTCGACAGCTTAACCGGCAGAAAAAGATTTTTTTGAAAAAATCCCTAAGCCCCGGGGTCACAATTTCATCAAAAATCTGACTTTCGGCCATTCACTCAAAAATGCTGCCAAACGGTTGCAAATAAGCCCCTGAGAGGTTTGGCGGTCGAAACAGAAGCCCTTGTATAACAGAAAAAGAAATCAGCCCTCGACAACTTAAACGGCAGAAAAAGATTTTTTTGAAAAAATCCCTAAGCCCCGGGGTCACAATTTCATCAAAAATCTGACTTTCGGCCATTCACTCCAAAATGCTGCCAAACGGTTGCAAATGCTCCCCTGAGAGGTTTGGCGGTCGAAACAGAAGGCTTTTTATCACAGGAAATGAAATCAGCCCTCGACAACTTAACGGGCAGAAAAAGATTTTTTTGAAAAAATCCCTAAGCCCCGGGGTCACAATTTCATCAAAAATCTGACTTACGGCCATTCACTCAAAAATGCTGCCAAACGGTTGCAAATGCTCCCCTGAGAGGTTTGGCGGTCGAAACAGAAGTCTTTTTATCACAGGAAAAGAAATCAGCCCTCGAAAACTTAACCGGCAGAAAAAGATTTTTTTGAAAAAATCCCTAAGCCCCGGGGTCACAATTTCATCAAAAATCTGACTTTCGGCCATTCACTCAAAAATGCTGCCAAACGGTTGCAAATGCTCCCCTGAGAGGTTTGGCGGTCGAAACAGAAGGCTTTTTATCTCAGGAAAAGAAATCAGCCCTCGACAACTTAACCAGCAGAAAAAGATTTTTTTGAAAAAATCCCGAAGCCCCGGGGTCACAATTTCATCAAAAATCTGACTTTCGGCCATTCACTCCAAAATGCTGCCAAACGCTTGCAAATGTTCCCCTGAGAGGTTTGGCGGTCGAAACAGAAGGCTTTTTATCACAGGAAAAGAAATCAGCCCTCGAAAACTTAACCGGAAGAAAAAGATTTTTTTGAAAAAATCCCTAAGCCCCGGGGTCACAATTTCATAAAAAATCTGACTTTTGGCCATTCACTCAAAAATGCTGCCAAACGGTTTCTGAGAGGTTTGGCGGTCGAAACAGAAGGCTTTTCATCTTAGGAAAAGAAATCAGCCCTCGACAGCTTAACCGGCAGAAAAAGATTTTTTTGAAAAAATCCCTAAGCCCCGGGGTCACAATTTCATCAAAAATCTGACTTTCGGCCATTCACTCAAAATGCTGCCAAACGGTTGCAAATAAGCCCCTGAGAGTTTTCGCGGTCGAAACAGAAGCCTTTGTATAACAGGAAAAGAAATCAGCCCTCGACAACTTAACCGGCAGAAAAAGATTTTTTTGAAAAAATTCCTAAGCCCCGTGGTCACAATTTCATCAAAAATCTGACTTACGGCCATTCACTCAAAAATGCTGCCAAACGGTTGCAAATGCTCCCCTGAGAGGTTTGGCGGTCGAAACAGAAGTCTTTTTATCACAGGAAAAGAAATCAGCCCTCGAAAACTTAACCGGCAGAAAAATATTTTTTTGAAAAAATCCCTAAGCCCCGGGGTCACAATTTCATCAAAAATCTGACTTTCGGCCATTCACTCAAAAATGCTGCCAAACGGTTGCAAATGCTCCCCTGAGAGGTTTGGCGGTCGAAACAGAAGCCTTTGTATCACAGGAAAAGAAATCAGCCCTCGAAAACTTAAACGGCAGAAAAAGATTTTTTTGAAAAAATCCCTAAGCCCCGGGGTCACAATTTCATCAAAAATCTGACTTTCGGCCATTCACTCCAAAATGCTGCCAAACGGTTGCAAATGCTCCCCTGAGAGGTTTGGCGGTCGAAACACAAGGCTTTTTATCTCAGGAAAAGAAATCAGCCCTTGACAACTTAACCGGCAGAAAAAGATTTTTTTGAAAAAATCCCTAAGCCCCGGGGTCACAATTTCATAAAAAATCTGACTTTCGGCCATTCACTCAAAAATGCTGCCAAACGGTTGCAAATGCTCCCCTGAGAGGTTTGGCGGTCGAAACAGAAGGCTTTTTATCTCAGGAAAAGAAATCAGCCCTCGAAAACTTAACCAGCAAAAAAAGATTTTTTTGAAAAAATCCCTAAGCCACGGGGTCACAATTTCATCAAAAATTTGACTTTCGGCCATTCACTCCAAAATGCTGCCAAACGGTTGCAAATGTTCCCCTGAGAGGTTTGGCGGTCGAAACAGAAGGCTTTTTATCACAGGAAAAGAAATCAGCCCTCGAAAACTTAACCGGAAGAAAAAGATTTTTTTGAAAAAATCCCTAAGCCCCGGAGTCACAATTTCATAAAAAATCTGACTTTTGGCCATTCACTCAAAAATTCTGCCAAACGGTTTCTGAGAGGTTTGGCGGTCGAAACAGAGGGCTTTTCATCTTAGGAAAAGAAATCAGCCCTCGACAGCTTAACCGGCAGAAAAAGATTTTTTTGAAAAAATCCCTAAGCCCTGGGGTTACAATTTCATCAAAAAACTGACTTTCGGCCATTCACTCAAAAATGCTGCCAAACGGTTGCAAATGCTCCCCTGAGAGGTTTGGCGGTCGAAACAGAAGCCTTTGTATCACAGGAAAAGAAATCAGCCCTTGAAAACTTAACCGGCAGAAAAAGATTTTTTTGAAAAAATCCCTAAGCCCCGGGGTCACAATTTCATCAAAAATCTGACTTACGGCCATTCACTCAAAAATGCTGCCAAACGGTTGCAAATGCTCCCCTGAGAGGTTTGGCGGTCAAAACAGAAGCCTTTGTATCACAGGAAAAGAAATCAGCCCTTGAAAACTAAACCGGCAGAAAAAGATTTTTTTGAAAAAATCCCTAAGCCCCTGGGTCACAATTTCATCAAAAATCTGACTTTCAGCCATTCACTCAAAAATGCTGCCAAACGGTTGCAAATGCTCCCCTGAGAGGTTTGGCGGTCGAAACAGAAGGCTTTTTATCTCAGGAAAGGAAATCAGCCCTCGACAACTTAACCGGCAGAAAAAGATTTTTTTGAAAAAATCCCTAAGCCCCGGGGTCACAATTTCATAAAAAATCTGACTTTTGGCCATTCACTCAAAAATGCTGCCAAACGGTTGCAAATGCTCCCCTGAGAGGTTTGGCGGTCGAAACAGAAGGCTTTTTATCTCAGGAAAAGAAATCAGCCCTCGACAACTTAAGCAGCAGAAAAAGATTTTTTTGAAAAAATCCCTAAGCCCCGGGGTCACAGTTTCATCAAAAATCTGACTTTCGGCCATTCACTCCAAAATGCTGCCAAACGGTTGCAAATGTTCCCCTGAGATGTTTGGCGGTCGAAACAGAAGGCTTTTTATCACAGGAAAAGAAATCAGCCCTCGAAAACTTAACCGGAAGAAAAAGATTTTTTTGAAAAAATCCCTAAGCCCCGGGGTCACAATTTCATCAAAAATCTGACTTTCGGCCATTCACTCCAAAATGCTGCCAAACGGTTGCAAATGCTCCCCTGAGAGGTTTGGCGGTCGAAACAGAAGGCTTTTTATCACAGGAAATGAAATCAGCCCTCGACAACTTAACGGGCAGAAAAAGATTTTTTTGAAAAAATCCCTAAGCCCCGGGGTCACAATTTCATCAAAAATCTGACTTTCGGCCATTCACTCAAAAATGCTGCCAAACGGTTTCTGAGAGGTTTGGAGGTCGAAACAGAAGGCTTTTCATCTTAGGAAAAGAAATCAGCCCTCGACAACTTAACCGGCAGAAAAAGATTTTTTTGAAAAAATCCCTAAGCCCCGGGGTCACAATTTCATCAAAAATCTGACTTTCGGCCATTCACTCAAAAATGCTGCCAAACGGTTGCAAATGCTCCCCTGAGAGGTTTGGCGGTCGAAACAGAAGGCTTTTTATCACAGGAAATGAAATCAGCCCTCGACAACTTAACGGGCAGAAAAATATTTTTTTGAAAAAATCCCTAAGCCCCGGGGTCACAATTTCATCAAAAATCTGACTTTCGGCCATTCACTCAAAAATGCTGCCAAACGGTTTCTGAGAGGGTTGGAGGTCGAAACAGAAGGCTTTTCATCTTAGGAAAAGAAATCAGCCCTCGACAACTTAACCGGCAGAAAAAGATTTTTTTGAAAAAATCCCTAAGCCCCGGGGTCACAATTTCATCAAAAATCTGACTTTCGGCCATTCACTCCAAAATGCTGCCAAACGGTTGCAAATGCTCCCCTGAGAGGTTTGGCGGTCGAAACAGAAGGCTTTTTATCACAGGAAATGAAATCAGCCCTCGACAACTTAACGGGCAGAAAAAGATTTTTTTGAAAAAATCCCTAAGCCCCGGGGTCACAATTTCTTCAAAAATCTGACTTACGGCCATTCACTCAAAAATGCTGCCAAACGGTTGCAAATGCTCCCCTGAGAGGTTTGGCGGTCGAAACAGAAGCCTTTGTATCACAGGAAAAGAAATCAGCCCTCGAAAACTTAACCAGCAGAAAAAGATTTTTTGGAAAAAATCCCTAAGCCCCGGGGTCACAATTTCATCAAAAATCTGACTTTCGGCCATTCACTCCAAAATGCTGCCAAATGGTTGCAAATGTTCCCCTGAGAGGTTTGGCGGTCGAAACAGAAGGCTTTTTATCTCAGGAAAAGAAATCAGCCCTCGAAAACTTAACCGGAAGAAAAAGATTTTTTTGAAAAAATCCCTAAGCCCCGGGGTCACAATTTCATAAAAAATCTGACTTTTGGCCATTCACTCAAAAATGCTGCCAAACGGTTTCTGAGAGGTTTGGCCGTCGAAACAGAAGGCTTTTCATCTTAGGAAAAGAAATCAGCCCTCGACAGCTTAACCGGCAGAAAAAGATTTTTTTGAAAAAATCCCTAAGCCCCGGGGTCACAATTTCATCAAAAATCTGACTTTCGGCCATTCACTCCAAAATGCTGCCAAACGGTTTCTGAGAGGTTTGGCGGTCGAAACAGAAGCCTTTGTATAACAGGAAAAGAAATCAGCCCTCGACAACTTAACCGGCAGAAAAAGATTTTTTTGAAAAAATCCCTAAGCCCCGGGGTCACAATTTCATCAAAAATCTGACTTTCGGCCATTCACTCCAAAATGCTGCCAAACGGTTGCAAATGCTCCCCTGAGAGGTTTGGCGGTCGAAACAGAAGGCTTTTTATCTCAGGAAAAGAAATCAGCCCTCGACAACTTAACCAGCAGAAAAAGATTTTTTTGAAAAAATCCCTAAGCCCCGGGGTCACAATTTCATCAAAAATCTGACTTTCGGCCATTCATTCAAAAATGCTGCCAAACGGTTGCAAATGCTCCCCTGAGAGGTTTGGCGGTCGAAACAGAAGTCTTTTTATCACAGGAAAAGAAATCAGCCCTCGAAAACTTAACCGGCAGAAAAAGATTTTTTTGAAAAAATCCCTAAGCCCCGCGGTCACAATTTCATCAAAAATCTGACTTTCGGCCATTCACTCAAAAATGCTGCCAAACGGTTGCAAATGCTCCCCTGAGAGGTTTGGCGGTCGAAACAGAAGGCTTTTCATCTTAGGAAAAGAAATCAGCCCTCGAAAACTTAACCGGCAAAAAAGATTTTTTTGAAAAAATCCCTATGCCCCGGGGTCACAATTTCATCAAAAATCTGACTTTCAGCCATTCACTCAAAAATGCTGCCAAACGGTTCCAAATGCTCCCCTGAGAGGTTTGGCGGTCGAAACACAAGGCTTTTTATCTCAGGAAAAGAAATCAGCCCTCGACAACTTAACAGGCAGAAAAAGATTTTTTTGAAAAAATCCCTAAGCCCCGGGGTCACAATTTCATCAAAAATCTGACTTTCGGCCATTCACTCCAAAATGGTGCCAAACGGTTGCAAATGCTCCCCTGAGAGGTTTGGTGGTCGAAACAGAAGGCTTTTTATCACAGGAAAAGAAATCAGCCCTCGACAACTTAACCGGCAGAAAAGGATTTTTTTGAAAAAATCCCTAAGCCCCGGGGTCACAATTTCATCAAAAATCTGACTTTCGGCCATTCACTCAAAAATGCTGCCAAACGGTTGCAAATGCTCCCCTGAGAGGTTTGGCGGTCGAAACAGAAGGCTTTTTATCTCAGGAAAAGAAATCAGCCCTCGACAACTTAACCAGCAGAAAAAGATTTTTTTGAAAAAATCCCTAAGCCCCGGGGTCACAATTTCATAAAAAATCTGACTTTTGGCCATTCACTCAAAAATGCTGCCAAACGGTTTCTGAGAGGTTTGGCGGTCGAAACAGAAGCCTTTGTATCTCAGGAAAAGAAATCAGCCCTCGACAACTTAACCGGCAGAAAAAGGTTTTTTTGAAAAAATCCCTATGCCCCGGGGTCACAATTTCATCAAAAATCTGACTTTCGGCCATTCACTCCAAATTGGTGCCAAACGGTTGCAAATGCTCCCCTGAGAGGTTTGGCGGTCGAAACAGAAGGCTTTTCATCTTAGGAAAAGAAATCAGCCCTCGAAAACTTAACCGGCAAAAAAGATTTTTTTGAAAAAATCCCTTTTTATCTCAGGAAAAGAAGGCTTTTTATCTCAGGAAAAGAAATCAGCCCTCGACAACTTAAGCAGCAGAAAAAGATTTTTTTGAAAAAATCCCTAAGCCCCGGGGTCACAGTTTCATCAAAAATCTGACTTTTGGCCATTCACTCAAAAATGCTGCCAAACGGTTTCTGAGAGGTTTGGCGGTCGAAACAGAAGGCTTTTCATCTTAGGAAAAGAAATCAGCCCTCGACAGCTTAACCGGCAGAAAAAGATTTTTTTGAAAAAATCCCTAAGCCCCGGGGTCACAATTTCATCAAAAATCTGACTTTCGGCCATTCACTCCAAAATGCTGCCAAACGGTTTCTGAGAGGTTTGGCGGTCGAAACAGAAGCCTTTGTATAACAGGAAAAGAAATCAGCCCTCGACAACTTAACCAGAAGAAAAAGATTTTTTTGAAAAAATCCCTAAGCCCCGGGGTCACAAATTCATCAAAAATCTGACTTTCGGCCATTCACTCCAAAATGCTGCCAAACGGTTTCTGAGAGGTTTGGCGGTCGAAACAGAAGCCTTTGTATAACAGGAAAAGAAATCAGCCCTCGACAACTTAACCGGCAGAAAAAGATTTTTTTGAAAAAATCCCTAAGCCCCGGGGTCACAATTTCATCAAAAATCTGACTTTCGGCCATTCACTCCAAAATGCTGCCAAACGGTTGCAAATGCTCCCCTGAGAGGTTTGGCGGTCGAAACAGAAGGCTTTTTATCTCAGGAAAAGAAATCAGCCCTCGACAACTTAACCAGCAGAAAAAGATTTTTTTGAAAAAATCCCTAAGCCCCGGGGTCACAATTTCATCAAAAATCTGACTTTCAGCCATTCACTCAAAAATGCTGCCAAACGGTTGCAAATGCTCCCCTGAGAGGTTTGGCGGTCGAAACAGAAGGCTTTTTATCTCAGGAAAGGAAATCAGCCCTCGACAACTTAACCGGCAGAAAAAGATTTTTTTGAAAAAATCCCTAAGCCCCGGGGTCACAATTTCATAAAAAATCTGACTTTTGGCCATTCACTCAAAAATGCTGCCAAACGGTTGCAAATGCTCCCCTGAGAGGTTTGGCGGTCGAAACAGAAGGCTTTTTATCTCAGGAAAAGAAATCAGCCCTCGACAACTTAAGCAGCAGAAAAAGATTTTTTTGAAAAAATCCCTAAGCCCCGGGGTCACAGTTTCATCAAAAATCTGACTTTCGGCCATTCACTCCAAAATGCTGCCAAACGGTTGCAAATGTTCCCCTGAGATGTTTGGCGGTCGAAACAGAAGGCTTTTTATCACAGGAAAAGAAATCAGCCCTCGAAAACTTAACCGGAAGAAAAAGATTTTTTTGAAAAAATCCCTAAGCCCCGGGGTCACAATTTCATCAAAAATCTGACTTTCGGCCATTCACTCCAAAATGCTGCCAAACGGTTGCAAATGCTCCCCTGAGAGGTTTGGCGGTCGAAACAGAAGGCTTTTTATCACAGGAAATGAAATCAGCCCTCGACAACTTAACGGGCAGAAAAAGATTTTTTTGAAAAAATCCCTAAGCCCCGGGGTCACAATTTCATCAAAAATCTGACTTTCGGCCATTCACTCAAAAATGCTGCCAAACGGTTTCTGAGAGGTTTGGAGGTCGAAACAGAAGGCTTTTCATCTTAGGAAAAGAAATCAGCCCTCGACAACTTAACCGGCAGAAAAAGATTTTTTTGAAAAAATCCCTAAGCCCCGGGGTCACAATTTCATCAAAAATCTGACTTTCGGCCATTCACTCAAAAATGCTGCCAAACGGTTGCAAATGCTCCCCTGAGAGGTTTGGCGGTCGAAACAGAAGGCTTTTTATCACAGGAAATGAAATCAGCCCTCGACAACTTAACGGGCAGAAAAAGATTTTTTTGAAAAAATCCCTAAGCCCCGGGGTCACAATTTCATCAAAAATCTGACTTTCGGCCATTCACTCAAAAATGCTGCCAAACGGTTTCTGAGAGGTTTGGAGGTCGAAACAGAAGGCTTTTCATCTTAGGAAAAGAAATCCGCCCTCGACAACTTAACCGGCAGAAAAAGATTTTTTTGAAAAAATCCCTAAGCCCCGGGGTCACAATTTCATCAAAAATCTGACTTTCGGCCATTCACTCCAAAATGCTGCCAAACGGTTGCAAATGCTCCCCTGAGAGGTTTGGCGGTCGAAACAGAAGGCTTTTTATCACAGGAAATGAAATCAGCCCTCGACAACTTAACGGGCAGAAAAAGATTTTTTTGAAAAAATCCCTAAGCCCCGGGGTCACAATTTCTTCAAAAATCTGACTTACGGCCATTCACTCAAAAATGCTGCCAAACGGTTGCAAATGCTCCCCTGAGAGGTTTGGCGGTCGAAACAGAAGCCTTTGTATCACAGGAAAAGAAATCAGCCCTCGAAAACTTAACCAGCAGAAAAAGATTTTTTGGAAAAAATCCCTAAGCCCCGGGGTCACAATTTCATCAAAAATCTGACTTTCGGCCATTCACTCCAAAATGCTGCCAAATGGTTGCAAATGTTCCCCTGAGAGGTTTGGCGGTCGAAACAGAAGGCTTTTTATCTCAGGAAAAGAAATCAGCCCTCGAAAACTTAACCGGAAGAAAAAGATTTTTTTGAAAAAATCCCTAAGCCCCGGGGTCACAATTTCATAAAAAATCTGACTTTTGGCCATTCACTCAAAAATGCTGCCAAACGGTTTCTGAGAGGTTTGGCCGTCGAAACAGAAGGCTTTTCATCTTAGGAAAAGAAATCAGCCCTCGACAGCTTAACCGGCAGAAAAAGATTTTTTTGAAAAAATCCCTAAGCCCCGGGGTCACAATTTCATCAAAAATCTGACTTTCGGCCATTCACTCCAAAATGCTGCCAAACGGTTGCAAATGCTCCCCTGAGAGGTTTGGCGGTCGAAACAGAAGGCTTTTTATCTCAAGAAAAGAAATCAGCCCTCGACAACTTAACCGGCAGAAAAACATTTTTTTGAAAAAATCCCTAAGCCCCGGGGTCACAATTTCATCAAAAATCTGACTTTTGGCCATTCACTCAAAAATGCTGCCAAACGGTTGCAAATAAGCCCCTGAGAGGTTTGGCGGTCGAAACAGAAGCCTTTGTATCACAGGAAAAGAAATGGGCCCTCGACAACTTAACCGGCAGAAAAAGATTTTTTTGAAAAAATCCCTAAGCCCTGGGGTCACAATTTCATAAAAAATCTGACTTTCGGCCATTCACTCCAAATTGGTGTCAAACGGTTGCAAATGCTCCCCTGAGAGGTTTGGCGGTCGAAACAGAAGGCTTTTCATCTTAGGAAAAGAAATCAGCCCTCGACAACTTAACGGGCAGAAAAAGATTTTTTTGAAAAAATCCCTAAGCCCCGGGGTCACAATTTCATCAAAAATCTGACTTTCGGCCATTCATTCAAAAATGCTGCCAAACGGTTGCAAATGCTCCCCTGAGAGGTTTGGCGGTCGAAACAGAAGTCTTTTTATCACAGGAAAAGAAATCAGCCCTCGAAAACTTAACCGGCAGAAAAAGATTTTTTTGAAAAAATCCCTAAGCCCCGCGGTCACAATTTCATCAAAAATCTGACTTTCGGCCATTCACTCAAAAATGCTGCCAAACGGTTGCAAATGCTCCCCTGAGAGGTTTGGCGGTCGAAACAGAAGGCTTTTCATCTTAGGAAAAGAAATCAGCCCTCGAAAACTTAACCGGCAAAAAAGATTTTTTTGAAAAAATCCCTAAGCCCCGGGGTCACAATTTCATCAAAAATCTGACTTTCAGCCATTCACTCAAAAATGCTGCCAAACGGTTGCAAATGCTCCCCTGAGAGGTTTGGCGGTCGAAACACAAGGCTTTTTATCTCAGGAAAAGAAATCAGCCCTTGATAACTTAACCGGCAGAAAAAGGTTTTTTTGAAAAAATCCCTATGCCCCGGGGTCACAATTTCATCAAAAATCTGACTTTCGGCCATTCACTCAAAAATGCTGCCAAACGGTTCCAAATGCTCCCCTGAGAGGTTTGGCGGTCGAAACACAAGGCTTTTTATCTCAGGAAAAGAAATCAGCCCTCGACAACTTAACAGGCAGAAAAAGATTTTTTTGAAAAAATCCCTAAGCCCCGGGGTCACAATTTCATCAAAAATCTGACTTTCGGCCATTCACTCCAAAATGGTGCCAAACGGTTGCAAATGCTCCCCTGAGAGGTTTGGTGGTCGAAACAGAAGGCTTTTTATCACAGGAAAAGAAATCAGCCCTCGACAACTTAACCGGCAGAAAAGGATTTTTTTGAAAAAATCCCTAAGCCCCGGGGTCACAATTTCATCAAAAATCTGACTTTCGGCCATTCACTCAAAAATGCTGCCAAACGGTTGCAAATGCTCCCCTGAGAGGTTTGGCGGTCGAAACAGAAGGCTTTTTATCTCAGGAAAAGAAATCAGCCCTCGACAACTTAACCAGCAGAAAAAGATTTTTTTGAAAAAATCCCTAAGCCCCGGGGTCACAATTTCATAAAAAATCTGACTTTTGGCCACTCACTCAAAAATGCTGCCAAACGGTTTCTGAGAGGTTTGGCGGTCGAAACAGAAGGCTTTTCATCTTAGGAAAAGAAATCAGCCCTCGACAGCTTAACCGGCAGAAAAAGATTTTTTTGAAAAAATCCCTAAGCCCCGGGGTCACAATTTCATCAAAAATCTGACTTTCGGCCATTCACTCCAAAATGCTGCCAAACGGTTTCTGAGAGGTTTGGCGGTCGAAACAGAAGCCTTTGTATAACAGGAAAAGAAATCAGCCCTCGACAACTTAACCAGAAGAAAAAGATTTTTTTGAAAAAATCCCTAAGCCCCGGGGTCACAAATTCATCAAAAATCTGACTTTCGGCCATTCACTCCAAAATGCTGCCAAACGGTTGCAAATGCTCCCCTGAGAGGTTTGGCGGTCGAAACAGAAGGCTTTTTATCACAGGAAAAGAAATCAGCCCTCGACAACTTAACCGGCAGAAAAGGATTTTTTTGAAAAAATCCCTAAGCCCCGGGGTCACAATTTCATCAAAAATCTGACTTTCGGCCATTCACTCAAAAATGCTGCCAAACGGTTTCTGAGAGGTTTGGCGGTCGAAACAGAAGGCTTTTCATCTTAGGAAAAGAAATCAGCCCTCGACAGCTTAACCGGCAGAAAAAGATTTTTTTGAAAAAATCCCTAAGCCCCGGGGTCACAATTTCATCAAAAATCTGACTTTCGGCCATTCACTCCAAAATGCTGCCAAACGGTTTCTGAGAGGTTTGGCGGTCGAAACAGAAGCCTTTGTATAACAGGAAAAGAAATCAGCCCTCGACAACTTAACCGGCAGAAAAAGATTTTTTTGAAAAAATCCCTAAGCCCCGGGGTCACAATTTCATCAAAAATCTGACTTTCGGCCATTCACTCCAAAATGCTGCCAAACGGTTGCAAATGCTCCCCTGAGAGGTTTGGCGGTCGAAACAGAAGGCTTTTTATCTCAGGAAAAGAAATCAGCCCTCGACAACTTAACCAGCAGAAAAAGATTTTTTTGAAAAAATCCCTAAGCCCCGGGGTCACAATTTCATCAAAAATCTGACTTTCGGCCATTCACTCAAAAATGCTGCCAAACGGTTGCAAATGCTCCCCTGAGAGGTTTGGCGGTCGAAACAGAAGTCTTTTTATCACAGGAAAAGAAATCAGCCCTCGAAAACTTAACCGGCAGAAAAAGATTTTTTTGAAAAAATCCCTAAGCCCCGGGGTCACAATTTCATCAAAAATCTGACTTTCGGCCATTCACTCAAAAATGCTGCCAAACGGTTGCAAATGCTCCCCTGAGAGGTTTGGCGGTCGAAAAAGAAGGCTTTTTATCACAGGAAAAGAAATCAGCCCTCGAAAACTTAACCGGAAGAAAAAGATTTTTTTGAAAAAATCCCTCAGCCCCGCGGTCACAATTTCATCAAAAATCTGACTTTCGGCCATTCACTCAAAAATGCTGCCAAACGGTTGCAAATGCTCCCCTGAGAGGTTTGGCGGTCGAAACAGAAGGCTTTTTATCACAGGAAAAGAAATCAGCCCTCGAAAACTTAACCGGCAGAAAAAGGTTTTTTTGAAAAAATCCCTAAGCCCCGGGGTCACAATTTCATCAAAAATCTGACTTTCGGCCATTCACTCAAAAATGCTGCCAAACGGTTGCAAATGCTCCCCTGAGAGGTTTGGCGGTCGAAACAGAAGGCTTTTCATCTTAGGAAAAGAAATCAGCCCTCGAAAACTTAACCGGCAAAAAAGATTTTTTTGAAAAAATCCCTAAGCCCCGGGGTCACAATTTCATCAAAAATCTGACTTTCAGCCATTCACTCAAAAATGCTGCCAAACGGTTGCAAATGCTCCCCTGAGAGGTTTGGCGGTCGAAACACAAGGCTTTTTATCTCAGGAAAAGAAATCAGCCCTTGACAACTTAACCGGCAGAAAAAGGTTTTTTTGAAAAAATCCCTATGCCCCGGGGTCACAATTTCATCAAAAATCTGACTTTCGGCCATTCACTCCAAATTGGTGCCAAACGGTTGCAAATGCTCCCCTGAGAGGTTTGGCGGTCGAAACAGAAGGCTTTTCATCTTAGGAAAAGAAATCAGCCCTCGAAAACTTAACCGGCAAAAAAGATTTTTTTGAAAAAATCCCTAAGCCCCGGGGTCACAATTTCATCAAAAATCTGACTTTCAGCCATTCACGCCAAAATGGTGCCAAACGGTTGCAAATGCTCCCCTGAGAGGTTTGGCGGTCGAAACAGAAGGCTTTTTATCTCAGGAAAAGAAATCAGCCCTCGAAAACTTAACCGGAAGAAAAAGATTTTTTTGAAAAAATCCCTAAGCCCCGGGGTCACAATTTCATCAAAAATCTGACTTTCGGCCATTCACTCAAAAATGCTGCCAAACGGTTGCAAATGCTCCCCTGAGAGGTTTGGCGGTCGAAACAGAAGGCTTTTCATCTTAGGAAAAGAAATCAGCCCTCGAAAACTTAACCGGCAAAAAAGATTTTTTTGAAAAAATCCCTAAGCCCCGGGGTCACAATTTCATCAAAAATCTGACTTTCAGCCATTCACTCAAAAATGCTGCCAAACGGTTGCAAATGCTCCCCTGAGAGGTTTGGCGGTCGAAACACAAGGCTTTTTATCTCAGGAAAAGAAATCAGCCCTTGATAACTTAACCGGCAGAAAAAGGTTTTTTTGAAAAAATCCCTATGCCCCGGGGTCACAATTTCATCAAAAAACTGACTTTCGGCCATTCACTCAAAAATGCTGCCAAACGGTTCCAAATGCTCCCCTGAGAGGTTTGGCGGTCGAAACACAAGGCTTTTTATCTCAGGAAAAGAAATCAGCCCTCGACAACTTAACAGGCAGAAAAAGATTTTTTTGAAAAAATCCCTAAGCCCCGGGGTCACAATTTCATCAAAAATCTGACTTTCGGCCATTCACTCCAAAATGGTGCCAAACGGTTGCAAATGCTCCCCTGAGAGGTTTGGTGGTCGAAACAGAAGGCTTTTTATCACAGGAAAAGAAATCAGCCCTCGACAACTTAACCGGCAGAAAAGGATTTTTTTGAAAAAATCCCTAAGCCCCGGGGTCACAATTTCATCAAAAATCTGACTTTCGGCCATTCACTCAAAAATGCTGCCAAACGGTTGCAAATGCTCCCCTGAGAGGTTTGGCGGTCGAAACAGAAGGCTTTTTATCTCAGGAAAAGAAATCAGCCCTCGACAACTTAACCAGCAGAAAAAGATTTTTTTGAAAAAATCCCTAAGCCCCGGGGTCACAATTTCATAAAAAATCTGACTTTTGGCCACTCACTCAAAAATGCTGCCAAACGGTTTCTGAGAGGTTTGGCGGTCGAAACAGAAGGCTTTTCATCTTAGGAAAAGAAATCAGCCCTCGACAGCTTAACCGGCAGAAAAAGATTTTTTTGAAAAAATCCCTAAGCCCCGGGGTCACAATTTCATCAAAAATCTGACTTTCGGCCATTCACTCCAAAATGCTGCCAAACGGTTTCTGAGAGGTTTGGCGGTCGAAACAGAAGCCTTTGTATAACAGGAAAAGAAATCAGCCCTCGACAACTTAACCAGAAGAAAAAGATTTTTTTGAAAAAATCCCTAAGCCCCGGGGTCACAAATTCATCAAAAATCTGACTTTCGGCCATTCACTCCAAAATGCTGCCAAACGGTTGCAAATGCTCCCCTGAGAGGTTTGGCGGTCGAAACAGAAGGCTTTTTATCACAGGAAAAGAAATCAGCCCTCGACAACTTAACCGGCAGAAAAGGATTTTTTTGAAAAAATCCCTAAGCCCCGGGGTCACAATTTCATCAAAAATCTGACTTTCGGCCATTCACTCAAAAATGCTGCCAAACGGTTTCTGAGAGGTTTGGCGGTCGAAACAGAAGGCTTTTCATCTTAGGAAAAGAAATCAGCCCTCGACAGCTTAACCGGCAGAAAAAGATTTTTTTGAAAAAATCCCTAAGCCCCGGGGTCACAATTTCATCAAAAATCTGACTTTCGGCCATTCACTCCAAAATGCTGCCAAACGGTTTCTGAGAGGTTTGGCGGTCGAAACAGAAGCCTTTGTATAACAGGAAAAGAAATCAGCCCTCGACAACTTAACCGGCAGAAAAAGATTTTTTTGAAAAAATCCCTAAGCCCCGGGGTCACAATTTCATCAAAAATCTGACTTTCGGCCATTCACTCCAAAATGCTGCCAAACGGTTGCAAATGCTCCCCTGAGAGGTTTGGCGGTCGAAACAGAAGGCTTTTTATCTCAGGAAAAGAAATCAGCCCTCGACAACTTAACCAGCAGAAAAAGATTTTTTTGAAAAAATCCCTAAGCCCCGGGGTCACAATTTCATCAAAAATCTGACTTTCGGCCATTCACTCAAAAATGCTGCCAAACGGTTGCAAATGCTCCCCTGAGAGGTTTGGCGGTCGAAACAGAAGTCTTTTTATCACAGGAAAAGAAATCAGCCCTCGAAAACTTAACCGGCAGAAAAAGATTTTTTTGAAAAAATCCCTAAGCCCCGGGGTCACAATTTCATCAAAAATCTGACTTTCGGCCATTCACTCAAAAATGCTGCCAAACGGTTGCAAATGCTCCCCTGAGAGGTTTGGCGGTCGAAAAAGAAGGCTTTTTATCACAGGAAAAGAAATCAGCCCTCGAAAACTTAACCGGAAGAAAAAGATTTTTTTGAAAAAATCCCTCAGCCCCGCGGTCACAATTTCATCAAAAATCTGACTTTCGGCCATTCACTCAAAAATGCTGCCAAACGGTTGCAAATGCTCCCCTGAGAGGTTTGGCGGTCGAAACAGAAGGCTTTTTATCACAGGAAAAGAAATCAGCCCTCGAAAACTTAACCGGCAGAAAAAGGTTTTTTTGAAAAAATCCCTAAGCCCCGGGGTCACAATTTCATCAAAAATCTGACTTTCGGCCATTCACTCAAAAATGCTGCCAAACGGTTGCAAATGCTCCCCTGAGAGGTTTGGCGGTCGAAACAGAAGGCTTTTCATCTTAGGAAAAGAAATCAGCCCTCGAAAACTTAACCGGCAAAAAAGATTTTTTTGAAAAAATCCCTAAGCCCCGGGGTCACAATTTCATCAAAAATCTGACTTTCAGCCATTCACTCAAAAATGCTGCCAAACGGTTGCAAATGCTCCCCTGAGAGGTTTGGCGGTCGAAACACAAGGCTTTTTATCTCAGGAAAAGAAATCAGCCCTTGACAACTTAACCGGCAGAAAAAGGTTTTTTTGAAAAAATCCCTATGCCCCGGGGTCACAATTTCATCAAAAATCTGACTTTCGGCCATTCACTCCAAATTGGTGCCAAACGGTTGCAAATGCTCCCCTGAGAGGTTTGGCGGTCGAAACAGAAGGCTTTTCATCTTAGGAAAAGAAATCAGCCCTCGAAAACTTAACCGGCAAAAAAGATTTTTTTGAAAAAATCCCTAAGCCCCGGGGTCACAATTTCATCAAAAATCTGACTTTCAGCCATTCACGCCAAAATGGTGCCAAACGGTTGCAAATGCTCCCCTGAGAGGTTTGGCGGTCGAAACAGAAGGCTTTTTATCTCAGGAAAAGAAATCAGCCCTCGAAAACTTAACCGGAAGAAAAAGATTTTTTTGAAAAAATCCCTAAGCCCCGGGGTCACAATTTCATAAAAAATCTGACTTTTGGCCATTCACTCAAAAATGCTGCCAAACGGTTTCTGAGAGGTTTGGCCGTCGAAACAGAAGGCTTTTCATCTTAGGAAAAGAAATCAGCCCTCGACAGCTTAACCGGCAGAAAAAGATTTTTTTGAAAAAATCCCTAAGCCCCGGGGTCACAATTTCATCAAAAATCTGACTTTCGGCCATTCACTCCAAAATGCTGCCAAACGGTTTCTGAGAGGTTTGGCGGTCGAAACAGAAGCCTTTGTATAACAGGAAAAGAAATCAGCCCTCGACAACTTAACCGGCAGAAAAAGATTTTTTTGAAAAAATCCCTAAGCCCCGGGGTCACAATTTCATCAAAAATCTGACTTTCGGCCATTCACTCCAAAATGCTGCCAAACGGTTGCAAATGCTCCCCTGAGAGGTTTGGCGGTCGAAACAGAAGGCTTTTTATCTCAGGAAAAGAAATCAGCCCTCGACAACTTAACCAGCAGAAAAAGATTTTTTTGAAAAAATCCCTAAGCCCCGGGGTCACAATTTCATCAAAAATCTGACTTTCGGCCATTCATTCAAAAATGCTGCCAAACGGTTGCAAATGCTCCCCTGAGAGGTTTGGCGGTCGAAACAGAAGTCTTTTTATCACAGGAAAAGAAATCAGCCCTCGAAAACTTAACCGGCAGAAAAAGATTTTTTTGAAAAAATCCCTAAGCCCCGCGGTCACAATTTCATCAAAAATCTGACTTTCGGCCATTCACTCCAAAATGCTGCCAAATGGTTGCAAATGTTCCCCTGAGAGGTTTGGCGGTCGAAACAGAAGGCTTTTTATCTCAGGAAAAGAAATCAGCCCTCGAAAACTTAACCGGAAGAAAAAGATTTTTTTGAAAAAATCCCTAAGCCCCGGGGTCACAATTTCATAAAAAATCTGACTTTTGGCCATTCACTCAAAAATGCTGCCAAACGGTTTCTGAGAGGTTTGGCCGTCGAAACAGAAGGCTTTTCATCTTAGGAAAAGAAATCAGCCCTCGACAGCTTAACCGGCAGAAAAAGATTTTTTTGAAAAAATCCCTAAGCCCCGGGGTCACAATTTCATCAAAAATCTGACTTTCGGCCATTCACTCCAAAATGCTGCCAAACGGTTGCAAATGCTCCCCTGAGAGGTTTGGCGGTCGAAACAGAAGGCTTTTTATCTCAAGAAAAGAAATCAGCCCTCGACAACTTAACCGGCAGAAAAACATTTTTTTGAAAAAATCCCTAAGCCCCGGGGTCACAATTTCATCAAAAATCTGACTTTTGGCCATTCACTCAAAAATGCTGCCAAACGGTTGCAAATAAGCCCCTGAGAGGTTTGGCGGTCGAAACAGAAGCCTTTGTATCACAGGAAAAGAAATGGGCCCTCGACAACTTAACCGGCAGAAAAAGATTTTTTTGAAAAAATCCCTAAGCCCTGGGGTCACAATTTCATAAAAAATCTGACTTTCGGCCATTCACTCCAAATTGGTGTCAAACGGTTGCAAATGCTCCCCTGAGAGGTTTGGCGGTCGAAACAGAAGGCTTTTCATCTTAGGAAAAGAAATCAGCCCTCGACAACTTAACGGGCAGAAAAAGATTTTTTTGAAAAAATCCCTAAACCCCGGGGTCACAATTTCATCAAAAATCTGACTTTCGGCCATTCATTCAAAAATGCTGCCAAACGGTTGCAAATGCTCCCCTGAGAGGTTTGGCGGTCGAAACAGAAGTCTTTTTATCACAGGAAAAGAAATCAGCCCTCGAAAACTTAACCGGCAGAAAAAGATTTTTTTGAAAAAATCCCTAAGCCCCGCGGTCACAATTTCATCAAAAATCTGACTTTCGGCCATTCACTCAAAAATGCTGCCAAACGGTTGCAAATGCTCCCCTGAGAGGTTTGGCGGTCGAAACAGAAGGCTTTTCATCTTAGGAAAAGAAATCAGCCCTCGAAAACTTAACCGGCAAAAAAGATTTTATTGAAAAAATCCCTAAGCCCCGGGGTCACAATTTCATCAAAAATCTGACTTTCAGCCATTCACTCAAAAATGCTGCCAAACGGTTGCAAATGCTCCCCTGAGAGGTTTGGCGGTCGAAACACAAGGCTTTTTATCTCAGGAAAAGAAATCAGCCCTTGATAACTTAACCGGCAGAAAAAGGTTTTTTTGAAAAAATCCCTATGCCCCGGGGTCACAATTTCATCAAAAATCTGACTTTCAGCCATTCACTCAAAAATGCTGCCAAACGGTTCCAAATGCTCCCCTGAGAGGTTTGGCGGTCGAAACACAAGGCTTTTTATCTCAGGAAAAGAAATCAGCCCTCGACAACTTAACAGGCAGAAAAAGATTTTTTTGAAAAAATCCCTAAGCCCCGGGGTCACAATTTCATCAAAAATCTGACTTTCGGCCATTCACTCCAAAATGGTGCCAAACGGTTGCAAATGCTCCCCTGAGAGGTTTGGTGGTCGAAACAGAAGGCTTTTTATCACAGGAAAAGAAATCAGCCCTCGACAACTTAACCGGCAGAAAAGGATTTTTTTGAAAAAATCCCTAAGCCCCGGGGTCACAATTTCATCAAAAATCTGACTTTCGGCCATTCACTCAAAAATGCTGCCAAACGGTTGCAAATGCTCCCCTGAGAGGTTTGGCGGTCGAAACAGAAGGCTTTTTATCTCAGGAAAAGAAATCAGCCCTCGACAACTTAACCAGCAGAAAAAGATTTTTTTGAAAAAATCCCTAAGCCCCGGGGTCACAATTTCATAAAAAATCTGACTTTTGGCCATTCACTCAAAAATGCTGCCAAACGGTTTCTGAGAGGTTTGGCGGTCGAAACAGAAGGCTTTTCATCTTAGGAAAAGAAATCAGCCCTCGACAGCTTAACCGGCAGAAAAAGATTTTTTTGAAAAAATCCCTAAGCCCCGGGGTCACAATTTCATCAAAAATCTGACTTTCGGCCATTCACTCCAAAATGCTGCCAAACGGTTTCTGAGAGGTTTGGCGGTCGAAACAGAAGCCTTTGTATAACAGGAAAAGAAATCAGCCCTCGACAACTTAACCAGAAGAAAAAGATTTTTTTGAAAAAATCCCTAAGCCCCGGGGTCACAAATTCATCAAAAATCTGACTTTCGGCCATTCACTCCAAAATGCTGCCAAACGGTTGCAAATGCTCCCCTGAGAGGTTTGGCGGTCGAAACAGAAGGCTTTTTATCACAGGAAAAGAAATCAGCCCTCGACAACTTAACCGGCAGAAAAGGATTTTTTTGAAAAAATCCCTAAGCCCCGGGGTCACAATTTCATCAAAAATCTGACTTTCGGCCATTCACTCAAAAATGCTGCCAAACGGTTTCTGAGAGGTTTGGCGGTCGAAACAGAAGGCTTTTCATCTTAGGAAAAGAAATCAGCCCTCGACAGCTTAACCGGCAGAAAAAGATTTTTTTGAAAAAATCCCTAAGCCCCGGGGTCACAATTTCATCAAAAATCTGACTTTCGGCCATTCACTCCAAAATGCTGCCAAACGGTTTCTGAGAGGTTTGGCGGTCGAAACAGAAGCCTTTGTATAACAGGAAAAGAAATCAGCCCTCGACAACTTAACCGGCAGAAAAAGATTTTTTTGAAAAAATCCCTAAGCCCCGGGGTCACAATTTCATCAAAAATCTGACTTTCGGCCATTCACTCCAAAATGCTGCCAAACGGTTGCAAATGCTCCCCTGAGAGGTTTGGCGGTCGAAACAGAAGGCTTTTTATCTCAGGAAAAGAAATCAGCCCTCGACAACTTAACCAGCAGAAAAAGATTTTTTTGAAAAAATCCCTAAGCCCCGGGGTCACAATTTCATCAAAAATCTGACTTTCGGCCATTCACTCAAAAATGCTGCCAAACGGTTGCAAATGCTCCCCTGAGAGGTTTGGCGGTCGAAACAGAAGTCTTTTTATCACAGGAAAAGAAATCAGTCCTCGAAAACTTAACCGGCAGAAAAAGATTTTTTTGAAAAAATCCCTAAGCCCCGGGGTCACAATTTCATCAAAAATCTGACTTTCGGCCATTCACTCAAAAATGCTGCCAAACGGTTGCAAATGCTCCCCTGAGAGGTTTGGCGGTCGAAAAAGAAGGCTTTTTATCACAGGAAAAGAAATCAGCCCTCGAAAACTTAACCGGAAGAAAAAGATTTTTTTGAAAAAATCCCTCAGCCCCGCGGTCACAATTTCATCAAAAATCTGACTTTCGGCCATTCACTCAAAAATGCTGCCAAACGGTTGCAAATGCTCCCCTGAGAGGTTTGGCGGTCGAAACAGAAGGCTTTTTATCACAGGAAAAGAAATCAGCCCTCGAAAACTTAACCGGCAGAAAAAGGTTTTTTTGAAAAAATCCCTAAGCCCCGGGGTCACAATTTCATCAAAAATCTGACTTTCGGCCATTCACTCAAAAATGCTGCCAAACGGTTGCAAATGCTCCCCTGAGAGGTTTGGCGGTCGAAACAGAAGGCTTTTCATCTTAGGAAAAGAAATCAGCCCTCGAAAACTTAACCGGCAAAAAAGATTTTTTTGAAAAAATCCCTAAGCCCCGGGGTCACAATTTCATCAAAAATCTGACTTTCAGCCATTCACTCAAAAATGCTGCCAAACGGTTGCAAATGCTCCCCTGAGAGGTTTGGCGGTCGAAACACAAGGCTTTTTATCTCAGGAAAAGAAATCAGCCCTTGACAACTTAACCGGCAGAAAAAGGTTTTTTTGAAAAAATCCCTATGCCCCGGGGTCACAATTTCATCAAAAATCTGACTTTCGGCCATTCACTCCAAATTGGTGCCAAACGGTTGCAAATGCTCCCCTGAGAGGTTTGGCGGTCGAAACAGAAGGCTTTTCATCTTAGGAAAAGAAATCAGCCCTCGAAAACTTAACCGGCAAAAAAGATTTTTTTGAAAAAATCCCTAAGCCCCGGGGTCACAATTTCATCAAAAATCTGACTTTCAGCCATTCACGCCAAAATGGTGCCAAACGGTTGCAAATGCTCCCCTGAGAGGTTTGGCGGTCGAAACAGAAGGCTTTTTATCTCAGGAAAAGAAATCAGCCCTCGAAAACTTAACCGGAAGAAAAAGATTTTTTTGAAAAAATCCCTAAGCCCCGGGGTCACAATTTCATAAAAAATCTGACTTTTGGCCATTCACTCAAAAATGCTGCCAAACGGTTTCTGAGAGGTTTGGCCGTCGAAACAGAAGGCTTTTCATCTTAGGAAAAGAAATCAGCCCTCGACAGCTTAACCGGCAGAAAAAGATTTTTTTGAAAAAATCCCTAAGCCCCGGGGTCACAATTTCATCAAAAATCTGACTTTCGGCCATTCACTCCAAAATGCTGCCAAACGGTTTCTGAGAGGTTTGGCCGTCGAAACAGAAGCCTTTGTATAACAGGAAAAGAAATCAGCCCTCGACAACTTAACCGGCAGAAAAAGATTTTTTTGAAAAAATCCCTAAGCCCCGGGGTCACAATTTCATCAAAAATCTGACTTTCGGCCATTCACTCCAAAATGCTGCCAAACGGTTGCAAATGCTCCCCTGAGAGGTTTGGCGGTCGAAACAGAAGGCTTTTTATCTCAGGAAAAGAAATCAGCCCTCGACAACTTAACCAGCAGAAAAAGATTTTTTTGAAAAAATCCCTAAGCCCCGGGGTCACAATTTCATCAAAAATCTGACTTTCGGCCATTCATTCAAAAATGCTGCCAAACGGTTGCAAATGCTCCCCTGAGAGGTTTGGCGGTCGAAACAGAAGTCTTTTTATCACAGGAAAAGAAATCAGCCCTCGAAAACTTAACCGGCAGAAAAAGATTTTTTTGAAAAAATCCCTAAGCCCCGCGGTCACAATTTCATCAAAAATCTGACTTTCGGCCATTCACTCAAAAATGCTGCCAAACGGTTGCAAATGCTCCCCTGAGAGGTTTGGCGGTCGAAACAGAAGGCTTTTCATCTTAGGAAAAGAAATCAGCCCTCGAAAACTTAACCGGCAAAAAAGATTTTTTTGAAAAAATCCCTAAGCCCCGGGGTCACAATTTCATCAAAAATCTGACTTTCAGCCATTCACTCAAAAATGCTGCCAAACGGTTGCAAATGCTCCCCTGAGAGGTTTGGCGGTCGAAACACAAGGCTTTTTATCTCAGGAAAAGAAATCAGCCCTTGACAACTTAACCGGCAGAAAAAGGTTTTTTTGAAAAAATCCCTATGCCCCGGGGTCACAATTTCATCAAAAATCTGACTTTCGGCCATTCACTCCAAATTGGTGCCAAACGGTTGCAAATGCTCCCCTGAGAGGTTTGGCGGTCGAAACAGAAGGCTTTTCATCTTAGGAAAAGAAATCAGCCCTCGAAAACTTAACCGGCAAAAAAGATTTTTTTGAAAAAATCCCTATGCCCCGGGGTCACAATTTCATCAAAAATCTGACTTTCAGCCATTCACTCAAAAATGCTGCCAAACGGTTCCAAATGCTCCCCTGAGAGGTTTGGCGGTCGAAACACAAGGCTTTTTATCTCAGGAAAAGAAATCAGCCCTCGACAACTTAACAGGCAGAAAAAGATTTTTTTGAAAAAATCCCTAAGCCCCGGGGTCACAATTTCATCAAAAATCTGACTTTCGGCCATTCACTCCAAAATGGTGCCAAACGGTTGCAAATGCTCCCCTGAGAGGTTTGGTGGTCGAAACAGAAGGCTTTTTATCACAGGAAAAGAAATCAGCCCTCGACAACTTAACCGGCAGAAAAGGATTTTTTTGAAAAAATCCCTAAGCCCCGGGGTCACAATTTCATCAAAAATCTGACTTTCGGCCATTCACTCAAAAATGCTGCCAAACGGTTGCAAATGCTCCCCTGAGAGGTTTGGCGGTCGAAACAGAAGGCTTTTTATCTCAGGAAAAGAAATCAGCCCTCGACAACTTAACCAGCAGAAAAAGATTTTTTTGAAAAAATCCCTAAGCCCCGGGGTCACAATTTCATAAAAAATCTGACTTTTGGCCATTCACTCAAAAATGCTGCCAAACGGTTTCTGAGAGGTTTGGCGGTCGAAACAGAAGGCTTTTCATCTTAGGAAAAGAAATCAGCCCTCGACAGCTTAACCGGCAGAAAAAGATTTTTTTGAAAAAATCCCTAAGCCCCGGGGTCACAATTTCATCAAAAATCTGACTTTCGGCCATTCACTCCAAAATGCTGCCAAACGGTTTCTGAGAGGTTTGGCGGTCGAAACAGAAGCCTTTGTATAACAGGAAAAGAAATCAGCCCTCGACAACTTAACCGGCAGAAAAAGATTTTTTTGAAAAAATCCCTAAGCCCCGGGGTCACAATTTCATAAAAAATCTGACTTTCGGCCATTCACTCCAAAATGCTGCCAAACGGTTGCAAATGCTCCCCTGAGAGGTTTGGCGGTCGAAACAGAAGGCTTTTTATCACAGGAAAAGAAATCAGCCCTCGACAACTTAACCGGCAGAAAAGGATTTTTTTGAAAAAATCCCTAAGCCCCGGGGTCACAATTTCATAAAAAATCTGACTTTTGGCCATTCACTCAAAAATGCTGCCAAACGGTTTCTGAGAGGTTTGGCGGTCGAAACAGAAGGCTTTTCATCTTAGGAAAAGAAATCAGCCCTCGACAGCTTAACCGGCAGAAAAAGATTTTTTTGAAAAAATCCCTAAGCCCCGGGGTCACAATTTCATCAAAAATCTGACTTTCGGCCATTCACTCCAAAATGCTGCCAAACGGTTTCTGAGAGGTTTGGCGGTCGAAACAGAAGCCTTTGTATAACAGGAAAAGAAATCAGCCCTCGACAACTTAACCGGCAGAAAAAGATTTTTTTGAAAAATTCCCTAAGCCCCGGGGTCACAATTTCATCAAAAATCTGACTTTCGGCCATTCACTCCAAAATGCTGCCAAACGGTTGCAAATGCTCCCCTGAGAGGTTTGGCGGTCGAAACAGAAGCCTTTGTATAACAGGAAAAGAAATCAGCCCTCGACAACTTAACCAGCAGAAAAAGATTTTTTTGAAAAAATCCCTAAGCCCCGGGGTCACAAATTCATCAAAAATCTGACTTTCGGCCATTCACTCCAAAATGCTGCCAAACGGTTGCAAATGCTCCCCTGAGAGGTTTGGCGGTCGAAACAGAAGGCTTTTTATCACAGGAAAAGAAATCAGCCCTCGACAACTTAACCGGCAGAAAAGGATTTTTTTGAAAAAATCCCTAAGCCCCGGGGTCACAATTTCATCAAAAATCTGACTTTCGGCCATTCACTCAAAAATGCTGCCAAACGGTTTCTGAGAGGTTTGGCGGTCGAAACAGAAGGCTTTTCATCTTAGGAAAAGAAATCAGCCCTCGACAGCTTAACCGGCAGAAAAAGATTTTTTTGAAAAAATCCCTAAGCCCCGGGGTCACAATTTCATCAAAAATCTGACTTTCGGCCATTCACTCCAAAATGCTGCCAAACGGTTTCTGAGAGGTTTGGCGGTCGAAACAGAAGCCTTTGTATAACAGGAAAAGAAATCAGCCCTCGACAACTTAACCGGCAGAAAAAGATTTTTTTGAAAAAATCCCTAAGCCCCGGGGTCACAATTTCATCAAAAATCTGACTTTCGGCCATTCACTCCAAAATGCTGCCAAACGGTTGCAAATGCTCCCCTGAGAGGTTTGGCGGTCGAAACAGAAGGCTTTTTATCTCAGGAAAAGAAATCAGCCCTCGACAACTTAACCAGCAGAAAAAGATTTTTTTGAAAAAATCCCTAAGCCCCGGGGTCACAATTTCATCAAAAATCTGACTTTCGGCCATTCACTCAAAAATGCTGCCAAACGGTTGCAAATGCTCCCCTGAGAGGTTTGGCGGTCGAAACAGAAGTCTTTTTATCACAGGAAAAGAAATCAGCCCTCGAAAACTTAACCGGCAGAAAAAGATTTTTTTGAAAAAATCCCTAAGCCCCGGGGTCACAATTTCATCAAAAATCTGACTTTCGGCCATTCACTCAAAAATGCTGCCAAACGGTTGCAAATGCTCCCCTGAGAGGTTTGGCGGTCGAAAAAGAAGGCTTTTTATCACAGGAAAAGAAATCAGCCCTCGAAAACTTAACCGGAAGAAAAAGATTTTTTTGAAAAAATCCCTCAGCCCCGCGGTCACAATTTCATCAAAAATCTGACTTTCGGCCATTCACTCAAAAATGCTGCCAAACGGTTGCAAATGCTCCCCTGAGAGGTTTGGCGGTCGAAACAGAAGGCTTTTTATCACAGGAAAAGAAATCAGCCCTCGAAAACTTAACCGGCAGAAAAAGGTTTTTTTGAAAAAATCCCTAAGCCCCGGGGTCACAATTTCATCAAAAATCTGACTTTCGGCCATTCACTCAAAAATGCTGCCAAACGGTTGCAAATGCTCCCCTGAGAGGTTTGGCGGTCGAAACAGAAGGCTTTTCATCTTAGGAAAAGAAATCAGCCCTCGAAAACTTAACCGGCAAAAAAGATTTTTTTGAAAAAATCCCTAAGCCCCGGGGTCACAATTTCATCAAAAATCTGACTTTCAGCCATTCACTCAAAAATGCTGCCAAACGGTTGCAAATGCTCCCCTGAGAGGTTTGGCGGTCGAAACACAAGGCTTTTTATCTCAGGAAAAGAAATCAGCCCTTGACAACTTAACCGGCAGAAAAAGGTTTTTTTGAAAAAATCCCTATGCCCCGGGGTCACAATTTCATCAAAAATCTGACTTTCGGCCATTCACTCCAAATTGGTGCCAAACGGTTGCAAATGCTCCCCTGAGAGGTTTGGCGGTCGAAACAGAAGGCTTTTCATCTTAGGAAAAGAAATCAGCCCTCGAAAACTTAACCGGCAAAAAAGATTTTTTTGAAAAAATCCCTAAGCCCCGGGGTCACAATTTCATCAAAAATCTGACTTTCAGCCATTCACGCCAAAATGGTGCCAAACGGTTGCAAATGCTCCCCTGAGAGGTTTGGCGGTCGAAACAGAAGGCTTTTTATCTCAGGAAAAGAAATCAGCCCTCGAAAACTTAACCGGAAGAAAAAGATTTTTTTGAAAAAATCCCTAAGCCCCGGGGTCACAATTTCATAAAAAATCTGACTTTTGGCCATTCACTCAAAAATGCTGCCAAACGGTTTCTGAGAGGTTTGGCCGTCGAAACAGAAGGCTTTTCATCTTAGGAAAAGAAATCAGCCCTCGACAGCTTAACCGGCAGAAAAAGATTTTTTTGAAAAAATCCCTAAGCCCCGGGGTCACAATTTCATCAAAAATCTGACTTTCGGCCATTCACTCCAAAATGCTGCCAAACGGTTTCTGAGAGGTTTGGCGGTCGAAACAGAAGCCTTTGTATAACAGGAAAAGAAATCAGCCCTCGACAACTTAACCGGCAGAAAAAGATTTTTTTGAAAAAATCCCTAAGCCCCGGGGTCACAATTTCATCAAAAATCTGACTTTCGGCCATTCACTCCAAAATGCTGCCAAACGGTTGCAAATGCTCCCCTGAGAGGTTTGGCGGTCGAAACAGAAGGCTTTTTATCTCAGGAAAAGAAATCAGCCCTCGACAACTTAACCAGCAGAAAAAGATTTTTTTGAAAAAATCCCTAAGCCCCGGGGTCACAATTTCATCAAAAATCTGACTTTCGGCCATTCATTCAAAAATGCTGCCAAACGGTTGCAAATGCTCCCCTGAGAGGTTTGGCGGTCGAAACAGAAGTCTTTTTATCACAGGAAAAGAAATCAGCCCTCGAAAACTTAACCGGCAGAAAAAGATTTTTTTGAAAAAATCCCTAAGCCCCGCGGTCACAATTTCATCAAAAATCTGACTTTCGGCCATTCACTCAAAAATGCTGCCAAACGGTTGCAAATGCTCCCCTGAGAGGTTTGGCGGTCGAAACAGAAGGCTTTTCATCTTAGGAAAAGAAATCAGCCCTCGAAAACTTAACCGGCAAAAAAGATTTTTTTGAAAAAATCCCTAAGCCCCGGGGTCACAATTTCATCAAAAATCTGACTTTCAGCCATTCACTCAAAAATGCTGCCAAACGGTTGCAAATGCTCCCCTGAGAGGTTTGGCGGTCGAAACACAAGGCTTTTTATCTCAGGAAAAGAAATCAGCCCTTGACAACTTAACCGGCAGAAAAAGGTTTTTTTGAAAAAATCCCTATGCCCCGGGGTCACAATTTCATCAAAAATCTGACTTTCGGCCATTCACTCCAAATTGGTGCCAAACGGTTGCAAATGCTCCCCTGAGAGGTTTGGCGGTCGAAACAGAAGGCTTTTCATCTTAGGAAAAGAAATCAGCCCTCGAAAACTTAACCGGCAAAAAAGATTTTTTTGAAAAAATCCCTATGCCCCGGGGTCACAATTTCATCAAAAATCTGACTTTCAGCCATTCACTCAAAAATGCTGCCAAACGGTTCCAAATGCTCCCCTGAGAGGTTTGGCGGTCGAAACACAAGGCTTTTTATCTCAGGAAAAGAAATCAGCCCTCGACAACTTAACAGGCAGAAAAAGATTTTTTTGAAAAAATCCCTAAGCCCCGGGGTCACAATTTCATCAAAAATCTGACTTTCGGCCATTCACTCCAAAATGGTGCCAAACGGTTGCAAATGCTCCCCTGAGAGGTTTGGTGGTCGAAACAGAAGGCTTTTTATCACAGGAAAAGAAATCAGCCCTCGACAACTTAACCGGCAGAAAAGGATTTTTTTGAAAAAATCCCTAAGCCCCGGGGTCACAATTTCATCAAAAATCTGACTTTCGGCCATTCACTCAAAAATGCTGCCAAACGGTTGCAAATGCTCCCCTGAGAGGTTTGGCGGTCGAAACAGAAGGCTTTTTATCTCAGGAAAAGAAATCAGCCCTCGACAACTTAACCAGCAGAAAAAGATTTTTTTGAAAAAATCCCTAAGCCCCGGGGTCACAATTTCATAAAAAATCTGACTTTTGGCCATTCACTCAAAAATGCTGCCAAACGGTTTCTGAGAGGTTTGGCGGTCGAAACAGAAGGCTTTTCATCTTAGGAAAAGAAATCAGCCCTCGACAGCTTAACCGGCAGAAAAAGATTTTTTTGAAAAAATCCCTAAGCCCCGGGGTCACAATTTCATCAAAAATCTGACTTTCGGCCATTCACTCCAAAATGCTGCCAAACGGTTTCTGAGAGGTTTGGCGGTCGAAACAGAAGCCTTTGTATAACAGGAAAAGAAATCAGCCCTCGACAACTTAACCGGCAGAAAAAGATTTTTTTGAAAAAATCCCTAAGCCCCGGGGTCACAAATTCATCAAAAATCTGACTTTCGGCCATTCACTCCAAAATGCTGCCAAACGGTTGCAAATGCTCCCCTGAGAGGTTTGGCGGTCGAAACAGAAGGCTTTTTATCACAGGAAAAGAAATCAGCCCTCGACAACTTAACCGGCAGAAAAGGATTTTTTTGAAAAAATCCCTAAGCCCCGGGGTCACAATTTCATAAAAAATCTGACTTTTGGCCATTCACTCAAAAATGCTGCCAAACGGTTTCTGAGAGGTTTGGCGGTCGAAACAGAAGGCTTTTCATCTTAGGAAAAGAAATCAGCCCTCGACAGCTTAACCGGCAGAAAAAGATTTTTTTGAAAAAATCCCTAAGCCCCGGGGTCACAATTTCATCAAAAATCTGACTTTCGGCCATTCACTCCAAAATGCTGCCAAACGGTTTCTGAGAGGTTTGGCGGTCGAAACAGAAGCCTTTGTATAACAGGAAAAGAAATCAGCCCTCGACAACTTAACCGGCAGAAAAAGATTTTTTTGAAAAATTCCCTAAGCCCCGGGGTCACAATTTCATCAAAAATCTGACTTTCGGCCATTCACTCCAAAATGCTGCCAAACGGTTGCAAATGCTCCCCTGAGAGGTTTGGCGGTCGAAACAGAAGGCTTTTTATCTCAGGAAAAGAAATCAGCCCTCGACAACTTAACCAGCAGAAAAAGATTTTTTTGAAAAAATCCCTAAGCCCCGGGGTCACAATTTCATCAAAAATCTGACTTTCGGCCATTCACTCAAAAATGCTGCCAAACGGTTGCAAATGCTCCCCTGAGAGGTTTGGCGGTCGAAACAGAAGTCTTTTTATCACAGGAAAAGAAATCAGCCCTCGAAAACTTAACCGGCAGAAAAAGATTTTTTTGAAAAAATCCCTAAGCCCCGGGGTCACAATTTCATCAAAAATCTGACTTTCGGCCATTCACTCAAAAATGCTGCCAAACGGTTGCAAATGCTCCCCTGAGAGGTTTGGCGGTCGAAAAAGAAGGCTTTTTATCACAGGAAAAGAAATCAGCCCTCGAAAACTTAACCGGAAGAAAAAGATTTTTTTGAAAAAATCCCTCAGCCCCGCGGTCACAATTTCATCAAAAATCTGACTTTCGGCCATTCACTCAAAAATGCTGCCAAACGGTTGCAAATGCTCCCCTGAGAGGTTTGGCGGTCGAAACAGAAGGCTTTTTATCACAGGAAAAGAAATCAGCCCTCGAAAACTTAACCGGCAGAAAAAGGTTTTTTTGAAAAAATCCCTAAGCCCCGGGGTCACAATTTCATCAAAAATCTGACTTTCGGCCATTCACTCAAAAATGCTGCCAAACGGTTGCAAATGCTCCCCTGAGAGGTTTGGCGGTCGAAACAGAAGGCTTTTCATCTTAGGAAAAGAAATCAGCCCTCGAAAACTTAACCGGCAAAAAAGATTTTTTTGAAAAAATCCCTAAGCCCCGGGGTCACAATTTCATCAAAAATCTGACTTTCAGCCATTCACTCAAAAATGCTGCCAAACGGTTGCAAATGCTCCCCTGAGAGGTTTGGCGGTCGAAACACAAGGCTTTTTATCTCAGGAAAAGAAATCAGCCCTTGACAACTTAACCGGCAGAAAAAGGTTTTTTTGAAAAAATCCCTATGCCCCGGGGTCACAATTTCATCAAAAATCTGACTTTCGGCCATTCACTCCAAATTGGTGCCAAACGGTTGCAAATGCTCCCCTGAGAGGTTTGGCGGTCGAAACACAAGGCTTTTCATCTTAGGAAAAGAAATCAGCCCTCGAAAACTTAACCGGCAAAAAAGATTTTTTTGAAAAAATCCCTAAGCCCCGGGGTCACAATTTCATCAAAAATCTGACTTTCAGCCATTCACTCAAAAATGCTGCCAAACGGTTCCGTATGCTCCCCTGAGAGGTTTGGCGGTCGAAACACAAGGCTTTTTATCTCAGGAAAAGAAATCAGCCCTCGACAACTTAACAGGCAGAAAAAGATTTTTTTGAAAAAATCCCTAAGCCCCGGGGTCACAATTTCATCAAAAATCTGACTTTCGGCCATTCACTCCAAAATGGTGCCAAACGGTTGCAAATGCTCCCCTGAGAGGTTTGGTGGTCGAAACAGAAGGCTTTTTATCACAGGAAAAGAAATCAGCCCTCGACAACTTAACCGGCAGAAAAGGATTTTTTTGAAAAAATCCCTAAGCCCCGGGGTCACAATTTCATCAAAAATCTGACTTTCGGCCATTCACTCAAAAATGCTGCCAAACGGTTGCAAATGCTCCCCTGAGAGGTTTGGCGGTCGAAACAGAAGGCTTTTTATCTCAGGAAAAGAAATCAGCCCTCGACAACTTAACCAGCAGAAAAAGATTTTTTTGAAAAAATCCCTAAGCCCCGGGGTCACAATTTCATCAAAAATCTGACTTTCGGCCATTCACTCCAAAATGGTGCCAAACGGTTGCAAATGCTCCCCTGAGAGGTTTGGTGGTCGAAACAGAAGGCTTTTTATCACAGGAAAAGAAATCAGCCCTCGACAACTTAACCGGCAGAAAAGGATTTTTTTGAAAAAATCCCTTAGCCCCGGGGTCACAATTTCATCAAAAATCTGACTTTCGGCCATTCACTCAAAAATGCTGCCAAACGGTTGCAAATGCTCCCCTGAGAGGTTTGGCAGTCGAAACAGAAGGCTTTTTATCTCAGGAAAAGAAATCAGCCCTCGACAACTTAACCAGCAGAAAAAGATTTTTTTGAAAAAATCCCTAAGCCCCGGGGTCACAATTTTATCAAAAATCTGACTTTCGGCCATTCACTCCAAAATGCTGCCAAACGGTTGCAAATGCTCCCCTGAGAGGTTTGGCGGTCGAAACAGAAGCCTTTGTATCACAGGAAAAGAAATCAGCCCTCGACAACTTAACCGGCAGAAAAGGATTTTTTTGAAAAAATCCCTAAGCCCCGGGGTCACAATTTCATCAAAAATCTGACTTTCGGCCATTCACTCCAAAATGGTGCCAAACGGTTGCAAATGCTCCCCTGAGACGTTTGGCGGTCGAAACAGAAGGCTTTTTATCACAGGAAATGAAATCAGCCCTCGAAAACTTAACGGGCAGAAAAAGATTTTTTTGAAAAAATCCCTAAGCCCCGGGGTCGCAATTTCATCAAAAATCTGACTTTCGGCCATTCACTCAAAAATGCTGCCAAACGGTTGCAAATGCTCCCCTGAGAGGTTTGGCGGTCGAAACACAAGGCTTTTTATCTCAGGAAAAGAAATCAGCCCTTGACAACTTAACCGGCAGAAAAAGATTTTTTTGAAAAAATCCCTAAGCCCCGGGGTCACAATTTCATCAAAAAATCTGACTTTCGGCCATTCACTCAAAAATGCTGCCAAACGGTTGCAAATGCTCCCCTGAGAGGTTTGGCGGTCGAAACAGAAGGCTTTTCATCTTAGGAAAAGAAATCAGCCCTCGACAACTTAACGGGCAGAAAAAGATTTTTTTAAAAAAAATCCCTAAGCCCCAGGGTCACAATTTCATCAAAAATCTGACTTTCGGCCATTCACTCAAAAATGCTGCCAAACGGTTGCAAATGCTCCCCTGAGAGGTTTGGCGGTCGAAACAGAAGGCTTTTTATCACAGGAAAAGAAATCAGCCCTCGAAAACTTAACCGGCAGAAAAAGATTTTTTTGAAAAAATCCCTAAGCCCCGGGGTCACAATTTCATCAAAAATCTGACTTTCAGCCATTCATTCAAAAATGCTGCCAAACGGTTCCAAATGCTCCCCTGAGAGGTTTGGCGGTTGAAACACAAGGCTTTTTATCTCAGGAAAAGAAATCAGCCCTCGACAACTTAACCGGCAGAAAAAGATTTTTTTGAAAAAATCCCTAAGCCCCGGGGTCACAATTTCATCAAAAATCTGACTTTCGGCCATTCACTCAAAAATGCTGCCAAACGGTTGCAAATGCTCCCCTGAGAGGTTTGGCGGTCGAAACAGAAGGCTTTTCATCTTAGGAAAAGAAATCAGCCCTCGAAAACTTAACCGGCAGAAAAAGATTTTTTTGAAAAAATCCCTAAGCCCCGGGGTCACAATTTCATCAAAAATCTGACTTTCGGCCATTCACTCAAAAATGCTGCCAAACGGTTGCAAATGCTCCCCTGAGAGGTTTGGCGGTCGAAAGAGAAGGCTTTTTATCTCAGGAAAAGAAATCAGCCCTCGACAACTTAACCGGCAGAAAAAGATTTTTTTGAAAAAATCCCTAAGCCCCGGGGTCACAATTTCATCAAAAATCTGACTTTCGGCCATTCACTCAAAAATGCTGCCAAACGGTTGCAAATAAGCCCCTGAGAGGTTTGGCGGTCGAAACAAAAGCCTTTGTATCACAGGAAAAGATATCAGCCCTCGACAACTTAACCAGCAGAAAAAGATTTTTTTGAAAAAATCCCTAAGCCTCGGGGTCACAATTTCATCAAAAATCTGACTTTCGGCCATTCACTCCAAAATGCTGCCAAACGGTTGCAAATGCTCCCCTGAGAGGTTTGGCGGTCGAAACAGAAGCCTTTTTATCACAGGAAAAGAAATCAGCCCTCGACAACTTAACCGGCAGAAAAAGATTTTTTTGAAAAAATCCCTAAGCCCCGGGGTCACAATTTCATAAAAAATCTGACTTTCGGCCATTCACTCCAAATTGGTGCCAAACGGTTGCAAATGCTCCCCTGAGAGGTTTGGCGGTCGAAACAGAAGGCTTTTCATCTTAGGAAAAGAAATCAGCCCTCGAAAACTTAACCGGCAGAAAAAGATTTTTTTGAAAAAATCCCTAAGCCCCGGGGTCACAATTTCATCAAAAATCTGACTTTCGGCCATTCACTCAAAAATGCTGCCAAACGGTTGCAAATGCTCCCCTGAGAGGTTTGGCGGTCGAAAGAGAAGGCTTTTTATCTCAGGAAAAGAAATCAGCCCTCGACAACTTAACCGGCAGAAAAAGATTTTTTTGAAAAAATCCCTAAGCCCCGGGGTCACAATTTCATCAAAAATCTGACTTTCGGCCATTCACTCAAAAATGCTGCCAAACGGTTGCAAATAAGCCCCTGAGAGGTTTGGCGGTCGAAACAAAAGCCTTTGTATCACAGGAAAAGAAATCAGCCCTCGACAACTTAACCAGCAGAAAAAGATTTTTTTGAAAAAATCCCTAAGCCCGGGGTCACAATTTCATCAAAAATCTGACTTTCGGCCATTCACTCCAAAATGCTGCCAAACGGTTGCAAATGCTCCCCTGAGAGGTTTGGCGGTCGAAACAGAAGCCTTTGTATCACAGGAAAAGAAATCAGCCCTCGACAACTTAACCGGCAGAAAAAGATTTTTTTGAAAAAATCCCTAAGCCCCGGGGTCACAATTTCATCAAAAATCTGACTTTCGGCCATTCACTCCAAATTGGTGCCAAACGGTTGCAAATGCTCCCCTGAGAGGTTTGGCGGTCGAAACAGAAGGCTTTTCATCTTAGGAAAAGAAATCAGCCCTCGAAAACTTAACCGGCAGAAAAAGATTTTTTTGAAAAAATCCCTAAGCCCCGGGGTCACAATTTCATCAAAAATCTGACTTTCGGCCATTCACTCAAAAATGCTGCCAAACGGTTGCAAATGCTCCCCTGAGAGGTTTGGCGGTCGAAAGAGAAGGCTTTTTATCTCAGGAAAAGAAATCAGCCCTCGACAACTTAACCGGCAGAAAAAGATTTTTTTGAAAAAATCCCTAAGCCCCGGGGTCACAATTTCATCAAAAATCTGACTTTCGGCCATTCACTCAAAAATGCTGCCAAACGGTTGCAAATAAGCCCCTGAGAGGTTTGGCGGTCGAAACAAAAGCCTTTGTATCACAGGAAAAGAAATCAGCCCTCCACAACTTAACCAGCAGAAAAAGATTTTTTTGAAAAAATCCCTAAGCCCCGGGGTCACAATTTCATCAAAAATCTGACTTTCGGCCATTCACTCCAAAATGCTGCCAAACGGTTGCAAATGCTCCCCTGAGAGGTTTGGCGGTCGAAACAGAAGCCTTTGTATCACAGGAAAAGAAATCAGCCCTCGACAACTTAACCGGCAAAAAAAGATTTTTTTGAAAAAATCCCTAAGCCCCGGGGTCACAATTTCATAAAAAATCTGACTTTCGGCCATTCACTCCAAATTGGTGCCAAACGGTTGCAAATGCTCCCCTGAGAGGTTTGGCGGTCGAAACAGAAGGCTTTTCATCTTAGGAAAAGAAATCAGCCCTCGAAAACTTAACCGGCAGAAAAAGATTTTTTTGAAAAAATCCCTAAGCCCCGGGGTCACAATTTCATCAAAAATCTGACTTTCGGCCATTCACTCCAAAATGGTGCCAAACGGTTGCAAATGCTCCCCTGAGAGGTTTGGCGGTCGAAACAGAAGGCTTTTTATCACAGGAAAAGAAATCAGCCCTCGACAACTTAACCGGCAGAAAAAGAATTTTTTGAAAAAATCCCTAAGCCCCGGGGTCACAATTTCATCAAAAATCTGACTTTCGGCCATTCACTCCAAAATGGTGCCAAACGGTTGCAAATGCTCCCCTGAGAGGTTTGGCGGTCGAAACAGAAGGCTTTTCATCTTAGGAAAAGAAATCAGCCCTCGACAACTTAACGGGCAGAAAAAGATTTTTTTAAAAAAAATCCCTAAGCCCCAGGGTCACAATTTCATCAAAAATCTGACTTTCGGCCATTCACTCAAAAATGCTGCCAAACGGTTGCAAATGCTCCCCTGAGAGGTTTGGCGGTCGAAACAGAAGGCTTTTTATCACAGGAAAAGAAATCAGCCCTCGAAAACTTAACCGGCAGAAAAAGATTTTTTTGAAAAAATCCCTAAGCCCCGGGGTCACAATTTCATCAAAAATCTGACTTTCAGCCATTCATTCAAAAATGCTGCCAAACGGTTCCAAATGCTCCCCTGAGAGGTTTGGCGGTTGAAACACAAGGCTTTTTATCTCAGGAAAAGAAATCAGCCCTCGACAACTTAACCGGCAGAAAAAGATTTTTTTGAAAAAATCCCTAAGCCCCGGGGTCACAATTTCATCAAAAATCTGACTTTCGGCCATTCACTCAAAAATGCTGCCAAACGGTTGCAAATGCTCCCCTGAGAGGTTTGGCGGTCGAAACAGAAGGCTTTTCATCTTAGGAAAAGAAATCAGCCCTCGAAAACTTAACCGGCAGAAAAAGATTTTTTTGAAAAAATCCCTAAGCCCCGGGGTCACAATTTCATCAAAAATCTGACTTTCGGCCATTCACTCAAAAATGCTGCCAAACGGTTGCAAATGCTCCCCTGAGAGGTTTGGCGGTCGAAAGAGAAGGCTTTTTATCTCAGGAAAAGAAATCAGCCCTCGACAACTTAACCGGCAGAAAAAGATTTTTTTGAAAAAATCCCTAAGCCCCGGGGTCACAATTTCATCAAAAATCTGACTTTCGGCCATTCACTCAAAAATGCTGCCAAACGGTTGCAAATAAGCCCCTGAGAGGTTTGGCGGTCGAAACAAAAGCCTTTGTATCACAGGAAAAGATATCAGCCCTCGACAACTTAACCAGCAGAAAAAGATTTTTTTGAAAAAATCCCTAAGCCTCGGGGTCACAATTTCATCAAAAATCTGACTTTCGGCCATTCACTCCAAAATGCTGCCAAACGGTTGCAAATGCTCCCCTGAGAGGTTTGGCGGTCGAAACAGAAGCCTTTTTATCACAGGAAAAGAAATCAGCCCTCGACAACTTAACCGGCAGAAAAAGATTTTTTTGAAAAAATCCCTAAGCCCCGGGGTCACAATTTCATAAAAAATCTGACTTTCGGCCATTCACTCCAAATTGGTGCCAAACGGTTGCAAATGCTCCCCTGAGAGGTTTGGCGGTCGAAACAGAAGGCTTTTCATCTTAGGAAAAGAAATCAGCCCTCGAAAACTTAACCGGCAGAAAAAGATTTTTTTGAAAAAATCCCTAAGCCCCGGGGTCACAATTTCATCAAAAATCTGACTTTCGGCCATTCACTCAAAAATGCTGCCAAACGGTTGCAAATGCTCCCCTGAGAGGTTTGGCGGTCGAAAGAGAAGGCTTTTTATCTCAGGAAAAGAAATCAGCCCTCGACAACTTAACCGGCAGAAAAAGATTTTTTTGAAAAAATCCCTAAGCCCCGGGGTCACAATTTCATCAAAAATCTGACTTTCGGCCATTCACTCAAAAATGCTGCCAAACGGTTGCAAATAAGCCCCTGAGAGGTTTGGCGGTCGAAACAAAAGCCTTTGTATCACAGGAAAAGAAATCAGCCCTCGACAACTTAACCAGCAGAAAAAGATTTTTTTGAAAAAATCCCTAAGCCCCGGGGTCACAATTTCATCAAAAATCTGACTTTCGGCCATTCACTCCAAAATGCTGCCAAACGGTTGCAAATGCTCCCCTGAGAGGTTTGGCGGTCGAAACAGAAGCCTTTGTATCACAGGAAAAGAAATCAGCCCTCGACAACTTAACCGGCAGAAAAAGATTTTTTTGAAAAAATCCCTAAGCCCCGGGGTCACAATTTCATCAAAAATCTGACTTTCGGCCATTCACTCCAAATTGGTGCCAAACGGTTGCAAATGCTCCCCTGAGAGGTTTGGCGGTCGAAACAGAAGGCTTTTCATCTTAGGAAAAGAAATCAGCCCTCGAAAACTTAACCGGCAGAAAAAGATTTTTTTGAAAAAATCCCTAAGCCCCGGGGTCACAATTTCATCAAAAATCTGACTTTCGGCCATTCACTCAAAAATGCTGCCAAACGGTTGCAAATGCTCCCCTGAGAGGTTTGGCGGTCGAAAGAGAAGGCTTTTTATCTCAGGAAAAGAAATCAGCCCTCGACAACTTAACCGGCAGAAAAAGATTTTTTTGAAAAAATCCCTAAGCCCCGGGGTCACAATTTCATCAAAAATCTGACTTTCGGCCATTCACTCAAAAATGCTGCCAAACGGTTGCAAATAAGCCCCTGAGAGGTTTGGCGGTCGAAACAAAAGCCTTTGTATCACAGGAAAAGAAATCAGCCCTCCACAACTTAACCAGCAGAAAAAGATTTTTTTGAAAAAATCCCTAAGCCCCGGGGTCACAATTTCATCAAAAATCTGACTTTCGGCCATTCACTCCAAAATGCTGCCAAACGGTTGCAAATGCTCCCCTGAGAGGTTTGGCGGTCGAAACAGAAGCCTTTGTATCACAGGAAAAGAAATCAGCCCTCGACAACTTAACCGGCAAAAAAAGATTTTTTTGAAAAAATCCCTAAGCCCCGGGGTCACAATTTCATAAAAAATCTGACTTTCGGCCATTCACTCCAAATTGGTGCCAAACGGTTGCAAATGCTCCCCTGAGAGGTTTGGCGGTCGAAACAGAAGGCTTTTCATCTTAGGAAAAGAAATCAGCCCTCGAAAACTTAACCGGCAGAAAAAGATTTTTTTGAAAAAATCCCTAAGCCCCGGGGTCACAATTTCATCAAAAATCTGACTTTCGGCCATTCACTCCAAAATGGTGCCAAACGGTTGCAAATGCTCCCCTGAGAGGTTTGGCGGTCGAAACAGAAGGCTTTTTATCACAGGAAAAGAAATCAGCCCTCGACAACTTAACCGGCAGAAAAAGAATTTTTTGAAAAAATCCCTAAGCCCCGGGGTCACAATTTCATCAAAAATCTGACTTTCGGCCATTCACTCCAAAATGGTGCCAAACGGTTGCAAATGCTCCCCTGAGAGGTTTGGCGGTCGAAACAGAAGGCTTTTTATCACAGGAAATGAAATCAGCCCTCGACAACTTAACAGGCAGAAAAATATTTTTTTGAAAAAATCCCTAAGCCCCGGGGTCACAATTATAACAAAAATCTGACTTTCGGCCATTCACTCAAAAATGCTGCCAAACGGTTGCAAATGCTCCCCTGAGAGGTTTGGCGGTCGAAACAGAAGGCTTTTTATCACAGGAAAAGAAATCAGCCCTCGAAAACTTAACTGGTAGAAAAAGATTTTTTTGAAAAAATCCCTAAGCCCCGGGGTCACAATTTCATCAAAAATCTGACTTTCGGCCATTCACTCATAAATGCTGCCAAACGGTAGCAAATGCTCCCCTGAGAGGTTTGGCGGTCGAAACAGAAGGCTTTTCATCTTAGGAAAAGAAATCAGCCCTCGACAACTTGACGGGCAGAAAAAGATTTTTTTGAAAAAATCCCTAAGCCCCGGGGTCACAATTTCATCAAAAATCTGACTTTCGGCCATTCACTCCAAAATGGTGCCAAACGGTTGCAAATGCTCCCCTGAGAGGTTTGGCGGTCGAAACAGAAGGCTTTTCATCTTAGGAAAAGAAATCAGCCCTCCACAACTTAACCGGTAGAAAAAGATTTTTTTGAAAAAATCCCTAAGCGCCGGGGTCACAATTTCATCAAAAATCTGACTTTCGGCCATTCACTCCAAAATGGTGCCAAACGGTTGCAAATGCTCCCCTGAGAGGTTTGGCGGTCGAAACAGAAGGCTTTTTATCACACGAAATGAAATCAGCCCTCGACAACTTAACGGGCAGAAAAAGATTTTTTGAAAAAATCCCTAAGCCCCGGGGTCACAATTTCATCAAAAATCTGACTTTCGGCCATTCACTCAAAAATGCTGCCAAACGGTTGCAAATGCTCCCCTGAGAGGTTTGGCGGTCGAAACACAAGGCTTTTTATCTCAGGAAAAGAAATCAGCCCTTGACAACTTAACCGGCAGAAAAAGATTTTTTTGAAAAAATCCCTAAGCCCCGGGGTCACAATTTCATCAAAAAATCTGACTTTCGGCCATTCACTCAAAAATGCTGCCAAACGGTTGCAAATGCTCCCCTGAGAGGTTTGGCGGTCGAAACAGAAGGTCGAAACAGAAGAAATCAGCCCTCGAAAACTTAACCGGCAGAAAAATCTGACTTTCGGCCATTCACTCAAAAATGCTGCCAAACGGTTGCAAATGCTCCCCTGAGAGGTTTGGCGGTCGAACCAGAAGGCTTTTTATCACAGGAAAAGAAATCAGCCCTCGAAAACTTAACCGGAAGAAAAAGATTTTTTTGAAAAAATCCCTAAGCCCCGGGGTCACAATTTCATCAAAAATCTGACTTTCGGCCATTCACTCCAAAATGCTGCCAAACGGTTGCAAATGCTCCCCTGAGAGGTTTGGCGGTCGAAACAGAAGGCTTTTTATCACAGGAAAAGAAATCAGCCCTCGAAAACTTAACCGGAAGAAAAAGATTTTTTTGAAAAAATCCCTAAGCCCCGGGGTCACAATTTCATCAAAAATCTGACTTTCGGCCATTCACTCAAAAATGCTGCCAAACGGTTGCAAATGCTCCCCTGAGAGGTTTGGAGGTCGAAACAGAAGGCTTTTTATCTCAAGAAAAGAAATCAGCCCTCGACAACTTAACCGGCAGAAAAACATTTTTTTGAAAAAATCCCTAAGCCCCGGGGTCACAATTTCATCAAAAATCTGAGTTTCGGCCATTCACTCAAAAATGCTGCCAAACGGTTGCAAATGCTCCCCTGAGAGGTTTGGCGGTCGAAACAGAAGGCTTTTTATCACAGGAAAAGAAATCAGCCCTCGAAAACTTAACCGGCAGAAAAATCTGACTTTCGGCCATTCACTGAAAAATGCTGCCAAACGGTTGCAAATGCTCCCCTGAGAGGTTTGGCGGTCGAAACAGAAGCCTTTGTATCACAGGAAAAGAAATCAGCTCTCGAAAACTTAACCGGCAGAAAAAGATTTTTTTGAAAAAATCCCTAATCCCCGGGGTCACAATTTCATCAAAAATCTGACTTACGGCCATTCACTCAAAAATGCGGCCAAACGGGTGCAAATGCTCCCCTGAGAGGTTTGGCGGTCAAAACAGAAGGCTTTTTATCTCAGGAAAAGAAATCAGCCCTCGAAAACTTAACCGGCAGAAAAAGATTTTTTTGAAAAAATCCCTAAGCCCCGGGGTCACAATTTCATCAAAAATCTGATTTTCGGCCATTCACTCCAAAAATGGTGCCAAACGGTTGCAAATGCTCCCCTGAGAGGTTTGGTGGTCGAAACAGAAGCCTTTGTATCACAGGAAAAGAAATCAGCCCTCGACAACTTAACGGGCAGAAAAAGATTTTTTTGAAAAAATCCCTAAGCCCCGGGGTCAAAATTTCATCAAAATCTGACTTTCGGCCATTCACTCAAAAATGCTGCCAAACGGTTGCAAATGCTCCCCTGAGAGGTTTGGCGGTCAAAACAGAAGGCTTTTTATCACAGGAAAAGAAATCAGCCCTCGAAAACTTAACCGGCAGAAAAATCTGACTTTCGGCCATTCACTCAAAAATGCTGCCAAACGGTTGCAAATGCTCCCCTGAGAGGTTTGGCGGTCGAAACAGAAGGCTTTTTATCTCAGGAAATGACATCAGCCCTCGACAACTTAACGGGCAGAAAAAGATTTTTTTGAAAAAATCCCTAAGCCCCGGGGTCACAATTTCATCAAAAATCTGACTTTCAGCCATTCACTCAAAAATGCTACCAAACGGTTGCAAATGCTCCCCTGAGAGGTTTGGCGGTCGAAACAGAAGTCTTTTTATCACAGGAAAAGAAATCAGCCCTCAAAAACTTAACCGGCAGAAAAATCTGACTTTCGGCCATTCACTCAAAAATGCAACCAAACGGTTGCAAATGCTCCCCTGAGAGGTTTGGCGGTCGAAACAGAAGTCTTTTTATCACAGGAAAAGAAATCAGCCCTCGAAAACTTAACCGGCAGAAAAATCTGACTTTCGGCCATTCACTCAAAAATGCTGCCAAACGGTTGCAAATGCTCCCCTGAGAGGTTTGGCGGTCAAAACAGAAGGCTTTTTATCTCAGGAAAAGAAATCAGCCCTCGAAAACTTAACGGGCAGAAAAAGATTTTTTTGAAAAAATCCCTAAGCCCCGGGGTCAAAATTTCATCAACAATCTGACTTTCGGCCATTCACTCAAAAATGCTGCCAAACGGTTGCAAATGCTCCCCTGAGAGGTTTGGCGGTCAAAACAGAAGGCTTTTTATCACAGGAAAAGAAATCAGCCCTCGAAAATTTAACGGGCAGAAAAAGATTTTTTTGAAAAAATCCCTAAGCCCCGGGGTCACAATTTCATCAAAAATCTGACTTTCGGCCGTTCACTCCAAAATGCTGCCAAACGGTTGCAAATGCTCCCCTGAGAGGTTTGGCGGTCGAAACAGAAGGCTTTTTATCACAGGAAAAGAAATCAGCCCTCGAAAACTTAACCGGAAGAAAAAGATTTTTTTGAAAAAATCCCTAAGCCCCGGGGTCACAATTTCATCAAAAATCTGACTTTCGGCCATTCACTCAAAAATGCTGCCAAACGGTTGCAAATGCTCCCCTGAGAGGTTTGGCGGTCGAAACAGAAGGCTTTTTATCTCAAGAAAAGAAATCAGCCTTCGACAACTTAACCGGCAAAAAAACATTTTTTTGAAAAAATCCCTAAGCCCTGGAGACACAATTTCATAAAAAATCTGACTTTCGGCCATTCACTCCAAATTGGTGTCAAACGGTTGCAAATGCTCCCCTGAGAGGTTTGGCGGTCGAAACAGAAGGCTTTTTATCTCAAGAAAAGAAATCAGCCCTCGACAACTTAACCGGCAGAAAAACATTTTTTTGAAAAAATCCCTAAGCCCCGGGGTCACAATTTCATCAAAAATCTGAGTTTCGGCCATTCACTCAAAAATGCTGCCAAACGGTTGCAAATGCTCCCCTGAGAGGTTTGGCGGTCGAAACAGAAGGCTTTTTATCACAGGAAAAGAAATCAGCCCTCGAAAACTTAACCGGCAGAAAAATCTGACTTTCGGCCATTCACTGAAAAATGCTGCCAAACGGTTGCAAATGCTCCCCTGAGAGGTTTGGCGGTCGAAACAGAAGCCTTTGTATCACAGGAAAAGAAATCAGCTCTCGAAAACTTAACCGGCAGAAAAAGATTTTTTTGAAAAAATCCCTAATCCCCGGGGTCACAATTTCATCAAAAATCTGACTTACGGCCATTCACTCAAAAATGCGGCCAAACGGGTGCAAATGCTCCCCTGAGAGGTTTGGCGGTCAAAACAGAAGGCTTTTTATCTCAGGAAAAGAAATCAGCCCTCGAAAACTTAACCGGCAGAAAAAGATTTTTTTGAAAAAATCCCTAAGCCCCGGGGTCACAATTTCATCAAAAATCTGATTTTCGGCCATTCACTCCAAAAATGGTGCCAAACGGTTGCAAATGCTCCCCTGAGAGGTTTGGTGGTCGAAACAGAAGCCTTTGTATCACAGGAAAAGAAATCAGCCCTCGACAACTTAACCGGCAGAAAAAGATTTTTTTGAAAAAATCCCTAAGCCCCGGGGTCAAAATTTCATCAAAATCTGACTTTCGGCCATTCACTCAAAAATGCTGCCAAACGGTTGCAAATGCTCCCCTGAGAGGTTTGGCGGTCAAAACAGAAGGCTTTTTATCACAGGAAAAGAAATCAGCCCTCGAAAACTTAACCGGCAGAAAAATCTGACTTTCGGCCATTCACTCAAAAATGCTGCCAAACGGTTGCAAATGCTCCCCTGAGAGGTTTGGCGGTCGAAACAGAAGGCTTTTTATCTCAGGAAATGACATCAGCCCTCGACAACTTAACCGGAAGAAAAAGATTTTTTTGAAAAAATCCCTAAGCCCCGGGGTCACAATTTCATCAAAAATCTGACTTTCGGCCATTCACTCAAAAATGCTGCCAAACGGTTGCAAATGCTCCCCTGAGAGGTTTGGCGGTCGAAACAGAAGGCTTTTTATCTCAAGAAAAGAAATCAGCCTTCGACAACTTAACCGGCAGAAAAACATTTTTTTGAAAAAATCCCTAAGCCCCGGGGTCACAATTTCATCAAAAATCTGACTTTCGGCCATTCACTCAAAAATGCTGCCAAACGGTTGCAAATAAGCCCCTGAGAGGTTTGGCGGTCGAAACAGAAGCCTTTCTATCACAGGAAAAGAAATCAGCCCTCGAAAACTTAACCGGCAGAAAAATCTGACTTTCGGCCATTCACTGAAAAATGCTGCCAAACGGTTGCAAATGCTCCCCTGAGAGGTTTGGCGGTCGAAACAGAAGCCTTTGTATCACAGGAAAAGAAATCAGCTCTCGAAAACTTAACCGGCAGAAAAAGATTTTTTTGAAAAAATCCCTAATCCCCGGGGTCACAATTTCATCAAAAATCTGACTTACGGCCATTCACTCAAAAATGCGGCCAAACGGGTGCAAATGCTCCCCTGAGAGGTTTGGCGGTCAAAACAGAAGGCTTTTTATCTCAGGAAAAGAAATCAGCCCTCGAAAACTTAACCGGCAGAAAAAGATTTTTTTGAAAAAATCCCTAAGCCCCGGGGTCACAATTTCATCAAAAATCTGATTTTCGGCCATTCACTCCAAAAATGGTGCCAAACGGTTGCAAATGCTCCCCTGAGAGGTTTGGTGGTCGAAACAGAAGCCTTTGTATCACAGGAAAAGAAATCAGCCCTCGACAACTTAACGGGCAGAAAAAGATTTTTTTGAAAAAATCCCTAAGCCCCGGGGTCAAAATTTCATCAAAATCTGACTTTCGGCCATTCACTCAAAAATGCTGCCAAACGGTTGCAAATGCTCCCCTGAGAGGTTTGGCGGTCAAAACAGAAGGCTTTTTATCACAGGAAAAGAAATCGGCCCTGGAAAACTTAACCGGCAGAAAAATCTGACTTTCGGCCATTCACTCAAAAATGCTGCCAAACGGTTGCAAATGCTCCCCTGAGAGGTTTGGCGGTCGAAACAGAAGGCTTTTTATCTCAGGAAATGACATCAGCCCTCGACAACTTAACGGGCAGAAAAAGATTTTTTTGAAAAAATCCCTAAGCCCCGGGGTCACAATTTCATCAAAAATCTGACTTTCAGCCATTCACTCAAAAATGCTACCAAATGGTTGCAAATGCTCCCCTGAGAGGTTTGGCAGTCGAAACAGAAGTCTTTTTATCACAGGAAAAGAAATCAGCCCTCGAAAACTTAACCGGCAGAAAAATCTGACTTTCGGCCATTCACTCAAAAATGCAACCAAACGGTTGCAAATGCTCCCCTGAGAGGTTTGGCGGTCGAAACAGAAGTCTTTTTATCACAGGAAAAGAAATCAGCCCTCGAAAACTTAACCGGCAGAAAAATCTGACTTTCGGCCATTCACTCAAAAATGCTGCCAAACGGTTGCAAATGCTCCCCTGAGAGGTTTGGCGGTCAAAACAGAAGGCTTTTTATCTCAGGAAAAGAAATCAGCCCTCGAAAACTTAACGGGCAGAAAAAGATTTTTTTGAAAAAATCCCTAAGCCCCGGGGTCAAAATTTCATCAACAATCTGACTTTCGGCCATTCACTCAAAAATGCGGCCAAACGGGTGCAAATGCTCCCCTGAGAGGTTTGGCGGTCAAAACAGAAGGCTTTTTATCACAGGAAAAGAAATCAGCCCTCGAAAATTTAACGGGCAGAAAAAGATTTTTTTGAAAAAATCCCTAAGCCCCGGGGTCACAATTTCATCAAAAATCTGACTTTCGGCCGTTCACTCCAAAATGCTGCCAAACGGTTGCAAATGCTCCCCTGAGAGGTTTGGCGGTCGAAACAGAAGGCTTTTTATCACAGGAAAAGAAATCAGCCCTCGAAAACTTAACCGGAAGAAAAAGATTTTTTTGAAAAAATCCCTAAGCCCCGGGGTCACAATTTCATCAAAAATCTGACTTTCGGCCATTCACTCAAAAATGCTGCCAAACGGTTGCAAATGCTCCCCTGAGAGGTTTGGCGGTCGAAACAGAAGGCTTTTTATCTCAAGAAAAGAAATCAGCCTTCGACAACTTAACCGGCAAAAAAACATTTTTTTGAAAAAATCCCTAAGCCCTGGGGTCACAATTTCATAAAAAATCTGACTTTCGGCCATTCACTCCAAATTGGTGTCAAACGGTTGCAAATGCTCCCCTGAGAGGTTTGGCGGTCGAAACAGAAGCCTTTGTATCACAGGAAAAGAAATGGGCCCTCGACAACTTAACCGGCAGAAAAAGATTTTTTTGAAAAAATCCCTAAGCCCTGGGGTCACAATTTCATCAAAAATCTGACTTTCGGCCATTCACTCCAAATTGGTGTCAAACGGTTGCAAACGCTCCCCTGAGAGGTTTGGCGGTCGAAACAGAAGTCTTTTTATCACAGGAAAAGAAATCAGCCCTCGAAAACTTAACCGGCAGAAAAATCTGACTTTCGGCCATTCACTCAAAAATGCTGCCAAACGGTTGCAAATGCTCCCCTGAGAGGTTTGGCGGTCGAAACAGAAGCCTTTGTATCACAGGAAAAGAAATCAGCTCTCGAAAACTTAACCGGCAGGAAAAGATTTTTTTGAAAAAATCCCTAATCCCCGGGGTCACAATTTCATCAAAAATCTGACTTACGGCCATTAACTCAAAAATGGTGCCAAACGGTTGCAAATGCTCCCCTGAGAGGTTTGGTGGTCGAAACAGAAGCCTTTGTATCACAGGAAAAGAAATCAGCCCTCGACAACTTAACGGGCAGAAAAAGATTTTTTTGAAAAAATCCCTAAGCCCCGGGGTCAAAATTTCATCAAAAATCTGACTTTCGGCCATTCACTCAAAAATGCTGCCAAACGGTTGCAAATGCTCCCCTGAGAGGTTTGGCGGTCGAAACAGAAGGCTTTTTATCACAGGAAAAGAAATCAGCCCTCGACAACTTAACGGGCGGAAAAAGATTTTTTTGAAAAAATCCCTAAGCCCCGGGGTCACAATTTCATCAAAAATCTGACTTTCGGCCATTCACTCAAAAATGCTGCCAAACGGTTGCAAATGCTCCCCTGAGAAGTTTGGAGGTCGAAACAGAAGGCTTTTTATCACAGAAAAAGAAATCAGCCCTCGACAACTTAACGGGCGGAAAAAGATTTTTTTGAAAAAATCCCTAAGCCCCGGGGTCACAATTTTATCAAAAATCTGACTTTCGGCCATTCACTCAAAAATGCTGCCAAACGGTTGCAAATGCTCCCCTGAGAGGTTTGGCGGTCAAAACAGAAGGCTTTTTATCACAGGAAAAGAAATCAGCCCTCGAAAACTTAACCGGCAGAAAAATCTGACTTTCGGCCATTCATTCAAAAATGCTGCCAAACGGTTGCAAATGCTCCACTGAGAGGTTTGGCGGTCGAAACAGAAGGCTTTTTATCTCAGGAAATGACATCAGCCCTCGACAACTTAACGGGCAGAGAAAGATTTTTTTGAAAAAATCCCTAAGCCCCGGGGTCACAATTTCATCAAAAATCTAACTTTCGGCCATTCACTCAAAAATGGTGCCAAATGGTTGCAAATGCTCCCCTGAGAGGTTTGGCGGTCGAAACAGAAGGCTTTTTATCTCAGGAAAAGAAATCAGCCCTCGACAACTTGACCGGCAGAAAAAGATTTTTTTGAAAAAATCCCTAAGCACTGGGGTCACAATTTCATCAAAAATCTGACTTTCGGCCATTCACTCCAAAATGGTGCCAAACGGTTGCAAATGCTCCCCTGAGAGGTTTGGCGGTCGAAACAGAAGGCTTTTTATCTCGGGAGAAGAAATCAGCCCTCGACAACTTAACCGGCAGAAAAATATTTTTTTGAAAAAATCCCTAAGCCCCGGGGTGACATTTTGATCAAAAATCTGACTTTCGGCCATTCACTCAAAAATGCTGCCAAACGGTTGCAAATGCTCCCCTGAGAGGTTTGGCGGTCGAAACAGAAGGCTTTTCATCTTAGCAAAAGAAATCGGCCCTCGAAAACTTAACGGGCAGAAAAAGATTTTTTTTGAAAAAATCCCTAATCCCCGGGGTCACAATTTCATCAAAAATCTGACTTTCGGCCATTCACTCAAAAATGCTGCCAAACGGTTGCAAATGCTCCCCTGAGAGGTTTGGCGGTCGAAACAGAAGGCTTTTTATCACAGGAAAAGAAATCAGCCCTCGAAAACTTAACCGGCAGAAAAAGATTTTTTTGAAAAAATCCCTAAGCCCCGGGGTCCCAATTTCATAAAAAATCTGACTTTCGGCCATTCACTCAAAAATGCGGCCAAACGGGTGCAAATGCTCCCCTGAGAGGTTTGGCGGTCGAAACAGAAGGCTTTTTATCACAGGAAAAGAAATCAGCCCTCAAAAACTTAACCGGCAGAAAAAGATTTTTTTGAAAAAATCCCTAAGTCCCGGGGTCACAATTTCATCAAATATCTGACTTTCGGCCATTCACTCAAAAATGCGGCCAAACGGGTGCAAATGCTCCCCTGAGAGGTTTGGCGGTCGAAACAGAAGTCTTTTTATCACAGGAAAAGAAATCAGCCCTCGAAAACTTAACCGGCAGAAAAATCTGACTTTCGGCCATTCACTCAAAAATGCTGCCAAACGGTTGCAAATGCTCCCCTGAGAGGTTTGGCGGTCGAAACAGAAGGCTTTTTATCTCAGGAAATGACATCAGCCCTCGACAACTTAACGGGCGGAAAAAGATTTTTTTGAAAAAATCCCTAAGCCCCGGGATCACAATTTCATCAAAAATCTGACTTTCAGCCATTCACTCAAAAATGCTACCAAACGGTTGCAAATGCTCCCCTGAGGGGTTTGGCGGTCGAAATAGAAGTCTTTTTATCACAGGAAAAGAAATCAGCCCTCGAAAACTTAACCGGCAGAAAAATCTGACTTTCGGCCATTCACTTAAAAATGCTACCAAACGGTTGCAAATGCTCCCCTGAGAGGTTTGGCGGTCGAAACAGAAGTCTTTTTATCACAGGAAAAGAAATTAGCCCTCGAAAACTTAACCGGCAGAAAAATCTGACTTTCGGCCATTCACTCAAAAATGCTACCAAACGGTTGCAAATGCTCCCCTGAGAGGTTTGGCGGTCAAAACAGAAGGCTTTTTATCTCAGGAAAAGAAATCAGCCCTCGACAACTTAACCGGCAGAAAAAGATTTTTTTGAAAAAATCCCTAAGCCCCGGGGTCACAATTTCATCAAAAATCTGATTTTCGGCCATTCACTCCAAAAATGGTGCCAAACGGTTGCAAATGCTCCCCTGAGAGGTTTGGTGGTCGAAACAGAAGCCTTTGTATCACAGGAAAAGAAATCAGCCCTCGACAACTTAACGGGCAGAAAAAGATTTTTTTGAAAAAATCCCTAAGCCCCGGGGTCAAAATTTCATCAAAAATCTGACTTTCGGCCATTCACTCAAAAATGCTGCCAAACGGTTGCAAATGCTCCCCTGAGAGGTTTGGCGGTCAAAACAGAAGGCTTTTTATCACAGGAAAAGAAATCAGCCCTCGAAAACTTAACGGGCAGAAAAATATTTTTTTGAAAAAATCCCTAAGCCCCGGGGTCACAATTTCATCAAAAATCTGACTTTCGGCCATTCACACAAAAATGCTGCAAAACGGTTGCAAATGCTCCCCTGAGAGGTTTGGCGGTCGAAACAGAAGGCTTTTTATCTCAAGAAAAGAAATCAGTCCTCGACAACTTAACCGGCAGAAAAACATTTTTTTGAAAAAATCCCTAAGCCCCGGGGTCACAATTTCATCAAAAATCTGACTTTCGGCCATTCACTCCAAATTGGTGTCAAACGGTTGCAAATGCTCCCCTGAGAGGTTTGGCGGTCGAAACAGAAGGCTTTTCATCTTAGGAGAAGAAGTCAGCCCTCGACCACTTAACGGGCAGAAAAAGATTTTTTTGAAAAAATCCCTAAGCCCCGGGGTCACAATTTCATCAAAAATCTGACTTTCGGCCATTCACTCAAAAATGCTGCCAAACGGTTGCAAATGCTCCCCTGAGAGGTTTGGCGGTCGAAACAGAAGGCTTTTTATCACAGGAAAAGAAATCAGCCCTCGAAAACTTAACCGGCAGAAAAAGATTTTTTTGAAAAAATCCCTAAGCCCCGGGGTCCCAATTTCATAAAAAATCTGACTTTCGGCCATTCACTCAAAAATGCGGCCAAACGGGTGCAAATGCTCCCCTGAGAGGTTTGGCGGTCGAAACAGAAGGCTTTTTATCACAGGAAAAGAAATCAGCCCTCAAAAACTTAACCGGCAGAAAAAGATTTTTTTGAAAAAATCCCTAAGTCCCGGGGTCACAATTTCATCAAATATCTGACTTTCGGCCATTCACTCAAAAATGCGGCCAAACGGGTGCAAATGCTCCCCTGAGAGGTTTGGCGGTCGAAACAGAAGTCTTTTTATCACAGGAAAAGAAATCAGCCCTCGAAAACTTAACCGGCAGAAAAATCTGACTTTCGGCCATTCACTCAAAAATGCTGCCAAACGGTTGCAAATGCTCCCCTGAGAGGTTTGGCGGTCGAAACAGAAGGCTTTTTATCTCAGGAAATGACATCAGCCCTCGACAACTTAACGGGCGGAAAAAGATTTTTTTGAAAAAATCCCTAAGCCCCGGGATCACAATTTCATCAAAAATCTGACTTTCAGCCATTCACTCAAAAATGCTACCAAACGGTTGCAAATGCTCCCCTGAGGGGTTTGGCGGTCGAAATAGAAGTCTTTTTATCACAGGAAAAGAAATCAGCCCTCGAAAACTTAACCGGCAGAAAAATCTGACTTTCGGCCATTCACTCAAAAATGCTACCAAACGGTTGCAAATGCTCCCCTGAGAGGTTTGGCGGTCGAAACAGAAGTCTTTTTATCACAGGAAAAGAAATTAGCCCTCGAAAACTTAACCGGCAGAAAAATCTGACTTTCGGCCATTCACTCAAAAATGCTGCCAAACGGTTGCAAATGCTCCCCTGAGAGGTTTGGCGGTCAAAACAGAAGGCTTTTTATCTCAGGAAAAGAAATCAGCCCTCTACAACTTAACCGGCAGAAAAAGATTTTTTTGAAAAAATCCCTAAGCCCCGGGGTCACAATTTCATCAAAAATCTGATTTTCGGCCATTCACTCCAAAAATGGTGCCAAACGGTTGCAAATGCTCCCCTGAGAGGTTTGGTGGTCGAAACAGAAGCCTTTGTATCACAGGAAAAGAAATCAGCCCTCGACAACTTAACGGGCAGAAAAAGATTTTTTTGAAAAAATCCCTAAGCCCCGGGGTCAAAATTTCATCAAAAATCTGACTTTCGGCCATTCACTCAAAAATGCTGCCAAACGGTTGCAAATGCTCCCCTGAGAGGTTTGGCGGTCAAAACAGAAGGCTTTTTATCACAGGAAAAGAAATCAGCCCTCGAAAACTTAACGGGCAGAAAAATATTTTTTTGAAAAAATCCCTAAGCCCCGGGGTCACAATTTCATCAAAAATCTGACTTTCGGCCATTCACACAAAAATGCTGCAAAACGGTTGCAAATGCTCCCCTGAGAGGTTTGGCGGTCGAAACAAAAGGCTTTTTATCTCAAGAAAAGAAATCAGTCCTCGACAACTTAACCGGCAGAAAAAGATTTTTTTGAAAAAATCCCTAAGCCCCGGGGTCACAATTTCATCAAAAATCTGACTTTCGGCCATTCACTCCAAATTGGTGTCAAACGGTTGCAAATGCTCCCCTGAGAGGTTTGGCGGTCGAAACAGAAGGCTTTTCATCTTAGGAAAAGAAATCAGCCCTCGAAAACTTAACCGGCAGAAAAAGATTTTTTTGAAAAAATCCCTAAGCCCCGGGGTCACAATTTCATCAAAAATCTGACTTTCAGCCATTCACTCAAAAATGCTACCAAACGGTTGCAAATGCTCCCCTGAGAGGTTTGGCGGTCGAAACAGAAGTCTTTTTATCACAGGAAAAGAAATCAGCCCTCGAAAACTTAACCGGCAGAAAAATCTGACTTTCGGCCATTCACTCAAAAATGCTGCCAAACGGTTGCAAATGCTCCCCTGAGAGGTTTGGCGGTCAAAACAGAAGGCTTTTTATCTCAGGAAAAGAAATCAGCCCTCGAAAACTTAACCGGCAGAAAAAGATTTTTTTGAAAAAATCCCTAAGCCCCGGGGTCACAATTTCATCAAAAATCTGATTTTCGGCCATTCACTCCAAAAATGGTGCCAAACGGTTGCAAATGCTCCCCTGAGAGGTTTGGTGGTCGAAAAAGAAGCCTTTGTATCACAGGAAAAGAAATCAGCCCTCGACAACTTAACGGGCAGAAAAAGATTTTTTTGAAAAAATCCCTAAGCCCCGGGGTCAAAATTTCATCAAAAATCTGACTTTCGGCCATTCACTCAAAAATGATGCCAAACGGTTGCAAATGCTCCCCTGAGAGGTTTGGCGGTCAAAACAGAAGGCTTTTTATCACAGGAAAAGAAATCAGCTCTCGAAAACTTAACCGGCAGAAAAATCTGACTTTCGGCCATTCACTCAAAAATGCTGCCAAACGGTTGCAAATGCTCCCCTGAGAGGTTTGGCGGTCGAAACAGAAGGCTTTTTATCTCAGGAAATGACATCAGCCCTCGACAACTTAACGGGCAGAAAAAGATTTTTTTGAAAAAATCCCTAATCCCCGGGGTCACAATTTCATCAAAAATCTAACTTTCGGCCATTCACTCAAAAATGGTGCCAAACGGTTGCAAATGCTCCCCTGAGAGGTTTGGCGGTCGAAACAGAAGGCTTTTTATCTCAGGAAAAGAAATCAGCCCTCGACAACTTAACCGGCAGAAAAAGATTTTTTTGAAAAAATCCCTAAGCCCCGGGGTCACAATTTCATCAAAAATCTGACTTTCAGCCATTCACTCAAAAATGCTACCAAACGGTTGCAAATGCTCCCCTGAGAGGTTTGGCGGTCGAAACAGAAGTCTTTTTATCACAGGAAAAGAAATCAGCCCTCGAAAACTTAACCGGCAGAAAAATCTGACTTTCGGCCATTCACTCAAAAATGCTGCCAAACGGTTGCAAATGCTCCCCTGAGAGGTTTGGCGGTCGAAACAGAAGCCTTTGTATCACAGGAAAAGAAATCAGCTCTCGAAAACTTAACCGGCAGAAAAAGATTTTTTTGAAAAAATCCCTAATCCCCGGGGTCACAATTTCATCAAAAATCTGACTTACGGCCATTCACTCAAAAATGCTGCCAAACGGGTGCAAATGCTCCCCTGAGAGGTTTGGCGGTCAAAACAGAAGGCTTTTTATCTCAGGAAAAGAAATCAGCCCTCGAAAACTTAACCGGCAGAAAAAGATTTTTTTGAAAAAATCCCTAAGCCCCGGGGTCACAATTTCATCAAAAATCTGATTTTCGGCCATTCACTCCAAAAATGGTGCCAAACGGTTGCAAATGCTCCCCTGAGAGGTTTGGTGGTCGAAAAAGAAGCCTTTGTATCACAGGAAAAGAAATCAGCCCTCGACAACTTAACGGGCAGAAAAAGATTTTTTTGAAAAAATCCCTAAGCCCCGGGGTCAAAATTTCATCAAAAATCTGACTTTCGGCCATTCACTCAAAAATGCTGCCAAACGGTTGCAAATGCTCCCCTGAGAGGTTTGGCGGTCAAAACAGAAGGCTTTTTATCACAGGAAAAGAAATCAGCTCTCGAAAACTTAACCGGCAGAAAAATCTGACTTTCGGCCATTCACTCAAAAATGCTGCCAAACGGTTGCAAATGCTCCCCTGAGAGGTTTGGCGGTCGAAACAGAAGGCTTTTTATCTCAGGAAATGACATCAGCCCTCGACAACTTAACGGGCAGAAAAAGATTTTTTTGAAAAAATCCCTAATCCCCGGGGTCACAATTTCATCAAAAATCTAACTTTCGGCCATTCACTCAAAAATGGTGCCAAACGGTTGTAAATGCTCCCCTGAGAGGTTTGGCGGTCGAAACAGAAGGCTTTTTATCTCAGGAAAAGAAATCAGCCCTCGACAACTTAACCGGCAGAAAAAGATTTTTTTGAAAAAATCCCTAAGCCCCGGGGTCACAATTTCATCAAAAATCTGACTTTCAGCCATTCACTCAAAAATGCTACCAAACGGTTGCAAATGCTCCCCTGAGAGGTTTGGCGGTCGAAACAGAAGTCTTTTTATCACAGGAAAAGAAATCAGCCCTCGAAAACGTAACCGGCAGAAAAATCTGACTTTCGGCCATTCACTCAAAAATGCTGCCAAACGGTTGCAAATGCTCCCCTGAGAGGTTTGGCGGTCGAAACAGAAGCCTTTGTATCACAGGAAAAGAAATCAGCTCTCGAAAACTTAACCGGCAGAAAAAGATTTTTTTGAAAAAATCCCTAATCCCCGGGGTCACAATTTCATCAAAAATCTGACTTACGGCCATTCACTCAAAAATGCTGCCAAACGGGTGCAAATGCTCCCCTGAGAGGTTTGGCGGTCAAAACAGAAGGCTTTTTATCTCAGGAAAAGAAATCAGCCCTCGAAAACTTAACCGGCAGAAAAAGATTTTTTTGAAAAAATCCCTGAGCCCCGGGGTCACAATTTCATCAAAAATCTGACTTTCAGCCATTCACTCAAAAATGCTACCAAACGGTTGCAAATGCTCCCCTGAGAGGTTTGGCGGTCGAAACAGAAGTCTTTTTATCACAGGAAAAGAAATCAGCCCTCGAAAACTTAACCGGCAGAAAAATCTGACTTTCGGCCATTCACTCAAAAATGCTGCCAAACGGTTGCAAATGCTCCCCTGAGAGGTTTGGCGGTCGAAACAGAAGCCTTTGTATCACAGGAAAAGAAATCAGCTCTCGAAAACTTAACCGGCAGAAAAAGATTTTTTTGAAAAACTCCCTAATCCCCGGGGTCACAATTTCATCAAAAATCTGACTTACGGCCATTCACTCAAAAATGCTGCCAAACGGGTGCAAATGCTCCCCTGAGAGGTTTGGCGGTCAAAACAGAAGGCTTTTTATCTCAGGAAAAGAAATCAGCCCTCGAAAACTTAACCGGCAGAAAAAGATTTTTTTGAAAAAATCCCTAAGCCCCGGGGTCACAATTTCATCAAAAATCTGATTTTCGGCCATTCACTCCAAAAATGGTGCCAAACGGTTGCAAATGCTCCCCTGAGAGGTTTGGTGGTCGAAACAGAAGCCTTTGTATCACAGGAAAAGAAATCAGCCCTCGACAACTTAACGGGCAGAAAAAGATTTTTTTGAAAAAATCCCTAAGCCCCGGGGTCACAATTTCATCAAAAATCTGACTTTCGGCCATTCACTCAAAAATGCTGCCAAACGGTTGCAAATGCTCCCCTGAGAGGTTTGGCGGTCAAAACAGAAGGCTTTTTATCACAGGAAAAGAAATCAGCTCTCGAAAACTTAACCAGCAGAAAAATCTGACTTTCGGCCATTCACTCAAAAATGCTGCCAAACGGTTGCAAATGCTCCCCTGAGAGGTTTGGCGGTCGAAAGAGAAGGCTTTTCATCTTAGGAAAAGAAATCACCCCTCGACAACTTAACGGGCAGAAAAAGATTTTTTTGAAAAAATCCCTAAGCCCCGGGGTCACAATTTCATCAAAAACATGACTTTCGGCCATTCACTCAAAAATGCGGCCAAACGGGTGCAAATGCTCCCCTGAGAGGTTTGGCGGTCGAAACAGAAGGCTTTTTATCACAGGAAAAGAAATCAGCCCTCAAAAACATAACCGGCAGAAAAAGATTTTTTTGAAAAAATCCCTAAGTCCCGGGGTCACAATTTCATCAAAAATCTGACTTTCGGCCATTCACTCAAATATGCGGCCAAACGGGTGCAAATGCTCCCCTGAGAGGTTTGGCGGTCGAAACAGAAGGCTTTTTATCACAGGAAAAGAAATCAGCCCTCGAAAACTTAACCGGCAGAAAAATCTGACTTTCGGCCATTCACTCAAAAATGCTACCAAACGGTTGAAAATGCTCCCCTGAGAGGTTTGGCGGTCAAAACAGAAGTCTTTTTATCACAGGAAAAGAAATCAGCCCTCGAAAACTTAACCGGCAGAAAAATCTCACTTTCGGCCATTCACTCAAAAATGCTGCCAAACGGTTGCAAATGCTCCCCTGAGAGGTTTGGCGGTCGAAACAGAAGGCTTTTTATCACAGGAAAAGAAATCAGCCCTCGAAAACTTAACCGGAAGAAAAAGATTTTTTTGAAAAAATCCCTAAGCCCCGGGGTCACAATTTCATCAAAAATCTGACTTTCGGCCATTCACTCCAAAATGCTGCCAAACGGTTGCAAATGCTCCCCTGAGAGGTTTGGCGGTCGAAACAGAAGGCTTTTTATCACAGGAAAAGAAATCAGCCCTCGAAAACTTAACCGGAAGAAAAAGATTTTTTTGAAAAAATCCCTAAGCCCCGGGGTCACAATTTCATCAAAAATCTGACTTTCGGCCATTCACTCAAAAATGCTGCCAAACGGTTGCAAATAAGCCCCTGAGAGGTTTGGCGGTCGAAACAGAAGCCTTTGTATCACAGGAAAAGAAATGGGCCCTCGACAACTTAACCGGCAGAAAAAGATTTTTTTGAAAAAATCCCTAAGCCCTGGGGTCACAATTTCATAAAAAATCTGACTTTCGGCCATTCACTCCAAATTGGTGTCAAACGGTTGCAAATGCTCCCCTGAGAGGTTTGGCGGTCGAAACAGAAGGCTTTTCATCTTAGGAAAAGAAATCAGCCCTCGAAAACTTAACTGGCAGAAAAAGATTTTTTTGAAAAAATCCCTAAGCCCCGGGGTCACAATTTCATCAAAAATCTGATTTTCAGCCATTCACTCAAAAATGCTACCAAACGGTTGCAAATGCTCCCCTGAGAGGTTTGGCGGTCGAAACAGAAGTCTTTTTATCACAGGAAAAGAAATCAGCCCTCGACAACTTAACGGGCAGAAAAAGATTTTTGTGAAAAAATCCCTAAGCCCCGGGGTCAAAATTTCATCAAAATCTGACTTTCGGCCATTCACTCAAAAATGCTGCCAAACGGTTGCAAATGCTCCCCTGAGAGGTTTGGCGGTCAAAACAGAAGGCTTTTTATCACAGGAAAAGAAAACAGCCCTCGAAAACTTGACCGGCAGAAAAATCTGACTTTCGGCCATTCACTCAAAAATGCTGCCAAACGGTTGCAAATGCTCCCCTGAGAGGTTTGGCGGTCGAAACAGAAGGCTTTTTATCTCAGGAAATGACATCAGCCCTCGACAACTTAACGGGCAGAAAAAGATTTTTTTGAAAAAATCCCTAAGCCCCGGGGTCACAATTTCATCAAAAATCTGACTTTCAGCCATTCACTCAAAAATGCTACCAAACGGTTGCAAATGCTCCCCTGAGAGGTTTGGCGGTCGAAACAGAAGTCTTTTTATCACAGGAAAAGAAATCAGCCCTCGAAAACTTAACCGGCAGAAAAATCTGACTTTCGGCCATTCACTCAAAAATGCTGCCAAACGGTTGCAAATGCTCCCCTGAGAGGTTTGGCGGTCGAAACAGAAGCCTTTTTATCTCAGGAAAAGAAATCAGCCCTCGACAACTTAACGGGCAGAAAAAGATTTTTTTGAGAAAATCCCTAAGCCCCGGGGTCACAATTTCATCAAAAATCTGATTTTCGGCCATTCACTCCAAAAATGGGCCAAACGGTTGCAAATGCTCCCCTGAGAGGTTTGGTGGTCGAAACAGAAGCCTTTGTATCACAGGAAAAGAAATGGGCCCTCGACAACTTAACCGGCAGAAAAAGATTTTTTTGAAAAAATCCCTAAGCCCTGGGGTCACAAATTCATAAAAAATCTGACTTTCGGCCATTCACTCCAAATTGGTGTCAAACGGTTGCAAATGCTCCCCTGAGAGGTTTGGCGGTCGAAACAGAAGGCTTTTCATCTTAGGAAAAGAAATCAGCCCTCGAAAACTTAACTGGCAGAAAAAGATTTTTTTGAAAAAATCCCTAAGCCCCGGGGTCACAATTTCATCAAAAATCTGATTTTCAGCCATTCACTCAAAAATGCTACCAAACGGTTGCAAATGCTCCCCTGAGAGGTTTGGCGGTCGAAACAGAAGTCTTTTTATCACAGGAAAAGAAATCAGCCCTCGACAACTTAACGGGCAGAAAAAGATTTTTGTGAAAAAATCCCTAAGCCCCGGGGTCAAAATTTCATCAAAATCTGACTTTCGGCCATTCACTCAAAAATGCTGCCAAACGGTTGCAAATGCTCCCCTGAGAGGTTTGGCGGTCAAAACAGAAGGCTTTTTATCACAGGAAAAGAAAACAGCCCTCGAAAACTTGACCGGCAGAAAAATCTGACTTTCGGCCATTCACTCAAAAATGCTGCCAAACGGTTGCAAATGCTCCCCTGAGAGGTTTGGCGGTCGAAACAGAAGGCTTTTTATCTCAGGAAATGACATCAGCCCTCGACAACTTAACGGGCAGAAAAAGATTTTTTTGAAAAAATCCCTAAGCCCCGGGGTCACAATTTCATAAAAAATCTGACTTTCAGCCATTCACTCAAAAATGCTACCAAACGGTTGCAAATGCTCCCCTGAGAGGTTTGGCGGTCGAAACAGAAGTCTTTTTATCACAGGAAAAGAAATCAGCCCTCGAAAACTTAACCGGCAGAAAAATCTGACTTTCGGCCATTCACTCAAAAATGCTGCCAAACGGTTGCAAATGCTCCCCTGAGAGGTTTGGCGGTCAAAACAGAAGGCTTTTTATCTCAGGAAAAGAAATCAGCCCTCGACAACTTAACGGGCAGAAAAAGATTTTTTTGAGAAAATCCCTAAGCCCCGGGGTCACAATTTCATCAAAAATCTGATTTTCGGCCATTCACTCCAAAAATGGGCCAAACGGTTGCAAATGCTCCCCTGAGAGGTTTGGTGGTCGAAACAGAAGCCTTTGTATCACAGGAAAAGAAATCAGCCCTCGACAACTTAACGGGTAGAAAAAGATTTTTTTGAAAAAATCCCTAAGCCCCGGGGTCAAAATTTCATCAACAATCTGACTTTCGGCCATTCACTCAAAAATGCTGCCAAACGGTTGCAAATGCTCCCCTGAGAGGTTTGGCGGTCAAAACAGAAGGCTTTTTATCTCAGGAAAAGAAATCAGCCCTCGACAACTTAACCGGCAGAAAAATATTTTTTTGAAAAAATCCCTAAGCCCCGGGGTCACAATTTGATCAAAAATCTGACTTTCGGCCATTCACTCAAAAATGCTGCCAAACGGTTGCAAATGCTCCCCTGAGAGGTTTGGCGGTCAAAACAGAAGTCTTTTTATCACAGGAAAAGAAATCAGCCCTCGAAAACTTAACCGGCAGAAAAATCTCACTTTCGGCCATTCACTCAAAAATGCTGCCAAACGGTTGCAAATGCTCCCCTGAGAGGTTTGGCGGTCGAAACAGAAGCCTTTGTATCACAGGAAAAGAAATCAGCCCTCGAAAACTTAACCGGAAGAAAAAGATTTTTTTGAAAAAATCCCTAAGCCCCGGGGTCACAATTTCATCAAAAATCTGACTTTCGGCCATTCACTCCAAAATGCTGCCAAACGGTTGCAAATGCTCCCCTGAGAGGTTTGGCGGTCGAAACAGAAGGCTTTTTATCACAGGAAAAGAAATCAGCCCTCGAAAACTTAACCGGAAGAAAAAGATTTTTTTGAAAAAATCCCTAAGCCCCGGGGTCACAATTTCATCAAAAATCTGACTTTCGGCCATTCACTCAAAAATGCTGCCAAACGGTTGCAAATGCTCCCCTGAGAGGTTTGGCGGTCGAAACAGAAGGCTTTTTATCTCAAGAAAAGAAATCAGCCCTCGACAACTTAACCGGCAGAAAAACATTTTTTTGAAAAAATCCCTAAGCCCCGGGGTCACAATTTCATCAAAAATCTGACTTTCGGACATTCACTCAAAAATGCTGCCAAACGGTTGCAAATAAGCCCCTGAGAGGTTTGGCGGTCGAAACAGAAGCCTTTGTATCACAGGAAAAGAAATGGGCCCTCGACAACTTAACCGGCAGAAAAAGATTTTTTTTTAAAAAAATCCCTAAGCCCCGGGGTCACAATTTCATAAAAAATCTGACTTTCGGCCATTCACTCCAAATTGGTGTCAAACGGTTGCAAATGCTCCCCTGAGAGGTTTGGCGGTCGAAACAGAAGGCTTTTCATCTTAGGAAAAGAAATCAGCCCTCGAAAACTTAACTGGCAGAAAAAGATTTTTTTGAAAAAATCCCTAAGCCCCGGGGTCACAATTTCATCAAAAATCTGACTTTCAGCCATTCACTCAAAAATGCTACCAAACGGTTGCAAATGCTCCCCTGAGAGGTTTGGCGGTCGAAACAGAAGTCTTTTTATCACAGGAAAACAAATCAGCCCTCGACAACTTAACGGGCAGAAAAAGATTTTTTTGAAAAAATCCCTAAGCCCCGGGGTCAAAATTTCATCAAAATCTGACTTTCGGCCATTCACTCAAAAATGCTGCCAAACGGTTGCAAATGCTCCCCTGAGAGGTTTGGCGGTCAAAACAGAAGGCTTTTTATCACAGGAAAAGAAATCAGCCCTCAAAAACTTAACCGGCAGAAAAATCTGACTTTCGGCCATTCACTCAAAAATGCTGCCAAACGGTTGCAAATGCTCCCCTGAGAGGTTTGGCGGTCAAAACAGAAGGCTTTTTATCTCAGGAAAAGAAATCAGACCTCGACAACTTAACCGGCAGAAAAAGATTTTTTTGAAAAAATCCCTAAGCCCCGGGGTCACAATTTCATCAAAAATCTGATTTTCGGCCATTCACTCCAAAAATGGTGCCAAACGGTTGCAAATGCTCCCCTGAGAGGTTTGGCGGTCGAAACAGAAGGCTTTTTATCTCAAGAAAAGAAATCAGCCCTCGACAACTTAACCGGCAGAAAAACATTTTTTTGAAAAAATCCCTAAGCCCCGGGGTCACAATTTCATCAAAAATCTGACTTTCGGCCATTCGCTCAAAAATGCTGCCAAACGGTTGCAAATAAGCGCCTGAGAGGTTTGGCGGTCGAAACAGAAGCCTTTGTATCACAGGAAAAGAAATGGGCCCTCGACAACTTAACCGGCAGAAAAAGATTTTTTTGAAAAAATCCCTAAGCCCTGGGGTCACAATTTCATAAAAAATCTGACTTTCGGCCATTCACTCCAAATTGGTGTCAAACGGTTGCAAATGCTCCCCTGAGAGGTTTGGCGGTCGAAACAGAAGGCTTTTCATCTTAGGAAAAGAAATCAGCCCTCGAAAACTTAACTGGCAGAAAAAGATTTTTTTGAAAAAATCCCTAAGCCCCGGGGTCACAATTTCATCAAAAATCTGACTTTCAGCCATTCACTCAAAAATGCTACCAAACGGTTGCAAATGCTCCCCTGAGAGGTTTGGCGGTCAAAACAGAAGGCTTTTTATCACAGGAAAAGAAATCAGCCCTCGAAAACTTAACCGGCAGAAAAATCTGACTTTCGGCCATTCACTCAAAAATGCTGCCAAACGGTTGCAAATGCTCCCCTGAGAGGTTTGGCGGTCAAAACAGAAGGCTTTTTATCTCAGGAAAAGAAATCAGCCCTCGACACCTTAACCGGCAGAAAAAGATTTTTTTGAAAAAATCCCTAAGCCCCGGGGTCACAATTTCATCAAAAATCTGATTTTCGGCCATTCACTCCAAAAATGGTGCCAAACGGTTGCAAATGATCCCCTGAGAGTTTTGGTGGTCGAAACAGAAGCCTTTGTATCACAGGAAAAGAAATCAGCCCTCGACAACTTAACGGGCAGAAAAAGATTTTTTTGAAAAAATCCCTAAGCCCCGGGGTCAAAATTTCATCAACAATCTGACTTTCGGCCATTCACTCAAAAATGCTGCCAAACGGTTGCAAATGATCCCCTGAGAGGTTTGGCGGTCGAAACAGAAGGCTTTTTATCTCAGGAAAAGAAATCAGCCCTCGACAACTTAACCGGCAGAAAAATATTTTTTTGAAAAAATCCCTAAGCCCCGGGGTCACAATTTGATCAAAAATCTGACTTTCGGCCATTCACTCAAAAATGCTGCCAAACGGTTGCAAATGCTCCCCTGAGAGGTTTGGCGGTCGAAAGAGAAGGCTTTTCATCTGAGGAAAAGAAATCACCCCTCGACAACTTAACGGGCAGAAAAAGATTTTTTTTAAAAATCCCTAAGCCCCGGGGTCACAATTTCATCAAAAACATGACTTTCGGCCATTCACTCAAAAATGCGGCCAAACGGGTGCAAATGCTCCCCTGAGAGGTTTGGCGGTCGAAACAGAAGGCTTTTTATCACAGGAAAAGAAATCAGCCCTCGAAAACTTAACCGGCAGAAAAATCTGACTTTCGGCCATTCACTCAAAAATGCTACCAAACGGTTGCAAATGCTCCCCTGAGAGGTTTGGCGGTCAAAACAGAAGTCTTTTTATCACAGGAAAAGAAATCAGCCCTCGAAAACTTAACCGGCAGAAAAATCTCACTTTCGGCCATTCACTCAAAAATGCTGCCAAACCGTTGCAAATGCTCCCCTGAGAGGTTTGGCGGTCGAAAGAGAAGGCTTTTTATCACAGGAAAAGAAATCAGCCCTCGAAAACTTAACCGGAAGAAAAAGATTTTTTTGAAAAAATCCCTAAGCCCCGGGGTCACAATTTCATCAAAAATCTGACTTTCGGCCATTCACTCCAAAATGCTGCCAAACGGTTGCAAATGCTCCCCTGAGAGGTTTGGCGGTCGAAACAGAAGGCTTTTTATCACAGGAAAAGAAATCAGCCCTCGAAAACTTAACCGGAAGAAAAAGATTTTTTTGAAAAAATCCCTAAGCCCCGGGGTCACAATTTCATCAAAAATCTGACTTTCGGCCATTCACTCCAAAATGCTGCCAAACGGTTGCAAATGCTCCCCTGAGAGGTTTGGCGGTCGAAACAGAAGGCTTTTTATCTCAAGAAAAGAAATCAGCCCTCGACAACTTAACCGGCAGAAAAACATTTTTTTGAAAAAATCCCTAAGCCCCGGGGTCACAATTTCATCAAAAATCTGACTTTTGGCCATTCACTCAAAAATGCTGCCAAACGGTTGCAAATAAGCCCCTGAGAGGTTTGGCGGTCGAAACAGAAGCCTTTGTATCACAGGAAAAGAAATGGGCCCTCGACAACTTAACCGGCAGAAAAAGATTTTTTTGAAAAAATCCCTAAGCCCTGGGGTCACAATTTCATAAAAAATCTGACTTTCGGCCATTCACTCCAAATTGGTGTCAAACGGTTGCAAATGCTCCCCTGAGAGGTTTGGCGGTCGAAACAGAAGGCTTTTCATCTTAGGAAAAGAAATCAGCCCTCGAAAACTTAACTGGCAGAAAAAGATTTTTTTGAAAAAATCCCTAAGCCCCGGGGTCACAATTTCATCAAAAATCTGACTTTCAGCCATTCACTCAAAAATGCTACCAAACGGTTGCAAATGCTCCCCTGAGAGGTTTGGCGGTCAAAACAGAAGGCTTTTTATCACAGGAAAAGAAATCAGCCCTCGAAAACTTAACCGGCAGAAAAATCTGACTTTCGGCCATTCACTCAAAAATGCTGCCAAACGGTTGCAAATGCTCCCCTGAGAGGTTATGCGGTCAAAACAGAAGGCTTTTTATCTCAGGAAAAGAAATCAGCCCTCGACACCTTAACCGGCAGAAAAAGATTTTTTTGAAAAAATCCCTAAGCCCCGGGGTCACAATTTCATCAAAAATCTGATTTTCGGCCATTCACTCCAAAAATGGTGCCAAACGGTTGCAAATGATCCCCTGAGAGTTTTGGTGGTCGAAACAGAAGCCTTTGTATCACAGGAAAAGAAATCAGCCCTCGACAACTTAACGGGCAGAAAAAGATTTTTTTGAAAAAATCCCTAAGCCCCGGGGTCAAAATTTCATCAACAATCTGACTTTCGGCCATTCACTCAAAAATGCTGCCAAACGGTTGCAAATGCTCCCCTGAGAGGTTTGGCGGTCGAAAGAGAAGGCTTTTCATCTGAGGAAAAGAAATCACCCCTCGACAACTTAACGGGCAGAAAAAGATTTTTTTTAAAAAATCCCTAAGCCCCGGGGTCACAATTTCATCAAAAACATGACTTTCGGCCATTCACTCAAAAATGCGGCCAAACGGGTGCAAATGCTCCCCTGAGAGGTTTGGCGGTCGAGACAGAAGGCTTTTTATCACAGGAAAAGAAATCAGCCCTCGAAAACTTAACCGGCAGAAAAATCTCACTTTCGGCCATTCACTCAAAAATGCTGCCAAACGGTTGCAAATGCTCCCCTGAGAGGTTTGGCGGTCGAAACAGAAGGCTTTTTATCACAGGAAAAGAAATCAGCCCTCGAAAACTTAACCGGAAGAAAAAGATTTTTTTGAAAAAATCCCTAAGCCCCGGGGTCACAATTTCATCAAAAATCTGACTTTCGGCCATTCACTCCAAAATGCTCCCAAACGGTTGCAAATGCTCCCCTGAGAGGTTTGGCGGTCGAAACAGAAGGCTTTTTATCACAGGAAAAGAAATCAGCCCTCGAAAACTTAACCGGAAGAAAAAGATTTTTTTGAAAAAATCCCTAAGCCCCGGGGTCACAATTTCATCAAAAATCTGACTTTCGGCCATTCACTCCAAAATGCTGCCAAACGGTTGCAAATGCTCCCCTGAGAGGTTTGGCGGTCGAAACAGAAGGCTTTTTATCTCAAGAAAAGAAATCAGCCCTCGACAACTTAACCGGCAGAAAAACATTTTTTTGAATAAATCCCTAAGCCCCGGGGTCACAATTTCATCAAAAATCTGACTTTTGGCCATTCACTCAAAAATGCTGCCAAACGGTTGCAAATAAGCCCCTGAGAGGTTTGGCGGTCGAAACAGAAGCCTTTGTATCACAGGAAAAGAAATGGGCCCTCGACAACTTAACCGGCAGAAAAAGATTTTTTTGAAAAAATCCCTAAGCCCTGGGGTCACAATTTCATAAAAAATCTGACTTTCGGCCATTCACTCCAAATTGGTGTCAAACGGTTGCAAATGCTCCCCTGAGAGGTTTGGCGGTCGAAACAGAAGGCTTTTCATCTTAGGAAAAGAAATCAGCCCTCGACAACTTAACGGGCAGAAAAAGATTTTTTTGAAAAAATCCCTAAGCCCCGGGGTCACAATTTCATCAAAAATCTGACTTTCAGCCATTCACTCAAAAATGCTACCAAACGGTTGCAAATGCTCCCCTGAGAGGTTTGGCGGTCGAAACAGAAGTCTTTTTATCACAGGAAAAGAAATCAGCCCTCGACAACTTAACGGGCAGAAAAAGATTTTTTTGAAAAAATCCCTAAGCCGCGGGGTCAAAATTTCATCAAAATCTGACTTTCGGCCATTCACTCAAAAATGCTGCCAAACGGTTGCAAATGCTCCCCTGAGAGGTTTGGCGGTCAAAACAGAAGGCTTTTTATCACAGGAAAAGAAATCAGCCCTCGAAAACTTAACCGGAAGAAAAAGATTTTTTTGAAAATATCCCTAAGCCCCGGGGTCACAATTTCATCAAAAATCTGACTTTCGGCCATTCACTCAAAAATGCTGCCAAACGGTTGCAAATGCTCCCCTGAGAGGTTTGGCGGTCGAAACAGAAGGCTTTTTATCTCAAGAAAAGAAATCAGCCCTCGACAACTTAACCAGCAGAAAAACATTTTTTTGAAAAAATCCCTAAGCCCCGGGGTCACAATTTCATCAAAAATCTGACTTTTGGCCATTCACTCAAAAATGCTGCCAAACGGTTGCAAATGCTCCCCTGAGAGGTTTGGCGGTCGAAACAGAAGCCTTTGTATCACAGGAAAAGAAATGGGCCCTCGACAACTTAACCGGCAGAAAAAGATTTTTTTGAAAAAATCCCTAAGCCCTGGGGTCACAATTTCATAAAAAATCTGACTTTCGGCCATTCACTCCAAATTGGTGTCAAACGGTTGCAAATGCTCCCCTGAGAGGTTTGGCGGTCGAAACAGAAGGCTTTTCATCTTAGGAAAAGAAATCAGCCCTCGAAAACTTAACCGGCAGAAAAAGATTTTTTTGAAAAAATCCCTAAGCCCCGGGGTCACAATTTCATCAAAAATCTGACTTTCAGCCATTCACTCAAAAATGCTACCAAACGGTTGCAAATGCTCCCCTGAGAGGTTTGGCGGTCGAAACAGAAGTCTTTTTATCACAGGAAAAGAAATCAGCCCTCGAAAACTTAACTGGCAGAAAAATCTGACTTTCGGCCATTCACTCAAAAATGCTGCCAAACGGTTGCAAATGCTCCCCTGAGAGGTTTGGCGGTCGAAACAGAAGCCTTTGTATCACAGGAAAAGAAATCAGCTCTCGAAAACTTAACCGGCAGAAAAAGATTTTTTTGAAAAAATCCCTAACCCCCGGGGTCACAATTTCATCAAAAATCTGACTTACGGCCATTCACTCAAAAATGCGGCCAAACGGGTGCAAATGCTCCCCTGAGAGGTTTGGCGGTCAAAGCAGAAGGCTTTTTATCTCAGGAAAAGAAATCAGCCCTCGAAAACTTAACCGGCAGAAAAATCTGACTTTCGGCCATTCATTCAAAAATGCTGCCAAACGGTTGCAAATGCTCCCCTGAGAGGTTTGGCGGTCGAAACAGAAGGCTTTTTATCACAGGAAAAGAAATCAGCCCTCGAAAACTTAACCGGAAGAAAAAGATTTTTTTGAAAAAATCCCTAAGCCCCGGGGTCACAATTTCATCAAAAATCTGACTTTCGGCCATTCACTCAAAAATGCTGCCAAACGGTTGCAAATGCTCCCCTGAGAGGTTTGGCGGTCGAAACAGAAGGCTTTTTATCTCAAGAAAAGAAATCAGCCCTCGAAAACTTAACCGGCAGAAAAACATTTTTTTGAAAAAATCCCTAAGCCCTGGGGTCACAATTTCATAAAAAATCTGACTTTCGGCCATTCACTCCAAATTGGTGTCAAACGGTTGCAAATGCTCCCCTGAGAGGTTTGGCGGTCGAAACAGAAGGCTTTTCATCTTAGGAAAAGAAATCAGCCCTCGAAAACTTAACCGGCAGAAAAAGATTTTTTTGAAAAAATCCCTAAGCCCCGGGGTCACAATTTCATCAAAAATCTGACTTTCAGCCATTCACTCAAAAATGCTACCAAACGGTTGCAAATGCTCCCCTGAGAGGTTTGGCGGTCGAAACAGAAGTCTTTTTATCACAGGAAAAGAAATCAGCCCTCGAAAACTTAACTGGCAGAAAAATCTGACTTTCGGCCATTCACTCAAAAATGCTGCCAAACGGTTGCAAATGCTCCCCTGAGAGGTTTGGCGGTCGAAACAGAAGCCTTTGTATCACAGGAAAAGAAATCAGCTCTCGAAAACTTAACCGGCAGAAAAAGATTTTTTTGAAAAAATCCCTAACCCCCGGGGTCACAATTTCATCAAAAATCTGACTTACGGCCATTCACTCAAAAATGCGGCCAAACGGGTGCAAATGCTCCCCTGAGAGGTTTGGCGGTCAAAGCAGAAGGCTTTTTATCTCAGGAAAAGAAATCAGCCCTCGAAAACTTAACCGGCAGAAAAATCTGACTTTCGGCCATTCACTCAAAAATGCTGCCAAACGGTTGCAAATGCTCCCCTGAGAGGTTTGGCGGTCGAAACAGAAGGCTTTTTATCACAGGAAAAGAAATCAGCCCTCGAAAACTTAACCGGAAGAAAAAGATTTTTTTGAAAAAATCCCTAAGCCCCGGGGTCACAATTTCATCAAAAATCTGACTTTCGGCCATTCACTCAAAAATGCTGCCAAACGGTTGCAAATGCTCCCCTGAGAGGTTTGGCGGTCGAAACAGAAGGCTTTTTATCTCAAGAAAAGAAATCAGCCCTCGACAACTTAACCGGCAGAAAAACATTTTTTTGAAAAAATCCCTAAGCCCTGGGGTCACAATTTCATAAAAAATCTGACTTTCGGCCATTCACTCCAAATTGGTGTCAAACGGTTGCAAATGCTCCCCTGAGAGGTTTGGCGGTCGAAACAGAAGGCTTTTCATCTTAGGAAAAGAAATCAGCCCTCGAAAACTTAACCGGCAGAAAAAGATTTTTTTGAAAAAATCCCTAAGCCCCGGGGTCACAATTTCATCAAAAATCTGACTTTCAGCCATTCACTCAAAAATGCTACCAAACGGTTGCAAATGCTCCCCTGAGAGGTTTGGCGGTCGAAACAGAAGTCTTTTTATCACAGGAAAAGAAATCAGCCCTCGAAAACTTAACCGGCAGAAAAATCTGACTTTCGGCCATTCACTAAAAATGCTGCCAAACGGTTGCAAATGCTCCCCTGAGAGGTTTGGCGGTCGAAACAGAAGCCTTTGTATCACAGGAAAAGAAATCAGCTCTCGAAAACTTAACCGGCAGAAAAAGATTTTTTTGAAAAAATCCCTAAGCCCCGGGGTCACAATTTCATCAAAAATCTGACTTACGGCCATTCACTCAAAAATGCGGCCAAACGGGTGCAAATGCTCCCCTGAGAGGTTTGGCGGTGAAAACAGAAGGCTTTTTATCTCAGGAAAAGAAATCAGCCCTCGAAAACTTAACCGGCAGAAAAAGATTTTTTTGAAAAAATCCCTAAGCCCCGGGGTCACAATTTCATCAAAAATCTGATTTTCGGCCATTCACTCCAAAAATGGTGCCAAACGGTTGCAAATGCTCCCCTGAGAGGTTTGGTGGTCGAAACAGAAGCCTTTGTATCACAGGAAAAGAAATCAGCCCTCGACAACTTAACGGGCAGAAAAAGATTTTTTTGAAAAAATCCCTAAGCCCCGGGGTCAAAATTTCATCAAAATCTGACTTTCGGCCATTCACTCAAAAATGCTGCCAAACGGTTGCAAATGCTCCCCTGAGAGGTTTGGCGGTCAAAACAGAAGGCTTTTTATCACAGGAAAAGAAATCAGCCCTCGAAAACTTAACCGGCAGAAAAATCTGACTTTCGGCCATTCACTCAAAAATACTGCCAAACGGTTGCAAATGCTCCCCTGAGAGGTTTGGCGGTCGAAACAGAAGGCTTTTTATCTCAGGAAATGACATCAGCCCTCGACAACTTAACGGGCAGAAAAAGATTTTTTTGAAAAAATCCCTAAGCCCCGGGGTCACAATTTCATCAAAAATCTGACTTTCAGCCATTCACTCAAAAATGCTACCAAACGGTTGCAAATGCTCCCCTGAGAGGTTTGGCGGTCGAAACAGAAGTCTTTTTATCACAGGAAAAGAAATCAGCCCTCGAAAACTTAACCGGCAGAAAAATCTGACTTTCGGCCATTCACTCAAAAATGCTGCCAAACGGTTGCAAATGCTCCCCTGAGAGGTTTGGCGGTCAAAACAGAAGGCTTTTTATCTCAGGAAAAGAAATCAGCCCTCGACAACTTAACCGGCAGAAAAAGATTTTTTTGAAAAAATCCCTAAGCCCCGGGGTCAAAATTTCATCAACAATCTGACTTTCGGCCATTCACTCAAAAACGCTGCCAAACGGTTGCAAATGCTCCCCTGAGAGGTTTGGCGGTCGAAACAGAAGGCTTTTTATCACAGGAAAAGAAATCAGCCCTCGAAAATTTAACGGGCAGAAAAAGATTTTTTTGAAAAAATCCCTAAGCCCCGGGGTCACAATTTCATCAAAAATCTGACTTTCGGCCATTCACTCCAAAATGCTGCCAAACGGTTGCAAATGCTCCCCTGAGAGGTTTGGCGGTCGAAACAGAAGGCTTTTTATCACAGGAAAAGAAATCAGCCCTCGAAAACTTAACCGGAAGAAAAAGATTTTTTTGAAAAAATCCCTAAGGCCCGGGGTCACAATTTCATCAAAAATCTGACTTTCAGCCATTCACTCCAAAATGCTGCCAAACGGTTGCAAATGCTCCCCTGAGAGGTTTGGCGGTCGAAACAGAAGGCTTTTTATCTCAAGAAAAGAAATCAGCCCTCGACAACTTAACCGGCAAAAAAACATTTTTTTGAAAAAATCCCTAAGCCCCGGGGTCACAATTTCATCAAAAATCTGACTTTTGGCCATTCACTCAAACATGCTGCCAAACGGTTGCAAATGCTCCCCTGAGAGCTTTGGCGGTCGAAACAGAAGCCTTTGTATCACAGGAAAAGAAATGGGCCCTCGACAACTTAACCGGCAGAAAAAGATTTTTTTGAAAAAATCCCTAAGCCCTGGGGTCACAATTTCATAAAAAATCTGACTTTCGGCCATTCACTCCAAATTGGTGTCAAACGGTTGCAAATGCTCCCCTGAGAGGTTTGGCGGTCGAAACAGAAGGCTTTTCATCTTAGGAAAAGAAATCAGCCCTCGAAAACTTAACCGGCAGAAAAAGATTTTTTTGAAAAAATCCCTAAGCCCCGGGGTCACAATTTCATCAAAAATCTGACTTTCAGCCATTCACTCAAAAATGCTACCAAACGGTTGCAAATGCTCCCCTGAGAGGTTTGGCGGTCGAAACAGAAGTCTTTTTATCACAGGAAAAGAAATCAGCCCTCGAAAACTTAACCGGCAGAAAAATCTGACTTTCGGCCATTCACTAAAAATGCTGCCAAACGGTTGCAAATGCTCCCCTGAGAGGTTTGGCGGTCGAAACAGAAGCCTTTGTATCACAGGAAAAGAAATCAGCTCTCGAAAACTTAACCGGCAGAAAAAGATTTTTTTGAAAAAATCCCTAAGCCCCGGGGTCACAATTTCATCAAAAATCTGACTTACGGCCATTCACTCAAAAATGCTACCAAACGGTTGCAAATGCTCCCCTGAGAGGTTTGGCGGTCGAAACAGAAGTCTTTTTATCACAGGAAAAGAAATCAGCCCTCGAAAACTTAACTGGCAGAAAAATCTGACTTTCGGCCATTCACTCAAAAATGCTGCCAAACGGTTGCAAATGCTCCCCTGAGAGGTTTGGCGGTCGAAACAGAAGCCTTTGTATCACAGGAAAAGAAATCAGCTCTCGAAAACTTAACCGGCAGAAAAAGATTTTTTTGAAAAAATCCCTAACCCCCGGGGTCACAATTTCATCAAAAATCTGACTTACGGCCATTCACTCAAAAATGCGGCCAAACGGGTGCAAATGCTCCCCTGAGAGGTTTGGCGGTCAAAGCAGAAGGCTTTTTATCTCAGGAAAAGAAATCAGCCCTCGAAAACTTAACCGGCAGAAAAATCTGACTTTCGGCCATTCACTCAAAAATGCTGCCAAACGGTTGCAAATGCTCCCCTGAGAGGTTTGGCGGTCGAAACAGAAGGCTTTTTATCACAGGAAAAGAAATCAGCCCTCGAAAACTTAACCGGAAGAAAAAGATTTTTTTGAAAAAATCCCTAAGCCCCGGGGTCACAATTTCATCAAAAATCTGACTTTCGGCCATTCACTCAAAAATGCTGCCAAACGGTTGCAAATGCTCCCCTGAGAGGTTTGGCGGTCGAAACAGAAGGCTTTTTATCTCAAGAAAAGAAATCAGCCCTCGACAACTTAACCGGCAGAAAAACATTTTTTTGAAAAAATCCCTAAGCCCTGGGGTCACAATTTCATAAAAAATCTGACTTTCGGCCATTCACTCCAAATTGGTGTCAAACGGTTGCAAATGCTCCCCTGAGAGGTTTGGCGGTCGAAACAGAAGGCTTTTCATCTTAGGAAAAGAAATCAGCCCTCGAAAACTTAACCGGCAGAAAAAGATTTTTTTGAAAAAATCCCTAAGCCCCGGGGTCACAATTTCATCAAAAATCTGACTTTCAGCCATTCACTCAAAAATGCTACCAAACGGTTGCAAATGCTCCCCTGAGAGGTTTGGCGGTCGAAACAGAAGTCTTTTTATCACAGGAAAAGAAATCAGCCCTCGAAAACTTAACCGGCAGAAAAATCTGACTTTCGGCCATTCACTAAAAATGCTGCCAAACGGTTGCAAATGCTCCCCTGAGAGGTTTGGCGGTCGAAACAGAAGCCTTTGTATCACAGGAAAAGAAATCAGCTCTCGAAAACTTAACCGGCAGAAAAAGATTTTTTTGAAAAAATCCCTAAGCCCCGGGGTCACAATTTCATCAAAAATCTGACTTACGGCCATTCACTCAAAAATGCGGCCAAACGGGTGCAAATGCTCCCCTGAGAGGTTTGGCGGTGAAAACAGAAGGCTTTTTATCTCAGGAAAAGAAATCAGCCCTCGAAAACTTAACCGGCAGAAAAAGATTTTTTTGAAAAAATCCCTAAGCCCCGGGGTCACAATTTCATCAAAAATCTGATTTTCGGCCATTCACTCCAAAAATGGTGCCAAACGGTTGCAAATGCTCCCCTGAGAGGTTTGGTGGTCGAAACAGAAGCCTTTGTATCACAGGAAAAGAAATCAGCCCTCGACAACTTAACGGGCAGAAAAAGATTTTTTTGAAAAAATCCCTAAGCCCCGGGGTCAAAATTTCATCAAAATCTGACTTTCGGCCATTCACTCAAAAATGCTGCCAAACGGTTGCAAATGCTCCCCTGAGAGGTTTGGCGGTCAAAACAGAAGGCTTTTTATCACAGGAAAAGAAATCAGCCCTCGAAAACTTAACCGGCAGAAAAATCTGACTTTCGGCCATTCACTCAAAAATACTGCCAAACGGTTGCAAATGCTCCCCTGAGAGGTTTGGCGGTCGAAACAGAAGGCTTTTTATCTCAGGAAATGACATCAGCCCTCGACAACTTAACGGGCAGAAAAAGATTTTTTTGAAAAAATCCCTAAGCCCCGGGGTCACAATTTCATCAAAAATCTGACTTTCAGCCATTCACTCAAAAATGCTACCAAACGGTTGCAAATGCTCCCCTGAGAGGTTTGGCGGTCGAAACAGAAGTCTTTTTATCACAGGAAAAGAAATCAGCCCTCGAAAACTTAACCGGCAGAAAAATCTGACTTTCGGCCATTCACTCAAAAATGCTGCCAAACGGTTGCAAATGCTCCCCTGAGAGGTTTGGCGGTCAAAACAGAAGGCTTTTTATCTCAGGAAAAGAAATCAGCCCTCGACAACTTAACCGGCAGAAAAAGATTTTTTTGAAAAAATCCCTAAGCCCCGGGGTCAAAATTTCATCAACAATCTGACTTTCGGCCATTCACTCAAAAACGCTGCCAAACGGTTGCAAATGCTCCCCTGAGAGGTTTGGCGGTCGAAACAGAAGGCTTTTTATCACAGGAAAAGAAATCAGCCCTCGAAAATTTAACGGGCAGAAAAAGATTTTTTTGAAAAAATCCCTAAGCCCCGGGGTCACAATTTCATCAAAAATCTGACTTTCGGCCATTCACTCCAAAATGCTGCCAAACGGTTGCAAATGCTCCCCTGAGAGGTTTGGCGGTCGAAACAGAAGGCTTTTTATCACAGGAAAAGAAATCAGCCCTCGAAAACTTAACCGGAAGAAAAAGATTTTTTTGAAAAAATCCCTAAGGCCCGGGGTCACAATTTCATCAAAAATCTGACTTTCAGCCATTCACTCCAAAATGCTGCCAAACGGTTGCAAATGCTCCCCTGAGAGGTTTGGCGGTCGAAACAGAAGGCTTTTTATCTCAAGAAAAGAAATCAGCCCTCGACAACTTAACCGGCAAAAAAACATTTTTTTGAAAAAATCCCTAAGCCCCGGGGTCACAATTTCATCAAAAATCTGACTTTTGGCCATTCACTCAAACATGCTGCCAAACGGTTGCAAATGCTCCCCTGAGAGCTTTGGCGGTCGAAACAGAAGCCTTTGTATCACAGGAAAAGAAATGGGCCCTCGACAACTTAACCGGCAGAAAAAGATTTTTTTGAAAAAATCCCTAAGCCCTGGGGTCACAATTTCATAAAAAATCTGACTTTCGGCCATTCACTCCAAATTGGTGTCAAACGGTTGCAAATGCTCCCCTGAGAGGTTTGGCGGTCGAAACAGAAGGCTTTTCATCTTAGGAAAAGAAATCAGCCCTCGAAAACTTAACCGGCAGAAAAAGATTTTTTTGAAAAAATCCCTAAGCCCCGGGGTCACAATTTCATCAAAAATCTGACTTTCAGCCATTCACTCAAAAATGCTACCAAACGGTTGCAAATGCTCCCCTGAGAGGTTTGGCGGTCGAAACAGAAGTCTTTTTATCACAGGAAAAGAAATCAGCCCTCGAAAACTTAACCGGCAGAAAAATCTGACTTTCGGCCATTCACTAAAAATGCTGCCAAACGGTTGCAAATGCTCCCCTGAGAGGTTTGGCGGTCGAAACAGAAGCCTTTGTATCACAGGAAAAGAAATCAGCTCTCGAAAACTTAACCGGCAGAAAAAGATTTTTTTGAAAAAATCCCTAAGCCCCGGGGTCACAATTTCATCAAAAATCTGACTTACGGCCATTCACTCAAAAATGCGGCCAAACGGGTGCAAATGCTCCCCTGAGAGGTTTGGCGGTCAAAACAGAAGGCTTTTTATCTCAGGAAAAGAAATCAGCCCTCGAAAACTTAACCGGCAGAAAAAGATTTTTTTGAAAAAATCCCTAAGCCCCGGGGTCACAATTTCATCAAAAATCTGATTTTCGGCCATTCACTCCAAAAATGGTGCCAAACGGTTGCAAATGCTCCCCTGAGAGGTTTGGTGGACGAAACAGAAGCCTTTGTATCACAGGAAAAGAAATCAGCCCTCGACAACTTAACGGGCAGAAAAAGATTTTTCTGAAAAAATCCCTAAGCCCCGGGGTCAAAATTTCATCAAAATCTGACTTTCGGCCATTCACTCAAAAATGCTGCCAAACGGTTGCAAATGCTCCCCTGAGAGGTTTGGCGGTCAAAACAGAAGGCTTTTTATCACAGGAAAAGAAATCAGCCCTCGAAAACTTAACCGGCAGAAAAATCTGACTTTCGGCCATTCACTCAAAAATGCTGCCAAACGGTTGCAAATGCTCCCCTGAGAGGTTTGGCGGTCGAAACAGAAGGCTTTTTATCTCAGGAAATGACATCAGCCCTCGAAAACTTAACCAGCAGAAAAACATTTTTTTGAAAAAATCCCTAAGCCCCGGGGTCACAATTTCATCAAATATCTGACTTTCGGCCATTCACTCCAAAATGCTGCCAAACGGTTGCAAATGCTCCCCTGAGAGGTTTGGCGGTCGAAACAGAAGGCTTTTTATCTCAAGAAAAGAAATCAGCCCTCGAAAACTTAACCGGAAGAAAAAGATTTTTTTGAAAAAATCCCTAAGCCCCGGGGTCACAATTTCATCAAAAATCTGACTTTCGGCCATTCACTCAAAAATGCTGCCAAACGGTTGCAAATGCTCCCCTGAGAGGTTTGGCGGTCGAAACAGAAGCCTTTGTATCACAGGAAAAGAAATGGGCCCTCGACAACTTAACCGGCAGAAAAAGATTTTTTTGAAAAAATCCCTAAGCCCTGGGGTCACAATTTCATAAAAAATCTGACTTTCGGCCATTCACTCCAAATTGGTGTCAAACGGTTGCAAATGCTCCCCTGAGAGGTTTGGCGGTCGAAACAGAAGGCTTTTCATCTTAGGAAAAGAAATCAGCCCTCGACAACTTAACCGGCAGAAAAACATTTTTTTGAAAAAATCCCTTAGCCCCGGGGTCACAATTTCATCAAAAATCTAACTTTTGGCCATTCACTCAAAAATGCTGCCAAACGGTTGCAAATGCTCCCCTGAGAGGTTTGGCGGTCGAAACAGAAGTCTTTTTATCACAGGAAAAGAAATCAGCCCACGAAAACTTAACCGGCAGAAAAATCTGACTTTCGGCCATTCACTCAAAAATGCAACCAAACAGTTGCAAATGCTCCCCTGAGAGGTTTGGCCGTCGAAACAGAACTCTTTTTATCACAGGAAAAGAAATCAGCCCTCGAAAACTTAACCGGCAGAAAAATCTGACTTTCGGCCATTCACTCAAAAATGCTGCCAAACGGTTGCAAATGCTCCCCTGAGAGGTTTGGCGGTCAAAACAGAAGGCTTTTTATCACAGGAAAAGAAATCAGCCCTCGAAAACTTAACCGGCAGAAAAAGATTTGTTTGAAAAAATCCCTAAGCCCCGGGGTCACAATTTCATCAAATATCTGACTTTCGGCCATTCACTCCAAAATGCTGCCAAACGGTTGCAAATGCTCCCCTGAGAGGTTTGGCGGTCGAAACAGAAGGCTTTTTATCTCAAGAAAAGAAATCAGCCCTCGAAAACTTAACCGGAAGAAAAAGATTTTTTTGAAAAAATCCCTAAGCCCCGGGGTCACAATTTCATCAAAAATCTGACTTTCGGCCATTCACTCAAAAATGCTGCCAAACGGTTGCAAATGCTCCCCTGAGAGGTTTGGCGGTCGAAACAGAAGCCTTTGTATCACAGGAAAAGAAATGGGCCCTCGACAACTTAACCGGCAGAAAAAGATTTTTTTGAAAAAATCCCTAAGCCCTGGGGTCACAATTTCATAAAAAATCTGACTTTCGGCCATTCACTCCAAATTGGTGTCAAACGGTTGCAAATGCTCCCCTGAGAGGTTTGGCGGTCGAAACAGAAGGCTTTTCATCTTAGGAAAAGAAATCAGCCCTCGACAACTTAACCGGCAGAAAAACATTTTTTTGAAAAAATCCCTTAGCCCCGGGGTCACAATTTCATCAAAAATCTGACTTTCAGCCATTCACTCAAAAATGCTACCAAACGGTTGCAAATGCTCCCCTGAGAGGTTTGGCGGTCGAAACAGAAGTCTTTTTATCAGAGGAAAAGAAATCAGCCCTCGAAAACTTAACCGGCAGAAAAATCTGACTTTCGGCCATTCACTCAAAAATGCTGCCAAACGGTTGCAAATGCTCCCCTGAGAGGTTTGGCGGTCGAAACAGAAGCCTTTGTATCACAGGAAAAGAAATCAGCTCTCGAAAACTTAACCGGCAGAAAAAGATTTTTTTGAAAAAATCCCTAATCCCCGGGGTCACAATTTCATCAAAAATCTGACTTTCGGCCATTCACTCCAAATTGGTGTCAAACGGTTGCAAATGCTCCCCTGAGAGGTTTGGCGGTCAAAACAGAAGGCTTTTTATCTCAGGAAAAGAAATCAGCCCTCGAAAACTTAACCGGCAGAAAAAGATTTTTTTGAAAAAATCCCTAAGCCCCGGGGTCACAATTTCATCAAAAATCTGATTTTCGGCCATTCACTCCAAAAATGGTGCCAAACGGTTGCAAATGCTCCCCTGAGAGGTTTGGTGGTCGAAACAGAAGCCTTTGTATCACAGGAAAAGAAATCAGCCCTCGACAACTTAACGGGCAGAAAAAGATTTTTTTGAAAAAATCCCTAAGCCCCGGGGTCAAAATTTCATCAAAATCTGACTTTCGGCCATTCACTCAAAAATGCTGCCAAACGGTTGCAAATGCTCCCCTGAGAGGTTTGGCGGTCAAAACAGAAGGCTTTTTATCACAGGAAAAGAAATCAGCCCTCGAAAACTTAACCGGCAGAAAAATCTGACTTTCGGCCATTCACTCAAAAATACTGCCAAACGGTTGCAAATGCTCCCCTGAGAGGTTTGGCGGTCGAAACAGAAGGCTTTTTATCTCAGGAAATGACATCAGCCCTCGACAACTTAACGGGCAGAAAAAGATTTTTTTGAAAAAATCCCTAAGCCCCGGGGTCACAATTTCATCAAAAATCTGACTTTCAGCCATTCACTCAAAAATGCTACCAAACGGTTGCAAATGCTCCCCTGAGAGGTTTGGCGGTCGAAACAGAAGTCTTTTTATCACAGGAAATGAAATCAGTCCTCGAAAACTTAACCGGCAGAAAAATCTGACTTTCGGCCATTCACTCAAAAATGCTGCCAAACGGTTGCAAATGCTCCCCTGAGAGGTTTGGCGGTCAAAACAGAAGGCTTTTTATCTCAGGAAAAGAAATCAGCCCTCGACAACTTAACCGGCAGAAAAAGATTTTTTTGAAAAAATCCCTAAGCCCCGGGGTCAAAATTTCATCAACAATCTGACTTTCGGCCATTCACTCAAAAACGCTGCCAAACGGTTGCAAATGCTCCCCTGAGAGGTTTGGCGGTCGAAACAGAAGGCTTTTTATCACAGGAAAAGAAATCAGCCCTCGAAAATTTAACGGGCAGAAAAAGATTTTTTTGAAAAAATCCCTAAGCCCCGGGGTCACAATTTCATCAAAAATCTGACTTTCGGCCATTCACTCCAAAATGCTGCCAAACGGTTGCAAATGCTCCCCTGAGAGGTTTGGCGGTCGAAACAGAAGGCTTTTTATCACAGGAAAAGAAATCAGCCCTCGAAAACTTAACCGGAAGAAAAAGATTTTTTTGAAAAAATCCCTAAGGCCCGGGGTCACAATTTCATCAAAAATCTGACTTTCAGCCATTCACTCCAAAATGCTGCCAAACGGTTGCAAATGCTCCCCTGAGAGGTTTGGCGGTCGAAACAGAAGTCTTTTTATCACAGGAAAAGAAATCAGCCCTCGAAAACTTAACCGGCAGAAAAATCTGACTTTCGGCCATTCACTCAAAAATGCTGCCAAACGGTTGCAAATGCTCCCCTGAGAGGTTTGGCGGTCGAAACAGAAGCCTTTGTATCACAGGAAAAGAAATCAGCTCTCGAAAACTTAACCGGCAGAAAAAGATTTTTTTGAAAAAATCCCTAATCCCCGGGGTCACAATTTCATCAAAAATCTGACTTACGGCCATTCACTCAAAAATGCGGCCAAACGGGTGCAAATGCTCCCCTGAGAGGTTTGGCGGTCAAAACAGAAGGCTTTTTATCACAGGAAAAGAAATCAGCCCTCGAAAACTTAACCGGCAGAAAAATCTGACTTTCGGCCATTCACTCAAAAATGCTGCCAAACGGTTGCAAATGCTCCCCTGAGAGGTTTGGCGGTCGAAACAGAAGGCTTTTTATCTCAAGAAAAGAAATCAGCCCTCGACAACTTAACCGGCAGAAAAACATTTTTTTGAAAAAATCCCTAAGCCCCGGGGTCACAATTTCATCAAAAATCTGACTTTCGGCCATTCACTCAAAAATGCTGCCAAACGGTTGCAAATAAGCCCCTGAGGGGTTTGGCGGTCGAAACAGAAGCCTTTGTATCACAGGAAAAGAAATGGGCCCTCGAAAATTTAACGGGCAGAAAAAGATTTTTTTGAAAAAATCCCTAAGCCCCGGGGTCACAATTTCATCAAAAATCTGACTTTCGGCCATTCACTCCAAAATGCTGCCAAACGGTTGCAAATGCTCCCCTGAGAGGTTTGGCGGTCGAAACAGAAGGCTTTTTATCACAGGAAAAGAAATCAGCCCTCGAAAACTTAACCGGAAGAAAAAGATTTTTTTGAAAAAATCCCTAAGGCCCGGGGTCACAATTTCATCAAAAATCTGACTTTCAGCCATTCACTCCAAAATGCTGCCAAACGGTTGCAAATGCTCCCCTGAGAGGTTTGGCGGTCGAAACAGAAGTCTTTTTATCACAGGAAAAGAAATCAGCCCTCGAAAACTTAACCGGCAGAAAAATCTGACTTTCGGCCATTCACTCAAAAATGCTGCCAAACGGTTGCAAATGCTCCCCTGAGAGGTTTGGCGGTCGAAACAGAAGCCTTTGTATCACAGGAAAAGAAATCAGCTCTCGAAAACTTAACCGGCAGAAAAAGATTTTTTTGAAAAAATCCCTAATCCCCGGGGTCACAATTTCATCAAAAATCTGACTTACGGCCATTCACTCAAAAATGCGGCCAAACGGGTGCAAATGCTCCCCTGAGAGGTTTGGCGGTCAAAACAGAAGGCTTTTTATCACAGGAAAAGAAATCAGCCCTCGAAAACTTAACCGGCAGAAAAATCTGACTTTCGGCCATTCACTCAAAAATGCTGCCAAACGGTTGCAAATGCTCCCCTGAGAGGTTTGGCGGTCGAAACAGAAGGCTTTTTATCTCAAGAAAAGAAATCAGCCCTCGACAACTTAACCGGCAGAAAAACATTTTTTTGAAAAAATCCCTAAGCCCCGGGGTCACAATTTCATCAAAAATCTGACTTTCGGCCATTCACTCAAAAATGCTGCCAAACGGTTGCAAATAAGCCCCTGAGGGGTTTGGCGGTCGAAACAGAAGCCTTTGTATCACAGGAAAAGAAATGGGCCCTCGACAACTTAACCGGCAGAAAAAGATTTTTTTGAAAAAATCCCTAAGCCCTGGGGTCACAATTTCATAAAAAATCTGACTTTCGGCCATTCACTCCAAATTGGTGTCAAACGGTTGCAAATGCTCCCCTGAGAGGTTTGGCGGTCGAAACAGAAGGCTTTTCATCTTAGGAAAAGAAATCAGCCCTCGAAAACTTAACCGGCAGAAAAAGATTTTTTTGAAAAAATCCCTAAGCCCCGGGGTCACAATTTCATCAAAAATCTGACTTTCAGCCATTCAATCAAAAATGCTACCAAACGGTTGCAAATGCTCCCCTGAGAGGTTTGGCGGTCGAAACAGAAGTCTTTTTATCACAGGAAAAGAAATCAGCCCTCGAAAACTTAACCGGCAGAAAAATCTGACTTTCGGCCATTCACTAAAAATGCTGCCAAACGGTTGCAAATGCTCCCCTGAGAGGTTTGGCGGTCGAAACAGAAGCCTTTGTATCACAGGAAAAGAAATCAGCTCTCGAAAACTTAACCGGCAGAAAAAGATTTTTTTGAAAAAATCCCTAAGCCCCGGGGTCACAATTTCATCAAAAATCTGACTTACGGCCATTCACTCAAAAATGCGGCCAAACGGGTGCAAATGCTCCCCTGAGAGGTTTGGCGGTCAAAACAGAAGGCTTTTTATCTCAGGAAAAGAAATCAGCCCTCGAAAACTTAACCGGCAGAAAAAGATTTTTTTGAAAAAATCCCTAAGCCCCGGGGTCACAATTTCATCAAAAGTCTGATTTTCGGCCATTCACTCCAAAAATGGTGCCAAACGGTTGCAAATGCTCCCCTGAGAGGTTTGGTGGTCGAAACAGAAGCCTTTGTATCACAGGAAAAGAAATCAGCCCTCGACAACTTAACGGGCAGAAAAAGATTTTTTTGAAAAAATCCCTAATCCCCGGGGTCACAATTTCATCAAAAATCTGACTTACGGCCATTCACTCAAAAATGCGGCCAAACGGGTGCAAATGCTCCCCTGAGAGGTTTGGCGGTCAAAACAGAAGGCTTTTTATCACAGGAAAAGAAATCAGCCCTCGAAAACTTAACCGGCAGAAAAATCTGACTTTCGGCCATTCACTCAAAAATGCTGCCAAACGGTTGCAAATGCTCCCCTGAGAGGTTTGGCGGTCGAAACAGAAGGCTTTTTATCTCAAGAAAAGAAATCAGCCCTCGACAACTTAACCGGCAGAAAAACATTTTTTTGAAAAAATCCCTAAGCCCCGGGGTCACAATTTCATCAAAAATCTGACTTTCGGCCATTCACTCAAAAATGCTGCCAAACGGTTGCAAATAAGCCCCTGAGGGGTTTGGCGGTCGAAACAGAAGCCTTTGTATCACAGGAAAAGAAATGGGCCCTCGACAACTTAACCGGCAGAAAAAGATTTTTTTGAAAAAATCCCTAAGCCCTGGGGTCACAATTTCATAAAAAATCTGACTTTCGGCCATTCACTCCAAATTGGTGTCAAACGGTTGCAAATGCTCCCCTGAGAGGTTTGGCGGTCGAAACAGAAGGCTTTTCATCTTAGGAAAAGAAATCAGCCCTCGAAAACTTAACCGGCAGAAAAAGATTTTTTTGAAAAAATCCCTAAGCCCCGGGGTCACAATTTCATCAAAAATCTGACTTTCAGCCATTCACTCAAAAATGCTACCAAACGGTTGCAAATGCTCCCCTGAGAGGTTTGGCGGTCGAAACAGAAGTCTTTTTATCACAGGAAAAGAAATCAGCCCTCGAAAACTTAACCGGCAGAAAAATCTGACTTTCGGCCATTCACTAAAAATGCTGCCAAACGGTTGCAAATGCTCCCCTGAGAGGTTTGGCGGTCGAAACAGAAGCCTTTGTATCACAGGAAAAGAAATCAGCTCTCGAAAACTTAACCGGCAGAAAAAGATTTTTTTGAAAAAATCCCTAAGCCCCGGGGTCACAATTTCATCAAAAATCTGACTTACGGCCATTCACTCAAAAATGCGGCCAAACGGGTGCAAATGCTCCCCTGAGAGGTTTGGCGGTCAAAACAGAAGGCTTTTTATCTCAGGAAAAGAAATCAGCCCTCGAAAACTTAACCGGCAGAAAAAGATTTTTTTGAAAAAATCCCTAAGCCCCGGGGTCACAATTTCATCAAAAATCTGATTTTCGGCCATTCACTCCAAAAATGGTGCCAAACGGTTGCAAATGCTCCCCTGAGAGGTTTGGTGGTCGAAACAGAAGCCTTTGTATCACAGGAAAAGAAATCAGCCCTCGACAACTTAACGGGCAGAAAAAGATTTTTTTGAAAAAATCCCTAAGCCCCGGGGTCAAAATTTCATCAAAATCTGACTTTCGGCCATTCACTCAAAAATGCTGCCAAACGGTTGCAAATGCTCCCCTGAGAGGTTTGGCGGTCAAAACAGAAGGCTTTTTATCACAGGAAAAGAAATCAGCCCTCGAAAACTTAACCGGCAGAAAAATCTGACTTTCGGCCATTCACTCAAAAATACTGCCAAACGGTTGCAAATGCTCCCCTGAGAGGTTTGGCGGTCGAAACAGAAGGCTTTTTATCTCAGGAAATGACATCAGCCCTCGACAACTTAACGGGCAGAAAAAGATTTTTTTGAAAAAATCCCTAAGCCCCGGGGTCACAATTTCATCAAAAATCTGACTTTCAGCCATTCACTCAAAAATGCTACCAAACGGTTGCAAATGCTCCCCTGAGAGGTTTGGCGGTCGAAACAGAAGTCTTTTTATCACAGGAAAAGAAATCAGCCCTCGAAAACTTAACCGGCAGAAAAATCTGACTTTCGGCCATTCACTCAAAAATGCTGCCAAACGGTTGCAAATGCTCCCCTGAGAGGTTTGGCGGTCAAAACAGAAGGCTTTTTATCTCAGGAAAAGAAATCAGCCCTCGAAAATTTAACGGGCAGAAAAAGATTTTTTTGAAAAAATCCCTAAGCCCCGGGGTCAAAATTTCATCAACAATCTGACTTTCGGCCATTCACTCAAAAATGCTACCAAACGGTTGCAAATGCTCCCCTGAGAGGTTTGGCGGTCAAAACAGAAGGCTTTTTATCTCAGGAAAAGAAATCAGCCCTCGACAACTTAACCGGCAGAAAAAGATTTTTTTGAAAAAATCCCTAAGCCCCGGGGTCACAATTTCATCAAAAATCTGACTTTCGGCCATTCACTCCAAAATGCTGCCAAACGGTTGCAAATGCTCCCCTGAGAGGTTTGGCGGTCGAAACAGAAGGCTTTTTATCACAGGAAAAGAAATCAGCCCTCGAAAACTTAACCGGAAGAAAAAGATTTTTTTGAAAAAATCCCTAAGGCCCGGGGTCACAATTTCATCAAAAATCTGACTTTCAGCCATTCACTCCAAAATGCTGCCAAACGGTTGCAAATGCTCCCCTGAGAGGTTTGGCGGTCGAAACAGAAGGCTTTTTATCTCAAGAAAAGAAATCAGCCCTCGACAACTTAACCGGCAAAAAAACATTTTTTTGAAAAAATCCCTAAGCCCCGGGGTCACAATTTCATCAAAAATCTGACTTTTGGCCATTCACTCAAACATGCTGCCAAACGGTTGCAAATGCTCCCCTGAGAGCTTTGGCGGTCGAAACAGAAGCCTTTGTATCACAGGAAAAGAAATGGGCCCTCGACAACTTAACCGGCAGAAAAAGATTTTTTTGAAAAAATCCCTAAGCCCTGGGGTCACAATTTCATAAAAAATCTGACTTTCGGCCATTCACTCCAAATTGGTGTCAAACGGTTGCAAATGCTCCCCTGAGAGGTTTGGCGGTCGAAACAGAAGGCTTTTCATCTTAGGAAAAGAAATCAGCCCTCGAAAACTTAACCGGCAGAAAAAGATTTTTTTGAAAAAATCCCTAAGCCCCGGGGTCACAATTTCATCAAAAATCTGACTTTCAGCCATTCACTCAAAAATGCTACCAAACGGTTGCAAATGCTCCCCTGAGAGGTTTGGCGGTCGAAACAGAAGTCTTTTTATCACAGGAAAAGAAATCAGCCCTCGACAACTTAACCGGCAGAAAAATCTGACTTTCGGCCATTCACTAAAAATGCTGCCAAACGGTTGCAAATGCTCCCCTGAGAGGTTTGGCGGTCGAAACAGAAGCCTTTGTATCACAGGAAAAGAAATCAGCTCTCGAAAACTTAACCGGCAGAAAAAGATTTTTTTGAAAAAATCCCTAAGCCTCGGGGTCACAATTTCATCAAAAATCTGACTTACGGCCATTCACTCAAAAATGCGGCCAAACGGGTGCAAATGCTCCCCTGAGAGGTTTGGCGGTCAAAACAGAAGGCTTTTTATCTCAGGAAAAGAAATCAGCCCTCGAAAACTTAACCGGCAGAAAAAGATTTTTTTGAAAAAATCCCTAAGCCCCGGGGTCACAATTTCATCAAAAATCTGATTTTCGGCCATTCACTCCAAAAATGGTGCCAAACGGTTGCAAATGCTCCCCTGAGAGGTTTGGTGGACGAAACAGAAGCCTTTGTATCAAAGGAAAAGAAATCAGCCCTCGACAACTTAACGGGCAGAAAAAGATTTTTTTGAAAAAATCCCTAAGCCCCGGGGTCAAAATTTCATCAAAATCTGACTTTCGGCCATTCACTCAAAAATGCTGCCAAACGGTTGCAAATGCTCCCCTGAGAGGTTTGGCGGTCAAAACAGAAGGCTTTTTATCACAGGAAAAGAAATCAGCCCTCGAAAACTTAACCGGCAGAAAAATCTGACTTTCGGCCATTCACTCAAAAATGCTGCCAAACGGTTGCAAATGCTCCCCTGAGAGGTTTGGCGGTCGAAACAGAAGGCTTTTTATCTCAGGAAATGACATCAGCCCTCGAAAACTTAACCAGCAGAAAAACATTTTTTTGAAAAAATCCCTAAGCCCCGGGGTCACAATTTCATCAAAAATCTAACTTTTGGCCATTCACTCAAAAATGCTGCCAAACGGTTGCAAATGCTCCCCTGAGAGGTTTGGCGGTCGAAACAGAAGTCTTTTTATCACAGGAAAAGAAATCAGCCCACGAAAACTTAACCGGCAGAAAAATCTGACTTTCGGCCATTCACTCAAAAATGCAACCAAACAGTTGCAAATGCTCCCCTGAGAGGTTTGGCGGTCGAAACAGAAGTCTTTTTATCACAGGAAAAGAAATCAGCCCTCGAAAACTTAACCGGCAGAAAAATCTGACTTTCGGCCATTCACTCAAAAATGCTGCCAAACGGTTGCAAATGCTCCCCTGAGAGGTTTGGCGGTCAAAACAGAAGGCTTTTTATCACAGGAAAAGAAATCAGCCCTCGAAAACTTAACCGGCAGAAAAAGATTTGTTTGAAAAAATCCCTAAGCCCCGGGGTCACAATTTCATCAAAAATCTGACTTTCGGCCATTCACTCCAAAATGCTGCCAAACGGTTGCAAATGCTCCCCTGAGAGGTTTGGCGGTCGAAACAGAAGGCTTTTTATCTCAAGAAAAGAAATCAGCCCTCGAAAACTTAACCGGAAGAAAAAGATTTTTTTGAAAAAATCCCTAAGCCCCGGGGTCACAATTTCATCAAAAATCTGACTTTCGGCCATTCACTCAAAAATGCTGCCAAACGGTTGCAAATGCTCCCCTGAGAGGTTTGGCGGTCGAAACAGAAGCCTTTGTATCACAGGAAAAGAAATGGGCCCTCGACAACTTAACCGGCAGAAAAAGATTTTTTTGAAAAAATCCCTAAGCCCTGGGGTCACAATTTCATAAAAAATCTGACTTTCGGCCATTCACTCCAAATTGGTGTCAAACGGTTGCAAATGCTCCCCTGAGAGGTTTGGCGGTCGAAACAGAAGGCTTTTCATCTTAGGAAAAGAAATCAGCCCTCGACAACTTAACCGGCAGAAAAACATTTTTTTGAAAAAATCCCTTAGCCCCGGGGTCACAATTTCATCAAAAATCTGACTTTCAGCCATTCACTCAAAAATGCTACCAAACGGTTGCAAATGCTCCCCTGAGAGGTTTGGCGGTCGAAACAGAAGTCTTTTTATCAGAGGAAAAGAAATCAGCCCTCGAAAACTTAACCGGCAGAAAAATCTGACTTTCGGCCATTCACTCAAAAATGCTGCCAAACGGTTGCAAATGCTCCCCTGAGAGGTTTGGCGGTCGAAACAGAAGCCTTTGTATCACAGGAAAAGAAATCAGCTCTCGAAAACTTAACCGGCAGAAAAAGATTTTTTTGAAAAAATCCCTAATCCCCGGGGTCACAATTTCATCAAAAATCTGACTTTCGGCCATTCACTCCAAATTGGTGTCAAACGGTTGCAAATGCTCCCCTGAGAGGTTTGGCGGTCAAAACAGAAGGCTTTTTATCTCAGGAAAAGAAATCAGCCCTCGAAAACTTAACCGGCAGAAAAAGATTTTTTTGAAAAAATCCCTAAGCCCCGGGGTCACAATTTCATCAAAAATCTGATTTTCGGCCATTCACTCCAAAAATGGTGCCAAACGGTTGCAAATGCTCCCCTGAGAGGTTTGGTGGTCGAAACAGAAGCCTTTGTATCACAGGAAAAGAAATCAGCCCTCGACAACTTAACGGGCAGAAAAAGATTTTTTTGAAAAAATCCCTAAGCCCCGGGGTCAAAATTTCATCAAAATCTGACTTTCGGCCATTCACTCAAAAATGCTGCCAAACGGTTGCAAATGCTCCCCTGAGAGGTTTGGCGGTGAAAACAGAAGGCTTTTTATCACAGGAAAAGAAATCAGCCCTCGAAAACTTAACCGGCAGAAAAATCTGACTTTCGGCCATTCACTCAAAAATACTGCCAAACGGTTGCAAATGCTCCCCTGAGAGGTTTGGCGGTCGAAACAGAAGGCTTTTTATCTCAGGAAATGACATCAGCCCTCGACAACTTAACGGGCAGAAAAAGATTTTTTTGAAAAAATCCCTAAGCCCCGGGGTCACAATTTCATCAAAAATCTGACTTTCAGCCATTCACTCAAAAATGCTACCAAACGGTTGCAAATGCTCCCCTGAGAGGTTTGGCGGTCGAAACAGAAGTCTTTTTATCACAGGAAAAGAAATCAGCCCTCGAAAACTTAACCGGCAGAAAAATCTGACTTTCGCCCATTCACTCAAAAATGCTGCCAAACGGTTGCAAATGCTCCCCTGAGAGGTTTGGCGGTCAAAACAGAAGGCTTTTTATCTCAGGAAAAGAAATCAGCCCTCGACAACTTAACCGGCAGAAAAAGATTTTTTTGAAAAAATCCCTAAGCCCCGGGGTCAAAATTTCATCAACAATCTGACTTTCGGCCATTCACTCAAAAACGCTGCCAAACGGTTGCAAATGCTCCCCTGAGAGGTTTGGCGGTCGAAACAGAAGGCTTTTTATCACAGGAAAAGAAATCAGCCCTCGAAAATTTAACGGGCAGAAAAAGATTTTTTTGAAAAAATCCCTAAGCCCCGGGGTCACAATTTCATCAAAAATCTGACTTTCGGCCATTCACTCCAAAATGCTGCCAAACGGTTGCAAATGCTCCCCTGAGAGGTTTGGCGGTCGAAACAGAAGGCTTTTTATCACAGGAAAAGAAATCAGCCCTCGAAAACTTAACCGGAAGAAAAAGATTTTTTTGAAAAAATCCCTAAGGCCCGGGGTCACAATTTCATCAAAAATCTGACTTTCAGCCATTCACTCCAAAATGCTGCCAAACGGTTGCAAATGCTCCCCTGAGAGGTTTGGCGGTCGAAACAGAAGGCTTTTTATCTCAAGAAAAGAAATCAGCCCTCGACAACTTAACCGGCAAAAAAACATTTTTTTGAAAAAATCCCTAAGCCCCGGGGTCACAATTTCATAAAAAATCTGACTTTTGGCCATTCACTCAAACATGCTGCCAAACGGTTGCAAATGCTCCCCTGAGAGCTTTGGCGGTCGAAACAGAAGCCTTTGTATCACAGGAAAAGAAATGGGCCCTCGACAACTTAACCGGCAGAAAAAGATTTTTTTGAAAAAATCCCTAAGCCCTGGGGTCACAATTTCATAAAAAATCTGACTTTCGGCCATTCACTCCAAATTGGTGTCAAACGGTTGCAAATGCTCCCCTGAGAGGTTTGGCGGTCGAAACAGAAGGCTTTTCATCTTAGGAAAAGAAATCAGCCCTCGAAAACTTAACCGGCAGAAAAAGATTTTTTTGAAAAAATCCCTAAGCCCCGGGGTCACAATTTCATCAAAAATCTGACTTTCAGCCATTCACTCAAAAATGCTACCAAACGGTTGCAAATGCTCCCCTGAGAGGTTTGGCGGTCGAAACAGAAGTCTTTTTATCACAGGAAAAGAAATCAGCCCTCGAAAACTTAACCGGCAGAAAAATCTGACTTTCGGCCATTCACTAAAAATGCTGCCAAACGGTTGCAAATGCTCCCCTGAGAGGTTTGGCGGTCGAAACAGAAGCCTTTGTATCACAGGAAAAGAAATCAGCTCTCGAAAACTTAACCGGCAGAAAAAGATTTTTTTGAAAAAATCCCTAAGCCCCGGGGTCACAATTTCATCAAAAATCTGACTTACGGCCATTCACTCCAAAATGCGGCCAAACGGGTGCAAATGCTCCCCTGAGAGGTTTGGCGGTCAAAACAGAAGGCTTTTTATCTCAGGAAAAGAAATCAGCCCTCGAAAACTTAACCGGCAGAAAAAGATTTTTTTGAAAAAATCCCTAAGCCCCGGGGTCACAATTTCATCAAAAATCTGATTTTCGGCCATTCACTCCAAAAATGGTGCCAAACGGTTGCAAATGCTCCCCTGAGAGGTTTGGTGGACGAAACAGAAGCCTTTGTATCACAGGAAAAGAAATCAGCCCTCGACAACTTAACGGGCAGAAAAAGATTTTTTTGAAAAAATCCCTAAGCCCCGGGGTCAAAATTTCATCAAAATCTGACTTTCGGCCATTCACTCAAAAATGCTGCCAAACGGTTGCAAATGCTCCCCTGAGAGGTTTGGCGGTCAAAACAGAAGGCTTTTTATCACAGGAAAAGAAATCAGCCCTCGAAAACTTAACCGGCAGAAAAATCTGACTTTCGGCCATTCACTCAAAAATGCTGCCAAACGGTTGCAAATGCTCCCCTGAGAGGTTTGGCGGTCGAAACAGAAGGCTTTTTATCTCAGGAAATGACATCAGCCCTCGAAAACTTAACCAGCAGAAAAACATTTTTTTGAAAAAATCCCTAAGCCCCGGGGTCACAATTTCATCAAAAATCTAACTTTTGGCCATTCACTCAAAAATGCTGCCAAACGGTTGCAAATGCTCCCCTGAGAGGTTTGGCGGTCGAAACAGAAGTCTTTTTATCACAGGAAAAGAAATCAGCCCACGAAAACTTAACCGGCAGAAAAATCTGACTTTCGGCCATTCACTCAAAAATGCAACCAAACAGTTGCAAATGCTCCCCTGAGAGGTTTGGCGGTCGAAACAGAAGTCTTTTTATCACAGGAAAAGAAATCAGCCCTCGAAAACTTAACCGGTAGAAAAATCTGACTTTCGGCCATTCACTCAAAAATGCTGCCAAACGGTTGCAAATGCTCCCCTGAGAGGTTTGGCGGTCAAAACAGAAGGCTTTTTATCACAGGAAAAGAAATCAGCCCTCGAAAACTTAACCGGCAGAAAAAGATTTGTTTGAAAAAATCCCTAAGCCCCGGGGTCACAATTTCATCAAAAATCTGACTTTCGGCCATTCACTCAAAAATGCTGCCAAACGGTTGCAAATGCTCCCCTGAGAGGTTTGGCGGTCGAAACAGAAGTCTTTTTATCACAGGAAAAGAAATCAGCCCTCGAAAACTTAACCGGCAGAAAAATCTGACTTTCGGCCATTCACTAAAAATGCTGCCAAACGGTTGAAAATGCTCCCCTGAGAGGTTTGGCGGTCGAAACAGAAGCCTTTGTATCACAGGAAAAGAAATCAGCTCTCGAAAACTTAACCGGCAGAAAAAGATTTTTTTGAAAAAATCCCTAAGCCCCGGGGTCACAATTTCATCAAAAATCTGACTTACGGCCATTCACTCCAAAATGCGGCCAAACGGGTGCAAATGCTCCCCTGAGAGGTTTGGCGGTCAAAACAGAAGGCTTTTTATCTCAGGAAAAGAAATCAGCCCTCGAAAACTTAACCGGCAGAAAAAGATTTTTTTGAAAAAATCCCTAAGCCCCGGGGTCACAATTTCATCAAAAATCTGATTTTCGGCCATTCACTCCAAAAATGGTGCCAAACGGTTGCAAATGCTCCCCTGAGAGGTTTGGTGGACGAAACAGAAGCCTTTGTATCACAGGAAAAGAAATCAGCCCTCGACAACTTAACGGGCAGAAAAAGATTTTTTTGAAAAAATCCCTAAGCCCCGGGGTCAAAATTTCATCAAAATCTGACTTTCGGCCATTCACTCAAAAATGCTGCCAAACGGTTGCAAATGCTCCCCTGAGAGGTTTGGCGGTCAAAACAGAAGGCTTTTTATCACAGGAAAAGAAATCAGCCCTCGAAAACTTAACCGGCAGAAAAATCTGACTTTCGGCCATTCACTCAAAAATGCTGCCAAACGGTTGCAAATGCTCCCCTGAGAGGTTTGGCGGTCGAAACAGAAGGCTTTTTATCTCAGGAAATGACATCAGCCCTCGAAAACTTAACCAGCAGAAAAACATTTTTTTGAAAAAATCCCTAAGCCCCGGGGTCACAATTTCATCAAAAATCTAACTTTTGGCCATTCACTCAAAAATGCTGCCAAACGGTTGCAAATGCTCCCCTGAGAGGTTTGGCGGTCGAAACAGAAGTCTTTTTATCACAGGAAAAGAAATCAGCCCACGAAAACTTAACCGGCAGAAAAATCTGACTTTCGGCCATTCACTCAAAAATGCAACCAAACAGTTGCAAATGCTCCCCTGAGAGGTTTGGCGGTCGAAACAGAAGTCTTTTTATCACAGGAAAAGAAATCAGCCCTCGAAAACTTAACCGGCAGAAAAATCTGACTTTCGGCCATTCACTCAAAAATGCTGCCAAACGGTTGCAAATGCTCCCCTGAGAGGTTTGGCGGTCAAAACAGAAGGCTTTTTATCACAGGAAAAGAAATCAGCCCTCGAAAACTTAACCGGCAGAAAAAGATTTGTTTGAAAAAATCCCTAAGCCCCGGGGTCACAATTTCATCAAAAATCTGACTTTCGGCCATTCACTCCAAAATGCTGCCAAACGGTTGCAAATGCTCCCCTGAGAGGTTTGGCGGTCGAAACAGAAGGCTTTTTATCTCAAGAAAAGAAATCAGCCCTCGAAAACTTAACCGGAAGAAAAAGATTTTTTTGAAAAAATCCCTAAGCCCCGGGGTCACAATTTCATCAAAAATCTGACTTTCGGCCATTCACTCAAAAATGCTGCCAAACGGTTGCAAATGCTCCCCTGAGAGGTTTGGCGGTCGAAACAGAAGTCTTTTTATCACAGGAAAAGAAATCAGCCCACGAAAACTTAACCGGCAGAAAAATCTGACTTTCGGCCATTCACTCAAAAATGCAACCAAACAGTTGCAAATGCTCCCCTGAGAGGTTTGGCGGTCGAAACAGAAGTCTTTTTATCACAGGAAAAGAAATCAGCCCTCGAAAACTTAACCGGCAGAAAAATCTGACTTTCGGCCATTCACTCAAAAATGCTGCCAAACGGTTGCAAATGCTCCCCTGAGAGGTTTGGCGGTCAAAACAGAAGGCTTTTTATCACAGGAAAAGAAATCAGCCCTCGAAAACTTAACCGGCAGAAAAAGATTTGTTTGAAAAAATCCCTAAGCCCCGGGGTCACAATTTCATCAAAAATCTGACTTTCGGCCATTCACTCCAAAATGCTGCCAAACGGTTGCAAATGCTCCCCTGAGAGGTTTGGCGGTCGAAACAGAAGGCTTTTTATCTCAAGAAAAGAAATCAGCCCTCGAAAACTTAACCGGAAGAAAAAGATTTTTTTGAAAAAATCCCTAAGCCCCGGGGTCACAATTTCATCAAAAATCTGACTTTCGGCCATTCACTCAAAAATGCTGCCAAACGGTTGCAAATGCTCCCCTGAGAGGTTTGGCGGTCGAAACAGAAGCCTTTGTATCACAGGAAAAGAAATGGGCCCTCGACAACTTAACCGGCAGAAAAAGATTTTTTTGAAAAAATCCCTAAGCCCTGGGGTCACAATTTCATAAAAAATCTGACTTTCGGCCATTCACTCCAAATTGGTGTCAAACGGTTGCAAATGCTCCCCTGAGAGGTTTGGCGGTCGAAACAGAAGGCTTTTCATCTTAGGAAAAGAAATCAGCCCTCGACAACTTAACCGGCAGAAAAACATTTTTTTGAAAAAATCCCTTAGCCCCGGGGTCACAATTTCATCAAAAATCTGACTTTCAGCCATTCACTCAAAAATGCTACCAAACGGTTGCAAATGCTCCCCTGAGAGGTTTGGCGGTCGAAACAAAAGTCTTTTTATCAGAGGAAAAGAAATCAGCCCTCGAAAACTTAACCGGCAGAAAAATCTGACTTTCGGCCATTCACTCAAAAATGCTGCCAAACGGTTGCAAATGCTCCCCTGAGAGGTTTGGCGGTCGAAACAGAAGCCTTTGTATCACAGGAAAAGAAATCAGCTCTCGAAAACTTAACCGGCAGAAAAAGATTTTTTTGAAAAAATCCCTAATCCCCGGGGTCACAATTTCATCAAAAATCTGACTTTCGGCCATTCACTCCAAATTGGTGTCAAACGGTTGCAAATGCTCCCCTGAGAGGTTTGGCGGTCAAAACAGAAGGCTTTTTATCTCAGGAAAAGAAATCAGCCCTCGAAAACTTAACCGGCAGAAAAAGATTTTTTTGAAAAAATCCCTAAGCCCCGGGGTCACAATTTCATCAAAAATCTGATTTTCGGCCATTCACTCCAAAAATGGTGCCAAACGGTTGCAAATGCTCCCCTGAGAGGTTTGGTGGTCGAAACAGAAGCCTTTGTATCACAGGAAAAGAAATCAGCCCTCGACAACTTAACGGGCAGAAAAAGATTTTTTTGAAAAAATCCCTAAGCCCCGGGGTCAAAATTTCATCAAAATCTGACTTTCGGCCATTCACTCAAAAATGCTGCCAAACGGTTGCAAATGCTCCCCTGAGAGGTTTGGCGGTCAAAACAGAAGGCTTTTTATCACAGGAAAAGAAATCAGCCCTCGAAAACTTAACCGGCAGAAAAATCTGACTTTCGGCCATTCACTCAAAAATACTGCCAAACGGTTGCAAATGCTCCCCTGAGAGGTTTGGCGGTCGAAACAGAAGGCTTTTTATCTCAGGAAATGACATCAGCCCTCGACAACTTAACGGGCAGAAAAAGATTTTTTTGAAAAAATCCCTAAGCCCCGGGGTCACAATTTCATCAAAAATCTGACTTTCAGCCATTCACTCAAAAATGCTACCAAACGGTTGCAAATGCTCCCCTGAGAGGTTTGGCGGTCGAAACAGAAGTCTTTTTATCACAGGAAAAGAAATCAGCCCTCGAAAACTTAACCGGCAGAAAAATCTGACTTTCGGCCATTCACTCAAAAATGCTGCCAAACGGTTGCAAATGCTCCCCTGAGAGGTTTGGCGGTCAAAACAGAAGGCTTTTTATCTCAGGAAAAGAAATCAGCCCTCGACAACTTAACCGGCAGAAAAAGATTTTTTTGAAAAAATCCCTAAGCCCCGGGGTCAAAATTTCATCAACAATCTGACTTTCGGCCATTCACTCAAAAACGCTGCCAAACGGTTGCAAATGCTCCCCTGAGAGGTTTGGCGGTCGAAACAGAAGGCTTTTTATCTCAGGAAAAGAAATCAGCCCTCGAAAATTTAACGGGCAGAAAAAGATTTTTTTGAAAAAATCCCTAAGCCCCGGGGTCACAATTTCATCAAAAATCTGACTTTCGGCCATTCACTCCAAAATGCTGCCAAACGGTTGCAAATGCTCCCCTGAGAGGTTTGGCGGTCGAAACAGAAGGCTTTTTATCACAGGAAAAGAAATCAGCCCTCGAAAACTTAACCGGAAGAAAAAGATTTTTTTGAAAAAATCCCTAAGGCCCGGGGTCACAATTTCATCAAAAATCTGACTTTCAGCCATTCACTCCAAAATGCTGCCAAACGGTTGCAAATGCTCCCCTGAGAGGTTTGGCGGTCGAAACAGAAGGCTTTTTATCTCAAGAAAAGAAATCAGCCCTCGACAACTTAACCGGCAAAAAAACATTTTTTTGAAAAAATCCCTAAGCCCCGGGGTCACAATTTCATCAAAAATCTGACTTTTGGCCATTCACTCAAACATGCTGCCAAACGGTTGCAAATGCTCCCCTGAGAGCTTTGGCGGTCGAAACAGAAGCCTTTGTATCACAGGAAAAGAAATGCGCCCTCGACAACTTAACCGGCAGAAAAAGATTTTTTTGAAAAAATCCCTAAGCCCTGGGGTCACAATTTCATAAAAAATCTGACTTTCGGCCATTCACTCCAAATTGGTGTCAAACGGTTGCAAATGCTCCCCTGAGAGGTTTGGCGGTCGAAACAGAAGTCTTTTTATCACAGGAAAAGAAATCAGCCCTCGAAAACTTAACCGGCAGAAAAATCTGACTTTCGGCCATTCACTCAAAAATGCTGCCAAACGGTTGCAAATGCTCCCCTGAGAGGTTTGGCGGTCGAAACAGAAGCCTTTGTATCACAGGAAAAGAAATCAGCTCTCGAAAACTTAACCGGCAGAAAAAGATTTTTTTGAAAAAATCCCTAATCCCCGGGGTCACAATTTCATCAAAAATCTGACTTACGGCCATTCACTCAAAAATGCGGCCAAACGGGTGCAAATGCTCCCCTGAGAGGTTTGGCGGTCAAAACAGAAGGCTTTTTATCTCAGGAAAAGAAATCAGCCCTCGAAAACTTAACCGGCAGAAAAAGATTTTTTTGAAAAAATCCCTAAGCCCCGGGGTCACAATTTCATCAAAAATCTGATTTTCGGCCATTCACTCCAAAAATGGTGCCAAACGGTTGCAAATGCTCCCCTGAGAGGTTTGGTGGACGAAACAGAAGCCTTTGTATCACAGGAAAAGAAATCAGCCCTCGACAACTTAACGGGCAGAAAAAGATTTTTTTGAAAAAATCCCTAAGCCCCGGGGTCAAAATTTCATCAAAATCTGACTTTCGGCCATTCACTCAAAAATGCTGCAAACGGTTGCAAATGCTCCCCTGAGAGGTTTGGCGGTCAAAACAGAAGGCTTTTTATCACAGGAAAAGAAATCAGCCCTCGAAAACTTAACCGGCAGAAAAATCTGACTTTCGGCCATTCACTCAAAAATGCTGCCAAACGGTTGCAAATGCTCCCCTGAGAGGTTTGGCGGTCGAAACAGAAGGCTTTTTATCTCAGGAAATGACATCAGCCCTCGAAAACTTAACCAGCAGAAAAACATTTTTTTGAAAAAATCCCTAAGCCCCGGGGTCACAATTTCATCAAAAATCTGACTTACGGCCATTCACTCAAAAATGCGGCCAAACGGGTGCAAATGCTCCCCTGAGAGGTTTGGCGGTCAAAACAGAAGGCTTTTTATCTCAGGAAAAGAAATCAGCCCTCGAAAACTTAACCGGCAGAAAAAGATTTTTTTGAAAAAATCCCTAAGCCCCGGGGTCACAATTTCATCAAAAATCTGATTTTCGGCCATTCACTCCAAAAATGGTGCCAAACGGTTGCAAATGCTCCCCTGAGAGGTTTGGTGGACGAAACAGAAGCCTTTGTATCACAGGAAAAGAAATCAGCCCTCGACAACTTAACGGGCAGAAAAAGATTTTTTTGAAAAAATCCCTAAGCCCCGGGGTCAAAATTTCATCAAAATCTGACTTTCGGCCATTCACTCAAAAATGCTGCCAAACGGTTGCAAATGCTCCCCTGAGAGGTTTGGCGGTCAAAACAGAAGGCTTTTTATCACAGGAAAAGAAATCAGCCCTCGAAAACTTAACCGGCAGAAAAATCTGACTTTCGGCCATTCACTCAAAAATGCTGCCAAACGGTTGCAAATGCTCCCCTGAGAGGTTTGGCGGTCGAAACAGAAGGCTTTTTATCTCAGGAAATGACATCAGCCCTCGAAAACTTAACCAGCAGAAAAACATTTTTTTGAAAAAATCCCTAAGCCCCGGGGTCACAATTTCATCAAAAATCTAACTTTTGGCCATTCACTCAAAAATGCTGCCAAACGGTTGCAAATGCTCCCCTGAGAGGTTTGGCGGTCGAAACAGAAGTCTTTTTATCACAGGAAAAGAAATCAGCCCACGAAAACTTAACCGGCAGAAAAATCTGACTTTCGGCCATTCACTCAAAAATGCAACCAAACAGTTGCAAATGCTCCCCTGAGAGGTTTGGCGGTCGAAACAGAAGTCTTTTTATCACAGGAAAAGAAATCAGCCCTCGAAAACTTAACCGGCAGAAAAATCTGACTTTCGGCCATTCACTCAAAAATGCTGCCAAACGGTTGCAAATGCTCCCCTGAGAGGTTTGGCGGTCAAAACAGAAGGCTTTTTATCTCAAGAAAAGAAATCAGCCCTCGACAACTTAACCGGCAAAAAAACATTTTTTTGAAAAAATCCCTAAGCCCCGGGGTCACAATTTCATCAAAAATCTGACTTTTGGCCATTCACTCAAACATGCTGCCAAACGGTTGCAAATGCTCCCCTGAGAGCTTTGGCGGTCGAAACAGAAGCCTTTGTATCACAGGAAAAGAAATGGGCCCTCGACAACTTAACCGGCAGAAAAAGATTTTTTTGAAAAAATCCCTAAGCCCTGGGGTCACAATTTCATAAAAAATCTGACTTTCGGCCATTCACTCCAAATTGGTGTCAAACGGTTGCAAATGCTCCCCTGAGAGGTTTGGCGGTCGAAACAGAAGGCTTTTCATCTTAGGAAAAGAAATCAGCCCTCGACAACTTAACCGGCAGAAAAACATTTTTTTGAAAAAATCCCTTAGCCCCGGGGTCACAATTTCATCAAAAATCTGACTTTCAGCCATTCACTCAAAAATGCTACCAAACGGTTGCAAATGCTCCCCTGAGAGGTTTGGCGGTCGAAACAAAAGTCTTTTTATCAGAGGAAAAGAAATCAGCCCTCGAAAACTTAACCGGCAGAAAAATCTGACTTTCGGCCATTCACTCAAAAATGCTGCCAAACGGTTGCAAATGCTCCCCTGAGAGGTTTGGCGGTCGAAACAGAAGCCTTTGTATCACAGGAAAAGAAATCAGCTCTCGAAAACTTAACCGGCAGAAAAAGATTTTTTTGAAAAAATCCCTAATCCCCGGGGTCACAATTTCATCAAAAATCTGACTTTCGGCCATTCACTCCAAATTGGTGTCAAACGGTTGCAAATGCTCCCCTGAGAGGTTTGGCGGTCAAAACAGAAGGCTTTTTATCTCAGGAAAAGAAATCAGCCCTCGAAAACTTAACCGGCAGAAAAAGATTTTTTTGAAAAAATCCCTAAGCCCCGGGGTCACAATTTCATCAAAAATCTGATTTTCGGCCATTCACTCCAAAAATGGTGCCAAACGGTTGCAAATGCTCCCCTGAGAGGTTTGGTGGTCGAAACAGAAGCCTTTGTATCACAGGAAAAGAAATCAGCCCTCGACAACTTAACGGGCAGAAAAAGATTTTTTTGAAAAAATCCCTAAGCCCCGGGGTCAAAATTTCATCAAAATCTGACTTTCGGCCATTCACTCAAAAATGCTGCCAAACGGTTGCAAATGCTCCCCTGAGAGGTTTGGCGGTCAAAACAGAAGGCTTTTTATCACAGGAAAAGAAATCAGCCCTCGAAAACTTAACCGGCAGAAAAATCTGACTTTCGGCCATTCACTCAAAAATACTGCCAAACGGTTGCAAATGCTCCCCTGAGAGGTTTGGCGGTCGAAACAGAAGGCTTTTTATCTCAGGAAATGACATCAGCCCTCGACAACTTAACGGGCAGAAAAAGATTTTTTTGAAAAAATCCCTAAGCCCCGGGGTCACAATTTCATCAAAAATCTGACTTTCAGCCATTCACTCAAAAATGCTACCAAACGGTTGCAAATGCTCCCCTGAGAGGTTTGGCGGTCGAAACAGAAGTCTTTTTATCACAGGAAAAGAAATCAGCCCTCGAAAACTTAACCGGCAGAAAAATCTGACTTTCGGCCATTCACTCAAAAATGCTGCCAAACGGTTGCAAATGCTCCCCTGAGAGGTTTGGCGGTCAAAACAGAAGGCTTTTTATCTCAGGAAAAGAAATCAGCCCTCGACAACTTAACCGGCAGAAAAAGATTTTTTTGAAAAAATCCCTAAGCCCCGGGGTCAAAATTTCATCAACAATCTGACTTTCGGCCATTCACTCAAAAACGCTGCCAAACGGTTGCAAATGCTCCCCTGAGAGGTTTGGCGGTCGAAACAGAAGGCTTTTTATCTCAGGAAAAGAAATCAGCCCTCGAAAATTTAACGGGCAGAAAAAGATTTTTTTGAAAAAATCCCTAAGCCCCGGGGTCACAATTTCATCAAAAATCTGACTTTCGGCCATTCACTCCAAAATGCTGCCAAACGGTTGCAAATGCTCCCCTGAGAGGTTTGGCGGTCGAAACAGAAGGCTTTTTATCACAGGAAAAGAAATCAGCCCTCGAAAACTTAACCGGAAGAAAAAGATTTTTTTGAAAAAATCCCTAAGGCCCGGGGTCACAATTTCATCAAAAATCTGACTTTCAGCCATTCACTCCAAAATGCTGCCAAACGGTTGCAAATGCTCCCCTGAGAGGTTTGGCGGTCGAAACAGAAGGCTTTTTATCTCAAGAAAAGAAATCAGCCCTCGACAACTTAACCGGCAAAAAAACATTTTTTTGAAAAAATCCCTAAGCCCCGGGGTCAAAATTTCATCAAAATCTGACTTTCGGCCATTCACTCAAACATGCTGCCAAACGGTTGCAAATGCTCCCCTGAGAGGTTTGGCGGTCAAAACAGAAGGCTTTTTATCACAGGAAAAGAAATCAGCCCTCGAAAACTTAACCGGCAGAAAAATCTGACTTTCGGCCATTCACTCAAAAATGCTGCCAAACGGTTGCAAATGCTCCCCTGAGAGGTTTGGCGGTCGAAACAGAAGGCTTTTTATCTCAGGAAATGACATCAGCCCTCGAAAACTTAACCAGCAGAAAAACATTTTTTTGAAAAAATCCCTAAGCCCCGGGGTCACAATTTCATCAAAAATCTAACTTTTGGCCATTCACTCAAAAATGCTGCCAAACGGTTGCAAATGCTCCCCTGAGAGGTTTGGCGGTCGAAACAGAAGTCTTTTTATCACAGGAAAAGAAATCAGCCCACGAAAACTTAACCGGCAGAAAAATCTGACTTTCGGCCATTCACTCAAAAATGCAACCAAACAGTTGCAAATGCTCCCCTGAGAGGTTTGGCGGTCGAAACAGAAGTCTTTTTATCACAGGAAAAGAAATCAGCCCTCGAAAACTTAACCGGCAGAAAAATCTGACTTTCGGCCATTCACTCAAAAATGCTGCCAAACGGTTGCAAATGCTCCCCTGAGAGGTTTGGCGGTCAAAACAGAAGGCTTTTTATCTCAAGAAAAGAAATCAGCCCTCGACAACTTAACCGGCAAAAAAACATTTTTTTGAAAAAATCCCTAAGCCCCGGGGTCACAATTTCATCAAAAATCTGACTTTTGGCCATTCACTCAAACATGCTGCCAAACGGTTGCAAATGCTCCCCTGAGAGCTTTGGCGGTCGAAACAGAAGCCTTTGTATCACAGGAAAAGAAATGGGCCCTCGACAACTTAACCGGCAGAAAAAGATTTTTTTGAAAAAATCCCTAAGCCCTGGGGTCACAATTTCATAAAAAATCTGACTTTCGGCCATTCACTCCAAATTGGTGTCAAACGGTTGCAAATGCTCCCCTGAGAGGTTTGGCGGTCGAAACAGAAGTCTTTTTATCACAGGAAAAGAAATCAGCCCTCGAAAACTTAACCGGCAGAAAAATCTGACTTTCGGCCATTCACTCAAAAATGCTGCCAAACGGTTGCAAATGCTCCCCTGAGAGGTTTGGCGGTCGAAACAGAAGCCTTTGTATCACAGGAAAAGAAATCAGCTCTCGAAAACTTAACCGGCAGAAAAAGATTTTTTTGAAAAAATCCCTAATCCCCGGGGTCACAATTTCATCAAAAATCTGACTTACGGCCATTCACTCAAAAATGCGGCCAAACGGGTGCAAATGCTCCCCTGAGAGGTTTGGCGGTCAAAACAGAAGGCTTTTTATCTCAGGAAAAGAAATCAGCCCTCGAAAACTTAACCGGCAGAAAAAGATTTTTTTGAAAAAATCCCTAAGCCCCGGGGTCACAATTTCATCAAAAATCTGATTTTCGGCCATTCACTCCAAAAATGGTGCCAAACGGTTGCAAATGCTCCCCTGAGAGGTTTGGTGGACGAAACAGAAGCCTTTGTATCACAGGAAAAGAAATCAGCCCTCGACAACTTAACGGGCAGAAAAAGATTTTTTTGAAAAAATCCCTAAGCCCCGGGGTCAAAATTTCATCAAAATCTGACTTTCGGCCATTCACTCAAAAATGCTGCCAAACGGTTGCAAATGCTCCCCTGAGAGGTTTGGCGGTCAAAACAGAAGGCTTTTTATCACAGGAAAAGAAATCAGCCCTCGAAAACTTAACCGGCAGAAAAATCTGACTTTCGGCCATTCACTCAAATATGCTGCCAAACGGTTGCAAATGCTCCCCTGAGAGGTTTGGCGGTCGAAACAGAAGGCTTTTTATCTCAGGAAATGACATCAGCCCTCGAAAACTTAACCAGCAGAAAAACATTTTTTTGAAAAAATCCCTAAGCCCCGGGGTCACAATTTCATCAAAAATCTAACTTTTGGCCATTCACTCAAAAATGCTGCCAAACGGTTGCAAATGCTCCCCTGAGAGGTTTGGCGGTCGAAACAGAAGTCTTTTTATCACAGGAAAAGAAATCAGCCCACGAAAACTTAACCGGCAGAAAAATCTGACTTTCGGCCATTCACTCAAAAATGCAACCAAACAGTTGCAAATGCTCCCCTGAGAGGTTTGGCGGTCGAAACAGAAGTCTTTTTATCACAGGAAAAGAAATCAGCCCTCGAAAACTTAACCGGCAGAAAAATCTGACTTTCGGCCATTCACTCAAAAATGCTGCCAAACGGTTGCAAATGCTCCCCTGAGAGGTTTGGCGGTCAAAACAGAAGGCTTTTTATCACAGGAAAAGAAATCAGCCCTCGAAAACTTAACCGGCAGAAAAAGATTTGTTTGAAAAAATCCCTAAGCCCCGGGGTCACAATTTCATCAAAAATCTGACTTTCGGCCATTCACTCCAAAATGCTGCCAAACGGTTGCAAATGCTCCCCTGAGAGGTTTGGCGGTCGAAACAGAAGGCTTTTTATCTCAAGAAAAGAAATCAGCCCTCGAAAACTTAACCGGAAGAAAAAGATTTTTTTGAAAAAATCCCTAAGCCCCGGGGTCACAATTTCATCAAAAATCTGACTTTCGGCCATTCACTCAAAAATGCTGCCAAACGGTTGCAAATGCTCCCCTGAGAGGTTTGGCGGTCGAAACAGAAGCCTTTGTATCACAGGAAAAGAAATGGGCCCTCGACAACTTAACCGGCAGAAAAAGATTTTTTTGAAAAAATCCCTAAGCCCTGGGGTCACAATTTCATAAAAAATCTGACTTTCGGCCATTCACTCCAAATTGGTGTCAAACGGTTGCAAATGCTCCCCTGAGAGGTTTGGCGGTCGAAACAGAAGGCTTTTCATCTTAGGAAAAGAAATCAGCCCTCGACAACTTAACCGGCAGAAAAACATTTTTTTGAAAAAATCCCTTAGCCCCGGGGTCACAATTTCATCAAAAATCTGACTTTCAGCCATTCACTCAAAAATGCTACCAAACGGTTGCAAATGCTCCCCTGAGAGGTTTGGCGGTCGAAACAGAAGTCTTTTTATCAGAGGAAAAGAAATCAGCCCTCGAAAACTTAACCGGCAGAAAAATCTGACTTTCGGCCATTCACTCAAAAATGCTGCCAAACGGTTGCAAATGCTCCCCTGAGAGGTTTGGCGGTCGAAACAGAAGCCTTTGTATCACAGGAAAAGAAATCAGCTCTCGAAAACTTAACCGGCAGAAAAAGATTTTTTTGAAAAAATCCCTAATCCCCGGGGTCACAATTTCATCAAAAATCTGACTTTCGGCCATTCACTCCAAATTGGTGTCAAACGGTTGCAAATGCTCCCCTGAGAGGTTTGGCGGTCAAAACAGAAGGCTTTTTATCTCAGGAAAAGAAATCAGCCCTCGACAACTTAACCGGCAGAAAAAGATTTTTTTGAAAAAATCCCTAAACCCCGTGGTCACAATTTCATCAAATATCTGATTTTCGGCCATTCACTCCAAAAATGGTGCCAAACGGTTGCAAATGCTCCCCTGAGAGGTTTGGTGGTCGAAACAGAAGCCTTTGTATCACAGGAAAAGAAATCAGCCCTCGACAACTTAACGGGCAGAAAAAGATTTTTTTGAAAAAATCCCTAAGCCCCGGGGTCAAAATTTCATCAAGAATCTGACTTTCGGCCATTCACTCAAAAATGCTGCCAAACGGTTGCAAATGCTCCCCTGAGAGGTTTGGCGGTCAAAACAGAAGGCTTTTTATCACAGGAAAAGAAATCAGCCCTCGAAAACTTAACGGGCAGAAAAAGATTTTTTTGAAAAAATCCCTAAGCCCCGGGGTCACAATTTCATCAAAAATCTGATTTTCGGCCATTCACTCCAAAAATGGTGCCAAACGGTTGCAAATGCTCCCCTGAGAGGTTTGGTGGTCGAAACAGAAGCCTTTGTATCACAGGAAAAGAAATCAGCCCTCGACAACTTAACGGGCAGAAAAAGATTTTTTTGAAAAAATCCCTAAGCCCCGGGGTCAAAATTTCATCAACAATCTGACTTTCGGCCATTCACTCAAAAATGCTGCCAAACGGTTGCAAATGCTCCCCTGAGAGGTTTGGCGGTCAAAACAGAAGGCTTTTTATCACAGGAAAAGAAATCAGCCCTCGAAAACTTAACCGGCAGAAAAAGATTTGTTTGAAAAAATCCCTAAGCCCCGGGGTCCCAATTTCATCAAAAATCTGACTTTTGGCCATTCACTCCAAAATGCTGCCAAACGGTTGCAAATGCTCCCCTGAGAGGTTTGGCGGTCGAAACAGAAGGCTTTTTATCACAGGAAAAGAAATCAGCCCTCGAAAACTTAACCGGAAGAAAAAGATTTTTTTGAAAAAATCCCTAAGCCCCGGGGTCACAATTTCATCAAAAATCTGACTTTCGGCCATTCACTCAAAAATGCTGCCAAACGGTTGCAAATGCTCCCCTGAGAGGTTTGGCGGTCGAAACAGAAGCCTTTGTATCACAGGAAAAGAAATGGGCCCTCGACAACTTAACCGGCAGAAAAAGATTTTTTTGAAAAAATCCCTAAGCCCTGGGGTCACAATTTCATAAAAAATCTGACTTTCGGCCATTCACTCCAAATTGGTGTCAAACGGTTGCAAATGCTCCCCTGAGAGGTTTGGCGGTCGAAACAGAAGGCTTTTCATCTTAGGAAAAGAAATCAGCCCTCGAAAACTTAACCGGCAGAAAAAGATTTTTTTGAAAAAATCCCTAAGCCCCGGGGTCACAATTTCATCAAAAATCTGACTTTCAGCCATTCACTCAAAAATGCTACCAAACGGTTGCAAATTCTCCCCTGAGAGGTTTGGCGGTCGAAACAGAAGTCTTTTTATCACAGGAAAAGAAATCAACCCTCGAAAACTTAACCGGCAGAAAAATCTGACTTTCGGCTATTCACTCAAAAATGCTGCCAAACGGTTGCAAATGCTCCCCTGAGAGGTTTGGCGGTCGAAACAGAAGCCTTTGTATCACAGGAAAAGAAATCAGCTCTCGAAAACTTAACCGGCAGAAAAAGATTTTTTTGAAAAAATCCCTAATCCCCGGGGTCACAATTTCATCAAAAATCTGACTTACGGCCATTCACTCAAAAATGCGGCCAAACGGGTGCAAATGCTCCCCTGAGAGGTTTGGCGGTCAAAACAGAAGGCTTTTTATCTCAGGAAAAGAAATCAGCCCTCGAAAACTTAACGGGCAGAAAAGGATTTTTTTGAAAAAATCCCTAAGCCCCGGGGTCCCAATTTCATCAAAAATCTGACTTTTGGCCATTCACTCCAAAATGCTGCCAAACGGTTGCAAATGCTCCCCTGAGAGGTTTGGCGGTCGAAACAGAAGGCTTTTTATCACAGGAAAAGAAATCAGCCCTCGAAAACTTAACCGGAAGAAAAAGATTTTTTTGAAAAAATCCCTAAGCCCCGGGGTCACAATTTCATCAAAAATCTGACTTTCGGCCATTCACTCCAAATTGGTGTCAAACGGTTGCAAATGCTCCCCTGAGAGGTTTGGCGGTCGAAACAGAAGGCTTTTCATCTTAGGAAAAGAAATCAGCCCTCGAAAACTTAACCGGCAGAAAAAGATTTTTTTGAAAAAATCCCTAAGCCCCGGGGTCACAATTTCATCAAAAATCTGACTTTCAGCCATTCACTCAAAAATGCTACCAAACGGTTGCAAATTCTCCCCTGAGAGGTTTGGCGGTCGAAACAGAAGTCTTTTTATCACAGGAAAAGAAATCAGCCCTCGAAAACTTAACCGGCAGAAAAATCTGACTTTCGGCCATTCACTCAAAAATGCTGCCAAACGGTTGCAAATGCTCCCCTGAGAGGTTTGGCGGTCGAAACAGAAGCCTTTGTATCACAGGAAAAGAAATCAGCTCTCGAAAACTTAACCGGCAGAAAAAGATTTTTTTGAAAAAATCCCTAATCCCCGGGGTCACAATTTCATCAAAAATCTGACTTACGGCCATTCACTCAAAAATGCGGCCAAACGGGTGCAAATGCTCCCCTGAGAGGTTTGGCGGTCAAAACAGAAGGCTTTTTATCTCAGGAAAAGAAATCAGCCCTCGAAAACTTAACCGGCAGAAAAATCTGACTTTCGGCCATTCACTCAAAAATGCTGCCAAACGGTTGCAAATGCTCCCCTGAGAGGTTTGGCGGTCGAAACAGAAGGCTTTTTATCACAGGAAAAGAAATCAGCCCTCGAAAACTTAACCGGAAGAAAAAGATTTTTTTGAAAAAATCCCTAAGCCCCGGGGTCACAATTTCATCAAAAATCTGACTTTCGGCCATTCACTCAAAAATGCTGCCAAACGGTTGCAAATGCTCCCCTGAGAGGTTTGGCGGTCGAAACAGAAGGCTTTTTATCTCAAGAAAAGAAATCAGCCCTCGACAACTTAACCGGCAGAAAAACATTTTTTTGAAAAAATCCCTAAGCCCCGGGGTCACAATTTCATCAAAAATCTGACTTTCGGCCATTCACTCAAAAATGCTGCCAAACGGTTGCAAATAAGCCCCTGAGAGGTTTGGCGGTCGAAACAGAAGCCTTTCTATCACAGGAAAAAAAATGGGCCCTCGACAACTTAACCGGCAGAAAAAGATTTTTTTGAAAAAATCCCTAAGCCCTGGGGTCACAATTTCATAAAAAATCTGACTTTCGGCCATTCACTCCAAATTGGTGTCAAACGGTTGCAAATGCTCCCCTGAGAGGTTTGGCGGTCGAAACAGAAGGCTTTTCATCTTAGGAAAAGAAATCAGCCCTCGAAAACTTAACCGGCAGAAAAAGATTTTTTTGAAAAAATCCCTAAGCCCCGGGGTCACAATTTCATCAAAAATCTGACTTTCAGCCATTCACTCAAAAATGCTACCAAACGGTTGCAAATGCTCCCCTGAGAGGTTTGGCGGTCGAAACAGAAGTCTTTTTATCAGAAGAAAAGAAATCAGCCCTCGAAAACTTAACCGGCAGAAAAATCTGACTTTCGGCCATTCACTCAAAAATGCTGCCAAACGGTTGCAAATGCTCCCCTGAGAGGTTTGGCGGTCGAAACAGAAGCATTTGTATCACAGGAAAAGAAATCAGCTCTCGAAAACTTAACCGGCAGAAAAAGATTTTTTTGAAAAAAATCCCTAATCCCCGGGGTCACAATTTCATCAAAAATCTGACTTTCGGCCATTCACTCCAAATTGGTGTCAAACGGTTGCAAATGCTCCCCTGAGAGGTTTGGCGGTCAAAACAGAAGGCTTTTTATCTCAGGAAAAGAAATCAGCCCTCGACAACTTAACGGGCAGAAAAAGATTTTTTTGAAAAAATCCCTAAGCCCCGGGGTCAAAATTTCATCAACAATCTGACTTTCGGCCATTCACTCAAAAATGCTGCCAAATGGTTGCAAATGCTCCCCTGAGAGGTTTGGCGGTCAAAACAGAAGGCTTTTTATCACAGGAAAAGAAATCAGCCCTCGAAAACTTAACGGGCAGAAAAAGATTTTTTTGAAAAAATCCCTAAGCCCCGGGGTCCCAATTTCATCAAAAATCTGACTTTTGGCCATTCACTCCAAAATGCTGCCAAACGGTTGCAAATGCTCCCCTGAGAGGTTTGGCGGTCGAAACAGAAGGCTTTTTATCACAGGAAAAGAAATCAGCCCTCGAAAACTTAACCGGAAGAAAAAGATTTTTTTGAAAAAATCCCTAAGCCCCGGGGTCACAATTTCATCAAAAATCTGACTTTCGGCCATTCACTCAAAAATGCTGCCAAACGGTTGCAAATGCTCCCCTGAGAGGTTTGGCGGTCGAAACAGAAGGCTTTTTATCTCAAGAAAAGAAATCAGCCCTCGACAACTTAACCGGCAGAAAAACATTTTTTTGAAAAAATCCCTAAGCCCCGGGGTCACAATTTCATCAAAAATCTGAGTTTTGGCCATTCACTCAAAAATGCTGCCAAACGGTTGCAAATGCTCCCCTGAGAGGTTTGGCGGTCGAAACAGAAGCCTTTGTATCACAGGAAAAGAAATGGGCCCTCGACAACTTAACCGGCAGAAAAAGATTTTTTTGAAAAAATCCCTAAGCCCTGGGGTCACAATTTCATAAAAAATCTGACTTTCGGCCATTCACTCCAAATTGGTGTCAAACGGTTGCAAATGCTCCCCTGAGAGGTTTGGCGGTCGAAACAGAAGGCTTTTCATCTTAGGAAAAGAAATCAGCCCTCGAAAAGTTAACCGGCAGAAAAAGATTTTTTTGAAAAAATCCCTAAGCCCCGGGGTCACAATTTCATCAAAAATCTGACTTTCAGCCATTCACTCAAAAATGCTACCAAACGGTTGCAAATTCTCCCCTGAGAGGTTTGGCGGTCGAAACAGAAGTCTTTTTATCACAGGAAAAGAAATCAGCCCTCGAAAACTTAACCGGCAGAAAAATCTGACTTTCGGCCATTCACTCAAAAATGCTGCCAAACGGTTGCAAATGCTCCCCTGAGAGGTTTGGCGGTCGAAACAGAAGCCTTTGTATCACAGGAAAAGAAATCAGCTCTCGAAAACTTAACCGGCAGAAAAAGATTTTTTTGAAAAAATCCCTAATCCCCGGGGTCACAATTTCATCAAAAATCTGACTTACGGCCATTCACTCAAAAATGCGGCCAAACGGGTGCAAATGCTCCCCTGAGAGGTTTGGCGGTCAAAACAGAAGGCTTTTTATCTCAGGAAAAGAAATCAGCCCTCGAAAACTTAACCGGCAGAAAAATCTGACTTTCGGCCATTCACTCAAAAATGCTGCCAAACGGTTGCAAATGCTCCCCTGAGAGGTTTGGCGGTCGAAACAGAAGGCTTTTTATCACAGGAAAAGAAATCAGCCCTCGAAAACTTAACCGGAAGAAAAAGATTTTTTTGAAAAAATCCCTAAGCCCCGGGGTCACAATTTCATCAAAAATCTGACTTTCGGCCATTCACTCAAAAATGCTGCCAAACGGTTGCAAATGCTCCCCTGAGAGGTTTGGCGGTCGAAACAGAAGGCTTTTTATCTCAAGAAAAGAAATCAGCCCTCGACAACTTAACCGGCAGAAAAACATTTTTTTGAAAAAATCCCTAAGCCCCGGGGTCACAATTTCATCAAAAATCTGACTTTCGGCCATTCACTCAAAAATGCTGCCAAACGGTTGCAAATAAGCCCCTGAGAGGTTTGGCGGTCGAAACAGAAGCCTTTCTATCACAGGAAAAGAAATGGGCCCTCGACAACTTAACCGGCAGAAAAAGATTTTTTTGAAAAAATCCCTAAGCCCTGGGGTCACAATTTCATAAAAAATCTGACTTTCGGCCATTCACTCCAAATTGGTGTCAAACGGTTGCAAATGCTCCCCTGAGAGGTTTGGCGGTCGAAACAGAAGGCTTTTCATCTTAGGAAAAGAAATCAGCCCTCGAAAACTTAACCGGCAGAAAAAGATTTTTTTGAAAAAATCCCTAAGCCCCGGGGTCACAATTTCATCAAAAATCTGACTTTCAGCCATTCACTCAAAAATGCTACCAAACGGTTGCAAATGTTCCCCTGAGAGGTTTGGCGGTCAAAACAGAAGTCTTTATATCACAGGAAAAGAAATCAGCCCTCGAAAACTTAACCGGCAGAAAAATCTGACTTTCGGCCATTCACTCAAAAATGCTGCCAAACGGTTGCAAATGCTCCCCTGAGAGGTTTGGCGGTCGAAACAGAAGCCTTTGTATCACAGGAAAAGAAATCAGCTCTCGAAAACTTAACCGGCAGAAAAAGATTTTTTTGAAAAAATCCCTAATCCCCGGGGTCACAATTTCATCAAAAATCTGACTTACGGCCATTCACTCAAAAATGCGGCCAAACGGGTGCAAATGCTCCCCTGAGAGGTTTGGCGGTCAAAACAGAAGGCTTTTTATCTCAGGAAAAGAAATCAGCCCTCGAAAACTTAACCGGGAGAAAAAGATTTTTTTGAAAAAATCCCTAAGCCCCGGGGTCACAATTTCATCAAAAATCTGATTTTCGGCCATTCACTCCAAAAATGGTGCCAAACGGTTGCAAATGCTCCCCTGAGAGGTTTGGTGGTCGAAACAGAAGCCTTTGTATCACAGGAAAAGAAATCAGCCCTCGACAACTTAACGGGCAGAAAAAGATTTTTTTGAAAAAATCCCTAAGCCCCGGGGTCAAAATTTCATCAAAATCTGACTTTCGGCCATTCACTCAAAAATGCTGCCGAACGGTTGCAAATGCTCCCCTGAGAGGTTTGGCGGTCAAAACAGAAGGCTTTTTATCACAGGAAAAGAAATCAGCCCTCGAAAACTTAACCGGCAGAAAAATCTGACTTTCGGCCATTCACTCAAAAATGCTGCCAAACGGTTGCAAATGCTCCCCTGAGAGGTTTGGCGGTCGAAACAGAAGGCTTTTTATCTCAGGAAATGACATCAGCCCTCGACAACTTAACGGGCAGAAAAAGATTTTTTTGAAAAAATCCCTAAGCCCCGGGGTCACAATTTCATCAAAAATCTGACTTTCAGCCATTCACTCAAAAATGCTACCAAACGGTTGCAAATGCTCCCCTGAGAGGTTTGGCGGTCGAAACAGAAGTCTTTTTATCACAGGAAAAGAAATCAGGCCTCGAAAACTTAACCGGCAGAAAAATCTGACTTTCGGCCATTCACTCAAAAATGCAACCAAACGGTTGCAAATGCTCCCCTGAGAGGTTTGGCGGTCGAAACAGAAGTCTTTTTATCACAGGAAAAGAAATCAGCCCTCGAAAACTTAACCGTCAGAAAAATCTGACTTTCGGCCATTCACTCAAAAATGCTGCCAAACGGTTGGAAATGCTCCCCTGAGAGGTTTGGCGGTCAAAACAGAAGGCTTTTTATCACAGGAAAAGAAATCAGCCCTCGAAAACTTAACCGGAAGAAAAAGATTTTTTTGAAAAAATCCCTAAGCCCCGGGGTCACAATTTCATCAAAAATCTGACTTTCGGCCATTCACTCAAAAATGCTGCTAAACGGTTGCAAATGCTCCCCTGAGAGGTTTGGCGGTCGAAACAGAAGGCTTTTTATCTCAAGAAAAGAAATCAGCCCTCGACAACTTAACCGGCAAAAAAACATTTTTTTGAAAAAATCCCTAAGCCCCGGGGTCACAATTTCATCAAAAATCTGACTTTTGGCCATTCACTCAAAAATGCTGCCAAACGGTTGCAAATGCTCCCCTGAGAGGTTTGGCGGTCGAAACAGAAGCCTTTGTATCACAGGAAAAGAAATGGGCCCTCGACAACTTAACCGACAGAAAAAGATTTTTTTGAAAAAATCCCTAAGCCCTGGGGTCACAATTTCATAAAAAATCTGACTTTCGGCCATTCACTCCAAATTGGTGTCAAACGGTTGCAAATGCTCCCCTGAGAGGTTTGGCGGTCGAAACAGAAGTCTTTTTATCACAGGAAAAGAAATCAGCCCTCGAAAACTTAACCGGCAGAAAAATCTGTCTTTCGGCCATTCACTCAAAAATGCTGCCAAACGGTTGCAAATGCTACCCTGAGAGGTTTGGCGGTCGAAACAGAAGCCTTTGTATCACAGGAAAAGAAATCAGCTCTCGAAAACTTAACCGGCAGGAAAAGATTTTTTTGAAAAAATCCCTAATCCCCGGGGTCACAATTTCATCAAAAATCTGACTTACGGCCATTCACTCAAAAATGCGGCCAAACGGGTGCAAATGCTCCCCTGAGAGGTTTGGCGGTCAAAACAGAAGGCTTTTTATCTCAGGAAAAGAAATCAGCCCTCGAAAACTTAACCGGCAGAAAAAGATTTTTTTGAAAAAATCCCTAAGCCCCGTGGTCACAATTTCATCAAAAATCTGATTTTCGGCCATTCACTCCAAAAATGGTGCCAAACGGTTGCAAATGCTCCCCTGAGAGGTTCGGTGGTCGAAACAGAAGCCTTTGTATCACAGGAAAAGAAATCAGCCCTCGACAACTTAACCGGCAGAAAAATCTGACTTTCGGCCATTCACTCAAAAATGCTGCCAAACGGTTGCAAATGCTCCCCTGAGAGGTTTGGCGGTCGAAACAGAAGCCTTTGTATCACAGGAAAAGAAATCAGCTCTCGAAAACTTAACCGGCAGAAAAAGATTTTTTTGAAAAAATCCCTAATCCCCGGGGTCACAATTTCATCAAAAATCTGACTTACGGCCATTCACTCAAAAATGCGGCCAAACGGGTGCAAATGCTCCCCTGAGAGGTTTGGCGGTCAAAACAGAAGGCTTTTTATCTCAGGAAAAGAAATCAGCCCTCGAAAACTTAACCGGCAGAAAAATCTGACTTTCGGCCATTCACTCAAAAATGCTGCCAAACGGTTGCAAATGCTCCCCTGAGAGGTTTGGCGGTCGAAACAGAAGGCTTTTTATCACAGGAAAAGAAATCAGCCCTCGAAAACTTAACCGGAAGAAAAAGATTTTTTTGAAAAAATCCCTAAGCCCCGGGGTCACAATTTCATCAAAAATCTGACTTTCGGCCATTCACTCAAAAATGCTGCCAAACGGTTGCAAATGCTCCCCTGAGAGGTTTGGCGGTCGAAACAGAAGGCTTTTTATCTCAAGAAAAGAAATCAGCCCTCGACAACTTAACCGGCAGAAAAACATTTTTTTGAAAAAATCCCTAAGCCCCGGGGTCACAATTTCATCAAAAATCTGACTTTCGGCCATTCACTCAAAAATGCTGCCAAACGGTTGCAAATAAGCCCCTGAGAGGTTTGGCGGTCGAAACAGAAGCCTTTCTATCACAGGAAAAGAAATGGGCCCTCGACAACTTAACCGGCAGAAAAAGATTTTTTTGAAAAAATCCCTAAGCCCTGGGGTCACAATTTCATAAAAAATCTGACTTTCGGCCATTCACTCCAAATTGGTGTCAAACGGTTGCAAATGCTCCCCTGAGAGGTTTGGCGGTCGAAACAGAAGGCTTTTCATCTTAGGAAAAGAAATCAGCCCTCGAAAACTTAACCGGCAGAAAAAGATTTTTTTGAAAAAATCCCTAAGCCCCGGGGTCACAATTTCATCAAAAATCTGACTTTCAGCCATTCACTCAAAAATGCTACCAAACGGTTGCAAATGTTCCCCTGAGAGGTTTGGCGGTCAAAACAGAAGTCTTTATATCACAGGAAAAGAAATCAGCCCTCGAAAACTTAACCGGCAGAAAAATCTGACTTTCGGCCATTCACTCAAAAATGCTGCCAAACGGTTGCAAATGCTCCCCTGAGAGGTTTGGCGGTCGAAACAGAAGCCTTTGTATCACAGGAAAAGAAATCAGCTCTCGAAAACTTAACCGGCAGAAAAAGATTTTTTTGAAAAAATCCCTAATCCCCGGGGTCACAATTTCATCAAAAATCTGACTTACGGCCATTCACTCAAAAATGCGGCCAAACGGGTGCAAATGCTCCCCTGAGAGGTTTGGCGGTCAAAACAGAAGGCTTTTTATCTCAGGAAAAGAAATCAGCCCTCGAAAACTTAACCGGGAGAAAAAGATTTTTTTGAAAAAATCCCTAAGCCCCGGGGTCACAATTTCATCAAAAATCTGATTTTCGGCCATTCACTCCAAAAATGGTGCCAAACGGTTGCAAATGCTCCCCTGAGAGGTTTGGTGGTCGAAACAGAAGCCTTTGTATCACAGGAAAAGAAATCAGCCCTCGACAACTTAACGGGCAGAAAAAGATTTTTTTGAAAAAATCCCTAAGCCCCGGGGTCAAAATTTCATCAAAATCTGACTTTCGGCCATTCACTCAAAAATGCTGCCAAACGGTTGCAAATGCTCCCCTGAGAGGTTTGGCGGTCAAAACAGAAGGCTTTTTATCACAGGAAAAGAAATCAGCCCTCGAAAACTTAACCGGCAGAAAAATCTGACTTTCGGCCATTCACTCAAAAATGGTGCCAAACGGTTGCAAATGCTCCCCTGAGAGGTTTGGTGGTCGAAACAGAAGCCTTTGTATCACAGGAAAAGAAATCAGCCCTCGACAACTTAACGGGCAGAAAAAGATTTTTTTGAAAAAATCCCTAAACCCCGGGGTCAAAATTTCATCAAAATCTGACTTTCGGCCATTCACTCAAAAATGCTGCCAAACGGTTGCAAATGCTCCCCTGAGAGGTTTGGCGGTCAAAACAGAAGGCTTTTTATCACAGGAAAAGAAATCAGCCCTCGAAAACTTAACCGGCAGAAAAATCTGACTTTCGGCCATTCACTCAAAAATGCTGCCAAACGGTTGCAAATGCTCCCCTGAGAGGTTTGGCGGTCAAAACAGAAGGCTTTTTATCTCAGGAAATGACATCAGCCCTCGACAACTTAACGGGCAGAAAAAGATTTTTTTGAAAAAATCCCTAAGCCCCGGGGTCACAATTTCATCAAAAATCTGACTTTCAGCCATTCACTCAAAAATGCTACCAAACGGTTGCAAATGCTCCCCTGAGAGGTTTGGCGGTCGAAACAGAAGTCTTTTTATCACAGGAAAAGAAATCAGGCCTCGAAAACTTAACCGGCAGAAAAATCTGACTTTCGGCCATTCACTCAAAAATGCAACCAAACGGTTGCAAATGCTCCCCTGAGAGGTTTGGCGGTCGAAACAGAAGTCTTTTTATCACAGGAAAAGAAATCAGCCCTCGAAAACTTAACCGGCAAAAAATCTGACTTTCGGCCATTCACTCAAAAATGCTGCCAAACGGTTGGAAATGCTCCCCTGAGAGGTTTGGCGGTCAAAACAGAAGGCTTTTTATCACAGGAAAAGAAATCAGCCCTCGAAAACTTAACCGGAAGAAAAAGATTTTTTTGAAAAAATCCCTAAGCCCCGGGGTCACAATTTCATCAAAAATCTGACTTTCGGCCATTCACTCAAAAATGCTGCTAAACGGTTGCAAATGCTCCCCTGAGAGGTTTGGCGGTCGAAACAGAAGGCTTTTTATCTCAAGAAAAGAAATCAGCCCTCGACAACTTAACCGGCAAAAAAACATTTTTTTGAAAAAATCCCTAAGCCCCGGGGTCACAATTTCATCAAAAATCTGACTTTTGGCCATTCACTCAAAAATGCTGCCAAACGGTTGCAAATGCTCCCCTGAGAGGTTTGGCGGTCGAAACAGAAGCCTTTGTATCACAGGAAAAGAAATGGGCCCTCGACAACTTAACCGACAGAAAAAGATTTTTTTGAAAAAATCCCTAAGCCCTGGGGTCACAATTTCATAAAAAATCTGACTTTCGGCCATTCACTCCAAATTGGTGTCAAACGGTTGCAAATGCTCCCCTGAGAGGTTTGGCGGTCGAAACAGAAGTCTTTTTATCACAGGAAAAGAAATCAGCCCTCGAAAACTTAACCGGCAGAAAAATCTGTCTTTCGGCCATTCACTCAAAAATGCTGCCAAACGGTTGCAAATGCTACCCTGAGAGGTTTGGCGGTCGAAACAGAAGCCTTTGTATCACAGGAAAAGAAATCAGCTCTCGAAAACTTAACCGGCAGGAAAAGATTTTTTTGAAAAAATCCCTAATCCCCGGGGTCACAATTTCATCAAAAATCTGACTTACGGCCATTCACTCAAAAATGCGGCCAAACGGGTGCAAATGCTCCCCTGAGAGGTTTGGCGGTCAAAACAGAAGGCTTTTTATCTCAGGAAAAGAAATCAGCCCTCGAAAACTTAACCGGCAGAAAAAGATTTTTTTGAAAAAATCCCTAAGCCCCGTGGTCACAATTTCATCAAAAATCTGATTTTCGGCCATTCACTCCAAAAATGGTGCCAAACGGTTGCAAATGCTCCCCTGAGAGGTTCGGTGGTCGAAACAGAAGCCTTTGTATCACAGGAAAAGAAATCAGCCCTCGACAACTTAACGGGCAGAAAAAGATTTTTTTGAAAAAATCCCTAAGCCCCGGGGTCATAATTTCATCAAAATCTGACTTTCGGCCATTCACTCAAAAATGCTGCCAAACGGTTGCAAATGCTCCCCTGAGAGGTTTGGCGGTCAAAACAGAAGGCTTTTTATCACAGGAAAAGAAATCAGCCCTCGAAAACTTAACCGGCAGAAAAATCTGACTTTCGGCCATTCACTCAAAAATGCTGCCAAACGGTTGCAAATGCTCCCCTGAGAGGTTTGGCGGTCGAAACAGAAGGCTTTTCATCTCAGGAAATGACATCAGCCCTCGACAACTTAACCAGCAGAAAAACATTTTTTTGAAAAAATCCCTAAGCCCCGGGGTCACAATTTCATCAAAAATCTGACTTTTGGCCATTCACTCAAAAATGCTGCCAAACGGTTGCAAATGCTCCCCTGAGAGGTTTGGCGGTCGAAACAGAAGTCTTTTTATCACAGGAAAAGAAATCAGCCCTCGAAAACTTAACCGGCAGAAAAATCTGACTTTCGGCCATTCACTCAAAAATGCAACCAAACGGTTGCAAATGCTCCCCTGAGAGGTTTGGCGGTCGAAACAGAAGTCTTTTTATCACAGGAAAAGAAATCAGCCCTCGAAAACTTAACCGGCAGAAAAATCTGACTTTCGGCCATTCACTCAAAAATGCTGCCAAACGGTTGCAAATGCTCCCCTGAGAGGTTTGGCGGTCAAAACAGAAGGCTTTTTATCACAGGAAAAGAAATCAGCCCTCGAAAACTTAACCGGCAGAAAAAGATTTGTTTGAAAAAATCCCTAAGCCCCTGGGTCACAATTTCATCAAAAATCTGACTTTCGGCCATTCACTCCAAAATGCTGCCAAACGGTTGCAAATGCTCCCCTGAGAGGTTTGGCGGTCGAAACAGAAGGCTTTTTATCACAGGAAAAGAAATCAGCCCTCGAAAACTTAACCCGAAGAAAAAGATTTTTTTGAAAAAATCCCTAAGCCCCGGGGTCACAATTTCATCAAAAATCTGACTTTCGGCCATTCACTCAAAAATGCTGCCAAACGGTTGCAAATGCTCCCCTGAGAGGTTTGGCGGTCGAAACAGAAGGCTTTTTATCTCAAGAAAAGAAATCAGCCCTCGACAACTTAACCGGCAGAAAAACATTTTTTTGAAAAAATCCCTAAGCCCCGGGGTCACAATTTCATCAAAAATCTGACTTTCGGCCATTCACTCAAAAATGCTGCCAAACGGTTGCAAATGCTCCCCTGAGAGGTTTGGCGGTCGAAACAGAAGCCTTTGTATCACAGGAAAAGAAATGGGCCCTCGACAACTTAACCGGCAGAAAAAGATTTTTTTGAAAAAATCCCTAATCCCCGGGGTCACAATTTCATCAAAAATCTGACTTACGGCCATTCACTCAAAAATGCGGCCAAACGGGTGCAAATGCTCCCCTGAGAGGTTTGGCGGTCAAAACAGAAGTCTTTTTATCACAGGAAAAGAAATCAGCCCTCGAAAACTTAACCGGCAGAAAAATCTGACTTTCGGCCATTCACTCAAAAATGCTGCCAAACGGTTGCAAATGCTCCCCTGAGAGGTTTGGCGGTCGAAACAGAAGCCTTTGTATCACAGGAAAAGAAATCAGCTCTCGAAAACTTAACCGGCAGAAAAAGATTTTTTTGAAAAAATCCCTAATCCCCGGGGTCACAATTTCATCAAAAATCTGACTTACGGCCATTCACTCAAAAATGCGGCCAAACGGGTGCAAATGCTCCCCTGAGAGGTTTGGCGGTCAAAACAGAAGGCTTTTTATCTCAGGAAAAGAAATCAGCCCTTGAAAACTTAACCGGCAGAAAAAGATTTTTTTGAAAAAATCCCTAAGCCCCGGGGTCACAATTTCATCAAAAATCTGATTTTCGGCCATTCACTCCAAAAATGGTGCCAAACGGTTGCAAATAATCCCCTGAGAGGTTTGGCGGTCGAAACAGAAGGCTTTTTATCACAGGAAAAGAAATCAGCCCTCGACAACTTAACGGGCAGAAAAAGATTTTTTTGAAAAAATCCCTAAGCCCCGGGGTCACAATTCCATCAAAAATCTGACTTTCGGCCATTCACTCAAAAATGCTGCCAAACGGTTGCAAATGCTCCCCTGAGAGGTTTGGCGGTCGAAACAGAAGGCTTTTTATCACAGGAAAAGAAATCAGCCCTCGACAACTTAACGGGCGGAAAAAGATTTTTTTGAAAAAATCCCTAAGCCCCGGGGTCACAATTTCATCAAAAATCTGACTTTCGGCCATTCACTCAAAAATGCTGCCAAACGGTTGCAAATGCTCCCCTGAGAGGTTTGGCGGTCGAAACAGAAGGCTTTTTATCACAGGAAAAGAAATCAGCCCTCGACAACTTAACGGGCGGAAAAAGATTTTTTTGAAAAAATCCCTAAGCCCCGTGGTCACAATTTCATCAAAAATCTGATTTTCGGCCATTCACTCCAAAAATGGTGCCAAACGGTTGCAAATGCTCCCCTGAGAGGTTTGGTGGTCGAAACAGAAGCCTTTGTATCACAGGAAAAGAAATCAGCCCTCGACAACTTAACGGGCAGAAAAAGATTTTTTTGAAAAAATCCCTAAGCCCCGGGGTCAAAATTTCATCAAAATCTGACTTTCGGCCATTCACTCAAAAATGCTGCCAAACGGTTGCAAATGCTCCCCTGAGAGGTTTGGCGGTCGAAACAGAAGGCTTTTCATCTTAGGAAAAGAAATCAGCCCTCAACAACTTAACCGGCAGAAAAATCTGACTTTCGGCCATTCACTCAAAAATGCTGCCAAACGGTTGCAAATGCTCCCCTGAGAGGTTTGGCGGTCAAAACAGAAGGCTTTTTATCTCAGGAAAAGAAATCAGCCCTTGAAAACTTAACCGGCAGAAAAAGATTTTTTTGAAAAAATCCCTAAGCCCCGGGGTCACAATTTCATCAAAAATCTGATTTTCGGCCATTCACTCCAAAAATGGTGCCAAACGGTTGCAAATGCTCCCCTGAGAGGTTTGGCGGTCGAAACAGAAGGCTTTTTATCACAGGAAAAGAAATCAGCCCTCGACAACTTAACGGGTAGAAAAAGATTTTTTTGAAAAAATCCCTAAGCCCCGGGGTCACAATTCCATCAAAAATCTGACTTTCGGCCATTCACTCAAAAATGCTGCCAAACGGTTGCAAATGCTCCCCTGAGAGGTTTGGCGGTCGAAACAGAAGGCTTTTTATCACAGGAAAAGAAATCAGCCCTCGACAACTTAACGGGCGGAAAAAGATTTTTTTGAAAAAATCCCTAAGCCCCGGGGTCACAATTTCATCAAAAATCTGACTTTCGGCCATTCACTCAAAAATGCTGCCAAACGGTTGCAAATGCTCCCCTGAGAAGTTTGGAGGTCGAAACAGAAGGCTTTTTATCACAGAAAAAGAAATCAGCCCTCGACAACTTAACGGGCGGAAAAAGATTTTTTTGAAAAAATCCCTAAGCCCCGGGGTCACAATTTCATCAATAATCTAACTTTCGGCCATTCACTCAAAAATGCTGCCAAACGGTTGCAAATGCTCCCCTGAGAAGTTTGGAGGTCGAAACAGAAGGCTTTTTATCACAGGAAAAGAAATCAGCCCTCGAAAACTTAACCGGCAGAAAAATCTGACTTTCGGCCATTCACTCAAAAATGCTGCCAAACGGTTGCAAATGCTCCCCTGAGAGGTTTGGCGGTCAAAACAGAAGGCTTTTTATCACAGGAAAAGAAATCAGCCCTCGAAAACTTAACCGGCAGAAAAAGATTTGTTTGAAAAAATCCCTAAGCCCCGGGGTCACAATTTCATCAAAAATCTGACTTTCGGCCATTCACTCCAAAATGCTGCCAAACGGTTGCAAATGCTCCCCTGAGAGGTTTGGCGGTCGAAACAGAAGGCTTTTTATCACAGGAAAAGAAATCAGCCCTCGAAAACTTAACCGGAAGAAAAAGATTTTTTTGAAAAAATCCCTAAGCCCCGGGGTCACAATTTCATCAAAAATCTGACTTTCGGCCATTCACTCAAAAATGCTGCCAAACGGTTGCAAATGCTCCCCTGAGAGGTTTGGCGGTCGAAACAGAAGCCTTTGTATCACAGGAAAAGAAATGGGCCCTCGACAACTTAACCGGCAGAAAAAGATTTTTTTGAAAAAATCCCTAATCCCCGGGGTCACAATTTCATCAAAAATCTGACTTACGGCCATTCACTCAAAAATGCGGCCAAACGGGTGCAAATGCTCCCCTGAGAGGTTTGGCGGTCAAAACAGAAGGCTTTTTATCTCAGGAAAAGAAATCAGCCCTTGAAAACTTAACCGGCGGAAAAAGATTTTTTTGAAAAAATCCCTAAGCCCCGGGGTCACAATTTCATAAAAAATCTGACTTTCGGCCATTCACTCCAAATTGGTGTCAAACGGTTGCAAATGCTCCCCTGAGAGGTTTGGCGGTCGAAACAGAAGTCTTTTTATCACAGGAAAAGAAATCAGCCCTCGAAAACTTAACCGGCAGAAAAATCTGACTTTCGGCCATTCACTCAAAAATGCTGCCAAACGGTTGCAAATGCTCCCCTGAGAGGTTTGGCGGTCGAAACAGAAGCCTTTGTATCACAGGAAAAGAAATCAGCTCTCGAAAACTTAACCGGCAGAAAAAGATTTTTTTGAAAAAATCCCTAATCCCCGGGGTCACAATTTCATCAAAAATCTGACTTACGGCCATTCACTCAAAAATGCGGCCAAACGGGTGCAAATGCTCCCCTGAGAGGTTTGGCGGTCAAAACAGAAGGCTTTTTATCTCAGGAAAAGAAATCAGCCCTTGAAAACTTAACCGGCAGAAAAAGATTTTTTTGAAAAAATCCCTAAGCCCCGGGGTCACAATTTCATCAAAAATCTGATTTTCGGCCATTCACTCCAAAAATGGTGCCAAACGGTTGCAAATGCTCCCCTGAGAGGTTTGGCGGTCGAAACAGAAGGCTTTTTATCACAGGAAAAGAAATCAGCCCTCGACAACTTAACGGGCAGAAAAAGATTTTTTTGAAAAAATCCCTAAGCCCCGGGGTCACAATTCCATCAAAAATCTGACTTTCGGCCATTCACTCAAAAATGCTGCCAAACGGTTGCAAATGCTCCCCTGAGAGGTTTGGCGGTCGAAACAGAAGGCTTTTTATCACAGGAAAAGAAATCAGCCCTCGACAACTTAACGGGCGGAAAAAGATTTTTTTGAAAAAATCCCTAAGCCCCGGGGTCACAATTTCATCAAAAATCTGACTTTCGGCCATTCACTCAAAAATGCTGCCAAACGGTTGCAAATGCTCCCCTGAGAGGTTTGGCGGTCGAAACAGAAGGCTTTTTATCACAGGAAAAGAAATCAGCCCTCGACAACTTAACGGGCGGAAAAAGATTTTTTTGAAAAAATCCCTAAGCCCCGTGGTCACAATTTCATCAAAAATCTGATTTTCGGCCATTCACTCCAAAAATGGTGCCAAACGGTTGCAAATGCTCCCCTGAGAGGTTTGGTGGTCGAAACAGAAGCCTTTGTATCACAGGAAAAGAAATCAGCCCTCGACAACTTAACGGGCAGAAAAAGATTTTTTTGAAAAAATCCCTAAGCCCCGGGGTCAAAATTTCATCAAAATCTGACTTTCGGCCATTCACTCCAAATTGGTGTCAAACGGTTGCAAATGCTCCCCTGAGAGGTTTGGCGGTCGAAACAGAAGGCTTTTCATCTTAGGAAAAGAAATCAGCCCTCGAAAAGTTAACCGGCAGAAAAAGATTTTTTTGAAAAAATCCCTAAGCCCCGGGGTCACAATTTCATCAAAAATCTGACTTTCAGCCATTCACTCAAAAATGCTACCAAACGGTTGCAAATTCTCCCCTGAGAGGTTTGGCGGTCGAAACAGAAGTCTTTTTATCACAGGAAAAGAAATCAGCCCTCGAAAACTTAACCGGCAGAAAAATCTGACTTTCGGCCATTCACTCAAAAATGCTGCCAAACGGTTGCAAATGCTCCCCTGAGAGGTTTGGCGGTCGAAACAGAAGCCTTTGTATCACAGGAAAAGAAATCAGCTCTCGAAAACTTAACCGGCAGAAAAAGATTTTTTTGAAAAAATCCCTAATCCCCGGGGTCACAATTTCATCAAAAATCTGACTTACGGCCATTCACTCAAAAATGCGGCCAAACGGGTGCAAATGCTCCCCTGAGAGGTTTGGCGGTCAAAACAGAAGGCTTTTTATCACAGGAAAAGAAATCAGCCCTCGAAAACTTAACCGGCAGAAAAATCTGACTTTCGGCCATTCACTCAAAAATGCTGCCAAACGGTTGCAAATGCTCCCCTGAGAGGTTTGGCGGTCGAAACAGAAGGCTTTTTATCACAGGAAAAGAAATCAGCCCTCGAAAACTTAACCGGAAGAAAAAGATTTTTTTGAAAAAATCCCTAAGCCCTGGGGTCACAATTTCATAAAAAATCTGACTTTCGGCCATTCACTCCAAATTGGTGTCAAACGGTTGCAAATGCTCCCCTGAGAGGTTTGGCGGTCGAAACAGAAGGCTTTTCATCTTAGGAAAAGAAATCAGCCCTCGAAAACTTAACCGGCAGAAAAAGATTTTTTTGAAAAAATCCCTAAGCCCCGGGGTCACAATTTCATCAAAAATCTGACTTTCAGCCATTCACTCAAAAATGCTGCCAAACGGTTGCAAATGCTCCCCTGAGAGGTTTGGCGGTCGAAACAGAAGCCTTTGTATCACAGGAAAAGAAATCAGCTCTCGAAAACTTAACCGGCAGAAAAAGATTTTTTTGAAAAAATCCCTAATCCCCGGGGTCACAATTTCATCAAAAATCTGACTTACGGCCATTCACTCAAAAATGCGGCCAAACGGGTGCAAATGCTCCCCTGAGAGGTTTGGCGGTCAAAACAGAAGGCTTTTTATCTCAGGAAAAGAAATCAGCCCTCGAAAACTTAACCGGGAGAAAAAGATTTTTTTGAAAAAATCCCTAAGCCCCGGGGTCACAATTTCATCAAAAATCTGATTTTCGGCCATTCACTCCAAAAATGGTGCCAAACGGTTGCAAATGCTCCCCTGAGAGGTTTGGTGGTCGAAACAGAAGCCTTTGTATCACAGGAAAAGAAATCAGCCCTCGACAACTTAACGGGCAGAAAAAGATTTTTTTGAAAAAATCCCTAAGCCCCGGGGTCAAAATTTCATCAAAATCTGACTTTCGGCCATTCACTCAAAAATGCTGCCAAACGGTTGCAAATGCTCCCCTGAGAGGTTTGGCGGTCAAAACAGAAGGCTTTTTATCACAGGAAAAGAAATCAGCCCTCGAAAACTTAACCGGCAGAAAAATCTGACTTTCGGCCATTCACTCAAAAATGCTGCCAAACGGTTGCAAATGCTCCCCTGAGAGGTTTGGCGGTCGAAACAGAAGGCTTTTTATCTCAGGAAATGACATCAGCCCTCGACAACTTAACGGGCAGAAAAAGATTTTTTTGAAAAAATCCCTAAGCCCCGGGGTCACAATTTCATCAAAAATCTGACTTTCAGCCATTCACTCAAAAATGCTACCAAACGGTTGCAAATGCTCCCCTGAGAGGTTTGGCGGTCGAAACAGAAGTCTTTTTATCACAGGAAAAGAAATCAGGCCTCGAAAACTTAACCGGCAGAAAAATCTGACTTTCGGCCATTCACTCAAAAATGCAACCAAACGGTTGCAAATGCTCCCCTGAGAGGTTTGGCGGTCGAAACAGAAGTCTTTTTATCACAGGAAAAGAAATCAGCCCTCGAAAACTTAACCGGCAGAAAAATCTGACTTTCGGCCATTCACTCAAAAATGCTGCCAAACGGTTGGAAATGCTCCCCTGAGAGGTTTGGCGGTCAAAACAGAAGGCTTTTTATCACAGGAAAAGAAATCAGCCCTCGAAAACTTAACCGGAAGAAAAAGATTTTTTTGAAAAAATCCCTAAGCCCCGGGGTCACAATTTCATCAAAAATCTGACTTTCGGCCATTCACTCAAAAATGCTGCCAAACGGTTGCAAATGCTCCCCTGAGAGGTTTGGCGGTCGAAACAGAAGGCTTTTTATCTCAAGAAAAGAAATCAGCCCTCGACAACTTAACCGGCAAAAAAACATTTTTTTGAAAAAATCCCTAAGCCCCGGGGTCACAATTTCATCAAAAATCTGACTTTTGGCCATTCACTCAAAAATGCTGCCAAACGGTTGCAAATGCTCCCCTGAGAGGTTTGGCGGTCGAAACAGAAGCCTTTGTATCACAGGAAAAGAAATGGGCCCTCGACAACTTAACCGACAGAAAAAGATTTTTTTGAAAAAATCCCTAAGCCCTGGGGTCACAATTTCATAAAAAATCTGACTTTCGGCGATTCACTCCAAATTGGTGTCAAACGGTTGCAAAGGCTCCCCTGAGAGGTTTGGCGGTCGAAACAGAAGTCTTTTTATCACAGGAAAAGAAATCAGCCCTCGAAAACTTAACCGGCAGAAAAATCTGTCTTTCGGCCATTCACTCAAAAATGCTGCCAAACGGTTGCAAATGCTACCCTGAGAGGTTTGGCGGTCGAAACAGAAGCCTTTGTATCACAGGAAAAGAAATCAGCTCTCGAAAACTTAACCGGCAGGAAAAGATTTTTTTGAAAAAATCCCTAATCCCCGGGGTCACAATTTCATCAAAAATCTGACTTACGGCCATTCACTCAAAAATGCGGCCAAACGGGTGCAAATGCTCCCCTGAGAGGTTTGGCGGTCAAAACAGAAGGCTTTTTATCTCAGGAAAAGAAATCAGCCCTCGAAAACTTAACCGGCAGAAAAAGATTTTTTTGAAAAAATCCCTAAGCCCCGTGGTCACAATTTCATCAAAAATCTGATTTTCGGCCATTCACTCCAAAAATGGTGCCAAACGGTTGCAAATGCTCCCCTGAGAGGTTTGGTGGTCGAAACCGAAGCCTTTGTATCACAGGAAAAGAAATCAGCCCTCGACAACTTAACGGGCAGAAAAAGATTTTTTTGAAAAAATCCCTAAGCCCCGGGGTCAAAATTTCATCAAAATCTGACTTTCGACCATTCACTCAAAAATGCTGCCAAACGGTTGCAAATGCTCCCCTGAGAGGTTTGGCGGTCAAAACAGAAGGCTTTTTATCACAGGAAAAGAAATCAGCCCTCGAAAACTTAACCGGCAGAAAAATCTGACTTTCGGCCATTCACTCAAAAATGCTGCCAAACGGTTGCAAATGCTCCCCTGAGAGGTTTGGCGGTCGAAACAGAAGGCTTTTCATCTCAGGAAATGACATCAGCCCTCGACAACTTAACCAGCAGAAAAACATTTTTTTGAAAAAATCCCTAAGCCCCGGGGTCACAATTTCATCAAAAATCTGACTTTTGGCCATTCACTCAAAAATGCTGCCAAACGGTTGCAAATGCTCCCCTGAGAGGTTTGGCGGTCGAAACAGAAGTCTTTTTATCACAGGAAAAGAAATCAGCCCTCGAAAACTTAACCGGCAGAAAAATCTGACTTTCGGCCATTCACTCAAAAATGCAACCAAACGGTTGCAAATGCTCCCCTGAGAGGTTTGGCGGTCGAAACAGAAGTCTTTTTATCACAGGAAAAGAAATCAGCCCTCGAAAACTTAACCGGCAGAAAAATCTGACTTTCGGCCATTCACTCAAAAATGCTGCCAAACGGTTGCAAATGCTCCCCTGAGAGGTTTGGCGGTCAAAACAGAAGGCTTTTTATCACAGGAAAAGAAATCAGCCCTCGAAAACTTAACCGGCAGAAAAAGATTTGTTTGAAAAAATCCCTAAGCCCCGGGGTCACAATTTCATCAAAAATCTGACTTTCGGCCATTCACTCCAAAATGCTGCCAAACGGTTGCAAATGCTCCCCTGAGAGGTTTGGCGGTCGAAACAGAAGGCTTTTTATCACAGGAAAAGAAATCAGCCCTCGAAAACTTAACCGGAAGAAAAAGATTTTTTTGAAAAAATCCCTAAGCCCCGGGGTCACAATTTCATCAAAAATCTGACTTTCGGCCATTCACTCAAAAATGCTGCCAAACGGTTGCAAATGCTCCCCTGAGAGGTTTGGCGGTCGAAACAGAAGGCTTTTTATCTCAAGAAAAGAAATCAGCCCTCGACAACTTAACCGGCAGAAAAACATTTTTTTGAAAAAATCCCTAAGCCCCGGGGTCACAATTTCATCAAAAATCTGACTTTCGGCCATTCACTCAAAAATGCTGCCAAACGGTTGCAAATGCTCCCCTGAGAGGTTTGGCGGTCGAAACAGAAGCCTTTGTATCACAGGAAAAGAAATGGGCCCTCGACAACTTAACCGGCAGAAAAAGATTTTTTTGAAAAAATCCCTAATCCCCGGGGTCACAATTTCATCAAAAATCTGACTTACGGCCATTCACTCAAAAATGCGGCCAAACGGGTGCAAATGCTCCCCTGAGAGGTTTGGCGGTCAAAACAGAAGGCTTTTTATCTCAGGAAAAGAAATCAGCCCTTGAAAACTTAACCGGCGGAAAAAGATTTTTTTGAAAAAATCCCTAAGCCCCGGGGTCACAATTTCATAAAAAATCTGACTTTCGGCCATTCACTCCAAATTGGTGTCAAACGGTTGCAAATGCTCCCCTGAGAGGTTTGGCGGTCGAAACAGAAGTCTTTTTATCACAGGAAAAGAAATCAGCCCTCGAAAACTTAACCGGCAGAAAAATCTGACTTTCTGCCATTCACTCAAAAATGCTGCCAAACGGTTGCAAATGCTCCCCTGAGAGGTTTGGCGGTCGAAACAGAAGCCTTTGTATCACAGGAAAAGAAATCAGCTCTCGAAAACTTAACCGGCAGAAAAAGATTTTTTTGAAAAAATCCCTAATCCCCGGGGTCACAATTTCATCAAAAATCTGACTTACGGCCATTCACTCAAAAATGCGGCCAAACGGGTGCAAATGCTCCCCTGAGAGGTTTGGCGGTCAAAACAGAAGGCTTTTTATCTCAGGAAAAGAAATCAGCCCTTGAAAACTTAACCGGCAGAAAAAGATTTTTTTGAAAAAATCCCTAAGCCCCGGGGTCACAATTTCATCAAAAATCTGATTTTCGGCCATTCACTCCAAAAATGGTGCCAAACGGTTGCAAATGCTCCCCTGAGAGGTTTGGCGGTCGAAACAGAAGGCTTTTTATCACAGGAAAAGAAATCAGCCCTCGAAAACTTAACCGGCAGAAAAAGATTTTTTTGAAAAAATCCCTAATCCCCGGGGTCACAATTTCATCAAAAATCTGACTTACGGCCATTCACTCAAAAATGCGGCCAAACGGGTGCAAATGCTCCCCTGAGAGGTTTGGCGGTCAAAACAGAAGGCTTTTTATCTCAGGAAAAGAAATCAGCCCTCGAAAACTTAACCGGGAGAAAAAGATTTTTTTGAAAAAATCCCTAAGCCCCGGGGTCACAATTTCATCAAAAATCTGATTTTCGGCCATTCACTCCAAAAATGGTGCCAAACGGTTGCAAATGCTCCCCTGAGAGGTTTGGTGGTCGAAACAGAAGCCTTTGTATCACAGGAAAAGAAATCAGCCCTCGACAACTTAACGGGCAGAAAAAGATTTTTTTGAAAAAATCCCTAAGCCCCGGGGTCAAAATTTCATCAAAATCTGACTTTCGGCCATTCACTCAAAAATGCTGCCAAACGGTTGCAAATGCTCCCCTGAGAGGTTTGGCGGTCAAAACAGAAGGCTTTTTATCACAGGAAAAGAAATCAGCCCTCGAAAACTTAACCGGCAGAAAAATCTGACTTTCGGCCATTCACTCAAAAATGCTGCCAAACGGTTGCAAATGCTCCCCTGAGAGGTTTGGCGGTCGAAACAGAAGGCTTTTTATCTCAGGAAATGACATCAGCCCTCGACAACTTAACGGGCAGAAAAAGATTTTTTTGAAAAAATCCCTAAGCCCCGGGGTCACAATTTCATCAAAAATCTGACTTTCAGCCATTCACTCAAAAATGCTACCAAACGGTTGCAAATGCTCCCCTGAGAGGTTTGGCGGTCGAAACAGAAGTCTTTTTATCACAGGAAAAGAAATCAGGCCTCGAAAACTTAACCGGCAGAAAAATCTGACTTTCGGCCATTCACTCAAAAATGCAACCAAACGGTTGCAAATGCTCCCCTGAGAGGTTTGGCGGTCGAAACAGAAGTCTTTTTATCACAGGAAAAGAAATCAGCCCTCGAAAACTTAACCGGCAGAAAAATCTGACTTTCGGCCATTCACTCAAAAATGCTGCCAAACGGTTGGAAATGCTCCCCTGAGAGGTTTGGCGGTCAAAACAGAAGGCTTTTTATCACAGGAAAAGAAATCAGCCCTCGAAAACTTAACCGGAAGAAAAAGATTTTTTTGAAAAAATCCCTAAGCCCCGGGGTCACAATTTCATCAAAAATCTGACTTTCGGCCATTCACTCAAAAATGCTGCCAAACGGTTGCAAATGCTCCCCTGAGAGGTTTGGCGGTCGAAACAGAAGGCTTTTTATCTCAAGAAAAGAAATCAGCCCTCGACAACTTAACCGGCAAAAAAACATTTTTTTGAAAAAATCCCTAAGCCCCGGGGTCACAATTTCATCAAAAATCTGACTTTTGGCCATTCACTCAAAAATGCTGCCAAACGGTTGCAAATGCTCCCCTGAGAGGTTTGGCGGTCGAAACAGAAGCCTTTGTATCACAGGAAAAGAAATGGGCCCTCGACAACTTAACCGACAGAAAAAGATTTTTTTGAAAAAATCCCTAAGCCCTGGGGTCACAATTTCATAAAAAATCTGACTTTCGGCCATTCACTCCAAATTGGTGTCAAACGGTTGCAAATGCTCCCCTGAGAGGTTTGGCGGTCGAAACAGAAGTCTTTTTATCACAGGAAAAGAAATCAGCCCTCGAAAACTTAACCGGCAGAAAAATCTGTCTTTCGGCCATTCACTCAAAAATGCTGCCAAACGGTTGCAAATGCTACCCTGAGAGGTTTGGCGGTCGAAACAGAAGCCTTTGTATCACAGGAAAAGAAATCAGCTCTCGAAAACTTAACCGGCAGGAAAAGATTTTTTTGAAAAAATCCCTAATCCCCGGGGTCACAATTTCATCAAAAATCTGACTTACGGCCATTCACTCAAAAATGCGGCCAAACGGGTGCAAATGCTCCCCTGAGAGGTTTGGCGGTCAAAACAGAAGGCTTTTTATCTCAGGAAAAGAAATCAGCCCTCGAAAACTTAACCGGCAGAAAAAGATTTTTTTGAAAAAATCCCTAAGCCCCGTGGTCACAATTTCATCAAAAATCTGATTTTCGGCCATTCACTCCAAAAATGGTGCCAAACGGTTGCAAATGCTCCCCTGAGAGGTTTGGTGGTCGAAACCGAAGCCTTTGTATCACAGGAAAAGAAATCAGCCCTCGACAACTTAACGGGCAGAAAAAGATTTTTTTGAAAAAATCCCTAAGCCCCGGGGTCAAAATTTCATCAAAATCTGACTTTCGGCCATTCACTCAAAAATGCTGCCAAACGGTTGCAAATGCTCCCCTGAGAGGTTTGGCGGTCAAAACAGAAGGCTTTTTATCACAGGAAAAGAAATCAGCCCTCGAAAACTTAACCGGCAGAAAAATCTGACTTTCGGCCATTCACTCAAAAATGCTGCCAAACGGTTGCAAATGCTCCCCTGAGAGGTTTGGCGGTCGAAACAGAAGGCTTTTCATCTCAGGAAATGACATCAGCCCTCGACAACTTAACCAGCAGAAAAACATTTTTTTGAAAAAATCCCTAAGCCCCGGGGTCACAATTTCATCAAAAATCTGACTTTTGGCCATTCACTCAAAAATGCTGCCAAACGGTTGCAAATGCTCCCCTGAGAGGTTTGGCGGTCGAAACAGAAGTCTTTTTATCACAGGAAAAGAAATCAGCCCTCGAAAACTTAACCGGCAGAAAAATCTGACTTTCGGCCATTCACTCAAAAATGCAACCAAACGGTTGCAAATGCTCCCCTGAGAGGTTTGGCGGTCGAAACAGAAGTCTTTTTATCACAGGAAAAGAAATCAGCCCTCGAAAACTTAACCGGCAGAAAAATCTGACTTTCGGCCATTCACTCAAAAATGCTGCCAAACGGTTGCAAATGCTCCCCTGAGAGGTTTGGCGGTCAAAACAGAAGGCTTTTTATCACAGGAAAAGAAATCAGCCCTCGAAAACTTAACCGGCAGAAAAAGATTTGTTTGAAAAAATCCCTAAGCCCCGGGGTCACAATTTCATCAAAAATCTGACTTTCGGCCATTCACTCCAAAATGCTGCCAAACGGTTGCAAATGCTCCCCTGAGAGGTTTGGCGGTCGAAACAGAAGGCTTTTTATCACAGGAAAAGAAATCAGCCCTCGAAAACTTAACCGGAAGAAAAAGATTTTTTTGAAAAAATCCCTAAGCCCCGGGGTCACAATTTCATCAAAAATCTGAGTTTCGGCCATTCACTCAAAAATGCTGCCAAACGGTTGCAAATGCTCCCCTGAGAGGTTTGGCGGTCGAAACAGAAGGCTTTTTATCTCAAGAAAAGAAATCAGCCCTCGACAACTTAACCGGCAGAAAAACATTTTTTTGAAAAAATCCCTAAGCCCCGGGGTCACAATTTCATCAAAAATCTGACTTTCGGCCATTCACTCAAAAATGCTGCCAAACGGTTGCAAATGCTCCCCTGAGAGGTTTGGAGGTCGAAACAGAAGCCTTTGTATCACAGGAAAAGAAATGGGCCCTCGACAACTTAACCGGCAGAAAAAGATTTTTTTGAAAAAATCCCTAATCCCCGGGGTCACAATTTCATCAAAAATCTGACTTACGGCCATTCACTCAAAAATGCGGCCAAACGGGTGCAAATGCTCCCCTGAGAGGTTTGGCGGTCAAAACAGAAGGCTTTTTATCTCAGGAAAAGAAATCAGCCCTTGAAAACTTAACCGGCGGAAAAAGATTTTTTTGAAAAAATCCCTAAGCCCCGGGGTCACAATTTCATAAAAAATCTGACTTTCGGCCATTCACTCCAAATTGGTGTCAAACGGTTGCAAATGCTCCCCTGAGAGGTTTGGCGGTCGAAACAGAAGTCTTTTTATCACAGGAAAAGAAATCAGCCCTCGAAAACTTAACCGGCAGAAAAATCTGACTTTCTGCCATTCACTCAAAAATGCTGCCAAACGGTTGCAAATGCTCCCCTGAGAGGTTTGGCGGTCGAAACAGAAGCCTTTGTATCACAGGAAAAGAAATCAGCTCTCGAAAACTTAACCGGCAGAAAAAGATTTTTTTGAAAAAATCCCTAATCCCCGGGGTCACAATTTCATCAAAAATCTGACTTACGGCCATTCACTCAAAAATGCGGCCAAACGGGTGCAAATGCTCCCCTGAGAGGTTTGGCGGTCAAAACAGAAGGCTTTTTATCTCAGGAAAAGAAATCAGCCCTTGAAAACTTAACCGGCAGAAAAAGATTTTTTTGAAAAAATCCCTAAGCCCCGGGGTCACAATTTCATCAAAAATCTGATTTTCGGCCATTCACTCCAAAAATGGTGCCAAACGGTTGCAAATGCTCCCCTGAGAGGTTTGGCGGTCGAAACAGAAGGCTTTTTATCACAGGAAAAGAAATCAGCAATCGAGAACTTAACGGGCAGAAAAAGATTTTTTTGAAAAAATCCCTAAGCCCCGGGGTCACAATTCCATCAAAAATCTGACTTTCGGCCATTCACTCAAAAATGCTGCCAAACGGTTGCAAATGCTCCCCTGAGAGGTTTGGCGGTCGAAACAGAAGGCTTTTCATCTTAGGAAAAGAAATCAGCCCTCGACAACTTAACCGGCAGAAAAATCTGACTTTCGGCCATTCACTCAAAAATGCTGCCAAACGGTTGCAAATGCTCCCCTGAGAGGTTTGGCGGTCAAAACAGAAGGCTTTTTATCTCAGGAAAAGAAATCAGCCCTTGAAAACTTAACCGGCAGAAAAAGATTTTTTTGAAAAAATCCCTAAGCCCCGGGGTCACAATTTCATCAAAAATCTGATTTTCGGCCATTCACTCCAAAAATGGTGCCAAACGGTTGCAAATGCTCCCCTGAGAGGTTTGGCGGTCGAAACAGAAGGCTTTTTATCACAGGAAAAGAAATCAGCCCTCGACAACTTAACGGGTAGAAAAAGATTTTTTTGAAAAAATCCCTAAGCCCCGGGGTCACAATTCCATCAAAAATCTGACTTTCGGCCATTCACTCAAAAATGCTGCCAAACGGTTGCAAATGCTCCCCTGAGAGGTTTGGCGGTCGAAACAGAAGGCTTTTTATCACAGGAAAAGAAATCAGCCCTCGACAACTTAACGGGCGGAAAAAGATTTTTTTGAAAAAATCCCTAAGCCCCGGGGTCACAATTTCATCAAAAATCTGACTTTCGGCCATTCACTCAAAAATGCTGCCAAACGGTTGCAAATGCTCCCCTGAGAAGTTTGGAGGTCGAAACAGAAGGCTTTTTATCACAGAAAAAGAAATCAGCCCTCGACAACTTAACGGGCGGAAAAAGATTTTTTTGAAAAAATCCCTAAGCCCCGGGGTCACAATTTCATCAATAATCTAACTTTCGACCATTCACTCAAAAATGCTGCCAAACGGTTGCAAATGCTCCCCTGAGAAGTTTGGAGGTCGAAACAGAAGGCTTTTTATCACAGGAAAATAAATCAGCCCTCGAAAACTTAACGGGCAGAAAAAGATTTTTTTGAAAAAATCCCTAAGCCCCGGGGTCACAATTTCATCAAAAATCTAACTTTCGGCCATTCACTCAAAAATGCTGATAAACGGTTTCAAATGCTCCCCTGAGAGGTTTGGCGGTCGAAACAGAAGGCTTTTTATCACAGGAAAAGAAATCAGCCCTCGAAAACTTAACCGGAAGAAAAAGATTTTTTTGAAAATATCCCTAAGCCCCGGGGTCACAATTTCATCAAAAATCTGACTTTCGGCCATTCACTCAAAAATGCTGCCTAACGGTTTCTGAGAGGTTTGGCGGTCGAAACAGAAGGCTTTTTATCACAGGAAAAGAAATCAGCCCTCGAAAACTTAACCGGCAGAAAAATCTGACTTTCGGCCATTCATTCAAAAATGCTGCCAAACGGTTGCAAATGCTCCACTGAGAGGTTTGGCGGTCGAAACAGAAGGCTTTTTATCTCAGGAAATGACATCAGCCCTCGACAACTTAACGGGCAGAGAAAGATTTTTTTGAAAAAATCCCTAAGCCCCGGGGTCACAATTTCATCAAAAATCTAACTTTCGGCCATTCACTCAAAAATGGTGCCAAACGGTTGCAAATGCTCCCCTGAGAGGTTTGGCGGTCGAAACAGAAGGCTTTTTATCTCAGGAAAAGAAATCAGCCCTCGACAACTTGACCGGCAGAAAAAGATTTTTTTGAAAAAATCCCTAAGCACTGGGGTCACAATTTCATCAAAAATCTGACTTTCGGCCATTCACTCCAAAATGGTGCCAAACGGTTGCAAATGCTCCCCTGAGAGGTTTGGCGGTCGAAACAGAAGGCTTTTTATCTCGGGAGAAGAAATCAGCCCTCGACAACTTAACCGGCAGAAAAATATTTTTTTGAAAAAATCCCTAAGCCCCGGGGTCACATTTTGATCAAAAATCTGACTTTCGGCCATTCACTCAAAAATGCTGCCAAACGGTTGCAAATGCTCCCCTGAGAGGTTTGGCGGTCGAAACAGAAGGCTTTTCATCTTAGCAAAAGAAATCAGCCCTCGAAAACTTAACGGGCAGAAAAAGATTTTTTTGAAAAAATCCCTAAGCCCCGGCGTCACAATTTCATCAAAAACATGACTTTCGGCCATTCACTCAAAAATGCTGCCAAACGGTTGCAAATGCTCCCCTGAGAGGTTTGGCGGTCGAAACAGAAGGCTTTTTATCACAGGAAAAGAAATCAGCCCTCGAAAACTTAACCGGCAGAAAAAGATTTTTTTGAAAAAATCCCTAAGCCCCGGGGTCCCAATTTCATAAAAAATCTGACTTTCGGCCATTCACTCAAAAATGCGGCCAAACGGGTGCAAATGCTCCCCTGAGAGGTTTGGCGGTCGAAACAGAAGGCTTTTTATCACAGGAAAAGAAATCAGCCCTCAAAAACTTAACCGGCAGAAAAAGATTTTTTTGAAAAAATCCCTAAGTCCCGGGGTCACAATTTCATCAAATATCTGACTTTCGGCCATTCACTCAAAAATGCGGCCAAACGGGTGCAAATGCTCCCCTGAGAGGTTTGGCGGTCGAAACAGAAGTCTTTTTATCACAGGAAAAGAAATCAGCCCTCGACAACTTAACGGGCAGAAAAAGATTTTTTTGAAAAAATCCCTAAGCCCCGGGGTCACAATTTCATCAAAAATCTGACTTTCGGCTATTCACTCAAAAATGCTTCCAAACGGTTGCACATGCTCCCCTGAGAGGTTTGGCGGTCGAAACAGAAGGCTTTTTATCACAGGAAAAGAAATCAGCTCTCGAAAACTTAACCGGCAGAAAAAGGTTATTTTGAAAAAATCCCTAAGCCCCGGGGTCACAATTTCATCAAAAATCTGACTTTCGGCCATTCACTCAAAAATGCGGCCAAACGGGTGCAAATGCTCCCCTGAGAAGTTTGGAGGTCGAAACAGAAGGCTTCTTATCACAGAAAAAGAAATCAGCCCTCGACAACTTAACGGGCGGAAAAAGATTTTTTTGAAAAAATCCCTAAGCCCCGGGGTCACAATTTCATCAATAATCTAACTTTCGGCCATTCACTCAAAAATGCTGCCAAACGGTTGCAAATGCTCCACTGAGAGGTTTGGCGGTCGAAACAGAAGGCTTTTTATCTCAGGAAATGACATCAGCCCTCGACAACTTAACGGGCAGAGAAAGATTTTTTTGAAAAAATCCCTAAGCACTGGGGTCACAATTTCATCAAAAATCTGACTTTCGGCCATTCACTCCAAAATGGTGCCAAACGGTTGCAAATGCTCCCCTGAGAGGTTTGGCGGTCGAAACAGAAGGCTTTTTATCTCGGGAGAAGAAATCAGCCCTCGACAACTTAACCGGCAGAAAAATATTTTTTTGAAAAAATCCCTAAGCCCCGGGGTCACATTTTGATCAAAAATCTGACTTTCGGCCATTCACTCAAAAATGCTGCCAAACGGTTGCAAATGCTCCCCTGAGAGGTTTGGCGGTCGAAACAGAAGGCTTTTCATCTTAGCAAAAGAAATCAGCCCTCGAAAACTTAACGGGCAGAAAAAGATTTTTTTGAAAAAATCCCTAAGCCCCGGGGTCACAATTTCATCAAAAACATGACTTTCGGCCATTCACTCAAAAATGCTGCCAAACGGTTGCAAATGCTCCCCTGAGAGGTTTGGCGGTCGAAACAGAAGGCTTTTTATCACAGGAAAAGAAATCAGCCCTCGAAAACTTAACCGGCAGAAAAAGATTTTTTTGAAAAAATCCCTAAGCCCCGGGGTCCCAATTTCATAAAAAATCTGACTTTCGGCCATTCACTCAAAAATGCGGCCAAACGGGTGCAAATGCTCCCCTGAGAGGTTTGGCGGTCGAAACAGAAGGCTTTTTATCACAGGAAAAGAAATCAGCCCTCAAAAACTTAACCGGCAGAAAAAGATTTTTTTGAAAAAATCCCTAAGTCCCGGGGTCACAATTTCATCAAATATCTGACTTTCGGCCATTCACTCAAAAATGCGGCCAAACGGGTGCAAATGCTCCCCTGAGAGGTTTGGCGGTCGAAACAGAAGTCTTTTTATCACAGGAAAAGAAATCAGCCCTCGACAACTTAACGGGCAGAAAAAGATTTTTTTGAAAAAATCCCTAAGCCCCGGGGTCACAATTTCATCAAAAATCTGACTTTCGGCTATTCACTCAAAAATGCTTCCAAACGGTTGCACATGCTCCCCTGAGAGGTTTGGCGGTCGAAACAGAAGGCTTTTTATCACAGGAAAAGAAATCAGCTCTCGAAAACTTAACCGGCAGAAAAAGGTTATTTTGAAAAAATCCCTAAGCCCCGGGGTCACAATTTCATCAAAAATCTGACTTTCGGCCATTCACTCAAAAATGCGGCCAAACGGGTGCAAATGCTCCCCTGAGAAGTTTGGAGGTCGAAACAGAAGGCTTTTTATCACAAAAAAAGAAATCAGCCCTCGACAACTTAACGGGCGGAAAAAGATTTTTTTGAAAAAATCCCTAAGCCCCGGGGTCACAATTTCATCAATAATCTAACTTTCGGCCATTCACTCAAAAATGCGGCCAAACGGGTGCAAATGCTCCCCTGAGAGGTTTGGCGGTCGAAACAGAAGTCTTTTTATCACAGGAAAAGAAATCAGCCCTCGACAACTTAACGGGCAGAAAAAGATTTTTTTGAAAAAATCCCTAAGCCCCGGGGTCACAATTTCATCAAAAATCTGACTTTCGGCTATTCACTCAAAAATGCTTCCAAACGGTTGCACATGCTCCCCTGAGAGGTTTGGCGGTCGAAACAGAAGGCTTTTTATCACAGGAAAAGAAATCAGCTCTCGAAAACTTAACCGGCAGAAAAAGGTTATTTTGAAAAAATCCCTAAGCCCCGGGGTCACAATTTCATCAAAAATCTGACTTTCGGCCATTCACTCAAAAATGCGGCCAAACGGGTGCAAATGCTCCCCTGAGAAGTTTGGAGGTCGAAACAGAAGGCTTCTTATCACAGAAAAAGAAATCAGCCCTCGACAACTTAACGGGCGGAAAAAGATTTTTTTGAAAAAATCCCTAAGCCCCGGGGTCACAATTTCATCAATAATCTAACTTTCGGCCATTCACTCAAAAATGCTGCCAAACGGTTGCAAATGCTCCACTGAGAGGTTTGGCGGTCGAAACAGAAGGCTTTTTATCTCAGGAAATGACATCAGCCCTCGACAACTTAACGGGCAGAGAAAGATTTTTTTGAAAAAATCCCTAAGCACTGGGGTCACAATTTCATCAAAAATCTGACTTTCGGCCATTCACTCCAAAATGGTGCCAAACGGTTGCAAATGCTCCCCTGAGAGGTTTGGCGGTCGAAACAGAAGGCTTTTTATCTCGGGAGAAGAAATCAGCCCTCGACAACTTAACCGGCAGAAAAATATTTTTTTGAAAAAATCCCTAAGCCCCGGGGTCACATTTTGATCAAAAATCTGACTTTCGGCCATTCACTCAAAAATGCTGCCAAACGGTTGCAAATGCTCCCCTGAGAGGTTTGGCGGTCGAAACAGAAGGCTTTTCATCTTAGCAAAAGAAATCAGCCCTCGAAAACTTAACGGGCAGAAAAAGATTTTTTTGAAAAAATCCCTAAGCCCCGGGGTCACAATTTCATCAAAAACATGACTTTCGGCCATTCACTCAAAAATGCTGCCAAACGGTTGCAAATGCTCCCCTGAGAGGTTTGGCGGTCGAAACAGAAGGCTTTTTATCACAGGAAAAGAAATCAGCCCTCGAAAACTTAACCGGCAGAAAAAGATTTTTTTGAAAAAATCCCTAAGCCCCGGGGTCCCAATTTCATAAAAAATCTGACTTTCGGCCATTCACTCAAAAATGCGGCCAAACGGGTGCAAATGCTCCCCTGAGAGGTTTGGCGGTCGAAACAGAAGGCTTTTTATCACAGGAAAAGAAATCAGCCCTCAAAAACTTAACCGGCAGAAAAAGATTTTTTTGAAAAAATCCCTAAGTCCCGGGGTCACAATTTCATCAAATATCTGACTTTCGGCCATTCACTCAAAAATGCGGCCAAACGGGTGCAAATGCTCCCCTGAGAGGTTTGGCGGTCGAAACAGAAGTCTTTTTATCACAGGAAAAGAAATCAGCCCTCGACAACTTAACGGGCAGAAAAAGATTTTTTTGAAAAAATCCCTAAGCCCCGGGGTCACAATTTCATCAAAAATCTGACTTTCGGCTATTCACTCAAAAATGCTTCCAAACGGTTGCACATGCTCCCCTGAGAGGTTTGGCGGTCGAAACAGAAGGCTTTTTATCACAGGAAAAGAAATCAGCTCTCGAAAACTTAACCGGCAGAAAAAGGTTATTTTGAAAAAATCCCTAAGCCCCGGGGTCACAATTTCATCAAAAATCTGACTTTCGGCCATTCACTCAAAAATGCGGCCAAACGGGTGCAAATGCTCCCCTGAGAAGTTTGGAGGTCGAAACAGAAGGCTTTTTATCACAGAAAAAGAAATCAGCCCTCGACAACTTAACGGGCGGAAAAAGATTTTTTTGAAAAAATCCCTAAGCCCCGGGGTCACAATTTCATCAATAATCTAACTTTCGGCCATTCACTCAAAAATGCGGCCAAACGGGTGCAAATGCTCCCCTGAGAGGTTTGGCGGTCGAAACAGAAGTCTTTTTATCACAGGAAAAGAAATCAGCCCTCGACAACTTAACGGGCAGAAAAAGATTTTTTTGAAAAAATCCCTAAGCCCCGGGGTCACAATTTCATCAAAAATCTGACTTTCGGCTATTCACTCAAAAATGCTTCCAAACGGTTGCACATGCTCCCCTGAGAGGTTTGGCGGTCGAAACAGAAGGCTTTTTATCACAGGAAAAGAAATCAGCTCTCGAAAACTTAACCGGCAGAAAAAGGTTATTTTGAAAAAATCCCTAAGCCCCGGGGTCACAATTTCATCAAAAATCTGACTTTCGGCCATTCACTCAAAAATGCGGCCAAACGGGTGCAAATGCTCCCCTGAGAAGTTTGGAGGTCGAAACAGAAGGCTTCTTATCACAGAAAAAGAAATCAGCCCTCGACAACTTAACGGGCGGAAAAAGATTTTTTTGAAAAAATCCCTAAGCCCCGGGGTCACAATTTCATCAATAATCTAACTTTCGGCCATTCACTCAAAAATGCTGCCAAACGGTTGCAAATGCTCCACTGAGAGGTTTGGCGGTCGAAACAGAAGGCTTTTTATCTCAGGAAATGACATCAGCCCTCGACAACTTAACGGGCAGAGAAAGATTTTTTTGAAAAAATCCCTAAGCACTGGGGTCACAATTTCATCAAAAATCTGACTTTCGGCCATTCACTCCAAAATGGTGCCAAACGGTTGCAAATGCTCCCCTGAGAGGTTTGGCGGTCGAAACAGAAGGCTTTTTATCTCGGGAGAAGAAATCAGCCCTCGACAACTTAACCGGCAGAAAAATATTTTTTTGAAAAAATCCCTAAGCCCCGGGGTCACATTTTGATCAAAAATCTGACTTTCGGCCATTCACTCAAAAATGCTGCCAAACGGTTGCAAATGCTCCCCTGAGAGGTTTGGCGGTCGAAACAGAAGGCTTTTCATCTTAGCAAAAGAAATCAGCCCTCGAAAACTTAACGGGCAGAAAAAGATTTTTTTGAAAAAATCCCTAAGCCCCGGGGTCACAATTTCATCAAAAACATGACTTTCGGCCATTCACTCAAAAATGCTGCCAAACGGTTGCAAATGCTCCCCTGAGAGGTTTGGCGGTCGAAACAGAAGGCTTTTTATCACAGGAAAATAAATCAGCCCTCGAAAACTTAACCGGCAGAAAAAGATTTTTTTGAAAAAATCCCTAAGCCCCGGGGTCCCAATTTCATAAAAAATCTGACTTTCGGCCATTCACTCAAAAATGCGGCCAAACGGGTGCAAATGCTCCCCTGAGAGGTTTGGCGGTCGAAACAGAAGGCTTTTTATCACAGGAAAAGAAATCAGCCCTCAAAAACTTAACCGGCAGAAAAAGATTTTTTTGAAAAAATCCCTAAGTCCCGGGGTCACAATTTCATCAAATATCTGACTTTCGGCCATTCACTCAAAAATGCGGCCAAACGGGTGCAACTGCTCCCCTGAGAGGTTTGGCGGTCGAAACAGAAGTCTTTTTATCACAGGAAAAGAAATCAGCCCTCGACAACTTAACGGGCAGAAAAAGATTTTTTTGAAAAAATCCCTAAGCCCCGGGGTCACAATTTCATCAAAAATCTGACTTTCGGCTATTCACTCAAAAATGCTTCCAAACGGTTGCACATGCTCCCCTGAGAGGTTTGGCGGTCGAAACAGAAGGCTTTTTATCACAGGAAAAGAAATCAGCTCTCGAAAACTTAACCGGCAGAAAAAGGTTATTTTGAAAAAATCCCTAAGCCCCGGGGTCACAATTTCATCAAAAATCTGACTTTCGGCCATTCACTCAAAAATGCGGCCAAACGGGTGCAAATGCTCCCCTGAGAAGTTTGGAGGTCGAAACAGAAGGCTTTTTATCACAGAAAAAGAAATCAGCCCTCGACAACTTAACGGGCGGAAAAAGATTTTTTTGAAAAAATCCCTAAGCCCCGGGGTCACAATTTCATCAATAATCTAACTTTCGGCCATTCACTCAAAAATGCTGCCAAACGGTTGCAAATGCTCCCCTGAGAAGTTTGGAGGTCGAAACAGAAGGCTTTTTATCACAGGAAAATAAATCAGCCCTCGAAAACTTAACGGGCAGAAAAAGATTTTTTTGAAAAAATCCCTAAGCCCCGGGGTCACAATTTCATCAAAAATCTAACTTTCGGCCATTCACTCAAAAATGCTGATAAACGGTTTCAAATGCTCCCCTGAGAGGTTTGGCGGTCGAAACAGAAGGCTTTTTATCACAGGAAAAGAAATCAGCCCTCGAAAACTTAACCGGAAGAAAAAGATTTTTTTGAAAAAATCCCTAAGCCCCGGGGTCACAATTTCATCAAAAATCTGACTTTCGGCCATTCACTCAAAAATGCTGCCTAACGGTTTCTGAGAGGTTTGGCGGTCGAAACAGAAGGCTTTTCATCTTAGGAAAAGAAATCAGCCCTCGACAACTTAACGGGCAGAAAAAGATTTTTTTGAAAAAATCCCTAAGCCCCGGGGTCACAATTTCATCAAAAATCTGACTTTCGGCCATTCACTCAAAAATGCTGCCAAACGGTTGCAAATGCTCCCCTGAGAGGTTTGGCGGTCAAAACAGAAGGCTTTTTATCACAGGAAAAGAAATCAGCCCTCGAAAACTTAACCGGCAGAAAAATCTGACTTTCGGCCATTCATTCAAAAATGCTGCCAAACGGTTGCAAATGCTCCACTGAGAGGTTTGGCGGTCGAAACAGAAGGCTTTTTCTCTCAGGAAATGACATCAGCCCTCGACAACTTAACGGGCAGAGAAAGATTTTTTTGAAAAAATCCCTAAGCCCCGGGGTCACAATTTCATCAAAAATCTAACTTTCGGCCATTCACTCAAAAATGGTGCCAAACGGTTGCAAATGCTCCCCTGAGAGGTTTGGCGGTCGAAACAGAAGGCTTTTTATCTCAGGAAAAGAAATCAGCCCTCGACAACTTGACCGGCAGAAAAAGATTTTTTTGAAAAAATCCTTAAGCACTGGGGTCACAATTTCATCAAAAATCTGACTTTCGGCCATTCACTCCAAAATGGTGCCAAACGGTTGCAAATGCTCCCCTGAGAGGTTTGGCGGTCGAAACAGAAGGCTTTTTATCTCGGGAGAAGAAATCAGCCCTCGACAACTTAACCGGCAGAAAAATATTTTTTTGAAAAAATCCCTAAGCCCCGGGGTCACATTTTGATCAAAAATCTGACTTTCGGCCATTCACTCCAAAATGCTGCCAAACGGTTGCAAATGCTCCCCTGAGAGGTTTGGCGGTCGAAACAGAAGGCTTTTTATCACAGGAAAAGAAATCAGCCCTCAAAAACTTAACCGGCAGAAAAAGATTTTTTTGAAAAAATCCCTAAGTCCCGGGCTCACAATTTCATCAAATATCTGACTTTCGGCCATTCACTCAAAAATGCGGCCAAACGGGTGCAAATGCTCCCCTGAGAGGTTTGGCGGTCGAAACAGAAGTCTTTTTATCACAGGAAAAGAAATCAGCCCTCGACAACTTAACGGGCAGAAAAAGATTTTTTTGAAAAAATCCCTAAGCCCCGGGGTCACAATTTCATCAAAAATCTGACTTTCGGCTATTCACTCAAAAATGCTTCCAAACGGTTGCACATGCTCCCCTGAGAGGTTTGGCGGTCGAAACAGAAGGCTTTTTATCACAGGAAAAGAAATCAGCTCTCGAAAACTTAACCGGCAGAAAAAGGTTATTTTGAAAAAATCCCTAAGCCCCGGGGTCACAATTTCATCAAAAATCTGACTTTCGGCCATTCACTCAAAAATGCGGCCAAACGGGTGCAAATGCTCCCCTGAGAAGTTTGGAGGTCGAAACAGAAGGCTTTTTATCACAGAAAAAGAAATCAGCCCTCGACAACTTAACGGGCGGAAAAAGATTTTTTTGAAAAAATCCCTAAGTCCCGGGGTCACAATTTCATCAATAATCTAACTTTCGGCCATTCACTCAAAAATGCTGCCAAACGGTTGCAAATGCTCCACTGAGAGGTTTGGCGGTCGAAACAGAAGGCTTTTTATCTCAGGAAATGACATCAGCCCTCGACAACTTAACGGGCAGAGAAAGATTTTTTTGAAAAAATCCCTAAGCCCCGGGGTCACAATTTCATCAAAAATCTAACTTTCGGCCATTCACTCAAAAATGGTGCCAAACGGTTGCAAATGCTCCCCTGAGAGGTTTGGCGGTCGAAACAGAAGGCTTTTTATCTCAGGAAAAGAAATCAGCCCTCGACAACTTGACCGGCAGAAAAAGATTTTTTTGAAAAAATCCCTAAGCACTGGGGTCACAATTTCATCAAAAATCTGACTTTCGGCCATTCACTCCAAAATGGTGCCAAACGGTTGCAAATGCTCCCCTGAGAGGTTTGGCGGTCGAAACAGAAGGCTTTTTATCTCGGGAGAAGAAATCAGCCCTCGACAACTTAACCGGCAGAAAAATATTTTTTTGAAAAAATCCCTAAGCCCCGGGGTCACATTTTGATCAAAAATCTGACTTTCGGCCATTCACTCAAAAATGCTGCCAAACGGTTGCAAATGCTCCCCTGAGAGGTTTGGCGGTCAAAACAGAAGGCTTTTCATCTTAGCAAAAGAAATCAGCCCTCGAAAACTTAACGGGCAGAAAAAGATTTTTTTGAAAAAATCCCTAAGCCCCGGGGTCACAATTTCATCAAAAACATGACTTTCGGCCATTCACTCAAAAATGCTGCCAAACGGTTGCAAATGCTCCCCTGAGAGGTTTGGCGGTCGAAACAGAAGGCTTTTTATCACAGGAAAAGAAATCAGCCCTCGAAAACTTAACCGGCAGAAAAAGATTTTTTTGAAAAAATCCCTAAGCCCCGGGGTCCCAATTTCATAAAAAATCTGACTTTCGGCCATTCACTCAAAAATGCGGCCAAACGGGTGCAAATGCTCCCCTGAGAGGTTTGGCGGTCGAAACAGAAGGCTTTTTATCACAGGAAAAGAAATCAGCCCTCAAAAACTTAACCGGCAGAAAAAGATTTTTTTGAAAAAATCCCTAAGTCCCGGGGTCACAATTTCATCAAATATCTGACTTTCGGCCATTCACTCAAAAATGCGGCCAAACGGGTGCAAATGCTCCCCTGAGAGGTTTGGCGGTCGAAACAGAAGTCTTTTTATCACAGGAAAAGAAATCAGCCATCGACAACTTAACGGGCAGAAAAAGATTTTTTTGAAAAAATCCCTAAGCCCCGGGGTCACAATTTCATCAAAAATCTGACTTTCGGCTATTCACTCAAAAATGCTTCCAAACGGTTGCAAATGCTCCCCTGAGAGGTTTGGCGGTCGAAACAGAAGGCTTTTTATCACAGGAAAAGAAATCAGCTTTCGAAAACTTAACCGGCAGAAAAAGATTTTTTTGAAAAAATCCCTAAGCCCCGGGGTCACAATTTCATCAAAAATCTGACTTTCGGCTATTCACTCAAAAATGCTTCCAAACGGTTGCAAATGCTCCCCTGAGAGGTTTGGCGGTCGAAACAGAAGGCTTTTTATCACAGGAAAAGAAATCAGCTTTCGAAAACTTAACCGGCAGAAAAAGGTTATTTTGAAAAAATCCCTAAGCCCCGGTGTCACAATTTCATCAAAAATCTGACTTTCGGCCATTCACTCAAAAATGCGGCCAAACGGGTGCAAATGCTCCCCTGAGAGGTTTGGCGGTCGAAACAGAAGTCTTTTTATCACAGGAAAAGAAATCAGCCCTCGAAAACTTAACCTGCAGAAAAATCTGACTTTCGGCCATTCACTCAAAAATGCTGCCAAACGGTTGCAAATGCTCCCCTGAGAGGTTTGGCGGTCGAAACAGAAGCCTTTGTATCACAGGAAAAGAAATCAGCTCTCGAAAACTTAACCGGCAGAAAAAGATTTTTTTGAAAAAATCCCTAATCCCCGGGGTCACAATTTCATCAAAAATCTGACTTACGGCCATTCACTCAAAAATGCGGCCAAACGGGTGCAAATGCTCCCCTGAGAGGTTTGGCGGTCAAAACAGAAGGCTTTTTATCTCAGGAAAAGAAATCAGCCCTTGAAAACTTAACCGGCAGAAAAAGATTTTTTTGAAAAAATCCCTAAGCCCCGGGGTCACAATTTCATCAAAAATCTGATTTTCGGCCATTCACTCCAAAAATGGTGCCAAACGGTTGCAAATGCTCCCCTGAGAGGTTTGGCGGTCGAAACAGAAGGCTTTTTATCACAGGAAAAGAAATCAGCCCTCGACAACTTAACGGGCAGAAAAAGATTTTTTTGAAAAAATCCCTAAGCCCCGGGGTCACAATTCCATCAAAAATCTGACTTTCGGCCATTCACTCAAAAATGCTGCCAAACGGTTGCAAATGCTCCCCTGAGAGGTTTGGCGGTCGAAACAGAAGGCTTTTTATCACAGGAAAAGAAATCAGCCCTCGACAACTTAACGGGCGGAAAAAGATTTTTCTGAAAAAATCCCTAAGCCCCGGGGTCACAATTTCATCAAAAATCTGACTTTCGGCCATTCACTCAAAAATGCTGCCAAACGGTTGCAAATGCTCCCTTGAGAAGTTTGGAGGTCGAAACAGAAGGCTTTTTATCACAGAAAAAGAAATCAGCCCTCGACAACTTAACGGGCGGAAAAAGATTTTTTTGAAAAAATCCCTAAGCCCCGGGGTCACAATTTCATCAATAATCTAACTTTCGGCCATTCACTCAAAAATGCTGCCAAACGGTTGCAAATGCTCCCCTGAGAAGTTTGGAGGTCGAAACAGAAGGCTTTTTATCACAGGAAAATAAATCAGCCCTCGAAAACTTAACGGGCAGAAAAAGATTTTTTTGAAAAAATCCCTAAGCCCCGGGGTCACAATTTCATCATAAATCTAACTTTCGGCCATTCACTCAAAAATGCTGATAAACGGTTTCAAATGCTCCCCTGAGAGGTTTGGCGGTCGAAACAGAAGGCTTTTTATCACAGGAAAAGAAATCAGCCCTCGAAAACTTAACCGGAAGAAAAAGATTTTTTTGAAAAAATCCCTAAGCCCCGGGGTCACAATTTCATCAAAAATCTGACTTTCGGCCATTCACTCAAAAGTGCTGCCTAACGGTTTCTGAGAGGTTTGGCGGTCGAAACAGAAGGCTTTTCATCTTAGGAAAAGAAATCAGCCCTCGACAACTTAACGGGCAGAAAAAAGATTTTTTTGAAAAAATCCCTAAGCCCCGGGGTCACAATTTCATCAAAAATCTGACTTTCGGCCATTCACTCAAAAATGCTGCCAAACGGTTGCAAATGCTCCCCTGAGAGGTTTGGCGGTCAAAACAGAAGGCTTTTTATCACAGGAAAAGAAATCAGCCCTCGAAAACTTAACCGGCAGAAAAATCTGACTTTCGGCCATTCATTCAAAAATGCTGCCAAACGGTTGCAAATTCTCCACTGAGAGGTTTGGCGGTCGAAACAGAAGGCTTTTTATCTCAGGAAATGACATCAGCCCTCGACAACTTAACGGGCAGAGAAAGATTTTTTTGAAAAAATCCCTAAGCCCCGGGGTCACAATTTCATCAAAAATCTAACTTTCGGCCATTCACTCAAAAATGGTGCCAAACGGTTTCAAATGCTCCCCTGAAAGGTTTGGCGGTCGAAACAGAAGGCTTTTTATCTCAGGAAAAGAAATCAGCCCTCGACAACTTGACCGGCAGAAAAAGATTTTTTTGAAAAAATCCCTAAGCCCCGGGGTCACAATTTCATCAAAAATCTGACTTTCGGCCATTCACTCCAAAATGGTGCCAAACGGTTGCAAATGCTCCCCTGAGAGGTTTGGTGGTCGAAACAGAAGGCTTTTCATCGTAGCAAAAGAAATCAGCCCTCGAAAACTTAACGGGCAGAAAAAGATTTTTTTGAAAAAATCCCTAAGCCCCGGGGTCACAATTTCATCAAAAACATGACTTTCGGCCATTCACTCCAAAATGGTGCCAAACGGTTGCAAATGCTCCCCTGAGAGGTTTGGCGGTCGAAACAGAAGGCTTTTTATCACAGGAAAAGAAATCAGCCCTCGAAAACTTAACCGGCAGAAAAAGATTTTTTTGAAAAAATCCCTAAGCCCCGGGGTCACAATTTCATAAAAAATCTGACTTTCGGCCATTCACTCAAAAATGCGGCCAAACGGGTGCAAATGCTCCCCTGAGAGGTTTGGCGGTCGAAACAGAAGGCTTTTTATCACAGGAAAAGAAATCAGCCCTCAAAAACTTAACCAGCAGAAAAAGATTTTTTTGAAAAAATCCCTAAGCCCCGGGGTCACAATTTCATCAAAAATCTGACTTTCGGCCATTCACTCAAAAATGCTGCCTAACGGTTTCTGAGAGGTTTGGCGGTCGAAACAGAAGGCTTTTCATCTTAGGAAAAGAAATCAGCCCTCGACAACTTAACGGGCAGAAAAAAGATTTTTTTGAAAAAATCCCTAAGCCCCGGGGTCACAATTTCATCAAAAATCTGACTTTCGGCCATTCACTCAAAAATGCTGCCAAACGGTTGCAAATGCTCCCCTGAGAGGTTTGGCGGTCAAAACAGAAGGCTTTTTATCACAGGAAAAGAAATCAGCCCTCGAAAACTTAACCGGCAGAAAAATCTGACTTTCGGCCATTCATTCAAAAATGCTGCCAAACGGTTGCAAATTCTCCACTGAGAGGTTTGGCGGTCGAAACAGAAGGCTTTTTATCTCAGGAAATGACATCAGCCCTCGACAACTTAACGGGCAGAGAAAGATTTTTTTGAAAAAATCCCTAAGCCCCGGGGTCACAATTTCATCAAAAATCTAACTTTCGGCCATTCACTCAAAAATGGTGCCAAACGGTTTCAAATGCTCCCCTGAAAGGTTTGGCGGTCGAAACAGAAGGCTTTTTATCTCAGGAAAAGAAATCAGCCCTCGACAACTTGACCGGCAGAAAAAGATTTTTTTGAAAAAATCCCTAAGCCCCGGGGTCACAATTTCATCAAAAATCTGACTTTCGGCCATTCACTCCAAAATGGTGCCAAACGGTTGCAAATGCTCCCCTGAGAGGTTTGGTGGTCGAAACAGAAGGCTTTTCATCGTAGCAAAAGAAATCAGCCCTCGAAAACTTAACGGGCAGAAAAAGATTTTTTTGAAAAAATCCCTAAGCCCCGGGGTCACAATTTCATCAAAAACATGACTTTCGGCCATTCACTCCAAAATGGTGCCAAACGGTTGCAAATGCTCCCCTGAGAGGTTTGGCGGTCGAAACAGAAGGCTTTTTATCACAGGAAAAGAAATCAGCCCTCGAAAACTTAACCGGCAGAAAAAGATTTTTTTGAAAAAATCCCTAAGCCCCGGGGTCCCAATTTCATAAAAAATCTGACTTTCGGCCATTCACTCAAAAATGCGGCCAAACGGGTGCAAATGCTCCCCTGAGAGGTTTGGCGGTCGAAACAGAAGGCTTTTTATCACAGGAAAAGAAATCAGCCCTCAAAAACTTAACCAGCAGAAAAAGATTTTTTTGAAAAAATCCCTAAGTCCCGGGGTCACAATTTCATCAAATATCTGACTTTCGGCCATTCACTCAAAAATGCGGCCAAACGGGTGCAAATGCTCCCCTGAGAGATTTCGCGGTCGAAACAGAAGGCTTTTTATCACAGGAAAAGAAATCAGCCCTCGACAACTTAACCGGCAGAAAAAGGTTATTTTGAAAAAATCCCTAAGCCCCGGTGTCACAATTTCATCAAAAATCTGACTTTCGGCCATTCACTCAAAAATGCTGCCAAACGGTTGCAAATGCTCCCCTGAGAGATTTGGCGGTCGAAACAGAAGGCTTTTTATCACAGGAAAAGAAATCAGCCCTCGACAACTTAGCGGGCGGAAAAAGATTTTTTTGAAAAAATCCCTAAGCCCCGGGGTCACAATTTCATCAAAAATCTGACTTTCGGCCATTCACTCAAAAATGCTGCCAAACGGTTGCAAATGCTCCCCTGAGAAGTTTGGAGGTCGAAACAGAAGGCTTTTTATCACAGAAAAAGAAATCAGCCCTCGACAACTTAACGGGCGGAAAAAGATTTTTTTGAAAAAATCCCTAAGCCCCGGGGTCACAATTTCATAAATAATCTGACTTTCGGCCATTCACTCAAAAATGCTGCCAAACGGTTGCAAATGCTCCCCTGAGAAGTTTGGAGGTCGATACAGAAGGCTTTTTATCACAGGAAAATAAATCAGCCCTCGAAAACTTAACGGGCAGAAAAAATTTTTTTTTGAAAAAATCCCTAAGCCCCGGGGTCACAATTTCATAAAAAATCTGACTTTCGGCCATTCACTCCAAATTGGTGTCAAACGGTTGCAAATGCTCCCCTGAGAGGTTTGGCGGTCGAAACAGAAGGCTTTTTATCACAGGAAAAGAAATCAGCCCTCGAAAACTTAACGGGCAGAAAAAGATTTTTTTGAATAAATCCCTAAGCCCCGGGGTCACAATTTCATCAAAAATCTGACTTTCGGCCATTCACTCAAAAATGCTGCCAAACGGTTGCAAATGCTACCCTGAGAGGTTTGGAGGTCGAAACAGAAGGCTTTTTATCACAGAAGAAGAAATCAGCCCTCGACAACTTAACGGGCGGAAAAAGATTTTTTTGAAAAAATCCCTAAGCCCCGGGGTCACAATTTCATCAATAATCTGACTTTCGGCCATTCACTCAAAAATGCTGCCAAATGGTTGCAAATGCTCCCCTGAGAAGTTTGGAGGTCGAAACAGAAGGCTTTTTATCGCAGGAAAATAAATCAGCCCTCGAAAACTTAACGGGCAGAAAAAGATTTTTTTGAAAAAATCCCTAAGCCCCGGGGTCACAATTTCATCAAAAATCTGACTTTCGGCCATTCACTCAAAAATGCTGCCAAACGGTTTCAAATGCTCCCCTGAGAGGTTTGGCGGTCGAAACAGAAGGCTTTTTATCACAGGAAAAGAAATCAGCCCTCGAAAACTTACCCGGAAGAAAAAGATTTTTTTGAAAAAATCCCTAAGCCCCGGGGTCACAATTTCATCAAAAATCTGACTTTCGGCCATTCACTCAAAAATGCTGCCTAACGGTTTCTGAGAGGTTTGGCGGTCGAAACAGAAGGCTTTTTATCTCAGGAAATGACATCAGCCCTCGACAACTTAACGGGCGGAAAAAGATTTTTTTGAAAAAATCCCTAAGCCCCGGGGTCACAATTTCATCAAAAATCTAACTTTCGGCCATTCACTGAAAAATGGTGCCAAACGGTTGCAAATGCTCCCCTGAGAGGTTTGGCGGTCGAAACAGAAGGCTTTTTATCTCAGGAAAAGAAATCAGCCCTCGACAACTTGACCGGCAGAAAAAGATTTTTTTGAAAAAATCCCTAAGCACTGGGGTCACAATTTCATCAAAAATCTGATTTTCGGCCATTCACTCCAAAATGGTGCCAAACGGTTGCAAATGCTCCCCTGAGAGGTTTGGCGGTCGAAATAGAAGGCTTTTTATCTCGGGAGAAGAAATCAGCCCTCGACAACTTAACCGGCAGAAAAATATTTTTTTGAAAAAATCCCTAAGCCCCGGGGTCACATTTTGATCAAAAATCTGACTTTCGGCCATTCACTCAAAAATGCTGCCAAACGGTTGCAAATGCTCCCCTGAGAGGTTTGGCGGTCGAAACAGAAGGCTTTTCATCTTAGCAAAAGAAATCAGCCCTCGAAAACTTAACGGGCAGAAAAAGATTTTTTTGAAAAAATCCCTAAGCCCCGGGGTCACAATTTCATCAAAAACATGACTTTCGGCCATTCACTCAAAAATGCTGCCAAACGGTTGCAAATGCTCCCCTGAGAGGTTTGGCGGTCGAAACAGAAGGCTTTTTATCACAGGAAAAGAAATCAGCCCTCGAAAACTTAACCGGCAGAAAAAGATTTTTTTGAAAAAATCCCTAAGCCCCGGGGTCCCAATTTCATAAAAAATCTGACTTTCGGCCATTCACTCAAAAATGCGGCCAAACGGGTGCAAATGCTCCCCTGAGAGGTTTGGCGGTCGAAACAGAAGGCTTTTTATCACAGGAAAAGAAATCAGCCCTCAAAAACTTAACCGGCAGAAAAAGATTTTTTTGAAAAAATCCCTAAGTCCCGGGGTCACAATTTCATCAAATATCTGACTTTCGGCCATTCACTCAAAAATGCGGCCAAACGGGTGCAAATGCTCCCCTGAGAGGTTTGGCGGTCGAAACAGAAGTCTTTTTATCACAGGAAAAGAAATCAGCCCTCGACAACTTAACGGGCAGAAAAAGATTTTTTTGAAAAAATTCCTAAGCCCCGGGGTCACAATTTCATCAAAAATCTGACTTTCGGCTATTCACTCAAAAATGCTTCCAAACGGTTGCAAATGCTCCCCTGAGAGGTTTGGCGGTCGAAACAGAAGGCTTTTTATCACAGGAAAAGAAATCAGCCCTCGAAAACTTAACCGGCAGAAAAAGGTTATTTTGAAAAAATCCCTAAGCCCCGGGGTCACAATTTCATCAAAAATCTGACTTTCGGCCATTCACTCAAAAATGCGGCCAAACGGGTGCAAATGCTCCCCTGAGAGGTTTGGCGGTCGAAACAGAAGGCTTTTTATCACAGGAAAAGAAATCAGCCCTCGACAACTTAACGGGCAGAAAAAGATTTTTTTGAAAAAATCCCTAAGCCCCGGGGTCACAATTTCATCAAAAATCTGACTTTCGGCCATTCACTCAAAAATGCTGCCAAACGGTTGCAAATGCTCCCCTGAGAGATTTGGCGGTCGAAACAGAAGGCTTTTTATCACAGGAAAAGAAATCAGCCCTCGACAACTTAGCGGGCGGAAAAAGATTTTTTTGAAAAAATCCCTAAGCCCCGGGGTCACAATTTCATCAAAAATCTGACTTTCGGCCATTCACTCAAAAATGCTGCCAAACGGTTGCAAATGCTCCCCTGAGAAGTTTGGAGGTCGAAACAGAAGGCTTTTTATCACAGAAAAAGAAATCAGCCCTCGACAACTTAACGGGCGGAAAAAGATTTTTTTGAAAAAATCCCTAAGCCCCGGGGTCACAATTTCATAAATAATCTGACTTTCGGCCATTCACTCAAAAATGCTGCCAAACGGTTGCAAATGCTCCCCTGAGAAGTTTGGAGGTCGAAACAGAAGGCTTTTTATCACAGGAAAATAAATCAGCCCTCGAAAACTTAACGGGCAGAAAAATTTTTTTTTTGAAAAAATCCCTAAGCCCCGGGGTCACAATTTCATAAAAAATCTGACTTTCGGCCATTCACTCCAAATTGGTGTCAAACGGTTGCAAATGCTCCCCTGAGAGGTTTGGCGGTCGAAACAGAAGGCTTTTTATCACAGGAAAAGAAATCAGCCCTCGAAAACTTAACGGGCAGAAAAAGATTTTTTTGAATAAATCCCTAAGCCCCGGGGTCACAATTTCATCAAAAATCTGACTTTCGGCCATTCACTCAAAAATGCTGCCAAACGGTTTCAAATGCTCCCCTGAGAGGTTTGGCGGTCGAAACAGAAGGCTTTTTATCACAGGAAAAGAAATCAGCCCTCGAAAACTTACCCGGAAGAAAAAGATTTTTTTGAAAAAATCCCTAAGCCCCGGGGTCACAATTTCATCAAAAATCTGACTTTCGGCCATTCACTCAAAAATGCTGCCTAACGGTTTCTGAGAGGTTTGGCGGTCGAAACAGAAGGCTTTTCATCTTAGGAAAAGAAATCAGCCCTCGACAACTTAACGGGCAGAAAAAGATTTTTTTGAAAAAATCCCTAAGCCCCAGGGTCACAATTTCATCAAAAATCTGAGTTTCGGCCATTCACTCAAAAATGCGGCCAAACGCGTGCAAATGCTCCCCTGAGAGGTTTGGCGGTCGAAACAGAAGGCTTTTTATCACAGGAAAAGAAATCAGCTCTTGAAAACTTAACCGGCAGAAAAAGATTTTTTTGAAAAAATCCCTAAGCCCCGGGGTCACAATTTCATCAAAAATCTGACTTTCGGCCATTCACTCCAAAATGCTGCCAAACGGTTGCAAATGCTCCCCTGAGAGGTTTGGCGGTCGAAACAGAAGGCTTTTTATCACAGGAAAAGAAATCAGCCCTCGAAAACTTAACCGGCAGAAAAAGATTTTTTTGAAAAAATCCCTAAGCCCCGGGGTCACAATTTCATCAAAAATCTGACTTTCGGCCATTCACTCAAAAATGCTGGCAAACGGTTGCAAATGCTCCCCTGAGAGGTTTGGCGGTCGAAACAGAAGGCTTTTTATCTCAGGAAAAGAAATCAGCCCTCGACAACTTAACCGGCAGAAAAACATTTTTTTGAAAAAATCCCTAAGCCCCGGGGTCACAATTTCATCAAAAATCTGACTTTCAGCCATTCACTCAAAAATGCTACCAAACGGTTGCAAATGCTCCCCTGAGAGGTTTGGCGGTCGAAACAGAAGTCTTTTTATCACAGGAAAAGAAATCAGCCCTCGAAAACTTAACCGGCAGAAAAATCTGACTTTCGGCCATTCACTCAAAAATGCTACCAAACGGTTGCAAATGCTCCCCTGAGAGGTTTGGCGGTCGAAACAGAAGTCTTTTTATCACAGGAAAAGAAATCAGCCCTCGAAAACTTAACCGGCAGAAAAATCTGACTTTCGGCCATTCACTCAAAAATGCTCCCCTGAGAGGTTTGGCGGTCAAAACAGAAGGCTTTTTATCACAGGAAAAGAAATCAGCCCTCGAAAACTTAACGGGCAGAAAAATATTTTTTTAAAAAAAATCCCTAAGCCCCGGGGTCACAATTTCATCAAAAATCTGACTTTCGGCCATTCACTCAAAAATGCTGCCAAACGGTTGCAAATGCTCCCCTGAGAGGTTTGGCGGTCGAAACAGAAGGTTTTTAATCTCAGGAAAAGAAATCAGCCCTCGACAACTTAACTGGCAGAAAAATATTTTTTTGAAAAAATCCCTAAGCCCCGGGGTCACAATTTCATCAAAAATCTGAGTTTCGGCCATTCACTCAAAAATGCGGCCAAACGCGTGCAAATGCTCCCCTGAGAGGTTTGGCGGTCGAAACAGAAGGCTTTTTATCACAGGAAAAGAAATCAGCCCTCGACAACTTAACGGGCGGAAAAAGATTTTTTTGAAAAAATCCCTAAGCCCCGGGGTCACAATTTCATAAATAATCTGACTTTCGGCCATTCACTCAAAAATGCTGCCAAACGGTTGCAAATGCTCCCCTGAGAGGTTTGTCGGTCAAAACAGAAGGCTTTTTATCACAGGAAAAGAAATCAGCCCTCGACAACTTAACGGGCAGAAAAAGATTTTTTTGAATAAATCCCTAAGCCCCGGGGTCACAATTTCATCAAAAATCTGACTTTCGGCCATTCACTCAAAAATGCTGCCAAACGGTTGCAAATGCTACCCTGAGAGGTTTGGAGGTCGAAACAGAAGGCTTTTTATCACAGAAGAAGAAATCAGCCCTCGACAACTTAACGGGCGGAAAAAGATTTTTTTGAAAAAATCCCTAAGCCCCGGGGTCACAATTTCATCAATAATCTGACTTTCGGCCATTCACTCAAAAATGCTGCCAAATGGTTGCAAATGCTCCCCTGAGAAGTTTGGAGGTCGAAACAGAAGGCTTTTTATCACAGGAAAATAAATCAGCCCTCGAAAACTTAACGGGCAGAAAAAGATTTTTTTGAAAAAATCCCTAAGCCCCGGGGTCACAATTTCATCAAAAATCTGACTTTCGGCCATTCACTCAAAAATGCTGCCAAACGGTTTCAAATGCTCCCCTGAGAGGTTTGGCGGTCGAAACAGAAGGCTTTTTATCACAGGAAAAGAAATCAGCCCTCGAAAACTTACCCGGAAGAAAAAGATTTTTTTGAAAAAATCCCTAAGCCCCGGGGTCACAATTTCATCAAAAATCTGACTTTCGGCCATTCACTCAAAAATGCGGCCAAACGCGTGCAAATGCTCCCCTGAGAGGTTTGGCGGTCGAAACAGAAGGCTTTTTATCACAGGAAAAGAAATCAGCTCTTGAAAACTTAACCGGCAGAAAAAGATTTTTTTGAAAAAATCCCTAAGCCCCGGGGTCACAATTTCATCAAAAATCTGACTTTCGGCCATTCACTCCAAAATGCTGCCAAACGGTTGCAAATGCTCCCCTGAGAGGTTTGGCGGTCGAAACAGAAGTCTTTTTATCACAGGAAAAGAAATCAGCCCTCGAAAACTTAACCGGCAGAAAAATCTGACTTTCGGCCATTCACTCAAAAATGCTCCCCTGAGAAGTTTGGAGGTCGAAACAGAAGGCTTTTTATCACAGAAAAAGAAATCAGCCCTCGACAACTTAACGGGCGGAAAAAGATTTTTTTGAAAAAATCCCTAAGCCCCGGGGTCACAATTTCATAAATAATCTGACTTTCGGCCATTCACTCAAAAATGCTGCCAAACGGTTGCAAATGCTCCCCTGAGAAGTTTGGAGGTCGAAACAGAAGGCTTTTTATCACAGGAAAATAAATCAGCCCTCGAAAACTTAACGGGCAGAAAAAGATTTTTTTGAAAAAATCCCTAAGCCCCGGGGTCACAATTTCATAAAAAATCTGACTTTCGGCCATTCACTCCAAATTGGTGTCAAACGGTTGCAAATGCTCCCCTGAGAGGTTTGGCGGTCGAAACAGAAGGCTTTTTATCACAGGAAAAGAAATCAGCCCTCGAAAACTTAACGGGCAGAAAAAGATTTTTTTGAATAAATCCCTAAGCCCCGGGGTCACAATTTCATCAAAAATCTGACTTTCGGACATTCACTCAAAAATGCTGCCAAACGGTTGCAAATGCTACCCTGAGAGGTTTGGAGGTCGAAACAGAAGGCTTTTTATCACAGAAGAAGAAATCAGCCCTCGACAACTTAACGGGCGGAAAAAGATTTTTTTGAAAAAATCCCTAAGCCCCGGGGTCACAATTTCATCAATAATCTGACTTTCGGCCATTCACTCAAAAATGCTGCCAAATGGTTGCAAATGCTCCCCTGAGAAGTTTGGAGGTCGAAACAGAAGGCTTTTTATCACAGGAAAATAAATCAGCCCTCGAAAACTTAACGGGCAGAAAAAGATTTTTTTGAAAAAATCCCTAAGCCCCGGGGTCACAATTTCATCAAAAATCTGACTTTCGGCCATTCACTCAAAAATGCTCCCAAACGGTTTCAAATGCTCCCCTGAGAGGTTTGGCGGTCGAAACAGAAGGCTTTTTATCACAGGAAAAGAAATCAGCCCTCGAAAACTTAACTGGAAGAAAAAGATTTTTTTGAAAAAATCCCTAAGCCCCGGGGTCACAATTTCATCAAAAATCTGACTTTCGGCCATTCACTCAAAAATGCTGCCTAACGGTTTCTGAGAGGTTTGGCGGTCGAAACAGAAGGCTTTTCATCTTAGGAAAAGAAATCAGCCCTCGACAACTTAACCGGCAGAAAAACATTTTTTTGAAAAAATCCCTAAGCCCCGGGGTCACAATTTCATCAAAAATCTGACTTTCAGCCATTCACTCAAAAATGGTACCAAACGGTTGCAAATGCTCCCCTGAGAGGTTTGGCGGTCGAAACAGAAGTCTTTTTATCACAGGAAAAGAAATCAGCCCTCGAAAACTTAACCGGCAGAAAAATCTGACTTTCAGCCATTCACTCAAAAATGCTACCAAACGGTTGAAAATTCTCCCCTGAGAGGTTTGGCGGTCGAAAAAGAAGTCTTTTTATCACAGGAAAAGAAATCAGCCCTCGAAAACTTAACCGGCAGAAAAATCTGACTTTCGGCCATTCACTCAAAAATGCTCCCCTGAGAGGTTTGGCGGTCAAAACAGAAGGCTTTTTATCACAGGAAAAGAAATCAGCCCTCGAAAACTTAACGGGCAGAAAAATATTTTTTTTAAAAAAATCCCTAAGCCCCGGGGTCACAATTTCATCAAAAATCTGACTTTCGGCCATTCACTTAAAAATGCTGCCAAACGGTTGCAAATGCTCCCCTGAGAGGTTTGGCGGTCGAAACAGAAGGCTTTTTATCTCAAGAAAAGAAATCAGCCCTCGACAACTTAACCGGCAGAAAAACATTTTTTTGAAAAAATCCCTAAGCCCCGGGGTCACAATTTCATCAAAAATCTGACTTTCGGCCATTCACTCAAAAATGCTGCCAAACGGTTGCAAATGCTCCCCTGAGAAGTTTGGAGGTCGAAACAGAAGGCTTTTTATCACAGGAAAATAAATCAGACCTCGAAAACTTAACGGGCAGAAAAAGATTTTTTTGAAAAAATCCCTAAGCCCCGGGGTCACAATTTCATCAAAAATCTGACTTTCGGCCATTCACTCAAAAATGCTGCCAAACGGTTTCAAATGCTCCCCTGAGAGGTTTGGCGGTCGAAACAGAAGGCTTTTTATCACAGGAAAAGAAATCAGCCCTCGAAAACTTAACTGGAAGAAAAAGATTTTTTTGAAAAAATCCCTAAGCCCCGGGGTCACAATTTCATCAAAAATCTGACTTTCGGCCATTCACTCAAAAATGCTGCCTAACGGTTTCTGAGAGGTTTGGCGGTCGAAACAGAAGGCTTTTCATCTTAGGAAAAGAAATCAGACCTCGACAACTTAACCGGCAGAAAAACATTTTTTTGAAAAAATCCCTAAGCCCCGGGGTCACAATTTCATCAAAAATCTGACTTTCAGCCATTCACTCAAAAATGGTACCAAACGGTTGCAAATGCTCCCCTGAGAGGTTTGGCGGTCGAAACAGAAGTCTTTTTATCACAGGAAAAGAAATCAGCCCTCGAAAACTTAACCGGCAGAAAAATCTGACTTTCGACCATTCACTCAAAAATGCTACCAAACGGTTGAAAATGCTCCCCTGAGAGGTTTGGCGGTCGAAAAAGAAGTCTTTTTATCACAGGAGAAGAAATCAGCCCTCGAAAACTTAACCGGCAGAAAAATCTGACTTTCGGCCATTCACTCAAAAATGCTCCCCTGAGAGGTTTGGCGGTCAAAACAGAAGGCTTTTTATCACAGGAAAAGAAATCAGCCCTCGAAAACTTAACGGGCAGAAAAATATTTTTTTTAAAAAAATCCCTAAGCCCCGGGGTCACAATTTCATCAAAAATCTGACTTTCGGCCATTCACTCAAAAATGCTGCCAAACGGTTGCAAATGCTCCCCTGAGAGGTTTGGCGGTCGAAACAGAAGGTTTTTAATCTCAGGAAAAGAAATCAGCCCTCGACAACTTAACTGGCAGAAAAATATTTTTTTGAAAAAATCCCTAAGCCCCGGGGTCACAATTTCATCAAAAATCTGAGTTTCGGCCATTCACTCAAAAATGCGGCCAAACGCGTGCAAATGCTCCCCTGAGAGGTTTGGCGGTCGAAACAGAAGGCTTTTTATCTCAAGAAAAGAAATCAGCCCTCGACAACTTAACCGGCAGATAAACATTTTTTTGAAAAAATCCCTAAGCCCCGGGGTCACAATTTCATCAAAAATCTGACTTTCGGCCATTCACTCAAAAATGCTGCCAAACGGTTGCAAATGCTCCCCTGAGAGGTTTGGCGGTCGAAACAGAAGGTTTTTAATCTCAGGAAAAGAAATCAGCCCTCGACAACTTAACTGGCAGAAAAATATTTTTTTGAAAAAATCCCTAAGCCCCGGGGTCACAATTTCATCAAAAATCTGAGTTTCGGCCATTCACTCAAAAATGCGGCCAAACGCGTGCAAATGCTCCCCTGAGAGGTTTGGCGGTCGAAACAGAAGGCTTTTTATCACAGGAAAAGAAATCAGCTCTTGAAAACTTAACCGGCAGAAAAAGATTTTTTTGAAAAAATCCCTAAGCCCCGGGGTCACAATTTCATCAAAAATCTGACTTTCGGCCATTCACTCCAAAATGCTGCCAAACGGTTGCAAATGCTCCCCTGAGAGGTTTGGCGGTCGAAACAGAAGGCTTTTTATCACAGGAAAAGAAATCAGCCCTCGAAAACTTAACCGGAAGAAAAAGATTTTTTTGAAAAAATCCCTAAGCCCCGGGGTCACAATATCATCAAAAATCTGACTTTCGGCCATTCACTCAAAAATGCTGCCAAACGGTTGCAAATGCTCCCCTGAGAGGTTTGGCGGTCGAAACAGAAGGCTTTTTATCTCAGGAAAAGAAATCAGCCCTCGACAACTTAACGGGCAGAAAAAGATTTTTTTGAAAAAATCCCTAAGCCCCGGGGTCACAATTTCATCAAAAATCTGACTTTCGGCCATTCACTCCAAAATGCTGCCAAACGGTTGCAAATGCTCCCCTGAGAGGTTTGGCGGTCGAAACAGAAGGCTTTTTATCACAGGAAAAGAAATCAGCCCTCGACAACTTAACCGGCAGAAAAAGATTTTTTTTCAAAAAATCCATAAGCCCTGGGGTCACAATTTCATAAAAAATCTGACTTTCGGCCATTCACTCCAAATTGGTGTCAAACGGTTGCAAATGCTCCCCTGAGAGGTTTGGCGGTCGAAACAGAAGGCTTTTTATCACAGGAAAAGAAATCAGCCCTCGAAAACTTAACCGGCAGAAAAATCTGACTTTAGGCCATTCACTCCAAAATGGTGCCAAACGGTTGCAAATGCTCCCCTGAGAGGTTTGGCGATCGAAACAGAAGCCTTTGTATCACAGGAAAAGAAATCAGCCCTCGACAACTTAATGGGCAGAAAAAGATTTTTTTGAAAAAAATCCCTAAGCCCCGGGGTCACAATTTCATCAAAAATCTGACTTTTGGCCATTCACTCAAAAATGCTGCCAAACGGTTGCAAATGCTCCCCTGAGAGGTTTGGCGGTCGAAACAGAAGGTTTTTAATCTCAGGAAAAGAAATCAGCCCTCGACAACTTAACCAGCAGAAAAAGATTTTTTTGAAAAAATCCCTAAGGTCACAATTTCATCAAAAATCTGAGTTTCGGCCATTCACTCAAAAATGCGGCCAAACGCGTGCAAAGGCTCCCCTGAGAGGTTTGGCGGTCGAAACAGAAGGCTTTTTATCACAGGAAAAGAAATCAGCTCTTGAAAACTTAACCGGCAGAAAAAGATTTTTTTGAAAAAATCCCTAAGCCCCGGGGTCACAATTTCATCAAAAATCTGACTTTCGGCCATTCACTCAAAAATGCTGCCAAACGGTTGCAAATGCTCCCCTGAGAGGTTTGGCGGTCGAAACAGAAGGCTTTTTATCTCAGGAAAAGAAATCAGCCCTCGACAACTTAACGGGCAGAAAAAGATTTTTTTGAAAAAATCCCTAAGCCCCGGGGTCACAATTTCATCAAAAATCTGACTTTCGGCCATTCACTCAAAAATGCTGCCAAACGGTTGCGAATGCTCCCCTGAGAGGTTTGGCGGTCGAAACAGAAGTCTTTTTATCACAGGAAAAGAAATCAGCCCTCGAAAACTTAACCGGCAGAAAAATCTGACTTTCGGCCATTCACTCAAAAATGCTCCCCTGAGAAGTTTGGAGGTCGAAACAGAAGGCTTTTTATCACAGAAAAAGAAATCAGCCCTCGACAACTTAACGGGCGGAAAAAGATTTTTTTGAAAAAATCCCTAAGCCCCGGGGTCACAATTTCATAAATAATCTGACTTTCGGCCATTCACTCAAAAACGCTGCCAAACGGTTGCAAATGCTCCCCTGAGAAGTTTGGAGGTCGAAACAGAAGGCTTTTTATCACAGGAAAATAAATCAGCCCTCGAAAACTTAACGGGCAGAAAAAGATTTTTTTGAAAAAATCCCTAAGCCCCGGGGTCACAATTTCATAAAAAATCTGACTTTCGGCCATTCACTCCAAATTGGTGTCAAACGGTTGCAAATGATCCCCTGAGAGGTTTGGCGGTCGAAACAGAAGGCTTTTTATCACAGGAAAAGAAATCAGCCCTCGAAAACTTAACGGGCAGAAAAAGATTTTTTTGAATAAATCCCTAAGCCCCGGGGTCACAATTTCATCAAAAATCTGACTTTCGGCCATTCACTCAAAAATGCTGCCAAACGGTTGCAAATGCTACCCTGAGAGGTTTGGAGGTCGAAACAGAAGGCTTTTTATCACAGGAAAAGAAATCAGCCCTCGACAACTTAACGGGCGGAAAAAGATTTTTTTGAAAAAATCCCTAAGCCCCGGGGTCACAATTTCATCAATAATCTGACTTTCGGCCATTCACTCAAAAATGCTGCCAAATGGTTGCAAATGCTCCCCTGAGAAGTTTGGATGTCGAAACAGAACGCTTTTTATCACAGGAAAATAAATCAGCCCTCGAAAACTTAACGGGCAGAAAAAGATTTTTTTGAAAAAATTCCTAAGCCCCGGGGTCACAATTTCATCAAAAATCTGACTTTCGGCCATTCACTCAAAAATGCTGCCAAACGTTTTCAAATGCTCCCCTGAGAGGTTTGGCGGTCGAAACAGAAGGCTTTTTATCACAGGAAAAGAAATCAGCCCTCGAAAACTTACCCGGAAGAAAAAGATTTTTTTGAAAAAATCCCTAAGCCCCGGGGTCACAATTTCATCAAAAATCTGACTTTCGGCCATTCACTCAAAAATGCTGCCTAACGGTTTCTGAGAGGTTTGGCGGTCGAAACAGAAGGCTTTTCATCTTAGGAAAAGAAATCAGCCCTCGACAACTTAACGGGCAGAAAAAGATTTTTTTGAAAAAATCCCTAAGCCCCAGGGTCACAATTTCATCAAAAATCTGAGTTTCGGCCATTCACTCAAAAATGCGGCCAAACGCGTGCAAATGCTCCCCTGAGAGGTTTGGCGGTCGAAACAGAAGGCTTTTTATCACAGGAAAAGAAATCAGCTCTTGAAAACTTAACCGGCAGAAAAAGATTTTTTTGAAAAAATCCCTAAGCCCCGGGGTCACAATTTCATCAAAAATCTGACTTTCGGCCATTCACTCCAAAATGCTGCCAAACGGTTGCAAATGCTCCCGTGAGAGGTTCGGCGGTCGAAACAGAAGGCTTTTTATCACAGGAAAAGAAATCAGCCCTCGAAAACTTAACCGGAAGAAAAAGATTTTTTTGAAAAAATCCCTAAGCCCCGGGGTCACAATTTCATCAAAAATCTGACTTTCGGCCATTCACTCAAAAATGCTGGCAAACGGTTGCAAATGCTCCCCTGAGAGGTTTGGCGGTCGAAACAGAAGGCTTTTTATCTCAGGAAAAGAAATCAGCCCTCGACAACTTAACCGGCAGAAAAAGATTTTTTTGAAAAAATCCCTAAGCCCCGGGGTCACAATTTCATCAAAAATCTGACTTTCGGCCATTCACTCAAAAATGGTACCAAACGGTTGCAAATGCTCCCCTGAGAGGTTTGGCGGTCGAAACAGAAGTCTTTTTATCACAGGAAAAGAAATCAGCCCTCGAAAACTTAACCTGCAGAAAAATCTGACTTTCGGCCATTCACTCAAAAATGCTACCAAACGGTTGCAAATGCTCCCCTGAGAGGTTTGGCGGTCGAAACAGAAGTCTTTTTATCACAGGAAAAGAAATCAGCCCTCGAAAACTTAACCGGCAGAAAAATCTGACTTTCGGCCATTCACTCAAAAATGCTCCCCTGAGAGGTTTGGCGGTCAAAACAGAAGGCTTTTTATCACAGGAAAAGAAATCAGCCCTCGAAAACTTAACGGGCAGAAAAATATTTTTTTTAAAAAAATCCCTAAGCCCCGGGGTCACAATTTCATCAAAAATCTGACTTTCGGCCATTCACTCAAAAATGCTGCCAAACGGTTGCAAATGCTCCCCTGAGAGGTTTGGCGGTCGAAACAGAAGGGTTTTTATCTCAAGAAAAGAAATCAGCCCTCGACAACTTAACCCGCAGAAAAACATTTTTTTGAAAAAATCCCTAAGCCCCGGGGTCACAATTTCATCAAAAATCTGACTTTCGGCCATTCACTCAAAAATGCTGCCAAACGGTTGCAAATGCTCCCCTGAGAGGTTTGGCGGTCGAAACAGAAGGTTTTTAATCTCAGGAAAAGAAATCAGCCCTCGACAACTTAACTGGCAGAAAAATATTTTTTTGAAAAAATCCCTAAGCCCCGGGGTCACAATTTCATCAAAAATCTGAGTTTCGGCCATTCACTCAAAAATGCGGCCAAACGCGTGCAAATGCTCCCCTGAGAGGTTTGGCGGTCGAAACAGAAGGCTTTTTATCACAGGAAAAGAAATCAGCTCTTGAAAACTTAACCGGAAGAAAAAGATTTTTTTGAAAAAATCCCTAAGCCCCGGGGTCACAATATCATCAAAAATCTGACTTTCGGCCATTCACTCAAAAATGCTGCCAAACGGTTGCAAATGCTCCCCTGAGAGGTTTGGCGGTCGAAACAGAAGGCTTTTTATCTCAGGAAAAGAAATCAGCCCTCGACAACTTAACGGGCAGAAAAAGATTTTTTTGAAAAAATCCCTAAGCCCCGGGGTCACAGTTTCATCAAAAATCTGACTTTCGGCCATTCACTCCAAAATGCTGCCAAACGGTTGCAAATGCTCCCCTGAGAGGTTTGGCGGTCGAAACAGAAGGCTTTTTATCACAGGAAAAGAAATCAGCCCTCGACAACTTAACCGGCAGAAAAAGATTTTTTTGAAAAAATCCATAAGCCCTGGGGTCACAATTTCATAAAAAATCTGACTTTCGGCCATTCACTCCAAATTGGTGTCAAACGGTTGCAAATGCTCCCCTGAGAGGTTTGGCGATCGAAACAGAAGGCTTTTTATCACAGGAAAAGAAATCAGCCCTCGAAAACTTAACCGGCAGAAAAATCTGACTTTAGGCCATTCACTCCAAAATGGTGCCAAACGGTTGCAAATGCTCCCCTGAGAGGTTTGGCGATCGAAACAGAAGCCTTTGTATCACAGGAAAAGAAATCAGCCCTCGACAACTTAATGGGCAGAAAAAGATTTTTTTGAAAAAAATCCCTAAGCCCCGGGGTCACAATTTCATCAAAAATCTGACTTTCGGCCATTCACTCAAAAATGCTGCCAAACGGTAGCAAATGCTCCCTTGAGAGGTTTGGCGGTCGAAACAGAAGGCTTTTTATCTCAGGAAAAGAAATCAGCCCTCGACAACTTAACGGGCAGAAAAAGATTTTTTTGAAAAAATCCCTAAGCCCCGGGGTCACAATTTCATCAAAAATCTGACTTTCGGCCATTCACTCAAAAATGCTGCCAAACGGTTGCAAATGCTCCCTTGAGAGGTTTGGCGGTCGAAACAGAAGGCTTTTTATCTCAGGAAAAGAAATCAGCCCTCGACAACTTAACGGGCAGAAAAAGATTTTTTTGAAAAAATCCCTAAGCCCCGGGGTCACAATTTCATCAAAAATCTGACTTTCGGCCATTCACTCAAAAATGCTGCCAAACGGTTGCAAATAAGCCCCTGAGAGGTTTGGCGGTCGAAACAGAAGGCTTTTTATCACAGGAAAAGAAATCAGCTCTTGAAAACTTAACCGGCAGAAAAAGATTTTTTTCAAAAAATCCCTAAGCCCTGGGGTCACAATTTCATAAAAAATCTGACTTTCGGCCATTCACTCCAAATTGGTGCCAAACGGTTGCAAATGCTCCCCTGAGAGGTTTGGCGTTAGAAACAGAAGGCTTTTCATCTTAGGAAAAGAAATCAGCCCTCGAAAACTTAACCGGCAGAAAAAGATTTTTTTGAAAAAATCCCTAAGCCCCGGGGTCACAATTTCATCAAAAATGTGACTTTCAGCCATTCACTCAAAAATGCTACCAAACGGTTGCAAATGCTCCCCTGAGAGGTTTGGCGGTCGAAACAGAAGTCTTTTTATCACAGGAAAAGAAATCAGCCCTCGAAAACTTAACCGGCAGAAAAATCTGACTTTCGGCCATTCACTCAAAAATGCTACCAAACGGTTGCAAATGCTCCCCTGAGAAGTTTGGCGGTCGAAACAGAAGTCTTTTTATCACAGGAAAAGAAATCAGCCCTCGAAAACTTAACCGGCAGAAAAATCTGACTTTCGGCCATTCACTCAAAAATGCTGCCAAACGGTTGCAAATGCTCCCCTGAGAGGTTTGGCGGTCGAAACAGAAGGCTTTTTATCACAGGAAAAGAAATCAGCCCTCGAAAACTTAACCGGAAGAAAAAGATTTTTTTGAAAAAATCCCTAAGCCCCGGGGTCACAATTTCATCAAAAATCTGACTTTCGGCCATTCACTCCAAAATGCTGCCAAACGGTTACAAATGCTCCCCTGAGAGGTTTGGCGGTCGAAACAGAAGGCTTTTTATCACAGGAAAAGAAATCAGCCCTCGAAAACTTAACCGGAAGAAAAAGATTTTTTTGAAAAAATCCCTAAGCCCCGGGGTCACAATTTCATCAAAAATCTGACTTTCGGCCATTCACTCAAAAATGCTGCCAAACGGTTGCAAATGCTCCCCTGAGAGGTTTGGCGGTCGAAACAGAAGGCTTTTTATCTCAAGAAAAGAAATCAGCCCTCGAAAACTTAACCGGCAGAAAAAGATTTTTTTGAAAAAATCCCTAAGCCCCGGGGTCACAATTTCATCAAAAATGTGACTTTCAGCCATTCACTCAAAAATGCTACCAAACGGTTGCAAATGCTCCCCTGAGAGGTTTGGCGGTCGAAACAGAAGTCTTTTTATCACAGGAAAAGAAATCAGCCCTCGAAAACTTAACCGGCAGAAAAATCTGACTTTCGGCCATTCACTCCAAAATGCTGCCAAACGGTTGCAAATGCTCCCCTGAGAGGTTTGGCGGTCGAAACAGAAGGCTTTTTATCACAGGAAAAGAAATCAGCCCTCGACAACTTAACCGGCAGAAAAAGATTTTTTTGAAAAAATCCCTAAGCCCCGGGGTCACAATTTCATCAAAAATCTGACTTTCGGCCATTCACTCAAAAATGCTGCCAAACGGTTGCAAATGCTCCCCTGAGAGGTTTGGCGGTCGAAACAGAAGGCTTTTTATCTCAAGAAAAGAAATCAGCCCTCGAAAACTTAACCGGCAGAAAAAGATTTTTTTGAAAAAATCCCTAAGCCCCGGGGTCACAATTTCATCAAAAATGTGACTTTCAGCCATTCACTCAAAAATGCTACCAAACGGTTGCAAATGCTCCCCTGAGAGGTTTGGCGGTCGAAACAGAAGTCTTTTTATCACAGGAAAAGAAATCAGCCCTCGAAAACTTAACCGGCAGAAAAATCTGACTTTCAGCCATTCACTCAAAAATGCTACCAAACGGTTGCAAATGCTCCCCTGAGAGGTTTGGCGGTCGAAACAGAAGTCTTTTTATCACAGGAAAAGAAATCAGCCCTCGAAAACTTAACCGGCAGAAAAATCTGACTTTCGGCCATTCACTCAAAAATGCTGCCAAACGGTTGCAAATGCTCCCCTGAGAGGTTTGGCGGTCGAAACAGAAGGCTTTTTATCTCAGGAAAAGAAATCAGCCCTCGACAACTTAACCGGCAGAAAAAGATTTTTTTGAAAAAAATCCCTAAGCCCCGGGGTCACAATTTCATCAAAAATGTGACTTTCAGCCATTCACTCAAAAATGCTACCAAACGGTTGCAAATGCTCCCCTGAGAGGTTTGGCGGTCGAAACAGAAGTCTTTTTATCACAGGAAAAGAAATCAGCCCTCGAAAACTTAACCGGCAGAAAAATCTGACTTTCGGCCATTCACTCAAAAATGCTACCAAACGGTTGCAAATGCTCCCCTGAGAGGTTTGGCGGTCGAAACAGAAGTCTTTTTATCACAGGAAAAGAAATCAGCCCTCGAAAACTTAACCGGCAGAAAAATCTGACTTTCGGCCATTCACTCAAAAATGCTACCAAACGGTTGCAAATGCTCCCCTGAGAAGTTTGGCGGTCGAAACAGAAGTCTTTTTATCACAGGAAAAGAAATCAGCCCTCGAAAACTTAACCGGCAGAAAAATCTGACTTTCGGCCATTCACTCAAAAATGCTGCCAAACGGTTGCAAATGCTCCCCTGAGAGGTTTGGCGGTCGAAACAGAAGGCTTTTTATCACAGGAAAAGAAATCAGCCCTCGAAAACTTAACCGGAAGAAAAAGATTTTTTTGAAAAAATCCCTAAGCCCCGGGGTCACAATTTCATCAAAAATCTGACTTTCGGCCATTCACTCAAAAATGCTGCCAAACGGTTACAAATGCTCCCCTGAGAGGTTTGGCGGTCGAAACAGAAGGCTTTTTATCTCAAGAAAAGAAATCAGCCCTCGAAAACTTAACCGGCAGAAAAATATTTTTTTGAAAAAATCCCTAAGCCCCGGGGTCACAATTTCATCAAAAATGTGACTTTCAGCCATTCACTCAAAAATGCTACCAAACGGTTGCAAATGCTCCCCTGAGAGGTTTGGCGGTCGAAACAGAAGTCTTTTTATCACAGGAAAAGAAATCAGCCCTCGAAAACTTAACCGTCAGAAAAATCTGACTTTCGGCCATTCACTCAAAAATGCTACCAAACGGTTGCAAATGCTCCCCTGAGAGGTTTGGCGGTCGAAACAGAAGGCCTTTTATCTCAGGAAAAGAAATCAGCCCTCAAAAACTTAACCGGAAGAAAAATATTTTTTTGAAAAAATCCCTAAGCCCCGGGGTCACAATTTCATCAAAAATCTGACTTTCGGCCATTCACTCCAAAATGCTGCCAAACGGTTGCAAATGCTCCCCTGAGAGGTTTGGCGGTCGAAACAGAAGGCTTTTTATCACAGGAAAAGAAATCAGCCCTCGACAACTTAACCGGCAGAAAAAGATTTTTTTGAAAAAATCCCTAAGCCCCGGGGTCACAATTTCATCAAAAATCTGACTTTCGGCCATTCACTCAAAAATGCTGCCAAACGGTTGCAAATGCTCCCCTGAGAGGTTTGGCGGTCGAAACAGAAGGCTTTTTATCTCAAGAAAAGAAATCAGCCCTCGAAAACTTAACCGGCAGAAAAAGATTTTTTTGAAAAAATCCCTAAGCCCCGGGGTCACAATTTCATCAAAAATGTGACTTTCAGCCATTCACTCAAAAATGCTACCAAACGGTTGCAAATGCTCCCCTGAGAGGTTTGGCGGTCGAAACAGAAGTCTTTTTATCACAGGAAAAGAAATCAGCCCTCGAAAACTTAACCGTCAGAAAAATCTGACTTTCGGCCATTCACTCAAAAATGCTACCAAACGGTTGCAAATGCTCCCCTGAGAGGTTTGGCGGTCGAAACAGAAGTCTTTTTATCACAGGAAAAGAAATCAGCCCTCGAAAACTTAACCGGCAGAAAAATCTGACTTTCGACAATTCACTCAAAAATGCTGCCAAACGGTTGCAAATGCTCCCCTGAGAGGTTTGGCGGTCGAAACAGAAGGCCTTTTATCTCAGGAAAAGAAATCAGCCCTCAAAAACTTAACCGGAAGAAAAATATTTTTTTGAAAAAATCCCTAAGCCCCGGGGTCACAATTTCATCAAAAATCTGACTTTCGGCCATTCACTCCAAAATGCTGCCAAACGGTTGCAAATGCTCCCCTGAGAGGTTTGGCGGTCGAAACAGAAGGCTTTTTATCACAGGAAAAGAAATCAGCCCTCGACAACTTAACCGGCAGAAAAAGATTTTTTTGAAAAAATCCCTAAGCCCTGGGGTCACAATTTCATAAAAAATCTGACTTTCGGCCATTCACTCCAAATTGGTGTCAAACGGTTGCAAATGCTCCCCTGAGAGGTTTGGCGGTCGAAACAGAAGGCTTTTCATCTTAGGAAAAGAAATCAGCCCTCGAAAACTTAACCGGCAGAAAAAGATTTTTTTGAAAAAATCCCTATGCCCCGGGGTCTCAATTTCATCAAAAATCTGACTTTCAGCCATTCACTCAAAAATGCTACCAAACGGTTGCAAATGCTCCCCTGAGAGGTTTGGCGGTCGAAACAGAAGCCTTTGTATCACAGGAAAAGAAATCAGCTCTCGAAAACTTAACCGGCAGAAAAATCTGACTTTCGGCCATTCACTCAAAAATGCTGCCAAACGGTTGCAAATGCTCCCCTGAGAGGTTTGGCGGTCGAAACAGAAGCCTTTGTATCACAGGAAAAGAAATCAGCTCTCGAAAACTTAACCGGCAGAAAAAGATTTTTTTGAAAAAATCCCTCATCCCCAGGGTCACAATTTCATCAAAAATCTGACTTACGGCCATTCACTCAAAAATGCTACCAAACGGTTGCAAATGCTCCCCTGAGGGGTTTGGCGGTCGAAATAGAAGTCTTTTTATCACAGGAAAAGAAATCAGCCCTCGAAAACTTAACCGGCAGAAAAATCTGACTTTCGGCCATTCACTCAAAAATGCTACCAAACGGTTGCAAATGCTCCCCTGAGAGGTTTGGCGGTCGAAACAGAAGTCTTTTTATCACAGGAAAAGAAATCAGCCTTCGAAAACTTAACCGGCAGAAAAATCTGACTTTCGGCCATTCACTCAAAAATGCTGCCAAACGGTTGAAAATGCTCCCCTGAGAGGTTTGGCGGTCAAAACAGAAGGCTTTTTATCTCAGGAAAAGAAATCAGCCCTCGACAACTTAACCGGCAGAAAAAGATTTTTTTGAAAAAATCCCTACGCCCCGGGGTCACAATTTCATAAAAAATCTGATTTTCGGCCATTCACTCCAAAAATGGTGCCAAACGGTTGCAAATGCTCCCCTGAGAGGTTTGGTGGTCGAAACAGAAGCCTTTGTATCACAGGAAAAGAAATCAGCCCTCGACAACTTAACGGGCAGAAAAAGATTTTTTTGAAAAAATCCCTAAGCCCCGAGGTCAAAATTTCATCAAAAATCTGACTTTCGGCCATTCACTCAAAAATGCTGCCAAACGGTTGCAAATGCTCCCCTGTGAGGTTTGGCGGTCAAAACAGAAGGCTTTTTATCACAGGAAAAGAAATCAGCCCTCGAAAACTTAACGGGCAGAAAAATATTTTTTTGAAAAAATCCCTAAGCCCCGGGGTCACAATTTCATCAAAAATCTGACTTTCGGCCATTCACACAAAAATGCTGCAAAACGGTTGCAAATGCTCCCCTGAGAGGTTTGGCGGTCTAAACAGAAGGCTTTTTATCTCAAGAAAAGAAATCAGCCCTCGACAACTTAACCGGCAGAAAAACATTTTTTTGAAAAAATCCCTAAGCCCCGGGGTCACAATTTCATCAAAAATCTGACTTTCGGCCATTCACTCCAAATTTGTGTCAAACGGTTGCAAATGCTCCCCTGAGAGGTTTGGCGGTCGAAACAGAAGGCTTTTCATCTTAGGAAAAGAAATCAGCCCTCGAAAACTTAACCGGCAGAAAAAGATTTTTTTGAAAAAATCCCTAAGCCCCGGGGTCACAATTTCATCAAAAATCTGACTTTCACCCATTCACTCAAAAATGCTACCAAACGGTTGCAAATGCTCCCCTGAGAGGTTTGGCGGTCGAAACAGAAGTCTTTTTATCACAGGAAAAGAAATCAGCCCTCGAAAACTTAACCGGCAGAAAAATCTGACTTTCGGCCATTCACTCAAAAATGCTGCCAAACGGTTGCAAATGCTCCCCTGAGAGGTTTGGCGGTCGAAACAGAAGCCTTTGTATCACAGGAAAAGAAATCAGCCCTCGAAAACTTAACCGGCAGAAAAAGATTTTTTTGAAAAAATCCCTAAGCCCCGGGGTCACAATTTCATCAAAAATCTGATTTTCGGCCATTCACTCCAAAAATGGTGCCAAACGGTTGCAAATGCTCCCCTGAGAGGTTTGGTGGTCGAAACAGAAGCCTTTGTATCACAGGAAAAGAAATCAGCCCTCGACAACTTAACGGGCAGAAAAAGATTTTTTTGAAAAAATCCCTAAGCCCCGGGGTCAAAATTTCATCAAAAATCTGACTTTCGGCCATTCACTCAAAAATGCTGCCAAACGGTTGCAAATGCTCCCCTGAGAGGTTTGGCGGTCAAAACAGAAGGCTTTTTATCACAGGAAAAGAAATCAGCTCTCGAAAACTTAACCGGCAGAAAAATCTGACTTTCGGCCATTCACTCAAAAATGCTGCCAAACGGTTGCAAATGCTCCCCTGAGAGGTTTGGCGGTCGAAACAGAAGGCTTTTTATCTCAGGAAATGACATCAGCCCTCGACAACTTAACGGGCAGAAAAAGATTTTTTTGAAAAAATCCCTAATCCCCAGTGTCACAATTTCATCAAAAATCTAACTTTCGGCCATTCACTCAAAAAAGGTGCCAAACGGTTGCAAATGCTCCCCTGAGAGGTTTGGCGGTCGAAACAGAAGGCTTTTTATCTCAGGAAAAGAAATCAGCCCTCGACAACTTAACCGGCAGAAAAATATTTTTTTGAAAAAATCCCTAAGCCCTGGGGTCACAATTTGATCAAAAATCTGACTTTCGGCCATTCACTCAAAAATGCTGCCAAACGGTTGCAAATGCTCCCCTGAGAGGTTTGGCGGTCGAAACAGAAGGCTTTTTATCACAGGAAAAGAAATCAGCCCTCAAAAACGTAACCGGCAGGAAAAGATTTTTTTGAAAAAATCCCTAAGTCCCGGGGTCACAATTTCATCAAAAATCTGACTTTCGGCCATTCACTCAAATATGCGGCCAAACGGGTGCAAATGCTCCCCTGAGAGGTTTGGCGGTCGAAACAGAAGTCTTTTTATCACAGGAAAAGAAATCAGCCCTCGAAAACTTAACCGGCAGAAAAATCTGACTTTCGGCCATTCACTCAAAAATGCTACCAAACGGTTGCAAATGCTCCCCTGAGAGGTTTGGCGGTCAAAACAGAAGTCTTTTTATCACAGGAAAAGAAATCAGCCCTGGAAAACTTAACCGGCAGAAAAATCTGACTTTCGGCCATTCACTCAAAAATGCTGCCAAACGGTTGCAAATGCTCCCCTGAGAGGTTTGGCGGTCGAAACAGAAGGCTTTATATCACAGGAAAAGAAATCAGCCCTCGAAAACTTATCCGGAAGAAAAAGATTTTTTTGAAAAAATCCCTAAGCCCCGGGGTCACAATTTCATCAAAAATCTGACTTTCGGCCATTCACTCCAAAATGCTGCCAAACGGTTGCAAATGCTCCCCTGAGAGGTTTGGCGGTCGAAACAGAAGTCTTTTTATCACAGGAAAAGAAATCAGCCCTCGAAAACTTAACCGGCAGAAAAATCTGACTTTCGGCCATTCACTCAAAAATGCTGCCAAACGGTTGCAATGCTCCCCTGAGAGGTTTGGCGGTCGAAACAGAAGGCTTTTCATCTTAGGAAAAGAAATCAGCCCTCGACAACTTAACCGGCAGAAAAAGATTTTTTTGAAAAAATCCCTAAGCCCCGGGGTCACAATTTCATCAAAAATCTGACTTTCGGCCATTCACTCAAAAATGCTGCCAAACGGTTGCAAATGCTCCCCTGAGAGGTTTGGCGGTCGAAACAGAAGGCTTTTTATCTCAAGAAAAGAAATCAGCCCTCGAAAACTTAACCGGCAGAAAAAGATTTTTTTGAAAAAATCCCTAAGCCCCGGGGTCACAATTTCATCAAAAATGTGACTTTCAGCCATTCACTCAAAAATGCTACCAAACGGTTGCAAATGCTCCCCTGAGAGGTTTGGCGGTCGAAACAGAAGTCTTTTTATCACAGGAAAAGAAATCAGCCCTCGAAAACTTAACCGTCAGAAAAATCTGACTTTCGGCCATTCACTCAAAAATGCTACCAAACGGTTGCAAATGCTCCCCTGAGAGGTTTGGCGGTCGAAACAGAAGTCTTTTTATCACAGGAAAAGAAATCAGCCCTCGAAAACTTAACCGGCAGAAAAATCTGACTTTCGACAATTCACTCAAAAATGCTGCCAAACGGTTGCAAATGCTCCCCTGAGAGGTTTGGCGGTCGAAACAGAAGGCCTTTTATCTCAGGAAAAGAAATCAGCCCTCAAAAACTTAACCGGAAGAAAAATATTTTTTTGAAAAAATCCCTAAGCCCCGGGGTCACAATTTCATCAAAAATCTGACTTTCGGCCATTCACTCCAAAATGCTGCCAAACGGTTGCAAATGCTCCCCTGAGAGGTTTGGCGGTCGAAACAGAAGGCTTTTTATCACAGGAAAAGAAATCAGCCCTCGACAACTTAACCGGCAGAAAAAGATTTTTTTGAAAAAATCCCTAAGCCCTGGGGTCACAATTTCATAAAAAATCTGACTTTCGGCCATTCACTCCAAATTGGTGTCAAACGGTTGCAAATGCTCCCCTGAGAGGTTTGGCGGTCGAAACAGAAGGCTTTTCATCTTAGGAAAAGAAATCAGCCCTCGAAAACTTAACCGGCAGAAAAAGATTTTTTTGAAAAAATCCCTATGCCCCGGGGTCTCAATTTCATCAAAAATCTGACTTTCAGCCATTCACTCAATAATGCTACCAAACGGTTGCAAATGCTCCCCTGAGAGGTTTGGCGGTCGAAACAGAAGCCTTTGTATCACAGGAAAAGAAATCAGCTCTCGAAAACTTAACCGGCAGAAAAATCTGACTTTCGGCCATTCACTCAAAAATGCTGCCAAACGGTTGCAAATGCTCCCCTGAGAGGTTTGGCGGTCGAAACAGAAGCCTTTGTATCACAGGAAAAGAAATCAGCTCTCGAAAACTTAACCGGCAGAAAAAGATTTTTTTGAAAAAATCCCTCATCCCCAGGGTCACAATTTCATCAAAAATCTGACTTACGGCCATTCACTCAAAAATGCTACCAAACGGTTGCAAATGCTCCCCTGAGGGGTTTGGCGGTCGAAATAGAAGTCTTTTTATCACAGGAAAAGAAATCAGCCCTCGAAAACTTAACCGGCAGAAAAATCTGACTTTCGGCCATTCACTCAAAAATGCTACCAAACGGTTGCAAATGCTCCCCTGAGAGGTTTGGCGGTCGAAACAGAAGTCTTTTTATCACAGGAAAAGAAATCAGCCTTCGAAAACTTAACCGGCAGAAAAATCTGACTTTCGGCCATTCACTCAAAAATGCTGCCAAACGGTTGCAAATGCTCCCCTGAGAGGTTTGGCGGTCAAAACAGAAGGCTTTTTATCTCAGGAAAAGAAATCAGCCCTCGACAACTTAACCGGCAGAAAAAGATTTTTTTGAAAAAATCCCTACGCCCCGGGGTCACAATTTCATCAAAAATCTGATTTTCGGCCATTCACTCCAAAAATGGTGCCAAACGGTTGCAAATGCTCCCCTGAGAGGTTTGGTGGTCGAAACAGAAGCCTTTGTATCACAGGAAAAGAAATCAGCCCTCGACAACTTAACGGGCAGAAAAAGATTTTTTTGAAAAAATCCCTAAGCCCCGAGGTCAAAATTTCATCAAAAATCTGACTTTCGGCCATTCACTCAAAAATGCTGCCAAACGGTTGCAAATGCTCCCCTGTGAGGTTTGGCGGTCAAAACAGAAGGCTTTTTATCACAGGAAAAGAAATCAGCCCTCGAAAACTTAACGGGCAGAAAAATATTTTTTTGAAAAAATCCCTAAGCCCCGGGGTCACAATTTCATCAAAAATCTGACTTTCGGCCATTCACACAAAAATGCTGCAAAACGGTTGCAAATGCTCCCCTGAGAGGTTTGGCGGTCTAAACAGAAGGCTTTTTATCTCAAGAAAAGAAATCAGCCCTCGACAACTTAACCGGCAGAAAAACATTTTTTTGAAAAAATCCCTAAGCCCCGGGGTCACAATTTCATCAAAAATCTGACTTTCGGCCATTCACTCCAAATTTGTGTCAAACGGTTGCAAATGCTCCCCTGAGAGGTTTGGCGGTCGAAACAGAAGGCTTTTCATCTTAGGAAAAGAAATCAGCCCTCGAAAACTTAACCGGCAGAAAAAGATTTTTTTGAAAAAATCCCTAAGCCCCGGGGTCACAATTTCATCAAAAATCTGAGTTTCGGCCATTCACTCAAAAATGCTGCCAAACGGTTGCAAATGCTCCCCTGAGAGGTTTGGCGGTCGAAACAGAAGTCTTTTTATCACAGGAAAAGAAATCAGCCCTCGAAAACTTAACCGGCAGAAAAATCTGACTTTCGGCCATTCACTCAAAAATGCTGCCAAACGGTTGCAAATGCTCCCCTGAGAGGTTTGGCGGTCGAAACAGAAGCCTTTGTATCACAGGAAAAGAAATCAGCCCTCGAAAACTTAACCGGCAGAAAAAGATTTTTTTGAAAAAATCCCTAAGCCCCGGGGTCACAATTTCATCAAAAATCTGATTTTCGGCCATTCACTCCAAAAATGGTGCCAAACGGTTGCAAATGCTCCCCTGAGAGGTTTGGTGGTCGAAACAGAAGCCTTTGTATCACAGGAAAAGAAATCAGCCCTCGACAACTTAACGGGCAGAAAAAGATTTTTTTGAAAAAATCCCTAAGCCCCGGGGTCAAAATTTCATCAAAAATCTGACTTTCGGCCATTCACTCAAAAATGCTGCCAAACGGTTGCAAATGCTCCCCTGAGAGGTTTGGCGGTCAAAACAGAAGGCTTTTTATCACAGGAAAAGAAATCAGCTCTCGAAAACTTAACCGGCAGAAAAATCTGACTTTCGGCCATTCACTCAAAAATGCTGCCAAACGGTTGCAAATGCTCCCCTGAGAGGTTTGGCGGTCGAAACAGAAGGCTTTTTATCTCAGGAAATGACATCAGCCCTCGACAACTTAACGGGCAGAAAAAGATTTTTTTGAAAAAATCCCTAATCCCCAGTGTCACAATTTCATCAAAAATCTAACTTTCGGCCATTCACTCAAAAAAGGTGCCAAACGGTTGCAAATGCTCCCCTGAGAGGTTTGGCGGTCGAAACAGAAGGCTTTTTATCTCAGGAAAAGAAATCAGCCCTCGACAACTTAACCGGCAGAAAAATATTTTTTTGAAAAAATCCCTAAGCCCCGGGGTCACAATTTGATCAAAAATCTGACTTTCGGCCATTCACTCAAAAATGCTGCCAAACGGTTGCAAATGCTCCCCTGAGAGGTTTGGCGGTCGAAACAGAAGGCTTTTTATCACAGGAAAAGAAATCAGCCCTCAAAAACGTAACCGGCAGGAAAAGATTTTTTTGAAAAAATCCCTAAGTCCCGGGGTCACAATTTCATCAAAAATCTGACTTTCGGCCATTCACTCAAATATGCGGCCAAACGGGTGCAAATGCTCCCCTGAGAGGTTTGGCGGTCGAAACAGAAGTCTTTTTATCACAGGAAAAGAAATCAGCCCTCGAAAACTTAACCGGCAGAAAAATCTGACTTTCGGCCATTCACTCAAAAATGCTACCAAACGGTTGCAAATGCTCCCCTGAGAGGTTTGGCGGTCAAAACAGAAGTCTTTTTATCACAGGAAAAGAAATCAGCCCTGGAAAACTTAACCGGCAGAAAAATCTGACTTTCGGCCATTCACTCAAAAATGCTGCCAAACGGTTGCAAATGCTCCCCTGAGAGGTTTGGCGGTCGAAACAGAAGGCTTTATATCACAGGAAAAGAAATCAGCCCTCGAAAACTTATCCGGAAGAAAAAGATTTTTTTGAAAAAATCCCTAAGCCCCGGGGTCACAATTTCATCAAAAATCTGACTTTCGGCCATTCACTCCAAAATGCTGCCAAACGGTTGCAAATGCTCCCCTGAGAGGTTTGGCGGTCGAAACAGAAGTCTTTTTATCACAGGAAAAGAAATCAGCCCTCGAAAACTTAACCGGCAGAAAAATCTGACTTTCGGCCATTCACTCAAAAATGCTGCCAAACGGTTGCAATGCTCCCCTGAGAGGTTTGGCGGTCGAAACAGAAGGCTTTTCATCTTAGGAAAAGAAATCAGCCCTCGACAACTTAACGGGCAGAAAAAGATTTTTTTGAAAAAATCCCTAAGCCCCGGGGTCACAATTTCATGAAAAACATGACTTTCGGCCATTCACTCAAAAATGCGGCCAAACTGGTGCAAATGCTCCCCTGAGAGGTTTGGCGGTCGAAACAGAAGGCTTTTTATAACAGGAAAAGAAATCAGCCCTCAAAAACTTAACCGGCAGAAAAAGATTTTTTTGAAAAAATCCCTAAGTCCCGGGGTCACAATTTCATCAAACATCTGACTTTCGGCCATTCACTCAAATATGCGGCCAAACGGGTGCAAATGCTCCCCTGAGAGGTTTGGCGGTCGAAACAGAAGTCTTTTTATCACAGGAAAAGAAATCAGCCCTCGACAACTTAACGGGCAGAAAAAGATTTTTTTGAAAAAATCCCTAAGCCCCGGGGTCACAATTTCATCAAAAATCTGACTTTCGGCCATTCACTCAAAAATGCTGCCAAACGGTTGCAAATGCTCCCCTGAGAGGTTTGGCGGTCGAAACAGAAGGCTTTTTATCACAGGAAAAGAAATCAGCCCTCGACAACTTAACGGGCGGAAAAAGATTTTTTTGAAAAAATCCCTAAGCCCCGGGGTCACAATTTCATCAAAAATCTGACTTTCGGCCATTCACTCAAAAATGCTGCCAAACGGTTGCAAATGCTCCCCTGAGAGGTTTGGCGGTCGAAACAGAAGGCTTTTTATCTCAGGAAAAGAAATCAGCCCTCGAAAACTTAACCGGCAGAAAAAGATTTTTTTGAAAAAATCCCTAAGCCCCGGGGTCACAATTTCATCAAAAATCTGATTTTCGGCCATTCACTCCAAAAATGGTGCCAAACGGTTGCAACTGCTCCCCTGAGAGGTTTGGTGGTCGAAACAGAAGCCTTTGTATCACAGGAAAAGAAATCAGCCCTCGACAACTTAACGGGCAGAAAAAGATTTTTTTGAAAAAATCCCTAAGCCCCGGGGTCAAAATTTCATCAAAAATCTGACTTTCGGCCATTCACTCAAAAATGCTGCCAAACGGTTGCAAATGCTCCCCTGAGAGGTTTGGCGGTCAAAACAGAAGGCTTTTTATCACAGGAAAAGAAATCAGCTCTCGAAAACTTAACCGGCAGAAAAATCTGACTTTCGGCCATTCACTCAAAAATGCTGCCAAACGGTTGCAAATGCTCCCCTGAGAGGTTTGGCGGTCGAAACAGAAGGCTTTTTATCTCAGGAAATGACATCAGCCCTCGACAACTTAACGGGCAGAAAAAGATTTTTTTGAAAAAATCCCTAATCCCCAGTGTCACAATTTCATCAAAAATCTAACTTTCGGCCATTCACTCAAAAATGGTGCCAAACGGTTGCAAATGCTCCCCTGAGAGGTTTGGCGGTCGAAACAGAAGGCTTTTTATCTCAGGAAAAGAAATCAGCCCTCGACAACTTAACCGGCAGAAAAATATTTTTTTGAAAAAATCCCTAAGCCCCGGGGTCACAATTTGATCAAAAATCTGACTTTCGGCCATTCACTCAAAAATGCTGCCAAACGGTTGCAAATGCTCCCCTGAGAGGTTTGGCGGTCGAAACAGAAGGCTTTTTATCACAGGAAAAGAAATCAGCCCTCAAAAACGTAACCGGCAGGAAAAGATTTTTTTGAAAAAATCCCTAAGTTCCGGGGGTCACAATTTCATCAAAAATCTGACTTTCGGCCATTCACTCAAATATGCGGCCAAACGGGTGCAAATGCTCCCCTGAGAGGTTTGGCGGTCGAAACAGAAGTCTTTTTATCACAGGAAAAGAAATCAGCCCTCGAAAACTTAACCGGCAGAAAAATCTGACTTTCGGCCATTCACTCAAAAATGCTACCAAACGGTTGCAAATGCTCCCCTGAGAGGTTTGGCGGTCAAAACATAAGTCTTTTTATCACAGGAAAAGAAATCAGCCCTCGAAAACTTAACCGGCAGAAAAATCTCACTTTCGGCCATTCACTCAAAAATGCTGCCAAACGGTTGCAAATGCTCCCCTGAGAGGTTTGGCGGTCGAAACAGAAGGCTTTTTATCACAGGAAAAGAAATCAGCCCTCGAAAACTTAACCGGCAGAAAAATCTGACTTTCGGCCATTCACTCAAAAATGCTGCCAAACGGTTGCAAATGCTCCCCTGAGAGGTTTGGCGGTCGAAACAGAAGGCTTTTCATCTTAGGAAAAGAAATCAGCCCTCGACAACTTAACGGGCAGAAAAAGATTTTTTTGAAAAAATCCCTAAGCCCCGGGGTCACAATTTCATGAAAAACATGACTTTCGGCCATTCACTCAAAAATGCGGCCAAACTGGTGCAAATGCTCCCCTGAGAGGTTTGGCGGTCGAAACAGAAGGCTTTTTATAACAGGAAAAGAAATCAGCCCTCGAAAACTTAACGGGCAGAAAAATATTTTTTTGAAAAAATCCCTAAGCCCCGGGGTCACAATTTGATCAAAAATCTGACTTTCGGCCATTCACTCAAAAATGCTGCCAAACGGTTGCAAATGCTCCCCTGAGAGGTTTGGCGGTCGAAACAGAAGGCTTTTTATCACAGGAAAAGAAATCAGCCCTCAAAAACGTAACCGGCAGGAAAAGATTTTTTTGAAAAAATCCCTAAGTTCCGGGGGTCACAATTTCATCAAAAATCTGACTTTCGGCCATTCACTCAAATATGCGGCCAAACGGGTGCAAATGCTCCCCTGAGAGGTTTGGCGGTCGAAACAGAAGTCTTTTTATCACAGGAAAAGAAATCAGCCCTCGAAAACTTAACCGGCAGAAAAATCTGACTTTCGGCCATTCACTCAAAAATGCTACCAAACGGTTGCAAATGCTCCCCTGAGAGGTTTGGCGGTCAAAACAGAAGTCTTTTTATCACAGGAAAAGAAATCAGCCCTCGAAAACTTAACCGGCAGAAAAATCTCACTTTCGGCCATTCACTCAAAAATGCTGCCAAACGGTTGCAAATGCTCCCCTGAGAGGTTTGGCGGTCGAAACAGAAGGCTTTTTATCACAGGAAAAGAAATCAGCCCTCGAAAACTTATCCGGAAGAAAAAGATTTTTTTGAAAAAATCCCTAAGCCCCGGGGTCACAATTTCATCAAAAATCTGACTTTCGGCCATTCACTCCAAAATGCTGCCAAACGGTTGCAAATGCTCCCCTGAGAGGTTTGGCGGTCGAAACAGAAGTCTTTTTATCACAGGAAAAGAAATCAGCCCTCGAAAACTTAACCGGCAGAAAAATCTGACTTTCGGCCATTCACTCAAAAATGCTGCCAAACGGTTGCAAATGCTCCCCTGAGAGGTTTGGCGGTCGAAACAGAAGGCTTTTCATCTTAGGAAAAGAAATCAGCCCTCGACAACTTAACGGGCAGAAAAAGATTTTTTTGAAAAAATCCCTAAGCCCCGGGGTCACAATTTCATGAAAAACATGACTTTCGGCCATTCACTCAAAAATGCGGCCAAACTGGTGCAAATGCTCCCCTGAGAGGTTTGGCGGTCGAAACAGAAGGCTTTTTATAACAGGAAAAGAAATCAGCCCTCAAAAACTTAACCGGCAGAAAAAGATTTTTTTGAAAAAATCCCTAAGTCCCGGGGTCACAATTTCATCAAACATCTGACTTTCGGCCATTCACTCAAATATGCGGCCAAACGGGTGCAAATGCTCCCCTGAGAGGTTTGGCGGTCGAAACAGAAGGCTTTTTATCACAGGAAAAGAAATCAGCCCTCGACAACTTAACGGGCAGAAAAAGATTTTTTTGAAAAAATCCCTAAGCCCCGGGGTCACAATTTCATCAAAAATCTGAGTTTCGGCCATTCACTCAAAAATGCTGCCAAACGGTTGCAAATGCTCCCCTGAGAGGTTTGGCGGTCGAAACAGAAGTCTTTTTATCACAGGAAAAGAAATCAGCCCTCGACAACTTAACGGGCAGAAAAAGATTTTTTTGAAAAAATCCCTAAGCCCCGGGGTCACAATTTCATCAAAAATCTGACTTTCGGCCATTCACTCAAAAATGCTGCCAAACGGTTGCAAATGCTCCCCTGAGAGGTTTGGCGGTCGAAACAGAAGGCTTTTTATCACAGGAAAAGAAATCAGCCCTCGACAACTTAACGGGCGGAAAAAGATTTTTTTGAAAAAATCCCTAAGCCCCGGGGTCACAATTTCATCAAAAATCTGACTTTCGGCCATTCACTCAAAAATGCTGCCAAACGGTTGCAAATGCTCCCCTGAGAGGTTTGGCGGTCGAAACAGAAGGCTTTTTATCACAGAAAAAGAAATCAGCCCTCGACAACTTAACGGGCGGAAAAAGATTTTTTTGAAAAAATCCCTAAGCCCCGGGGTCACAATTTCATCAATAATCTGACTTTCGGCCATTCACTCAAAAATGCTGCCAAACGGTTGCAAATGCTCCCCTGAGAAGTTTGGAGGTCGAAACAGAAGGCTTTTTATCACAGGAAAATAAATCAGCCCTCGAAAACTTAACGGGCAGAAAAAGATTTTTTTGAAAAAATCCCTAAGCCCCGGGGTCACAATTTCATCAAAAATCTAACTTTCGGCCATTCACTCAAAAATGCTGCCAAACGGTTGCAAATGCTCCCCTGAGAGGTTTGGCGGTCGAAACAGAAGGCTTTTTATCACAGGAAAAGAAATCAGCCCTCGACAACTTAACGGGCAGAAAAAGATTTTTTTTGAAAAAATCCCTAAGCCCCGAGGTCACAATTTCATCAAAAATCTGACTTTCGGCCATTCACTCAAAAATGCTTCCAAACGGTTGCAAATGCTCCCCTGAGAGGTTTGGCGGTCGAAACAGAAGTCTTTTTATCACAGGAAAAGAAATCAGCCCTCGACAACTTAACGGGCGGAAAAAGATTTTTTTGAAAAAATCCCTAAGCCCCGGGGTCACAATTTCATCAAAAATCTGACTTTCGGCCATTCACTCAAAAATGCTGCCAAACGGTTGCAAATGCTCCCCTGAGAAGTTTGGAGGTCGAAACAGAAGGCTTTTTATCACAGAAAAAGAAATCAGCCCTCGACAACTTAACGGGCGGAAAAAGATTTTTTTGAAAACATCCCTAAGCCCCGGGGTCACAATTTCATCAATAATCTGACTTTCGGCCGTTCACTCAAAAATGCTGCCAAACGGTTGCAAATGCTCCCCTGAGAAGTTTGGAGGTCGAAACAGAAGGCTTTTTATCACAGGAAAATAAATCAGCCCTCGAAAACTTAACGGGCAGAAAAAGATTTTTTTTTGAAAAAATCCCTAAGCCCCGGGGTCACAATTTCATCAAAAATCTAACTTTCGGCCATTCACTCAAAAATGCTGCCTAACGGTTTCTGAGAGGTTTGACGGTCGAAACAGAAGGCTTTTCATCTTAGGAAAAGAAATCAGCCCTCGACAACTTAACGGGCAGAAAAAGATTTTTTTGAAAAAATCCCTAAGCCCCGGGGTCACAATTTCATCAAAAATCTGACTTTCGGCCATTCACTCAAAAATGCTGCCAAACGGTTGCAAATGCTCCCCTGAGAGGTTTGGCGGTCAAAACAGAAGGCTTTTTATCAGAGGAAAAGAAATCAGCCCTCCAAAACTTAACCGGCAGAAAAATCTGACTTTCGGCCATTTATTCAAAAATGCTGCCAAACGGTTGCAAATGCTCCACTGAGAGGTTTGGCGGTCGAAACAGAAGGCTTTTTATCTCAGGAAATGACATCAGCCCTCGACAACTTAACGGGCAGAAAAAGATTTTTTTGAAAAAATCCCTAACCCCCGGGGTCACAATTTCATCAAAAATCTGACTTTCGGCCATTCACTCCAAAATGGTGCCAAACGGTTGCAAATGCTCCCCTGAGAGGTTTGGCGGTCGAAACAGAAGGCTTTTTATCTCGGGAGAAGAAATCAGCCCTCGACAACTTAACCGGCAGAAAAATATTTTTTTGAAAAAATCCCTAAGCCCCGGGGTCACATTTTGATCAAAAATCTGACTTTCGGCCATTCGCTCAAAAATGCTGCCAAACGGTTGCAAATGCTCCCCTGAGAGGTTTGGCGGTCGAAACAGAAGGCTTTTCATCTTAGCAAAAGAAATCAGCCCTCGAAAACTTAACGGGCAGAAAAAGATTTTTTTGAAAAAATCCCTAAGCCCCGGGGTCCCAATTTCATAAAAAATCTGACTTTCGGCCATTCACTCAAAAATGCGGCCAAACGGGTGCAAATGCTCCCCTGAGAGGTTTGGCGGTCGAAACAGAAGGCTTTTTATCACAGGAAAAGAAAGCAGCCCTCAAAAACATAACCGGCAGAAAAAGATTTTTTTGAAAAAATCCCTAAGTCCCGGGGTCACAATTTCATCAAATATCTGACTTTCGGCCATTCACTCAAAAATGCGGCCAAACGGGTGCAAATGCTCCCCTGAGAGGTTTGGCGGTCGAAACAGAAGTCTTTTTATCACAGGAAAAGAAATCAGCCCTCGACAACTTAACGGGCAGAAAAAGATTTTTTTGAAACAATCCCTAAGCCCCGGGGTCACAATTTCATCAAAAATCTGACTTTCGGCTATTCACTCAAAAATGCTTCCAAACGGTTGCAAATGCTCCCCTGAGAGGTTTGGCGGTCGAAACAGAAGGCTTTTTATCACAGGAAAAGAAATCAGCCCTCGAAAACTTAACCGGCAGAAAAAGGTTATTTTGAAAAAATCCCTAAGTCCCGGGGTCACAATTTCAACAAAAATCTGACTTTCGGCCATTCACTCAAAAATGCGGCCAAACGGGTGCAAATGCTCCCCTGAGAGGTTTGGCGGTCGAAACAGAAGGCTTTTTATCACAGGAAAAGAAATCATCCCTCGACAACTTAACGGGCAGAAAAAGATTTTTTTGAAAAAATCCCTAAGCCCCGGGGTCACAATTTCATCAAAAATCTAACTTTCGGCCATTCACTCAAAAATGCTGCCAAACGGTTGCAAATGCTCCCCTGAGAGGTTTAGCGGTCGAAACAGAAGGCTTTTTATCACAGGAAAAGAAATCAGCCCTCGACAACTTAACGGGCGGAAAAAGATTTTTTTGAAAAAATCCCTAAGCCCTGGGGTCACAATTTCATCAAAAATCTGACTTTCGGCCATTCACTCAAAAATGCTGCCAAACGGTTGCAAATGCTCCCCTGAGAAGTTTGGAGGTCGAAACAGAAGGCTTTTTATCACAGGAAAAGAAATCAGCCCTCGACAACTTAACGGGCGGAAAAAGATTTTTTTGAAAAAATCCCTAAGCCCCGGGGTCACAATTTCATCAAAAATCTGACTTTCGGCCATTCACTCAAAAATGCTGCCAAACGGTTTCAAATGCTCCCCTGAGAGGTTTGGCGGTCGAAACAGAAGGCTTTTTATCACAGGAAAAGAAATCAGCCCTCGAAAACTTACCCGGAAGAAAAAGATTTCTTTGAAAAAATCCCTAAGCCCCGGCGTCACAATTTCATCAAAAACATGACTTTCGGCCATTCACTCAAAAATGCTGCCAAACGGTTGCAAATGCTCCCCTGAGAGGTTTGGCGGTCGAAACAGAAGGCTTTTTATCACAGGAAAAGAAATCAGCCCTCGAAAACTTAACCGGCAGAAAAAGATTTTTTTGAAAAAATCCCTAAGCCCCGGGGTCACAATTTCATCAAAAATCTGACTTTCGGCCATTCACTCAAAAATGCGGCCAAACGAGTGCAAAAGCTCCACTGAGAGGTTTGGCGGTTGAAACAGAAGGCTTTTTATCACAGGAAAAGAAATCAGCCCTCAAAAACTTAACCGGCATAAAAAGATTTTTTTGAAAAAATCCCTAAGCCCCGGGGTCACAATTTCATCAAACATCTGACTTTCGGCCATTCACTCAAAAATGCGGCCAAACGGGTGCAAATACTCCCCTGAGACGTTTGGCGGTCGAAACAGAAGGCTTTTCATCTTAGGAAAAGAAATCAGCCCTCGACAACTTAACGGGCAGAAAAATATTTTTTTGAAAAAATCCCTAAGCCCCGGGGTCACAATTTCATCAAAAACATGACTTTCGGCCATTCACTCAAAAATGCTGCCAATCGGTTGCAAATGCTCCCCTGAGAGGTTTGGCGGTCGAAACAGAAGGCTTTTTATCACAGGAAAAGAAATCAGCCCTCGAAAACTTAACCGGCAGAAAAAGATTTTTTTGAAAAAATCCCTAAGCCCCGGGGTCACAATTTGATCAAAAATATGACTTTCGGCCATTCACTCAAAAATGCGGCCAAACGAGTGCAAATGCTCCACTGAGATGTTTGGCGGTTGAAACAGAAGGCTTTTTATCACAGGAAAAGAAATCAGCCCTCGAAAACTTAACGGGCAGAAAAAGATTTTTTTGAAAAAATCCCTAAGCCCCGGGGTCACAATTTCATCAAAAATCTGACTTTTGGCCATTCACTCAAAAATGCTGCCAAACGGTTGCAAATGCTCCCCTGAGAGGTTTGGCGCTCGAAACAGAAGGCTTTTTATCTCAGGAAAAGAAATCAGCCCTCGACAACTTAACCGGCAGAAAAAGATTTTTTTGAAAAAATCCCTAAGCCCCGGGGTCACAATTTCATAAAAAATCTGACTTTCGGCCATTCACTCAAAAATGCTGCCAAACGGTTGCAAATGCTCCCCTGAGAGGTTTGGCGGTCGAAACAGAAGGCTTTTCATCTCAGGAAAAGAAATCAGCCCTCGAAAACTTAACGGGCAGGAAAAGATTTTTTTGAAAAAATCCCTAAGCCCCGGGGTCACAATTTGATCAAAAATCTGACTTTCGGCCATTCACTCAAAAATGCGGCCAAACGAGTGCAAATGCTCCACTGAGATGTTTGGCGGTTGAAACAGAAGGCTTTTTATCACAGGAAAAGAAATCAGCCCTCAAAAACTTAACCGGCAGAAAAAGATTTTTTTGAAAAAATCCCTAAGCCCCGGGGTCACAATTTCATCAAACATCTGACTTTCGGCCATTCACTCAAAAATGCTGCCAAACGGTTGCAAATGCTCCCCTGAGAAGTTTGGAGGTCGAAACAGAAGGCTTTTTATCACAGGAAAAGAAATCAGCCCTCGACAACTTAACGGGCAGAAAAAGATTTTTTTGAAAAAATCCCTAAGCCCCGGGGTCACAATTTCATCAAAAATCTGACTTTCGGCCATTCACTCCAAAATGCTGCCAAACGGTTGCAAATGCTCCCCTGAGAGGTTTGGCGGTCGAAACAGAAGGCTTTTTATCTCAGGAAAAGAAATCAGCCCTCGACAACTTAACGGGCTGAAAAAGATTTTTTTGAAAAAATCCCTAAGCCCCGGGGTCACAATTTCATCAAAAATCTGACTTTCGGCCATTCACTCCAAAATGCGGCCAAACGGTTGCAAATGCTCCCCTGAGAGGTTTGGCGGTCGAAACAGAAGGCTTTTTATCACAGTAAAAGAAATCAGCCCTCGAAAACTTAACGGGCAGAAAAAGATTTTTTTGAAAAAATCCCTAAGCCCCGGGGTCACAATTTCATCAAAAATCTGACTTTCGGCCATTCACTCAAAAATGCTGCCAAACGGTTGCAAATGCTCCCCTGAGAGGTTTGGCGGTCGAAACAGTAGACTTTTCATCTTAGCAAAAGAAATCAGCCCTCGAAAACTTAACGGGCAGAAAAATATTTTTTTGAAAAAATCCCTAAGCCCCGGGGTCACAATTTCATCAAAAATCTGACTTTCAGCCATTCACTCAAAAATGCTGCCAAACGGTTGCAAATGCTCCCCTGAGAGGTTTGGCGGTCGAAACAGAAGCCTTTGCATCACAGGAAAAGAAATCAGCCCTCGACAACTTAACTGGCAGAAAAACATTTTTTAGAAAAAATCCCTAAGCCCCGGGGTCACAATTTCATCAAAAATCTGACTTTCGGCCATTCACTCAAAAATGCTGCCAAACGGTTGCAAATAAGCCCCTGAGAGGTTTGGCGGTCGAAACAGAAGCCTTTGTATCACAGGAAAAGAAATCGGCCCTCGACAACTTAACCGGCAGAAAAAGATTTTTTTGAAAAAATCCCTAAGCCCCGGGGGCACAATTTCATAAAAAATCTGACTTTCGGCCATTCACTCCAAATTGGTGCCAAACGGTTGCAAATGCTCCCCTGAGAGGTTTGGCGGTCGAAACAGAAGGCTTTTCATCTTAGGAAAAGAAATCAGCCCTCGAAAACTTAACCGGCAGAAAAAGATTTTTTTGGAAAAATCCCTAAGCCCCGGGGTCACAATTTCATCAAAAATCTGACTTTCAGCCATTCACTCAAAAATGCTACCAAACGGTTGCAAATGCTCCCCTGAGAGGTTTGGCGGTCGAAACAGAAGGCTCTTTACCTCAGGAAAAGAAATCTGCCCTCGACAACTTAACCGGCAGAGAAAGATTTTTTTGAAAAAATCCCTAAGCCCCGGGGTCACAATTTCATCAAAAATCTGACTTTCGGCCATTCACTCAAAAATGCGGCCAAACGAGTGCAAATGCTCCACTGAGAGGTTTGGCGGTCGAAACAGAAGGCTTTTTATCACAGGAAAAGAAATCAGCCCTCGACAACTTAACGGGCGGAAAAAGATTTTTTTGAAAAAATCCCTAAGCCCCGGGGTCACAATTTCATCAATAATCTGACTTTCGGCCATTCACTCAAAAATGCTGCCAAACGGTTTCAAATGCTCCCCTGAGAGGTTTGGCGGTCGAAACAGAAGGCTTTTTATCACAGGAAAAGAAATCAGCCCTCGAAAACTTACCCGGAAGAAAAAGAATTTTTTGAAAAAATCCCTAAGCCCGGGGGTCACAATTTCATCAAAAATCTGACTTTCGGCCATTCACTCAAAAATGATGCCAAACGGTTGCAAATGCTCCCCTGAGAGGTTTGGCGGTCGAAACAGAAGGCTTTGTATCACAGGAAAAGAAATCAGCCCTTGAAAACTTTACTGGCAGAAAAAGATTTTTTTGAAAAAATCCCTAAGCCCCTGGGTCACAATTTCATCAAAAATCTGATTTTCGGCCATTCACTCAAAAATGCTGCCAAACGGTTGCAAATGCTCCCCTGAGAGGTTTGGCGGTCGAAACAGAAGGCTTTTCATCTTAGCAAAAGAAATCAGCCCTCGAAAACTTAACGGGCAGAAAAATATTTTTTTGAAAAAATCCCTAAGCCCCAGGGTCACAATTTCATCAAAAATCTGACTTTCGGCCATTCACTCCAAAATGCTGCCAAACGGTTGCAAATGCTCCCCTGAGAGGTTTGGCGGTCGAAACAAAAGGCTTTTTATCACAGGAAAAGAAATCAGCCCTCGAAAACTTAACCGGAAGAAAAAGATTTTTTTTAAAAAATCCCTAAGCCCCGGGGTCACAATTTCATCAAAAATCTGACTTTCGGTCATTCTCTCAAAAATGCTGCCAAAAGGTTGCAAATGCTCCCCTGAGAGGTTTGGCGTTCGAAACAGAAGCCTTTTTATCACAGGAAAAGAAATCAGCCCTTGAAAACTTAACAGGCAGAAAAAGATTTTTTTGAAAAAATCCCTAAGCCCCAGGGTCACAATTTCATCAAAAATCTAACTTTCAGCCATTCACTCAAAAATGCTGCCAAACGGTTGCAAATGCTCCCCTGAGAGGTTTGGCGGTCGAAACAGAAGGCTTTTTATCACAGGAAAAGAAATCAGCCCTCGAAAACTTAACCGGCAGAAAAAGCTTTTTTTGAAAAAATCCCTAAGCCCCGGGGTCACAATTTCATCAAAAATCTGACTTTCGGCCATTCACTCAAAAATGCTGCCAAACGGTTGCAAATGCTCCCCTGAGAGGTTTGGCGGTTGAAACAGAAGCCTTTGTATCACAGGAAAAGAAATCAGCCCTCGACAACTTAACCGGCAGAAAAGGATTTTTTTGAAAAAATCCCTAAGCCCCGGGGTCACAATTTCATCAATAATCTGACTTTCGGCCATTCACTCCAAAATGGTGTCAAACGGTTGCAAATGCTCCCCAGAGAGGTTTGGCGGTCGAAACAGAAGGCTTTTTATCACAGGAAAAGAAATCAGCCCTTGAAAACTTAACCGGCAGAAAAAGATTTTTTTGAAAAAAACCCTAAGCCCCTGGGTCACAATTTCATCAAAAATCTGATTTTCGGCCATTCACTCAAAAATGCTGCCAAACGGTTGCAAATGCTCCCCTGAGAGGTTTGGCGGTCGAAACAGAAGGCTTTTCATCTTAGCAAAAGAAATCAGCCCTCAAAAACTTAACGGGCAGAAAAATATTTCTTTGAAAAAATCCCTAAGCCCCGGGGTCACAATTTCATCAAAAATCTGACTTTCGTCCATTCACTCAAAAATGCTGCCAAACGGTTGCAAATGCTCCCCTGAGAGGTTTGGTGGTCGAAGCAGAAGGCTTTGTATCACAGGAAAAGAAATCAGCCCTCGACAACTTAACCGGCAGAAAAAGATTTTTTTGAAAAAATCCCTAAGCCCCGGGTTCACAATTTCATCAAAAATCTGACTTTCAGCCATTCACTCAAAAATGCGGCCAAACGAGTGCAAATGCTCCACTGAGGGATTTGGCGGTTGAAACAGAAGGCTTTTTATCACAGGAAAAGAAATCAGCCCTCAAAAACTTAACCGGCAGAAAAAGATTTTTTTGAAAAAATCCCTAAGCCCCGGGGTCACAATTTCATCAAACATCTGACTTTCGGCCATTCACTGAAAAATGCTGCCAAACGGTTGCAAATGCTCCCCTGAGAGGTTTGGCGGTCGAAACAGAAGTCTTTTTATCACAGGAAAAGAAATCAGCCCTCGAAAACTTAACGGGCAGAAAAAGATTTTTTTGAAAAAATCCCTAAGCCCCGGGGTCACAATTTCATCAAAAATCTGACTTTCGGCCATTCACTCAAAAATGCTGCCAAACGGTTGCAAATAAGCCCCTGAGAGGTTTGGCGGTCGAAACAGAAGGCTTTTTATCACAGGAAAAGAAATCAGCCCTCAAAAACTTAACCGGCAGAAAAAGATTTTTTTGAAAAAATCCCTAAGCCCCGGGGTCACAATTTCATCAAAAATCTGACTTTCGGCCATTCACTCAAAAATGATGCCAAACGGTTGCAAATGCTCCCCTGAGAGGTTTGGCGGTCGAAACAGAAGGCTTTGTATCACAGGAAAAGAAATCAGCCCTTGAAAACTTTACTGGCAGAAAAAGATTTTTTTGAAAAAATCCCTAAGCCCCTGGGTCACAATTTCATCAAAAATCTGATTTTCGGCCATTCACTCAAAAATGCTGCCAAACGGTTGCAAATGCTCCCCTGAGAGGTTTGGCGGTCGAAACAGAAGGCTTTTCATCTTAGCAAAAGAAATCAGCCCTCGAAAACTTAACGGGCAGAAAAATATTTTTTTGAAAAAATCCCTAAGCCCCGGGGTCACAATTTCATCAAAAATCTGACTTTCGGCCATTCACTCCAAAATGCTGCCAAACGGTTGCAAATGCTCCCCTGAGAGGTTTGGCGGTCGAAACAGAAGGCTTTTTATCACAGGAAAAGAAATCAGCCCTCGAAAACTTAACCGGAAGAAAAAGATTTTTTTTAAAAAATCCCTAAGCCCCGGGGTCACAATTTCATCAAAAATCTGACTTTCGGTCATTCTCTCAAAAATGCTGCCAAAAGGTTGCAAATGCTCCCCTGAGAGGTTTGGCGTTCGAAACAGAAGCCTTTTTATCACAGGAAAAGAAATCAGCCCTTGAAAACTTAACAGGCAGAAAAAGATTTTTTTGAAAAAATCCCTAAGCCCCAGGGTCACAATTTCATCAAAAATCTAACTTTCAGCCATTCACTCAAAAATGCTGCCAAACGGTTGCAAATGCTCCCCTGAGAGGTTTGGCGGTCGAAACAGAAGGCTTTTTATCTCAGGAAAAGAAATCAGCCCTCGAAAACTTAACCGGCAGAAAAAGCTTTTTTTGAAAAAATCCCTAAGCCCCCGGGTCACAATTTCATCAAAAATCTGACATTCGGCCATTCACTCCAAAATGCTGCCAAACGGTTGCAAATGCTCCCCTGAGAGGTTTGGCGGTCGAAACAGAAGGCTTTTTATCACAGGAAAAGAAATCAGCCCTAGAAAACTTAACCGGCAGAAAAAGATTTTTTTGAAAAAATCCCTAAGCCCCTGGGTCACAATTTCATCAAAAATCTGATTTTCGGCCATTCACTCAAAAATGCTGCCAAACGGTTGCAAATGCTCCCCTGAGAGGTTTGGCGGTTGAAACAGAAGCCTTTGTATCACAGGAAAAGAAATCAGCCCTCGACAACTTAACCGGCAGAAAAGGATTTTTTTGAAAAAATCCCTAAGCCCCGGGGTCACAATTTCATCAATAATCTGACTTTCGGCCATTCACTCCAAAATGGTGTCAAACGGTTGCAAATGCTCCCCAGAGAGGTTTGGCGGTCGAAACAGAAGGCTTTTTATCACAGGAAAAGAAATCAGCCCTTGAAAACTTAACCGGCAGAAAAAGATTTTTTTGAAAAAATCCCTAAGCCCCTGGGTCACAATTTCATCAAAAATCTGATTTTCGGCCATTCACTCAAAAATGCTGCCAAACGGTTGCAAATGCTCCCCTGAGAGGTTTGGCGGTCGAAACAGAAGGCTTTTCATTTTAGCAAAAGAAATCAGCCCTCAAAAACTTAACGGGCAGAAAAATATTTCTTTGAAAAAATCCCTAAGCCCCGGGGTCACAATTTCATCAAAAATCTGACTTTCGTCCATTCACTCCAAAATGCTGCCAAACGATTGCTAATGCTCCCCTGAGAGGTTTGGCGGTCGAAACAGAAGGCTTTTCATCTTAGCAAAAGAAATCAGCCCTCAAAAACTTAACGGGCAGAAAAATATTTCTTTGAAGAAATCCCTAAGCCCCGGGGTCACAATTTCATCAAAAATCTGACTTTCGGCCATTCACTCAAAAATGCTGCCAAACGGTTGCAAATGCTCCCCTGAGAGGTTTGGCGGTTGAAACAGAAGCCTTTGTATCACAGGAAAAGAAATCAGCCCTCGACAACTTAACCGGCAGAAAAGGATTTTTTTGAAAAAATCCCTAAGCCCCGGGGTCACAATTTCATCAATAATCTGACTTTCGGCCATTCACTCCAAAATGGTGCCAAACGGTTGCAAATGCTCCCCAGAGAGGTTTGGCGGTCGAAACAGAAGGCTTTTTATCACAGGAAAAGAAATCAGCCCTTGAAAACTTAACCGGCAGAAAAAGATTTTTTTGAAAAAATCCCTAAGCCCCTGGGTCACAATTTCATCAAAAATCTGATTTTCGGCCATTCACTCAAAAATGCTGCCAAACGGTTGCAAATGCTCCCCTGAGAGGTTTGGCGGTCGAAACAGAAGGCTTTTCATCTTAGCAAAAGAAATCAGCCCTCGACAACTTAACCGGCAGAAAAAGATTTTTTTGAAAAAATCCCTAAGCCCCGGGGTCACAATTTCATAAGAAATCTGACTTTCGGCCATTCACTCAAAAATGCTGCCAAACGGTTGCAAATGCTCCCCTGAGAGGTTTGGCGGTCGAAACAGAAGGCTTTTTATCTCAGGAAAAGAAATCAGCCCTCGACATCTTAACCAGCAGAAAAGGATTTTTTTGAAAAAATCCCTAAGCCCCGGGGTCACAATTTCATCAAAAATCTGACTTTCGGCCATTCACTCCAAAATGCTGCCAAACGGTTGCAAATGCTCCCCTGAGAGGTTTGGCGGTCGAAACAGAAGCCTTTGTATCACAGGAAAAGAAATCAGCCCTCGAAAACTTAACCGGCAGAAAAAGATTTTTTTGAAAAAATCCCTAAGCCCCGGGATCACAATTTCATCAAAAATCTGACTTTCGGCCATTCACTCCAAAATGCTGCCAAACGGTTGCAAATGCTCCCCTGAGAGGTTTGGCGGTTGATACAGAAGCCTTTGTATCACAGGAAAAGAAATCAGCCCTCGAAAACTTAACGGGCAGAAAAAGATTTTTTTGAAAAAATCGATAAGCCCCGGGGTCACAATTTCATCAAAAATCTGACTTTCGGCCATTCACTCAAAAATGCTGCCAAACGGTTGCAAATGCTCCCCTGAGAGGTTTGGCGGTCGAAACAGAAGGCTTTTTATCACAGGAAAAGAAATCAGCCCTCGACAACTTAACGGGCAGAAAAAGATTTTTTTGAAAAAATCCCTAAGCCACGGGGTCACAATTTCATCAAAAATCTGACTTTCGGCCATTCACTCCAAAATGCTGCCAAACGGTTGCAAATGCTCCCCTGAGAGGTTTGGCGGTTGATACAGAAGCCTTTGTATCACAGGAAAAGAAATCAGCCCTCGAAAACTTAACGGGCAGAAAATTTTTTTTTGAAAAAATCCCTAAGCCCCTGGGTCACAATTTCATCAAAAATCTGACTTTCGGCATTCACTCCAAAATGCTGCCAAACGGTTGCAAATGCTCCCCTGAGAGGTTTGGCGGTCGAAACAGAAGGCTTTTTATCACAGGAAAAGAAATCAGCCCTCGAAAACTTAACCGGAAGAAAAAGATTTTTTTGAAAAAATCCCTAAGCCCCGGGGTCACAATTTCATCAAAAATCTGACTTTCGGCCATTCACTCAAAAATGCTGCCAAACGGTTGAAAATGCTCCCCTGAGACGTTTGGCGGTCGAAACAGAAGCCTTTGTATCGCAGGAAAAGAAATCAGCCCTTGAAAACTTAACCGGCAGAAAAAGATTTTTTTGAAAAAATCCCTAAGCCCCTGGGTCACAATTTCATCAAAAATCTGACTTTCGGCCATTCACTCAAAAATGCTGCCAAACGGTTTCTGAGAGGTTTGGCGGTCGAAACAGAAGGCTTTTCATCTTAGGAAAAGAAATCAGCCCTCGACAGCTTAACCGGCAGAAAAAGATTTTTTTGAAAAAATCCCTAAGCCCCGGGGTCACAATTTCATCAAAAATCTGGCTTTCGGCCATTCACTCAAAAATGCTGCCAAACGGTTGCAAATCAGCCCCTGAGAGGTTTGGCGGTCGAAACAGAAGCCTTTGTATCACAGGAAAAGAAATCAGCCCTCGAAAACTTAACCGGCAGAAAAAGATTTTTTTGAAAAAATCCCTAAGCCCCGGGGTCACAATTTCATAAAAAATCTGACTTTCGGCCATTCACTCAAAAATACTGCCAAACGGTTCCAAATGCTCCCCTGAGAGGTTTGGCGGTCGAAACACAAGGCTTTTTATCCCAGGAAAAGAAATCAGCCCTGAACAACTTAACCGGCAGAAAAAGATTTTTTTGAAAAAATCCCTAAGCCCCGGGGTCACAATTTCATGAAAAATCTGATTTTCGGCCATTCACTCAAAAATGCTGCCAAACGGTTGCAAATGCTCCCCTGAGAGGTTTGGCGGTCGATACAGAAGGCTTTTCATCTCAGCAAAAGAAATCAGCCCTTGAAAACTTAACCGGCAGAAAAAGATTTTTTTGAAAAAATCCCTAAGCCCCGGGGTCACAATTTCATCAAAAATCTGACTTTCGGCCATTCACTCAAAAATGCTGCCACACGGTTGCAAATGCTCCCCTGAGAGGTTTGGCGGTCGAAACAGAAGGCTTTGTATCACAGGAAAAGAAATCAGCCCTCGACAACTTAACCGGCAGAAAAAGATTTTTTTGAAAAAATCCCTAAGCCCCGGGGTCACAATTTCATCAAAAATCTGACTTTTGGCCATTCACTCAAAAAGGCTGCCAAACGGTTTCTGAGAGGTTTGGCGGTCGAAACTGAAGGCTTTTCATCTTAGGAAAAGAAATCAGCTCTCGACAGCTTAACCGGCAGAAAAAGATTTTTTTGAAAAAATCCCTAAGCCCCGGGGTCACAATTTCATCAAAAATCTGACTTTCGGCCATTCACTCAAAAATGCTGCCAAACGGTTGCAAATAAGCCCCTGAGAGGTTTGGCGGTCGAAACAGAAGCCTTTCTATAACAGGAAAAGAAATCAGCCCTCGACAACTTAACCGGCAGAAAAAGATTTTTTTGAAAAAATCCCTAAGCCCCGGGGTCACAATTTCATCAAAAATCTGACTTTCGGCCATTCACTCAAAAATGCTGCCAAACGGTTGCAAATGCTCCCCTGAGAGGTTTGGCGGTCGAAACAGAAGCCTTTGTATCACAGGAAAAGAAATCAGCCCTCGAAAACTTAAACGGCAGAAAAAGATTTTTTTGAAAAAATCCCTAAGCCCTGGGGTCACAATTTCATCAAAAATCTTACTTTCGGCCATTCACTCCAAAATGCTGCCAAACGGTTGCAAATGCTCCCCTGAGAGGTTTGGCGGTCGAAACACAAGGCTTTTTATCTCAGGAAAAGAAATCAGCCCTTGACAACTTAACCGGCAGAAAAAGATTTTTTTGAAAAAATCCCTAAGCCCCGGGGTCACAATTTCATCAAAAATCTGACTTTCGGCCATTCACTCAAAAATGCTGCCAAACGGTCGCAAGTGCTCCCCTGAGAGGTTTGGCGGTCGAAACAGAAGGCTTTTTATATCAGGAAAAGAAATCAGCCCTCGACAACTTAACGGGCAGAAAAAGATATTTTGAAAAAATCCATAAGCCCCGGGGTCACAATTTCATCAAAAATCTGACTTTCGGCCATTCACTCCAAAATGCTGCCAAACGGTTGCAAATGCTCCCCTGAGAGGTTTGGCGGTCGAAACAGAAGTCTTTTTATCACAGGAAAAGAAATCAGCCCTCGAAAACTTAACCGGCAGAAAAAGATTTTTTTGAAAAAATCCCTAAGCCCCGGGGTCACAATTTCATCAAAAATCTGACTTTCGGCCATTCACTCCAAAATGCTGCCAAACGGTTGCAAATGCTCCCCTGAGAGGTTTGGCGGTCGAAACAGAAGCCTTTGTATCACAGGAAAAGAAATCAGCCCTCGAAAACTTAAACGGGAGAAAAAGATTTTTTTGAAAAAATCCCTAAGCCCCGGGGTCACAATTTCATCAAAAATCTGACTTTCGGCCATTCACTCCAAAATGCTGCCAAATGGTTGCAAATGCTCCCCTGAGAGGTTTGGCGGTCGAAACACAAGGCTTTTTATCTCAGGAAAAGAAATCAGCCCTTGACAACTTAACCGGCAGAAAAAGATTTTTTTGAAAAAATCCCTAAGCCCCGGGGTCACAATTTCATCAAAAATCTGACTTTCGGCCATTCACTCAAAAATGCTGCCAAACGGTTTCAAATGCTCCCCTGAGAGGTTTGGCGGTCGAAACAGAAGGCTTTTTATCACAGGAAAAGAAATCAGCCCTCGAAAACTTACCCGGAAGAAAAAGATTTTTTTGAAAAAATCCCTAAGCCCCGGGGTCACAATTTCATCAAAAATCTGACTTTCGGCCATTCACTCAAAAATGCTGCCTAACGGTTTCTGAGAGGTTTGGCGGTCGAAACAGAAGGCTTTTCATCTTAGGAAAAGAAATCAGCCCTCAACAACTTAACGGGCAGAAAAAGATTTTTTTGAAAAAATCCCTAAGCCCCGGGGTCACAATTTCATCAAAAACATGACTTTCGGCCATTCACTCAAAAATGCTGCCAAACGGTTGCAAATGCTCCCCTGAGAGGTTTGGCGGTCGAAACAGAAGGCTTTTTATCACAGGAAAAGAAATCAGCCCTCGAAAACTTAACCGGCAGAAAAAGATTTTTTTGAAAAAATCCCTAAGCCCCGGGGTCACAATTTCATAAAAAATCTGACTTTCGGCCATTCACTCAAAAATGCGGCCAAACGAGTGCAAATGCTCCACTGAGAGGTTTGGCGGTTGAAACAGAAGGCTTTTTATCACAGGAAAAGAAATCAGCCCTCAAAAACTTAACCGGCAGAAAAAGATTTTTTTGAAAAAATCCCTAAGCCCCGGGGTCACAATTTCATCAAACATCTGACTTTCGGCCATTCACTGAAAAATGCTGCCAAACGGTTGCAAATAAGCCCCTGAGAGGTTTGGCGGTCGAAACAGAAGGCTTTTTATCACAGGAAAAGAAATCAGCCCTCAAAAACTTAACGGGCAGAAAAAGATTTTTTTGAAAAAATCCCTAAGCCGAGGGGTCACAATTTCATCAAAAATCTGACTTTCGGCCATTCACTCAAAAATGCTGCCAAACGGTTGCAAATAAGCCCCTGAGAGGTTTGGCGGTCGAAACAGAAGGCTTTTTATCACACGAAAAGAAATCAGCCCTCAAAAACTTAACCGGCAGAAAAAGATTTTTTTGAAAAAATCCCTAAGCCCCGGGGTCACAATTTCATCAAACATCTGACTTTCGGCCATTCACTGAAAAATGCTGCCAAACGGTTGCAAATGCTCCCCTGAGAGGTTTGGCGGTCGAAACAGAAGTCTTTTTATCACCGGAAAAGAAATCAGCCCTCGACAACTTAACGGGCAGAAAAAGATTTTTTTGAAAAAATCCCTAAGCCCCGGGGTCACAATTTCATCAAAAATCTGACTTTCGGCCATTCACTCAAAAATGCTGCCAAACGGTTGCAAATAAGCCCCTGAGAGGTTTGGCGGTCGAAACAGAAGGCTTTTTATCACAGGAAAAGAAATCAGCCCTCGACAACTTAACGGGCGGAAAAAGATTTTTTTGAAAAAATCCCTAAGCCCCGGGGTCACAATTTCATCAAAAATCTGACTTTCGGCCATTCACTCAAAAATGCGGCCAAACGAGTGCAAATGCTCCACTGAGAGGTTTGGCGGTTGAAACAGAAGGCTTTTTATCACAGGAAAAGAAATCAGCCCTCAAAAACTTAACCGGCAGAAATAGATTTTTTTGAAAAAATCCCTAAGCCCCGGGGTCACAATTTCATCAAACATCTGACTTTCGGCCATTCACTGAAAAATGCTGCCAAACGGTTGCAAATGCTCCCCTGAGAGGTTTGGCGGTCGAAACAGAAGTCTTTTTATCACAGGAAAAGAAATCAGCCCTCGACAACTTAACGGGCAGAAAAAGATTTTTTTGAAAAAATCCCTAAGCCCCGGGGTCACAATTTCATCAAAAATCTGACTTTCGGCCATTCACTCAAAAATGCTGCCAAACGGTTGCAAATGCTCCCCTGAGAGGTTTGGCGGTCGAAACAGAAGGCTTTGTATCACAGGAAAAGAAAACAGCCCTCGACAACTTAAGCAGCAGAAAAAGATTTTTTTGAAAAAATCCCTAAGCCCCTGGGTCACAATTTCATCAAAAATCTGATTTTCGGCCATTCACTCAAAAATGCTGCCAAACGGTTACAAATGCTCCCCTGAGAGGTTTGGCGGTCGAAACAGAAGGCTTTTCATCTTAGCGAAAGAAATCAGCCCTCGAAAACTTAACGGGCAGAAAAAGATTTTTTTGAAAAAATACCTAAGCCCCGGGGTCACAATTTCATCAAAAATCTGACTTTCGGCCATTCACTCAAAAATGCTGCCAAACGGTTTCAAATGCTCCCCTGAGAGGTTTGGCGGTCGAAACAGAAGGCTTTTTATCACAGGAAAAGAAATCAGCCCTCGAAAACTTACCCGGAAGAAAAAGAATTTTTTGAAAAAATCCCTAAGCCCGGGGGTCACAATTTCATCAAAAATCTGACTTTCGGCCATTCACTCAAAAATGCTGCCAAACGGTTGCAAATGCTCCCCTGAGAGGTTTGGCGGTCGAAACAGAAGCCTTTGTATCACAGGAAAAGAAATCAGCCCTTGAAAACTTAACCGGCAGAAAAAGATTTTTTTGAAAAAATCCCTAAGCCCCTGGGTCACAATTTCATCAAAAATCTGACTTTCAGCCATTCACTCAAAAGTGCTGCCAAACGGTTGCAAATGCTCCCCTGATAGGTTTGGCGGTCGAAACAGAAGGCTTTTTATCTCAGGAAAAGAAATCAGCCCTCGACAACTTAACCGGCAGAAAAAGATTTTTTTGAAAAAATCCCTAAGCCCCGGGGTCACAATTTCATAAAAAATCTGACTTTCGGCCATTCACTCAAAAATGCTGCCAAACGGTTGCAAATGCTCCCCTGAGAGGTTTGGCGGTCGAAACAGAAGGCTTTTCATCTCAGGAACAGAAATCAGCCCTCGAAAACTTAACCGGCAGGAAAAGATTTTTTTGAAAAAATCCCTAAGCCCCGGGGTCACAATTTCATCAAAAATCTGACTTTCGGCCATTCACTCAAAAATGCTGCCAAACGGTTGCAAATGCTCCCGTGAGAGGTTTGGCGGTTGAAAAAGAAGCCTTTGTATCACAGGAAAAGAAATCAGCCCTCGACAACTTAACCGGCAGAAAAAGATTTTTTTGAAAAAATCCCTAAGCCCCGGGGTCACAATTTCATCAAAAATCTGACTTTCGGCCATTCACTCAAAAATGCTGCCAAACGGTTGCAAATGCTCCCCTGAGAGGTTTGGTGGTCGAAACAGAAGGCTTTTTATCACAGGAAAAGAAATCAGCCCTCGAAAACTTAACCGGCAGAAAAGATTTTTTTGAAAAAATCCCTAAGCCCCGGGGTCACAATTTCATCAAAAATCTGACTTTCGGCCAATCACTCCAAAATGCTGCCAAACGGTTGCAAATGCTCCCATGAGAGGTTTGGCGGTCGAAACAGAAGGCTTTTTATCTCAGGAAAAGAAATCAGCCCTCGACAACTTAACGGGCTGAAAAAGATTTTTTTTAAAAAATCCCTAAGCCCCGGGGTCACAATTTCATCAAAAATCTGACTTTCCGCCATTCACTCCAAAATGCGGCCAAACGGTTGCAAATGCTCCCCTGAGAGGTTTGGCGATCGAAACAGAAGGCTTTTTATTAAAGGAAAAGAAATCAGCCCTCGAAAACTTAACCGGAAGAAAAAGATTTTTTTGAAAAAATCCCTAAGCCCCGGGGTCACATTTTCATCAAAAATCTGACTTTCGGCCATTCACTTAAAAATGCTGCCAAACGGTTTCTGAGAGGTTTGGCGGTCGAAACAGAAGGCTTTTTATCACAGGAAAAGAAATCAGCCCTCGAAAACTAAACCGGCAGAAAAAGATTTTTTTGAAAAAATCCCTAAGCCCTGGGGTCACAATTTCATCAAAAATCTGACTTTCGGCCATTCACTCAAAAATGCTGCCAAACGGTTGCAAATGCTCCCCTGAGAGGTTTGGCGGTTGAAACAGAAGCCTTTGTATCACAGGAAAAGAAATCAGCCCTCGACAACTTAACCGGCAGAAAAAGATTTTTTTGAAAAAATCCCTAAGCCCGGGGGTCACAATTTCATCAAAAATCTGACTTTCGGCCATTCACTCAAAAATGCTGCCAAACGGTTGCAAATGCTCCCCTGAGAGGTTTGGCGGTCGAAACAGAAGGCTTTGTATCACAGGAAAAGAAATCAGCCCTTGAAAACTTTACTGGCAGAAAAAGATTTTTTTGAAAAAATCCCTAAGCCCCTGGGTCACAATTTCATCAAAAATCTGATTTTCGGCCATTCACTCAAAAATGCTGTCAAACGGTTGCAAATGCTCCCCTGAGAGGTTTGGCGGTCGAGACAGTAGGCTTTTCATCTTAGCAAAAGAAATCAGCCCTCGAAAACTTAACGGGCAGAAAAATATTTTTTTGAAAAAATTCCTAAGCCCCGGGGTCACAATTTCATCAAAAATCTGACTTTCGGCCATTCACTCAAAAATGCTGCCAAACGGTTGCAAATGCTCCCCTGAGAGGTTTGGCGGTCAAAACAGAAGGCTTTTTATCACAGGAAAAGAAATCAGCCCTCGAAAACTTAACCGGAAGAAAAAGATTTTTTTGAAAAAATCCCTAAGCCCCGGGGTCACAATTTCATCAAAAATCTGACTTTCGGCCATTCACTCAAAAATGCTGCCAAACGGTTGCAAATGCTCCCCTGAGAGGTTTGGCGGTCGAAACAGAAGCCTTTGTATCACAGGAAAAGAAATCAGCCCTTGAAAACTTAACCGGCAGAAAAAGATTTTTTTGAAAAAATCCCTAAGCCCCTGGGTCACAATTTCATCAAAAATCTGATTTTCGGCCATTCACTCAAAAATGCTGCCAAACGGTTGCAAATGCTCCCCTGAGAGGTTTGGCGGTCGAAACAGAAGGCTTTTCATCTTAGCAAAAGAAATCAGCCCTCGAAAACTTAACGGGCAGAAAAATATTTTTTTGAAAAAATCCCTAAGCCCCGGGGTCACAATTTCATCAAAAATCTGACTTTCGGCCATTCTCTCAAAAATGCTGCCAAAAGGTTGCAAATGCTCCCCTGAGAGGTTTGGCGTTCGAAACAGAAGCCTTTTTATCACAGGAAAAGAAATCAGCCCTTGAAAACTTAACAGGCAGAAAAAGATTTTTTTGAAAAAATCCCTAAGCCCCTGGGTCACAATTTCATCAAAAATCTAACTTTCGGCCATTCACTCAAAAATGCTGCCAAACGGTTGCAAATGCTCCCCTGAGAGGTTTGGCGGTCGAAACAGAAGGCTTTTTATCTCAGGAAAAGAAATCAGCCCTCGACAACTTAACCGGCAGAAAAAGCTTTTTTTGAAAAAATCCCTAAGCCCCGGGGTCACAATTTCATCAAAAATCTGACATTCGGCCATTCACTCCAAAATGCTGCCAAACGGTTGCAAATGCTCCCCTGAGAGGTTTGGCGGTCGAAACAGAAGGCTTTTTATCACAGGAAAAGAAATCAGCCCTCGAAAACTTAACTGGCAGGAAAAGATTTTTTTGAAAAAATCCCTAAGCCCCGAGGTCACAATTTCATCAAAAATCTGACTTTCGGCCATTCACTCAAAAATGCTGCCAAACGGTTGCAAATGCTCCCCTGAGAGGTTTGGCGGTTGAAACAGAAGCCTTTGTATCACAGGAAAAGAAATCAGCCCTCGACAACTTAACCGGCAGAAAAGGATTTTTTTGAAAAAATCCCTAAGCCCCGGGGTCACAATTTCATCAATAATCTGAATTTCGGCCATTCACTCCAAAATGGTGTCAAACGGTTGCAAATGCTCCCCAGAGAGGTTTGGCGGTCGAAACAGAAGGCTTTTTATCACAGGAAAAGAAATCAGCCCTTGAAAACTTAACCGGCAGAAAAAGATTTTTTTGAAAAAATCCCTAAGCCCCTGGGTCACAATTTCATCAAAAATCTGATTTTCGGCCATTCACTCAAAAATGCTGCCAAACGGTTGCAAATGCTCCCCTGAAAGGTTTGGCGGTCGAAACAGAAGGCTTTTCATCTTAGCAAAAGAAATCAGCCCTCAAAAACTTAACGAGCAGAAAAATATTTCTTTGAAAAAATCCCTAAGCCCCGGGGTCACAATTTCATCAAAAATCTGACTTTCGGCCATTCACTCCAAAATGCTGCCAAACGGTTGCTAATGCTCCCCTGAGAGGTTTGGCGGTCGAAAAAGAAGGCTTTTTATCACAGGAAAAGAAATCAGCCCTCGAAAACTTAACCGGAAGAAAAAGATTTTTTTGAAAAAATCCCTAAGCCCCGGGGTCACAATTTCATCAAAAATCTGACTTTCGGCCATTCACTCAAAAATGCTGCCAAACGGTTGCAAATGCTCCCCTGAGAGGTTTGGCGGTCGAAACAGAAGCCTTTGTATCACAGGAAAAGAAATCAGCCCTTGAAAACTTAACAGGCAGAAAAAGATTTTTTTGAAAAAATCCCTAAGCCCCTGGCTCACAATTTCATCAAAAATCTGACTTTCAGCCATTCACTCAAAAATGCTGCCAAACGGTTGCAAATGCTCCCCTGAGCGGTTTGGCGGTTGATACAGAAGGCTTTTTATCACAGGAAAAGAAATCAGCCCTCGAAAACTTAACCGGCAGGAAAAGATTTTTTTGAAAAAATCCCTAAGCCCCGGGGTCACAATTTCATCAAAAATCTGACTTTCGGCCATTCACTCAAAAATGCTGCCAAACGGTTGCAAATGCTCCCCTGAGAGGTTTGGCGGTCGAAACAGAAGGCTTTTTATCACAGGAAAAGAAATCAGCCCTCGAAAACTTAACCGGAAGAAAAAGATATTTTTGAAAAAATCCCTAAGCCCCGGGGTCACAATTTCATCAAAAATCTGACTTTCGGCCATTCACTCAAAAATGCTGCCAAACGGTTGCAAATGCTCCCCTGAGAGGTTTGGCGGTCGAAACAGAAGCCTTTGTATCACAGGAAAAGAAATCAGCCCTTGAAAACTTAACCGGCAGAAAAAGATTTTTTTGAAAAAATCCCTAAGCCCCTGGGTCACAATTTCATCAAAAATCTGACTTTCAGCCATTCACTCAAAAGTGCTGCCAAACGGTTGCAAATGCTCCCCTGATAGGTTTGGCGGTCGAAACAGAAGGCTTTTTATCTCAGGAAAAGAAATCAGCCCTCGACAACTTAACCGGCAGAAAAAGATTTTTTTGAAAAAATCCCTAAGCCCCGGGGTCACAATTTCATCAAAAATCTGACTTTCGGCCATTCACTCCAAAATGCGGCCAAACGGTTGCAAATGCTCCCCTGAGAGGTTTGGCGATCGAAACAGAAGGCTTTTTATCACAGGAAAAGAAAACAGCCCTCGAAAACTTAACCGGAAGAAAAAGATTTTTTTGAAAAAATCCCTAAGCCCCGGGGTCACATTTTCATCAAAAATCTGACTTTCGGCCATTCACTCAAAAATGCTGCCAAACGGTTTCTGAGAGGTTTGGCGGTCGAAACAGAAGCCTTTGTATCACAGGAAAAGAAATCAGCCCTCGACAACTTAACCGGCAGAAAAAGATTTTTTTGAAAAAATCCCTAAGCCCCTGGGTCACAATTTCATCAAAAATCTGATTTTCGGCCATTCACTCAAAAATGCTGCCAAACGGTTGCAAATGCTCCCCTGAGAGGTTTGGCGGTCGAAACAGAAGGCTTTTCATCTCAGGAAAAGAAATCAGCCCTCGAAAACTTAACCGGCAGGAAAAGATTTTTTTGAAAAAATCCCTAAGGCCGGGGGTCACAATTTCATCAAAAATCTGACTTTCGGCCATTCACTCAAAAATGCTGCCAAACGGTTGCAAATGCTCCCCTGAGAGGTTTGGCGGTCGAAACAGAAGGCTTTGTATCACAGGAAAAGAAATCAGCCCTTGAAAACTTTACTGGCAGAAAAAGATTTTTTTGAAAAAATCCCTAAGCCCCTGGGTCACAATTTCATCAAAAATCTGATTTTCGGCCATTCACTCAAAAATGCTGCCAAACGGTTGCAAATGCTCCCCTGAGAGGTTTGGCGGTCGAAACAGAAGGCTTTTCATCTCAGGAAAAGAAATCAGCCCTCGAAAACTTAACCGGCAGGAAAAGATTTTTTTGAAAAAATCCCTAAGCCCCGGGGTCACATTTTCATCAAAAATCTGACTTTCGGCCATTCACTCAAAAATGCTGCCAAACGGTTTCTGAGAGGTTTGGCGGTCGAAACAGAAGGCTTTTTATCACAGGAAAAGAAATCAGCCCTCGAAAACTTAACCGGCAGAAAAAGATTTTTTTGAAAAAATCCCTAAGCCCTGGGGTCACAATTTCATCAAAAATCTGACTTTCGGCCATTCACTCAAAAATGCTGCCAAACGGTTGCAAATGCTCCCCTGAGAGGTTTGGCGGTTGAAACAGAAGCCTTTGTATCACAGGAAAAGAAATCAGCCCTCGACAACTTAACCGGCAGAAAAAGATTTTTTTGAAAAAATCCCTAAGCCCGGGGGTCACAATTTCATCAAAAATCTGACTTTCGGCCATTCACTCAAAAATGCTGCCAAACGGTTGCAAATGCTCCCCTGAGAGGTTTGGCGGTCGAAACAGAAGGCTTTGTATCACAGGAAAAGAAATCAGCCCTTGAAAACTTTACTGGCAGAAAAAGATTTTTTTGAAAAAATCCCTAAGCCCCTGGGTCACAATTTCATCAAAAATCTGATTTTCGGCCATTCACTCAAAAATGCTGTCAAACGGTTGCAAATGCTCCCCTGAGAGGTTTGGCGGTCGAGACAGTAGGCTTTTCATCTTAGCAAAAGAAATCAGCCCTCGAAAACTTAACGGGCAGAAAAATATTTTTTTGAAAAAATTCCTAAGCCCCGGGGTCACAATTTCATCAAAAATCTGACTTTCGGCCATTCACTCAAAAATGCTGCCAAACGGTTGCAAATGCTCCCCTGAGAGGTTTGGCGGTCGAAACAGAAGGCTTTTTATCACAGGAAAAGAAATCAGCCCTCGAAAACTTAACCGGAAGAAAAAGATTTTTTTGAAAAAATCCCTAAGCCCCGGGGTCACAATTTCATCAAAAATCTGACTTTCGGCCATTCACTCAAAAATGCTGCCAAACGGTTGCAAATGCTCCCCTGAGAGGTTTGGCGGTCGAAACAGAAGCCTTTGTATCACAGGAAAAGAAATCAGCCCTTGAAAACTTAACCGGCAGAAAAAGATTTTTTTGAAAAAATCCCTAAGCCCCTGGGTCACAATTTCATCAAAAATCTGATTTTCGGCCATTCACTCCAAAATGGTGCCAAACGGTTGCAAATGCTCCCCTGAGAGGTTTGGCGGTCGAAACAGAAGGCTTTTCATCTTAGCAAAAGAAATCAGCCCTCGAAAACTTAACGGGCAGAAAAATATTTTTTTGAAAAAATCCCTAAGCCCCGGGGTCACAATTTCATCAAAAATCTGACTTTCGGCCATTCACTCCAAAATGCTGCCAAACGGTTGCAAATGCTCCCCTGAGAGGTTTGGCGGTCGAAACAGAAGGCTTTTTATCACAGGAAAAGAAATCAGCCCTCGAAAACTTAACCGGAAGAAAAAGATTTTTTTGTAAAAATCCCTAAGCCCCGGGGTCACAATTTCATCAAAAATCTGACTTTCGGCCATTCTCTCAAAAATGCTGCCAAAAGGTTGCAAATGCTCCCCTGAGAGGTTTGGCGTTCGAAACAGAAGCCTTTTTATCACAGGAAACGAAATCAGCCCTTGAAAACTTAACAGGCAGAAAAAGATTTTTTTGAAAAAATCCCTAAGCCCCTGGGTCACAATTTCATCAAAAATCTAACTTTCAGCCATTCACTCAAAAATGCTGCCAAACGGTTGCAAATGCTCCCCTGAGAGGTTTGGCGGTCGAAACAGAAGGCTTTTTATCACAGGAAAAGAAATCAGCCCTCGAAAACTTAACCGGCAGGAAAAGATTTTTTTGAAAAAATCCCTAAGCCCCGAGGTCACAATTTCATCAAAAATCTGACTTTCGGCCATTCACTCAAAAATGCTGCCAAACGGTTGCAAATGCTCCCCTGAGAGGTTTGGCGGTTGAAACAGAAGCCTTTGTATCACAGGAAAAGAAATCAGCCCTCGACAACTTAACCGGCAGAAAAGGATTTTTTTGAAAAAATCCCTAAGCCCCGGGGTCACAATTTCATCAATAATCTGACTTTCGGCCATTCACTCCAAAATGGTGTCAAACGGTTGCAAATGCTCCCCAGAGAGGTTTGGCGGTCGAAACAGAAGGCTTTTTATCACAGGAAAAGAAATCAGCCCTTGAAAACTTAACCGGCAGAAAAAGATTTTTTTGAAAAAATCCCTAAGCCCCTGGGTCACAATTTCATCAAAAATCTGATTTTCGGCCATTCACTCAAAAATGCTGCCAAACGGTTGCAAATGCTCCCCTGAAAGGTTTGGCGGTCGAAACAGAAGGCTTTTCATCTTAGCAAAAGAAATCAGCCCTCAAAAACTTAACGGGCAGAAAAATATTTCTTTAAAAAAAACCCTAAGCCGCGGGGTCAAAATTTCATCAAAAATCTGACTTTCGGCCATTCACTCCAAAATGCTGCCAAACGGTTGCTAATGCTCCCCTGAGAGGTTTGGCGGTCGAAAAAGAAGGCTTTTTATCACAGGAAAAGAAATCAGCCCTCGAAAACTTAACCGGAAGAAAAAGATTTTTTTGAAAAAATCCCTAAGCCCCGGGGTCACAATTTCATCAAAAATCTGACTTTCGGCCATTCACTCAAAAATGCTGCCAAACGGTTGCAAATGCTCCCCTGAGAGGTTTGGCGGTCGAAACAGAAGCCTTTGTATCACAGGAAAAGAAATCAGCCCTTGAAAACTTAACAGGCAGAAAAAGATTTTTTTGAAAAAATCCCTAAGCCCCTGGCTCACAATTTCATCAAAAATCTGACTTTCAGCCATTCACTCAAAAATGCTGCCAAACGGTTGCAAATGCTCCCCTGAGAGGTTTGGCGGTTGATACAGAAGGCTTTTTATCACAGGAAAAGAAATCAGCCCTCGAAAACTTAACCGGCAGGAAAAGATTTTTTTGAAAAAATCCCTAAGCCCCGGGGTCACAATTTCATCAAAAATCTGACTTTCGGCCATTCACTCAAAAATGCTGCCAAACGGTTGCAAATGCTCCCCTGAGAGGTTTGGCGGTTGAAACAGAAGCCTTTGTATCACAGGAAAAGAAATCAGCCCTCGACAACTTAACCGGCAGAAAAAGATTTTTTTGAAAAAATCCCTAAGCCCGGGGGTCACAATTTCATCAAAAATCTGACTTTCGGCCATTCACTCCAAAATGGTGCCAAACGGTTGCAAATGCTCCCCTGAGAGGTTTGGCGGTTGAAACAGAAGGCTTTGTATCACAGGAAAAGAAATCAGCCCTTGAAAACTTTACTGGCAGAAAAAGATTTTTTTGAAAAAATCCCTAAGCCCCTGGGTCACAATTTCATCAAAAATCTGATTTTCGGCCATTCACTCAAAAATGCTGTCAAACGGTTGCAAATGCTCCCCTGAGAGGTTTGGCGGTCGAGACAGTAGGCTTTTCATCTTAGCAAAAGAAATCAGCCCTCGAAAACTTAACGGGCAGAAAAATATTTTTTTGAAAAAATTCCTAAGCCCCGGGGTCACAATTTCATCAAAAATCTGACTTTCGGCCATTCACTCAAAAATGCTGCCAAACGGTTGCAAATGCTCCCCTGAGAGGTTTGGCGGTCGAAACAGAAGGCTTTTTATCACAGGAAAAGAAATCAGCCCTCGAAAACTTAACCGGAAGAAAAAGATTTTTTTGAAAAAATCCCTAAGCCCCGGGGTCACAATTTCATCAAAAATCTGACTTTCGGCCATTCACTCAAAAATGCTGCCAAACGGTTGCAAATGCTCCCCTGAGAGGTTTGGCGGTCGAAACAGAAGCCTTTGTATCACAGGAAAAGAAATCAGCCCTTGAAAACTTAACCGGCAGAAAAAGATTTTTTTGAAAAAATCCCTAAGCCCCTGGGTCACAATTTCATCAAAAATCTGATTTTCGGCCATTCACTCCAAAATGGTGCCAAACGGTTGCAAATGCTCCCCTGAGAGGTTTGGCGGTCGAAACAGAAGGCTTTTTATCTCAGGAAAAGAAATCAGCCCTCGACAACTTAACCGGCAGAAAAAGCTTTTTTTGAAAAAATCCCTAAGCCCCGGGGTCACAATTTCATCAAAAATCTGACATTCGGCCATTCACTCCAAAATGCTGCCAAACGGTTGCAAATGCTCCCCTGAGACGTTTGGCGATCGAAACAGAAGGCTTTTTATCACAGGAAAAGAAATCAGCCCTCGAAAACTTAACCGGCAGGAAAAGATTTTTTTGAAAAAATCCCTAAGCCCCGAGGTCACAATTTCATCAAAAATCTGACTTTCGGCCATTCACTCAAAAATGCTGCCAAACGGTTGCAAATGCTCCCCTGAGAGGTTTGGCGGTTGAAACAGAAGCCTTTGTATCACAGGAAAAGAAATCAGCCCTCGACAACTTAACCGGCAGAAAAGGATTTTTTTGAAAAAATCCCTAAGCCCCGGGGTCACAATTTCATCAATAATCTGACTTTCGGCCATTCACTCCAAAATGGTGTCAAACGGTTGCAAATGCTCCCCAGAGAGGTTTGGCGGTCGAAACAGAAGGCTTTTTATCACAGGAAAAGAAATCAGCCCTTGAAAACTTAACCGGCAGAAAAAGATTTTTTTGAAAAAATCCCTAAGCCCCTGGGTCACAATTTCATCAAAAATCTGATTTTCGGCCATTCACTCAAAAATGCTGCCAAACGGTTGCAAATGCTCCCCTGAAAGGTTTGGCGGTCGAAACAGAAGGCTTTTCATCTTAGCAAAAGAAATCAGCCCTCAAAAACTTAACGGGCAGAAAAATATTTCTTTAAAAAAAACCCTAAGCCGCGGGGTCACAATTTCATCAAAAATCTGACTTTCGGCCATTCACTCCAAAATGCTGCCAAACGGTTGCTAATGCTCCCCTGAGAGGTTTGGCGGTCGAAAAAGAAGGCTTTTTATCACAGGAAAAGAAATCAGCCCTCGAAAACTTAACCGGAAGAAAAAGATTTTTTTGAAAAAATCCCTAAGCCCCGGGGTCACAATTTCATCAAAAATCTGACTTTCGGCCATTCACTCAAAAATGCTGCCAAACGGTTGCAAATGCTCCCCTGAGAGGTTTGGCGGTCGAAACAGAAGCCTTTGTATCACAGGAAAAGAAATCAGCCCTTGAAAACTTAACAGGCAGAAAAAGATTTTTTTGAAAAAATCCCTAAGCCCCTGGCTCACAATTTCATCAAAAATCTGACTTTCAGCCATTCACTCAAAAATGCTGCCAAACGGTTGCAAATGCTCCCCTGAGAGGTTTGGCGGTTGATACAGAAGGCTTTTTATCACAGGAAAAGAAATCAGCCCTCGAAAACTTAATCGGCAGGAAAAGATTTTTTTGAAAAAATCCCTAAGCCCCGGGGTCACAATTTCATCAAAAATCTGACTTTCGGCCATTCACTCAAAAATGCTGCCAAACGGTTGCAAATGCTCCCCTGAGAGGTTTGGCGGTTGAAACAGAAGCCTTTGTATCACAGGAAAAGAAATCAGCCCTCGACAACTTAACCGGCAGAAAAAGATTTTTTTGAAAAAATCCCTAAGCCCGGGGGTCACAATTTCATCAAAAATCTGACTTTCGGCCATTCACTCCAAAATGGTGCCAAACGGTTGCAAATGCTCCCCTGAGAGGTTTGGCGGTCGAAACAGAAGGCTTTGTATCACAGGAAAAGAAATCAGCCCTTGAAAACTTTACTGGCAGAAAAAGATTTTTTTGAAAAAATCCCTAAGCCCCTGGGTCACAATTTCATCAAAAATCTGATTTTCGGCCATTCACTCAAAAATGCTGTCAAACGGTTGCAAATGCTCCCCTGAGAGGTTTGGCGGTCGAGACAGTAGGCTTTTCATCTTAGCAAAAGAAATCAGCCCTCGAAAACTTAACGGGCAGAAAAATATTTTTTTGAAAAAATTCCTAAGCCCCGGGGTCACAATTTCATCAAAAATCTGACTTTCGGCCATTCACTCAAAAATGCTGCCAAACGGTTGCAAATGCTCCCCTGAGAGGTTTGGCGGTCGAAACAGAAGGCTTTTTATCACAGGAAAAGAAATCAGCCCTCGAAAACTTAACCGGAAGAAAAAGATTTTTTTGAAAAAATCCCTAAGCCCCGGGGTCACAATTTCATCAAAAATCTGACTTTCGGCCATTCACTCAAAAATGCTGCCAAACGGTTGCAAATGCTCCCCTGAGAGGTTTGGCGGTCGAAACAGAAGCCTTTGTATCACAGGAAAAGAAATCAGCCCTTGAAAACTTAACCGGCAGAAAAAGATTTTTTTGAAAAAATCCCTAAGCCCCTGGGTCACAATTTCATCAAAAATCTGATTTTCGGCCATTCACTCCAAAATGGTGCCAAACGGTTGCAAATGCTCCCCTGAGAGGTTTGGCGGTCGAAACAGAAGGCTTTTTATCTCAGGAAAAGAAATCAGCCCTCGACAACTTAACCGGCAGAAAAAGCTTTTTTTGAAAAAATCCCTAAGCCCCGGGGTCACAATTTCATCAAAAATCTGACATTCGGCCATTCACTCCAAAATGCTGCCAAACGGTTGCAAATGCTCCCCTGAGAGGTTTGGCGATCGAAACAGAAGGCTTTTTATCACAGGAAAAGAAATCAGCCCTCGAAAACTTAACCGGCAGGAAAAGATTTTTTTGAAAAAATCCCTAAGCCCCGAGGTCACAATTTCATCAAAAATCTGACTTTCGGCCATTCACTCAAAAATGCTGCCAAACGGTTGCAAATGCTCCCCTGAGAGGTTTGGCGGTTGAAACAGAAGCCTTTGTATCACAGGAAAAGAAATCAGCCCTCGACAACTTAACCGGCAGAAAAGGATTTTTTTGAAAAAATCCCTAAGCCCCGGGGTCACAATTTCATCAATAATCTGACTTTCGGCCATTCACTCCAAAATGGTGTCAAACGGTTGCAAATGCTCCCCAGAGAGGTTTGGCGGTCGAAACAGAAGGCTTTTTATCACAGGAAAAGAAATCAGCCCTTGAAAACTTAACCGGCAGAAAAAGATTTTTTTGAAAAAATCCCTAAGCCCCTGGGTCACAATTTCATCAAAAATCTGATTTTCGGCCATTCACTCAAAAATGCTGCCAAACGGTTGCAAATGCTCCCCTGAAAGGTTTGGCGGTCGAAACAGAAGGCTTTTCATCTTAGCAAAAGAAATCAGCCCTCAAAAACTTAACGGGCAGAAAAATATTTCTTTTTAAAAAACCCTAAGCCGCGGGGTCACAATTTCATCAAAAATCTGACTTTCGGCCATTCACTCCAAAATGCTGCCAAACGGTTGCTAATGCTCCCCTGAGAGGTTTGGCGGTCGAAAAAGAAGGCTTTTTATCACAGGAAAAGAAATCAGCCCTCGAAAACTTAACCGGAAGAAAAAGATTTTTTTGAAAAAATCCCTAAGCCCCGGGGTCACAATTTCATCAAAAATCTGACTTTCGGCCATTCACTCAAAAATGCTGCCAAACGGTTGCAAATGCTCCCCTGAGAGGTTTGGCGGTCGAAACAGAAGCCTTTGTATCACAGGAAAAGAAATCAGCCCTTGAAAACTTAACAGGCAGAAAAAGATTTTTTTGAAAAAATCCCTAAGCCCCTGGCTCACAATTTCATCAAAAATCTGACTTTCAGCCATTCACTCAAAAATGCTGCCAAACGGTTCCAAATGCTCCCCTGAGAGGTTTGGCGGTTGATACAGAAGGCTTTTTATCACAGGAAAAGAAATCAGCCCTCAAAAACTTAACCGGCAGGAAAAGATTTTTTTGAAAAAATCCCTAAGCCCCGGGGTCACAATTTCATCAAAAATCTGACTTTCGGCCATTCACTCAAAAATGCTGCCAAACGGTTGCAAATGTTCCCCTCGAGGTTTGGCGGTTGAAACAGAAGCCTTTGTATCACAGGAAAAGAAATCAGCCCTCGACAACTTAACCGGCAGAAAAAGATTTTTTTGAAAAAATCCCTAAGCCCGGGGGTCACAATTTCATCAAAAATCTGACTTTCGGCCATTCACTCCAAAATGGTGCCAAACGGTTGCAAATGCTCCCCTGAGAGGTTTGGCGGTCGAAACAGAAGGCTTTGTATCACAGGAAAAGAAATCAGCCCTTGAAAACTTTACTGGCAGAAAAAGATTTTTTTGAAAAAATCCCTAAGCCCCTGGGTCACAATTTCATCAAAAATCTGACTTTCGGCCATTCACTCAAAAATGCTGTCAAACGGTTGCAAATGCTCCCCTGAGAGGTTTGGCGGTCGAGACAGTAGGCTTTTCATCTTAGCAAAAGAAATCAGCCCTCGAAAACTTAACGGGCAGAAAAATATTTTTTTGAAAAAATTCCTAAGCCCCGGGGTCACAATTTCATCAAAAATCTGACTTTCGGCCATTCACTCAAAAATGCTGCCAAACGGTTGCAAATGCTCCCCTGAGAGGTTTGGCGGTCGAAACAGAAGGCTTTTTATCACAGGAAAAGAAATCAGCCCTCGAAAACTTAACCGGAAGAAAAAGATTTTTTTGAAAAAATCCCTAAGCCCCGGGGTCACAATTTCATCAAAAATCTGACTTTCGGCCATTCACTCAAAAATGCTGCCAAACGGTTGCAAATGCTCCCCTGAGAGGTTTGGCGGTCGAAACAGAAGCCTTTGTATCACAGGAAAAGAAATCAGCCCTTGAAAACTTAACCGGCAGAAAAAGATTTTTTTGAAAAAATCCCTAAGCCCCTGGGTCACAATTTCATCAAAAATCTGATTTTCGGCCATTCACTCAAAAATGCTGCCAAACGGTTGCAAATGCTCCCCTGAGAGGTTTGGCGGTCGAAACAGAAGGCTTTTCATCTTAGCAAAAGAAATCAGCCCTCGAAAACTTAACGGGCAGAAAAATATTTTTTTGAAAAAATCCCTAAGCCCCGGGGTCACAATTTCATCAAAAATCTGACTTTCGGCCATTCACTCCAAAATGCTGCCAAACGGTTGCAAATGCTCCCCTGAGAGGTTTGGCGGTCGAAACAGAAGGCTTTTTATCACAGGAAACGAAATCAGCCCTCGAAAACTTAACCGGAAGAAAAAGATTTTTTTGTAAAAATCCCTAAGCCCCGGGGTCACAATTTCATCAAAAATCTGACTTTCGGCCATTCTCTCAAAAATGCTGCCAAAAGGTTGCAAATGCTCCCCTGAGAGGTTTGGCGTTCAAAACAGAAGCCTTTTTATCACAGGAAAAGAAATCAGCCCTTGAAAACTTAACAGGCAGAAAAAGATTTTTTTGAAAAAATCCCTAAGCCCCTGGGTCACAATTTCATCAAAAATCTAACTTTCAGCCATTCACTCAAAAATGCTGCCAAACGGTTGCAAATGCTCCCCTGAGAGGTTTGGCGGTCGAAACAGAAGGCTTTTTATCTCAGGAAAAGAAATCAGCCCTCGACAACTTAACCGGCAGAAAAAGCTTTTTTTGAAAAAATCCCTAAGCCCCGGGGTCACAATTTCATCAAAAATCTGACATTCGGCCATTCACTCCAAAATGCTGCCAAACGGTTGCAAATGCTCCCCTGAGAGGTTTGGCGGTCGAAACAGAAGGCTTTTTATCACAGGAAAAGAAATCAGCCCTCGAAAACTTAACCGGCAGGAAAAGATTTTTTTGAAAAAATCCCTAAGCCCCGAGGTCACAATTTCATCAAAAATCTGACTTTCGGCCATTCACTCAAAAATGCTGCCAAACGGTTGCAAATGCTCCCCTGAGAGGTTTGGCGGTTGAAACAGAAGCCTTTGTATCACAGGAAAAGAAATCAGCCCTCGACAACTTAACCGGCAGAAAAGGATTTTTTTGAAAAAATCCCTATGCCCCGGGGTCACAATTTCATCAATAATCTGACTTTCGGCCATTCACTCCAAAATGGTGTCAAACGGTTGCAAATGCTCCCCAGAGAGGTTTGGCGGTCGAAACAGAAGGCTTTTTATCACAGGAAAAGAAATCAGCCCTTGAAAACTTAACCGGCAGAAAAAGATTTTTTTGAAAAAATCCCTAAGCCCCTGGGTCACAATTTCATCAAAAATCTGACTTTCGGCCATTCACTCAAAAATGCTGCCAAACGGTTGCAAATGCTCCCCTGAGAGGTTTGGCGGTTGAAACAGAAGCCTTTGTATCACAGGAAAAGAAATCAGCCCTCGACAACTTAACCGGCAGAAAAAGATTTTTTTGAAAAAATCCCTAAGCCCGGGGGTCACAATTTCATCAAAAATCTGACTTTCGGCCATTCACTCAAAAATGCTGCCAAACGGTTGCAAATGCTCCCCTGAGAGGTTTGGCGGTCGAAACAGAAGGCTTTTTATCACAGGAAAAGAAATCAGCCCTCGACAACTTAACGGGCAGAAAAAGATTTTTTTGAAAAAATCCCTAAGCCCCGGGGTCACAATTTCATCAAAAATCTGACTTTCGGCCATTCACTCAAAAATGCTGCTAAACGGTTGCAAATGCTCCCCTGAGAGGTTTGGCGGTTGATACAGAAGCCTTTGTATCACAGGAAAAGAAATCAGCCCTCGAAAACTTAACGGGCAGAAAAAGATTTTTTTGAAAAAATCGATAAGCCCCGGGGTCACAATTTCATCAAAAATCTGACTTTCGGCCATTCACTCAAAAATGCTGCCAAACGGTTGCAAATGCTCCCCTGAGAGGTTTGGCGGTCGAAACAGAAGGCTTTTCATCTTAACAAAAGAAATCAGCCCTCGAAAACTTAACGGGCAGAAAAATATTTTTTTGAAAAAATCCCTAAGCCCCTGGGTCACAATTTCATCAAAAATCTGACTTTCGGCATTCACTCCAAAATGCTGCCAAACGGTTGCAAATGCTCCCCTGAGAGGTTTGGCGGTCGAAACAGAAGGCTTTTTATCACAGGAAAAGAAATCAGCCCTCGAAAACTTAACCGGAAGAAAAAGATTTTTTTGAAAAAATCCCTAAGCCCCGGGGTCACAATTTCATCAAAAATCTGACTTTCGGCCATTCACTCAAAAATGCTGCCAAACGGTTGCAAATGCTCCCCTGAGAGGTTTGGCGGTCGAAACAGAAGGCTTTTCATCTTAGGAAAAGAAATCAGCCCTCGACAACTTAACGGGTAGAAAAAGATTTTTTGAAAAAATCCCTAAGCCCCGGGGTCATAATTTCATCAAAAATCTGACTTTCGGCCATTCACTCAAAAATGCTGCCAAACGGTTTCTGAGAGGTTTGGCGGTCGAAACAGAAGGCTTTTCATCTTAGGAAAAGAAATCAGCCCTCGACAGCTTAACCGGCAGAAAAAGATTTTTTTGAAAAAATCCCTAAGCCCCGGGGTCACAATTTCATCAAAAATCTGATTTTCGGCCATTCACTCAAAAATGCTGCCAAACGGTTGCAAATGCTCCCCTGAGAGGTTTGGCGGTCGAAACAGAAGGCTTTTCATCTCAGCAAAAGAAATCAGCCCTCGAAAACTTAACCGGCAGAAAAAGATTTTTTTTGAAAAAATCCCTAAGCCCCGGGGTCACAATTTCATCAAAAATCTGACTTTCGGCCATTCACTCAAAAATGCTGCCAAACGGTTGCAAATAAGCCCCTGAGAGGTTTGGCGGTCGAAACAGAAGCCTTTGTATCACAGGAAAAGAAATCAGCCCTCGACAACTTAACCGGCAGAAAAAGATTTTTTTGAAAAAATCCCTAAGCACCGGGGTCACAATTTCATAAAAAATCTGACTTTCGGCCATTCACTCCAAATTGGTGCTAAACGGTTGCAAATTCTCCCCTGAGAGGTTTGGCGGTCGAAACAGAAGGCTTTTCATCTTAGGAAAAGAAACCAGCCCTCAAAAACTTAACCGGCAGAAAAAGATTTTTTTGAAAAAATCCCTAAGCCCCGGGTTCACAATTTCATCAAAAATCTGACTTTCAGCCATTCACTCAAAAATGCTGCCAAACGGTTCCAAATGCTCCCCTGAGAGGTTTGGCGGTCGAAACACAAGGCTTTTTATCTCAGGAAAAGAAATCAGCCCTCGACAACTTAACCGGCAGAAAAAGATTTTTTTGAAAAAATCCCTAAGCCCCGGGGTCACAATCTCATCAAAAATCTGACTTTCGGCCATTCACTCAAAAATGCTGCCAAACGGTTGCAAATGCTCCCCTGAGAGGTTTGGCGGTCGAAACAGAAGCCTTTGTATCACAGGAAAAGAAATCAGCCCTTGAAAACTTAACGGGCAGAAAAATATTTCTTTGAAAAAATCCCTAAGCCCCGGGGTCACAATTTCATCAATAATCTGACTTTCGGCCATTCACTCCAAAATGGTGTCAAACGGTTGCAAATGCTCCCCAGAGAGGTTTGGCGGTCGAAACAGAAGGCTTTTTATCACAGGAAAAGAAATCAGCCCTTGAAAACTTAACGGGCAGAAAAATATTTCTTTGAAAAAATCCCTAAGCCCCGGGGTCACAATTTCATCAAAAATCTGACTTTCGGCCATTCACTCCAAAATGCTGCCAAACGGTTGCTAATGCTCCCCTGAGAGGTTTGGCGGTCGAAACAGAAGGCTTTTTATCACAGGAAAAGAAATCAGCCCTCGACAACTTAACGGGTAGAAAAAGATTTTTTGAAAAAATCCCTAAGCCCCGGGGTCATAATTTCATCAAAAATCTGACTTTCGGCCATTCACTCAAAAATGCTGCCAAACGGTTTCTGAGAGGTTTGGCGGTCGAAACAGAAGGCTTTTCATCTTAGGAAAAGAAATCAGCCCTCGACAGCTTAACCGGCAGAAAAAGATTTTTTTGAAAAAATCCCTAAGCCCCGGGGTCACAATTTCATCAAAAATCTGACTTTCGGCCATTCACTCAAAAATGCTGCCAAACGGTTGCAAATAAGCCCCTGAGAGGTTTGGCGGTCGAAACAGAAGCCTTTGTATCACAGGAAAAGAAATCAGCCCTCGACAACTTAACCGGCAGAAAAAGATTTTTTTGAAAAAATCCCTAAGCCCCGGGGTCACAATTTCATCAAAAATCTGATTTTCGGCCATTCACTCAAAAATGCTGCCAAACGGTTGCAAATGCTCCCCTGAGAGGTTTGGCGGTCGAAACAGAAGGCTTTTCATCTCAGCAAAAGAAATCAGCCCTCGAAAACTTAACCGGCAGAAAAAGATTTTTTTGAAAAAATCCCTAAGCCCCGGGGTCACAATTTCATCAAAAATCTGACTTTCGGCCATTCACTCAAAAATGCTGCCAAACGGTTGCAAATAAGCCCCTGAGAGGTTTGGCGGTCGAAACAGAAGCCTTTGTATCACAGGAAAAGAAATCAGCCCTCGACAACTTAACCGGCAGAAAAAGATTTTTTTGAAAAAATCCCTAAACCCCGGGTTCACAATTTCATCAAAAATCTGACTTTCGGCCATTCACTCAAAAATGCTGCCAAACGGTTGCAAATGCTCCCCTGAGAGGTTTGGCGGTCGAAACAGAAGGCTTTTTATCTCAGGAAAAGAAATCAGCCCTCGACAACTTAACGGGCAGGAAAAGATTTTTTTGAAAAAATCCCTAAGCCCCGGGGTCACAATTTCATCAAAAATCTGACTTTCAGCCATTCACTCAAAAATGCTGCCAAACGGTTGCAAATGCTCCCCTGAGAGGTTTGGCGGTTGATACAGAAGGCTTTTTATCACAGGAAAAGAAATCAGCCCTCGAAAACTTAACCGGCAGAAAAAGATTTTTTTGAAAAAATCCCTAAGCCCGGGGGTCACAATTTCATCAAAAATCTGACTTTCGGCCATTCACTCAAAAATGCTGCCAAACGGTTGCAAATGCTCCCCTGAGAGGTTTGGCGGTCGAAACAGAAGGCTTTTTATCACAGGAAAAGAAATCAGCCCTCGACAACTTAACGGGCAGAAAAAGATTTTTTTGAAAAAATCCCTAAGCCCCGGGGTCACAATTTCATCAAAAATCTGACTTTCGGCCATTCACTCAAAAATGCTGCCAAACGGTTGCAAATGCTCCCCTGAGAGGTTTGGCGGTTGATACAGAAGCCTTTGTATCACAGGAAAAGAAATCAGCCCTCGAAAACTTAACGGGCAGAAAAAGATTTTTTTGAAAAAATCGATAAGCCCCGGGGTCACAATTTCATCAAAAATCTGACTTTCGGCCATTCACTCAAAAATGCTGCCAAACGGTTGCAAATGCTCCCCTGAGAGGTTTGGCGGTCGAAACAGAAGGCTTTTCATCTTAACAAAAGAAATCAGCCCTCGAAAACTTAACGGGCAGAAAAATATTTTTTTGATAAAATCACTAAGCCCCTGGGTCACAATTTCATCAAAAATCTGACTTTCGGCATTCACTCCAAAATGCTGCCAAACGGTTGCAAATGCTCCCCTGAGAGGTTTGGCGGTCGAAACAGAAGGCTTTTTATCACAGGAAAAGAAATCAGCCCTCGAAAACTTAACCGGAAGAAAAAGATTTTTTTGAAAAAATCCCTAAGCCCCGGGGTCACAATTTCATCAAAAATCTGACTTTCGGCCATTCACTCAAAAATGCTGCCAAACGGTTGCAAATGCTCCCCTGAGAGGTTTGGCGGTCGAAACAGAAGGCTTTTCATCTTAGGAAAAGAAATCAGCCCTCGACAACTTAACGGGTAGAAAAAGATTTTTTGAAAAAATCCCTAAGCCCCGGGGTCATAATTTCATCAAAAATCTGACTTTCGGCCATTCACTCAAAAATGCTGCCAAACGGTTTCTGAGAGGTTTGGCGGTCGAAACAGAAGGCTTTTCATCTTAGGAAAAGAAATCAGCCCTCGACAGCTTAACCGGCAGAAAAAGATTTTTTTGAAAAAATCCCTAAGCCCCGGGGTCACAATTTCATCAAAAATCTGATTTTCGGCCATTCACTCAAAAATGCTGCCAAACGGTTGCAAATGCTCCCCTGAGAGGTTTGGCGGTCGAAACAGAAGGCTTTTCATCTCAGCAAAAGAAATCAGCCCTCGAAAACTTAACCGGCAGAAAAAGATTTTTTTTGAAAAAATCCCTAAGCCCCGGGGTCACAATTTCATCAAAAATCTGACTTTCGGCCATTCACTCAAAAATGCTGCCAAACGGTTGCAAATAAGCCCCTGAGAGGTTTGGCGGTCGAAACAGAAGCCTTTGTATCACAGGAAAAGAAATCAGCCCTCGACAACTTAACCGGCAGAAAAAGATTTTTTTGAAAAAATCCCTAAGCACCGGGGTCACAATTTCATAAAAAATCTGACTTTCGGCCATTCACTCCAAATTGGTGCTAAACGGTTGCAAATTCTCCCCTGAGAGGTTTGGCGGTCGAAACAGAAGGCTTTTCATCTTAGGAAAAGAAACCAGCCCTCAAAAACTTAACCGGCAGAAAAAGATTTTTTTGAAAAAATCCCTAAGCCCCGGGTTCACAATTTCATCAAAAATCTGACTTTCAGCCATTCACTCAAAAATGCTGCCAAACGGTTCCAAATGCTCCCCTGAGAGGTTTGGCGGTCGAAACACAAGGCTTTTTATCTCAGGAAAAGAAATCAGCCCTCGACAACTTAACCGGCAGAAAAAGATTTTTTTGAAAAAATCCCTAAGCCCCGGGGTCACAATCTCATCAAAAATCTGACTTTCGGCCATTCACTCAAAAATGCTGCCAAACGGTTGCAAATGCTCCCCTGAGAGGTTTGGCGGTCGAAACAGAAGCCTTTGTATCACAGGAAAAGAAATCAGCCCTTGAAAACTTAACGGGCAGAAAAATATTTCTTTGAAAAAATCCCTAAGCCCCGGGGTCACAATTTCATCAATAATCTGACTTTCGGCCATTCACTCCAAAATGGTGTCAAACGGTTGCAAATGCTCCCCAGAGAGGTTTGGCGGTCGAAACAGAAGGCTTTTTATCACAGGAAAAGAAATCAGCCCTTGAAAACTTAACGGGCAGAAAAATATTTCTTTGAAAAAATCCCTAAGCCCCGGGGTCACAATTTCATCAAAAATCTAACTTTCGGCCATTCACTCAAAAATGCTGCCAAACGGTTTCTGAGAGGTTTGGCGGTCGAAACAGAAGGCTTTTCATCTTAGGAAAAGAAATCAGCCCTCGACAGCTTAACCGGCAGAAAAAGATTTTTTTGAAAAAATCCCTAAGCCCCGGGGTCACAATTTCATCAAAAATCTGACTTTCGGCCATTCACTCAAAAATGCTGCCAAACGGTTGCAAATAAGCCCCTGAGAGGTTTGGCGGTCGAAACAGAAGCCTTTGTATCACAGGAAAAGAAATCAACCCTCGACAACTTAACCGGCAGAAAAAGATTTTTTTGAAAAAATCCCTAAGCCCCGGGGTCACAATTTCATCAAAAATCTGATTTTCGGCCATTCACTCAAAAATGCTGCCAAACGGTTGCAAATGCTCCCCTGAGAGGTTTGGCGGTCGAAACAGAAGGCTTTTCATCTCAGCAAAAGAAATCAGCCCTCGAAAACTTAACCGGCAGAAAAAGATTTTTTTGAAAAAATCCCTAAGCCCCGGGGTCACAATTTCATCAAAAATCTGACTTTCGGCCATTCACTCAAAAATGCTGCCAAACGGTTGCAAATAAGCCCCTGAGAGGTTTGGCGGTCGAAACAGAAGCCTTTGTATCACAGGAAAAGAAATCAGCCCTCGACAACTTAACCGGCAGAAAAAGATTTTTTTGAAAAAATCCCTAAGCACCGGGGTCACAATTTCATAAAAAATCTGACTTTCGGCCATTCACTCCAAATTGGTGCTAAACGGTTGCAAATTCTCCCCTGAGAGGTTTGGCGGTCGAAACAGAAGGCTTTTCATCTTAGGAAAAGAAACCAGCCCTCAAAAACTTAACCGGCAGAAAAAGATTTTTTTGAAAAAATCCCTAAGCCCCGGGTTCACAATTTCATCAAAAATCTGACTTTCAGCCATTCACTCAAAAATGCTGCCAAACGGTTCCAAATGCTCCCCTGAGAGGTTTGGCGGTCGAAACACAAGGCTTTTTATCTCAGGAAAAGAAATCAGCCCTCGACAACTTAACCGGCAGAAAAAGATTTTTTTGAAAAAATCCCTAAGCCCCGGGGTCACAATCTCATCAAAAATCTGACTTTCGGCCATTCACTCAAAAATGCTGCCAAACGGTTGCAAATGCTCCCCTGAGAGGTTTGGCGGTCGAAACAGAAGCCTTTGTATCACAGGAAAAGAAATCAGCCCTTGAAAACTTAACGGGCAGAAAAATATTTCTTTGAAAAAATCCCTAAGCCCCGGGGTCACAATTTCATCAATAATCTGACTTTCGGCCATTCACTCCAAAATGGTGTCAAACGGTTGCAAATGCTCCCCAGAGAGGTTTGGCGGTCGAAACAGAAGGCTTTTTATCACAGGAAAAGAAATCAGCCCTTGAAAACTTAACGGGCAGAAAAATATTTCTTTGAAAAAATCCCTAAGCCCCGGGGTCACAATTTCATCAAAAATCTGACTTTCGGCCATTCACTCCAAAATGCTGCCAAACGGTTGCTAATGCTCCCCTGAGAGGTTTGGCGGTCGAAACAGAAGGCTTTTTATCACAGGAAAAGAAATCAGCCCTCGACAACTTAACGGGTAGAAAAAGATTTTTTGAAAAAATCCCTAAGCCCCGGGGTCATAATTTCATCAAAAATCTGACTTTCGGCCATTCACTCAAAAATGCTGCCAAACGGTTTCTGAGAGGTTTGGCGGTCGAAACAGAAGGCTTTTCATCTTAGGAAAAGAAATCAGCCCTCGACAGCTTAACCGGCAGAAAAAGATTTTTTTGAAAAAATCCCTAAGCCCCGGGGTCACAATTTCATCAAAAATCTGACTTTCGGCCATTCACTCAAAAATGCTGCCAAACGGTTGCAAATAAGCCCCTGAGAGGTTTGGCGGTCGAAACAGAAGCCTTTGTATCACAGGAAAAGAAATCAGCCCTCGACAACTTAACCGGCAGAAAAAGATTTTTTTGAAAAAATCCCTAAGCCCCGGGGTCACAATTTCATCAAAAATCTGATTTTCGGCCATTCACTCAAAAATGCTGCCAAACGGTTGCAAATGCTCCCCTGAGAGGTTTGGCGGTCGAAACAGAAGGCTTTTCATCTCAGCAAAAGAAATCAGCCCTCGAAAACTTAACCGGCAGAAAAAGATTTTTTTGAAAAAATCCCTAAGCCCCGGGGTCACAATTTCATCAAAAATCTGACTTTCGGCCATTCACTCAAAAATGCTGCCAAACGGTTGCAAATAAGCCCCTGAGAGGTTTGGCGGTCGAAACAGAAGCCTTTGTATCACAGGAAAAGAAATCAGCCCTCGACAACTTAACCGGCAGAAAAAGATTTTTTTGAAAAAATCCCTAAACCCCGGCTTCACAATTTCATCAAAAATCTGACTTTCGGCCATTCACTCAAAAATGCTGCCAAACGGTTGCAAATGCTCCCCTGAGAGGTTTGGCGGTCGAAACAGAAGGCTTTTTATCTCAGGAAAAGAAATCAGCCCTCGACAACTTAACGGGCAGAAAAAGATTTTTTTGAAAAAATCCCTAAGACCCGGGGTCACAATTTCATCAAAAATCTGACTTTCGGCCATTCACTCAAAAATGCTGCCAAACGGTTGCAAATGCTCCCCTGAGAGGTTTGGCGGTCGAAACAGAAGCCTTTGTATCACAGGAAAAGAAATCAGCCCTCGAAAACTTAACCGGAAGAAAAATATTTCTTTGAAAAAATCCCTAAGCCCCGGGGTCACAATTTCATCAATAATCTGACTTTCGGCCATTCACTCCAAAATGGTGTCAAACGGTTGCAAATGCTCCCCAGAGAGGTTTGGCGGTCGAAACAGAAGGCTTTTTATCACAGGAAAAGAAATCAGCCCTTGAAAACTTAACGGGCAGAAAAATATTTCTTTGAAAAAATCCCTAAGCCCCGGGGTCACAATTTCATCAAAAATCTGACTTTCGGCCATTCACTCCAAAATGCTGCCAAACGGTTGCTAATGCTCCCCTGAGAGGTTTGGCGGTCGAAACAGAAGGCTTTTCATCTTAACAAAAGAAATCAGCCCTCGAAAACTTAACGGGCAGAAAAATATTTTTTTGATAAAATCACTAAGCCCCTGGGTCACAATTTCATCAAAAATCTGACTTTCGGCATTCACTCCAAAATGCTGCCAAACGGTTGCAAATGCTCCCCTAAGAGGTTTGGCGGTCAAAACAGAAGGCTTTTTATCACAGGAAAAGAAATCAGCCCTCGAAAACTTAACCGGAAGAAAAAGATTTTTTTGAAAAAATCCCTAAGCCCCGGGGTCACAATTTCATCAAAAATCTGACTTTCGGCCATTCACTCAAAAATGCTGCCAAACGGTTGCAAATGCTCCCCTGAGAGGTTTGGCGGTCGAAACAGAAGGCTTTTCATCTTAGGAAAAGAAATCAGCCCTCGACAACTTAACGGGTAGAAAAAGATTTTTTGAAAAAATCCCTAAGCCCCGGGGTCATAATTTCATCAAAAATCTGACTTTCGGCCATTCACTCAAAAATGCTGCCAAACGGTTTCTGAGAGGTTTGGCGGTCGAAACAGAAGGCTTTTCATCTTAGGAAAAGAAATCAGCCCTCGACAGCTTAACCGGCAGAAAAAGATTTTTTTGAAAAAATCCCTAAGCCCCGGGGTCACAATTTCATCAAAAATCTGATTTTCGGCCATTCACTCAAAAATGCTGCCAAACGGTTGCAAATGCTCCCCTGAGAGGTTTGGCGGTCGAAACAGAAGGCTTTTCATCTCAGCAAAAGAAATCAGCCCTCGAAAACTTAACCGGCAGAAAAAGATTTTTTTTGAAAAAATCCCTAAGCCCCGGGGTCACAATTTCATCAAAAATCTGACTTTCGGCCATTCACTCAAAAATGCTGCCAAACGGTTGCAAATAAGCCCCTGAGAGGTTTGGCGGTCGAAACAGAAGCCTTTGTATCACAGGAAAAGAAATCAGCCCTCGACAACTTAACCGGCAGAAAAAGATTTTTTTGAAAAAATCCCTAAGCACCGGGGTCACAATTTCATAAAAAATCTGACTTTCGGCCATTCACTCCAAATTGGTGCTAAACGGTTGCAAATTCTCCCCTGAGAGGTTTGGCGGTCGAAACAGAAGGCTTTTCATCTTAGGAAAAGAAACCAGCCCTCAAAAACTTAACCGGCAGAAAAAGATTTTTTTGAAAAAATCCCTAAGCCCCGGGTTCACAATTTCATCAAAAATCTGACTTTCAGCCATTCACTCAAAAATGCTGCCAAACGGTTGCAAATGCTCCCCTGAGAGGTTTGGCGGTCGAAACAGAAGCCTTTGTATCACAGGAAAAGAAATCAGCCCTTGAAAACTTAACGGGCAGAAAAATATTTCTTTGAAAAAATCCCTAAGCCCCGGGGTCACAATTTCATCAATAATCTGACTTTCGGCCATTCACTCCAAAATGGTGTCAAACGGTTGCAAATGCTCCCCAGAGAGGTTTGGCGGTCGAAACAGAAGGCTTTTTATCACAGGAAAAGAAATCAGCCCTTGAAAACTTAACGGGCAGAAAAATATTTCTTTGAAAAAATCCCTAAGCCCCGGGGTCACAATTTCATCAAAAATCTGACTTTCGGCCATTCACTCCAAAATGCTGCCAAACGGTTGCTAATGCTCCCCTGAGAGGTTTGGCGGTCGAAACAGAAGGCTTTTTATCACAGGAAAAGAAATCAGCCCTCGACAACTTAACGGGTAGAAAAAGATTTTTTGAAAAAATCCCTAAGCCCCGGGGTCATAATTTCATCAAAAATCTGATTTTCGGCCATTCACTCAAAAATGCTGCCAAACGGTTGCAAATGCTCCCCTGAGAGGTTTGGCGGTCGAAACAGAAGGCTTTTCATCTCAGCAAAAGAAATCAGCCCTCGAAAACTTAACCGGCAGAAAAAGATTTTTTTGAAAAAATCCCTAAGCCCCGGGGTCACAATTTCATCAAAAATCTGACTTTCGGCCATTCACTCAAAAATGCTGCCAAACGGTTGCAAATAAGCCCCTGAGAGGTTTGGCGGTCGAAACAGAAGCCTTTGTATCACAGGAAAAGAAATCAGCCCTCGACAACTTAACCGGCAGAAAAAGATTTTTTTGAAAAAATCCCTAAGCACCGGGGTCACAATTTCATAAAAAATCTGACTTCCGGCCATTCACTCCAAATTGGTGCTAAACGGTTGCAAATTCTCCCCTGAGAGGTTTGGCGGTCGAAACAGAAGGCTTTTCATCTTAGGAAAAGAAACCAGCCCTCAAAAACTTAACCGGCAGAAAAAGATTTTTTTGAAAAAATCCCTAAGCCCCGGGTTCACAATTTCATCAAAAATCTGACTTTCAGCCATTCACTCAAAAATGCTGCCAAACGGTTCCAAATGCTCCCCTGAGAGGTTTGGCGGTCGAAACACAAGGCTTTTTATCTCAGGAAAAGAAATCAGCCCTCGACAACTTAACCGGCAGAAAAAGATTTTTTTGAAAAAATCCCTAAGCCCCGGGGTCACAATCTCATCAAAAATCTGACTTTCGGCCATTCACTCAAAAATGCTGCCAAACGGTTGCAAATGCTCCCCTGAGAGGTTTGGCGGTCGAAACAGAAGCCTTTGTATCACAGGAAAAGAAATCAGCCCTTGAAAACTTAACGGGCAGAAAAATATTTCTTTGAAAAAATCCCTAAGCCCCGGGGTCACAATTTCATCAATAATCTGACTTTCGGCCATTCACTCCAAAATGGTGTCAAACGGTTGCAAATGCTCCCCAGAGAGGTTTGGCGGTCGAAACAGAAGGCTTTTTATCACAGGAAAAGAAATCAGCCCTTGAAAACTTAACGGGCAGAAAAATATTTCTTTGAAAAAATCCCTAAGCCCCGGGGTCACAATTTCATCAAAAATCTGACTTTCGGCCATTCACTCCAAAATGCTGCCAAACGGTTGCTAATGCTCCCCTGAGAGGTTTGGCGGTCGAAACAGAAGGCTTTTTATCACAGGAAAAGAAATCAGCCCTCGACAACTTAACGGGTAGAAAAAGATTTTTTGAAAAAATCCCTAAGCCCCGGGGTCATAATTTCATCAAAAATCTGACTTTCGGCCATTCACTCAAAAATGCTGCCAAACGGTTTCTGAGAGGTTTGGCGGTCGAAACAGAAGGCTTTTCATCTTAGGAAAAGAAATCAGCCCTCGACAGCTTAACCGGCAGAAAAAGATTTTTTTGAAAAAATCCCTAAGCCCCGGGGTCACAATTTCATCAAAAATCTGACTTTCGGCCATTCACTCAAAAATGCTGCCAAACGGTTGCAAATAAGCCCCTGAGAGGTTTGGCGGTCGAAACAGAAGCCTTTGTATCACAGGAAAAGAAATCAGCCCTCGACAACTTAACCGGCAGAAAAAGATTTTTTTGAAAAAATCCCTAAGCCCCGGGGTCACAATTTCATCAAAAATCTGATTTTCGGCCATTCACTCAAAAATGCTGCCAAACGGTTGCAAATGCTCCCCTGAGAGGTTTGGCGGTCGAAACAGAAGGCTTTTCATCTCAGCAAAAGAAATCAGCCCTCGAAAACTTAACCGGCAGAAAAAGATTTTTTTGAAAAAATCCCTAAGCCCCGGGGTCACAATTTCATCAAAAATCTGACTTTCGGCCATTCACTCAAAAATGCTGCCAAACGGTTGCAAATAAGCCCCTGAGAGGTTTGGCGGTCGAAACAGAAGCCTTTGTATCACAGGAAAAGAAATCAGCCCTCGACAACTTAACCGGCAGAAAAAGATTTTTTTGAAAAAATCCCTAAACCCCGGGTTCACAATTTCATCAAAAATCTGACTTTCGGCCATTCACTCAAAAATGCTGCCAAACGGTTGCAAATGCTCCCCTGAGAGGTTTGGCGGTCGAAACAGAAGGCTTTTTATCTCAGGAAAAGAAATCAGCCCTCGACAACTTAACGGGCAGAAAAAGATTTTTTTGAAAAAATCCCTAAGCCCCGGGGTCACAATTTCATCAAAAATCTGACTTTCGGCCATTCACTCAAAAATGCTGCCAAACGGTTGCAAATGCTCCCCTGAGAGGTTTGGCGGTCGAAACAGAAGCCTTTGTATCACAGGAAAAGAAATCAGCCCTCGAAAACTTAACCGGAAGAAAAATATTTCTTTGAAAAAATCCCTAAGCCCCGGGGTCACAATTTCATCAATAATCTGACTTTCGGCCATTCACTCCAAAATGGTGTCAAACGGTTGCAAATGCTCCCCAGAGAGGTTTGGCGGTCGAAACAGAAGGCTTTTTATCACAGGAAAAGAAATCAGCCCTTGAAAACTTAACGGGCAGAAAAATATTTCTTTGAAAAAATCCCTAAGCCCCGGGGTCACAATTTCATCAAAAATCTGACTTTCGGCCATTCACTCCAAAATGCTGCCAAACGGTTGCTAATGCTCCCCTGAGAGGTTTGGCGGTCGAAACAGAAGGCTTTTTATCACAGGAAAAGAAATCAGCCCTCGACAACTTAACGGGTAGAAAAAGATTTTTTGAAAAAATCCCTAAGCCCCGGGGTCACAATTTCATCAAAAATCTGACTTTCGGCCATTCACTCCAAAATGCTGCCAAACGGTTGCTAATGCTCCCCTGAGAGGTTTGGCGGTCGAAACAGAAGGCTTTTTATCACAGGAAAAGAAATCAGCGCCTCGACAACTTAACGGGTAGAAAAAGATTTTTTGAAAAAATCCCTAAGCCCCGGGGTCATAATTTCATCAAAAATCTGACTTTCGGCCATTCACTCAAAAATGCTGCCAAACGGTTTCTGAGAGGTTTGGCGGTCGAAACAGAAGGCTTTTCATCTTAGGAAAAGAAATCAGCCCTCGACAGCTTAACCGGCAGAAAAAGATTTTTTTGAAAAAATCCCTAAGCCCCGGGGTCACAATTTCATCAAAAATCTGACTTTCGGCCATTCACTCAAAAATGCTGCCAAACGGTTGCAAATAAGCCCCTGAGAGGTTTGGCGGTCGAAACAGAAGCCTTTGTATCACAGGAAAAGAAATCAGCCCTCGACAACTTAACCGGCAGAAAAAGATTTTTTTGAAAAAATCCCTAAGCCCCGGGGTCACAATTTCATCAAAAATCTGATTTTCGGCCATTCACTCAAAAATGCTGCCAAACGGTTGCAAATGCTCCCCTGAGAGGTTTGGCGGTCGAAACAGAAGGCTTTTCATCTCAGCAAAAGAAATCAGCCCTCGAAAACTTAACCGGCAGAAAAAGATTTTTTTGAAAAAATCCCTAAGCCCCGGGGTCACAATTTCATCAAAAATCTGACTTTCGGCCATTCACTCAAAAATGCTGCCAAACGGTTGCAAATAAGCCCCTGAGAGGTTTGGCGGTCGAAACAGAAGCCTTTGTATCACAGGAAAAGAAATCAGCCCTCGACAACTTAACCGGCAGAAAAAGATTTTTTTGAAAAAATCCCTAAACCCCGGGTTCACAATTTCATCAAAAATCTGATTTTCGGCCATTCACTCAAAAATGCTGCCAAACGGTTGCAAATGCTCCCCTGAGAGGTTTGGCGGTCGAAACAGAAGGCTTTTTATCTCAGGAAAAGAAATCAGCCCTCGACAACTTAACGGGCAGAAAAAGATTTTTTTGAAAAAATCCCTAAGCCCCGGGGTCACAATTTCATCAAAAATCTGACTTTCGGCCATTCACTCAAAAATGCTGCCAAACGGTTGCAAATAAGCCCCTGAGAGGTTTGGCGGTCGAAACAGAAGGCTTTTTATCTCAGGAAAAGAAATCAGCCCTCGACAACTTAACCGGCAGAAAAAGATTTTTTTGAAAAAATCCCTAAGCCCCGGGGTCACAATCTCATCAAAAATCTGACTTTCGGCCATTCACTCAAAAATGCTGCCAAACGGTTGCAAATGCTCCCCTGAGAGGTTTGGCGGTCGAAACAGAAGCCTTTGTATCACAGGAAAAGAAATCAGCCCTCGAAAACTTAACCGGAAGAAAAAGATTTTTTTGAAAAAATCCCTAAGCCCCGGGGTCACAATTTCATCAAAAATCTGACTTTCGGCCATTCACTCAAAAATGCTGCCAAACGGTTGCAAATGCTCCCCTGAGAGGTTTGGCGGTTGATACAGAAGCCTTTGTATCACAGGAAAAGAAATCAGCCCTCGAAAACTTAACGGGCAGAAAAAGATTTTTTTGAAAAAATCGATAAGCCCCGGGGTCACAATTTCATCAAAAATCTGACTTTCGGCATTCACTCCAAAATGCTGCCAAACGGTTGCAAATGCTCCCCTGAGAGGTTTGGCGGTCGAAACAGAAGGCTTTTTATCACAGGAAAAGAAATCAGCCCTCAAAAACTTAACCGGAAGAAAAAGATTTTTTTGAAAAAATCCCTAAGCCCCGGGGTCACAATTTCATCAAAAATCTGACTTTCGGCCATTCACTCCAAAATGCTGCCAAACGGTTGCAAATGCTCCCCTGAGAGGTTTGGCGGTCGAAACAGAAGCCTTTGTATCGCAGGAAAAGAAATCAGCCCTTGAAAACTTAACCGGCAGAAAAAGATTTTTTTGAAAAAATCCCTAAGCCCCTGGGTCACAATTTCATCAAAAATCTTACTTTCGGCCATTCACTCAAAAATGCTGCCAAACGGTTTCTGAGAGGTTTGGCGGTCGAAACAGAAGGCTTTTCATCTTAGGAAAAGAAATCAGCCCTCGACAGCTTAACCGGCAGAAAAAGATTTTTTTGAAAAAATCCCTAAGCCCCGGGGTCACAATTTCATCAAAAATCTGACTTTCGGCCATTCACTCAAAAATGCTGCCAAACGGTTGCAAATAAGCCCCTGAGAGGTTTGGCGGTCGAAACAGAAGCCTTTGTATCACAGGAAAAGAAATCAGCCCTCGACAACTTAACCGGCAGAAAAAGATTTTTTTGAAAAAATCCCTAAGCCCCGGGGTCACAATTTCATCAAAAATCTGATTTTCGGCCATTCACTCAAAAATGCTGCCAAACGGTTGCAAATGCTCCCCTGAGAGGTTTGGCGGTCGAAACAGAAGGCTTTTCATCTCAGCAAAAGAAATCAGCCCTCGAAAACTTAACCGGCAGAAAAAGATTTTTTTGAAAAAATCCCTAAGCCCCGGGGTCACAATTTCATCAAAAATCTGACTTTCGGCCATTCACTCAAAAATGCTGCCAAACGGTTGCAAATAAGCCCCTGAGAGGTTTGGCGGTTGAAACAGAAGCCTTTGTATCACAGGAAAAGAAATCAGCCCTCGACAACTTAACCGGCTGAAAAAGATTTTTTTGAAAAAATCCCTAAGCCCGGGGGTCACAATTTCATCAAAAATCTGACTTTCGGCCATTCACTCAAAAATGCTGCCAAACGGTTGCAAATGCTCCCCTGAGAGGTTTGGCGGTCGAAACAGAAGGCTTTTTATCACAGGAAAAGAAATCAGCCCTCGACAACTTAACGGGCAGAAAAAGATTTTTTTGAAAAAATCCCTAAGCCCCGGGGTCACAATTTCATCAAAAATCTGACTTTCGGCCATTCACTCAAAAATGCTGCCAAACGGTTGCAAATGCTCCCCTGAGAGGTTTGGCGGTTGATACAGAAGCCTTTGTATCACAGGAAAAGAAATCAGCCCTCGAAAACTTAACGGGCAGAAAAAGATTTTTTTGAAAAAATCGATAAGCCCCGGGGTCACAATTTCATCAAAAATCTGACTTTCGGCCATTCACTCAAAAATGCTGCCAAACGGTTGCAAATGCTCCCCTGAGAGGTTTGGCGGTCGAAACAGAAGGCTTTTCATCTTAACAAAAGAAATCAGCCCTCGAAAACTTAACGGGCAGAAAAATATTTTTTTGAAAAAATCCCTAAGCCCCTGGGTCACAATTTCATCAAAAATCTGACTTTCGGCATTCACTCCAAAATGCTGCCAAACGGTTGCAAATGCTCCCCTGAGAGGTTTGGCGGTCGAAACAGAAGGCTTTTTATCACAGGAAAAGAAATCAGCCCTCGAAAACTTAACCGGAAGAAAAAGATTTTTTTGAAAAAATCCCTAAGCCCCGGGGTCACAATTTCATCAAAAATCTGACTTTCGGCCATTCACTCCAAAATGCTGCCAAACGGTTGCAAATGCTCCCCTGAGAGGTTTGGCGGTCGAAACAGAAGCCTTTGTATCGCAGGAAAAGAAATCAGCCCTTGAAAACTTAACCGGCAGAAAAAGATTTTTTTGAAAAAATCCCTAAGCCCCTGGGTCACAATTTCATCAAAAATCTGACTTTCGGCCATTCACTCAAAAATGCTGCCAAACGGTTTCTGAGAGGTTTGGCGGTCGAAACAGAAGGCTTTTCATCTTAGGAAAAGAAATCAGCCCTCGACAGCTTAACCGGCAGAAAAAGATTTTTTTGAAAAAATCCCTAAGCCCCGGGGTCACAATTTCATCAAAAATCTGACTTTCGGCCATTCACTCAAAAATGCTGCCAAACGGTTGCAAATAAGCCCCTGAGAGGTTTGGCGGTCGAAACAGAAGCCTTTGTATCACAGGAAAAGAAATCAGCCCTCGACAACTTAACCGGCAGAAAAAGATTTTTTTGAAAAAATCCCTAAGCCCCGGGGTCACAATTTCATCAAAAATCTGATTTTCGGCCATTCACTCAAAAATGCTGCCAAACGGTTGCAAATGCTCCCCTGAGAGGTTTGGCGGTCGAAACAGAAGGCTTTTCATCTCAGCAAAAGAAATCAGCCCTCGAAAACTTAACCGGCAGAAAAAGATTTTTTTGAAAAAATCCCTAAGCCCCGGGGTCACAATTTCATCAAAAATCTGACTTTCGGCCGTTCACTCAAAAATGCTGCCAAACGGTTGCAAATAAGCCCCTGAGAGGTTTGGCGGTCGAAACAGAAGCCTTTGTATCACAGGAAAAGAAATCAGCCCTCGACAACTTAACCGGCAGAAAAAGATTTTTTTGAAAAAATCCGTAAGCCCCGGGGTCACAATTTCATCAAAAATCTGACTTTCGGCCATTCACTCCAAAATGCTGCCAAACGGTAGCAAATGCTCCCCTGAGAGGTTTGGCGGTCGAAACAGAAGGCTTTTTATCACAGGAAAAGAAATCAGCCCTCGAAAACTTAACCGGAAGAAAAAGATTTTTTTGAAAAAATCCCTAAGCCCCGGGGTCACAATTTCATCAAAAATCTGACTTTCGGCCATTCACTCCAAAATGGTGCCAAACGGTTGCAAATGCTCCCCTGAGAGGTTTGGCGGTCTAAACAGAAGGCTTTTTATCTCAGGAAAAGAAATCAGCCCTTGACAACTTAACCGGCAGAAAAAGATTTTTTTGAAAAAATCCCTAAGCCCCGGGGTCACAATTTCATCAAAAATCTGACTTTTGGCCATTCACTCAAAAAGGCTGCCAAACGGTTTCTGAGAGGTTTGGCGGTCGAAACTGAAGGCTTTTCATCTTAGGAAAAGAAATCAGCTCTCGACAGCTTAACCGGCAGAAAAAGATTTTTTTGAAAAAATTCCTAAGCCCCGGGGTCACAATTTCATCAAAAATCTGACTTTCGGCCATTCACTCAAAAATGCTGCCAAACGGTTGCAAATGCTCCCCTGAGAGGTTTGGCGGTCGAAACAGAAGGCTTTTCATCTTAGCAAAAGAAGACAGCCCTCGAAAACTTAACCGGCAGAAAAAGATTTTTTTGAAAAAATCCCTAAGCCCCGGAGTCACAATTTCATCAAAAATCTGACTTTCATCCATTCACTCAAAAATGCTGCCAAACGGTTGCAAATGCTCCCCTGAAAGGTTTGGCGGTCGAAACAGAAGGCTTTTTATCTCAGGAAAAGAAATCTGCCCTCGACAACTTAACCGGCAGAAAAAGATTTTTTTGAAAAAATCCCAAAGCCCCGGGGTCACAATTTCATCAAAAATCTGATTTTCGGCCATTCACTCAAAAATGCTGCCAAACGGTTGCAAATGCTCCCCTGAGAGGTTTGGCGGTCGAAACAGAAGGCTTTTCATCTTAGCAAAAGAAATCAGCCCTCGAAAACTTAACCGGCAGAAAAAGATTTTTTTGAAAAAATCCCTAAGCCCCGGGGTCACAATTTCATCAAAAATCTGACTTTCGGCCATTCACTCAAAAATGCTGCCAAACGGTTGCAAATGCTCCCCTGAGAGGTTTGGCGGTCGAAACAGAAGCCTTTGTATCACAGGAAAAGAAATCAGCCCTCGAAAACTTAAACGGCAGAAAAAGATTTTTTTAAAAAAATCCCTAAGCCCCGGGGTCACAATTTCATCAAAAATCTGACTTTCGGCCATTCACTCCAAAATGGTGCCAAACGGTTGCAAATGCTCCCCTGAGAGGTTTGGCAGTCGAAACAGAAGGCTTTTTATCTCAGGAAAAGAAATCAGCCCTCGACAACTTAACGGGCAGAAAAAGATTTTTTTGAAAAAATCCCTAAGCCCCGGGGTCACAATTTCATCAAAAATCTGACTTTCATCCATTCACTCAAAAATGCTGCCAAACGGTTGCAAATGCTCCCCTGAAAGGTTTGGCGGTCGAAACAGAAGGCTTTTTATCTCAGGAAAAGAAATCAGCCCTCGACAACTTAACCGGCAGAAAAAGATTTTTTTGAAAAAATCCCTAAGCCCCGGAGTCACAATTTCATCAAACATCTGACTTTCGGCCATTCACTCAAAAATGCTGCGAAACGGTCGCAAATGCTCCCCTGAAAGTTTTGGCGGTCGAAACAGAAGGCTTTTTATCTCAGGAAAAGAAATCAGCCCTCGACAACTTAACGGGCAGAAAAAGATTTTATTGAAAAAATCCCTAAGCCCCGGGGTCACAATTTCATCAAAAATCTGATTTTCGGCCATTCACTCAAAAATGCTGCCAAACGGTTGCAAATGCTCCCCTGAGAGGTTTGGCGGTCGAAACAGAAGGCTTTTCATCTTAGCAAAAGAAATCAGCCCTCGAAAACTTAACCGGCAGAAAAAGATTTTTTTGAAAAAATCCCTAAGCCCCGGGGTCACAATTTCATTAAAAATCTGACTTTCATCCATTCACTCAAAAATGCTGCCAAACGGTTGCAAATGCTCCCCTGAAAGGTTTGGCGGTCGAAACAGAATGCTTTTTATCTCAGGAAAAGAAATCAGCCCTCGACAACTTAACCGGCAGAAACAGATTTTTTTGAAAAAATCCCTAAGCCCCGGGGTCACAATTTCATCAAAAATCTGACTTTCGGCCATTCACTCCAAAATGGTGCCAAACGGTTGCAAATGCTCCCCTGAGAGGTTTGGCGGTCGAAACACGAGGCTTTTTATCTCAGGAAAAGAAATCAGCCCTCGAAAACTTAACCGGCAGAAAAAGATTTTTTTGAAAAAATCCCTAAGCCCCGGGGTCACAATTTCATCAAAAATCTGACTTTCGGCCATTCACTCAAAAATGCTGCCAAACGGTTGCAAATGCTCCCCTGAGAGGTTTGGCGGTCGAAACACAAGGCTTTTTATCTCAGGAAAAGAAATCAGCCCTTGACAACTTAACCGGCAGAAAAAGATTTTTTTGAAAAAATCCCTAAGCCCCGGGGTCACAATTTCATCAAAAATCTGACTTTCGGCCATTCACTCCAAAATGCTGCCAAACGGTTGCAAATGCTCCCCTGAGAGGTTTGGCGGTCGAAACAGAAGGCTTTTTATCTCAGGAAAAGAAATCAGCCCTCGAAAACTTAACGGGCAGAAAAAGATTTTTTTGAAAAAATCCCTAAGCCCCGGGGTCACAATTTCATCAAAAATCTGACTTTCGGTCATTCACTCCAAAATGGTGCCAAACGGTTGCAAATGCTCCCCTGAGAGGTTTGGTGGTCGAAACAGAAGGCTTTTTATCACAGGAAATGAAATCAGCCCTCGACAACTTAACGGGCAGAAAAAGATTTTTTTGAAAAAATCCCTAAGCCCCGGGGTCACAATTTCATCCACAATCTGACTTTCATCCATTCACTCAAAAATGCTGCCAAACGGTTGCAAATGCTCCCCTGAAAGGTTTGGCGGTCGAAACAGAAGGCTTTTTATCTCAGGAAAAGAAATCAGCCCTCGACAACTTAACCGGCAGAAAAAGATTTTTTTGAAAAAATCCCTAAGCCCCGGGGTCACAATTTCATCAAAAATCTGACCATTCACTCAAAAATGGTGCCAAACGGTTGCAAATGCTCCCCTGAGAGGTTTGGCAGTCGAAACAGAAGGCTTTTTATCTCAGGAAAAGAAATCAGCCCTCGACAACTTAACGGGCAGAAAAATATTTTTTTGAAAAAATCCCTAAGCCCCGGGGTCACAATTTCATCAAAAATCTGACTTTCGGCCATTCACTCCAAAATGGTGCCAAACGGTTGCAAATGCTCCCCTGAGAGGTTTGGCGGTCGAAACAGAAGGCTTTTTATCTCAGGAAAAGAAATCAGCCCTTGACAACTTAACCGGCAGAAAAAGATTTTTTTGAAAAAATCCCTAAGCCCCGGGGTCACAATTTCATCAAAAATCTGACTTTTGGCCATTCACTCAAAAATGCTGCCAAACGGTTTCTGAGAGGTTTGGCGGTCGAAACAGAAGGCTTTTCATCTTAGGAAAAGAAATCAGCCCTCGACAGCTTAACCGGCAGAAAAAGATTTTTTTGAAAAAATCCCTAAGCCCCGGGGTCACAATTTCATCAAAAATCTGACTTTCGGCCATTCACTCAAAAATGCTGCCAAACGGTTGCAAATAAGCCCCTGAGAGGTTTGGCGGTCGAAACAGAAGCCTTTGTATAACAGGAAAAGAAATCAGCCCTCGACAACTTAACCGGCAGAAAAAGATTTTTTTGAAAAAATTCCTAAGCCCCGGGGTCACAATTTCATCAAAAATCTGACTTTCGGCCATTCACGAAAAAATGCTGCCAAACGGTCACAAGTGCTCCCCTGAGAGGTTTGGCGGTCGAAACAGAAGGCTTTTTATCTCAGGAAAAGAAATCAGCCCTCGACAACTTAACGGGCAGAAAAATATTTTTTTGAAAAAATCCCTAAGCCCCGGGGTCACAATTTCATCAAAAATCTGACTTTCGGCCATTCACTCCAAAATGCTGCCAAACGGTTGCAAATGCTCCACTGAGAGGTTTGGCGGTCGAAACAGAAGGCTTTTTATCACAGGAAAAGAAATCAGCCCTCGAAAACTTAACCGGAAGAAAAAGATTTTTTTGAAAAAATCCCTAAGCCCCGGGGTCACAATTTCATCAAAAATCTGATTTTCGGCCATTCACTCAAAAATGCTGCCAAACGGTTGCAAATGCTCCCCTGAGAGGTTTGGCGGTCTAAACAGAAGGCTTTTTATCTCAGGAAAAGAAATCAGCCCTTGACAACTTAACCGGCAGAAAAAGATTTTTTTGAAAAAATCCCTAAGCCCCGGGGTCACAATTTCATCAAAAATCTGACTTTTGGCTATTCACTCAAAAAGGCTGCCAAACGATTTCTGAGAGGTTTGGCGGTCGAAACTGAAGGCTTTTCATCTTAGGAAAAGAAATCAGCTCTCGACAGCTTAACCGGCAGAAAAAGATTTTTTTGAAAAAATCCCTAAGCCCCGGGGTCACAATTTCATCAAAAATCTGACTTTCGGCCATTCACTCAAAAATGCTGCCAAACGGTTGCAAATGCTCCCCTGAGAGGTTTGGCGGTCGAAACAGAAGGCTTTTCATCTTAGCAAAAGAAATCAGCCCTCGAAAACTTAACCGGCAGAAAAAGATTTTTTTGAAAAAATCCCTAAGCCCCGGAGTCACAATTTCATCAAAAATCTGACTTTCATCCATTCACTCAAAAATGCTGCCAAACGGTTGCAAATGCTCCACTGAGAGGTTTGGCGGTCGAAACAGAAGGCTTTTTATCACAGGAAAAGAAATCAGCCTTCGAAAACTTAACCGGAAGAAAAAGATTTTTTGAAAAAATCCCTAAGCCCCGGGGTCACAATTTCATCAAAAATCTGACTTTCGGCCATTCACTCCAAAATGGTGCCAAACGGTTGCAAATGCTCCCCTGAGAGGTTTGGCGGTCTAAACAGAAGGCTTTTTATCTCAGGAAAAGAAATCAGCCCTTGACAACTTAACCGGCAGAAAAAGATTTTTTTGAAAAAATCCCTAAGCCCCGAGGTCACAATTTCATCAAAAATCTGACTTTTGGCTATTCACTCAAAAAGGCTGCCAAACGATTTCTGAGAGGTTTGGCGGTCGAAACTGAAGGCTTTTCATCTTAGGAAAAGAAATCAGCTCTCGACAGCTTAACCGGCAGAAAAAGATTTTTTTGAAAAAATCCCTAAGCCCCGGGGTCACAATTTCATCAAAAATCTGACTTTCGGCCATTCACTCAAAAATGCTGCCAAACGGTTGCAAATGCTCCCCTGAGAGGTTTGGCGGTCGAAACAGAAGGCTTTTCATCTTAGCAAAAGAAATCAGCCCTCGAAAACTTAACCGGCAGAAAAAGAATTTTTTGAAAAAATCCCTAAGCCCCGGGGTCACAATTTCATCAAAAATCTGACTTTCATCCATTCACTCAAAAATGCTGCCAAACGGTTGCAAATGCTCCCCTGAAAGGTTTGGCGGTCGAAACAGAAGGCTTTTTATCTCAGGAAAAGAAATCAGCCCTCGACAACTTAACCGGCAGAAAAAGATTTTTTTGAAAAAATCCCTAAGCCCCGGGGTCACAATTTCATCAAAAATCTGACCATTCACTCAAAAATGGTGCCAAACGGTTGCAAATGCTCCCCTGAGAGGTTTGGCAGTCGAAACAGAAGGCTTTTTATCTCAGGAAAAGAAATCAGCCCTCGACAACTTAACGGGCAGAAAAATATTTTTTTGAAAAAATCCCTAAGCCCCGGGGTCACAATTTCATCAAAAATCTGACTTTCGGCCATTCACTCCAAAATGGTGCCAAACGGTTGCAAATGCTCCCCTGAGAGGTTTGGCGGTCGAAACAGAAGGCTTTTTATCTCAGGAAAAGAAATCAGCCCTTGACAACTTAACCGGCAGAAAAAGATTTTTTTGAAAAAATCCCTAAGCCCCGGGGTCACAATTTCATCAAAAATCTGACTTTTGGCCATTCACTCAAAAATGCTGCCAAACGGTTTCTGAGAGGTTTGGCGGTCGAAACAGAAGGCTTTTCATCTTAGGAAAAGAAATCAGCCCTCGACAGCTTAACCGGCAGAAAAAGATTTTTTTGAAAAAATCCCTAAGCCCCGGGGTCACAATTTCATCAAAAATCTGACTTTCGGCCATTCACTCAAAAATGCTGCCAAACGGTTGCAAATAAGCCCCTGAGAGGTTTGGCGGTCGAAACAGAAGCCTTTGTATAACAGGAAAAGAAATCAGCCCTCGACAACTTAACCGGCAGAAAAAGATTTTTTTGAAAAAATCCCTAAGCCCCGGGGTCACAATTTCATCAAAAATCTGACTTTCGGCCATTCACGAAAAAATGCTGCCAAACGGTCACAAGTGCTCCCCTGAGAGGTTTGGCGGTCGAAACAGAAGGCTTTTTATCTCAGGAAAAGAAATCAGCCCTCGACAACTTAACGGGCAGAAAAATATTTTTTTGAAAAAATCCCTAAGCCCTGGGGTCACAATTTCATCAAAAATCTGACTTTCGGCCATTCACTCCAAAATGCTGCCAAACGGTTGCAAATGCTCCACTGAGAGGTTTGGCGGTCGAAACAGAAGGCTTTTTATCTCAGGAAAAGAAATCAGCCCTTGACAACTTAACCGGCAGAAAAAGATTTTTTTGAAAAAATCCCTAAGCCCCGGGGTCACAATTTCATCAAAAATCTGACTTTTGGCTATTCACTCAAAAAGGCTGCCAAACGATTTCTGAGAGGTTTGGCGGTCGAAACTGAAGGCTTTTCATCTTAGGAAAAGAAATCAGCTCTCGACAGCTTAACCGGCAGAAAAAGATTTTTTTGAAAAAATCCCTAAGCCCCGGGGTCACAATTTCATCAAAAATCTGACTTTCGGCCATTCACTCAAAAATGCTGCCAAACGGTTGCAAATGCTCCCCTGAGAGGTTTGGCGGTCGAAACAGAAGGCTTTTCATCTTAGCAAAAGAAATCAGCCCTCGAAAACTTAACCGGCAGAAAAAGATTTTTTTGAAAAAATCCCTAAGCCCCGGAGTCACAATTTCATCAAAAATCTGACTTTCATCCATTCACTCAAAAATGCTGCCAAACGGTTGCAAATGCTCCACTGAGAGGTTTGGCGGTCGAAACAGAAGGCTTTTTATCACAGGAAAAGAAATCAGCCTTCGAAAACTTAACCGGAAGAAAAAGATTTTTTGAAAAAATCCCTAAGCCCCGGGGTCACAATTTCATCAAAAATCTGACTTTCGGCCATTCACTCCAAAATGGTGCCAAACGGTTGCAAATGCTCCCCTGAGAGGTTTGGCGGTCTAAACAGAAGGCTTTTTATCTCAGGAAAAGAAATCAGCCCTTGACAACTTAACCGGCAGAAAAAGATTTTTTTGAAAAAATCCCTAAGCCCCGGGGTCACAATTTCATCAAAAATCTGACTTTTGGCTATTCACTCAAAAAGGCTGCCAAACGATTTCTGAGAGGTTTGGCGGTCGAAACTGAAGGCTTTTCATCTTAGGAAAAGAAATCAGCTCTCGACAGCTTAACCGGCAGAAAAAGATTTTTTTGAAAAAATCCCTAAGCCCCGGGGTCACAATTTCATCAAAAATCTGACTTTCGGCCATTCACTCAAAAATGCTGCCAAACGGTTGCAAATGCTCCCCTGAGAGGTTTGGCGGTCGAAACAGAAGGCTTTTCATCTTAGCAAAAGAAATCAGCCCTCGAAAACTTAACCGGCAGAAAAAGAATTTTTTGAAAAAATCCCTAAGCCCCGGAGTCACAATTTCATCAAAAATCTGACTTTCATCCATTCACTCAAAAATGCTGCCAAACGGTTGCAAATGCTCCCCTGAAAGGTTTGGCGGTCGAAACAGAAGGCTTTTTATCTCAGGAAAAGAAATCAGCCCTCGACAACTTAACCGGCAGAAAAAGATTTTTTTGAAAAAATCCCTAAGCCCCGGAGTCACAATTTCATTAAAAATCTGATTTTCGGCCATTCACTCAAAAATGCTGCCAAACGGTTGCAAATGCTCCCCTGAAAGGTTTGGCGGTCGAAACAGAAGGCTTTTTATCTCAGGAAAAGAAATCAGCCCTCGACAACTTAACCGGCAGAAAAAGATTTTTTTGAAAAAATCCCTAAGCCCCGGGGTCACAATTTCATCAAAAATCTGACTTTCGGCCATTCACTCCAAAATGCTGCCAAACGGTTGCAAATGCTCCCCTAAGAGGTTTGGCGGTCGAAACAGAAGGCTTTTTATGTCAGGAAAAGAAATCAGCCCTCGACAACTTAACGGGCAGAAAAAGATTTTTTTGAAAAAATCCCTAAGCCCCGGGGTCACAATTTCATCAAAAATCTGACTTTCGGCCATTCACTCCAAAATGGTGCCAAACGGTTGCAAATGCTCCCCTGAGAGGTTTGGTGGTCGAAACAGAAGGCTTTTTATCACAGGAAATGAAATCAGCCCTCGACAACTTAACGGGCAGGAAAAGATTTTTTTGAAAAAATCCCTAAGCCCCGGGGTCACAATTTCATCAAAAATCTGACTTTCATCCATTCACTCAAAAATGCTGCCAAACGGTTGCAAATGCTCCCCTGAAAGGTTTGGCAGTCGAAACAGAAGGCTTTTTATCTCAGGAAAAGAAATCAGCCCTCGACAACTTAACCGGCAGAAAAAGATTTTTTTGAAAAAATCCCTAAGCCCCGGGGTCACAATTTCATCAAAAATCTGACTTTCGGAAATTCACTCAAAAATGCTGCCAAACGGTCGCAAATGCTCCCCTGAGAGGTTTGGCAGTCGAAACAGAAGGCTTTTTATCTCAGGAAAAGAAATCAGCCCTCGACAACTTAACGGTCAGAAAAATATTTTTTTGAAAAAATCCCTAAGCCCCGGGGTCACAATTTCATTAAAAATCTGACTTTCATCCATTCACTCAAAAATGCTGCCAAACGGTTGCAAATGCTCCCCTGAAAGGTTTGGCGGTCGAAACAGAATGCTTTTTATCTCAGGAAAAGAAATCAGCCCTCGACAACTTAACCGGCAGAAACAGATTTTTTTGAAAAAATCCCTAAGCCCCGGGGTCACAATTTCATCAAAAATCTGACTTTCGGCCATTCACTCCAAAATGGTGCCAAACGGTTGCAAATGCTCCCCTGAGAGGTTTGGCGGTCGAAACACGAGGCTTTTTATCTCAGGAAAAGAAATCAGCCCTCGAAAACTTAACCGGCAGAAAAAGATTTTTTTGAAAAAATCCCTAAGCCCCGGGGTCACAATTTCATCAAAAATCTGACTTTCGGCCATTCACTCAAAAATGCTGCCAAACGGTTGCAAATGCTCCCCTGAGAGGTTTGGCGGTCGAAACACAAGGCTTTTTATCTCAGGAAAAGAAATCAGCCCTTGACAACTTAACCGGCAGAAAAAGATTTTTTTGAAAAAATCCCTAAGCCCCGGGGTCACAATTTCATCAAAAATCTGACTTTCGGCCATTCACTCCAAAATGCTGCCAAACGGTTGCAAATGCTCCCCTGAGAGGTTTGGCGGTCGAAACAGAAGGCTTTTTATCTCAGGAAAAGAAATCAGCCCTCGAAAACTTAACGGGCAGAAAAAGATTTTTTTGAAAAAATCCCTAAGCCCCGGGGTCACAATTTCATCAAAAATCTGACTTTCGGTCATTCACTCCAAAATGGTGCCAAACGGTTGCAAATGCTCCCCTGAGAGGTTTGGTGGTCGAAACAGAAGGCTTTTTATCACAGGAAATGAAATCAGCCCTCGACAACTTAACGGGCAGAAAAAGATTTTTTTGAAAAAATCCCTAAGCCCCGGGGTCACAATTTCATCCACAATCTGACTTTCATCCATTCACTCAAAAATGCTGCCAAACGGTTGCAAATGCTCCCCTGAAAGGTTTGGCGGTCGAAACAGAAGGCTTTTTATCTCAGGAAAAGAAATCAGCCCTCGACAACTTAACCGGCAGAAAAAGATTTTTTTGAAAAAATCCCTAAGCCCCGGGGTCACAATTTCATCAAAAATCTGACCATTCACTCAAAAATGGTGCCAAACGGTTGCAAATGCTCCCCTGAGAGGTTTGGCAGTCGAAACAGAAGGCTTTTTATCTCAGGAAAAGAAATCAGCCCTCGACAACTTAACGGGCAGAAAAATATTTTTTTGAAAAAATCCCTAAGCCCCGGGGTCACAATTTCATCAAAAATCTGACTTTCGGCCATTCACTCCAAAATGGTGCCAAACGGTTGCAAATGCTCCCCTGAGAGGTTTGGCGGTCGAAACAGAAGGCTTTTTATCTCAGGAAAAGAAATCAGCCCTTGACAACTTAACCGGCAGAAAAAGATTTTTTTGAAAAAATCCCTAAGCCCCGGGGTCACAATTTCATCAAAAATCTGACTTTTGGCCATTCACTCAAAAATGCTGCCAAACGGTTTCTGAGAGGTTTGGCGGTCGAAACAGAAGGCTTTTCATCTTAGGAAAAGAAATCAGCCCTCGACAGCTTAACCGGCAGAAAAAGATTTTTTTGAAAAAATCCCTAAGCCCCGGGGTCACAATTTCATCAAAAATCTGACTTTCGGCCATTCACTCAAAAATGCTGCCAAACGGTTGCAAATAAGCCCCTGAGAGGTTTGGCGGTCGAAACAGAAGCCTTTGTATAACAGGAAAAGAAATCAGCCCTCGACAACTTAACCGGCAGAAAAAGATTTTTTTGAAAAAATCCCTAAGCCCCGGGGTCACAATTTCATCAAAAATCTGACTTTCGGCCATTCACGAAAAAATGCTGCCAAACGGTCACAAGTGCTCCCCTGAGAGGTTTGGCGGTCGAAACAGAAGGCTTTTTATCTCAGGAAAAGAAATCAGCCCTCGACAACTTAACGGGCAGAAAAATATTTTTTTGAAAAAATCCCTAAGCCCCGGGGTCACAATTTCATCAAAAATCTGACTTTCGGCCATTCACTCCAAAATGCTGCCAAACGGTTGCAAATGCTCCACTGAGAGGTTTGGCGGTCGAAACAGAAGGCTTTTTATCACAGGAAAAGAAATCAGCCCTCGAAAACTTAACCGGAAGAAAAAGATTTTTTTGAAAAAATCCCTAAGCCCCGGGGTCACAATTTCATCAAAAATCTGATTTTCGGCCATTCACTCAAAAATGCTGCCAAACGGTTGCAAATGCTCCCCTGAGAGGTTTGGCGGTCTAAACAGAAGGCTTTTTATCTCAGGAAAAGAAATCAGCCCTTGACAACTTAACCGGCAGAAAAAGATTTTTTTGAAAAAATCCCTAAGCCCCGGGGTCACAATTTCATCAAAAATCTGACTTTTGGCTATTCACTCAAAAAGGCTGCCAAACGATTTCTGAGAGGTTTGGCGGTCGAAACTGAAGGCTTTTCATCTTAGGAAAAGAAATCAGCTCTCGACAGCTTAACCGGCAGAAAAAGATTTTTTTGAAAAAATCCCTAAGCCCCGGGGTCACAATTTCATCAAAAATCTGACTTTCGGCCATTCACTCAAAAATGCTGCCAAACGGTTGCAAATGCTCCCCTGAGAGGTTTGGCGGTCGAAACAGAAGGCTTTTTATCACAGGAAAAGAAATCAGCCTTCGAAAACTTAACCGGAAGAAAAAGATTTTTTGAAAAAATCCCTAAGCCCCGGGGTCACAATTTCATCAAAAATCTGACTTTCGGCCATTCACTCCAAAATGGTGCCAAACGGTTGCAAATGCTCCCCTGAGAGGTTTGGCGGTCTAAACAGAAGGCTTTTTATCTCAGGAAAAGAAATCAGCCCTTGACAACTTAACCGGCAGAAAAAGATTTTTTTGAAAAAATCCCTAAGCCCCGAGGTCACAATTTCATCAAAAATCTGACTTTTGGCTATTCACTCAAAAAGGCTGCCAAACGATTTCTGAGAGGTTTGGCGGTCGAAACTGAAGGCTTTTCATCTTAGGAAAAGAAATCAGCTCTCGACAGCTTAACCGGCAGAAAAAGATTTTTTTGAAAAAATCCCTAAGCCCCGGGGTCACAATTTCATCAAAAATCTGACTTTCGGCCATTCACTCAAAAATGCTGCCAAACGGTTGCAAATGCTCCCCTGAGAGGTTTGGCGGTCGAAACAGAAGGCTTTTCATCTTAGCAAAAGAAATCAGCCCTCGAAAACTTAACCGGCAGAAAAAGAATTTTTTGAAAAAATCCCTAAGCCCCGGGGTCACAATTTCATCAAAAATCTGACTTTCATCCATTCACTCAAAAATGCTGCCAAACGGTTGCAAATGCTCCCCTGAAAGGTTTGGCGGTCGAAACAGAAGGCTTTTTATCTCAGGAAAAGAAATCAGCCCTCGACAACTTAACCGGCAGAAAAAGATTTTTTTGAAAAAATCCCTAAGCCCCGGGGTCACAATTTCATCAAAAATCTGACCATTCACTCAAAAATGGTGCCAAACGGTTGCAAATGCTCCCCTGAGAGGTTTGGCAGTCGAAACAGAAGGCTTTTTATCTCAGGAAAAGAAATCAGCCCTCGACAACTTAACGGGCAGAAAAATATTTTTTTGAAAAAATCCCTAAGCCCCGGGGTCACAATTTCATCAAAAATCTGACTTTCGGCCATTCACTCCAAAATGGTGCCAAACGGTTGCAAATGCTCCCCTGAGAGGTTTGGCGGTCGAAACAGAAGGCTTTTTATCTCAGGAAAAGAAATCAGCCCTTGACAACTTAACCGGCAGAAAAAGATTTTTTTGAAAAAATCCCTAAGCCCCGGGGTCACAATTTCATCAAAAATCTGACTTTTGGCCATTCACTCAAAAATGCTGCCAAACGGTTTCTGAGAGGTTTGGCGGTCGAAACAGAAGGCTTTTCATCTTAGGAAAAGAAATCAGCCCTCGACAGCTTAACCGGCAGAAAAAGATTTTTTTGAAAAAATCCCTAAGCCCCGGGGTCACAATTTCATCAAAAATCTGACTTTCGGCCATTCACTCAAAAATGCTGCCAAACGGTTGCAAATAAGCCCCTGAGAGGTTTGGCGGTCGAAACAGAAGCCTTTGTATAACAGGAAAAGAAATCAGCCCTCGACAACTTAACCGGCAGAAAAAGATTTTTTTGAAAAAATCCCTAAGCCCCGGGGTCACAATTTCATCAAAAATCTGACTTTCGGCCATTCACGAAAAAATGCTGCCAAACGGTCACAAGTGCTCCCCTGAGAGGTTTGGCGGTCGAAACAGAAGGCTTTTTATCTCAGGAAAAGAAATCAGCCCTCGACAACTTAACGGGCAGAAAAATATTTTTTTGAAAAAATCCCTAAGCCCTGGGGTCACAATTTCATCAAAAATCTGACTTTCGGCCATTCACTCCAAAATGCTGCCAAACGGTTGCAAATGCTCCACTGAGAGGTTTGGCGGTCGAAACAGAAGGCTTTTTATCTCAGGAAAAGAAATCAGCCCTTGACAACTTAACCGGCAGAAAAAGATTTTTTTGAAAAAATCCCTAAGCCCCGGGGTCACAATTTCATCAAAAATCTGACTTTTGGCTATTCACTCAAAAAGGCTGCCAAACGATTTCTGAGAGGTTTGGCGGTCGAAACTGAAGGCTTTTCATCTTAGGAAAAGAAATCAGCTCTCGACAGCTTAACCGGCAGAAAAAGATTTTTTTGAAAAAATCCCTAAGCCCCGGGGTCACAATTTCATCAAAAATCTGACTTTCGGCCATTCACTCAAAAATGCTGCCAAACGGTTGCAAATGCTCCCCTGAGAGGTTTGGCGGTCGAAACAGAAGGCTTTTCATCTTAGCAAAAGAAATCAGCCCTCGAAAACTTAACCGGCAGAAAAAGATTTTTTTTCAAAAAATCCCTAAGCCCCGGAGTCACAATTTCATCAAAAATCTGACTTTCATCCATTCACTCAAAAATGCTGCCAAACGGTTGCAAATGCTCCACTGAGAGGTTTGGCGGTCGAAACAGAAGGCTTTTTATCACAGGAAAAGAAATCAGCCTTCGAAAACTTAACCGGAAGAAAAAGATTTTTTGAAAAAATCCCTAAGCCCCGGGGTCACAATTTCATCAAAAATCTGACTTTCGGCCATTCACTCCAAAATGGTGCCAAACGGTTGCAAATGCTCCCCTGAGAGGTTTGGCGGTCTAAACAGAAGGCTTTTTATCTCAGGAAAAGAAATCAGCCCTTGACAACTTAACCGGCAGAAAAAGATTTTTTTGAAAAAATCCCTAAGCCCCGGGGTCACAATTTCATCAAAAATCTGACTTTTGGCTATTCACTCAAAAAGGCTGCCAAACGATTTCTGAGAGGTTTGGCGGTCGAAACTGAAGGCTTTTCATCTTAGGAAAAGAAATCAGCTCTCGACAGCTTAACCGGCAGAAAAAGATTTTTTTGAAAAAATCCCTAAGCCCCGGGGTCACAATTTCATCAAAAATCTGACTTTCGGCCATTCACTCAAAAATGCTGCCAAACGGTTGCAAATGCTCCCCTGAGAGGTTTGGCGGTCGAAACAGAAGGCTTTTCATCTTAGCAAAAGAAATCAGCCCTCGAAAACTTAACCGGCAGAAAAAGAATTTTTTGAAAAAATCCCTAAGCCCCGGAGTCACAATTTCATCAAAAATCTGACTTTCATCCATTCACTCAAAAATGCTGCCAAACGGTTGCAAATGCTCCCCTGAAAGGTTTGGCGGTCGAAACAGAAGGCTTTTTATCTCAGGAAAAGAAATCAGCCCTCGACAACTTAACCGGCAGAAAAAGATTTTTTTGAAAAAATCCCTAAGCCCCGGAGTCACAATTTCATTAAAAATCTGATTTTCGGCCATTCACTCAAAAATGCTGCCAAACGGTTGCAAATGCTCCCCTGAAAGGTTTGGCGGTCGAAACAGAAGGCTTTTTATCTCAGGAAAAGAAATCAGCCCTCGACAACTTAACCGGCAGAAAAAGATTTTTTTGAAAAAATCCCTAAGCCCCGGGGTCACAATTTCATCAAAAATCTGACTTTCGGCCATTCACTCCAAAATGGTGCCAAACGGTTGCAAATGCTCCCCTAAGAGGTTTGGCGGTCGAAACAGAAGGCTTTTTATCTCAGGAAAAGAAATCAGCCCTCGACAACTTAACCGGCAGAAAAAGATTTTTTTGAAAAAATCCCTAAGCCCCGGGGTCACAATTTCATCAAAAATCTGACTTTCGGCCATTCACTCCAAAATGGTGCCAAACGGTTGCAAATGCTCCCCTGAGAGGTTTGGTGGTCGAAACAGAAGGCTTTTTATCACAGGAAATGAAATCAGCCCTCGACAACTTAACGGGCAGGAAAAGATTTTTTTGAAAAAATCCCTAAGCCCCGGGGTCACAATTTCATCAAAAATCTGACTTTCATCCATTCACTCAAAAATGCTGCCAAACGGTTGCAAATGCTCCCCTGAAAGGTTTGGCAGTCGAAACAGAAGGCTTTTTATCTCAGGAAAAGAAATCAGCCCTCGACAACTTAACCGGCAGAAAAAGATTTTTTTGAAAAAATCCCTAAGCCCCGGGGTCACAATTTCATCAAAAATCTGACTTTCGGAAATTCACTCAAAAATGCTGCCAAACGGTCGCAAATGCTCCCCTGAGAGGTTTGGCAGTCGAAACAGAAGGCTTTTTATCTCAGGAAAAGAAATCAGCCCTCGACAACTTAACGGTCAGAAAAATATTTTTTTGAAAAAATCCCTAAGCCCCGGGGTCACAATTTCATCAAAAATCTGACTTTCGGCCATTCACTCAAAAATGCTGCCAAACGGTTGCAAATGCTCCCCTGAAAGGTTTGGCGGTCGAAACAGAAGGCTTTTTATCTCAGGAAAAGAAATCAGCCCTCGACACCTTAACCGGCAGAAAAAGATTTTTTTGAAAAAATCCCTAAGCCCCGGGGTCACAATTTCATCAAAAATCTGATTTTCGGCCATTCACTCAAAAATGCTGCCAAACGGTTGCAAATGCTCCCCTGAGAGGTTTGGCGGTCGAAACAGAAGGCTTTTCATCTTAGCAAAAGAAATCAGCCCTCGAAAACTTAACCGGCAGAAAAAGATTTTTTTGAAAAAATCCCTAAGCCCCGGAGTCACAATTTCATTAAAAATCTGACTTTCATCCATTCACTCAAAAATGCTGCCGAACGGTTGCAAATGCTCCCCTGAGAGGTTTGGCGGTCGAAACACAAGGCTTTTTATCTCACGAAAAGAAATCAGCCCTTGACAACTTAACCGGCAGAAAAAGATTTTTTTGAAAAAATCCCTAAGCCCCGGGGTCACAATTTCATCAAAAATCTGACTTTCGGCCATTCACTCAAAAATGCTGCCAAACGGTTGCAAATGCTCCCCTGAGAGGTTTGGCGGTCGAAACAGAAGGCTTTTTATCACAGGAAAAGAAATCAGCCCTCGAAAACTTAACCGGCAGAAAAAGATTTTTTTGAAAAAATCCCTAAGCCCCGGGGTCACAATTTCATCAAAAATCTGACTTTCGGCCATTCACTCAAAAATGCTGCCAAACGGTTGCAAATACTCCCCTGAGAGGTTTGGCGCTCGAAACAGAAGGCTTTTTATCACAGGAAATGAAATCAGCCCTCGACAACTTAACGGGCAGGAAAAGATTTTTTTGAAAAAATCCCTAAGCCCCAGGGTCACAATTTCATCAAAAATCTGACTTTCATCCATTCACTCAAAAATGCTGCCAAACGGTTGCAAATGCTCCCCTGAAAGGTTTGGCGGTCGAAACAGAAGGCTTTTTATCTCAGGAAAAGAAATCAGCCCTCGACACCTTAACCGGCAGAAAAAGATTTTTTTGAAAAAATCCCTAAGCCCCGGGGTCACAATTTCATCAAAAATCTGATTTTCGGCCATTCACTCAAAAATGCTGCCAAACGGTTGCAAATGCTCCCCTGAGAGGTTTGGCGGTCGAAACAGAAGGCTTTTCATCTTAGCAAAAGAAATCAGCCCTCGAAAACTTAACCGGCAGAAAAAGATTTTTTTGAAAAAATCCCTAAGCCCCGGAGTCACAATTTCATTAAAAATCTGACTTTCATCCATTCACTCAAAAATGCTGCCGAACGGTTGCAAATGCTCCCCTGAGAGGTTTGGCGGTCGAAACACAAGGCTTTTTATCTCACGAAAAGAAATCAGCCCTTGACAACTTAACCGGCAGAAAAAGATTTTTTTGAAAAAATCCCTAAGCCCCGGGGTCACAATTTCATCAAAAATCTGACTTTCGGCCATTCACTCAAAAATGCTGCCAAACGGTTGCAAATGCTCCCCTGAGAGGTTTGGCGGTCGAAACAGAAGGCTTTTTATCACAGGAAAAGAAATCAGCCCTCGAAAACTTAACCGGCAGAAAAAGATTTTTTTGAAAAAATCCCTAAGCCCCGGGGTCACAATTTCATCAAAAATCTGACTTTCGGCCATTCACTCAAAAATGCTGCCAAACGGTTGCAAATACTCCCCTGAGAGGTTTGGCGCTCGAAACAGAAGGCTTTTTATCACAGGAAATGAAATCAGCCCTCGACAACTTAACGGGCAGGAAAAGATTTTTTTGAAAAAATCCCTAAGCCCCAGGGTCACAATTTCATCAAAAATCTGACTTTCATCCATTCACTCAAAAATGCTGCCAAACGGTTGCAAATGCTCCCCTGAAAGGTTTGGCGGTCGAAACAGAAGGCTTTTTATCTCAGGAAAAGAAATCAGCCCTCGACAACTTAACGGGCAGAAAAAGATTTTTTAAAAAAATCCCTAAGCCCCGGGGTCACAATTTCATCAAAAATCTGACTTTCGGCCATTCACTCCAAAATGCTGCCAAACGGTTGCAAATGCTCCCCTGAGAGGTTTGGCGGTCGAAACAGAAGGCTTTTTATCACAGGAAAAGAAATCAGCCCTCGAAAACTTAACCGGAAGAAAAAGATTTTTTTGAAAAAATCCCTAAGCCCCGGGGTCACAATTTCATCAAAAATCTGACTTTCGGCCATTCACTCCAAAATGGTGCCAAACGGTTGCAAATGCACCCCTGAGAGGTTTGGCGGTCGAAACAGAAGGCTTTTTATCTCAGGAAAAGAAATCAGCCCTTGACAACTTAACCGGCAGAAAAAGATTTTTTTGAAAAAATCCCTAAGCCCCGGGGTCACAATTTCATCAAAAATCTGACTTTTGGCCATTCACTCAAAAATGCTGCCAAACGGTTTCTGAGAGGTTTAGCGGTCGAAACAGTAGGCTTTTCATCTTAGGAAAAGAAATCAGCCCTCGACAGCTTAACCGGCAGAAAAAGATTTTTTTGAAAAAATCCCTAAGCCCCGGGGTCACAATTTCATCAAAAATCTGACTTTCGGCCATTCACTCCAAAATGCTGCCAAACGGTTGCAAATGCTCCCCTGAGAGGTTTGGCGGTCGAAACAGAAGGCTTTTTATCTCAGGAAAAGAAATCAGCCCTCGACAACTTAACGGGCAGAAAACGATTTTTTTGAAAAAATCCCTAAGCCCCGGAGTCACAATTTCATTAAAAATCTGACTTTCATCCATTCACTCAAAAATGCTGCCAAACGGTTGCAAATGCTCCCCTGAAAGGTTTGGCGGTCGAAACAGAAGGCTTTTTATCTCAGGAAAAGAAATCAGCCCTCGACAACTTAACCGGCAGAAAAAGATTTTTTTGAAAAAATCCCTAAGCCCCGGGGTCACAATTTCATCAAAAATCTGACTTTCGGCCATTCACTCAAAAATGCTGCCAAACGGTCGCAAATGCTCCCCTGAGAGGTTTGGCAGTCGAAACAGAAGGCTTTTTATCTCAGGAAAAGAAATCAGCCCTCGACAACTTAACGGGCAGAAAAAGATTTTTTTAAAAAATCCCTAAGCCCCGGGGTCACAATTTCATCAAAAATCTGACTTTCGGCCATTCACTCCAAAATGCTGCCAAACGGTTGCAAATGCTCCCCTGAGAGGTTTGGCGGTCGAAACAGAAGGCTTTTTATCACAGGAAAAGAAATCAGCCCTCGACAACTTAACCGGCAGAAAAAGATTTTTTTGAAAAAATCCCTAAGCCCCGGGGTCACAATTTCATAAAAAATCTGACTTTCGGCCATTCACTCCAAATTGGTGCCAAACGGTTGCAAATGCTCCCCTGAGAGGTTTGGCGGTCGAAACAGAAGGCTTTTTATCTCAGGAAAAGAAATCAGCCCTTGACAACTTAACCGGCAGAAAAAGATTTTTTTGAAAAAATCCCTAAGCCCCGGGGTCACAATTTCATCAAAAATCTGACTTTTGGCCATTCACTCAAAAATGCTGCCAAACGGTTTCTGAGAGGTTTGGCGGTCGAAACAGTAGGCTTTTCATCTTAGGAAAAGAAATCAGCCCTCGACAGCTTAACCGGCAGAAAAAGATTTTTTTGAAAAAATCCCTAAGCCCCGGGGTCACAATTTCATCAAAAATCTGACTTTCGGCCATTCACTCCAAAATGCTGCCAAACGGTTGCAAATGCTCCCCTGAGAGGTTTGGCGGTCGAAACAGAAGGCTTTTTATCTCAGGAAAAGAAATCAGCCCTCGACAACTTAACGGGCAGAAAAAGATTTTTTTGAAAAAATCCCTAAGCCCCGGGGTCACAATTTCATCAAAAATCTGACTTTCGGCCATTCACTCAAAAATGGTGCCAAACGGTTGCAAATGCTCCCCTGAGAGGTTTGGCGGTCGAAACAGAAGGCTTTTTATCACAGGAAATGAAATCAGCCCTCGACAACTTAACGGGCAGAAAAAGATTTTTTTGAAAAAATCCCTAAGCCCCGGGGTCACAATTTCATCAAAAATCTGACTTTCGGCCATTCACTCAAAAATGCTGCCAAACGGTTGCAAATGCTCCCCTGAGAGGTTTGGCGGTCGAAACAGAAGGCTTTTTATCTCAGGAAAAGAAATCAGCCCTTGAAAACTTAACCGGCAGATAAAGATTTTTTTGAAAAAATCCCTAAGCCCCTGGGTCACAATTTCATCAAAAATCTGATTTTCGGCCATTCACTGAAAAATGCTGCCAAACGGTTGCAAATGCTCCCCTGAGAGGTTTGGCGGTCGAAACAGAAGGCTTTTCATCTTAGCAAAAGAAATCAGCCCTCGAAAACTTAAGCGGCAGAAAAAGATTTTTTTGAAAAAATCCCTAAGCCCCGGAGTCACAATTTCATCAAAAATCTGACTTTCGGCCATTCACTCAAAAATGCTGCCAAACGGTTGCAAATGCTCCCCTGAAAGGTTTGGCGGTCGAAACAGAAGGCTTTTTATCTCAGGAAAAGAAATCAGCCCTCGACAACTTAACCGGCAGAAAAAGATTTTTTTGAAAAAATCCCTAAGCCCCGGGGTCACAATTTCATCAAAAATCTGACTTTCGGCCATTCACTCAAAAATGCTGCCAAACAGTCGCAAATGCTCCCCTGAGAGGTTTGGCGGTCGAAACAGAAGGCTTTTTATCTCAGGAAAAGAAATCAGCCCTCGACAACTTAACGGGCAGAAAAATATTTTTTTGAAAAAATCCCTAAGCCCCGGGGTCACAATTTCATCAAAAATCTGACTTTCGGCCATTCACTCCAAAATGGTGCCAAACGGTTGCAAATGCTCCCCTGAGAGGTTTGGCGGTCGAAACAGAAGGCTTTTTATCTCAGGAAAAGAAATCAGCCCTCGACAACTTAACCGGCAGAAAAAGATTTTTTTGAAAAAATCCCTAAGCCCCGGGGTCACAATTTCATCAAAAATCTGACTTTCGGCCATTCACTCAAAAATGCTGCCAAACGGTTGCAAATGCTCCCCTGAGAGGTTTGGCGGTCGAAACAGAAGTCTTTTTATCTCAGGAAAAGAAATCAGCCCTCGACAACTTAACGGGAGGAAAAAGATTTTTTTTGAAAAAATCCCTAAGCCCCGGGGTCACAATTTCATCAAAAATCTGACTTTCGGCCATTCACTCCAAAATGGTGCCAAACGGTTGCAAATGCTCCCCTGAGAGGTTTGGCGGTCGAAACAGAAGGCTTTTTATCACAGGAAATGAAATCAGCCCTCGACAACTTAACGGGCAGAAAAAGATTTTTTTGAAAAAATCCCTAAGCCCCGGGGTCACAATTTCATCAAAAATCTGACTTTCGGCCATTCACTCAAAAATGCTGCCAAACGGTTGCAAATGCTCCCCTGAGAGGTTTGGCGGTCGAAACAGAAGTCTTTTTATCTCAGGAAAAGAAATCAGCCCTCGACAACTTAACCAGCAGAAAAAGATTTTTTTGAAAAAATCCCTAAGCCCCGGGGTCACAATTTCATCAAAAATCTGACTTTCGGCCATTCACTCAAAAATGCTGCCAAACGGTTGCAAATGCTCCCCTGAGAGGTTTGGCGGTCGAAACAGAAGGCTTTTTATCTCAGGAAAAGAAATCAGCCCTCGACAACTTAACCAGCAGAAAAAGATTTTTTTGAAAAAATCCCTAAGCCCCGGGGTCACAATTTCATCAAAAATCTGACTTTCGGCCATTCACTCCAAAATGCTGCCAAACGGTTGCAAATGCTCCCCTGAGAGGTTTGGCGGTCGAAACAGAAGGCTTTTTATCACAGGAAAAGAAATCAGCCCTCGAAAACTTAACCGGCAGAAAAAGATTTTTTTGAAAAAATCCCTAAGCCCCGGGGTCACAATTTCATCAAAAATCTGACTTTCGGCCATTCACTCAAAAATGCTGCCAAACGGTCGCAAATGCTCCCCTGAGAGGTTTGGCGGTCGAAACAGAAGGCTTTTTATCTCAGGAAAAGAAATCAGCCCTCGACAACTTAACGGGCAGAAAAATATTTTTTTGAAAAAATCCCTAAGCCCCGGGGTCACAATTTCATCAAAAATCTGACTTTCGGCCATTCACTCCAAAATGCTGCCAAACGGTTGCAAATGCTCCCCTGAGAGGTTTGGCGGTCGAAACAGAAGGCTTTTTATCTCAGGAAAAGAAATCAGCCCTCGACAACTTAACCAGAAGAAAAAGATTTTTTTGAAAAAATCCCTAAGCCCCGGGGTCACAATTTCATCAAAAATCTGACTTTCGGCCATTCACTCAAAAATGCTGCCAAACGGTTGCAAATGCTCCCCTGAGAGGTTTGGCGGTCGAAACAGAACTCTTTTTATCTCAGGAAAAGAAATCAGCCCTCGACAACTTAACGGGCGGAAAAAGATTTTTTTTGAAAAAATCCCTAAGCCCCGGGGTCACAATTTCATCAAAAATCTGACTTTCGGCCATTCACTCAAAAATGCTGCCAAACGGTTGCAAATAAGCCCCTGAGAGGTTTGGCGGTCGAAACAGAAGCCTTTGTATAACAGGAAAAGAAATCAGCCCTCGACAACTTAACCTGCAGAAAAAGATTTTTTTGAAAAAATCCCTAAGCCCCGGGGTCACAATTTCATAAAAAATCTAACTTTCGGCCATTCACTCCAAAATGCTGCCAAACGGTTGCAAATGCTCCCCTGAGAGGTTTGGCGGTCAAAACAGAAGTCTTTTTATCACAGGAAAAGAAATCAGCCCTCGAAAACTTAACCGGCAGAAAAAGATTTTTTGAAAAAATCCCTAAGCCCCGGGGTCACAATTTCATCAAAAATCTGACTTTCGGCCATTCACTCCAAAAGGCTGCCAAACGGTTGCAAATGCTCCCCTGAGAGGTTTAGCGGTCGAAACAGAAGCCTTTGTATCACAGGAAAAGAAATCAGCCCTCGACAACTTAACGGGCTGAAAAAGATTTTTTTGAAAAAATCCCTAAGCCCCGGGGTCACAATTTCATCAAAAATTTGACTTTCGGCCATTCACTCCAAAATGGTGCCAAACGGTTGCAAATGCTCCCCTGAGAGGTTTGGCGGTCGAAACAGAAGGCTTTTTATCACAGGAAATGAAATCAGCCCTCGACAACTTAACGGGCAGAAAAAGATTTTTTTGAAAAAATCCCTAAGCCCCGGGGTCACAATTTCATCAAAAATCTGACTTTCGGCCATTCACTCAAAAATGCTGCCAAACGGTTGCAAATGCTCCCCTGAGAGGTTTGGCGGTCGAAACAGAAGTCTTTTTATCTCAGGAAAAGAAATCAGCCCTCGACAACTTAACCAGCAGAAAAAGATTTTTTTGAAAAAATCCCTAAGCCCCGGGGTCACAATTTCATCAAAAATCTGACTTTCGGCCATTCACTCAAAAATGCTGCCAAACGGTTGCAAATGCTCCCCTGAGAGGTTTGGCGGTCGAAACAGAAGGCTTTTTATCTCAGGAAAAGAAATCAGCCCTCGACAACTTAACCAGCAGAAAAAGATTTTTTTGAAAAAATCCCTAAGCCCCGGGGTCACAATTTCATCAAAAATCTGACTTTCGGCCATTCACTCCAAAATGCTGCCAAACGGTTGCAAATGCTCCCCTGAGAGGTTTGGCGGTCGAAACAGAAGGCTTTTTATCACAGGAAAAGAAATCAGCCCTCGAAAACTTAACCGGAAGAAAAAGATTTTTTTGAAAAAATCCCTAAGCCCCGGGGTCACAATTTCATAAAAAATCTGACTTTTGGCCATTCACTCAAAAATGCTGCCAAACGGTTGCAAATGCTCCCCTGAGAGGTTTGGCGGTCGAAACAGAAGGCTTTTTATCTCAGGAAAAGAAATCAGCCCTCGACAACTTAACCAGCAGAAAAAGATTTTTTTGAAAAAATCCCTAAGTCCCGGGGTCACAATTTCATCAAAAATCTGACTTTCGGCCATTCACTCCAAAATGCTGCCAAACGGTTGCAAATGCTCCCCTGAGAGGTTTGGCGGTCGAAACAGAAGGCTTTTTATCACAGGAAAAGAAATCAGCCCTTGAAAACTTAACCGGAAGAAAAAGATTTTTTTGAAAAAATCCCTAAGCCCCGGGGTCACAATTTCATAAAAAATCTGACTTTTGGCCATTCACTCAAAAATGCTGCCAAACGGTTTCTGAGAGGTTTGGCGGTCGAAACAGAAGGCTTTTCATCTTAGGAAAAGAAATCAGCCCTCGACAGCTTAACCGGCAGAAAAAGATTTTTTTGAAAAAATCCCTAAGCCCCGGGGTCACAATTTCATCAAAAATCTGGCTTTCAGCCATTCACTCAAAAATGCTGCCAAACGGTTCCAAATGCTCCCCTGAGAGGTTTGGCGGTCGAAACAGAAGGCTTTTTATCACAGGAAATGAAATCAGCCCTCGACAACTTAACGGGCAGAAAAAGATTTTTTTGAAAAAATCCCTAAGCCCCGGGATCACAATTTCATCAAAAATCTGACTTTCGGCCATTCACTCAAAAATGCTGCCAAACGGTTGCAAATGCTCCCCTGAGAGGTTTGGCGGTCGAAACAGAAGCCTTTGTATCACAGGAAAAGAAATCAGCCCTCGACAACTTAACCGGCAGAAAAAGATTTTTTTGAAAAAATCCCTAAGCCCCGGGGTCACAATTTCATAAAAAATCTGACTTTCGGCCATTCACTCCAAAATGGTGCCAAACGGTTGCAAATGCTCCCCTGAGAGGTTTGGCGGTCGAAACAGAAGGCTTTTTATCACAGGAAATGAAATCAGCCCTCGACAACTTAACGGGCAGAAAAAGATTTTTTTTGAAAAAATCCATAAGCCCCGGGGTCACAATTTCATCAAAAATCTGACTTTCAGCCATTCACTCAAAAATGCTGCCAATCGGTTCCAAATGCTCCCCTGAGAGGTTTGGCGGTCGAAACAGAAGGCTTTTTATCTCAGGAAAAGAAATCAGCCCTCGACAACTTAACCAGCAGAAAAAGATTTTTTTGAAAAAATCCCTAAGCCCCGGGGTCACAATTTCATCAAAAATCTGACTTTCGGCCATTCACTCCAAAATGCTGCCAAACGGTTGCAAATGCTCCCCTGAGAGGTTTGGCGGTCGAAACACAAGGCTTTTTATCTCAGGAAAAGAAATCAGCCCTTGACAACTTAACCGGCAGAAAAAGATTTTTTTAAAAAAATCCCTAATCCCCGGGGTCACAATTTCATCAAAAATCTGACTTTCGGCCATTCACTCAAAAATGCTGCCAAACGGTTGCAAATGCTCCCCTGAGAGGTTTGGCGGTCGAAACAGAAGTCTTTTTATCACAGGAAAAGAAATCAGCCCTCGAAAACTTAACCGGCAGAAAAAGATTTTTTTGAAAAAATCCCTAAGCCCCGGGGTCACAATTTCATCAAAAATCTGACTTTCGGCCATTCACTCCAAAATGCTGCCAAACGGTTGCAAATGCTCCCCTGAGAGGTTTGGCGGTCGAAACAGAAGGCTTTTTATCTCAGGAAAAGAAATCAGCCCTCGACAACTTAACGGGCAGAAAAAGATTTTTTTGAAAAAATCCCTAAGCCCCGGGGTCACAATTTCATCAAAAATCTGACTTTCGGCCATTCACTCAAAAATGCTGCCAAACGGTTGCAAATAAGCCCCTGAGAGGTTTGGCGGTCGAAACAAAAGCCTTTGTATCACAAGAAAAGAAATCAGCCCTCGACAACTTAACCAGCAGAAAAAGATTTTTTTGAAAAAATCCCTAAGCCCCGGGGTCACAATTTCATCAAAAATCTGACTTTCGGCCATTCACTCAAAAATGCTGCCAAACGGTTGCAAATGCTCCCATGAGAGGTTTGGCGGTCGAAACAGAAGCCTTTGTCTCACAGGAAAAGAAATCAGCCCTCGACAACTTAACCGGCAGAAAAAGATTATTTTGAAAAATATCCCTAAGCCCCGGGGTCACAATTTCATCAAAAATCTGACTTTCGGCCATTCACTCAAAAATGCTGCCAAACGGTTGCAAATGCTCCCCTGAGAGGTTTGGCGGTCGAAACAGAAGGCTTTTTATCACAGGAAAAGAAATCAGCTCTCGAAAACTTAACGGGCAGAAAAAGATTTTTTTGAAAAAATCCCTAAGCCCCGGGGTCACAATTTCATCAAAAATCTGACTTTCGGCCATTCACTCAAAAATGGTGCCAAAGGGTTGCAAATGCTCCCCTGAGAGGTTTGGCGGTTGAAACAGAAGCCTTTGTATCACAGGAAAAGAAATCAGCCCTCGACAACTTAAAGGGCAGAAAAAGATTTTTTTGAAAAAATCCCTAATCCCCGGGGTCACAATTTCATCAAAAATCTGACTTTCGGCCATTCACTCAAAAATGCTGCCAAACGGTTGCAAATGCTCCCCTGAGAGGTTTGGCGGTCGAAACAGAAGTCTTTTTATCACAGGAAAAGAAATCAGCCCTCGAAAACTTAACCGGCAGAAAAAGATTTTTTTGAAAAAATCCCTAAGCCCCGGGGTCACAATTTCATCAAAAATCTGACTTTCGGCCATTCACTCCAAAATGCTGCCAAACGGTTGCAAATGCTCCCCTGAGAGGTTTGGCGGTCGAAACAGAAGGCTTTTTATCTCAGGAAAAGAAATCAGCCCTCGACAACTTAACGGGCAGAAAAAGATTTTTTTGAAAAAATCCCTAAGCCCCGGGGTCACAATTTCATCAAAAATCTGACTTTCGGCCATTCACTCAAAAATGCTGCCAAACGGTTGCAAATAAGCCCCTGAGAGGTTTGGCGGTCGAAACAAAAGCCTTTGTATCACAAGAAAAGAAATCAGCCCTCGACAACTTAACCAGCAGAAAAAGATTTTTTTGAAAAAATCCCTAAGCCCCGGGGTCACAATTTCATCAAAAATCTGACTTTCGGCCATTCACTCAAAAATGCTGCCAAACGGTTGCAAATGCTCCCATGAGAGGTTTGGCGGTCGAAACAGAAGCCTTTGTCTCACAGGAAAAGAAATCAGCCCTCGACAACTTAACCGGCAGAAAAAGATTATTTTGAAAAATATCCCTAAGCCCCGGGGTCACAATTTCATCAAAAATCTGACTTTCGGCCATTCACTCAAAAATGCTGCCAAACGGTTGCAAATGCTCCCCTGAGAGGTTTGGCGGTCGAAACAGAAGGCTTTTTATCACAGGAAAAGAAATCAGCTCTCGAAAACTTAACGGGCAGAAAAAGATTTTTTTGAAAAAATCCCTAAGCCCCGGGGTCACAATTTCATCAAAAATCTGACTTTCGGCCATTCACTCAAAAATGGTGCCAAAGGGTTGCAAATGCTCCCCTGAGAGGTTTGGCGGTTGAAACAGAAGCCTTTGTATCACAGGAAAAGAAATCAGCCCTCGACAACTTAAAGGGCAGAAAAAGATTTTTTTGAAAAAATCCCTAAGCCCCGGGGTCACAATTTCATCAAAAATCTGACTTTCGGCCATTCACTCCAAAATGGTGCCAAACGGTTGCAAATGCTCCCCTGAGAGGTTTGGCGGTCGAAACAGAAGCCTTTGTATCACAGGAAAAGAAATCAGCCCTCGACAACATAAAGGGCAGAAAAAGATTTTTTTGAAAAAAACCCTAAGCCCCGGGGTCACAATTTCATCAAAAATCTGACTTTCGGCCATTCACTCCAAAATGCTGCCAAATGGTTGCAAATAAGCCCCTGAGAGGTTTGGCGGTCGAAACAAAAGCCTTTGTATCACAGGAAAAGAAATCAGCCCTAGACAACTTAACCAGCAGAAAAAGATTTTTTTGAAAAAATCCCTAAGCCCCGGGGTCACAATTTCATCAAAAATCTGACTTTCGGCCATTCACTCAAAAATGCTGCCAAACGGTTGCAAATGCTCCCCTGAGAGGTTGGGGGTCGAAACAGAAGGCTTTTTCTCACAGGAAAAAAAATCAGCCCTCGAAAACTTAACCGGCAGAAAAAGATTTTTTTGAAAAAATCCCTAAGCCCCGGGGTCACAATTTCATCAAAAATCTGACTTTCGGCCATTCACTCCAAAATGCTGCCAAACGGTTGCAAATGCTCCCCTGAGAGGTTTGGCGGTCGAAACAGAAGGCTTTTTATCTCAGGAAAAGAAATCAGCCCTCGATAACTTAACCGGCAGAAAAAGATTTTTTTGAAAAAAATCCCTAAGCCCCGGGGTCACAATTTCATCAAAAATCTGACTTTCGGCCATTCACTCAAAAATGGTGCCAAACGGTTACAAATGCTCCCCTGAGAGGTTTGGCGGTCGAAACAGAAGGCTTTTTATCACAGGAAAAGAAATCAGCCCTCGAAAACTTAACCGGCAGAAAAAGATTTTTTTGAAAAAATCCCTAAGCCCCGGGGTCACAATTTCATCAAAAATCTGACTTTCGGCCATTCACTCAAAAATGCTGCCAAACGGTTGCAAATGCTCCCCTGAGAGGTTTGGCGGTCGAAACAGAAGGCTTTTTATCACAGGAAAAGAAATCAGCCCTCGACAACTTAACCGGCAGAAAAAGATTTTTTTGAAAAAATCCCTAAGCCCCGGGGTCACAATTTCATCAAAAATCTGACTTTCGGCCATTCACTCAAAAATGCTGCCAAACGGTTGCAAATGCTCCCCTGAGAGGTTTGGCGGTCGAAACAGAAGGCTTTTTATCACAGGAAAAGAAATCAGCCCTCGAAAACTTAACGGGCAGAAAAAGATTTTTTTGAAAATATCCCTAAGCCCCGGGGTCACAATTTCATCAAAAATCTGACTTTCGGCCATTCACTCAAAAATGGTGCCAAACGGTTGCAAATGCTCCCCTGAGAGGTTTGGCGGTTGAAACAGGAGCCTTTGTATCACAGGAAAAGAAATCAGCCCTCGACAACTTAAAGGGCAGAAAAAGATTTTTTTGAAAAAATCCCTAAGCCCCGGGGTCACAATTTCATCAAAAATCTGACTTTCGGCCATTCACTCCAAAATGGTGCCAAACGGTTGCAAATGCTCCCCTGAGAGGTTTGGCAGTCGAAACAGAAGGCTTTTTATCTCAGGAAAAGAAATCAGCCCTCGACAACTTAACCGGCAGAAAAAGATTTTTTTGAAAAAATCCCTAAGCCACGGGGTCACAATTTCATCAAAAATCTGACTTTCGGCCATTCACTCCAAAATGGTGCCAAACGGTTGCAAATGCTCCCCTGAGAGGTTTGGCGGTCGAAACAGAAGGCTTTTTATCACAGGAAATGAAATCAGCCCTCGACAACTTAACGGGCAGAAAAAGATTTTTTTGAAAAAATCCCTAAGCCCCGGGGTCACAATTTCATCAAAAATCTGACTTTCGGCCATTCACTCAAAAATGCTGCCAAACGGTTGCAAATGCTCCCCTGAGAGGTTTGGCGGTCGAAACAGAAGCCTTTGTATCACAGGAAAAGAAATCAGCCCTCGACAACTTAACCGGCAGAAAAAGATTTTTTTGAAAAAATCCCTAAGCCCCGGGGTCACAATTTCATAAAAAATCTGACTTTCGGCCATTCACTCCAAAATGGTGCCAAACGGTTGCAAATGCTCCCCTGAGAGGTTTGGCGGTCGAAACAGAAGGCTTTTTATCACAGGAAATGAAATCAGCCCTCGACAACTTAACCGGCAGAAAAAGATTTTTTTGAAAAAATCCCTAAGCCCCGGGGTCACAATTTCATCAAAAATCTGACTTTCAGCCATTCACTCAAAAATGCTGCCAAACGGTTCCAAATGCTCCCGTGAGAGGTTTGGCGGTCGAAACAGAAGGCTTTTTATCTCAGGAAAAGAAATCAGCCCTCGACAACTTAACCAGCAGAAAAAGATTTTTTTGAAAAAATCCCTAAGCCCCGGGGTCACAATTTCATCAAAAATCTGACTTTCGGCCATTCACTCCAAAATGCTGCCAAACGGTTGCAAATGCTCCCCTGAGAGGTTTGGCGGTCGAAACACAAGGCTTTTTATCTCAGGAAAAGAAATCAGCCCTCGACAACTTAACGGGCAGAAAACGATTTTTTTGAAAAAATCCCTAAGCCCCGGGGTCACAATTTCATCAAAAATCTGACTTTCGGCCATTCACTCAAAAATCCTGCCAAACGGTTGCAAATAAGCCCCTGAAAGGTTTGGCGGTCGAAACAAAAGCCTTTGTATCACAAGAAAAGAAATCAGCCCTCGACAACTTAACCAGCAGAAAAAGATTTTTTTGAAAAAATCCCTAAGCCCCGGGGTCACAATTTCATCAAAAATCTGACTTTCGGCCATTCACTCAAAAATGCTGCCAAACGGTTGCAAATGCTCCCCTGAGAGGTTTGGCGGTCGAAACAGAAGCCTTTGTCTCACAGGAAAAGAAATCAGCCCTCGACAACTTAACCGGCAGAAAAAGATTTTTTTGAAAAAAATCCCTAAGCCCCGGGGTCACAATTTCATCAAAAATCTGACTTTCGGCCATTCACTCAAAAATGCTGCCAAACGGTTGCAAATGCTCCCCTGAGAGGTTTGGCGGTCGAAACAGAAGTCTTTTTATCTCAGGAAAAGAAATCAGTCCTCGACAACTTAATCGGCAGAAAAAGATTTTTTTGAAAAAATCCCTAAGCCCCGGGGTCACAATTTCATCAAAAATCTGACTTTCGGCCATTCACTCAAAAATGCTGCCAAACGGTTGCAAATGCTCCCCTGAGAGCTTTGGCGGTCGAAACAGAAGGCTTTTTATCACAGGAAAAGAAATCAGCCCTCGAAAACTTAATGGGCAGAAAAAGATTTTTTTGAAAAAATCCCTAAGCCCCGGGGTCACAATTTCATCAAAAATCTGACTTTCGGCCATTCACTCAAAAATGGTGCCAAACGGTTGCAAATGTTCCCCTGAGAGGTTTGGCGGTTGAAACAGAAGCCTTTGTATCACAGGAAAAGAAATCAGCCCTCGACAACTTAAAGGGCAGAAAAAGATTTTTTTGAAAAAATCCCTAAGCCCTGGGGTCACAATTTCATCAAAAATCTGACTTTCGGCCATTCACTCCAAAATGGTGCCAAACGGTTGCAAATGCTCCCCTGAGAGGTTTGGCGATCGAAACAGAAGGCTTCTTATCTCAGGAAATGAAATCATCCCTCGACAACTTAACGGGCAGGAAAAGATTTTTTTGAAAAAATCCCTAAGCCCCGGGGTCACAATTTCATCAAAAATCTGACTTTCGGCCATTCACTCAAAAATGCTGCCAAACGGTTGCAAATGCTCCCCTGAAAGGTTTGGCGGTCGAAACAGAAGGCTTTTTATCTCAGGAAATAAATCAGCCCTTGACAACTTAACCGGCAGAAAAAGATTTTTTTGAAAAAATCCCTAAGCCCCCGGGTCACAATTTCATCAAAAATCTGACTTTTGGCCATTCACTCAAAAATGCTGCCAAACGGTTTCTGAGAGGTTTGGCGGTCGAAACAGTAGGCTTTTCATCTTAGGAAAAGAAATCAGCCCTCAACAGCTTAACCGGCAGAAAAAGATTTTTTTGAAAAAATCCCTAAGCCCCAGGGTCACAATTTCATCAAAAATCTGACTTTCGGCCATTCACTCAAAAATGCTGCCAAACGGTTGCAAATAAGCCCCTGAGAGGTTTGGCGGTCGAAACAGAAGCCTTTGTATAACAGGAAAAGAAATCAGCCCTCGACAACTTAACCGGCAGAAAAAGATTTTTTTGAAAAAATCCCTAAGCCCCGGGGTCACAATTTCATCAAAAATCTGACTTTCGGCCATTCACTCAAAAATGCTGCTAAACGGTTGCACATGCTCCCCTGAGAGGTTTGGCGGTTGAAACAGAAGTCTTTTTATCTCAGGAAAAGAAATCAGCCCTCGACAACTTAACCGGCAGAAAAAGATTTTTTTGAAAAAATCCCTAAGCCCCGGGGTCACAATTTCATCAAAAATCTGACTTTCGGCCATTCACTCCAAAATGGTGCCAAACGGTTGCAAATGCTCCCCTGAGAGGTTGGGGGTCGAAACAGAAGGCTTTTTATCACAGGAAAAGAAATCAGCCCTCGACAACTTAACCGGCAGAAAAAGATTTTTTTGAAAAAATCCCTAAGCCCCGAGGTCACAATTTCATCAAAAATCTGACTTTCGGCCATTCACTCAAAAATGGTGCCAAACGGTTGCAAATGCTCCCCTGAGAAATTTGGCGGTCGAAACAGAAGACTTTTTATCTCAGGAAAAGAAATCAGCCCTCGAAAACTTAACCGGCAGAAAAAGATTTTTTTGAAAAAATCCCTAAGCCCCGGCGTCACAATTTCTTAAAAAATCTGACTTTCGACCATTCACTCAGAAATGGTGCAAAACGGTTGCAAATGCTCCCCTGAGAGGTTTGGCGGCCGAAACCGAAGGCTTTTTATCACAGGAAAAGAAATCAGCCCTCGACAACATAACTGGCAGAAAAAGATTTTTTTGAAAAAATCCCTAAGCCCCGGGGTCACAATTTCATCAAAAATCTGTCTTTCGGCCATTCACTCAAAAATGCTGCCAAACGGTTGCAAATGCTCCCCTGAAAGGTTTGGCGGTCGAAACAGAAGGCTTTTTATCTCAGGAAAAGAAATCAGCCCTTGACAACTTAACCGGCAGAAAAATATTTTTTTGAAAAAATCCCTAAGCCCCGGGGTCACAATTTCATCAAAAATCTGACTTTCGGCCATTCACTCAAAAATGCTGCCAAACGGTTGCAAATGCTCCCCTGAGAGGTTTGGCGGTCGAAACAGAAGGCTTTTTATCACAGGAAAAGAAATCAGCCCTCGAAAACTTAACGGGCAGAAAAAGATTTTTTTGAAAAAATCCCTAAGCCCCGGGGTCACAATTTCATCAAAAATCTGACTTTCGGCCATTCACTCAAAAATGCTGCCAAACGGTTGCAAATGCTCCCCTGAGAGGTTTGGCGGTCGAAACAGAAGCCTTTGTATCACAGGAAAAGAAATCAGCCCTCGACAACTTAACCGGCAGAAAAAGATTTTTTTGAAAAAATCCCTAAGCCCCGGGGTCACAATTTCATAAAAAATCTGACTTTCGGCCGTTCACTCCAAAATGGTGCCAAACGGTTGCAAATGCTCCCCTGAGAGGTTTGGCGGTCGAAACAGAAGGCTTTTTATCACAGGAAATGAAATCAGCCCTCGACAACTTAACGGGCAGAAAAAGATTTTTTTGAAAAAATCCCTAAGCCCCGGGGTCACAATTTCATCAAAAATCTGACTTTCAGCCATTCACTCAAAAATGCTGCCAAACGGTTCCAAATGCTCCCGTGAGAGGTTTGGCGGTCGAAACAGAAGGCTTTTTATCTCAGGAAAAGAAATCAGCCCTCGACAACTTAACCAGCAGAAAAAGATTTTTTTGAAAAAATCCCTAAGCCCCGGGGTCACAATTTCATCAAAAATCTGACTTTCGGCCATTCACTCCAAAATGCTGCCAAACGGTTGCAAATGCTCCCCTGAGAGGTTTGGCGGTCGAAACACAAGGCTTTTTATCTCAGGAAAAGAAATCAGCCCTCGACAACTTAACGGGCAGAAAAAGATTTTTTTGAAAAAATCCCTAAGCCCCGGGGTCACAATTTCATCAAAAATCTGACTTTCGGCCATTCACTCAAAAATCCTGCCAAACGGTTGCAAATAAGCCCCTGAAAGGTTTGGCGGTCGAAACAAAAGCCTTTGTATCACAAGAAAAGAAATCAGCCCTCGACAACTTAACCAGCAGAAAAAGATTTTTTTGAAAAAATCCCTAAGCCCCGGGGTCACAATTTCATCAAAAATCTGACTTTCGGCCATTCACTCAAAAATGCTGCCAAACGGTTGCAAATGCTCCCCTGAGAGGTTTCGCGGTCGAAACAGAAGCCTTTGTCTCACAGGAAAAGAAATCAGCCCTCGACAACTTAACCGGCAGAAAAAGATTTTTTTGAAAAAAATCCCTAAGCCCCGGGGTCACAATTTCATCAAAAATCTGACTTTCGGCCATTCACTCAAAAATGCTGCCAAACGGTTGCAAATGCTCCCCTGAGAGGTTTGGCGGTCGAAACAGAAGGCTTTTTATCTCAGGAAAAGAAATCAGTCCTCGACAACTTAATCGGCAGAAAAAGATTTTTTTGAAAAAATCCCTAAGCCCCGGGGTCACAATTTCATCAAAAATCTGACTTTCGGCCATTCACTCCAAAATGGTGCCAAACGGTTGCAAATGCTCCCCTGAGAGGTTTGGCGGTCGAAACAGACGGCTTTTTATCTCAGGAAAAGAAATCAGCCCTCGACAACTTAACCAGAAGAAAAAGATTTTTTTGAAAAAATCCCTAAGCCCCGGGGTCACAATTTCATCAAAAATCTGACTTTCGGCCATTCACTCAAAAATGCTGCCAAACGGTTGCAAATGTTCCCCTGAGAGGTTTGGCGGTTGAAACAGAAGCCTTTGTATCACAGGAAAAGAAATCAGCCCTCGACAACTTAAAGGGCAGAAAAAGATTTTTTTGAAAAAATCCCTAAGCCCCGGGGTCACAATTTCATCAAAAATCTGACTTTCGGCCATTCACTCAAAAATCCTGCCAAACGGTTGCAAATAAGCCCCTGAAAGGTTTGGCGGTCGAAACAAAAGCCTTTGTATCACAAGAAAAGAAATCAGCCCTCGACAACTTAACCAGCAGAAAAAGATTTTTTTGAAAAAATCCCTAAGCCCCGGGGTCACAATTTCATCAAAAATCTGACTTTCGGCCATTCACTCAAAAATGCTGCCAAACGGTTGCAAATGCTCCCCTGAGAGGTTTCGCGGTCGAAACAGAAGCCTTTGTCTCACAGGAAAAGAAATCAGCCCTCGACAACTTAATCGGCAGAAAAAGATTTTTTTGAAAAAAATCCCTAAGCCCCGGGGTCACAATTTCATCAAAAATCTGACTTTCGGCCATTCACTCAAAAATGCTGCCAAACGGTTGCAAATGCTCCCCTGAGAGGTTTGGCGGTCGAAACAGAAGGCTTTTTATCTCAGGAAAAGAAATCAGTCCTCGACAACTTAATCGGCAGAAAAAGATTTTTTTGAAAAAATCCCTAAGCCCCGGGGTCACAATTTCATCAAAAATCTGACTTTCGGCCATTCACTCAAAAATGCTGCCAAACGGTTGCAAATGTTCCCCTGAGAGGTTTGGCGGTTGAAACAGAAGCCTTTGTATCACAGGAAAAGAAATCAGCCCTCGACAACTTAAAGGGCAGAAAAAGATTTTTTTGAAAAAATCCCTAAGCCCTGGGGTCACAATTTCATCAAAAATCTGACTTTCGGCCATTCACTCCAAAATGGTGCCAAACGGTTGCAAATGCTCCCCTGAGAGGTTTGGCGGTCGAAACAGAAGGCTTCTTATCTCAGGAAAAGAAATCAGCCCTCGACAACTTAACCGGCAGAAAAAGATTTTTTTGAAAAAATCCCTAAGCCCCGGGGTCACAATTTCATCAAAAATCTGACTTTCGGCCATTCACTCAAAAATGCTGCTAAACGGTTGCAAATGCTCCCCTGAGAGGTTTGGCGGTCGAAACAGAAGTCTTTTTATCTCAGGAAAAGAAATCAGCCCTCGACAACTTAACCGGCAGAAAAAGATTTTTTTGAAAAAATCCCTAAGCCCCGGGGTCACAATTTCATCAAAAATCTGACTTTCGGCCATTCACTCCAAAATGGTGCCAAACGGTTGCAAATGCTCCCCTGAGAGGTTGGGGGTCGAAACAGAAGGCTTTTTATCTTAGGAAAAGAAATCAGCCCTCGAAAACTTAACCGGCAGAAAAAGATTTTTTTGAAAAAATCCCTAAGCCCCGTGGTCACAATTTCATCAAAAATCTGACTTTCGGCCATTCACTCAAAAATGCTGCCAAACGGTTGCAAATGCTCCCCTGAGAGGTTTGGCGGTCGAAACACAAGGCTCTTTATCTCAGGAAAAGAAATCAGCCCTTGACAACTTAACCGGCAGAAAAAGATTTTTTTGAAAAAATCCCTAAGCCCCGGGGTCACAATTTCATCAAAAATCTGACTTTCGGCCATTCACTCAAAAATGATGCCAAACGGTTGCAAATGCTCCCCTGAGAGGTTTGGCGGTCGAAACAGAAGGCTTTTTATCACAGGAAATGAAATCAGCCCTCGACAACTTAACGGGCAGAAAAAGATTTTTTTGAAAAAATCCCTAAGCCCCGGGGTCACAATTTCATCAAAAATCTGACTTTTGGCCATTCACTCAAAAATGCTGCCAAACGGTTTCTGAGAGGTTTGGCGGTCGAAATAGTAGGCTTTTCATCTTAGGAAAAGAAATCAGCCCTCAACAGCTTAACCGGCAGAAAAAGATTTTTTTGAAAAAATCCCTAAGCCCCGGGGTCACAATTTCATCAAAAATCTGACTTTCGGCCATTCACTCAAAAATGCTGCCAAACGGTTGCAAATAAGCCCCTGAGAGGTTTGGCGGTCGAAACAGAAGCCTTTGTATAACAGGAAAAGAAATCAGCCCTCGACAACTTAACCGGCAGAAAACGATTTTTTTGAAAAAATCCCTAAGCCCCGGGGTCCCAATTTCATCAAAAATCTGACTTTCGGCCATTCACTCCAAAATGCTGCCAAACAGTTGCAAATGCTCCCCTGAGAGGTTTGGCGGTCGAAACAGAAGGCTTTTTATCACAGGAAAAGAAATCAGCCCTCGAAAACTTAACCGGCAGAAAAAGATTTTTTTGAAAAAATCCCTAAGCCCCGGGGTCACAATTTGATCAAAAATCTGACTTTCGGCCATTCACTCCAAAATGCTGCCAAACGGTTGCAAATGCTCCCCTGAGAGGTTTGGCGGTCGAAACAGAAGGCTTTTTATCTCAGGAAAAGAAATCAGCCCTCGACAACTTAACGGGCAGAAAAAGATTTTTTTGAAAAAATCCCTAAGCCCCGGGGTCACAATCTCATCAAAAATCTGACTTTCGGCCATTCACTCCAAAATGGTGCCAAACGGTTGCAAATGCTGCCCTGAGAGGTTTGGCGGTCGAAACAGAAGGCTTTTTATCACAGGAAATGAAATCAGCCCTCGACAACTTAACGGGCAGAAAAAGATTTTTTTGAAAAAATCCCTAAGCCCCGGGGTCACAATTTCATCAAAAATCTGACTTTCGGCCATTCACTCCAAAATGGTGCCAAACGGTTGCAAATAAGCCCCTGAGAGGTTTGGCGGTCGAAACACAAGGCTTTTTATCTCAGGAAAAGAAATCAGCCCTTGACAACTTAACCGGCAGAAAAAGATTTTTTTGAAAAAATCCCTAAGCCCCGGGGTCACAATTTCATCAAAAATCTGACTTTCGGCCATTCACTCAAAAGTGCTGCCAAACGGTTGCAAATGCTCCCCTGAGAGGTTTGGCGGTCGAAACAGAAGGCTTTTTATCACAGGAAATGAAATCATCCCTCGACAACTTAACGGGCAGGAAAAGATTTTTTTGAAAAAATCCCTAAGCCCCGGGGTCACAATTTCATCAAAAATCTGACTTTCATCCATTCACTCAAAAATGCTGCCAAACGGTTGCAAATGCTCCCCTGAAAGGTTTGGCGGTCGAAACAGAAGGCTTTTTATCTCAGGAAATAAATCAGCCCTTGACAACTTAACCGGCAGAAAAAGATTTTTTTGAAAAAATCCCTAAGCCCCCGGGTCACAATTTCATCAAAAATCTGACTTTTGGCCATTCACTCAAAAATGCTGCCAAACGGTTTCTGAGAGGTTTGGCGGTCGAAACAGTAGGCTTTTCATCTTAGGAAAAGAAATCAGCCCTCAACAGCTTAACCGGCAGAAAAAGATTTTTTTGAAAAAATCCCTAAGCCCCAGGGTCACAATTTCATCAAAAATCTGACTTTCGGCCATTCACTCAAAAATGCTGCCAAACGGTTGCAAATAAGCCCCTGAGAGGTTTGGCGGTCGAAACAGAAGCCTTTGTATAACAGGAAAAGAAATCAGCCCTCGACAACTTAACCGGCAGAAAAAGATTTTTTTGAAAAAATCCCTAAGCCCCGGGGTCACAATTTCATCAAAAATCTGACTTTCGGCCATTCACTCAAAAATGGTGCCAAACGGTTGCAAATGCTCCCCTGAGAAATTTGGCGGTCGAAACAGAAGACTTTTTATCTCAGGAAAAGAAATCAGCCCTCGAAAACTTAACCGGCAGAAAAAGATTTTTTTGAAAAAATCCCTAAGCCCCGGCGTCACAATTTCTTAAAAAATCTGACTTTCGACCATTCACTCAGAAATGGTGCAAAACGGTTGCAAATGCTCCCCTGAGAGGTTTGGCGGCCGAAACCGAAGGCTTTTTATCACAGGAAAAGAAATCAGCCCTCGACAACATAACTGGCAGAAAAAGATTTTTTTGAAAAAATCCCTAAGCCCCGGGGTCACAATTTCATCAAAAATCTGTCTTTCGGCCATTCACTCAAAAATGCTGCCAAACGGTTGCAAATGCTCCCCTGAAAGGTTTGGCGGTCGAAACAGAAGGCTTTTTATCACAGGAAATGAAATCAGCCCTCGACAACTTATCGGGCAGGAAAAGATTTTTTTGAAAAAATCCCTAAGCCCCGGGGTCACAATTTCATCAAAAATCTGACTTTCATCCATTCACTCAAAAATGCTGCCAAACGGTTGCAAATGCTCCCCTGAGAGGTTTGGCGGTCGAAACAGAAGGCTTTTTATCTCAGGAAAAGAAATCAGCCCTTGACAACTTAACCGGCAGAAAAAGATTTTTTTGAAAAAATCCCTAAGCCCCGGGGTCACAATTTCATCAAAAATCTGACTTTTGGCCATTCACTCAAAAATGCTGCCAAACGGTTTCTGAGAGGTTTGGCGGTCGAAACAGTAGGCTTTTCATCTTAGGAAAAGAAATCAGCCCTCAACAGCTTAACCGGCAGAAAAAGATTTTTTTGAAAAAATCCCTAAGCCCCGGGGTCACAATTTCATCAAAAATCTGACTTTCGGCCATTCACTCCAAAATGCTGCCAAACGGTTGCAAATAAGCCCCTGAGAGGTTTGGCGGTCGAAACAGAAGCCTTTGTATAATAGGAAAAGAAATCAGCCCTCGACAACTTAACCGGCAGAAAAAGATTTTTTTGAAAAAATCCCTAAGCCCCGGGGTCACAATTTCATCAAAAATCTGACTTTCGGCCATTCACTCCAAAATGGTGCCAAACGGTTGCAAATGCTCCCCTGAGAGGTTTGGCGGTCGAAACAGAAGGCTTTTTATCACAGGAAATGAAATCAGCCCTCGACAACTTAACGGGCAGAAAAAGATTTTTTTGAAAAAATCCCTAAGCCCCGGGGTCACAATTTCATCAAAAATCTGACTTTCGGCCATTCACTCCAAAATGCTGCCAAACGGTTGCGAATGCTCCCCTGAGAGGTTTGGCGGTCGAAACAGAAGGCTTTTTATCTCAGGAAAAGAAATCAGCCCTCGACAACTTAACGGGCAGAAAAATATTTTTTTGAAAAAATCCCTAAGCCCCGGGGTCACAATTTCATAAAAAATCTGACTTTTGGCCATTCACTCAAAAATGCTGCCAAACGGTTTCTGAGAGGTTTGGCGGTCGAAACAGAAGGCTTTTCATCTTAGGAAAAGAAATCAGCCCTCGACAGCTTAACCGGCAGAAAAAGATTTTTTTGAAAAAATCCCTAAGCCCCGGGGTCACAATTTCATCAAAAATCTGGCTTTCAGCCATTCACTCAAAAATGCTGCCAAACGGTTCCAAATGCTCCCCTGAGAGGTTTGGCGGTCGAAACAGAAGGCATTTTATCTCAGGAAAAGAAATCAGCCCTCAACAACTTAACCAGCAGAAAAAGATTTTTTTGAAAAAATCCCTAAGCCCCGGGGTCACAATTTTATCAAAAATCTGACTTTCAGCCATTCACTCAAAAATGCTGCCAAACGGTTCCAAATGCTCCCCTGAGAGGTTTGGCGGTCGAAACAGAAGGCTTTTTATCACAGGAAAAGAAATCAGCCCTCGACAACTTAATCGGCAGAAAAAGATTTTTTTGAAAAAATCCCTAAGCCCCGGGGTCACAATTTCATAAAAAATCTGACTTTCGGCCATTCACTCCAAAATGCTGCCAAACGGTTGCAAATGCTCCCCTGAGAGGTTTGGCGGTCGAAACACAAGGCTCTTTATCTCAGGAAAAGAAATCAGCCCTTGACAACTTAACCGGCAGAAAAAGATTTTTTTGAAAAAATCCCTAAGCCCCGGGGTCACAATTTCATCAAAAATCTGACTTTCGGCCATTCACTCAAAAATGATGCCAAACGGTTGCAAATGCTCCCCTGAGAGGTTTGGCGGTCGAAACAGAAGTCTTTTTATCACAGGAAAAGAAATCAGCCCTCGAAAACTTAACCGGCAGAAAAAGATTTTTTTGAAAAAAACCCTAAGCCCCGGGGTCACAATTTCATCAAAAATCTGACTTTCGGCCATTCACTCAAAAATGCTGCCAAACGGTTGCAAATGCTCCCCTGAGAGGTTTGGCGGTCGAAACAGAAGCCTTTGTATCACAGGAAAAGAAATCAGCCCTCGAAAACTTAAACGGCAGAAAAAGATTTTTTTGAAAAAATCCCTAAGCCCCGGGGTCACAATTTCATCAAAAATCTGACTTTCGGCCATTCACTCCAAAATGGTGCCAAACGGTTGCAAATGCTCCCCTGAGAGGTTTGGCAGTCGAAACAGAAGGCTTTTTATCTCAGGAAAAGAAATCAGCCCTCGACAACTTAACCGGCAGAAAAAGATTTTTTTGAAAAAATCCCTAAGCCACGGGGTCACAATTTCATCAAAAATCTGACTTTCGGCCATTCACTCAAAAATGCTGCCAAACGTTTGCTAATGCTCCCCTGAGAGGTTTGGCGGTCGAAACAGAAGCCTTTGTATCACAGGAAAAGAAATCAGCCCTCGACAACTTAACCGGCAGAAAAAGATTTTTTTGAAAAAATCCCTAACACAATTTCATAAAAAATCTGACTTTCGGCCATTCACTCCAAAATGGTGCCAAACGGTTGCAATTGCTCCCCTGAGAGGTTTGGCGGTCGAAACAGAAGGCTTTTTATCACAGGAAATGAAATCAGCCCTCGACAACTTAACGGGAAGAAAAAATCCCTAGTCACAATTTCATAAAAAATCTGACTTTCGGCCATTCACTCCAAAATGGTGCCAAACGGTTGCAAATGCTCCCCTGAGAGGTTTGGCGGTCGAAACAGAAGGCTTTTTATCACAGGAAATGAAATCAGCCCTCGACAACTTAACGGGCAGAAAAAGATTTTTTTGAAAAAATCCCTAAGCCCCGGGGTCACAATTTCATCAAAAATCTGACTTTCAGCCATTCACTCAAAAATGCTGCCAAACGGTTCCAAATGCTCCCCTGAGAGGTTTGGCGGTCGAAACAGAAGGCTTTTTATCTCAGGAAAAGAAATCAGCCCTTGACAACTTAACCGGCAGAAAAAGATTTTTTTGAAAAAATCCCTAAGCCCCGGGGTCACAATTTCATCAAAAATCTGACTTTTGGCCATTCACTCAAAAATGCTGCCAAACGGTTTCTGAGAGGTTTGGCGGTCGAAACAGTAGGCTTTTCATCTTAGGAAAAGAAATCAGCCCTCAACAGCTTAACCGGCAGAAAAAGATTTTTTTGAAAAAATCCCTAAGCCCCGGGGTCACAATTTCATCAAAAATCTGACTTTCGGCCATTCACTCCAAAATGGTGCCAAACGGTTGCAAATGCTCCCCTGAGAGGTTTGGCGGTCGAAACAGAAGGCTTTTTATCACAGGAAATGAAATCAGCCCTCGACAACTTAACGGGTAGAAAAAGATTTTTTTGAAAAAATCCCTAAGCCCCGGGGTCACAATTTCATCAAAAATCTGACTTTCGGCCATTCACTCCAAAATGCTGCCAAACGGTTGCGAATGCTCCCCTGAGAGGTTTGGCGGTCGAAACAGAAGGCATTTTATCTCAGGAAAAGAAATCAGCCCTCAACAACTTAACCAGCAGAAAAAGATTTTTTTGAAAAAATCCCTAAGCCCCGGGGTCACAATTTTATCAAAAATCTGACTTTCAGCCATTCACTCAAAAATGCTGCCAAACGGTTCCAAATGCTCCCCTGAGAGGTTTGGCGGTCGAAACAGAAGGCTTTTTATCACAGGAAAAGAAATCAGCCCTCGACAACTTAATCGGCAGAAAAAGATTTTTTTGAAAAAATCCCTAAGCCCCGGGGTCACAATTTCATCAAAAATCTGACTTTCGGCCATTCACTCCAAAATGGTGCCAAACGGTTGCAAATGCTCCCCTGAGAGGTTTGGCAGTCGAAACAGAAGGCTTTTTATCTCAGGAAAAGAAATCAGCCCTCGACAACTTAACCGGCAGAAAAAGATTTTTTTGAAAAAATCCCTAAACCCCGGGGTCACAATTTCATCAAAAATCTGACTTTCGGCCATTCACTCCAAAATGGTGCCAAACGGTTGCAAATGCTCCCCTGAGAGGTTTGGCGGTCGAAACAGAAGGCTTTTTATCTCAGGAAAAGAAATCAGCCCTCGACAACTTAACGGGCAGAAAAAGATTTTTTTGAAAAAATCCCTAAGCCCCAGGGTCACAATTTCATCAAAAATCTGACTTTCGGCCATTCACTCAAAAATGCTGCCAAACGGTTGCAAATAAGCCCCTGAGAGGTTTGGCGGTCGAAACAAAAGCCTTTGTATCACAAGAAAAGAAATCAGCCCTCGACAACTTAACCAGCAGAAAAAGATTTTTTTGAAAAAATCCCTAAGCCCCGGGGTCACAATTTCATCAAAAATCTGACTTTCGGCCATTCACTCAAAAATGCTGCCAAACGGTTGCAAATGCTCCTCTGAGAGGTTTGGCGGTCAAAACAGAAGCCTTTGTCTCACAGGAAAAGAAATCAGCCCTCGACAACTTAACCGGCAGAAAAAGATTTTTTTGAAAAAAATCCCTAAGCCCCGGGGTCACAATTTCATCAAAAATCTGACTTTCGGCCATTCACTCAAAAATGCTGCCAAACGGTTGCAAATGCTCCCCTGAGAGGTTTGGCGGTCGAAACAGAAGGCTTTTTATCACAGGAAAAGAAATCAGCCCTCGACAACTTAAAGGGCAGAAAAAGATTTTTTTGAAAAAATCCCTAAGCCCCGGGGTCACAATTTCATCAAAAATCTGACTTTCGGCCATTCACTCAAAAATGGTGCCAAACGGTTGCAAATGCTCCCCTGAGAGGTTTGGCGGTTGAAACAGAAGCCTTTGTATCACAGGAAAAGAAATCAGCCCTCGACAACTTAAAGGGCAGAAAAAGATTTTTTTGAAAAAATCCCTAAGCCCCGGGGTCACAATTTCATCAAAAATCTGACTTTCGGCCATTCACTCCAAAATGGTGCCAAACGGTTGCAAATGCTCCCCTGAGAGGTTTGGCAGTCGAAACAGAAGGCTTTTTATCTCAGGAAAAGAAATCCGCCCTCGACAACTTAACCGGCAGAAAAAGATTTTTTTGAAAAAATCCCTAAGCCACGGGGTCACAATTTCATCAAAAATCTGACTTTCGGCCATTCACTCCAAAATGGTGCCAAACAGTTGCAAATGCTCCCCTGAGAGGTTTGGCGGTCGAAACAGAAGGCTTTTTATCACAGGAAATGAAATCAGCCCTCGACAACTTAACGGGCAGAAAAAATCCCTAGTCACAATTTCATAAAAAATCTGACTTTCGGCCATTCACTCCAAAATGGTGCCAAACGGTTGCAAATGCTCCCCTGAGAGGTTTGGCGGTCGAAACAGAAGGCTTTTTATCACAGGAAATGAAATCAGCCCTCGACAACTTAACGGGCAGAAAAAGATTTTTTTGAAAAAATCCCTAAGCCCCGGGGTCACAATTTCATCAAAAATCTGACTTTCAGCCATTCACTCAAAAATGCTGCCAAACGGTTCCAAATGCTCCCCTGAGAGGTTTGGCGGTCGAAACAGAAGGCTTTTTATCTCAGGAAAAGAAATCAGCCCTCGACAACTTAACCAGCAGAAAAAGATTTTTTTGAAAAAATCCCTAAACCCCGGGGTCACAATTTCATCAAAAATCTGACTTTCGGCCATTCACTCAAAAATGCTGCCAAACGGTTGCAAATGCTCCCCTGAGAGGTTTGGCGGTCGAAACAGAAGTCTTTTTATCACAGGAAAAGAAATCAGCCCTCGAAAACTTAACCGGCAGAAAAAGATTTTTTTGAAAAAAATCCCTAAGCCCCGGGGTCACAATTTCATCAAAAATCTGACTTTCGGCCATTCACTCAAAAATGCTGCCAAACGGTTGCAAATGCTCCCCTGAGAGGTTTGGCGGTCGAAACAGAAGGCTTTTTATCTCAGGAAAAGAAATCAGCCCTCGACAACTTAACGGGCAGAAAAAGATTTTTTTGAAAAAATCCCTAAGCCCCAGGGTCACAATTTCATCAAAAATCTGACTTTCGGCCATTCACTCAAAAATGCTGCCAAACGGTTGCAAATAAGCCCCTGAGAGGTTTGGCGGTCGAAACAAAAGCCTTTCTATCACAAGAAAAGAAATCAGCCCTCGACAACTTAACCAGCAGAAAAAGATTTTTTTGAAAAAATCCCTAAGCCCCGGGGTCACAATTTCATCAAAAATCTGACTTTCGGCCATTCACTCAAAAATGCTGCCAAACGGTTGCAAATGCTCCCCTGAGAGGTTTGGCGGTCGAAACAGAAGCCTTTGTCTCACAGGAAAAGAAATCAGCCCTCGACAACTTAACCGGCAGAAAAAGATTTTTTTGAAAAAAATCCCTAAGCCCCGGGGTCACAATTTCATCAAAAATCTGACTTTCGGCCATTCACTCAAAAATGCTGCCAAACGGTTGCAAATGCTCCCCTGAGAGGTTTGGCGGTCGAAACAGAAGGCTTTTTATGACAGGAAAAGAAATCAGCCCTCGACAACTTAAAGGGCAGAAACAGATTTTTTTGAAAAAATCCCTAAGCCCCGGGGTCACAATTTCATCAAAAATCTGACTTTCGGCCATTCACTCAAAAATGGTGCCAAACGGTTGCAAATGCTCCCCTGAGAGGTTTGGCGGTTGAAACAGAAGCCTTTGTATCACAGGAAAAGAAATCAGCCCTCGACAACTTAAAGGGCAGAAAAAGATTTTTTTGAAAAAATCCCTAAGCCCCGGGGTCACAATTTCATCAAAAATCTGACTTTCGGCCATTCACTCCAAAATGGTGCCAAACGGTTGCAAATGCTCCCCTGAGAGGTTTGGCAGTCGAAACAGAAGGCTTTTTATCTCAGGAAAAGAAATCAGCCCTTGACAACTTAACCGGCAGAAAAAGATTTTTTTGAAAAAATCCCTAAGCCACGGGGTCACAATTTCATCAAAAATCTGACTTTCGGCCATTCACTCCAAAATGGTGCCAAACGGTTGCAAATGCTCCCCTGAGAGGTTTGGCGGTCGAAACAGAAGGCTTTTTATCACAGGAAATGAAATCAGCCCTCGACAACTTAACGGGCAGAAAAAGATTTTTTTGAAAAAATCCCTAAGCCCCGGGGTCACAATTTCATCAAAAATCTGACTTTCGGCCATTCACTCAAAAATGCTGCCAAACGGTTGCAAATGCTCCCCTGAGAGGTTTGGCGGTCGAAACAGAAGCCTTTGTATCACAGGAAAAGAAATCAGCCCTTGACAACTTAACCGGCAGAAAAAGATTTTTTTGAAAAAATCCCTAAGCCCCGGGGTCACAATTTCATCAAAAATCTGACTTTCGGCCATTCACTCCAAAATGGTGCCAAACGGTTGCAAATGCTCCCCTGAGAGGTTTGGCGGTCGAAACAGAAGGCTTTTTATCACAGGAAATGAAATCAGCCCTCGACAACTTAACGGGCAGAAAAAGATTTTTTTGAAAAAATCCCTAAGCCCCGGGGTCACAATTTCATCAAAAATCTGACTTTCAGCCATTCACTCAAAAATGCTGCCAAACGGTTCCAAATGCTCCCCTGAGAGGTTTGGCGGTCGAAACAGAAGGCTTTTTATCTCAGGAAAAGAAATCAGCCCTCGACAACTTAACCAGCAGAAAAAGATTTTTTTGAAAAAATCCCTAAGCCCCGGGGTCACAATTTCATCAAAAATCTGACTTTCGGCCATTCACTCCAAAATGGTGCCAAACGGTTGCAAATGCTCCCCTGAGAGGTTTGGCGGTCGAAACAGAAGGCTTTTTATCACAGGAAAAGAAATCAGCCCTCGAAAACTTAACCGGCAGAAAAAGATTTTTTTGAAAAAATCCCTAAGCCCCGGGGTCACAATTTCATCAAAAATCTGACTTTCGGCCATTCACTCATAAATGCTGCCAAACGGTTGCAAATGCTCCCCTGAGAGGTTTGGCGGTCGAAACAGAAGGCTTTTTATCTCAGGAAAAGAAATCAGCCCTCGAAAACTTAACGGGCAGAAAAAGATTTTTTTGAAAAAATCCCTAAGCCCCGGGGTCACAATTTCATCAAAAATCTGACTTTCGGCCATTCACTCAAAAATGCTGCCAAACGGTTGCAAATAAGCCCCTGAGAGGTTTGGCGGTCGAAACAAAAGCCTTTGTATCACAAGAAAAGAAATCAGCCCTCGACAACTTAACCAGCAGAAAAAGATTTTTTTGAAAAAATCCCTAAGCCCCGGGGTCACAATTTCATCAAAAATCTGACTTTCGGCCATTCACTCAAAAATGCTGCCAAACGGTTGCAAATGCTCCCCTGAGAGGTTTGGCGGTCGAAACAGAAGCTTTTGTCTCACAGGAAAAGAAATCAGCCCTCGACAACTTAACCGGCAGAAAAAGATTTTTTTGAAAAAAATCCCTAAGCCCCGGGGTCACAATTTCATCAAAAATCTGACTTTCGGCCATTCACTCAAAAATGCTGCCAAACGGTTGCAAATGCTCCCCTGAGAGGTTTGGCGGTCGAAACAGAAGCCTTTGTCTCACAGGAAAAGAAATCAGCCCTCGACAACTTAACCGGCAGAAAAAGATTTTTTTGAAAAAAATCCCTAAGCCCCGGGGTCACAATTTCATCAAAAATCTGACTTTCGGCCATTCACTCAAAAATGCTGCCAAACGGTTGCAAATGCTCCCCTGAGAGGTTTGGCGGTCGAAACAGAAGTCTTTTTATCTCAGGAAAAGAAATCAGCCCTCGACAACTTAATCGGCAGAAAAAGATTTTTTTGAAAAAATCCCTAAGCCCCGGGGTCACAATTTCATCAAAAATCTGACTTTCGGCCATTCACTCCAAAATGGTGCCAAACGGTTGCAAATGCTCCCCTGAGAGGTTTGGCGGTCGAAACAGACGGCTTTTTATCTCAGGAAAAGAAATCAGCCCTCAACAACTTAAACGGCAGAAAAAGATTTTTTTGAAAAAATCCCTAAGCCCCGGGGTCACAATTTCATCAAAAATCTGACTTTCGGCCATTCACTCCAAAATGGTGCCAAACGGTTGCAAATGCTCCCCTGAGAGGTTTGGCAGTCGAAACAGAAGGCTTTTTATCTCAGGAAAAGAAATCAGCCCTCGACAACTTAACCGGCAGAAAAAGATTTTTTTGAAAAAATCCCTAAGCCCCGGGGTCACAATTTCATCAAAAATCTGACTTTCGGCCATTCACTCCAAAATGGTGCCAAACGGTTGCAAATGCTCCCCTGAGAGGTTTGGCGGTCGAAACAGAAGGCTTTTTATCACAGGAAATGAAATCAGCCCTCGACAACTTAACGGGCAGAAAAAGATTTTTTTGAAAAAATCCCTAAGCCCCGGGGTCACAATTTCATCAAAAATCTGACTTTCGGCCATTCACTCAAAAATGCTGCCAAACGGTTGCAAATGCTCCCCTGAGAGGTTTGGCGGTCGAAACAGAAGCCTTTATATCACAGGAAAAGAAATCAGCCCTTGACAACTTAACCGGCAGAAAAAGATTTTTTTGAAAAAATCCCTAACACAATTTCATAAAAAATCTGACTTTCGGCCATTCACTCCAAAATGGTGCCAATCGGTTGCAAATGCTCCCCTGAGAGGTTTGGCGGTCGAAACAGAAGGCTTTTTATCACAGGAAATGAAATCAGCCCTCGACAACTTAACGGGCAGAAAAAATCCCTAGTCACAATTTCATAAAAAATCTGACTTTCGGCCATTCACTCCAAAATGGTGCCAAACGGTTGCAAATGCTCCCCTGAGAGGTTTGGCGGTCGAAACAGAAGGCTTTTTATCACAGGAAATGAAATCAGCCCTCGACAACTTAACGGGCAGAAAAAGATTTTTTTGAAAAAATCCCTAAGCCCCGGGGTCACAATTTCATCAAAAATCTGACTTTCGGCCATTCACTCAAAAATGCTGCCAAACGGTTGCAAATGCTCCCCTGAGAGGTTTGGCGGTCGAAACAGAAGGCTTTTTATCTCAGGAAAAGAAATCAGCCCTCGACAACTTAACGGGCAGAAAAAGATTTTTTTGAAAAAATCCCTAAGCCCCAGGGTCACAATTTCATCAAAAATCTGACTTTCGGCCATTCACTCAAAAATGCTGCCAAACGGTTGCAAATAAGCCCCTGAGAGGTTTGGCGGTCGAAACAAAAGCCTTTGTATCACAAGAAAAGAAATCAGCCCTCGACAACTTAACCAGCAGAAAAAGATTTTTTTGAAAAAATCCCTAAGCCCCGGGGTCACAATTTCATCAAAAATCTGACTTTCGGCCATTCACTCAAAAATGCTGCCAAACGGTTGCAAATGCTCCTCTGAGAGGTTTGGCGGTCGAAACAGAAGCCTTTGTCTCACAGGAAAAGAAATCAGCCCTCGACAACTTAACCGGCAGAAAAAGATTTTTTTGAAAAAAATCCCTAAGCCCCGGGGTCACAATTTCATCAAAAATCTGACTTTCGGCCATTCACTCAAAAATGCTGCCAAACGGTTGCAAATGCTCCCCTGAGAGGTTTGGCGGTCGAAACAGAAGGCTTTTTATCTCAGGAAAAGAAATCAGCCCTCGACAACTTAACGGGCAGAAAAAGATTTTTTTGAAAAAATCCCTAAGCCCCAGGGTCACAATTTCATCAAAAATCTGACTTTCGGCCATTCACTCAAAAATGCTGCCAAACGGTTGCAAATAAGCCCCTGAGAGGTTTGGCGGTCGAAACAAAAGCCTTTGTATCACAAGAAAAGAAATCAGCCCTCGACAACTTAACCAGCAGAAAAAGATTTTTTTGAAAAAATCCCTAAGCCCCGGGGTCACAATTTCATCAAAAATCTGACTTTCGGCCATTCACTCAAAAATGCTGCCAAACGGTTGCAAATGCTCCTCTGAGAGGTTTGGCGGTCGAAACAGAAGCCTTTGTCTCACAGGAAAAGAAATCAGCCCTCGACAACTTAACCGGCAGAAAAAGATTTTTTTGAAAATAATCCCTAAGCCCCGGGGTCACAATTTCATCAAAAATCTGACTTTCGGCCATTCACTCAAAAATGCTGCCAAACGGTTGCAAATGCTCCCCTGAGAGGTTTGGCGGTCGAAACAGAAGGCTTTTTATCACAGGAAAAGAAATCAGCCCTCGACAACTTAAAGGGCAGAAAAAGATTTAATTGAAAAAATCCCTAAGCCCCGGGGTCACAATTTCATCAAAAATCTGACTTTCGGCCATTCACTCAAAAATGGTGCCAAACGGTTGCAAATGCTCCCCTGAGAGGTTTGGCGGTTGAAACAGAAGCCTTTGTATCACAGGAAAAGAAATCAGCCCTCGACAACTTAAAGGGCAGAAAAAGATTTTTTTGAAAAAATCCCTAAGCCCCGGGGTCACAATTTCATCAAAAATCTGACTTTCGGCCATTCACTCCAAAATGGTGCCAAACGGTTGCAAATGCTCCCCTGAGAGGTTTGGCAGTCGAAACAGAAGGCTTTTTATCTCAGGAAAAGAAATCAGCCCTCGACAACTTAACCGGCAGAAAAAGATTTTTTTGAAAAAATCCCTAAGCCACGGGGTCACAATTTCATCAAAAATCTGACTTTCGGCCATTCACTCCAAAATGGTGCCAAACGGTTGCAAATGCTCCCCTGAGAGGTTTGTCGGTCGAAACAGAAGGCTTTTTATCACAGGAAATGAAATCAGCCCTCGACAACTTAACGGGCAGAAAAAATCCCTAGTCACAATTTCATAAAAAATCTGACTTTCGGCCATTCACTCCAAAATGGTGCCAAACGGTTGCAAATGCTCCCCTGAGAGGTTTGGCGGTCGAAACAGAAGGCTTTTTATCACAGGAAATGAAATCAGCCCTCGACAACTTAACGGGCAGAAAAATATTTTTTTGAAAAAATCCCTAAGCCCCGGGGTCACAATTTCATCAAAAATCTGACTTTCAGCCATTCACTCAAAAATGCTGCCAAACGGTTCCAAATGCTCCCCTGAGAGGTTTGGCGGTCGAAACAGAAGGCTTTTTATCTCAGGAAAAGAAATCAGCCCTCGACAACTTAACCAGCAGAAAAAGATTTTTTTGAAAAAATCCCTAAACCCCGGGGTCACAATTTCATCAAAAATCTGACTTTCGGCCATTCATTCAAAAATGCTGCCAAACGGTTGCAAATGCTCCCCTGAGAGGTTTGGCGGTCGAAACAGAAGTCTTTTTATCACAGGAAAAGAAATCAGCCCTCGAAAACTTAACCGGCAGAAAAAGATTTTTTTGAAAAAATCCCTAAGCCCCGGGGTCACAATTTCATCAAAAATCTGACTTTCGGCCATTCACTCAAAAATGCTGCCAAACGGTTGCAAATGCTCCCCTGAGAGGTTTGGCGGTCGAAACAGAAGTCTTTTTATCACAGGAAAAGAAATCAGCCCTCGAAAACTTAACCGGCAGAAAAAGATTTTTTTGAAAAAATCCCTAAGCCCCGGGGTCACAATTTCATCAAAAATCTGACTTTCGGCCATTCACTCAAAAATGCTGCCAAACGGTTGCAAATGCTCCCCTGAGAGGTTTGGCGGTCGAAACAGAAGGCTTTTTATCACAGGAAATGAAATCAGCCCTCGACAACTTAACGGGCAGAAAAAGATTTTTTTGAAAAAATCCCTAAGCCCCGGGGTCACAATTTCATCAAAAATCTGACTTTCGGCCATTCACTCAAAAATGCTGCCAAACGGTTGCAAATGCTCCCCTGAGAGGTTTGGCGGTCGAAACAGAAGCCTTTATATCACAGGAAAAGAAATCAGCCCTTGACAACTTAACCGGCAGAAAAAGATTTTTTTGAAAAAATCCCTAACACAATTTCATAAAAAATCTGACTTTCGGCCATTCACTCCAAAATGGTGCCAATCGGTTGCAAATGCTCCCCTGAGAGGTTTGGCGGTCGAAACAGAAGGCTTTTTATCACAGGAAATGAAATCAGCCCTCGACAACTTAACGGGCAGAAAAAATCCCTAGTCACAATTTCATAAAAAATCTGACTTTCGGCCATTCACTCCAAAATGGTGCCAAACGGTTGCAAATGCTCCCCTGAGAGGTTTGGCGGTCGAAACAGAAGGCTTTTTATCACAGGAAATGAAATCAGCCCTCGACAACTTAACGGGCAGAAAAAGATTTTTTTGAAAAAATCCCTAAGCCCCGGGGTCACAATTTCATCAAAAATCTGACTTTCGGCCATTCACTCAAAAATGCTGCCAAACGGTTGCAAATGCTCCCCTGAGAGGTTTGGCGGTCGAAACAGAAGGCTTTTTATCTCAGGAAAAGAAATCAGCCCTCGACAACTTAACGGGCAGAAAAAGATTTTTTTGAAAAAATCCCTAAGCCCCAGGGTCACAATTTCATCAAAAATCTGACTTTCGGCCATTCACTCAAAAATGCTGCCAAACGGTTGCAAATAAGCCCCTGAGAGGTTTGGCGGTCGAAACAAAAGCCTTTGTATCACAAGAAAAGAAATCAGCCCTCGACAACTTAACCAGCAGAAAAAGATTTTTTTGAAAAAATCCCTAAGCCCCGGGGTCACAATTTCATCAAAAATCTGACTTTCGGCCATTCACTCAAAAATGCTGCCAAACGGTTGCAAATGCTCCTCTGAGAGGTTTGGCGGTCGAAACAGAAGCCTTTGTCTCACAGGAAAAGAAATCAGCCCTCGACAACTTAACCGGCAGAAAAAGATTTTTTTGAAAAAAATCCCTAAGCCCCGGGGTCACAATTTCATCAAAAATCTGACTTTCGGCCATTCACTCAAAAATGCTGCCAAACGGTTGCAAATGCTCCCCTGAGAGGTTTGGCGGTCGAAACAGAAGGCTTTTTATCACAGGAAAAGAAATCAGCCCTCGACAACTTAAAGGGCAGAAAAAGATTTAATTGAAAAAATCCCTAAGCCCCGGGGTCACAATTTCATCAAAAATCTGACTTTCGGCCATTCACTCAAAAATGGTGCCAAACGGTTGCAAATGCTCCCCTGAGAGGTTTGGCGGTTGAAACAGAAGCCTTTGTATCACAGGAAAAGAAATCAGCCCTCGACAACTTAAAGGGCAGAAAAAGATTTTTTTGAAAAAATCCCTAAGCCCCGGGGTCACAATTTCATCAAAAATCTGACTTTCGGCCATTCACTCCAAAATGGTGCCAAACGGTTGCAAATGCTCCCCTGAGAGGTTTGGCAGTCGAAACAGAAGGCTTTTTATCTCAGGAAAAGAAATCAGCCCTCGACAACTTAACCGGCAGAAAAAGATTTTTTTGAAAAAATCCCTAAGCCACGGGGTCACAATTTCATCAAAAATCTGACTTTCGGCCATTCACTCCAAAATGGTGCCAAACGGTTGCAAATGCTCCCCTGAGAGGTTTGTCGGTCGAAACAGAAGGCTTTTTATCACAGGAAATGAAATCAGCCCTCGACAACTTAACGGGCAGAAAAAATCCCTAGTCACAATTTCATAAAAAATCTGACTTTCGGCCATTCACTCCAAAATGGTGCCAAACGGTTGCAAATGCTCCCCTGAGAGGTTTGGCGGTCGAAACAGAAGGCTTTTTATCACAGGAAATGAAATCAGCCCTCGACAACTTAACGGGCAGAAAAATATTTTTTTGAAAAAATCCCTAAGCCCCGGGGTCACAATTTCATCAAAAATCTGACTTTCAGCCATTCACTCAAAAATGCTGCCAAACGGTTCCAAATGCTCCCCTGAGAGGTTTGGCGGTCGAAACAGAAGGCTTTTTATCTCAGGAAAAGAAATCAGCCCTCGACAACTTAACCAGCAGAAAAAGATTTTTTTGAAAAAATCCCTAAACCCCGGGGTCACAATTTCATCAAAAATCTGACTTTCGGCCATTCACTCAAAAATGCTGCCAAACGGTTGCAAATGCTCCCCTGAGAGGTTTGGCGGTCGAAACAGAAGTCTTTTTATCACAGGAAAAGAAATCAGCCCTCGAAAACTTAACCGGCAGAAAAAGATTTTTTTGAAAAAATCCCTAAGCCCCGGGGTCACAATTTCATCAAAAATCTGACTTTCGGCCATTCACTCAAAAATGCTGCCAAACGGTTGCAAATGCTCCCCTGAGAGGTTTGGCGGTCGAAACAGAAGGCTTTTTATCTCAGGAAAAGAAATCAGCCCTCGACAACTTAACGGGCAGAAAAAGATTTTTTTGAAAAAATCCCTAAGCCCCAGGGTCACAATTTCATCAAAAATCTGACTTTCGGCCATTCACTCAAAAATGCTGCCAAACGGTTGCAAATAAGCCCCTGAGAGGTTTGGCGGTCGAAACAAAAGCCTTTGTATCACAAGAAAAGAAATCAGCCCTCGACAACTTAACCAGCAGAAAAAGATTTTTTTGAAAAAATCCCTAAGCCCCGGGGTCACAATTTCATCAAAAATCTGACTTTCGGCCATTCACTCAAAAATGCTGCCAAACGGTTGCAAATGCTCCCCTGAGAGGTTTGGCGGTCGAAACAGAAGCCTTTGTCTCACAGGAAAAGAAATCAGCCCTCGACAACTTAACCGGCAGAAAAAGATTTTTTTGAAAAAAATCCCTAAGCCCCGGGGTCACAATTTCATCAAAAATCTGACTTTCGGCCATTCACTCAAAAATGCTGCCAAACGGTTGCAAATGCTCCCCTGAGAGGTTTGGCGGTCGAAACAGAAGGCTTTTTATCACAGGAAAAGAAATCAGCCCTCGACAACTTAAAGGGCAGAAAAAGATTTTTTTGAAAAAATCCCTAAGCCCCGGGGTCACAATTTCATCAAAAATCTGACTTTCGGCCATTCACTCAAAAATGGTGCCAAACGGTTGCAAATGCTCCCCTGAGAGGTTTGGCGGTTGAAACAGAAGCCTTTGCATCACAGGAAAAGAAATCAGCCCTCGACAACTTAAAGGGCAGAAAAAGATTTTTTTGAAAAAATCCCTAAGCCCCGGGGTCACAATTTCATCAAAAATCTGACTTTCGGCCATTCACTCCAAAATGGTGCCAAACGGTTGCAAATGCTCCCCTGAGAGGTTTGGCAGTCGAAACAGAAGGCTTTTTATCTCAGGAAAAGAAATCAGCCCTCGACAACTTAACCGGCAGAAAAAGATTTTTTTGAAAAAATCCCTAAGCCACGGGGTCACAATTTCATCAAAAATCTGACTTTCGGCCATTCACTCCAAAATGGTGCCAAACGGTTGCAAATGCTCCCCTGAGAGGTTTGGCGGTCGAAACAGAAGGCTTTTTATCACAGGAAATGAAATCAGCCCTCGACAACTTAACGGGCAGAAAAAGATTTTTTTGAAAAAATCCCTAAGCCCCGGGGTCACAATTTCATCAAAAATCTGACTTTCGGCCATTCACTCCAAAATGCTGCCAAACGGTTGCAAATGCTCCCCTGAGAGGTTTGGCGGTCGAAACAGAAGCCTTTGTATCACAGGAAAAGAAATCAGCCCTTGACAACTTAACCGGCAGAAAAAGATTTTTTTGAAAAAATCCCTAAGCCCCGGGGTCACAATTTCATCAAAAATCTGACTTTCGGCCATTCACTCCAAAATGGTGCCAAACGGTTGCAAATGCTCCCCTGAGAGGTTTGGCGGTCGAAACAGAAGGCTTTTTATCACAGGAAATGAAATCAGCCCTCGACAACTTAACGGGCAGAAAAAGATTTTTTTGAAAAAATCCCTAAGCCTCGGGGTCACAATTTCATCAAAAATCTGACTTTCAGCCATTCACTCAAAAATGCTGCCAAACGGTTCCAAATGCTCCCCTGAGAGGTTTGGCGGTCGAAACAGAAGGCTTTTTATCTCAGGAAAAGAAATCAGCCCTCGACAACTTAACCAGCAGAAAAAGATTTTTTTGAAAAAATCCCTAAGCCCCGGGGTCACAATTTCATCAAAAATCTGACTTTCGGCCATTCACTCCAAAATGGTGCCAAACGGTTGCAAATGCTCCCCTGAGAGGTTTGGCGGTCGAAACAGAAGCCTTTGTCTCACAGGAAAAGAAATCAGCCCTCGACAACTTAACCGGCAGAAAAAGATTTTTTTGAAAAAAATCCCTAAGCCCCGGGGTCACAATTTCATCAAAAATCTGACTTTCGGCCATTCACTCAAAAATGCTGCCAAACGGTTGCAAATGCTCCCCTGAGAGGTTTGGCGGTCGAAACAGAAGTCTTTTTATCTCAGGAAAAGAAATCAGCCCTCGACAACTTAATCGGAAGAAAAAGATTTTTTTGAAAAAATCCCTAAGACCCGGGGTCACAATTTCATCAAAAATCTGACTTTCGGCCATTCACTCCAAAATGGTGCCAAACGGTTGCAAATGCTCCCCTGAGAGGTTTGGCGGTCGAAACAGACGGCTTTTTATCTCAGGAAAAGAAATCAGCCCTCGACAACATAACCAGAAGAAAAAGATTTTTTTGAAAAAATCCCTAAGCCCCGGGGTCACAATTTCATCAAAAATCTGACTTTCGGCCATTCACTCAAAAATGCTGCCAAACGGTTGCAAATGCTCCCCTGAGAGGTTTGGCGGTCGAAACAGAAGGCTTTTTATCACAGGAAAAGAAATCAGCCCTCGAAAACTTAACGGGCAGAAAAAGATTTTTTTGAAAAAATCCCTAAGCCCCGGGGTCACTATTTCATCAAAAATCTGACTTTCGGCCATTCACTCAAAAATGCTGCCAAACGGTTGCAAATAAGCCCCTGAGAGGTTTGGCGGTCGAAACAAAAGCCTTTGTATCACAAGAAAAGAAATCAGCCCTCGACAACTTAACCAGCAGAAAAAGATTTTTTTGAAAAAATCCCTAAGCCCCGGGGTCACAATTTCATCAAAAATCTGACTTTCGGCCATTCACTCCAAAATGCTGCCAAACGGTTGCAAATGCTCCCCTGAGAGGTTTGGCGGTCGAAACAGAAGGCTTTTTATCACAGGAAAAGAAATCAGCCCTCGACAACTTAAAGGGCAGAAAAAGATTTTTTTGAAAAAATCCCTAAGCCCCGGGGTCACAATTTCATCAAAAATCTGACTTTCGGCCATTCACTCAAAAATGGTGCCAAACGGTTGCAAATGCTCCCCTGAGAGGTTTGGCGGTTGAAACAGAAGCCTTTGTATCACAGGAAAAGAAATCAGCCCTCGACAACTTAAAGGGCAGAAAAAGATTTTTTTGAAAAAATCCCTAAGCCCCGGGGTCACAATTTCATCAAAAATCTGACTTTCGGCCATTCACTCCAAAATGGTGCCAAACGGTTGCAAATGCTCCCCTGAGAGGTTTGGCGGTCGAAACAGAAGGCTTTTTATCACAGGAAATGAAATCAGCCCTCGACAACTTAACGGGCAGAAAAAGATTTTTTTGAAAAAATCCCTAAGCCCCGGGGTCACAATTTCATCAAAAATCTGACTTTCGGCCATTCACTCCAAAATGGTGCCAAACGGTTGCAAATGCTCCCCTGAGAGGTTTGGCGGTCGAAACAGAAGGCTTTTTATCACAGGAAATGAAATCAGCCCTCGACAACTTAACGGGCAGAAAAAGATTTTTTTGAAAAAATCCCTAAGCCCCGGGGTCACAATTTCATCAAAAATCTGACTTTCAGCCATTCACTCAAAAATGCTGCCAAACGGTTCCAAATGCTCCCCTGAGAGGTTTGGCGGTCGAAACATAAGGCTTTTTATCTCAGGAAAAGAAATCAGCCCTCGACAACTTAACCAGCAGAAAAAGATTTTTTTGAAAAAATCCCTAAGCCCCGGGGTCACAATTTCATCAAAAATCTGACTTTCGGCCATTCACTCCAAAATGGTGCCAAACGGTTGCAAATGCTCCCCTGAGAGGTTTGGCGGTCGAAACACAAGGCTTTTTATCTCAGGAAAAGAAATCAGCCCTTGACAACTTAACCGGCAGAAAAAGATTTTTTTGAAAAAATCCCTAAGCCCCGGGGTCACAATTTCATCAAAAATCTGACTTTCGGCCATTCACTCCAAAATGGTGCCAAACGGTTGCAAATGCTCCCCTGAGAGGTTTGGCGGTCGAAACAGAAGGCTTTTTATCTCAGGAAAAGAAATCAGCCCTCGACAACTTAACCAGAAGAAAAAGATTTTTTTGAAAAAATCCCTAAGCCCCGGGGTCACAATTTCATCAAAAATCTGACTTTCGGCCATTCACTCAAAAATGCTGCCAAACGGTTGCAAATGCTCCCCTGAGAGGTTTGGCGGTCGAAACAGAAGGCTTTTTATCACAGGAAAAGAAATCAGCCCTCGAAAACTTAACGGGCAGAAAAAGATTTTTTTGAAAAAATCCCTAAGCCCCGGGGTCACAATTTCATCAAAAATCTGACTTTCGGCCATTCACTCAAAAATGGTGCCAAAGGGTTGCAAATGCTCCCCTGAGAGGTTTGGCGGTTGAAACAGAAGCCTTTGTATCACAGGAAAAGAAATCAGCCCTCGACAACTTAAAGGTAGAAAAAGATTTTTTTGAAAAAATCCCTAAGCCCCGGGGTCACAATTTCATCAAAAATCTGACTTTCGGCCATTCACTCCAAAATGGTGCCAAACGGTTGCAAATGCTCCCCTGAGAGGTTTGGCGGTCGAAACAGAAGCCTTTGTATCACAGGAAAAGAAATCAGCCCTCGACAACTTAAAGGGCAGAAAAAGATTTTGTTGAAAAAATCCCTAAGCCCCGGGGGCACAATTTCATCAAAAATCTGACTTTCGGCCATTCACTCCAAAATGGTGCCAAACGGTTGCAAATGCTCCCCTGAGAGGTTTGGCGGTCGAAACAGAAGGCTTCTTATCTCAGGAAAAGAAATCAGCCCTCGACAACTTAACCGGCAGAAAAAGATTTTTTTGAAAAAATCCCTAAGCCCCGGGGTCACAATTTCATCAAAAATCTGACTTTCGGCCATTCACTCCAAAATGGTGCCAAACGGTTGCAAATGCTCCCCTGAGAGGTTTGGCGGTCGAAACAGAAGGCTTTTTATCTCAGGAAAAGAAATCAGCCCTCGACAACTTAACGGGCAGAAAAAGATTTTTTTGAAAAAATCCCTAAGCCCCGGGGTCACAATTTCATCAAAAATCTGACTTTCGGCCATTTACTCAAAAATGCTGCCAAATGGTTGCAAATAAGCCCCTGAGAGGTTTGGCGGTCGAAACAAAAGCCTTTGTATCACAGGAAAAGAAATCAGCCCTAGACAACTTAACCAGCAGAAAAAGATTTTTTTGAAAAATCCCTAAGCCCCGGGGTCACAATTTCATCAAAAATCTGACTTTTGGCCATTCACTCAAAAATGCTGCCAAACGGTTGCAAATAAGCCCCTGAGAGGTTTGGCGGTCGAAACAAAAGCCTTTGTATCACAAGAAAAGAAATCAGCCCTCGACAACTTAACCAGCAGAAAAAGATTTTTTTGAAAAAATCCCTAAGCCCCGGGGTCACAATTTCATCAAAAATCTGACTTTCGGCCATTCACTCAAAAATGCTGCCAAACGGTTGCAAATGCTCCCCTGAGAGGTTTGGCGGTCGTAACAGAAGCCTTTGTCTCACAGGAAAAGAAATCAGCCCTCGACAACTTAACCGGCAGAAAAAGATTTTTTTGAAAAAAATCCCTAAGCCCCGGGGTCACAATTTCATCAAAAATCTGACTTTCGGCCATTCACTCAAAAATGCTGCCAAACGGTTGCAAATGCTCCCCTGAGAGGTTTGGCGGTCGAAACAGAAGTCTTTTTATCTCAGGAAAAGAAATCAGCCCTCGACAACTTAATCGGCAGAAAAAGATTTTTTTGAAAAAATCCCTAAGCCCCGGGGTGACAATTTCATCAAAAATCTGACTTTCGGCCATTCACTCCAAAATGCTGCCAAACGGTTGCAAATGCTCCCCTGAGAGGTTTGGCGGTCGAAACAGACGGCTTTTTATCTCAGGAAAAGAAATCAGCCCTCGACAACATAACCAGAAGAAAAAGATTTTTTTGAAAAAATCCCTAAGCCCCGGGGTCACAATTTCATCAAAAATCTGACTTTCGGCCATTCACTCAAAAATGCTGCCAAACGGTTGCAAATGCTCCCCTGAGAGGTTTGGCGGTCGAAACAGAAGGCTTTTTATCACAGGAAAAGAAATCAGCCCTCGAAAACTTAACGGGCAGAAAAAGATTTTTTTGAAAAAATCCCTAAGCCCCGGGGTCACAATTTCATCAAAAATCTGACTTTCGGCCATTCACTCAAAAATGCTGCCAAACGGTTGCAAATAAGCCCCTGAGAGGTTTGGCGGTCGAAACAAAAGCCTTTGTATCACAAGAAAAGAAATCAGCCCTCGACAACTTAACCAGCAGAAAAAGATTTTTTTGAAAAAATCCCTAAGCCCCGGGGTCACAATTTCATCAAAAATCTGACTTTCGGCCATTCACTCAAAAATGGTGCCAAAGGGTTGCAAATGCTCCCCTGAGAGGTTTGGCGGTTGAAACAGAAGCCTTTGTATCACAGGAAAAGAAATCAGCCCTCGACAACTTAAAGGTAGAAAAAGATTTTTTTGAAAAAATCCCTAAGCCCCGTGGTCACAATTTCATCAAAAATCTGACTTTCGGCCATTCACTTCAAAATGGTGCCAAACGGTTGCAAATGCTCCCCTGAGAGGTTTGGCGGTCGAAACAGAAGCCTTTGTATCACAGGAAAAGAAATCAGCCCTCGACAACTTAAAGGGCAGAAAAAGATTTTGTTGAAAAAATCCCTAAGCCCCGGGGGCACAATTTCATCAAAAATCTGACTTTCGGCCATTCACTCCAAAATGGTGCCAAACGGTTGCAAATGCTCCCCTGAGAGGTTTGGCGGTCGAAACAGAAGGCTTCTTATCTCAGGAAAAGAAATCAGCCCTCGACAACTTAACCGGCAGAAAAAGATTTTTTTGAAAAAATCCCTAAGCCCCGGGGTCACAATTTCATCAAAAATCTGACTTTCGGCCATTCACTCCAAAATGGTGCCAAACGGTTGCAAATGCTCCCCTGAGAGGTTTGGCGGTCGAAACAGAAGGCTTTTTATCTCAGGAAAAGAAATCAGCCCTCGACAACTTAACGGGCAGAAAAAGATTTTTTTGAAAAAATCCCTAAGCCCCGGGGTCACAATTTCATCAAAAATCTGACTTTCGGCCATTTACTCAAAAATGCTGCCAAATGGTTGCAAATAAGCCCCTGAGAGGTTTGGCGGTCGAAACAAAAGCCTTTGTATCACAGGAAAAGAAATCAGCCCTAGACAACTTAACCAGCAGAAAAAGATTTTTTTGAAAAATCCCTAAGCCCCGGGGTCACAATTTCATCAAAAATCTGACTTTTGGCCATTCACTCAAAAATGCTGCCAAACGGTTGCAAATAAGCCCCTGAGAGGTTTGGCGGTCGAAACAAAAGCCTTTGTATCACAAGAAAAGAAATCAGCCCTCGACAACTTAACCAGCAGAAAAAGATTTTTTTGAAAAAATCCCTAAGCCCCGGGGTCACAATTTCATCAAAAATCTGACTTTCGGCCATTCACTCAAAAATGCTGCCAAACGGTTGCAAATGCTCCCCTGAGAGGTTTGGCGGTCGAAACAGAAGCCTTTGTCTCACAGGAAAAGAAATCAGCCCTCGACAACTTAACCGGCAGAAAAAGATTTTTTTGAAAAAAATCCCTAAGCCCCGGGGTCACAATTTCATCAAAAATCTGACTTTCGGCCATTCACTCAAAAATGCTGCCAAACGGTTGCAAATGCTCCCCTGAGAGGTTTGGCGGTCGAAACAGGTCTTTTTATCTCAGGAAAAGAAATCAGCCCTCGACAACTTAATCGGCAGAAAAAGATTTTTTTGAAAAAATCCCTAAGCCCCGGGGTGACAATTTCATCAAAAATCTGACTTTCGGCCATTCACTCCAAAATGCTGCCAAACGGTTGCAAATGCTCCCCTGAGAGGTTTGGCGGTCGAAACAGACGGCTTTTTATCTCAGGAAAAGAAATCAGCCCTCGACAACATAACCAGAAGAAAAAGATTTTTTTGAAAAAATCCCTAAGCCCCGGGGTCACAATTTCATCAAAAATCTGACTTTCGGCCATTCACTCAAAAATGCTGCCAAACGGTTGCAAATGCTCCCCTGAGAGGTTTGGCGGTCGAAACAGAAGGCTTTTTATCACAGGAAAAGAAATCAGCCCTCGAAAACTTAACGGGCAGAAAAAGATTTTTTTGAAAAAATCCCTAAGCCCCGGGGTCACAATTTCATCAAAAATCTGACTTTCGGCCATTCACTCAAAAATGCTGCCAAACGGTTGCAAATGCTCCCCTGAGAGGTTTGGCGGTCGAAACAGAAGGCTTTTTATCACAGGAAAAGAAATCAGCCCTCGACAACTTAAAGGGCAGAAAAAGATTTTTTTGAAAAAATCCCTAAGCCCCGGGGTCACAATTTCATCAAAAATCTGACTTTCGGCCATTCACTCAAAAATGGTGCCAAACGGTTGCAAATGCTCCCCTGAGAGGTTTGGCGGTTGAAACAGAAGCCTTTGTATCACAGGAAAAGAAATCAGCCCTCGACAACTTAAAGGGCAGAAAAAGATTTTTTTGAAAAAATCCCTAAGCCCCGGGGTCACAATTTCATCAAAAATCTGACTTTCGGCCATTCGCTCCAAAATGGTGCCAAACGGTTGCAAATGCTCCCCTGAGAGGTTTGGCAGTCGAAACAGAAGGCTTTTTATCTCAGGAAAAGAAATCAGCCCTCGACAACTTAACCGGCAGAAAAAGATTTTTTTGAAAAAATCCCTAAGCCCCGGGGTCACAATTTCATCAAAAATCTGACTTTCGGCCATTCACTCAAAAATGCTGCCAAACGGTTGCAAATGCTCCCCTGAGAGGTTTGGCGGTCGAAACAGAAGCCTTTGTCTCACAGGAAAAGAAATCAGCCCTCGACAACTTAACCGGCAGAAAAAGATTTTTTTGAAAAAAATCCCTAAGCCCCGGGGTCACAATTTCATCAAAAATCTGACTTTCGGCCATTCACTCAAAAATGCTGCCAAACGGTTGCAAATGCTCCCCTGAGAGGTTTGGCGGTCGAAACAGAAGTCTTTTTATCTCAGGAAAAGAAATCAGCCCTCGACAACTTAATCGGCAGAAAAAGATTTTTTTGAAAAAATCCCTAAGCCCCGGGGTGACAATTTCATCAAAAATCTGACTTTCGGCCATTCACTCCAAAATGCTGCCAAACGGTTGCAAATGCTCCCCTGAGAGGTTTGGCGGTCGAAACAGACGGCTTTTTATCTCAGGAAAAGAAATCAGCCCTCGACAACATAACCAGAAGAAAAAGATTTTTTTGAAAAAATCCCTAAGCCCCGGGGTCACAATTTCATCAAAAATCTGACTTTCGGCCATTCACTCAAAAATGCTGCCAAACGGTTGCAAATGCTCCCCTGAGAGGTTTGGCGGTCGAAACAGAAGGCTTTTTATCACAGGAAAAGAAATCAGCCCTCGAAAACTTAACGGGCAGAAAAAGATTTTTTTGAAAAAATCCCTAAGCCCCGGGGTCACAATTTCATCAAAAATCTGACTTTCGGCCATTCACTCAAAAATGCTGCCAAACGGTTGCAAATAAGCCCCTGAGAGGTTTGGCGGTCGAAACAAAAGCCTTTGTATCACAAGAAAAGAAATCAGCCCTTGACAACTTAACCAGCAGAAAAAGATTTTTTTGAAAAAATCCCTAAGCCCCGGGGTCACAATTTCATCAAAAATCTGACTTTCGGCCATTCACTCCAAAATGCTGCCAAACGGTTGCAAATGCTCCCCTGAGAGGTTTGGCGGTCGAAACAGAAGGCTTTTTATCACAGGAAAAGAAATCAGCCCTCGACAACTTAAAGGGCAGAAAAAGATTTTTTTGAAAAAATCCCTAAGCCCCGGGGTCACAATTTCATCAAAAATCTGACTTTCGGCCATTCACTCAAAAATGGTGCCAAACGGTTGCAAATGCTCCCCTGAGAGGTTTGGCGGTTGAAACAGAAGCCTTTGTATCACAGGAAAAGAAATCAGCCCTCGACAACTTAAAGGGCAGAAAAAGATTTTTTTGAAAAAATCCCTAAGCCCCGGGGTCACAATTTCATCAAAAATCTGACTTTTGGCCATTCACTCAAAAATGCTGCCAAACGGTTGCAAATGCTCCCCTGAGAGGTTTGGCGGTCGAAACAGAAGTCTTTTTATCTCAGGAAAAGAAATCAGCCCTCGACAACTTAATCGGCAGAAAAAGATTTTTTTGAAAAAAACCCTAAGCCCCGGGGTGACAATTTCATCAAAAATCTGACTTTCGGCCATTCACTCCAAAATGCTGCCAAACGGTTGCAAATGCTCCCCTGAGAGGTTTGGCGGTCGAAACAGAAGGCTTTTTATCACAGGAAAAGAAATCAGCCCTCGAAAACTTAACGGGCAGAAAAAGATTTTTTTGAAAAAATCCCTAAGCCCCGGGGTCACAATTTCATCAAAAATCTGACTTTCGGCCATTCACTCAAAAATGCTGCCAAACGGTTGCAAATAAGCCCCTGAGAGGTTTGGCGGTCGAAACAAAAGCCTTTGTATCACAAGAAAAGAAATCAGCCCTCGACAACTTAACCAGCAGAAAAAGATTTTTTTGAAAAAATCCCTAAGCCCCGGGGTCACAATTTCATCAAAAATCTGACTTTCGGCCATTCACTCCAAAATGCTGCCAAACGGTTGCAAATGCTCCCCTGAGAGGTTTGGCGGTCGAAACAGAAGGCTTTTTATCACAGGAAAAGAAATCAGCCCTCGACAACTTAAAGGGCAGAAAAAGATTTTTTTGAAAAAATCCCTAAGCCCCGGGGTCACAATTTCATCAAAAATCTGACTTTCGGCCATTCACTCAAAAATGGTGCCAAACGGTTGCAAATGCTCCCCTGAGAGGTTTGGCGGTTGAAACAGAAGCCTTTGTATCACAGGAAAAGAAATCAGCCCTCGACAACTTAAAGGGCAGAAAAAGATTTTTTTGAAAAAATCCCTAAGCCCCGGGGTCACAATTTCATCAAAAATCTGACTTTCGGCCATTCACTCCAAAATGGTGCCAAACGGTTGCAAATGCTCCCCTGAGAGGTTTGGCAGTCGAAACAGAAGGCTTTTTATCTCAGGAAAAGAAATCAGCCCTCGACAACTTAACCGGCAGAAAAAGATTTTTTTGAAAAAATCCCTAAGCCACGGGGTCACAATTTCATAAAAATCTGACTTTCGGCCATTCACTCCAAAATGGTGCCAAACGGTTGCAAATGCTCCCCTGAGAGGTTTGGCGGTCGAAACAGAAGGCTTTTTATCACAGGAAATGAAATCAGCCCTCGACAACTTAACGGGCAGAAAAAGATTTTTTTGAAAAAATCCCTAAGCCCCGGGGTCACAATTTCATCAAAAATCTGACTTTCGGCCATTCACTCAAAAATGCTGCCAAACGGTTGCAAATGCTCCCCTGAGAGGTTTGGCGGTCGAAACAGAAGGCTTTTTATCTCAGGAAAAGAAATCAGCCCTCGACAACTTAACCAGCAGAAAAAGATTTTTTTGAAAAAATCCCTAAGCCCCGGGGTCACAATTTCATCAAAAATCTGACTTTCGGCCATTCACTCCAAAATGGTGCCAAACGGTTGCAAATGCTCCCCTGAGAGGTTTGGCGGTCGAAACACAAGGCTTTTTATCTCAGGAAAAGAAATCAGCCCTTGACAACTTAGCCGGCAGAAAAAGATTTTTTTGAAAAAATCCCTAAGCCCCGGGGTCACAATTTCATCAAAAATCTGACTTTCGGCCATTCACTCCAAAATGGTGCCAAACGGTTGCAAATGCTCCCCTGAGAGGTTTGGCGGTCGAAACAGAAGGCTTTTTATCTCAGGAAAAGAAATCAGCCCTCGACAACTTAACCAGAAGAAAAAGATTTTTTTGAAAAAAATCCCTAAGCCCCGGGGTCACAATTTCATCAAAAATCTGACTTTCGGCCATTCACTCAAAAATGCTGCCAAACGGTTGCAAATGCTCCCCTGAGAGGTTTGGCGGTCGAAACAGAAGGCTTTTTATCACAGGAAAAGAAATCAGCCCTCGAAAACTTAACGGGCAGAAAAAGATTTTTTTGAAAAAATCCCTAAGCCCCGGGGTCACAATTTCATCAAAAATCTGACTTTCGGCCATTCACTCAAAAATGGTGCCAAAGGGTTGCAAATGCTCCCCTGAGAGGTTTGGCGGTTGAAACAGAAGCCTTTGTATCACAGGAAAAGAAATCAGCCCTCGACAACTTAAAGGGCAGAAAAAGATTTTTTTGAAAAAATCCCTAAGCCCCGGGGTCACAATTTCATCAAAAATCTGACTTTCGGCCATTCACTCCAAAATGGTGCCAAACGGTTGCAAATGCTCCCCTGAGAGGTTTGGCGGTCGAAACAGAAGCCTTTGTATCACAGGAAAAGAAATCAGCCCTCGACAACTTAAAGGGCAGAAAAAGATTTTGTTGAAAAAATCCCTAAGCCCCGGGGTCACAATTTCATCAAAAATCTGACTTTCGGCCATTCACTCCAAAATGGTGCCAAACGGTTGCAAATGCTCCCCTGAGAGGTTTGGCGGTCGAAACAGAAGGCTTCTTATCTCAGGAAAAGAAATCAGCCCTCGACAACTTAACCGGCAGAAAAAGATTTTTTTGAAAAAATCCCTAAGCCCCGGGGTCACAATTTCATCAAAAATCTGACTTTCGGCCATTCACTCCAAAATGGTGCCAAACGGTTGCAAATGCTCCCCTGAGAGGTTTGGCAGTCGAAACAGAAGGCTTTTTATCTCAGGAAAAGAAATCAGCCCTCGACAACTTAACGGGCAGAAAAAGATTTTTTTGAAAAAATCCCTAAGCCCCGGGGTCACAATTTCATCAAAAATCTGACTTTCGGCCATTTACTCAAAAATGCTGCCAAATGGTTGCAAATAAGCCCCTGAGAGGTTTGGCGGTCGAAACAAAAGCCTTTGTATCACAGGAAAAGAAATCAGCCCTAGACAACTTAACCAGCAGAAAAAGATTTTTTTGAAAAATCCCTAAGCCCCGGGGTCACAATTTCATCAAAAATCTGACTTTCGGCCATTCACTCAAAAATGCTGCCAAACGGTTGCAAATGCTCCCCTGAGAGGTTGGGGGTCGAAACAGAAGGCTTTTTATCACAGGAAAAGAAATCAGCCCTCGAAAACTTAACCGGAAGAAAAAGATTTTTTTGAAAAAATCCCTAAGCCCCGTGGTCACAATTTCATCAAAAATCTGACTTTCGGCCATTCACTCCAAAATGGTGCCAAACGGTTGCAAATGCTCCCCTGAGAGGTTTGGCGGTCGAAACAGAAGGCTTTTTATCTCAGGAAAAGAAATCAGCCCTTGACAACTTAACCGGCAGAAAAAGTTTTTTTTGAAAAAAATCCCTAAGCCCCGGGGTCACAATTTCATCAAAAATCTGACTTTCGGCCATTCACTCAAAAATGGTGCCAAACGGTTACAAATGCTCCCCTGAGAGGTTTGGCGGTCAAAACAGAAGGCTTTTTATCACAGGAAAAGAAATCAGCCCTCGAAAACTTAACCGGCAGAAAAAGATTTTTTTGAAAAAATCCCTAAGCCCCGGGGTCACAATTTCATCAAAAATCTGACTTTCGGCCATTCACTCAAAAATGCTGCCAAACGGTTGCAAATGCTCCCCTGAGAGGTTTGGCGGTCGAAACAGAAGGCTTTTTATCACAGGAAACGAAATCAGCCCTCGACAACTTAACGGGCAGGAAAAGATTTTTTTGAAAAAATCCCTAAGGCCCGAGGTCACAATTTCATCAAAAATCTGACTTTCATCCATTCACTCAAAAATGCTGCCAAACGGTTGCAAATGCTCCCCTGAAAGGTTTGGCGGTCGAAACAAAAGCCTTTGTATCACAGGAAAAGAAATCAGCCCTCGACAACTTAACCGGCAGAAAAAGATTTTTTTGAAAAAATCCCTAAGCCCCGGGGTCACAATTTCATCAAAAATCTGACTTTCGGCCATTCACTCAAAAATGCTGCCAAACGGTCGCAAATGCTCCCCTGAGAGGTTTGGCGGTCGAAACAGAAGGCTTTTTATCACAGGAAATGAAATCAGCCCTCGACAACTTAACGGGCAGGAAAAGATTTTTTTGAAAAAATCCCTAAGCCCCGGGGTCACAATTTCCTCAAAAATCTGACTTTCATCCATTCACTCAAAAATGCTGCCAAACGGTTGCAAATGCTCCCCTGAGAGGTTTGGCGGTCGAAACAGAAGGCTTTTTATCACAGGAAAAGAAATCAGCCCTCGAAAACTTAACGGGCAGAAAAAGATTTTTTTGAAAAAATCCCTAAGCCCCGGGGTCACAATTTCATCAAAAATCTGACTTTCGGCCATTCACTCAAAAATGGTGCCAAACGGTTGCAAATGCTCCCCTGAGAGGTTTGGCGGTTGAAACAGAAGCCTTTGTATCACAGGAAAAGAAATCAGCCCTCGACAACTTAAAGGGCAGAAAAAGATTTTTTTGAAAAAATCCCTAAGCCCCGGGGTCACAATTTCATCAAAAATCTGACTTTCGGCCATTCACTCCAAAATGGTGCCAAACGGTTGCAAATGCTCCCCTGAGAGGTTTGGCAGTCGAAACAGAAGGCTTTTTATCTCAGGAAAAGAAATCAGCCCTCGACAACTAAACCGGCAGAAAAAGATTTTTTTGAAAAAATCCCTAAGCCACGGGGTCACAATTTCATCAAAAATCTGACTTTCGGCCATTCACTCCAAAATGGTGCCAAACGGTTGCAAATGCTCCCCTGAGAGGTTTGGCGGTCGAAACAGAAGGCTTTTTATCACAGGAAATGAAATCAGCCCTCGACAACTTAACCAGCAGAAAAAGATTTTTTTGAAAAAATCCCTAAGCCCCGGGGTCACAATTTCATCAAAAATCTGACTTTCGGCCATTCACTCAAAAATGCTGCCAAACGGTTGCAAATGCTCCCCTGAGAGGTTTGGCGGTCGAAACAGAAGCCTTTGTATCACAGGAAAAGAAATCAGCCCTCGACAACTTAACCGGCAGAAAAAGATTTTTTTGAAAAAATCCCTAAGCCCCGGGGTCACAATTTCATCAAAAATCTGACTTTCGGCCATTCACTCCAAAATGGTGCCAAACGGTTGCAAATGCTCCCCTGAGAGGTTTGGCGGTTGAAACAGAAGCCTTTGTATCACAGGAAAAGAAATCAGCCCTCGACAACTTAAAGGGCAGAAAAAGATTTTTTTGAAAAAATCCCTAAGCCCCGGGGTCACAATTTCATCAAAAATCTGACTTTCGGCCATTCACTCCAAAATGGTGCCAAACGGTTGCAAATGCTCCCCTGAGAGGTTTGGCAGTCGAAACAGAAGGCTTTTTATCTCAGGAAAAGAAATCAGCCCTCGACAACTAAACCGGCAGAAAAAGATTTTTTTGAAAAAATCCCTAAGCCACGGGGTCACAATTTCATCAAAAATCTGACTTTCGGCCATTCACTCCAAAATGGTGCCAAACGGTTGCAAATGCTCCCCTGAGAGGTTTGGCGGTCGAAACAGAAGGCTTTTTATCACAGGAAATGAAATCAGCCCTCGACAACTTAACCAGCAGAAAAAGATTTTTTTGAAAAAATCCCTAAGCCCCGGGGTCACAATTTCATCAAAAATCTGACTTTCGGCCATTCACTCAAAAATGCTGCCAAACGGTTGCAAATGCTCCCCTGAGAGGTTTGGCGGTCGAAACAGAAGCCTTTGTATCACAGGAAAAGAAATCAGCCCTTGACAACTTAACCGGCAGAAAAAGATTTTTTTGAAAAAATCCCTAAGCCCCGGGGTCACAATTTCATCAAAAATCTGACTTTCGGCCATTCACTCCAAAATGGTGCCAAACGGTTGCAAATGCTCCCCTGAGAGGTTTGGCGGTCGAAACAGAAGGCTTTTTATCACAGGAAATGAAATCAGCCCTCGACAACTTAACGGGCAGAAAAAGATTTTTTTGAAAAAATCCCTAAGCCCCGGGGTCACAATTTCATCAAAACTCTGACTTTCAGCCATTCACTCAAAAATGCTGCCAAACGGTTCCAAATGCTCCCCTGAGAGGTTTGGCGGTCGAAACAGAAGGCTTTTTATCTCAGGAAAAGAAATCAGCCCTCGACAACTTAACCAGCAGAAAAAGATTTTTTTGAAAAAATCCCTAAGCCCCGGGGTCACAATTTCATCAAAAATCTGACTTTCGGCCATTCACTCCAAAATGGTGCCAAACGGTTGCAAATGCTCCCCTGAGAGGTTTGGCGGTCGAAACACAAGGCTTTTTATCTCAGGAAAAGAAAGCAGCCCTTGACAACTTAACCGGCAGAAAAAGATTTTTTTGAAAAAATCCCTAAGCCCCGGGGTCACAATTTCATCAAAAATCTGACTTTCGGCCATTCACTCAAAAATGCTGCCAAACAGTTGCAAATGCTCCCCTGAGAGGTTTGGCGGTCGAAACAGAAGGCTTTTTATCACAGGAAAAGAAATCAGCCCTCGACAACTTAAAGGGCAGAAAAAGATTTTTTTGAAAAAATCCCTAAGCCCCGGGGTCACAATTTCATCAAAAATCTGACTTTCGGCCATTCACTCAAAAATGGTGCCAAACGGTTGCAAATGCTCCCCTGAGAGGTTTGGCGGTTGAAACAGAAGCCTTTGTATCACAGGAAAAGAAATCAGCCCTCGACAACTTAAAGGGCAGAAAAAGATTTTTTTGAAAAAATCCCTAAGCCCCGGGGTCACAATTTCATCAAAAATCTGACTTTCGGCCATTCACTCCAAAATGGTGCCAAACGGTTGCAAATGCTCCCCTGAGAGGTTTGGCAGTCGAAACAGAAGGCTTTTTATCTCAGGAAAAGAAATCAGCCCTCGACAACTAAACCGGCAGAAAAAGATTTTTTTGAAAAAATCCCTAAGCCACGGGGTCACAATTTCATCAAAAATCTGACTTTCGGCCATTCACTCCAAAATGGTGCCAAACGGTTGCAAATGCTCCCCTGAGAGGTTTGGCGGTCGAAACAGAAGGCTTTTTATCACAGGAAATGAAATCAGCCCTCGACAACTTAACGGGCAGAAAAAGATTTTTTTGAAAAAATCCCTAAGCCCCGGGGTCACAATTTCATCAAAAATCTGACTTTCGGCCATTCACTCAAAAATGCTGCCAAACGGTTGCAAATGCTCCCCTGAGAGGTTTGGCGGTCGAAACAGAAGCCTTTGTATCACAGGAAAAGAAATCAGCCCTTGACAACTTAACCGGCAGAAAAAGATTTTTTTGAAAAAATCCCTAAGCCCCGGGGTCACAATTTCATCAAAAATCTGACTTTCGGCCATTCACTCCAAAATGGTGCCAAACGGTTGCAAATGCTCCCCTGAGAGGTTTGGCGGTCGAAACAGAAGGCTTTTTATCACAGGAAATGAAATCAGCCCTCGACAACTTAACGGGCAGAAAAAGATTTTTTTGAAAAAATCCCTAAGCCCCGGGGTCACAATTTCATCAAAACTCTGACTTTCAGCCATTCACTCAAAAATGCTGCCAAACGGTTCCAAATGCTCCCCTGAGAGGTTTGGCGGTCGAAACAGAAGGCTTTTTATCTCAGGAAAAGAAATCAGCCCTCGACAACTTAACCAGCAGAAAAAGATTTTTTTGAAAAAATCCCTAAGCCCCGGGGTCACAATTTCATCAAAAATCTGACTTTCGGCCATTCACTCCAAAATGGTGCCAAACGGTTGCAAATGCTCCCCTGAGAGGTTTGGCGGTCGAAACACAAGGCTTTTTATCTCAGGAAAAGAAAGCAGCCCTTGACAACTTAACCGGCAGAAAAAGATTTTTTTGAAAAAATCCCTAAGCCCCGGGGTCACAATTTCATCAAAAATCTAACTTTCGGCCATTCACTCAAAAATGCTGCCAAACAGTTGCAAATGCTCCCCTGAGAGGTTTGGCGGTCGAAACAGAAGGCTTTTTATCACAGGAAAAGAAATCAGCCCTCGACAACTTAAAGGGCAGAAAAAGATTTTTTTGAAAAAATCCCTAAGCCCCGGGGTCACAATTTCATCAAAAATCTGACTTTCGGCCATTCACTCAAAAATGGTGCCAAACGGTTGCAAATGCTCCCCTGAGAGGTTTGGCGGTTGAAACAGAAGCCTTTGTATCACAGGAAAAGAAATCAGCCCTCGACAACTTAAAGGGCAGAAAAAGATTTTTTTGAAAAAATCCCTAAGCCCCGGGGTCACAATTTCATCAAAAATCTGACTTTCGGCCATTCACTCCAAAATGGTGCCAAACGGTTGCAAATGCTCCCCTGAGAGGTTTGGCGGTCGAAACAGAAGGCTTTTTATCACAGGAAATGAAATCAGCCCTCGACAACTTAACGGGCAGAAAAAGATGTTTTTGAAAAAATCCCTAAGCCCCGGGGTCACAATTTCATCAAAAATCTGACTTTCGGCCATTCACTCCAAAATGGTGCCAAACGGTTGCAAATGCTCCCCTGAGAGGTTTGGCGGTCGAAACAGAAGGCTTTTTATCACAGGAAATGAAATCAGCCCTCGACAACTTAACGGGCAGAAAAAGATTTTTTTGAAAAAATCCCTAAGCCCCGGGGTCACAATTTCATCAAAAATCTGACTTTCAGCCATTCACTCAAAAATGCTGCCAAACGGTTCCAAATGCTCCCCTGAGAGGTTTGGCGGTCGAAACATAAGGCTTTTTATCTCAGGAAAAGAAATCAGCCCTCGACAACTTAACCAGCAGAAAAAGATTTTTTTGAAAAAATCCCTAAGCCCCGGGGTCACAATTTCATCAAAAATCTGACTTTCGGCCATTCACTCCAAAATGGTGCCAAACGGTTGCAAATGCTCCCCTGAGAGGTTTGGCGGTCGAAACACAAGGCTTTTTATCTCAGGAAAAGAAATCAGCCCTTGACAACTTAACCGGCAGAAAAAGATTTTTTTGAAAAAATCCCTAAGCCCCGGGGTCACAATTTCATCAAAAATCTGACTTTCGGCCATTCACTCCAAAATGGTGCCAAACGGTTGCAAATGCTCCCCTGAGAGGTTTGGCGGTCGAAACAGAAGGCTTTTTATCTCAGGAAAAGAAATCAGCCCTCGACAACTTAACCAGAAGAAAAAGATTTTTTTGAAAAAATCCCTAAGCCCCGGGGTCACAATTTCATCAAAAATCTGACTTTCGGCCATTCACTCAAAAATGGTGCCAAAGGGTTGCAAATGCTCCCCTGAGAGGTTTGGCGGTTGAAACAGAAGCCTTTGTATCACAGGAAAAGAAATCAGCCCTCGACAACTTAAAGGTAGAAAAAGATTTTTTTGAAAAAATCCCTAAGCCCCGGGGTCACAATTTCATCAAAAATCTGACTTTCGGCCATTCACTCCAAAATGGTGCCAAACGGTTGCAAATGCTCCCCTGAGAGGTTTGGCGGTCGAAACAGAAGCCTTTGTATCACAGGAAAAGAAATCAGCCCTCGACAACTTAAAGGGCAGAAAAAGATTTTGTTGAAAAAATCCCTAAGCCCCGGGGGCACAATTTCATCAAAAATCTGACTTTCGGCCATTCACTCCAAAATGGTGCCAAACGGTTGCAAATGCTCCCCTGAGAGGTTTGGCGGTCGAAACAGAAGGCTTCTTATCTCAGGAAAAGAAATCAGCCCTCGACAACTTAACCGGCAGAAAAAGATTTTTTTGAAAAAATCCCTAAGCCCCGGGGTCACAATTTCATCAAAAATCTGACTTTCGGCCATTCACTCAAAAATGCTGCCAAACGGTTGCAAATAAGCCCCTGAGAGGTTTGGCGGTCGAAACAAAAGCCTTTGTATCACAAGAAAAGAAATCAGCCCTCGACAACTTAACCAGCAGAAAAAGATTTTTTTGAAAAAATCCCTAAGCCCCGGGGTCACAATTTCATCAAAAATCTGACTTTCGGCCATTCACTCAAAAATGCTGCCAAACGGTTGCAAATGCTCCCCTGAGAGGTTTGGCGGTCGAAACAGAAGCCTTTGTCTCACAGGAAAAGAAATCAGCCCTCGACAACTTAACCGGCAGAAAAAGATTTTTTTGAAAAAAATCCCTAAGCCCCGGGGTCACAATTTCATCAAAAATCTGACTTTCGGCCATTCACTCAAAAATGCTGCCAAACGGTTGCAAATGCTCCCCTGAGAGGTTTGGCGGTCGAAACAGAAGTCTTTTTATCTCAGGAAAAGAAATCAGCCCTCGACAACTTAATCGGCAGAAAAAGATTTTTTTGAAAAAATCCCTAAGCCCCGGGGTGACAATTTCATCAAAAATCTGACTTTCGGCCATTCACTCCAAAATGCTGCCAAACGGTTGCAAATGCTCCCCTGAGAGGTTTGGCGGTCGAAACAGACGGCTTTTTATCTCAGGAAAAGAAATCAGCCCTCGACAACATAACCAGAAGAAAAAGATTTTTTTGAAAAAATCCCTAAGCCCCGGGGTCACAATTTCATCAAAAATCTGACTTTCGGCCATTCACTCAAAAATGCTGCCAAACGGTTGCAAATGCTCCCCTGAGAGGTTTGGCGGTCGAAACAGAAGGCTTTTTATCACAGGAAAAGAAATCAGCCCTCGAAAACTTAACGGGCAGAAAAAGATTTTTTTGAAAAAATCCCTAAGCCCCGGGGTCACAATTTCATCAAAAATCTGACTTTCGGCCATTCACTCAAAAATGCTGCCAAACGGTTGCAAATAAGCCCCTGAGAGGTTTGGCGGTCGAAACAAAAGACTTTGTATCACAAGAAAAGAAATCAGCCCTCGACAACTTAACCAGCAGAAAAAGATTTTTTTGAAAAAATCCCTAAGCCCCGGGGTCACAATTTCATCAAAAATCTGACTTTCGGCCATTCACTCAAAAATGGTGCCAAAGGGTTGCAAATGCTCCCCTGAGAGGTTTGGCGGTTGAAACAGAAGCCTTTGTATCACAGGAAAAGAAATCAGCCCTCGACAACTTAAAGGTAGAAAAAGATTTTTTTGAAAAAATCCCTAAGCCCCGGGGTCACAATTTCCTCAAAAATCTGACTTTCGGCCATTCACTCCAAAATGGTGCCAAACGGTTGCAAATGCTCCCCTGAGAGGTTTGGCGGTCGAAACAGAAGCCTTTGTATCACAGGAAAAGAAATCAGCCCTCGACAACTTAAAGGGCAGAAAAAGATTTTGTTGAAAAAATCCCTAAGCCCCGGGGGCACAATTTCATCAAAAATCTGACTTTCGGCCATTCACTCCAAAATGGTGCCAAACGGTTGCAAATGCTCCCCTAAGAGGTTTGGCGGTCGAAACAGAAGGCTTCTTATCTCAGGAAAAGAAATCAGCCCTCGACAACTTAACCGGCAGAAAAAGATTTTTTTGAAAAAATCCCTAAGCCCCGGGGTCACAATTTCATCAAAAATCTGACTTTCGGCCATTCACTCCAAAATGGTGCCAAACGGTTGCAAATGCTCCCCTGAGAGGTTTGGCGGTCGAAACAGAAGGCTTTTTATCTCAGGAAAAGAAATCAGCCCTCGACAACTTAACTGGCAGAAAAAGATTTTTTTGAAAAAATCCCTAAGCCCCGGGGTCACAATTTCATCAAAAATCTGACTTTCGGCCATTTACTCAAAAATGCTGCCAAATGGTTGCAAATAAGCCCCTGAGAGGTTTGGCGGTCGAAACAAAAGCCTTTGTATCACAGGAAAAGAAATCAGCCCTAGACAACTTAACCAGCAGAAAAAGATTTTTTTGAAAAATCCCTAAGCCCCGGGGTCACAATTTCATCAAAAATCTGACTTTTGGCCATTCACTCAAAAATGCTGCCAAACGGTTGCAAATAAGCCCCTGAGAGGTTTGGCGGTCGAAACAAAAGCCTTTGTATCACAAGAAAAGAAATCAGCCCTCGACAACTTAACCAGCAGAAAAAGATTTTTTTGAAAAAATCCCTAAGCCCCGGGGTCACAATTTCATCAAAAATCTGACTTTCGGCCATTCACTCAAAAATGCTGCCAAACGGTTGCAAATGCTCCCCTGAGAGGTTTGGCGGTCGAAACAGAAGCCTTTGTCTCACAGGAAAAGAAATCAGCCCTCGACAACTTAACCGGCAGAAAAAGATTTTTTTGAAAAAAATCCCTAAGCCCCGGGGTCACAATTTCATCAAAAATCTGACTTTCGGCCATTCACTCAAAAATGCTGCCAAACGGTTGCAAATGCTCCCCTGAGAGGTTTGGCGGTCGAAACAGAAGTCTTTTTATCTCAGGAAAAGAAATCAGCCCTCGACAACTTAATCGGCAGAAAAAGATTTTTTTGAAAAAATCCCTAAGCCCCGGGGTGACAATTTCATCAAAAATCTGACTTTCGGCCATTCACTCCAAAATGCTGCCAAACGGTTGCAAATGCTCCCCTGAGAGGTTTGGCGGTCGAAACAGACGGCTTTTTATCTCAGGAAAAGAAATCAGCCCTCGACAACGTAACCAGAAGAAAAAGATTTTTTTGAAAAAATCCCTAAGCCCCGGGGTCACAATTTCATCAAAAATCTGACTTTCGGCCATTCACTCAAAAATGCTGCCAAACGGTTGCAAATGCTCCCCTGAGAGGTTTGGCGGTCGAAACAGAAGGCTTTTTATCACAGGAAAAGAAATCAGCCCTCGAAAACTTAACGGGCAGAAAAAGATTTTTTTGAAAAAATCCCTAAGCCCCGGGGTCACAATTTCATCAAAAATCTGACTTTCGGCCATTCACTCAAAAATGCTGCCAAACGGTTGCAAATAAGCCCCTGAGAGGTTTGGCGGTCGAAACAAAAGCCTTTGTATCACAAGAAAAGAAATCAGCCCTCGACAACTTAACCAGCAGAAAAAGATTTTTTTGAAAAAATCCCTAAGCCCCGGGGTCACAATTTCATCAAAAATCTGACTTTCGGCCATTCACTCCAAAATGCTGCCAAACGGTTGCAAATGCTCCCCTGAGAGGTTTGGCGGTCGAAACAGAAGGCTTTTTATCACAGGAAAAGAAATCAGCCCTCGACAACTTAAAGGGCAGAAAAAGATTTTTTTGAAAAAATCCCTAAGCCCCGGGGTCACAATTTCATCAAAAATCTGACTTTCGGCCATTCACTCAAAAATGGTGCCAAACGGTTGCAAATGCTCCCCTGAGAGGTTTGGCGGTTGAAACAGAAGCCTTTGTATCACAGGAAAAGAAATCAGCCCTCGACAACTTAAAGGGCAGAAAAAGATTTTTTTGAAAAAATCCCTAAGCCCCGGGGTCACAATTTCATCAAAAATCTGACTTTCGGCCATTCGCTCCAAAATGGTGCCAAACGGTTGCAAATGCTCCCCTGAGAGGTTTGGCAGTCGAAACAGAAGGCTTTTTATCTCAGGAAAAGAAATCAGCCCTCGACAACTTAACCGGCAGAAAAAGATTTTTTTGAAAAAATCCCTAAGCCCCGGGGTCACAATTTCATCAAAAATCTGACTTTCGGCCATTCACTCAAAAATGCTGCCAAACGGTTGCAAATGCTCCCCTGAGAGGTTTGGCGGTCGAAACAGAAGCCTTTGTCTCACAGGAAAAGAAATCAGCCCTCGACAACTTAACCGGCAGAAAAAGATTTTTTTGAAAAAAATCCCTAAGCCCCGGGGTCACAATTTCATCAAAAATCTGACTTTCGGCCATTCACTCAAAAATGCTGCCAAACGGTTGCAAATGCTCCCCTGAGAGGTTTGGCGGTCGAAACAGAAGGCTTTTTATCTCAGGAAAAGAAATCAGCCCTCGACAACTTAATCGGCAGAAAAAGATTTTTTTGAAAAAATCCCTAAGCCCCGGGGTGACAATTTCATCAAAAATCTGACTTTCGGCCATTCACTCCAAAATGCTGCCAAACGGTTGCAAATGCTCCCCTGAGAGGTTTGGCGGTCGAAACAGACGGCTTTTTATCTCAGGAAAAGAAATCAGCCCTCGACAACATAACCAGAAGAAAAAGATTTTTTTGAAAAAATCCCTAAGCCCCGGGGTCACAATTTCATCAAAAATCTGACTTTCGGCCATTCACTCAAAAATGCTGCCAAACGGTTGCAAATGCTCCCCTGAGAGGTTTGGCGGTCGAAACAGAAGGCTTTTTATCACAGGAAAAGAAATCAGCCCTCGAAAACTTAACGGGCAGAAAAAGATTTTTTTGAAAAAATCCCTAAGCCCCGGGGTCACAATTTCATCAAAAATCTGACTTTCGGCCATTCACTCAAAAATGCTGCCAAACGGTTGCAAATAAGCCACTGAGAGGTTTGGCGGTCGAAACAAAAGCCTTTGTATCACAAGAAAAGAAATCAGCCCTCGACAACTTAACCAGCAGAAAAAGATTTTTTTGAAAAAATCCCTAAGCCCCGGGGTCACAATTTCATCAAAAATCTGACTTTCGGCCATTCACTCCAAAATGCTGCCAAACGGTTGCAAATGCTCCCCTGAGAGGTTTGGCGGTCGAAACAGAAGGCTTTTTATCACAGGAAAAGAAATCAGCCCTCGACAACTTAAAGGGCAGAAAAAGATTTTTTTGAAAAAATCCCTAAGCCCCGGGGTCACAATTTCATCAAAAATCTGACTTTCGGCCATTCACTCAAAAATGGTGCCAAACGGTTGCAAATGCTCCCCTGAGAGGTTTGGCGGTTGAAACAGAAGCCTTTGTATCACAGGAAAAGAAATCAGCCCTCGACAACTTAAAGGGCAGAAAAAGATTTTTTTGAAAAAATCCCTAAGCCCCGGGGTCACAATTTCATCAAAAATCTGACTTTCGGCCATTCACTCCAAAATGGTGCCAAACGGTTGCAAATGCTCCCCTGAGAGGTTTGGCAGTCGAAACAGAAGGCTTTGTCTCACAGGAAAAGAAATCAGCCCTCGACAACTTAACCGGCAGAAAAAGATTTTTTTGAAAAAAATCCCTAAGCCCCGGGGTCACAATTTCATCAAAAATCTGACTTTCGGCCATTTACTCAAAAATGCTGCCAAATGGTTGCAAATAAGCCCCTGAGAGGTTTGGCGGTCGAAACAAAAGCCTTTGTATCACAGGAAAAGAAATCAGCCCTCGACAACTTAACCAGCAGAAAAAGATTTTTTTGAAAAAATCCCTAAGCCCCGGGGTCACAATTTCATCAAAAATCTGACTTTCGGCCATTCACTCAAAAATGCTGCCAAACGGTTGCAAATGCTCCCCTGAGAGGTTTGGCGGTCGAAACAGAAGCCTTTGTCTCACAGGAAAAGAAATCAGCCCTCGACAACTTAACCGGCAGAAAAAGATTTTTTTGAAAAAAATCCCTAAGCCCCGGGGTCACAATTTCATCAAAAATCTGACTTTCGGCCATTCACTCAAAAATGCTGCCAAACGGTTGCAAATGCTCCCCTGAGAGGTTTGGCGGTCGAAACAGAAGTCTTTTTATCTCAGGAAAAGAAATCAGCCCTCGACAACTTAATCGGCAGAAAAAGATTTTTTTGAAAAAATCCCTAAGCCCCGGGGTGACAATTTCATCAAAAATCTGACTTTCGGCCATTCACTCCAAAATGCTGCCAAACGGTTGCAAATGCTCCCCTGAGAGGTTTGGCGGTCGAAACAGACGGCTTTTTATCTCAGGAAAAGAAATCAGCCCTCGACAACATAACCAGAAGAAAAAGATTTTTTTGAAAAAATCCCTAAGCCCCGGGGTCACAATTTCATCAAAAATCTGACTTTCGGCCATTCACTCAAAAATGCTGCCAAACGGTTGCAAATGCTCCCCTGAGAGGTTTGGCGGTCGAAACAGAAGGCTTTTTATCACAGGAAAAGAAATCAGCCCTCGAAAACTTAACGGGCAGAAAAAGATTTTTTTGAAAAAATCCCTAAGCCCCGGGGTCACAATTTCATCAAAAATCTGACTTTCGGCCATTCACTCAAAAATGCTGCCAAACGGTTGCAAATAAGCCCCTGAGAGGTTTGGCGGTCGAAACAAAAGCCTTTGTATCACAAGAAAAGAAATCAGCCCTCGACAACTTAACCAGCAGAAAAAGATTTTTTTGAAAAAATCCCTAAGCCCCGGGGTCACAATTTCATCAAAAATCTGACTTTCGGCCATTCACTCCAAAATGCTGCCAAACGGTTGCAAATGCTCCCCTGAGAGGTTTGGCGGTCGAAACAGAAGGCTTTTTATCACAGGAAAAGAAATCAGCCCTCGACAACTTAAAGGGCAGAAAAAGATTTTTTTGAAAAAATCCCTAAGCCCCGGGGTCACAATTTCATCAAAAATCTGACTTTCGGCCATTCACTCAAAAATGGTGCCAAACGGTTGCAAATGCTCCCCTGAGAGGTTTGGCGGTTGAAACAGAAGCCTTTGTATCACAGGAAAAGAAATCAGCCCTCGACAACTTAAAGGGCAGAAAAAGATTTTTTTGAAAAAATCCCTAAGCCCCGGGGTCACAATTTCATCAAAAATCTGACTTTCGGCCATTCGCTCCAAAATGGTGCCAAACGGTTGCAAATGCTCCCCTGAGAGGTTTGGCAGTCGAAACAGAAGGCTTTTTATCTCAGGAAAAGAAATCAGCCCTCGACAACTTAACCGGCAGAAAAAGATTTTTTTGAAAAAATCCCTAAGCCCCGGGGTCACAATTTCATCAAAAATCTGACTTTCGGCCATTCACTCAAAAATGCTGCCAAACGGTTGCAAATGCTCCCCTGAGAGGATTGGCGGTCGAAACAGAAGCCTTTGTCTCACAGGAAAAGAAATCAGCCCTCGACAACTTAACCGGCAGAAAAAGATTTTTTTGAAAAAAATCCCTAAGCCCCGGGGTCACAATTTCATCAAAAATCTGACTTTCGGCCATTCACTCAAAAATGCTGCCAAACGGTTGCAAATGCTCCCCTGAGAGGTTTGGCGGTCGAAACAGAAGGCTTTTTATCTCAGGAAAAGAAATCAGCCCTCGACAACTTAATCGGCAGAAAAAGATTTTTTTGAAAAAATCCCTAAGCCCCGGGGTGACAATTTCATCAAAAATCTGACTTTCGGCCATTCACTCCAAAATGCTGCCAAACGGTTGCAAATGCTCCCCTGAGAGGTTTGGCGGTCGAAACAGACGGCTTTTTATCTCAGGAAAAGAAATCAGCCCTCGACAACATAACCAGAAGAAAAAGATTTTTTTGAAAAAATCCCTAAGCCCCGGGGTCACAATTTCATCAAAAATCTGACTTTCGGCCATTCACTCAAAAATGCTGCCAAACGGTTGCAAATGCTCCCCTGAGAGGTTTGGCGGTCGAAACAGAAGGCTTTTTATCACAGGAAAAGAAATCAGCCCTCGAAAACTTAACGGGCAGAAAAAGATTTTTTTGAAAAAATCCCTAAGCCCCGGGGTCACAATTTCATCAAAAATCTGACTTTCGGCCATTCACTCAAAAATGCTGCCAAACGGTTGCAAATAAGCCCCTGAGAGGTTTGGCGGTCGAAACAAAAGCCTTTGTATCACAAGAAAAGAAATCAGCCCTCGACAACTTAACCAGCAGAAAAAGATTTTTTTGAAAAAATCCCTAAGCCCCGGGGTCACAATTTCATCAAAAATCTGACTTTCGGCCATTCACTCCAAAATGCTGCCAAACGGTTGCAAATGCTCCCCTGAGAGGTTTGGCGGTCGAAACAGAAGGCTTTTTATCACAGGAAAAGAAATCAGCCCTCGACAACTTAAAGGGCAGAAAAAGATTTTTTTGAAAAAATCCCTAAGCCCCGGGGTCACAATTTCATCAAAAATCTGACTTTCGGCCATTCACTCAAAAATGGTGCCAAACGGTTGCAAATGCTCCCCTGAGAGGTTTGGCGGTTGAAACAGAAGCCTTTGTATCACAGGAAAAGAAATCAGCCCTCGACAACTTAAAGGGCAGAAAAAGATTTTTTTGAAAAAATCCCTAAGCCCCGGGGTCACAATTTCATCAAAAATCTGACTTTCGGCCATTCACTCCAAAATGGTGCCAAACGGTTGCAAATGCTCCCCTGAGAGGTTTGGCAGTCGAAACAGAAGGCTTTTTATCTCAGGAAAAGAAATCAGCCCTCGACAACTTAACCGGCAGAAAAAGATTTTTTTGAAAAAATCCCTAAGCCACGGGGTCACAATTTCATCAAAAATCTGACTTTCGGCCATTCACTCCAAAATGGTGCCAAACGGTTGCAAATGCTCCCCTGAGAGGTTTGGCGGTCGAAACAGAAGGCTTTTTATCACAGGAAATGAAATCAGCCCTCGACAACTTAACGGGCAGAAAAAGATTTTTTTGAAAAAATCCCTAAGCCCCGGGGTCACAATTTCATCAAAAATCTGACTTTCGGCCATTCACTCAAAAATGCTGCCAAACGGTTGCAAATGCTCCCCTGAGAGGTTTGGCGGTCGAAACAGAAGGCTTTTTATCTCAGGAAAAGAAATCAGCCCTCGACAACTTAACCAGCAGAAAAAGATTTTTTTGAAAAAATCCCTAAGCCCCGGGGTCACAATTTCATCAAAAATCTGACTTTCGGCCATTCACTCCAAAATGGTGCCAAACGGTTGCAAATGCTCCCCTGAGAGGTTTGGCGGTCGAAACACAAGGCTTTTTATCTCAGGAAAAGAAATCAGCCCTTGACAACTTAGCCGGCAGAAAAAGATTTTTTTGAAAAAATCCCTAAGCCCCGGGGTCACAATTTCATCAAAAATCTGACTTTCGGCCATTCACTCCAAAATGGTGCCAAACGGTTGCAAATGCTCCCCTGAGAGGTTTGGCGGTCGAAACAGAAGGCTTTTTATCTCAGGAAAAGAAATCAGCCCTCGACAACTTAACCAGAAGAAAAAGATTTTTTTGAAAAAATCCCTAAGCCCCGGGGTCACAATTTCATCAAAAATCTGACTTTCGGCCATTCACTCAAAAATGCTGCCAAACGGTTGCAAATGCTCCCCTGAGAGGTTTGGCGGTCGAAACAGAAGGCTTTTTATCACAGGAAAAGAAATCAGCCCTCGACAACTTAAAGGGCAGAAAAAGATTTTTTTGAAAAAATCCCTAAGCCCCGGGGTCACAATTTCATCAAAAATCTGACTTTCGGCCATTCACTCCAAAATGGTGCCAAACGGTTGCAAATGCTCCCCTGAGAGGTTTGGCGGTCGAAACAGAAGCCTTTGTATCACAGGAAAAGAAATCAGCCCTCGACAACTTAAAGGGCAGAAAAAGATTTTGTTGAAAAAATCCCTAAGCCCCGGGGTCACAATTTCATCAAAAATCTGACTTTCGGCCATTCACTCCAAAATGGTGCCAAACGGTTGCAAATGCTCCCCTGAGAGGTTTGGCGGTCGAAACAGAAGGCTTCTTATCTCAGGAAAAGAAATCAGCCCTCGACAACTTAACCGGCAGAAAAAGATTTTTTTGAAAAAATCCCTAAGCCCCGGGGTCACAATTTCATCAAAAATCTGACTTTCGGCCATTCACTCCAAAATGGTGCCAAACGGTTGCAAATGCTCCCCTGAGAGGTTTGGCAGTCGAAACAGAAGGCTTTTTATCTCAGGAAAAGAAATCAGCCCTCGACAACTTAACGGGCAGAAAAAGATTTTTTTGAAAAAATCCCTAAGCCCCGGGGTCACAATTTCATCAAAAATCTGACTTTCGGCCATTTACTCAAAAATGCTGCCAAATGGTTGCAAATAAGCCCCTGAGAGGTTTGGCGGTCGAAACAAAAGCCTTTGTATCACAGGAAAAGAAATCAGCCCTAGACAACTTAACCAGCAGAAAAAGATTTTTTTGAAAAATCCCTAAGCCCCGGGGTCACAATTTCATCAAAAATCTGACTTTCGGCCATTCACTCAAAAATGCTGCCAAACGGTTGCAAATGCTCCCCTGAGAGGTTGGGGGTCGAAACAGAAGGCTTTTTATCACAGGAAAAGAAATCAGCCCTCGAAAACTTAACCGGAAGAAAAAGATTTTTTTGAAAAAATCCCTAAGCCCCGTGGTCACAATTTCATCAAAAATCTGACTTTCGGCCATTCACTCCAAAATGGTGCCAAACGGTTGCAAATGCTCCCCTGAGAGGTTTGGCGGTCGAAACAGAAGGCTTTTTATCTCAGGAAAAGAAATCAGCCCTTGACAACTTAACCGGCAGAAAAAGTTTTTTTTGAAAAAAATCCCTAAGCCCCGGGGTCACAATTTCATCAAAAATCTGACTTTCGGCCATTCACTCAAAAATGGTGCCAAACGGTTACAAATGCTCCCCTGAGAGGTTTGGCGGTCGAAACAGAAGGCTTTTTATCACAGGAAAAGAAATCAGCCCTCGAAAACTTAACCGGCAGAAAAAGATTTTTTTGAAAAAATCCCTAAGCCCCGGGGTCACAATTTCATCAAAAATCTGACTTTCGGCCATTCACTCAAAAATGCTGCCAAACGGTTGCAAATGCTCCCCTGAGAGGTTTGGCGGTCGAAACAGAAGGCTTTTTATCACAGGAAACGAAATCAGCCCTCGACAACTTAACGGGCAGGAAAAGATTTTTTTGAAAAAATCCCTAAGGCCCGAGGTCACAATTTCATCAAAAATCTGACTTTCATCCATTCACTCAAAAATGCTGCCAAACGGTTGCAAATGCTCCCCTGAAAGGTTTGGCGGTCGAAACAAAAGCCTTTGTATCACAGGAAAAGAAATCAGCCCTCGACAACTTAACCGGCAGAAAAAGATTTTTTTGAAAAAATCCCTAAGCCCCGGGGTCACAATTTCATCAAAAATCTGACTTTCGGCCATTCACTCAAAAATGCTGCCAAACGGTCGCAAATGCTCCCCTGAGAGGTTTGGCGGTCGAAACAGAAGGCTTTTTATCACAGGAAATGAAATCAGCCCTCGACAACTTAACGGGCAGGAAAAGATTTTTTTGAAAAAATCCCTAAGCCCCGGGGTCACAATTTCCTCAAAAATCTGACTTTCATCCATTCACTCAAAAATGCTGCCAAACGGTTGCAAATGCTCCCCTGAGAGGTTTGGCGGTCGAAACAGAAGGCTTTTTATCACAGGAAAAGAAATCAGCCCTCGAAAACTTAACGGGCAGAAAAAGATTTTTTTGAAAAAATCCCTAAGCCCCGGGGTCACAATTTCATCAAAAATCTGACTTTCGGCCATTCACTCAAAAATGGTGCCAAACGGTTGCAAATGCTCCCCTGAGAGGTTTGGCGGTTGAAACAGAAGCCTTTGTATCACAGGAAAAGAAATCAGCCCTCGACAACTTAAAGGGCAGAAAAAGATTTTTTTGAAAAAATCCCTAAGCCCCGGGGTCACAATTTCATCAAAAATCTGACTTTCGGCCATTCACTCCAAAATGGTGCCAAACGGTTGCAAATGCTCCCCTGAGAGGTTTGGCAGTCGAAACAGAAGGCTTTTTATCTCAGGAAAAGAAATCAGCCCTCGACAACTAAACCGGCAGAAAAAGATTTTTTTGAAAAAATCCCTAAGCCACGGGGTCACAATTTCATCAAAAATCTGACTTTCGGCCATTCACTCCAAAATGGTGCCAAACGGTTGCAAATGCTCCCCTGAGAGGTTTGGCGGTCGAAACAGAAGGCTTTTTATCTCAGGAAAAGAAATCAGCCCTCGACAACTTAATCGGCAGAAAAAGATTTTTTTGAAAAAATCCCTAAGCCCCGGGGTGACAATTTCATCAAAAATCTGACTTTCGGCCATTCACTCCAAAATGCTGCCAAACGGTTGCAAATGCTCCCCTGAGAGGTTTGGCGGTCGAAACAGACGGCTTTTTATCTCAGGAAAAGAAATCAGCCCTCGACAACATAACCAGAAGAAAAAGATTTTTTTGAAAAAATCCCTAAGCCCCGGGGTCACAATTTCATCAAAAATCTGACTTTCGGCCATTCACTCAAAAATGCTGCCAAACGGTTGCAAATGCTCCCCTGAGAGGTTTGGCGGTCGAAACAGAAGGCTTTTTATCACAGGAAAAGAAATCAGCCCTCGAAAACTTAACGGGCAGAAAAAGATTTTTTTGAAAAAATCCCTAAGCCCCGGGGTCACAATTTCATCAAAAATCTGACTTTCGGCCATTCACTCAAAAATGCTGCCAAACGGTTGCAAATAAGCCCCTGAGAGGTTTGGCGGTCGAAACAAAAGCCTTTGTATCACAAGAAAAGAAATCAGCCCTCGACAACTTAACCAGCAGAAAAAGATTTTTTTGAAAAAATCCCTAAGCCCCGGGGTCACAATTTCATCAAAAATCTGACTTTCGGCCATTCACTCCAAAATGCTGCCAAACGGTTGCAAATGCTCCCCTGAGAGGTTTGGCGGTCGAAACAGAAGGCTTTTTATCACAGGAAAAGAAATCAGCCCTCGACAACTTAAAGGGCAGAAAAAGATTTTTTTGAAAAAATCCCTAAGCCCCGGGGTCACAATTTCATCAAAAATCTGACTTTCGGCCATTCACTCAAAAATGGTGCCAAACGGTTGCAAATGCTCCCCTGAGAGGTTTGGCGGTTGAAACAGAAGCCTTTGTATCACAGGAAAAGAAATCAGCCCTCGACAACTTAAAGGGCAGAAAAAGATTTTTTTGAAAAAATCCCTAAGCCCCGGGGTCACAATTTCATCAAAAATCTGACTTTCGGCCATTCACTCCAAAATGGTGCCAAACGGTTGCAAATGCTCCCCTGAGAGGTTTGGCAGTCGAAACAGAAGGCTTTGTCTCACAGGAAAAGAAATCAGCCCTCGACAACTTAACCGGCAGAAAAAGATTTTTTTGAAAAAAATCCCTAAGCCCCGGGGTCACAATTTCATCAAAAATCTGACTTTCGGCCATTCACTCAAAAATGCTGCCAAACGGTTGCAAATGCTCCCCTGAGAGGTTTGGCAGTCGAAACAGAAGGCTTTTTATCACAGGAAAAGAAATCAGCCCTCGAAAACTTAACGGGCAGAAAAAGATTTTTTTGAAAAAATCCCTAAGCCCCGGGGTCACAATTTCATCAAAAATCTGACTTTCGGCCATTCACTCAAAAATGCTGCCAAACGGTTGCAAATAAGCCCCTGAGAGGTTTGGCGGTCGAAACAAAAGCCTTTGTATCACAAGAAAAGAAATCAGCCCTCGACAACTTAACCAGCAGAAAAAGATTTTTTTGAAAAAATCCCTAAGCCCCGGGGTCACAATTTCATCAAAAATCTGACTTTCGGCCATTCACTCCAAAATGCTGCCAAACGGTTGCAAATGCTCCCCTGAGAGGTTTGGCGGTCGAAACAGAAGGCTTTTTATCACAGGAAAAGAAATCAGCCCTCGACAACTTAAAGGGCAGAAAAAGATTTTTTTGAAAAAATCCCTAAGCCCCGGGGTCACAATTTCATCAAAAATCTGACTTTCGGCCATTCACTCAAAAATGGTGCCAAACGGTTGCAAATGCTCCCCTGAGAGGTTTGGCGGTTGAAACAGAAGCCTTTGTATCACAGGAAAAGAAATCAGCCCTCGACAACTTAAAGGGCAGAAAAAGATTTTTTTGAAAAAATCCCTAAGCCCCGGGGTCACAATTTCATCAAAAATCTGACTTTCGGCCATTCACTCCAAAATGGTGCCAAACGGTTGCAAATGCTCCCCTGAGAGGTTTGGCAATCGAAACAGAAGGCTTTTTATCTCAGGAAAAGAAATCAGCCCTCGACAACTTAACCGGCAGAAAAAGATTTTTTTGAAAAAATCCCTAAGCCACGGGGTCACAATTTCATCAAAAATCTGACTTTCGGCCATTCACTCCAAAATGGTGCCAAACGGTTGCAAATGCTCCCCTGAGAGGTTTGGCGGTCGAAACAGAAGGCTTTTTATCACAGGAAAAGAAATCAGCCCTCGACAACTTAACGGGCAGAAAAAGATTTTTTTGAAAAAATCCCTAAGCCCCGGGGTCACAATTTCATCAAAAATCTGACTTTCGGCCATTCACTCAAAAATGCTGCCAAACGGTTGCAAATGCTCCCCTGAGAGGTTTGGCGGTCGAAACAGAAGGCTTTTTATCTCAGGAAAAGAAATCAGCCCTCGACAACTTAACCAGCAGAAAAAGATTTTTTTGAAAAAATCCCTAAGCCCCGGGGTCACAATTTCATCAAAAATCTGACTTTCGGCCATTCACTCCAAAATGGTGCCAAACGGTTGCAAATGCTCCCCTGAGAGGTTTGGCGGTCGAAACACAAGGCTTTTTATCTCAGGAAAAGAAATCAGCCCTTGACAACTTAGCCGGCAGAAAAAGATTTTTTTGAAAAAATCCCTAAGCCCCGGGGTCACAATTTCATCAAAAATCTGACTTTCGGCCATTCACTCCAAAATGGTGCCAAACGGTTGCAAATGCTCCCCTGAGAGGTTTGGCGGTCGAAACAGAAGGCTTTTTATCTCAGGAAAAGAAATCAGCCCTCGGCAACTTAACCAGAAGAAAAAGATTTTTTTGAAAAAATCCCTAAGCCCCGGGGTCACAATTTCATCAAAAATCTGACTTTCGGCCATTCACTCAAAAATGCTGCCAAACGGTTGCAAATGCTCCCCTGAGAGGTTTGGCGGTCGAAACAGAAGGCTTTTTATCACAGGAAAAGAAATCAGCCCTCGAAAACTTAACGGGCAGAAAAAGATTTTTTTGAAAAAATCCCTAAGCCCCGGGGTCACAATTTCATCAAAAATCTGACTTTCGGCCATTCACTCAAAAATGGTGCCAAAGGGTTGCAAATGCTCCCCTGAGAGGTTTGGCGGTTGAAACAGAAGCCTTTGTATCACAGGAAAAGAAATCAGCCCTCGACAACTTAAAGGGCAGAAAAAGATTTTTTTGAAAAAATCCCTAAGCCCCGGGGTCACAATTTCATCAAAAATCTGACTTTCGGCCATTCACTCCAAAATGGTGCCAAACGGTTGCAAATGCTCCCCTGAGAGGTTTGGCGGTCGAAACAGAAGCCTTTGTATCACAGGAAAAGAAATCAGCCCTCGACAACTTAAAGGGCAGAAAAAGATTTTGTTGAAAAAATCCCTAAGCCCCGGGGTCACAATTTCATCAAAAATCTGACTTTCGGCCATTCACTCCAAAATGGTGCCGAACGGTTGCAAATGCTCCCCTGAGAGGTTTGGCGGTCGAAACAGAAGGCTTCTTATCTCAGGAAAAGAAATCAGCCCTCGACAACTTAACCGGCAGAAAAAGATTTTTTTGAAAAAATCCCTAAGCCCCGGGGTCACAATTTCATCAAAAATCTGACTTTCGGCCATTCACTCCAAAATGGTGCCAAACGGTTGCAAATGCTCCCCTGAGAGGTTTGGCAGTCGAAACAGAAGGCTTTTTATCTCAGGAAAAGAAATCAGCCCTCGACAACTTAACGGGCAGAAAAAGATTTTTTTGAAAAAATCCCTAAGCCCCGGGGTCACAATTTCATCAAAAATCTGACTTTCGGCCATTTACTCAAAAATGCTGCCAAATGGTTGCAAATAAGCCCCTGAGAGGTTTGGCGGTCGAAACAAAAGCCTTTGTATCACAGGAAAAGAAATCAGCCCTAGACAACTTAACCAGCAGAAAAAGATTTTTTTGAAAAATCCCTAAGCCCCGGGGTCACAATTTCATCAAAAATCTGACTTTCGGCCATTCACTCAAAAATGCTGCCAAACGGTTGCAAATGCTCCCCTGAGAGGTTGGGGGTCGAAACAGAAGGCTTTTTATCACAGGAAAAGAAATCAGCCCTCGAAAACTTAACCGGAAGAAAAAGATTTTTTTGAAAAAATCCCTAAGCCCCGTGGTCACAATTTCATCAAAAATCTGACTTTCGGCCATTCACTCCAAAATGGTGCCAAACGGTTGCAAATGCTCCCCTGAGAGGTTTGGCGGTCGAAACAGAAGGCTTTTTATCTCAGGAAAAGAAATCAGCCCTTGACAACTTAACCGGCAGAAAAAGTTTTTTTTGAAAAAAATCCCTAAGCCCCGGGGTCACAATTTCATCAAAAATCTGACTTTCGGCCATTCACTCAAAAATGCTGCCAAACGGTTACAAATGCTCCCCTGAGAGGTTTGGCGGTCGAAACAGAAGGCTTTTTATCACAGGAAACGAAATCAGCCCTCGACAACTTAACGGGCAGGAAAAGATTTTTTTGAAAAAATCCCTAAGGCCCGAGGTCACAATTTCATCAAAAATCTGACTTTCATCCATTCACTCAAAAATGCTGCCAAACGGTTGCAAATGCTCCCCTGAAAGGTTTGGCGGTCGAAACAAAAGCCTTTGTATCACAGGAAAAGAAATCAGCCCTCGACAACTTAACCGGCAGAAAAAGATTTTTTTGAAAAAATCCCTAAGCCCCGGGGTCACAATTTCATCAAAAATCTGACTTTCGGCCATTCACTCAAAAATGCTGCCAAACGGTCGCAAATGCTCCCCTGAGAGGTTTGGCGGTCGAAACAGAAGGCTTTTTATCACAGGAAATGAAATCAGCCCTCGACAACTTAACGGGCAGGAAAAGATTTTTTTGAAAAAATCCCTAAGCCCCGGGGTCACAATTTCCTCAAAAATCTGACTTTCATCCATTCACTCAAAAATGCTGCCAAACGGTTGCAAATGCTCCCCTGAGAGGTTTGGCGGTCGAAACAGAAGGCTTTTTATCACAGGAAAAGAAATCAGCCCTCGAAAACTTAACGGGCAGAAAAAGATTTTTTTGAAAAAATCCCTAAGCCCCGGGGTCACAATTTCATCAAAAATCTGACTTTCGGCCATTCACTCAAAAATGGTGCCAAACGGTTGCAAATGCTCCCCTGAGAGGTTTGGCGGTTGAAACAGAAGCCTTTGTATCACAGGAAAAGAAATCAGCCCTCGACAACTTAAAGGGCAGAAAAAGATTTTTTTGAAAAAATCCCTAAGCCCCGGGGTCACAATTTCATCAAAAATCTGACTTTCGGCCATTCACTCCAAAATGGTGCCAAACGGTTGCAAATGCTCCCCTGAGAGGTTTGGCAGTCGAAACAGAAGGCTTTTTATCTCAGGAAAAGAAATCAGCCCTCGACAACTAAACCGGCAGAAAAAGATTTTTTTGAAAAAATCCCTAAGCCACGGGGTCACAATTTCATCAAAAATCTGACTTTCGGCCATTCACTCCAAAATGGTGCCAAACGGTTGCAAATGCTCCCCTGAGAGGTTTGGCGGTCGAAACAGAAGGCTTTTTATCACAGGAAATGAAATCAGCCCTCGACAACTTAACGGGCAGAAAAAGATTTTTTTGAAAAAATCCCTAAGCCCCGGGGTCACAATTTCATCAAAAATCTGACTTTCGGCCATTCACTCAAAAATGCTGCCAAACGGTTGCAAATGCTCCCCTGAGAGGTTTGGCGGTCGAAACAGAAGCCTTTGTATCACAGGAAAAGAAATCAGCCCTTGACAACTTAACCGGCAGAAAAAGATTTTTTTGAAAAAATCCCTAAGCCCCGGGGTCACAATTTCATCAAAAATCTGACTTTCGGCCATTCACTCCAAAATGGTGCCAAACGGTTGCAAATGCTCCCCTGAGAGGTTTGGCGGTCGAAACAGAAGGCTTTTTATCACAGGAAATGAAATCAGCCCTCGACAACTTAACGGGCAGAAAAAGATTTTTTTGAAAAAATCCCTAAGCCCCGGGGTCACAATTTCATCAAAACTCTGACTTTCAGCCATTCACTCAAAAATGCTGCCAAACGGTTCCAAATGCTCCCCTGAGAGGTTTGGCGGTCGAAACAGAAGGCTTTTTATCTCAGGAAAAGAAATCAGCCCTCGACAACTTAACCAGCAGAAAAAGATTTTTTTGAAAAAATCCCTAAGCCCCGGGGTCACAATTTCATCAAAAATCTGACTTTCGGCCATTCACTCCAAAATGGTGCCAAACGGTTGCAAATGCTCCCCTGAGAGGTTTGGCGGTCGAAACACAAGGCTTTTTATCTCAGGAAAAGAAAGCAGCCCTTGACAACTTAACCGGCAGAAAAAGATTTTTTTGAAAAAATCCCTAAGCCCCGGGGTCACAATTTCATCAAAAATCTGACTTTCGGCCATTCACTCAAAAATGCTGCCAAACAGTTGCAAATGCTCCCCTGAGAGGTTTGGCGGTCGAAACAGAAGTCTTTTTATCACAGGAAAAGAAATCAGCCCTCGAAAACTTAACCGGCAGAAAAAGATTTTTTTGAAAAAATCCCTAAGCCCCGGGGTCACAATTTCATCAAAAATCTGACTTTCGGCCATTCACTCAAAAATGCTGCCAAACGGTTGCAAATGCTCCCCTGAGAGGTTTGTCGGTCGAAACAGAAGGCTTTTTATCTCAGGAAAAGAAATCAGCCCTCGACAACTTAACGGGCAGAAAAAGATTTTTTTGAAAAAATCCCTAAGCCCCGGGGTCACAATTTCATCAAAAATCTGACTTTCGGCCATTCACTCAAAAATGCTGCCAAACGGTTGCAAATAAGCCCCTGAGAGGTTTGGCGGTCGAAACAAAAGCCTTTGTATCACAAGAAAAGAAATCAGCCCTCGACAACTTAACCAGCAGAAAAAGATTTTTTTGAAAAAATCCCTAAGCCCCGGGGTCACAATTTCATCAAAAATCTGACTTTCGGCCATTCACTCAAAAATGCTGCCAAACGGTTGCAAATGCTCCCCTGAGAGGTTTGGCGGTCGAAACAGAAGGCTTTTTATCACAGGAAATGAAATCAGCCCTCGACAACTTAACGGGCAGAAAAAGATTTTTTTGAAAAAATCCCTAAGCCCCGGGGTCACAATTTCATCAAAAATCTGACTTTCGGCCATTCACTCAAAAATGCTGCCAAACGGTTGCAAATGCTCCCCTGAGAGGTTTGGCGGTCGAAACAGAAGCCTTTGTATCACAGGAAAAGAAATCAGCCCTTGACAACTTAACCGGCAGAAAAAGATTTTTTTGAAAAAATCCCTAAGCCCCGGGGTCACAATTTCATCAAAAATCTGACTTTCGGCCATTCACTCCAAAATGGTGCCAAACGGTTGCAAATGCTCCCCTGAGAGGTTTGGCGGTCGAAACAGAAGGCTTTTTATCACAGGAAATGAAATCAGCCCTCGACAACTTAACGGGCAGAAAAAGATTTTTTTGAAAAAATCCCTAAGCCCCGGGGTCACAATTTCATCAAAACTCTGACTTTCAGCCATTCACTCAAAAATGCTGCCAAACGGTTCCAAATGCTCCCCTGAGAGGTTTGGCGGTCGAAACAGAAGGCTTTTTATCTCAGGAAAAGAAATCAGCCCTCGACAACTTAACCAGCAGAAAAAGATTTTTTTGAAAAAATCCCTAAGCCCCGGGGTCACAATTTCATCAAAAATCTGACTTTCGGCCATTCACTCCAAAATGGTGCCAAACGGTTGCAAATGCTCCCCTGAGAGGTTTGGCGGTCGAAACACAAGGCTTTTTATCTCAGGAAAAGAAAGCAGCCCTTGACAACTTAACCGGCAGAAAAAGATTTTTTTGAAAAAATCCCTAAGCCCCGGGGTCACAATTTCATCAAAAATCTGACTTTCGGCCATTCACTCAAAAATGCTGCCAAACAGTTGCAAATGCTCCCCTGAGAGGTTTGGCGGTCGAAACAGAAGTCTTTTTATCACAGGAAAAGAAATCAGCCCTCGAAAACTTAACCGGCAGAAAAAGATTTTTTTGAAAAAATCCCTAAGCCCCGGGGTCACAATTTCATCAAAAATCTGACTTTCGGCCATTCACTCAAAAATGCTGCCAAACGGTTGCAAATGCTCCCCTGAGAGGTTTGTCGGTCGAAACAGAAGGCTTTTTATCTCAGGAAAAGAAATCAGCCCTCGACAACTTAACGGGCAGAAAAAGATTTTTTTGAAAAAATCCCTAAGCCCCGGGGTCACAATTTCATCAAAAATCTGACTTTCGGCCATTCACTCAAAAATGCTGCCAAACGGTTGCAAATAAGCCCCTGAGAGGTTTGGCGGTCGAAACAAAAGCCTTTGTATCACAAGAAAAGAAATCAGCCCTCGACAACTTAACCAGCAGAAAAAGATTTTTTTGAAAAAATCCCTAAGCCCCGGGGTCACAATTTCATCAAAAATCTGACTTTCGGCCATTCACTCAAAAATGCTGCCAAACGGTTGCAAATGCTCCCCTGAGAGGTTTGGCGGTCGAAACAGAAGGCTTTTTATCACAGGAAATGAAATCAGCCCTCGACAACTTAACGGGCAGGAAAAGATTTTTTTGAAAAAATCCCTAAGCCCCGGGGTCACAATTTCATCAAAAATCTGACTTTCATCCATTCACTCAAAAATGCTGCCAAACGGTTGCAAATGCTCCCCTGAGAGGTTTGGCGGTCGAAACAGAAGGCTTTTTATCACAGGAAAAGAAATCAGCCCTCGAAAACTTAACGGGCAGAAAAAGATTTTTTTGAAAAAATCCCTAAGCCCCGGGGTCACAATTTCATCAAAAATCTGACTTTCGGCCATTTACTCAAAAATGGTGCCAAACGGTTGCAAATGCTCCCCTGAGAGGTTTGGCGGTTGAAACAGAAGCCTTTGTATCACAGGAAAAGAAATCAGCCCTCGACAACTTAAAGGGCAGAAAAAGGTTTTTTTGAAAAAATCCCTAAGCCCCGGGGTCACAATTTCATCAAAAATCTGACTTTCGGCCATTCACTCCAAAATGGTGCCAAACGGTTGCAAATGCTCCCCTGAGAGGTTTGGCAGTCGAAACAGAAGGCTTTTTATCACAGGAAATGAAATCAGCCCTCGACAACTTAACGGGCAGGAAAAGATTTTTTTGAAAAAATCCCTAAGCCCCGGGGTCACAATTTCATCAAAAATCTGACTTTCATCCATTCACTCAAAAATGCTGCCAAACGGTTCCAAATGCTCCCCTGAGAGGTTTGGCGGTCGAAACAGAAGGCTTTTTATCTCAGGAAAAGAAATCAGCCCTCGACAACTTAACCAGCAGAAAAAGATTTTTTTGAAAAAATCCCTAAGCCCCGGGGTCACAATTTCATCAAAAATCTGACTTTCGGCCATTCACACAAAAATGCTGCCAAACGGTTGCAAATGCTCCCCTGAGAGGTTTGGCGGTCGAAACAGAAGGCTTTTTATCTCAGGAAAAGAAATCAGCCCTCGACAACTTAACGGGCAGAAAAAGATTTTTTTGAAAAAATCCCTAAGCCCCGGGGTCACAATTTCATCAAAAATCTGACTTTCGGCCATTCACTCAAAAATGCTGCCAAACGGTTGCAAATAAGCCCCTGAGAGGTTTGGCGGTCGAAACAAAAGCCTTTGTATCACAAGAAAAGAAATCAGCCCTCGACAACTTAACCACCAGAAAAAGATTTTTTTGAAAAAATCCCTAAGCCCTGGGGTCACAATTTCATCAAAAATCTGACTTTCGGCCATTCACTCAAAAATGCTGCCAAACGGTTGCAAATGCTCCCCTGAGAGGTTTGGCGGTCGAAACAGAAGCCTTTGTCTCACAGGAAAAGAAATCAGCCCTCGACAACTTAACCGGCAGAAAAAGATTTTTTTGAAAAAAATCCCTAAGCCCCGGGGTCACAATTTCATCAAAAATCTGACTTTCGGCCATTCACTCAAAAATGCTGCCAAACGGTTGCAAATGCTCCCCTGAGAGGTTTGGCGGTCGAAACAGAAGTCTTTTTATCTCAGGAAAAGAAATCAGCCCTCGACAACTTAATCGGCAGAAAAAGATTTTTTTGAAAAAATCCCTAAGCCCCGGGGTCACAATTTCATCAAAAATCTGACTTTCGGCCATTCACTCCAAAATGGGGCCAAACGGTTGCAAATGCTCCCCTGAGAGGTTTGGCGGTCGAAACACAAGGCTTTTTATCTCAGGAAAAGAAATCAGCCCTCGACAACTTAACGGGCAGAAAAAGATTTTTTTGAAAAAATCCCTAAGCCCCGGGGTCACAATTTCATCAAAAATCTGACTTTCGGCCATTCACTCAAAAATGCTGCCAAACGGTTGCAAATGCTCCCCTGAGAGGTTTGGCGGTCGAAACAGACGGCTTTTTATCTCAGGAAAAGAAATCAGCCCTCGACAACATAACCAGAAGAAAAAGATTTTTTTGAAAAAATCCCTAAGCCCCGGGGTCACAATTTCATCAAAAATCTGACTTTCGGCCATTCACTCAAAAATGCTGCCAAACGGTTGCAAATGCTCCCCTGAGAGGTTTGGCGGTCGAAACAGAAGGCTTTTTATCACAGGAAAAGAAATCAGCCCTCGACAACTTAACGGGCAGAAAAAGATTTTTTTGAAAAAATCCCTAAGCCCCGGGGTCACAATTTCATCAAAAATCTGACTTTCGGCCATTCACTCAAAAATGCTGCCAAACGGTTGCAAATGCTCCCCTGAGAGGTTTGGCGGTCGAAACAGACGGCTTTTTATCTCAGGAAAAGAAATCAGCCCTCGAAAACTTAACCGGCAGAAAAAGATTTTTTTGAAAAAATCCCTAAGCCCCGGGGTCACAATTTCATCAAAAATCTGACTTTCGGCCATTCACTCCAAAATGCTGCCAAACGGTTGCAAATGCTCCCCTGAGAGGTTTGGCGGTCGAAACAGAAGGCTTTTTATCTCAGGAAAAGAAATCAGCCCTCGACAACTTAACGGGCAGAAAAAGATTTTTTTGAAAAAATCCCTAAGCCCCGGGGTCACAATTTCATCAAAAATCTGACTTTCGGCCATTCACTCAAAAATGCTGCCAAACGGTTGCAAATAAGCCCCTGAGAGGTTTGGCGGTCGAAACAAAAGCCTTTGTATCACAAGAAAAGAAATCAGTCCTCGACAACTTGACCAGCAGAAAAAGATTTTTTTGAAAAAATCCCTAAGCCCTGGGGTCACAATTTCATCAAAAATCTGACTTTCGGCCATTCACTCAAAAATGCTGCCAAACGGTTGCAAATGCTCCCCTGAGAGGTTTGGCGGTCGAAACAGAAGCCTTTGTCTCACAGGAAAAGAAATCAGCCCTCGACAACTTAACCGGCAGAAAAAGATTTTTTTGAAAAAAATCCCTAAGCCCCGGGGTCACAATTTCATCAAAAATCTGACTTTCGGCCATTCACTCAAAAATGCTGCCAAACGGTTGCAAATGCTCCCCTGAGAGGTTTGGCGGTCGAAACAGCAGGCTTTTTATCTCAGGAAAAGAAATCAGCCCTCGACAACTTAACGGGCAGAAAAAGATTTTTTTGAAAAAATCCCTAAGCCCCGGGGTCACAATTTCATCAAAAATCTGACTTTCGGCCATTCACTCAAAAATGCTGCCAAACGGTTGCAAATAAGCCCCTGAGAGGTTTGGCGGTCGAAACAAAAGCCTTTGTATCACAAGAAAAGAAATCAGTCCTCGACAACTTGACCAGCAGAAAAAGATTTTTTTGAAAAAATCCCTAAGCCCTGGGGTCACAATTTCATCAAAAATCTGACTTTCGGCCATTCACTCAAAAATGCTGCCAAACGGTTGCAAATGCTCCCCTGAGAGGTTTGGCGGTCGAAACAGAAGCCTTTGTCTCACAGGAAAAGAAATCAGCCCTCGACAACTTAACCGGCAGAAAAAGATTTTTTTGAAAAAAATCCCTAAGCCCCGGGGTCACAATTTCATCAAAAATCTGACTTTCGGCCATTCACTCAAAAATGCTGCCAAACGGTTGCAAATGCTCCCCTGAGAGGTTTGGCGGTCGAAACAGAAGTCTTTTTATCTCAGGAAAAGAAATCAGCCCTCGACAACTTAATCGGCAGAAAAAGATTTTTTTGAAAAAATCCCTAAGCCCCGGGGTCACAATTTCATCAAAAATCTGACTTTCGGCCATTCACTCCAAAATGGTGCCAAACGGTTGCAAATGCTCCCCTGAGAGGTTTGGCGGTCGAAACACAAGGCTTTTTATCTCAGGAAAAGAAATCAGCCCTTGACAACTTAACCGGCAGAATAAGATTTTTTTGAAAAAATCCCTAAGCCCCGGGGTCACAATTTCATCAAAAATCTGACTTTCGGCCATTCACTCAAAAATGCTGCCAAACGGTTGCAAATGCTCCCCTGAGAGGTTTGGCGGTCGAAACAGAAGGCTTTTTATCACAGGAAAAGAAATCAGCCCTCGAAAACTTAACCGGCAGAAAAAGATTTTTTTGAAAAAATCCCTAAGCCCCGGGGTCACAATTTCATCAAAAATCTGACTTTCGGCCATTCACTCAAAAATGCTGCCAAACGGTTGCAAATGCTCCCCTGAGAGGTTTGGCGGTCGAAACAGAAGGCTTTTTATCTCAGGAAAAGAAATCAGCCCTCGACAACTTAACGGGCAGAAAAAGATTTTTTTGAAAAAATCCCTAAGCCCCGGGGTCACAATTTCATCAAAAATCTGACTTTCGGCCATTCACTCAAAAATGCTGCCAAACGGTTGCAAATGCTCCCCTGAGAGGTTTGGCGGTCGAAACAGACGGCTTTTTATCTCAGGAAAAGAAATCAGCCCTCGACAACATAACCAGAAGAAAAAGATTTTTTTGAAAAAATCCCTAAGCCCCGGGGTCACAATTTCATCAAAAATCTGACTTTCGGCCATTCACTCAAAAATGCTGCCAAACGGTTGCAAATGCTCCCCTGAGAGCTTTGGCGGTCGAAACAGAAGGCTTTTTATCACAGGAAAAGAAATCAGCCCTCGAAAACTTAACCGGCAGAAAAAGATTTTTTTGAAAAAATCCCTAAGCCCCGGGGTCACAATTTCATCAAAAATCTGACTTTCGGCCATTCACTCCAAAATGCTGCCAAACGGTTGCAAATGCTCCCCTGAGAGGTTTGGCGGTCGAAACAGAAGGCTTTTTATCTCAGGAAAAGAAATCAGCCCTCGACAACTTAACGGGCAGAAAAAGATTTTTTTGAAAAAATCCCTAAGCCACGGGGTCACAATTTCATCAAAAATCTGACTTTCGGCCATTCACTCAAAAATGCTGCCAAACGGTTGCAAATAAGCCCCTGAGAGGTTTGGCGGTCGAAACAAAAGCCTTTGTATCACAAGAAAAGAAATCAGCCCTCGACAACTTGACCAGCAGAAAAAGATTTTTTTGAAAAAATCCCTAAGCCCCGGGGTCACAATTTCATCAAAAATCTGACTTTCGGCCATTCACTCAAAAATGCTGCCAAACGGTTGCAAATGCTCCCCTGAGAGGTTTGGCGGTCGAAACAGAAGTCTTTTTATCTCAGGAAAAGAAATCAGCCCTCGACAACTTAATCGGCAGAAAAAGATTTTTTTGAAAAAATCCCTAAGCCCCGGGGTCACAATTTCATCAAAAATCTGACTTTCGGCCATTCACTCCAAAATGGTGCCAAACGGTTGCAAATGCTCCCCTGAGAGGTTTGGCGGTCGAAACAGACAGCTTTTTATCTCAGGAAAAGAAATCAGCCCTCAACAACTTAACCAGAAGAAAAAGATTTTTTTGAAAAAATCCCTAAGCCCCGGGGTCACAATTTCATCAAAAATCTGACTTTCGGCCATTCACTCAAAAATGCTGCCAAACGGTTGCAAATGCTCCCCTGAGAGGTTTGGCGGTCGAAACAGAAGGCTTTTTATCACAGGAAAAGAAATCAGCCCTCGAAAACTTAACGGGCAGAAAAAGATTTTTTTGAAAAAATCCCTAAGCCCCGGGGTCACAATTTCATCAAAAATCTGACTTTCGGCCATTCACTCAAAAATGGTGCCAAACGGTTGCAAATGCTCCCCTGAGAGGTTTGGCGGTTGAAACAGAAGCCTTTGTATCACAGGAAAAGAAATCAGCCCTCGACAACTTAAAGGGCAGAAAAAGATTTTTTTGAAAAAATCCCTAAGCCCCGGGGTCACAATTTCATCAAAAATCTGACTTTCGGCCATTCACTCCAAAATGGTGCCAAACGGTTGCAAATGCTCCCCTGAGAGGTTTGGCGGTCGAAACAGAAGGCTTCTTATCTCAGGAAAAGAAATCAGCCCTCGACAACTTAACCGGCAGAAAAAGATTTTTTTGAAAAAATCCCTAAGCCCCGGGGTCACAATTTCATCAAAATCTGACTTTCGGCCATTCACTCAAAAATGCTGCTAAACGGTTGCAAATGCTCCCCTGAGAGGTTTGGCGGTCGAAACAGAAGTCTTTTTATCTCAGGAAAAGAAATCAGCCCTCGACAACTTAACCGGCAGAAAAAGATTTTTTTGAAAAAATCCCTAAGCCCCGGGGTCACAATTTCATCAAAAATCTGACTTTCGGCCATTCACTCCAAAATGGTGCCAAACGGTTGCAAATGCTCCCCTGAGAGGTTGGCGGTCGAAACAGAAGCCTTTGTATCACAGGAAAAGAAATCAGCCCTCGACAACTTAACCGGCAGAAAAAGATTTTTTTGAAAAAATCCCTAAGCCCCGAGGTCACAATTTCATCAAAAATCTGACTTTCGGCCATTCACTCAAAAATGGTGCCAAACGGTTGCAAATGCTCCCCTGAGAAATTTGGCGGTCGAAACAGAAGACTTTTTATCTCGGGAAAAGAAATCAGCCCTCGACACCATAACCGGCAAAAAAAGATTTTTTTGAAAAAATCCCTAAGCCCCGGCGTCACAATTTCTTAAAAAATCTGACTTTCGACCATTCACTCAGAAATGGTGCAAAACGGTTGCAAATGCTCCCCTGAGAGGTTTGGCGGCCGAAACCGAAGGCTTTTTATCACAGGAAAAGAAATCATCCCTCGACAACATAACTGGCAGAAAAAGATTTTTTTGAAAAAATCCCTAAGCCCCGGGGTCACAATTTCATCAAAAATCTGTCTTTCGGCCATTCACTCAAAAATGCTGCCAAACGGTTGCAAATGCTCCCCTGAAAGGTTTGGCGGTCGAAACAGAAGGCTTTTTATCTCAGGAAAAGAAATCAGCCCTCGACAACTTAACCGGCAGAAAAAGATTTTTTTGAAAAAATCCCTAAGCCCCGGGGTCACAATTTCATCAAAGATCTGACTTTCGGCCATTCACTCCAAAATGGTGCCAAACGGTTGCAAATGCTCCCCTGAGAGGTTTGGCGGTCGAAACCGAAGGCTTTTTATCTCAGGAAAAGAAATCAGCCCTTGACAACTTAACCGGCAGAAAAAGATTTTTTTGAAAAAATCCCTAAGCCCCGGGGTCACAATTTCATCAAAAATCTGACTTTCGGCCATTCACTCAAAAATGCTGCCAAACGGTTGCAAATGCTCCCTTGAGAGGTTTGGCGGTCGAAACAGAAGGCTTTTTATCACAGGAAAAGAAATCAGCCCTCGAAAACTTAACCGGCAGAAAAAGATTTTTTTGAAAAAATCCCTAAGCCCCGGGGTCACAATTTCATCAAAAATCTGACTTTCGGCCATTCACTCAAAAATGCTGCCAAACGGTTGCAAATGCTCCCCTGAGAGGTTTGGCGGTCGACACACAAGGCTTTTTATCACAGGAAATGAAATCAGCCCTCGACAACTTAACGGGCAGGAAAAGATTTTTTTGAAAAAATCCCTAAGCCCCGGGGTCACAATTTCATCAAAAATCTGACTTTCATCCATTCACTCAAAAATGCTGCCAAACGGTTGCAAATGCTCCCCTGAAAGGTTTGGCGGTCGAAACAGAAGGCTTTTTATCTCAGGAAAAGAAATCAGCCCTTGACAACTTAACCGGCAGAAAAAGATTTTTTTGAAAAAATCCCTAAGCCCCGGGGTCACAATTTCATCAAAAATCTGACTTTTGGCCATTCACTCAAAAATGCTGCCAAACGGTTTCTGAGAGGTTTGGCGGTCGAAACAGTAGGCTTTTCATCTTAGGAAAAGAAATCAGCCCTCAACAGCTTAACCGGCAGAAAAAGATTTTTTTGAAAAAATCCCTAAGCCCCGGGGTCACAATTTCATCAAAAATCTGACTTTCGGCCATTCACTCAAAAATGCTGCCAAACGGTTGCAAATAAGCCCCTGAGAGGTTTGGCGGTCGAAACAGAAGCCTTTGTATAACAGGAAAAGAAATCAGCCCTCGACAACTTAACCGGCAGAAAAAGATTTTTTTGAAAAAATCCCTAAGCCCCGGGGTCACAATTTCATCAAAAATCTGACTTTCGGCCATTCACTCAAAAATGGTGCCAAACGGTTGCAAATGCTCCCCTGAGAGGTTTGGCGGTTGAAACAGAAGCCTTTGTATCACAGGAAAAGAAATCAGCCCTCGACAACTTAAAGGGCAGAAAAATATTTTTTTGAAAAAATCCCTAAGCCCCGGGGTCACAATTTCATCAAAAATCTGACTTTCGGCCATTCACTCAAAAATGCTGCCAAACGGTTACAAATAAGCCCCTGAGAGGTTTGGCGGTCGAAACAAAAGCCTTTGTATCACAGGAAAAGAAATCAGCCCTCGACAACTTAACCAGCAGAAAAAGATTTTTTTGAAAAATCCCTAAGCCCCGGGGTCACAATTTCATCAAAAATCTGACTTTCGGCCATTCACTCAAAAATGCTGCCAAACTGTTGCAAATGCTCCCTTGAGAGGTTGTGGGTCGAAACAGAAGGCTTTTTATCACAGGAAAAGAAATCAGCCCTCGAAAACTTAACCGGCAGAAAAAGATTTTTTTGAAAAAATCCCTAAGCCCCGTGGTCACAATTTCATCAAAAATCTGACTTTCGGCCATTCACTCCAAAATGGTGCCAAACGGTTGCAAATGCTCCCCTGAGAGGTTTGGCGGTCGAAACAGAAGGCTTTTTATCTCAGGAAAAGAAATCAGCCCTCGACAACTTAACCGGCAGAAAAAGATTTTTTTGAAAAAAATCCCTAAGCCCCGGGGTCACAATTTCATCAAAAATCTGACTTTCGGCCATTCACTCAAAAATGCTGCCAAACGGTTGCAAATGCTCCCCTGAGAGGTTTGGCGGTCGAAACAGAAGGCTTTTTATCACAGGAAATGAAATCAGCCCTCGACAACTTAACGGGCAGGAAAAGATTTTTTTGAAAAAATCCCTAAGCCCCGAGGTCACAATTTCATCAAAAATCTGACTTTCATCCATTCACTCAAAAATGCTGCCAAACGGTTGCAAATGCTCCCCTGAAAGGTTTGGCGGTCGAAACAGAAAGCTTTTTATCTCAGGAAAAGAAATCAGCCCTCGACAACTTAACCGGCAGAAAAAGATTTTTTTGAAAAAATCCCTAAGCCCCGGGGTCACAATTTCATCAAAAATCTGACTTTCGGCCATTCACTCAAAAATGCTGCCAAACGGTCGCAAATGCTCCCCTGAGAGGTTTGGCGGTCGAAACAGAAGGCTTTTTATCACAGGAAATGAAATCAGCCCTCGACAACTTAACGGGCAGGAAAAGATTTTTTTGAAAAAATCCCTAAGCCCCGGGGTCACAATTTCATCAAAAATCTGACTTTCATCCATTCACTCAAAAATGCTGCCAAACGGTTGCAAATGCTCCCCTGAGAGGTTTGGCGGTCGAAACAGAAGTCTTTTTATCACAGGAAAAGAAATCAGCCCTCGAAAACTTAACCGGCAGAAAAAGATTTTTTTGAAAAAATCCCTAAGCCCCGGGGTCACAATTTCATCAAAAATCTGACTTTCGGCCATTCACTCAAAAATGGTGCCAAACGGTTGCAAATGCTCCCCTGAGAGGTTTGGCGGTTGAAACAGAAGCCTTTGTATCACAGGAAAAGAAATCAGCCCTCGACAACTTAACCGGCAGAAAAAGATTTTTTTGAAAAAATCCCTAAGCCACGGGGTCACAATTTCATCAAAAATCTGACTTTCGGCCATTCACTCCAAAATGGTGCCAAACGGTTGCAAATGCTCCCCTGAGAGGTTTGGCGGTCGAAACAGAAGGCTTTTTATCACAGGAAATGAAATCAGCCCTCGACAACTTAACGGGCAGAAAAAGATTTTTTTGAAAAAATCCCTAAGCCCCGGGGTCACAATTTCATCAAAAATCTGACTTTCGGCCATTCACTCAAAAATGCTGCCAAACGGTTGCAAATGCTCCCCTGAGAGGTTTGGCGGTCGAAACAGAAGCCTTTGTATCACAGGAAAAGAAATCAGCCCTCGACAACTTAACCGGCAGAAAAAGATTTTTTTGAAAAAATCCCTAAGCCCCGGGGTCACAATTTCATAAAAAATCTGACTTTCGGCCATTCACTCCAAAATGGTGCAAACGGTTGGAAATGCTCCCCTGAGAGGTTTGGCGGTCGAAACAGAAGGCTTTTTATCACAGGAAATGAAATCAGCCCTCGACAACTTAACGGGCAGAAAAAGATTTTTTTGAAAAAATCCCTAAGCCCCGGGGTCACAATTTCATCAAAAATCTGACTTTCAGCCATTCACTCAAAAATGCTGCCAAACGGTTCCAAATGCTCCCCTGAGAGGTTTGGCGGTCGAAACAGAAGGCTTTTTATCTCAGGAAAAGAAATCAGCCCTCGACAACTTAACCAGCAGAAAAAGATTTTTTTGAAAAAATCCCTAAGCCCCGGGGTCACAATTTCTTCAAAAATCTGACTTTCGGCCATTCACTCCAAAATGCTGCCAAACGGTTGCAAATGCTCCCCTGAGAGGTTTGGCGGTCGAAACACAAGGCTTTTTATCTCAGGAAAAGAAATCAGCCCTTGACAACTTAACCGGCAGAAAAAGATTTTTTTAAAAAAATCCCTAAACCCCGGGGTCACAATTTCATCAAAAATCTGACTTTCGGCCATTCACTCAAAAATGCTGCCAAACGGTTGCAAATGCTCCCCTGAGAGGTTTGGCGGTCGAAACAGAAGTCTTTTTATCACAGGAAAAGAAATCAGCCCTCGACAACTTAACCAGCAGAAAAAGATTTTTTTGAAAAAATCCCTAAGCCCCGGGGTCACAATTTCTTCAAAAATCTGACTTTCGGCCATTCACTCAAAAATGCTGCCAAACGGTTGCAAATGCTCCCCTGAGAGGTTTGGCGGTCGAAACAGAAGTCTTTTTATCTCAGGAAAAGAAATCAGCCCTCGACAACTTAAGCGGCAGAAAAAGATTTTTTTGAAAAAATCCCTAAGCCCCGGGGTCACAATTTCATCAAAAATCTGACTTTCGGCCATTCACTCCAAAATGGTGCCAAACGGTTGCAAATGCTCCCCTGAGAGGTTTGGCGGTCGAAACAGACGGCTTTTTATCTCAGGAAAAGAAATCAGCCCTCGACAACTTAACGGGCAGGAAAAGATTTTTTTGAAAAAATCCCTAAGCCCCGGGGTCACAATTTCATCAAAAATCTGACTTTCGGCCATTCACTCAAAAATGCTGCCAAACGGTTGCAAATGCTCCCCTGAGAGGTTTGGCGGTCGAAACAGAAGGCTTTTTATCACAGGAAAAGAAATCAGCCCTCGAAAACTTAACGGGCAGAAAAAGATTTTTTTGAAAAAATCCCTAAGCCCCGTGGTCACAATTTCATCAAAAATCTGACTTTCGGCCATTCACTCAAAAATGCTGCCAAACGGTTGCAAATGCTCCCCTGAGAGGTTGGGGGTCGAAACAGAAGGCTTTTTATCACAGGAAAAGAAATCAGCCCTCGACAACTTAACCGGCAGAAAAAGATTTTTTTGAAAAAATCCCTAAGCCCCAAGGTCACAATTTCATCAAAAATCTGACTTTCGGCCATTCACTCAAAAATGCTGCCAAACGGTTGCAAATGCTCCCCTGAGAGGTTTGGCGGTCGAAACAGAAGCCTTTGTATCACAGGAAAAGAAATCAGCCCTCGACAACTTAACCGGCAGAAAAAGATTTTTTTGAAAAAATCCCTAAGCCCCAAGGTCACAATTTCATCAAAAATCTGACTTTCGGCCATTCACTCAAAAATGGTGCCAAACGGTTGCAAATGCTCCCCTGAGAAATTTGGCGGTCGAAACAGAAGACTTTTTATCTCAGGAAAAGAAATCAGCCCTCGACACCATAACCAGCAAAAAAAGATTTTTTTGAAAAAATCCCTAAGCCCCGGCGTCACAATTTCTTAAAAAATCTGACTTTCGACCATTCACTCAAAAATAATGCCAAACGGTTGCAAATGCTCCCCTGAAAGGTTTGGCGGTCGAAACAGAAGGCTTTTTATCTCAGGAAAAGAAATCAGCCCTTGACAACTTAACCGGCAGAAAAAGATTTTTTTGAAAAAATCCCTAAGCCCCGGGGTCACAATTTCATCAAAAATCTGACTTTTGGCCATTCACTCAAAAATGCTGCCAAACGGTTTCTGAGAGGTTTGGCGGTCGAAACAGTAGGCTTTTCATCTTAGGAAAAGAAATCAGCCCTCAACAGCTTAACCGGCAGAAAAAGATTTTTTTGAAAAAATCCCTAAGCCCCGAGGTCACAATTTCATCAAAAATCTGACTTTCGGCCATTCACTCAAAAATGCTGCCAAACGGTTGCAAATAAGCCCCTGAGAGGTTTGGCGGTCGAAACAGAAGCCTTTGTATAACAGGAAAAGAAATCAGCCCTCGACAACTTAACCGGCAGAAAACGATTTTTTTGAAAAAATCCCTAAGCCCCGGGGTCACAATTTCATCAAAAATCTGACTTTCGGCCATTCACTCCAAAATGCTGCCAAACGGTTGCAAATGCTCCCCTGAGAGGTTTGGCGGTCGAAACAGAAGTCTTTTTATCACAGGAAAAGAAATCAGCCCTCGAAAACTTAACCGGCAGAAAAAGATTTTTTTGAAACAATCCCTAAGCCCCGGGGTCACAATTTCATCAAAAATCTGACTTTCGGCCATTCACTCCAAAATGCTGCCAAACGGTTGCAAATGCTCCCCTGAGAGGTTTGGCGGTCGAAACAGAAGGCTTTTTATCTCAGGAAAAGAAATCAGCCCTCGACAACTTAACGGGCAGAAAAAGATTTTTTTGAAAAAATCCCTAAGCCCCGGGGTCACAATCTCATCAAAAATCTGACTTTCGGCCATTCACTCCAAAATGGTGCCAAACGGTTGCAAATGCTCCCCTGAGAGGTTTGGCGGTCGAAACAGAAGGCTTTTTATCACAGGAAATGAAATCAGCCCTCAACAACTTAACGGGCAGAAAAAGATTTTTTTGAAAAAATCCCTAAGCCCCGGGGTCACAATCTCATCAAAAATCTGACTTTCGGCCATTCACTCCAAAATGGTGCCAAACGGTTGCAAATGCTCCCCTGAGAGGTTTGGCGGTCGAAACAGAAGGCTTTTTATCACAGGAAATGAAATCAGCCCTCAACAACTTAACGGGCAGAAAAAGATTTTTTTGAAAAAATCCCTAAGCCCCGGGGTCACAATTTCATCAAAAATCTGACTTTCGGCCATTCACTCCAAAATGGTGCCAAACGGTTGCAAATGCTCCCCTGAGAGGTTTGGCGGTCGAAACAGAAGGCTTTTTATCTCAGGAAAAGAAATCAGCCCTTGACAACTTAACCGGCAGAAAAAGATTTTTTTGAAAAAATCCCTAAGCCCCGGGGTCACAATTTCATCAAAAATCTGACTTTCGGCCATTCACTCAAAAATGCTGCCAAACGGTTGCAAATGCTCCCCTGAGAGGTTTGGCGGCAGAAACAGAAGGCTTTTTATCACAGGAAAAGAAATCAGCCCTCGAAAACTTAACCGGCAGAAAAAGATTTTTTTGAAAAAATCCCTAAGCCCCGGGGTCACAATTTCATCAAAAATCTGACTTTCGGCCATTCACTCAAAAATGCTGCCAAACGGTTGCAAATGCTCCCCTGAGAGGTTTGGCGGTCGAAACAGAAGGCTTTTTATCACAGGAAATGAAATCAGCCCTCGACAACTTAACCAGCAGAAAAAGATTTTTTTGAAAAAATCCCTAAGCCCCGGGGTCACAATTTCATCAAAAATCTGACTTTCATCCATTCACTCAAAAATGCTGCCAAACGGTTGCAAATGCTCCCCTGAAAGGTTTGGCGGTCGAAACAGAAGGCTTTTTATCTCAGGAAAAGAAATCAGCCCTTGACAACTTAACCGGCAGAAAAAGATTTTTTTGAAAAAATCCCTAAGCCCCGGGGTCACAATTTCATCAAAAATCTGACTTTTGGCCATTCACTCAAAAATGCTGCCAAACGGTTTCTGAGAGGTTTGGCGGTCGAAACAGTAGGCTTTTCATCTTAGGAAAAGAAATCAGCCCTCAACAGCTTAACCGGCAGAAAAAGATTTTTTTGAAAAAATCCCTAAGCCCCAGGGTCACAATTTCATCAAAAATCTGACTTTCGGCCATTCACTCAAAAATGCTGCCAAACGGTTGCAAATAAGCCCCTGAGAGGTTTGGCGGTCGAAACAGAAGCCTTTGTATAACAGGAAAAGAAATCAGCCCTCGACAACTTAACCGGCAGAAAAAGATTTTTTTGAAAAAATCCCTAATCCCCGGGGTCACAATTTCATCAAAAATCTGACTTTCGGCCATTCACTCAAAAATGCTGCTAAACGGTTGCAAATGCTCCCCTGAGAGGTTTGGCGGTCGAAACAGAAGTCTTTTTATCTCAGGAAAAGAAATCAGCCCTCGACAACTTAACCGGCAGAAAAAGATTTTTTTGAAAAAATCCATAAGCCCCGGGGTCACAATTTCATCAAAAATCTGACTTTCGGCCATTCACTCCAAAATGGTGCCAAACGGTTGCAAATGCTCCCCTGAGAGGTTGGGGGTCGAAACAGAAGGCTTTTTATCACAGGAAAAGAAATCAGCCCTCGACAACTTAACCGGCAGAAAAAGATTTTTTTGAAAAAATCCCTAAGCCCCGAGGTCACAATTTCATCAAAAATCTGACTTTCGGCCATTCACTCAAAAATGGTGCCAAACGGTTGCAAATGTTCCCCTGAGAAATTTGGCGGTCGAAACAGAAGAATTTTTATCTCAGGAAAAGAAATCAGCCCTCGACACCATAACCGGCAAAAAAAGATTTTTTTGAAAAAATCCCTAAGCCCCGGCGTCACAATTTCTTAAAAAATCTGACTTTCGACCATTCACTCAGAAATGGTGCAAAACGGTTACAAATGCTCCCCTGAGAGGTTTGGCGGCCGAAACCGAAGGCTTTTTATCACAGGAAAAGAAATCAGCCCTCGACAACATAACTGGCAGAAAAAGAGTTTTTTGAAAAAATCCCTAAGCCCCGGGGTCACAATTTCATCAAAAATCTGTCTTTCGGCCATTCACTCAAAAATGCTGCCAAACGGTTGCAAATGCTCCCCTGAAAGGTTTGGCGGTCGAAACAGAAGGCTTTTTATCTCAGGAAAAGAAATCAGCCCTCGACAACTTAACCGGCAGAAAAAGATTTTTTTGAAAAAATCCCTAAGCCCCGGGGTCACAATTTCATCAAAGATCTGACTTTCGGCCATTCACTCCAAAATGGTGCCAAACGGTTGCAAATGCTCCCCTGAGAGGTTTGGCGGTCGAAACACAAGGCTTTTTATCTCAGGAAAAGAAATCAGCCCTTGACAACTTAACCGGCAGAAAAAGATTTTTTTGAAAAAATCCCTAAGCCCCGGGGTCACAATTTCATCAAAAATCTGACTTTCGGCCATTCACTCAAAAATGCTGCCAAACGGTTGCAAATGCTCCCCTGAGAGGTTTGGCGGTCGAAACAGAAGTCTTTTTATCACAGGAAAAGAAATCAGCCCTCGAAAACTTAACCGGCAGAAAAAGATTTTTTTGAAAAAATCCCTAAGCCCCGGTGTCACAATTTCATCAAAAATCTGACTTTCGGCCATTCACTCAAAAATGCTGCCAAACGGTTGCAAATGCTCCCCTGAGAGGTTTGGCGGTCGAAACAGAAGGCTTTTTATCACAGGAAATGAAATCAGCCCTCGACAACTTAACGGGCAGGAAAAGATTTTTTTGAAAAAATCCCTAAGCCCCCGGGGTCACAATTTCATCAAAAATCTGACTTTCATCCATTCACTCAAAAATGCTGCCAAACGGTTGCAAATGCTCCCCTGAGAGGTTTGGCGGTCGAAACAGAAGGCTTTTTATCTCAGGAAAAGAAATCAGCCCTTGACAACTTAACCGGCAGAAAAAGATTTTTTTGAAAAAATCCCTAAGCCCCGGGGTCACAATTTCATCAAAAATCTGACTTTTGGCCATTCACTCAAAAATGCTGCCAAACGGTTTCTGAGAGGTTTGGCGGTCGAAACAGTAGGCTTTTCATCTTAGGAAAAGAAATCAGCCCTCAACAGCTTAACCGGCAGAAAAAGATTTTTTTGAAAAAATCCCTAAGCCCCGGGGTCACAATTTCATCAAAAATCTGACTTTCGGCCATTCACTCAAAAATGCTGCCAAACGGTTGCAAATAAGCCCCTGAGAGGTTTGGCGGTCGAAACAGAAGCCTTTGTATAACAGGAAAAGAAATCAGCCCTCGACAACTTAACCGGCAGAAAAAGATTTTTTTGAAAAAATCCCTAAGCCCCGGGGTCACAATTTCATCAAAAATCTGACTTTCGGCCATTCACTCCAAAATGCTGCCAAACGGTTGCAAATGCTCCCCTGAGAGGTTTGGCGGTCGAAACAGAAGTCTTTTTATCACAGGAAAAGAAATCAGCCCTCGAAAACTTAACCGGCAGAAAAAGATTTTTTTGAAAAAATCCCTAAGCCCCGGGGTCACAATTTCATCAAAAATCTGACTTTCGGCCATTCACTCCAAAATGCTGCCAAACGGTTGCAAATGCTCCCCTGAGAGGTTTGGCGGTCGAAACAGAAGGCTTTTTATCTCAGGAAAAGAAATCAGCCCTCGACAACTTAACGGGCAGAAAAAGATTTTTTTGAAAAAATCCCTAAGCCCCGGGGTCACAATTTCATCAAAAATCTGACTTTCGGCCATTCACTTCAAAATGGTGCCAAACGGTTGCAAATGCTCCCCTGAGAGGTTTGGCGGTCGAAACAGAAGGCTTTTTATCACAGGAAATGAAATCAGCCCTCGACAACTTAACGGGCAGAAAAAGATTTTTTTGAAAAAATCCCTAAGCCCCGGGTTCACAATTTCATCAAAAATCTGACTTTCGGCCATTCACTCAAAAATGCTGCCAAACGGTTGCAAATGCTCCCCTGAGAGGTTTGGCGGTCGAAACAGAAGGCTTTTTATCACAGGAAATGAAATCAGCCCTCGACAACTTAACGGGCAGGAAAAGATTTTTTTGAAAAAATCCCTAAGCCCCGGGGTCACAATTTCATCAAAAATCTGACTTTCATCCATTCACTCAAAAATAATGCCAAACGGTTGCAAATGCTCCCCTGAAAGGTTTGGCGGTCGAAACAGAAGGCTTTTTATCTCAGGAATAGAAATCAGCCCTTGACAACTTAACCGGCAGAAAAAGATTTTTTTGAAAAAATCCCTAAGCCCCGGGGTCACAATTTCATCAAAAATCTGACTTTTGGCCATTCACTCAAAAATGCTGCCAAACGGTTTCTGAGAGGTTTGGCGGTCGAAACAGTAGGCTTTTCATCTTAGGAAAAGAAATCAGCCCTCAACAGCTTAACCGGCAGAAAAAGATTTTTTTGAAAAAATCCCTAAGCCCCGGGGTCACAATTTCATCAAAAATCTGACTTTCGGCCATTCACTCAAAAATGCTGCCAAACGGTTGCAAATAAGCCCCTGAGAGGTTTGGCGGTCGAAACAGAAGCCTTTGTATAACAGGAAAAGAAATCAGCCCTCGACAACTTAACCGGCAGAGAAAGATTTTTTTGAAAAAATCCCTAAGCCCCGGGGTCACAATTTCATCAAAAATCTGACTTTCGGCCATTCACTCCAAAATGCTGCCAAACGGTTGCAAATGCTCCCCTGAGAGGTTTGGCGGTCGAAACAGAAGTCTTTTTATCACAGGAAAAGAAATCAGCCCTCGAAAACTTAACCGGCAGAAAAAGATTTTTTTGAAATAATCCCTAAGCCCCGGGGTCACAATTTCATCAAAAATCTGACTTTCGGCCATTCACTCCAAAATGCTGCCAAACGGTTGCAAATGCTCCCCTGAGAGGTTTGGCGGTCGAAACAAAAGCCTTTGTATCACAGGAAAAGAAATCAGCCCTAGACAACTTAACCAGCAGAAAAAGATTTTTTTGAAAAAATCCCTAAGCCCCGGGGTCACAATTTCATCAAAAATCTGACTTTCGGCCATTCACTCAAAAATGCTGCCAAACGGTTGCAAATGCTCCCCTGAGAGGTTTGGCGGTCGAAACAGAAGGCTTTTTATCTCAGGAAAAGAAATCAGCCCTCGACAACTTAACGGGCAGAAAAAGATTTTTTTGAAAAAATCCCTAAGCCCCGGGGTCACAATTTCATCAAAAATCTGACTTTCGGCCATTCACTCAAAAATGCTGCCAAACGGTTGCAAATGCTCCCCTGAGAGGTTTGGCGGTCGAAACAGAAGTCTTTTTATCTCAGGAAAAGAAATCAGCCCTCGACAACTTAATCGGCAGAAAAAGATTTTTTTGAAAAAATCCCTAAGCCCCGGGGTCACAATTTCATCAAAAATCTGACTTTCGGCCATTCACTCCAAAATGGTGCCAAACGGTTGCAAATGCTCCCCTGAGAGGTTTGGCGGTCGAAACAGACGGCTTTTTATCTCAGGAAAAGAAATCAGCCCTCGACAACTTAACCAGAAGAAAAAGATTTTTTTGAAAAAATCCCTAAGCCCCGGGGTCACAATTTCATCAAAAATCTGACTTTCGGCCATTCACTCAAAAATGCTGCCAAACGGTTGCAAATGCTCCCCTGAGAGGTTTGGCGGTCGAAACAGAAGGCTTTTTATCACAGGAAAAGAAATCAGCCCTCGAAAACTTAACGGGCAGAAAAAGATTTTTTTGAAAAAATCCCTAAGTCCCGGGGTCACAATTTCATCAAAAATCTGACTTTCGGCTATTCACTCAAAAATGGTGCCAAACGGTTGCAAATGCTCCCCTGAGAGGTTTGGCGGTTGAAACAGAAGCCTTTGTATCACAGGAAAAGAAATCAGCCCTCGACAACTTAAAGGGCAGAAAAAGATTTTTTTGAAAAAATCCCTAAGCCCCGGGGTCACAATTTCATCAAAAATCTGACTTTCGGCCATTCACTCCAAAATGGTGCCAAACGGTTGCAAATGCTCCCCTGAGAGGTTGGGGGTCGAAACAGAAGGCTTTTTATCACAGGAAAAGAAATCAGCCCTCGAAAACTTAACCGGCAGAAAAAGATTTTTTTGAAAAAATCCCTAAGCCCCGTGGTCACAATTTCATCAAAAATCTGACTTTCGGCCATTCACTCAAAAATGGTGCCAAACGGTTGCAAATGCTCCCCTGAGAGGTTTGGCGGTCGAAACACAAGGCTTTTTATCTCAGGAAAAGAAATCAGCCCTTGACAACTTAACCGGCAGAAAAAGATTTTTTTGAAAAAATCCGTAAGCCCCGGGGTCACAATTTCATCAAAAATCTGACTTTCGGCCATTCACTCAAAAATGCTGCCAAACGGTTGCAAATGCTCCCCTGAGAGGTTTGGCAGTCGAAACAGAAGGCTTTTTATCACAGGAAATGAAATCAGCCCTCGACAACTTAACGGGCAGGAAAAGATTTTTTTGAAAAAATCCCTAAGCCCCGGGGTCACAATTTCATCAAAAATCTGACTTTCATCCATTCACTCAAAAATGCTGCCAAACGGTTGCAAATGCTCCCCTGAAAGGTTTGGCGGTCGAAACAGAAGGCTTTTTATCTCAGGAAAAGAAATCAGCCCTTGACAACTTAACCGGCAGAAAAAGATTTTTTTGAAAAAATCCCTAAGCCCCGGGGTCACAATTTCATCAAAAATCTGACTTTCGGCCATTCACTCAAAAATGCTGCCAAACGGTTGCAAATAAGCCCCTGAGAGGTTTGGCGGTCGAAACAGAAGCCTTTGTATAACAGGAAAAGAAATCAGCCCTCGACAACTTAACCGGCAGAAAAAGATTTTTTTGAAAAAATCCCTAAGCCCCGGGGTCACAATTTCATCAAAAATCTGACTTTCGGCCATTCACTCCAAAATGCTGCCAAACGGTTGCAAATGCTCCCCTGAGAGGTTTGGCGGTCGAAACAGAAGTCTTTTTATCACAGGAAAAGAAATCAGCCCTCGAAAACTTAACCGGCAGAAAAAGATTTTTTTGAAAAAATCCCTAAGCCCCGGGGTCACAATTTCATCAAAAATCTGACTTTCGGCCATTCACTCCAAAATGCTGCCAAACGGTTGCAAATGCTCCCCTGAGAGGTTTGGCGGTCGAAACAGAAGGCTTTTTATCTCAGGAAAAGAAATCAGCCCTCGACAACTTAACGGGCAGAAAAAGATTTTTTTGAAAAAATCCCTAAGCCCCGGGGTCACAATCTCATCAAAAATCTGACTTTCGGCCATTCACTCCAAAATGGTGCCAAACGGTTGCAAATGCTCCCCTGAGAGGTTTGGCGGTCGAAACAGAAGGCTTTTTATCACAGGAAATGAAATCAGCCCTCGACAACTTAACGGGCAGAAAAAGATTTTTTTGAAAAAATCCCTAAGCCCCGGGGTCACAATTTCATCAAAAATCTGACTTTCGGCCATTCACTCAAAAATGCTGCCAAACGGTTGCAAATGCTCCCCTGAGAGGTTTGGCGGTCGAAACAGAAGGCTTTTCATCTTAGCAAAAGAAATCAGCCCTCGAAAACTTAACCGGCAGAAAAAGATTTTTTTGAAAAAATCCCTAAGCCCCGGAGTCACAATTTCATCAAAAATCTGACTTTCATCCATTCACTCAAAAATGCTGCCAAACGGTTGCAAATGCTCCCCTGAAAGGTTTGGCGGTCGAAACAGAAGGCTTTTTATCTCAGGAAAAGAAATCAGCCCTCGACAACTTAACCGGCAGAAAAAGATTTTTTTGAAAAAATCCCTAAGCCCCGGGGTCACAATTTCATCAAAAATCTGACTTTCGGCCATTCACTCAAAAATGCTGCCAAACGGTTGCAAATGCTCCCCTGAGAGGTTTGGCGGTCGAAACAGAAGGCTTTTTATCTCAGGAAAAGAAATCAGCCCTCGACAACTTAACGGGCAGAAAAATATTTTTTTGAAAAAATCCCTAAGCCCCGGGGTCACAATTTCATCAAAAATCTGACTTTCGGCCATTCACTCCAAAATGCTGCCAAACGGTTGCAAATGCTCCCCTGAGAGGTTTGGCGGTCGAAACAGAAGGCTTTTTATCACAGGAAAAGAAATCAGCCCTTGAAAACTTAACCGGAAGAAAAAGATTTTTTTGAAAAAATCTTTAAGCCCCGGGGTCACAATTTCATCAAAAATCTGACTTTCGGCCATTCACTCCAAAATGGTGCCAAACGGTTGCAAATGCTCCCCTGAGAGGTTTGGCGGTCGAAACAGAAGGCTTTTTATCTCAGGAAAAGAAATCAGCCCTTGACAACTTAACCGGCAGAAAAAGATTTTTTTGAAAAAATCCCTAAGCCCCGGGGTCACAATTTCATCAAAAATCTGACTTTTGGCCATTCACTCAAAAATGCTGCCAAACGGTTTCTGAGAGGTTTGGCGGTCGAAACAGAAGGCTTTTCATCTTAGGAAAAGAAATCAGCCCTCGACAGCTTAACCGGCAGAAAAAGATTTTTTTGAAAAAATCCCTAAGCCCCGGGGTCACAATTTCATCAAAAATCTGACTTTCGGCCATTCACTCCAAAAGGCTGCCAAACGGTTGCAAATGCTCCCCTGAGAGGTTTGGCGGTCGAAACAGAAGCCTTTGTATCACAGGAAAAGAAATCAGCCCTCGACAACTTAACGGGCTGAAAAAGATTTTTTTGAAAAAATCCCTAAGCCCCGGGGTCACAATTTCATCAAAAATCTGACTTTCGGCCATTCACTCAAAAATGCTGCCAAACGGTTGCAAATGCTCCCCTGAGAGGTTTGGCGGTCGAAACAGAAGTCTTTTTATCTCAGGAAAAGAAATCAGCCCTCGACAACTTAACCAGCAGAAAAAGATTTTTTTGAAAAAATCCCTAAGCCCCGGGGTCACAATTTCATCAAAAATCTGACTTTCGGCCATTCACTCAAAAATACTGCCAAACGGTTGCAAATGCTCCCCTGAGAGGTTTGGCGGTCGAAACAGAAGCCTTTGTATCACAGGAAAAGAAATCAGCCCTCGAAAACTTAACCGGCAGAAAAAGATTTTTTTGAAAAAATCCCTAAGCCCCGAGGTCACAATTTCATCAAAAATCTGACTTTCGGCCATTCACTCCAAAAGGCTGCCAAACGGTTGCAAATGCTACCCTGAGAGGTTTGGCGGTCGAAACAGAAGCCTTTGTATCACAGGAAAAGAAATCAGCCCTCGACAACTTAACGGGCTGAAAAAGATTTTTTTGAAAAAATCCCTAAGCCCCGGGGTCACAATTTCATCAAAAATCTGACTTTCGGCCATTCACTCAAAAATGCTGCCAAACGGTTGCAAATGCTCCCCTGAGAGGTTTGGCGGTCGAAACAGAAGTCTTTTTATCTCAGGAAAAGAAATCAGCCCTCGACAACTTAACCAGCAGAAAAAGATTTTTTTGAAAAAATCCCTAAGCCCCGGGGTCACAATTTCATCAAAAATCTGACTTTCGGCCATTCACTCAAAAATACTGCCAAACGGTTGCAAATGCTCCCCTGAGAGGTTTGGCGGTCGAAACAGAAGGCTTTTTATCTCAGGAAAAGAAATCAGCCCTCGACAACTTAACCAGCAGAAAAAGATTTTTTTGAAAAAATCCCTAAGCCCCGGGGTCACAATTTCATCAAAAATCTGACTTTCGGCCATTCACTCCAAAATGCTGCCAAACGGTTGCAAATGCTCCCCTGAGACGTTTGGCAGTCGAAACAGAAGGCTTTTTATCACAGGAAAAGAAATCAGCCCTCGAAAACTTAACCGGAAGAAAAAGATTTTTTTGAAAAAATCCCTAAGCCCCGGGGTCACAATTTCATAAAAAATCTGACTTTTGGCCATTCACTCAAATATGTTACCAAACGGTTTCTGAGAGGTTTGGCGGTCGAAACAGTAGGCTTTTCATCTTAGGAAAAGAAATCAGCCCTCAACAGCTTAACCGGCAGAAAAAGATTTTTTTGAAAAAATCCCTAAGCCCCGTGGTCACAATTTCATCAAAAATCTGACTTTCGGCCATTCACTCAAAAATGCTGCCAAACGGTTGCAAATAAGCCCCTGAGAGGTTTGGCGGTCGAAACAGAAGCCTTTGTATAACAGGAAAAGAAATCAGCCCTCGACAACTTAACCGGCAGAAAAAGATTTTTTTGAAAAAATCCCTAAGCCCCGGGGTCACAATTTCATCAAAAATCTGACTTTCGGCCATTCACTCCAAAATGCTGCCAAACGGTTGCAAATGCTCCCCTGAGAGGTTTGGCGGTCGAAACAGAAGGCTTTTTATCACAGGAAATGAAATCAGCCCTCGACAACTTAACGGGCAGAAAAAGATTTTTTTGAAAAAATCCCTAAGCCCCGGGGTCACAATTTCATCAAAAATCTGACTTTCGGCCATTCACTCCAAAATGCTGCCAAACGGTTGCAAATGCTCCCCTGAGAGGTTTGGCGGTCGAAACAGAAGGCTTTTTATCTCAGGAAAAGAAATCAGCCCTCGACAACTTAACCGGCAGAAAAAGATTTTTTTGAAAAAATCCCTTAGCCCCGGGGTCACAATCTCATCAAAAATCTGACTTTCGGCCATTCACTCAAAAATGCTGCCAAACGGTTGCAAATGCTCCCCTGAGAGGTTTGGCGGTCGAAACAGAAGGCTTTTTATCACAGGAAATGAAATCAGCCCTCGACAACTTAACCGGCAGAAAAAGATTTTTTTGAAAAAATCCCTTAGCCCCGGGGTCACAATCTCATCAAAAATCTGACTTTCGGCCATTCACTCCAAAATGCTGCCAAACGGTTGCAAATGCTCCCCTGAGAGGTTTGGCGGTCGAAACAGAAGGCTTTTTATCACAGGAAAAGAAATCAGCCCTTGAAAACTTAACCGGAAGAAAAAGATTTTTTTGAAAAAATCTTTAAGCCCCGGGGTCACAATTTCATCAAAAATCTGACTTTCGGCCATTCACTCCAAAATGGTGCCAAACGGTTGCAAATGCTCCCCTGAGAGGTTTGGCGGTCGAAACAGAAGGCTTTTTATCTCAGGAAAAGAAATCAGCCCTTGACAACTTAACCGGCAGAAAAAGATTTTTTTGAAAAAATCCCTAAGCCCCGGGGTCACAATTTCATCAAAAATCTGACTTTTGGCCATTCACTCAAAAATGCTGCCAAACGGTTTCTGAGAGGTTTGGCGGTCGAAACAGAAGGCTTTTCATCTTAGGAAAAGAAATCAGCCCTCGACAGCTTAACCGGCAGAAAAAGATTTTTTTGAAAAAATCCCTAAGCCCCGGGGTCACAATTTCATCAAAAATCTGACTTTCGGCCATTCACTCCAAAATGCTGCCAAACGGTTGCAAATGCTCCCCTGAGAGGTTTGGCGGTCAAAACAGAAGTCTTTTTATCACAGGAAAAGAAATCAGCCCTCGAAAACTTAACCGGCAGAAAAAGATTTTTTTGAAAAAATCCCTAAGCCCCGAGGTCACAATTTCATCAAAAATCTGACTTTCGGCCATTCACTCCAAAAGGCTGCCAAACGGTTGCAAATGCTCCCCTGAGAGGTTTGGCGGTCGAAACAGAAGCCTTTGTATCACAGGAAAAGAAATCAGCCCTCGACAACTTAACGGGCTGAAAAAGATTTTTTTGAAAAAATCCCTAAGCCCCGGGGTCACAATTTCATCAAAAATCTGACTTTCGGCCATTCACTCAAAAATGCTGCCAAACGGTTGCAAATGCTCCCCTGAGAGGTTTGGCGGTCGAAACAGAAGTCTTTTTATCTCAGGAAAAGAAATCAGCCCTCGACAACTTAACCAGCAGAAAAAGATTTTTTTGAAAAAATCCCTAAGCCCCGGGGTCACAATTTCATCAAAAATCTGACTTTCGGCCATTCACTCAAAAATACTGCCAAACGGTTGCAAATGCTCCCCTGAGAGGTTTGGCGGTCGAAACAGAAGCCTTTGTATCACAGGAAAAGAAATCAGCCCTCGAAAACTTAACCGGCAGAAAAAGATTTTTTTGAAAAAATCCCTAAGCCCCGAGGTCACAATTTCATCAAAAATCTGACTTTCGGCCATTCACTCCAAAAGGCTGCCAAACGGTTGCAAATGCTCCCCTGAGAGGTTTGGCGGTCGAAACAGAAGCCTTTGTATCACAGGAAAAGAAATCAGCCCTCGACAACTTAACGGTCTGAAAAAGATTTTTTTGAAAAAATCCCTAAGCCCCGGGGTCACAATTTCATCAAAAATCTGACTTTCGGCCATTCACTCAAAAATACTGCCAAACGGTTGCAAATGCTCCCCTGAGAGGTTTGGCGGTCGAAACAGAAGGCTTTTTATCTCAGGAAAAGAAATCAGCCCTCGACAACTTAACCAGCAGAAAAAGATTTTTTTGAAAAAATCCCTAAGCCCCGGGGTCACAATTTCATCAAAAATCTGACTTTCGGCCATTCACTCCAAAATGCTGCCAAACGGTTGCAAATGCTCCCCTGAGACGTTTGGCAGTCGAAACAGAAGGCTTTTTATCACAGGAAAAGAAATCAGCCCTCGAAAACTTAACCGGAAGAAAAAGATTTTTTTGAAAAAATCCCTAAGCCCCGGGGTCACAATTTCATAAAAAATCTGACTTTTGGCCATTCACTCAAAAATGTTACCAAACGGTTTCTGAGAGGTTTGGCGGTCGAAACAGTAGGCTTTTCATCTTAGGAAAAGAAATCAGCCCTCAACAGCTTAACCGGCAGAAAAAGATTTTTTTGAAAAAATCCCTAAGCCCCGGGGTCACAATTTCATCAAAAATCTGACTTTCGGCCATTCACTCAAAAATGCTGCCAAACGGTTGCAAATAAGCCCCTGAGAGGTTTGGCGGTCGAAACAGAAGCCTTTGTATAACAGGAAAAGAAATCAGCCCTCGACAACTTAACCGGCAGAAAAAGATTTTTTTGAAAAAATCCCTAAGCCCCGGGGTCACAATCTCATCAAAAATCTGACTTTCGGCCATTCACTCAAAAATGCTGCCAAACGGTTGCAAATGCTCCCCTGAGAGGTTTGGCGGTCGAAACAGAAGGCTTTTTATCACAGGAAATGAAATCAGCCCTCGACAACTTAACGGGCAGAAAAAGATTTTTTTGAAAAAATCCCTAAGCCCCGGGGTCACAATTTCATCAAAAATCTGACTTTCGGCCATTCACTCCAAAATGCTGCCAAACGGTTGCAAATGCTCCCCTGAGAGGTTTGGCGGTCGAAACAGAAGGCTTCTTATCTCAGGAAAAGAAATCAGCCCTTGAAAACTTAACCGGCAGATAAACATTTTTTTGAAAAAATCCCTAAGCCCCTGCGTCACAATTTCATCAAAAATCTGATTTTCGGCCATTCACTCAAAAATGCTGCCAAACGGTTGCAAATGCTCCCCTGAGAGGTTTGGCGGTCGAAACAGAAGGCTTTTTATCTCAGGAAAAGAAATCAGCCCTCGAAAACTTAACCGGCAGAAAAAGATTTTTTTGAAAAAATCCCTAAGCCCCGGGGTCACAATTTCATCAAAAATCTGACTTTCGGCCATTCACTCAAAAATGCTGCCAAACGGTTGCAAATGCTCCCCTGAGAGGTTTGGCGGTCGAAACAGAAGGCTTTTTATCTCAGGAAAAGAAATCAGCCCTCGACAACTTAACGGGCAGAAAAATATTTTTTTGAAAAAATCCCTAAGCCCCGGGGTCACAATTTCATCAAAAATCTGACTTTCGGCCATTCACTCCAAAATGCTGCCAAACGGTTGCAAATGCTCCCCTGAGAGGTTTGGCGGTCGAAACAGAAGGCTTTTTATCACAGGAAAAGAAATCAGCCCTTGAAAACTTAACCGGAAGAAAAAGATTTTTTTGAAAAAATCTTTAAGCCCCGGGGTCACAATTTCATCAAAAATCTGACTTTTGGCCATTCACTCAAAAATGCTGCCAAACGGTTTCTGAGAGGTTTGGCGGTCGAAACAGAAGGCTTTTCATCTTAGGAAAAGAAATCAGCCCTCGACAGCTTAACCGGCAGAAAAAGATTTTTTTGAAAAAATCCCTAAGCCCCGGGGTCACAATTTCATCAAAAATCTGACTTTCGGCCATTCACTCCAAAATGCTGCCAAACGGTTGCAAATGCTCCCCTGAGAGGTTTGGCGGTCAAAACAGAAGTCTTTTTATCACAGGAAAAGATATCAGCCCTCGAAAACTTAACCGGCAGAAAAAGATTTTTTTGAAAAAATCCCTAAGCCCCGAGGTCACAATTTCATCAAAAATCTGACTTTCGGCCATTCACTCCAAAAGGCTGCCAAACGGTTGCAAATGCTCCCCTGAGAGGTTTGGCGGTCGAAACAGAAGCCTTTGTATCACAGGAAAAGAAATCAGCCCTCGACAACTTAACGGGCTGAAAAAGATTTTTTTGAAAAAATCCCTAAGCCCCGGGGTCACAATTTCATCAAAAATCTGACTTTCGGCCATTCACTCCAAAATGGTGCCAAACGGTTGCAAATGCTCCCCTGAGAGGTTTGGCGGTCGAAACAGAAGGCTTTTTATCACAGGAAATGAAATCAGCCCTCGACAACTTAACGGGCAGAAAAAGATTTTTTTGAAAAAATCCCTAAGCCCCGGGGTCACAATTTCATCAAAAATCTGACTTTCGGCCATTCACTCAAAAATGCTGCCAAACGGTTGCAAATGCTCCCCTGAGAGGTTTGGCGGTCCAAACAGAAGTCTTTTTATCTCAGGAAAAGAAATCAGCCCTCGACAACTTAACCAGCAGAAAAAGATTTTTTTGAAAAAATCCCTAAGCCCCGGGGTCACAATTTCATAAAAAAACCTGACTTTCGGCCATTCACTCAAAAATGCTGCCAAACGGTTGCAAATGCTCCCCTGAGAGGTTTGCCGGTCGAAACAGAAGGCTTTTTATCTCAGGAAAAGAAATCAGCCCTCGACAACTTAACCAGCAGAAAAAGATTTTTTTGAAAAAATCCCTAAGCCCCGGGGTCACAATTTCATCAAAAATCTGACTTTCGGCCATTCACTCCAAAATGCTGCCAAACGGTTGCAAATGCTCCCCTGAGAGGTTTGGCGGTCGAAACAGAAGGCTTTTTATCTCAGGAAAAGAAATCAGCCCTCGACAACTTAACCAGCAGAAAAAGATTTTTTTGAAAAAATCCCTAAGCCCCGGGGTCACAATTTCATCAAAAATCTGACTTTCGGCCATTCACTCCAAAATGCTGCCAAACGGTTGCAAATGCTCCCCTGAGAGGTTTGGCAGTCGAAACAGAAGGCTTTTTATCACAGGAAAAGAAATCAGCCCTCGAAAACTTAACCGGAAGAAAAAGATTTTTTTGAAAAAATCCCTAAGCCCCGGGGTCACAATTTCATAAAAAATCTGAATTTTGGCCATTCACTCAAAAATGCTACCAAACGGTTCCTGTAGAGGTTTGGCGGTCGAAACAGAAGGCTTTTCATCTTAGGAAAAGAAATCAGCCCTCTACAGCTTAACCGGCAGAAAAAGATTTTTTTGAAAAAATCCCTAAGCCCCGGGGTCACAATTTCATAAAAAATCTGACTTTCGGCCATTCACTCAAAAATGCTGCCAAACGGTTGCAAATGCTCCCCTGAGAGGTTTGGCGGTCGAAACAGAAGGCTTTTCATCTTAGCAAAAGAAATCAGCCCTCGAAAACTTAACCGGCAGAAAAAGATTTTTTTGAAAAAATCCCTAAGCCCCGGAGTCACAATTTCATAAAAAATCTGACTTTCGGCCATTCACTCAAAAATGCTGCCAAACGGTTGCAAATGCTCCCCTGAGAGGTTTGGCGGTCGAAACAGAAGGCATTTTATCTCAGGAAAAGAAATCAGCCCTCAACAACTTAACCAGCAGAAAAAGATTTTTTTGAAAAAATCCCTAAGCCCCGGGGTCACAATTTTATCAAAAATCTGACTTTCAGCCATTCACTCAAAAATGCTGCCAAACGGTTCCAAATGCTCCCCTGAGAGGTTTGGCGGTCGAAACAGAAGGCTTTTTATCACAGGAAAAGAAATCAGCCCTCGAAAACTTAACCAGCAGAAAAAGATTTTTTTGAAAAAATCCCTAAGCCCCGGGGTCACAATTTCATAAAAAATCTGACTTTCGGCCATTCACTCCAAAATGCTGCCAAACGGTTGCAAATGCTCCCCTGAGAGGTTTGGCCGTCGAAACACAAGGCTCTTTATCTCAGGAAAAGAAATCAGCCCTTGACAACTTAACCGGCAGAAAAAGATTTTTTTGAAAAAATCCCTAAGCCCCGGGGTCACAATTTCATCAATAATCTGACTTTCGGCCATTCACTCAAAAATGCTGCCAAACGGTTGCAAATGCTCCCCTGAGAGGTTTGGCGGTCGAAACAGAAGTCTTTTTATCACAGGAAAAGAAATCAGCCCTCGAAAACTTAACCGGCAGAAAAAGATTTTTTTGAAAAAAACCCTAAGCCCCGGGGTCACAATTTCATCAAAAATCTGACTTTCGGCCATTCACTCCAAAATGGTGCCAAACGGTTGCAAATGCTCCCCTGAGAGGTTTGGCAGTCGAAACAGAAGGCTTTTTATCTCAGGAAAAGAAATCAGCCCTCGACAACTTAACCGGCAGAAAAAGATTTTTTTGAAAAAATCCCTAAGCCCCGGGGTCACAATTTCATAAAAAATCTGACTTTCGGCCATTCACTCCAAAATGGTGCCAAACGGTTGCAAATGCTCCCCTGAAAGGTTTGGCGGTCGAAACAGAAGGCTTTTTATCACAGGAAATGAAATCAGCCCTCGACAACTTAACGGGCAGAAAAAGATTTTTTTGAAAAAATCCCTAAGCCCCGGGGTCACAATTTCATCAAAAATCTGACTTTCGGCCATTCACTCAAAAATGCTGCCAAACGGTTGCAAATGCTCCCCTGAGAGGTTTGGCGGTCGAAACAGAAGCCTTTGTATCACAGGAAAAGAAATCAGCCCTCGACAACTTAACCGGCAGAAAAAGATTTTTTTGAAAAAATCCCTAAGCCCCGGGGTCACAATTTCATAAAATATCTGACTTTCGGCCATTCACTCCAAAATGGTGCCAAACGGTTGCAAATGCTCCCCTGAGAGGTTTGGCGGTCGAAACAGAAGGCTTTTTATCACAGGAAATGAAATCAGCCCTCGACAACTTAACGGGCAGAAAAAGATTTTTTTGAAAAAATCCCTAAGCCCCGGGGTCACAATTTCATCAAAAATCTGACTTTCGGCCATTCACTCAAAAATGCTGCCAAACGGTTGCAAATGCTCCCCTGAGAGGTTTGGCGGTCGAAACAGAAGGCTTTTTATCTCAGGAAAAGAAATCAGCCCTCGACAACTTAACGGGCAGAAAAATATTTTTTTGAAAAAATCCCTAAGCCCCGGGGTCACAATTTCATCAAAAATCTGACTTTCGGCCATTCACTCCAAAATGCTGCCAAACGGTTGCAAATGCTCCCCTGAGAGGTTTGGCGGTCGAAACAGAAGGCTTTTTATCACAGGAAAAGAAATCAGCCCTTGAAAACTTAACCGGAAGAAAAAGATTTTTTTGAAAAAATCTTTAAGCCCCGGGGTCACAATTTCATCAAAAATCTGACTTTCGGCCATTCACTCCAAAATGGTGCCAAACGGTTGCAAATGCTCCCCTGAGAGGTTTGGCGGTCGAAACAGAAGGCTTTTTATCTCAGGAAAAGAAATCAGCCCTTGACAACTTAACCGGCAGAAAAAGATTTTTTTGAAAAAATCCCTAAGCCCCGGGGTCACAATTTCATCAAAAATCTGACTTTCGGCCATTCACTCAAAAATGCTGCCAAACGGTTGCAAATGCTCCCCTGAGAGGTTTGGCGGTCGAAACAGAAGGCTTTTTATCTCAGGAAAAGATATCAGCCGTCGAAAACTTAACCGGCAGAAAAAGATTTTTTTGAAAAAATCCCTAAGCCCCGAGGTCACAATTTCATCAAAAATCTGACTTTCGGCCATTCACTCCAAAAGGCTGCCAAACGGTTGCAAATGCTCCCCTGAGAGGTTTGGCGGTCGAAACAGAAGCCTTTGTATCACAGGAAAAGAAATCAGCCCTCGACAACTTAACGGGCTGAAAAAGATTTTTTTGAAAAAATCCCTAAGCCCCGGGGTCACAATTTCATCAAAAATCTGACTTTCGGCCATTCACTCCAAAATGGTGCCAAACGGTTGCAAATGCTCCCCTGAGAGGTTTGGCGGTCGAAACAGAAGGCTTTTTATCACAGGAAATGAAATCAGCCCTCGACAACTTAACGGGCAGAAAAAGATTTTTTTGAAAAAATCCCTAAGCCCCGGGGTCACAATTTCATCAAAAATCTGACTTTCGGCCATTCACTCAAAAATGCTGCCAAACGGTTGCAAATGCTCCCCTGAGAGGTTTGGCGGTCCAAACAGAAGTCTTTTTATCTCAGGAAAAGAAATCAGCCCTCGACAACTTAACCAGCAGAAAAAGATTTTTTTGAAAAAATCCCTAAGCCCCGGGGTCACAATTTCATCAAAAATCTGACTTTCGGCCATTCACTCAAAAATGCTGCCAAACGGTTGCAAATGCTCCCCTGAGAGGTTTGGCGGTCGAAACAGAAGGCTTTTTATCTCAGGAAAAGAAATCAGCCCTCGACAACTTAACCAGCAGAAAAAGATTTTTTTGAAAAAATCCCTAAGCCCCGGGGTCACAATTTCATCAAAAATCTGACTTTCGGCCATTCACTCCAAAATGCTGCCAAACGGTTGCAAATGCTCCCCTGAGAGGTTTGGCAGTCGAAACAGAAGGCTTTTTATCACAGGAAAAGAAATCAGCCCTCGAAAACTTAACCGGAAGAAAAAGATTTTTTTGAAAAAATCCCTAAGCCCCGGGGTCACAATTTCATAAAAAATCTGAATTTTGGCCATTCACTCAAAAATGCTACCAAACGGTTCCTGTAGAGGTTTGGCGGTCGAAACAGAAGGCTTTTTATCTTAGGAAAAGAAATCAGCCCTCTACAGCTTAACCGGCAGAAAAAGATTTTTTTGAAAAAATCCCTAAGCCCCGGGGTCACAATTTCATAAAAAATCTGACTTTCGGCCATTCACTCAAAAATGCTGCCAAACGGTTGCAAATGCTCCCCTGAGAGGTTTGGCGGTCGAAACAGAAGGCTTTTCATCTTAGCAAAAGAAATCAGCCCTCGAAAACTTAACCGGCAGAAAAAGATTTTTTTGAAAAAATCCCTAAGCCCCGGAGTCACAATTTCATAAAAAATCTGACTTTCGGCCATTCACTCAAAAATGCTGCCAAACGGTTGGAAATGCTCCCCTGAGAGGTTTGGCGGTCGAAACAGAAGGCATTTTATCTCAGGAAAAGAAATCAGCCCTCAACAACTTAACCAGCAGAAAAAGATTTTTTTGAAAAAATCCCTAAGCCCCGGGGTCACAATTTTATCAAAAATCTGACTTTCAGCCATTCACTCAAAAATGCTGCCAAACGGTTCCAAATGCTCCCCTGAGAGGTTTGGCGGTCGAAACAGAAGGCTTTTTATCACAGGAAAAGAAATCAGCCCTCGAAAACTTAACCAGCAGAAAAAGATTTTTTTGAAAAAATCCCTAAGCCCCGGAGTCACAATTTCATAAAAAATCTGACTTTCGGCCATTCACTCCAAAATGCTGCCAAACGGTTGCAAATGCTCCCCTGAGAGGTTTGGCCGTCGAAACACAAGGCTCTTTATCTCAGGAAAAGAAATCAGCCCTTGACAACTTAACCGGCAGAAAAAGATTTTTTTGAAAAAATCCCTAAGCCCCGGGGTCACAATTTCATCAATAATCTGACTTTCGGCCATTCACTCAAAAATGCTGCCAAACGGTTGCAAATGCTCCCCTGAGAGGTTTGGCGGTCGAAACAGAAGTCTTTTTATCACAGGAAAAGAAATCAGCCCTCGAAAACTTAACCGGCAGAAAAAGATTTTTTTGAAAAAAACCCTAAGCCCCGGGGTCACAATTTCATCAAAAATCTGACTTTCGGCCATTCACTAAAAAATGCTGCCAAACGGATGGAAATGCTCCCCTGAGAGGTTTGGCGGTCGAAACAGAAGCCTTTGTATCACAGGAAAAGAAATCAGCCCTCGAAAACTTAAACGGCAGAAAAAGATTTTTTTGAAAAAATCCCTAAGCCCCGGGGTCACAATTTCATCAAAAATCTGACTTTCGGCCATTCACTCCAAAATGGTGCCAAACGGTTGCAAATGCTCCCCTGAGAGGTTTGGCAGTCGAAACAGAAGGCTTTTTATCTCAGGAAAAGAAATCAGCCCTCGACAACTTAACCGGCAGAAAAAGATTTTTTTGAAAAAATCCCTAAGCCCCGGGGTCACAATTTCATCAAAAATCTGACTTTCGGCCATTCACTCCAAAATGGTGCCAAACGGTTGCAAATGCTCCCCTGAAAGGTTTGGCGGTCGAAACAGAAGGCTTTTTATCACAGGAAATGAAATCAGCCCTCCACGACTTAACCGGAAGAAAAAGATTTTTTTGAAAAAATCCCTAAGCCCCGGGGTCACAATTTCATCAAAAATCTGACTTTCGGCCATTCACTCAAAAATGCTGCCAAACGGTTGCAAATGCTCCCCTGAGAGGTTTGGCGGTCGAAACAGAAGCCTTTGTATCACAGGAAAAGAAATCAGCCCTAGACAACTTAACCGGCAGAAAAAGATTTTTTTGAAAAAATCCCTAAGCCCCGGGGTCACAATTTCATAAAATATCTGACTTTCGGCCATTCACTCCAAAATGGTGCCAAACGGTTGCAAATGCTCCCCTGAGAGGTTTGGCGGTCGAAACAGAAGGCTTTTTATCACAGGAAATGAAATCAGCCCTCGACAACTTAACGGGCAGAAAAAGATTTTTTTGAAAAAATCCCTAAGCCCCGGGGTCACAATTTCATCAAAAATCTGACTTTCAGCCATTCACTCCAAAATGCTGCCAAACGGTTCCAAATGCTCCCCTGAGAGGTTTGGCGGTCGAAACAGAAGGCTTTTTATCTCAGGAAAAGAAATCAGCCCTCGACAACTTAACCAGAAGAAAAATATTTTTTTGAAAAAATCCCTAAGCCCCGGGGTCACAATTTCATCAAAAATCTGACTTCCGGCCATTCACTCCAAAATGCTGCCAAACGGTTGCAAATGCTCCCCTGAGAGGTTTGGCGGTCGAAACACAAGGCTTTTTATCTCAGGAAAAGAAATCAGCCCTTGACAACTTAACCGGCAGAAAAAGATTTTTTTAAAAAAATCCCTAAACCCCGGGGTCACAATTTCATAAAAAATCTGACTTTCGGCCATTCACTCAAAAATGCTGCCAAACGGTTGCAAATGCTCCCCTGAGAGGTTTGGCGGTCGAAACAGAAGTCTTTTTATCACAGGAAAAGAAATCAGCCCTCGAAAACTTAACCGGCAGAAAAAGATTTTTTTGAAAAAATCCCTAAGCCCCGGGGTCACAATTTCATCAAAAATCTGACTTTCGGCCATTCACTCAAAAATGCTGCCAAACGGTTGCAAATGCTCCCCTGAGAGGTTTGGCGGTCGAAACAGAAGGCTTTTTATCTCAGGAAAAGAAATCAGCCCTTGACAACTTAACCGGCAGAAAAAGATTTTTTTGAAAAAATCCCTAAGCCCCGGGGTCACAATTTCATCAAAAATCTGACTTTCGGCCATTCACTCCAAAATGGTGCCAAACGGTTGCAAATGCTCCCCTGAGAGGTTTGGCAGTCGAAACAGAAGGCTTTTTATCTCAGGAAAAGAAATCAGCCCTCGACAACTTAACCGGCAGAAAAATATTTTTTTGAAAAAATCCCTAAGCCCTGGGGTCACAATTTCATCAAAAATCTGACTTTCGGCCATTCACTCCAAAATGGTGCCAAACGGTTGCAAATGCTCCCCTGAGAGGTTTGGCGGTCGAAACAGAAGGCTTTTTATCACAGGAAATGAAATCAGCCCTCGACAACTTAACGGGCAGAAAAAGATTTTTTTGAAAAAATCCCTAAGCCCCGGGGTCACAATTTCATCAAAAATCTGACTTTCGGCCATTCACTCAAAAATGCTGCCAAACGGTTGCAAATGCTCCCCTGAGAGGTTTGGCGGTCGAAACAGAAGCCTTTGTATCACAGGAAAAGAAATCAGCCCTCGACAACTTAACCGGCAGAAAAAGATTTTTTTGAAAAAATCCCTAAGCCCCGGGGTCACAATTTCATCAAAAATCTGACTTTCGGCCATTCACTCCAAAATGGTGCCAAACGGTTGCAAATGCTCCCCTGAGAGGTTTGGCGGTCGAAACAGAAGGCTTTTTATCACAGGAAATGAAATCAGCCCTCGACAACTTAACGGGCAGAAAAAGATTTTTTTGAAAAAATCCCTAAGCCCCGGGGTCACAATTTCATCAAAAATCTGACTTTCAGCCATTCACTCAAAAATGCTGCCAAACGGTTGCAAATGCTCCCCTGAGAGGTTTGGCGGTCGAAACACAAGGCTTTTTATCTCAGGAAAAGAAATCAGCCCTTGACAACTTAACCGGCAGAAAAAGATTTTTTTGAAAAAATCCCTAAGCCCCGGGGTCACAATTTCATCAAAAATCTGACTTTCGGCCATTCACTCAAAAATGCTGCCAAACGGTTGCAAATGCTCCCCTGAGAGGTTTGGCGGTCGAAACAGAAGGCTTTTTATCTCAGGAAAAGAAATCAGCCCTTGACAACTTAACCGGCAGAAAAAGATTTTTTTGAAAAAATCCCTAAGCCCCGGGGTCACAATTTCATCAAAAATCTGACTTTCGGCCATTCACTCCAAAATGGTGCCAAACGGTTGCAAATGCTCCCCTGAGAGGTTTGGCAGTCGAAACAGAAGGCTTTTTATCTCAGGAAAAGAAATCAGCCCTCGACAACTTAACCGGCAGAAAAATATTTTTTTGAAAAAATCCCTAAGCCCCGGGGTCACAATTTCATCAAAAATCTGACTTTCGGCCATTCACTCCAAAATGGTGCCAAACGGTTGCAAATGCTCCCCTGAGAGGTTTGGCGGTCGAAACAGAAGGCTTTTTATCACAGGAAATGAAATCAGCCCTCGACAACTTAACGGGCAGAAAAAGATTTTTTTGAAAAAATCCCTAAGCCCCGGGGTCACAATTTCATCAAAAATCTGACTTTCGGCCATTCACTCAAAAATGCTGCCAAACGGTTGCAAATGCTCCCCTGAGAGGTTTGGCGGTCGAAACAGAAGCCTTTGTATCACAGGAAAAGAAATCAGCCCTCGACAACTTAACCGGCAGAAAAAGATTTTTTTGAAAAAATCCCTAAGCCCCGGGGTCACAATTTCATCAAAAATCTGACTTTCGGCAATTCACTCAAAAATGCTGCCAAACGGTTGCAAATAAGCCCCTGAGAGGTTTGGCGGTCGAAACAAAAGCCTTTGTATCACAAGAAAAGAAATCAGCCCTCGACAACTTAACCAGCAGAAAAAGATTTTTTTGAAAAAATCCCTAAGCCCCGGGGTCACAATTTCATCAAAAATCTGACTTTCGGCCATTCACTCAAAAATGCTGCCAAACGGTTGCAAATGCTCCCCTGAGAGGTTTGGCGGTCGAAACAGAAGCCTTTGTCTCACAGGAAAAGAAATCAGCCCTCGACAACTTAACCGGCAGAAAAAGATTTTTTTGAAAAAAATCCCTAAGCCCCGGGGTCACAATTTCATCAAAAATCTGACTTTCGGCCATTCACTCAAAAATGCTGCCAAACGGTTGCAAATGCTCCCCTGAGAGGTTTGGCGGTCGAAACAGAAGTCTTTTTATCTCAGGAAAAGAAATCAGCCATCGACAACTTAACCGGCAGAAAAAGATTTTTTTGAAAAAATCCCTAAGCCCCGGGGTCACAATTTCATCAAAAATCTGACTTTCGGCCATTCACTCAAAAATGCTGCTAAACAGTTGCAAATGCTCCCCTGAGAGGTTTGGCGGTCGAAACAGAAGCCTTTGTATCACAGGAAAAGAAATCAGCCCTCGACAACTTAAAGGGCAGGAAAAGATTTTTTTGAAAAAATCCCTAAGCCCCGGGATCACAATTTCATCAAAAATCTGACTTTCGGCCATTCACTCCAAAATGGTGCCAAAGGGTTGCAAATGCTCCCCTGAGAGGTTTGGCGGTCGAAACAGAAGGCTTCTTATCTCAGGAAAAGAAATCAGCCCTCGACAACTTAACCGGCAGAAAAAGATTTTTTTGAAAAAATCCCTAAGCCCCGGGGTCACAATTTCATCAAAAATCTGACTTTCGGCCATTCACTCAAAAATGCTGCCAAACGGTTGCAAATGCTCCCCTGAGAGGTTTGGCAGTCGAAACAGAAGGCTTTTTATCTCAGGAAAAGAAATCAGCCCTCGACAACTTAACGGGCAGAAAAAGATTTTTTTGAAAAAATCCCTAAGCCCCGGGGTCACAATTTCATCAAAAATCTGACTTTCGGCCATTTACTCAAAAATGCTGCCAAATGGTTGCAAATAAGCCCCTGAGAGGTTTGGCGGTCGAAACAAAAGCCTTTGTATCACAGGAAAAGAAATTAGCCCTAGACAACTTAACCAGCAGAAAAAGATTTTTTTGAAAAAATCCCTAAGCCCTGGGGTCACAATTTCATCAAAAATCTGACTTTCGGCCATTCACTCAAAAATGCTGCCAAACGGTTACAAATAAGCCGCTGAGAAGTTTGGCGGTCGAAACAAAAGCCTTTGTATCACAGGAAAAGAAATCAGCCCTCGACAACTTAACCAGCAGAAAAAGATTTTTTTGAAAAATCCCTAAGCCCCGGGGTCACAATTTCATCAAAAATCTGACTTTCGGCCATTCACTCAAAAATGCTGCCAAACGGTTGCAAATGCTCCCCTGAGAGGTTTGGCGGTCGAAACAGACGGCTTTTTATCACAGGAAAAGAAATCAGCCCTCGAAAACTTAACCGGCAGAAAAAGATTTTTTTGAAAAAATCCCTAAGCCCCGTGGTCACAATTTCATCAAAAATCTGACTTTCGGCCATTCACTCAAAAATGCTGCCAAACGGTTGCAAATGCTCCCCTGAGAGGTTTGGCGGTCGAAACAGAAGCCTTTGTATCACAGGAAAAGAAATCAGCCCTCGACAACTTAACCAGCAGAAAAAGATTTTTTTGAAAAATCCCTAAGACCCGGGGTCACAATTTCATCAAAAATCTGACTTTCGGCCATTCACTCAAAAATGCTGCCAAACGGTTGCAAATGCTCCCCTGAGAGGTTTGGCGGTCGAAACAGACGGCTTTTTATCACAGGAAAAGAAATCAGCCCTCGAAAACTTAACCGGCAGAAAAAGATTTTTTTGAAAAAATCCCTAAGCCCCGTGGTCACAATTTCATCAAAAATCTGACTTTCGGCCATTCACTCAAAAATGCTGCCAAACGGTTGCAAATGCTCCCCTGAGAGGTTTGGCAGTCGAAACAGAAGCCTTTGTATCACAGGAAAAGAAATCAGCCCTCGACAACTTAACCGGCTGTAAAAGATTTTTTTGAAAAAATCCCTATGCCCCGAGGGCACAATTTCATCAAAAATCTGACTTTCGGCCATTCACTCAAAAATGGTGCCAAACGGTTGCAAATGCTCCCCTGAGAGGTTTGGCGGTCGAAACAGAAGACTTTTTATCTCAGGAAAAGAAATCAGCCCTCGACACCATAACCGGCAAAAAAAGATTTTTTTGAAAAAATCCCTAAGCCCCGGGGTCACAATTTCATCAAAAATCTGACTTTTGACCATTCACTCAGAAATGGTGCAAAACGGTTGCAAATGCTCCCCTGAGAGGTTTGGCGGCCGAAACCGAAGGCTTTTTATCACAGGAAAAGAAATCAGCCCTCGACAACATAACTGGCAGAAAAAGATTTTTTTGAAAAAATCCCTAAGCCCCGGGGTCACAATTTCATCAAAAATCTGTCTTTCGGCCATTCACTCAAAAATGGTGCCAAACGGTTGCAAATGCTCCCCTGAGAGGTTTGGCGGTTGAAACAGAAGACTTTTTATCTCAGGAAAAGAAATCAGCCCTCGACACCATAACCGGCAAAAAAAGATTTTTTTGAAAAAATCCCTAAGCCCCAGGGTCACAATTTCATCAAAAATCTAACTTTCAGCCATTCACTCAAAAATGGTGCCAAACGGTTGCAAATACTCCCCTGAGAGGTTTGGCAGTCGAAACAGAAGGCTTTTTATCTCAGGAAAAGAAATCAGCCCGCGACAACTTAACCGGCAGAAAAAGATTTTTTTGAAAAAATCCCTAAGCCCCGGGGTCACAATTTCATCAAAAATCTGACTTTCGGCCATTCACTCAAAAATGGTGCCAAACGGTTACAAATGCTCCCCTGAGAGGTTTGGCAGTTGAAACAGAAGGCTTTTTATCTCAGGAAAAGAAACCAGCCCTCGACAACTAAACCAACGGAAAAAGATTTTTTTGAAAAAATCCCTAAGCCCCGGGGTCACAATTTCATCAAAAATCTGACTTTCGGCCATTCACTCAAAACTGCTGCCAAACGGTTGCAAATGCTCCCCTGAGAGGTTTGGCGGTCGAAACAGAAGGCTTTCTATCACAGGAAAAGAAATCAGCCCTCGAAAACTTAACGGGCAGAAAAAGATTTTTTTGAAAAAATCCCTAAGCCCCGGGGTCACAATTTCATCAAAAATCTGACTTTCGGCCATTCACTCAAAAATGGTGCCAAACGGTTGCAAATGCTCCCCTGAGAGGTTTGGCGGTCGAAACAGAAGCCTTTGTATCACATTAAAAGAAATCAGCCCTCGACAACTTAACCAGCAGAAAAAGATTTTTTTGAAAAATCCCTAAGCCCCGGGGTCACAATTTCATCAAAAATCTGACTTTCGGCCATTCACTCAAAAATGCTGCCAAACGGTTGCAAATGCTCCCCTGAGAGGTTTGGCGGTCGAAACAGACGGCTTTTTATCACAGGAAAAGAAATCAGCCCTCGAAAACTTAACCGGCAGAAAAAGATTTTTTTGAAAAAATCCCTAAGCCCCGTGGTCACAATTTCATCAAAAATCTGACTTTCGGCCATTCACTCAAAAATGCTGCCAAACGGTTGCAAATGCTCCCCTGAGAGGTTTGGCGGTCGAAACAGAAGGCTTTTTATCTCAGGAAAAGAAATCAGCCCGCGACAACTTAACCGGCAGAAAAAGATTTTTTTGAAAAAATCACTAAGCCCCGGCGTCACAATTTCATCAAAAATCTGACTTTCGGCCATTCACTCAAAAATGGTGCCAAACGGTTACAAATGCTCCCCTGAGAGGTTTGGCGGTTGAAACAGAAGGCTTTTTATCTCAGGAAAAGAAACCAGCCCTCGACAACTAAACCAACGGAAAAAGATTTTTTTGAAAAAATCCCTAAGCCCCGGGGTCACAATTTCATCAAAAATCTGACTTTCGGCCATTCACTCAAAACTGCTGCCAAACGGTTGCAAATGCTCCCCTGAGAGGTTTGGCGGTCGAAACAGAAGGCTTTTTATCACAGGAAAAGAAATCAGCCCTCGAAAACTTAACGGGCAGAAAAAGATTTTTTTGAAAAAATCCCTAAGCCCCGGGGTCACAATTTCATCAAAAATCTGACTTTCGGCCATTCACTCAAAAATGGTGCCAAACGGTTGCAAATGCTCCCCTGAGAGGTTTGGCGGTCGAAACAGAAGCCTTTGTATCACAGGAAAAGAAATCAGCCCTCGACAACTTAACCAGCAGAAAAAGATTTTTTTGAAAAATCCCTAAGCCCCGGGGTCACAATTTCATCAAAAATCTGACTTTCGGCCATTCACTCAAAAATGCTGCCAAACGGTTGCAAATGCTCCCCTGAGAGGTTTGGCGCTCGAAACAGACGGCTTTTTATCACAGGAAAAGAAATCAGCCCTCGAAAACTTAACCGGCAGAAAAAGATTTTTTTGAAAAAATCCCTAAGCCCCGTGGTCACAATTTCATCAAAAATCTGACTTTCGGCCATTCACTCAAAAATGCTGCCAAACGGTTGCAAATGCTCCCCTGAGAGGTTTGGCGGTCGAAACAGAAGCCTTTGTATCACAGGAAAAGAAATCAGCCCTCGACAACTTAACCGGCAGAAAAAGATTTTTTTGAAAAAATCCCTATGCCCCGAGGGCACAATTTCATCAAAAATCTGACTTTCGGCCATTCACTCAAAAATGGTGCCAAACGGTTGCAAATGCTCCCCTGAGAGGTTTGGCGGTCGAAACAGAAGACTTTTTATCTCAGGAAAAGAAATCAGCCCTCGACACCATAACCGGCAAAAAAAGATTTTTTTGAAAAAATCCCTAAGCCCCGGCGTCACAATTTCTTAAAAAATCTGACTTTCGACCATTCACTCAGAAATGGTGCAAAACGGTTGCAAATGCTCCCCTGAGAGGTTTGGCGGCCGAAACCGAAGGCTTTTTATCACAGGAAAAGAAATCAGCCCTCGACAACATAACTGGCAGAAAAAGATTTTTTTGAAAAAATCCCTAAGCCCCGGGGTCACAATTTCATCAAAAATCTGTCTTTCGGCCATTCACTCAAAAATGGTGCCAAACGGTTGCAAATGCTCCCCTGAGAGGTTTGGCGGTCGAAACAGAAGACTTTTTATCTCAGGAAAAGAAATCAGCCCTCGACACCATAACCGGCAAAAAAAGATTTTTTTGAAAAAATCCCTAAGCCCCAGGGTCACAATTTCATCAAAAATCTAACTTTCAGCCATTCACTCAAAAATGGTGCCAAACGGTTGCAAATACTCCCCTGAGAGGTTTGGCAGTCGAAACAGAAGGCTTTTTATCTCAGGAAAAGAAATCAGCCCGCGACAACTTAACCGGCAGAAAAAGATTTTTTTGAAAAAATCCCTAAGCCCCGGGGTCACAATTTCATCAAAAATCTGACTTTCGGCCATTCACTCAAAAATGGTGCCAAACGGTTACAAATGCTCCCCTGAGAGGTTTGGCGGTTGAAACAGAAGGCTTTTTATCTCAGGAAAAGAAACCAGCCCTCGACAACTAAACCAACGGAAAAAGATTTTTTCGAAAAAATCCCTAAGCCCCGGGGTCACAATTTCATCAAAAATCTGACTTTCGGCCATTCACTCAAAAATGCTGCCAAACGGTTGCAAATGCTCCCATGAGAGGTTTGGCGGTCGAAACAGAAGCCTTTGTATCACAGGAAAAGAAATCAGCCCTCGACAACTTAACCGGCAGAAAAAGATTTTTTTGAAAAAATCCCTATGCCCCGAGGGCACAATTTCATCAAAAATCTGACTTTCGGCCATTCACTCAAAAATGGTGCCAAACGGTTGCAAATGCTCCCCTGAGAGGTTTGGCGGTCGAAACAGAAGACTTTTTATCTCAGGAAAAGAAATCAGCCCTCGACACCATAACCGGCAAAAAAAGATTTTTTTGAAAAAATCCCTAAGCCCCGGCGTCACAATTTCTTAAAAAATCTGACTTTCGACCATTCACTCAGAAATGGTGCAAAACGGTTGCAAATGCTCCCCTGAGAGGTTTGGCGGCCGAAACCGAAGGCTTTTTATCACAGGAAAAGAAATCAGCCCTCGACAACATAACTGGCAGAAAAAGATTTTTTTGAAAAAATCCCTAAGCCCCGGGGTCACAATTTCATCAAAAATCTGTCTTTCGGCCATTCACTCAAAAATGGTGCCAAACGGTTGCAAATGCTCCCCTGAGAGGTTTGGCGGTCGAAACAGAAGACTTTTTATCTCAGGAAAAGAAATCAGCCCTCGACACCATAACCGGCAAAAAAAGATTTTTTTGAAAAAATCCCTAAGCCCCAGGGTCACAATTTCATCAAAAATCTAACTTTCAGCCATTCACTCAAAAATGGTGCCAAACGGTTGCAAATACTCCCCTGAGAGGTTTGGCAGTCGAAACAGAAGGCTTTTTATCTCAGGAAAAGAAATCAGCCCGCGACAACTTAACCGGCAGAAAAAGATTTTTTTGAAAAAATCCCTAAGCCCCGGGGTCACAATTTCATCAAAAATCTGACTTTCGGCCATTCACTCAAAAATGGTGCCAAACGGTTACAAATGCTCCCCTGAGAGGTTTGGCGGTTGAAACAGAAGGCTTTTTATCTCAGGAAAAGAAACCAGCCCTCGACAACTAAACCAACGGAAAAAGATTTTTTCGAAAAAATCCCTAAGCCCCGGGGTCACAATTTCATCAAAAATCTGACTTTCGGCCATTCACTCAAAAATGCTGCCAAACGGTTGCAAATGCTCCCATGAGAGGTTTGGCGGTCGAAACAGAAGGCTTTTTATCACAGGAAAAGAAATCAGCCCTCGACACCATAACCGGCAAAAAAAGATTTTTTTGAAAAAATCCCTAAGCCCCGGCGTCACAATTTCATCAAAAATCTGACTTTCGGCCATTCACTCAAAAATGGTGCCAAACGGTTGCAAATGCTCCCCTGAGAGGTTTGGCGGTCGAAACAGAAGACTTTTTATCTCAGGAAAAGAAATCAGCCCTCGACACCATAACCGGCAAAAAAAGATTTTTTTGAAAAAATCCCTAAGCCCCGGCGTCACAATTTCTTAAAAAATCTGACTTTCGACCATTCACTCAGAAATGGTGCAAAACGGTTGCAAATGCTCCCCTGAGAGGTTTGGCGGCCGAAACCGAAGGCTTTTTATCACAGGAAAAGAAATCAGCCCTCGACAACATAACTGGCAGAAAAAGATTTTTTTGAAAAAATCCCTAAGCCCCGGGGTCACAATTTCATCAAAAATCTGTCTTTCGGCCATTCACTCAAAAATGGTGCCAAACGGTTGCAAATGCTCCCCTGAGAGGTTTGGCGGTCGAAACAGAAGACTTTTTATCTCAGGAAAAGAAATCAGCCCTCGACACCATAACCGGCAAAAAAAGATTTTTTTGAAAAAATCCCTAAGCCCCAGGGTCACAATTTCATCAAAAATCTAACTTTCAGCCATTCACTCAAAAATGGTGCCAAACGGTTGCAAATACTCCCCTGAGAGGTTTGGCAGTCGAAACAGAAGGCTTTTTATCTCAGGAAAAGAAATCAGCCCGCGACAACTTAACCGGCAGAAAAAGATTTTTTTGAAAAAATCCCTAAGCCCCGGGGTCACAATTTCATCAAAAATCTGACTTTCGGCCATTCACTCAAAAATGGTGCCAAACGGTTACAAATGCTCCCCTGAGAGGTTTGGCGGTTGAAACAGAAGGCTTTTTATCTCAGGAAAAGAAACCAGCCCTCGACAACTAAACCAACGGAAAAAGATTTTTTCGAAAAAATCCCTAAGCCCCGGGGTCACAATTTCATCAAAAATCTGACTTTCGGCCATTCACTCAAAAATGCTGCCAAACGGTTGCAAATGCTCCCATGAGAGGTTTGGCGGTCGAAACAGAAGGCTTTTTATCACAGGAAAAGAAATCAGCCCTCGACACCATAACCGGCAAAAAAAGATTTTTTTGAAAAAATCCCTAAGCCCCGGCGTCACAATTTCTTAAAAAATCTGACTTTCGACCATTCACTCAGAAATGGTGCAAAACGGTTGCAAATGCTCCCCTGAGAGGTTTGGCGGCCGAAACCGAAGGCTTTTTATCACAGGAAAAGAAATCAGCCCTCGACAACATAACTGGCAGAAAAAGATTTTTTTGAAAAAATCCCTAAGCCCCGGGGTCACAATTTCATCAAAAATCTGTCTTTCGGCCATTCACTCAAAAATGGTGCCAAACGATTGCAAATGCTCCCCTGAGAGGTTTGGCGGTCGAAACAGAAGACTTTTTATCTCAGGAAAAGAAATCAGCCCTCGACACCATAACCGGCAAAAAAAGATTTTTTTGAAAAAATCCCTAAGCCCCAGGGTCACAATTTCATCAAAAATCTAACTTTCAGCCATTCACTCAAAAATGGTGCCAAACGGTTGCAAATACTCCCCTGAGAGGTTTGGCAGTCGAAACAGAAGGCTTTTTATCTCAGGAAAAGAAATCAGCCCGCGACAACTTAACCGGCAGAAAAAGATTTTTTTGAAAAAATCCCTAAGCCCCGGGGTCACAATTTCATCAAAAATCTGACTTTCGGCCATTCACTCAAAAATGGTGCCAAACGGTTACAAATGCTCCCCTGAGAGGTTTGGCGGTTGAAACAGAAGGCTTTTTATCTCAGGAAAAGAAACCAGCCCTCGACAACTAAACCAACGGAAAAAGATTTTTTCGAAAAAATCCCTAAGCCCCGGGGTCACAATTTCATCAAAAATCTGACTTTCGGCCATTCACTCAAAAATGCTGCCAAACGGTTGCAAATGCTCCCATGAGAGGTTTGGCGGTCGAAACAGAAGGCTTTTTATCACAGGAAAAGAAATCAGCCCTCGAAAACTTAACGGGCAGAAAAAGATTTTTTTGAAAAAATCCCTAAGCCCCGTGGTCACAATTTCATCAAAAATCTGACTTTCGGCCATTCACTCAAAAATGCTGCCAAACGGTTGCAAATGCTCCCCTGAGAGGTTTGGCGGTCGAAACAGAAGACTTTTTATCTCAGGAAAAGAAATCAGCCCTCGACACCATAACCGGCAAAAAAAGATTTTTTTGAAAAAATCCCTAAGCCCCGGCGTCACAATTTCTTAAAAAATCTGACTTTCGACCATTCACTCAGAAATGGTGCAAAACGGTTGCAAATGCTCCCCTGAGAGGTTTGGCGGCCGAAACAGAAGACTTTTTATCTCAGGAAAAGAAATCAGCCCTCGACACCATAACCGGCAAAAAAAGATTTTTTTGAAAAAATCCCTAAGCCCCAGGGTCACAATTTCATCAAAAATCTAACTTTCAGCCATTCACTCAAAAATGGTGCCAAACGGTTGCAAATACTCCCCTGAGAGGTTTGGCAGTCGAAACAGAAGGCTTTTTATCTCAGGAAAAGAAATCAGCCCTCGACAACTTAACCAGCAGAAAAAGATTTTTTTGAAAAATCCCTAAGCCCCGGGGTCACAATTTCATCAAAAACGTGACTTTCGGCCATTCACTCAAAAACGGTGCCAAACGGTTGCAAATGCTCCCCTAAGAGGTTTGGCGGTGGAAACAGAAGGCTTTTTATCTCAAGAAAAGAAATCAGCCCACGACAACTTAACCGGGAGAAAAATATTTTTTTGAAAAAATCCCAAAGCCCCGGCGTCACAATTTCTTAAAAAATCTGACTTTCGGCCATTCACTCCAAAATGGTGCCAAACGGTTGCAAATGCTCCCCTGAGAGGTTTGGCGGTCGAAACAGAAGGCTTTTTATCCCAGGAAAATAAATCAGCCCTCGACAAATTAACCGGCAGAAAAAGATTTTTTTGAAAAAATACCTAAGCCCCGGGGTCACAATTTCATCAAAAATCTGACTTTCGGCCATTTACTCAAAAATGCTGCCAAATGGTTGCAAATAAGCCCCTGAGAGGTTTGGCGGTCGAAACAAAAGCCTTTGTATCACAGGAAAAGAAATCAGCCCTCGACAACTTAACCAGCAGAAAAAGATTTTTTTGAAAAATCCCTAAGCCCCGTGGTCACAATTTCATCAAAAATCTGACTTTCGGCCATTCACTCAAAAATGCTGCCAAACGGTTGCAAATGCTCCCCTGAGAGGTTTGGCGGTCGAAACAGAAGCCTTTGTATCACAGGAAAAGAAATCAGCCCTCGACAACTTAACCGGCAGAAAAAGATTTTTTTGAAAAAATCCCTAAGCCCCGAGGTCACAATTTCATCAAAAATCTGACTTTCGGCCATTCACTCAAAAATGGTGCCAAACGGTTGCAAATGCTCCCCTGAGAGGTTTGGCGGTCGAAACAGAAGACTTTTTATGTCAGGAAAAGAAATCAGCCCTCGACACCATAACCGGCAAAAAAAGATTTTTTTGAAAAAATCCCTAAGCCCCGGCGTCACAATTTCTTAAAAAATCTGACTTTCGACCATTCACTCAGAAATGGTGCAAAACGGTTGCAAATGCTCCCCTGAGAGGTTTGGCGGCCGAAACCGAAGGCTTTTTATCACAGGAAAAGAAATCAGCCCTCGACAACATAACTGGCAGAAAAAGATTTTTTTGAAAAAATCCCTAAGCCCCGGGGTCACAATTTCATCAAAAACGTGACTTTCGGCCATTCACTCAAAAACGGTGCCAAACGGTTGCAAATGCTCCCCTAAGAGGTTTGGCGGTGGAAACAGAAGGCTTTTTATCTCAAGAAAAGAAATCAGCCCACGACAACTTAACCGGGAGAAAAAGATTTTTTTGAAAAAATCCCAAAGCCCCGGCGTCACAATTTCTTAAAAAATCTGACTTTCGGCCATTCACTCCAAAATGGTGCCAAACGGTTGCAAATGCTCCCCTGAGAGGTTTGGCGGTCGAAACAGAAGGCTTTTTATCTCAGGAAAAGAAATCAGCCCTCGACAACTTAATCGGAAGAAACAGATTTTTTTGAAAATATCCCTAAGCCCCGGGGTCACAATTTCATCAAAAACGTGACTTTCGGCCATTCACTCAAAAACGGTGCCAAACGGTTGCAAATGCTCCCCTAAGAGGTTTGGCGGTCGAAACAGAAGGCTTTTTATCTCAAGAAAAGAAATCAGCCCACGACAACTTAACCGGGAGAAAAAGATTTTTTTGAAAAAATCCCAAAGCCCCGGCGTCACAATTTCTTAAAAAATCTGACTTTCGACCATTCACTCAGAAATGGTGCAAAACGGTTGCAAATGCTCCCCTGAGAGGTTTGGCGGTCGAAACAGAAGGCTTTTTATCTCAGGAAAAGAAATTAGCCCTCGACAACTTAATCGGAAGAAAAAGATTTTTTTGAAAAAATCCCTAAGCCCCGGGGTCACAATTTCATCAAAAACGTGACTTTCGGCCATTCACTCAAAAACGGTGCCGAACGGTTGCAAATGCTCCCCTAAGAGGTTTGGCGGTCGAAACAGAAGGCTTTTTATCTCAAGAAAAGAAATCAGCCCACGACAACTTAACCGGGAGAAAAATATTTTTTTGAAAAAATCCCAAAGCCCCGGCGTCACAATTTCTTAAAAAATCTGACTTTCGACCATTCACTCAGAAATGGTGCAAAACGGTTGCAAATGCTCCCCTGAGAGGTTTGGCGGTCGAAACAGAAGCCTTTGTATCACAGGAAAAGAAATGAGCCCTCGAAAACTTAAACGGCAGAAAACGATTTTTTTGAAAAAACCCCTAAGCCCCGGAGTCACAATTTCATCAAAAATGTGACTTTCGGCCATTCACTCAAAAATGCTGCCAAACGGTTGCAAATAAGCCCCTGAGAGGTTTGGCGGTCGAAACAAAAGCCTTTGTATCACAGGAAAAGAAATCAGCCCTAGACAACTTAACCAGCAGAAAAAGATTTTTTTGAAAAAATCCCTAAGCCCCGGGGTCACAATTTCATCAAAAATCTGACTTTCGGCCATTCACTCAAAAATGCTGCCAAACGGTTACAAATAAGCCGCTGAGAGGTTTGGCGGTCGAAACAAAAGCCTTTGTATCATAGGAAAAGAAATCAGCCCTCGACAACTTAACCAGCAGAAAAAGATTTTTTTGAAAAATCCCTAAGCCCCGGGGTCACAATTTCATCAAAAATCTGACTTTCGGCCATTCACTCAAAAATGCTGCCAAACGGTTGCAAATGCTCCCCTGAGAGGTTTGGCGGTCGAAACAGACGGCTTTTTATCACAGGAAAAGAAATCAGCCCTCGAAAACTTAACCGGCAGAAAAAGATTTTTTTGAAAAAATCCCTAAGCCCCGTGGTCACAATTTCATCAAAAATCTGACTTTCGGCCATTCACTCAAAAATGCTGCCAAACGGTTGCAAATGCTCCCCTGAGAGGTTTGGCGGTCGAAACAGAAGCCTTTGTATCACAGGAAAAGAAATCAGCCCTCGACAACTTAACCGGCAGAAAAAGATTTTTTTGAAAAAATCCCTAAGCCCCGAGGTCACAATTTCATCAAAAATCTGACTTTCGGCCATTCACTCAAAAATGGTGCCAAACGGTTGCAAATGCTCCCCTGAGAGGTTTGGCGGCCGAAACCGAAGGCTTTTTATCACAGGAAAAGAAATCAGCCCTCGACAACATAACTGGCAGAAAAAGATTTTTTTGAAAAAATCCCTAAGGGTCACAATTTCATCAAAAATCTGTCTTTCGGCCATTCACTCAAAAATGGTGCCAAACGGTTGCAAATGCTCCCCTGAGAGGTTTGGCGGTCGAAACAGAAGACTTTTTATCTCAGGAAAAGAAATCAGCCCTCGACACCATAACCGGCAAAAAAAGATTTTTTTGAAAAAATCGCTAAGCCCCAGGGTCACAATTTCATCAAAAATCTAACTTTCAGCCATTCACTCAAAAATGGTGCCAAACGGTTGCAAATACTCCCCTGAGAGGTTTGGCAGTCGAAACAGAAGGCTTTTTATCTCAGGAAAAGAAATCAGCCCGCGACAACTTAACCGGCAGAAAAAGATTTTTTTGAAAAAATCCCTAAGCCCCGGGGTCACAATTTCATCAACAATCTGACTTTCGGCCATTCACTCAAAAATGGTGCCAAACGGTTACAAATGCTCCCCTGAGAGGTTTGGCGGTTGAAACAGAAGGCTTTTTATCTCAGGAAAAGAAACCAGCCCTCGACAACTAAACCAACGGAAAAAGATTTTTTTGAAAAAATCCCTAAGCCCCGGGGTCACAATTTCATCAAAAATCTGACTTTCGGCCATTCACTCAAAACTGCTGCCAAACGGTTGCAAATGCTCCCCTGAGAGGTTTGGCGGTCGAAACAGAAGACTTTTTATCTCAGGAAAAGAAATCAGCCCTCGACACCATAACCGGCAAAAAAAGATTTTTTTGAAAAAATCCCTAAGCCCCGGCGTCACAATTTCTTAAAAAATCTGACTTTCGACCATTCACTCAGAAATGGTGCAAAACGGTTGCAAATGCTCCCCTGAGAGGTTTGGCGGCCGAAACCGAAGGCTTTTTATCACAGGAAAAGAAATCAGCCCTCGACAACATAACTGGCAGAAAAAGATTTTTTTGAAAAAATCCCTAAGGGTCACAATTTCATCAAAAATCTGTCTTTCGGCCATTCCCTCAAAAATGGTGCCAAACGGTTGCAAATGCTCCCCTGAGAGGTTTGGCGGTCGAAACAGAAGACTTTTTATCTCAGGAAAAGAAATCAGCCCTCGACACCATAACCGGCAAAAAAAGATTTTTTTGAAAAAATCCCTAAGCCCCAGGGTCACAATTTCATCAAAAATCTAACTTTCAGCCATTCACTCAAAAATGGTGCCAAACGGTTGCAAATACTCCGCTGAGAGGTTTGGCAGTCGAAACAGAAGGCTTTTTATCTCAGGAAAAGAAATCAGCCCGCGACAACTTAACCGGCAGAAAAAGATTTTTTTGAAAAAATCCCTAAGCCCCGGGGTCACAATTTCATCAAAAATCTGACTTTCGGCCATTCACTCAAAAATGGTGCCAAACGGTTACAAATGCTCACCTGAGAGGTTTGGCGGTTGAAACAGAAGGCTTTTTATCTCAGGAAAAGAAACCAGCCCTCGACAACTAAACCAACGGAAAAAGATTTTTTTGAAAAAATCCCTAAGCCCCGGGGTCACAATTTCATCAAAAATCTGACTTTCGGCCATTCACTCAAAACTGCTGCCAAACGGTTGCAAATGCTCCCCTGAGAGGTTTGGCGGTCGAAACAGAAGGCTTTTTATCACAGGAAAAGAAATCAGCCCTCGAAAACTTAACGGGCAGAAAAAGATTTTTTTGAAAAAATCCCTAAGCCCCGGGGTCACAATTTCATCAAAAATCTGACTTTCGGCCATTCACTCAAAAATGGTGCCAAACGGTTGCAAATGCTCCCCTGAGAGGTTTGGCGGTCGAAACAGAAGCCTTTGTATCACAGGAAAAGAAATCAGCCCTCGACAACTTAAAGGGCAGAAAAAGATTTTTTTGAAAAAATCCCTAAGTCCCGGGGTCACAATTTCATCAAAAATCTGACTTTCGGCCATTCACTCCAAAATGGTGCCAAACGGTTGCAAATAAGCCCCTGAGAGGTTTGGCGGTCGAAACAAAAGCCTTTGTATCACAGGAAAAGAAATCAGCCCTCGACAACTTAACCAGCAGAAAAAGATTTTTTTGAAAAATCCCTAAGCCCCGGGGTCACAATTTCATCAAAAACGTGACTTTCGGCCATTCACTCAAAAACGGTGCCAAACGGTTGCAAATGCTCCCCTAAGAGGTTTGGCGGTGGAAACAGAAGGCTTTTTATCTCAAGAAAAGAAATCAGCCCACGACAACTTAACCGGGAGAAAAAGATTTTTTTGAAAAAATCCCAAAGCCCCGGCGTCACAATTTCTTAAAAAATCTGACTTTCGACCATTCACTCCAAAATGGTGCCAAACGGTTGCAAATGCTCCCCTGAGAGGTTTGGCGGTCGAAACAGAAGGCTTTTTATCTCAGGAAAAGAAATCAGCCCTCGACAACTTAATCGGAAGAAAAAGATTTTTTTGAAAAAATCCCTAAGCCCCGGGGTCACAATTTCATCAAAAACGTGACTTTCGGCCATTCACTCAAAAACGGTGCCAAACGGTTGCAAATGCTCCCCTAAGAGGTTTGGCGGTCGAAACAGAAGGCTTTTTATCTCAAGAAAAGAAATCAGCCCACAACAACTTAACCGGGAGAAAAAGATTTTTTTGAAAAAATCCCAAAGCCCCGGCGTCACAATTTCTTAAAAAATCTGACTTTCGACCATTCACTCAGAAATGGTGCAAAAAGGTTGCAAATGCTCCCCTGAGAGGTTTGGCGGCCGAAACCGAAGGCTTTTTATCACAGGAAAAGAAATCAGCCCTCGACAACATAACTGGCAGAAAAAGATTTTTTTGAAAAAATCCCTAAGCCCCGGGGTCACAATTTCATCAAAAATCTAACTTTCAGCCATTCACTCAAAAATGGTGCCAAACGGTTGCAAATGCTCCCCTGAGAGGTTTGGCGGTCGAAACAGAAGCCTTTGTATCACAGGAAAAGAAATCAGCCCTCGAAAACTTAAACGGCAGAAAAAGATTTTTTTGAAAAAACCCCTAAGCCCCGGAGTCACAATTTCATCAAAAATCTGACTTTCGGCCATTCACTCAAAAATGCTGCCAAACGGTTGCAAATGCTCCCCTGAGAGGTTTGGCGGTCGAAACAGAAGGCTTTTTATCTCAGGAAAAGAAATCAGCCCTCGACAACTTAACGGGCAGAAAAAGATTTTTTTGAAAAAATCCCTAAGCCCCGGGGTCACAATTTGATCAAAAATCTGACTTTCGGCCATTTACTCAAAAATGCTGCCAAATGGTTGCAAATAAGCCCCTGAGAGGTTTGGCGGTCGAAACAAAAGCCTTTGTATCACAAGAAAAGAAATCAGCCCTAGACAACTTAACCAGCAGAAAAAGATTTTTTTGAAAAAATCCCTAAGCCCCGGGGTCACAATTTCATCAAAAATCTGACTTTCGGCCATTCACTCAAATATGCTGCCAAACGGTTACAAATAAGCCGCTGAGAGGTTTGGCGGTCGAAACAAAAGCCTTTGTATCACAGGAAAAGAAATCAGCCCTCGACAACCTAACCAGCAGAAAAAGATTTTTTTGAAAAATCCCTAAGCCCCGGGGTCACAATTTCATCAAAAATCTGACTTTCGGCCATTCACTCAAAAATGCTGCCAAACGGTTGCAAATGCTCCCCTGAGAGGTTTGGCGGTCGAAACAGACGGCTTTTTATCACAGGAAAAGAAATCAGCCCTCAAAAACTTAACCGGCAGAAAAAGATTTTTTTGAAAAAATCCCTAAGCCCCGGGGGTCACAATTTCATCAAAAATCTGACTTTCGGCCATTCACTCAAAAATGCTGCCAAACGGTTGCAAATGCTCCCCTGAGAGGTTTGGCGGTCGAAACAGAAGCCTTTGTATCACAGGAAAAGAAATCAGCCCTCGACAACTTAACCGGCAGAAAAAGATTTTTTTGAAAAAATCCCTAAGCCCCGAGGTCACAATTTCATCAAAAATCTGACTTTCGGCCATTCACTCAAAAATGGTGCCAAACGGTTGCAAATGCTCCCCTGAGAGGTTTGGCGGTCGAAACAGAAGACTTTTTATCTCAGGAAAAGAAATCAGCCCTCGACACCATAACCGGCAAAAAAAGATTTTTTTGAAAAAATCCCTAAGCCCCGGCGTCACAATTTCTTAAAAAATCTGACTTTCGACCATTCACTCAGAAATGGTGCAAAACGGTTGCAAATGCTCCCCTAAGAGGTTTGGCGGTGGAAACAGAAGGCTTTTTATCTCAAGAAAAGAAATCAGCCCACGACAACTTAACCGGGAGAAAAAGATTTTTTTGAAAAAATCCCAAAGCCCCGGCGTCACAATTTCTTAAAAAATCTGACTTTCGGCCATTCACTCCAAAATGGTGCCAAACGGTTGCAAATAAGCCCCTGAGAGGTTTGGCGGTCGAAACAAAAGCCTTTGTATCACAGGAAAAGAAATCAGCCCTCGACAACTTAAACAGCAGAAAAAGATTTTTTTGAAAAATCCCTAAGCCCCGGGGTCACAATTTCATCAAAAACGTGACTTTCGGCCATTCACTCAAAAACGGTGCCAAACGGTTGCAAATGCTCCCCTAAGAGGTTTGGCGGTGGAAACAGAAGGCTTTTTATCTCAAGAAAAGAAATCAGCCCACGACAACTTAACCGGGAGAAAAAGATTTTTTTGAAAAAATCCCAAAGCCCCGGCGTCACAATTTCTTAAAAAATCTGACTTTCGACCATTCACTCCAAAATGGTGCCAAACGGTTGCAAATGCTCCCCTGAGAGGTTTGGCGGTCGAAACAGAAGGCTTTTTATCTCAGGAAAAGAAATCAGCCCTCGACAACTTAATCGGAAGAAAAAGATTTTTTTGAAAAAATCCCTAAGCCCCGGGGTCACAATTTCATCAAAAACGTGACTTTCGGCCATTCACTCAAAAACGGTGCCAAACGGTTGCAAATGCTCCCCTAAGAGGTTTGGCGGTCGAAACAGAAGGCTTTTTATCTCAAGAAAAGAAATCAGCCCACAACAACTTAACCGGGAGAAAAAGATTTTTTTGAAAAAATCCCAAAGCCCCGGCGTCACAATTTCTTAAAAAATCTGACTTTCGACCATTCACTCAGAAATGGTGCAAAAAGGTTGCAAATGCTCCCCTGAGAGGTTTGGCGGCCGAAACCGAAGGCTTTTTATCACAGGAAAAGAAATCAGCCCTCGACAACATAACTGGCAGAAAAAGATTTTTTTGAAAAAATCCCTAAGCCCCGGGGTCACAATTTCATCAAAAATCTAACTTTCAGCCATTCACTCAAAAATGGTGCCAAAATGGTTGCAAATGCTCCCCTGAGAGGTTTGGCGGTCGAAACAGAAGCCTTTGTATCACAGGAAAAGAAATCAGCCCTCGAAAACTTAAACGGCAGAAAAAGATTTTTTTGAAAAAACCCCTAAGCCCCGGAGTCACAATTTCATCAAAAATCTGACTTTCGGCCATTCACTCAAAAATGCTGCCAAACGGTTGCAAATGCTCCCCTGAGAGGTTTGGCGGTCGAAACAGAAGGCTTTTTATCTCAGGAAAAGAAATCAGCCCTCGACAACTTAACGGGCAGAAAAAGATTTTTTTGAAAAAATCCCTAAGCCCCGGGGTCACAATTTGATCAAAAATCTGACTTTCGGCCATTTACTCAAAAATGCTGCCAAATGGTTGCAAATAAGCCCCTGAGAGGTTTGGCGGTCGAAACAAAAGCCTTTGTATCACAAGAAAAGAAATCAGCCCTAGACAACTTAACCAGCAGAAAAAGATTTTTTTGAAAAAATCCCTAAGCCCCGGGGTCACAATTTCATCAAAAATCTGACTTTCGGCCATTCACTCAAATATGCTGCCAAACGGTTACAAATAAGCCGCTGAGAGGTTTGGCGGTCGAAACAAAAGCCTTTGTATCACAGGAAAAGAAATCAGCCCTCGACAACCTAACCAGCAGAAAAAGATTTTTTTGAAAAATCCCTAAGCCCCGGGGTCACAATTTCATCAAAAATCTGACTTTCGGCCATTCACTCAAAAATGCTGCCAAACGGTTGCAAATGCTCCCCTGAGAGGTTTGGCGGTCGAAACAGACGGCTTTTTATCACAGGAAAAGAAATCAGCCCTCAAAAACTTAACCGGCAGAAAAAGATTTTTTTGAAAAAATCCCTAAGCCCCGGGGGTCACAATTTCATCAAAAATCTGACTTTCGGCCATTCACTCAAAAATGCTGCCAAACGGTTGCAAATGCTCCCCTGAGAGGTTTGGCGGTCGAAACAGAAGCCTTTGTATCACAGGAAAAGAAATCAGCCCTCGACAACTTAACCGACAGAAAAAGATTTTTTTGAAAAAATCCCTAAGCCCCGAGGTCACAATTTCATCAAAAATCTGACTTTCGGCCATTCACTCAAAAATGGTGCCAAACGGTTGCAAATGCTCCCCTGAGAGGTTTGGCGGTCGAAACAGAAGACTTTTTATCTCAGGAAAAGAAATCAGCCCTCGACACCATAACCGGCAAAAAAAGATTTTTTTGAAAAAATCCCTAAGCCCCGGCGTCACAATTTCTTAAAAAATCTGACTTTCGACCATTCACTCAGAAATGGTGCAAAACGGTTGCAAATGCTCCCCTAAGAGGTTTGGCGGTGGAAACAGAAGGCTTTTTATCTCAAGAAAAGAAATCAGCCCACGACAACTTAACCGGGAGAAAAAGATTTTTTTGAAAAAATCCCAAAGCCCCGGCGTCACAATTTCTTAAAAAATCTGACTTTCGGCCATTCACTCCAAAATGGTGCCAAACGGTTGCAAATGCTCCCCTGAGAGGTTTGGCGGTCGAAACAGAAGGCTTTTTATCTCAGGAAAGGAAATCAGCCCTCGACAACTTAATCGGAAGAAAAAGATTTTTTTGAAAAAATCCCTAAGCCCCGGGGTCACAATTTCATCAAAAACGTGACTTTCGGCCATTCACTCAAAAACGGTGCCAAACGGTTGGAAATGCTCCCCTGAGAGGTTTGGCAGTCGAAACAGAAGGCTTTTTATCTCAGGAAACGAAATCAGCCCGCGACAACTTAACCGGCAGAAAAAGATTTTTTTGAAAAAATCCCTAAGCCCCGGGGTCACAATTTCTTAAAAAATCTGACTTTCGACCATTCACTCAAAAATGGTGCCAAACGGTTACAAATGCTCCCCTGAGAGGTTTGGCGGTTGAAACAGAAGGCTTTTTATCTCAGGAAAAGAAACCAGCCCTCGACAACTAAACCAACGGAAAAAGATTTTTTTGAAAAAATCCCTAAGCCCCGGGGTCACAATTTCATCAAAAATCTGACTTTCGGCCATTCACTCCAAAATGGTGCCAAACGGTTGCAAATGCTCCCCTGAGAGGTTTGGCGGTCGAAACAGAAGGCTTCTTATCTCAGGAAAAGAAATCAGCCCTCGACAACTTAACCGGCAGAAAAAGATTTTTTTGAAAAAATCCCTAAGCCCCGGGGTCACAATTTCATCAAAAATCTGACTTTCGGCCATTCACTCAAAAATGCTGCCAAACGGTTGCAAATGCTCCCCTGAGAGGTTTGGCGGTCGAAACAGAAGTCTTTTTATCTCAGGAAAAGAAATCAGCCCTCGACAACTTAACCGGCAGAAAAAGATTTTTTTGAAAAAATCCCTAAGCCCCGGGGTCACAATTTCATCAAAAATCTGACTTTCGGCCATTCACTCCAAAATGGTGCCAAACAGTTGCAAATGCTCCCCTGAGAGGTTTGGCGGTCGAAACAGAAGCCTTTGTATCTCAGGAAAAGAAATCAGCCCTCGACAACTTAACCGGCAGAAAAAGATTTTTTTGAAAAAATCCCTAAGCCCCGGGGTCACAATTTCATCAAAAATCTGACTTTCGGCCATTCACTCCAAAATGGTGCCAAACGGTTGCAAATGCTCCCCTGAGAGGTTTGGCGGTCGAAACAGAAGGCTTCTTATCTCAGGAAAAGAAATCAGCCCTCGACAACTTAACCGGCAGAAAAAGATTTTTTTGAAAAAATCCCTAAGCCCCGGGGTCACAATTTCATCAAAAATCTGACTTTCGGCCATTCACTCAAAAATGCTGCCAAACGGTTGCAAATGCTCCCCTGAGAGGTTTGGCGGTCGAAACAGAAGGCTTTTTATCTCAGGAAAAGAAATCAGCCCTCGACAACTTAACGGGCAGAAAAAGATTTTTTTGAAAAAATCCCTAAGCCCCGGGGTCACAATTTCATCAAAAATCTGACTTTCGGCCATTTACTCAAAAATGCTGCCAAATGGTTGCAAATAAGCCCCTGAGAGGTTTGGCGGTCGAAACAAAAGCCTTTGTATCACAGGAAAAGAAATCAGCCCTAGACAACTTAACCAGCAGAAAAAGATTTTTTTGAAAAAATCCCTAAGCCCCGGGGTCACAATTTCATCAAAAATCTGACTTTCGGCCATTCACTCAAAAATGCTGCCAAACCGTTGCAAATGCTCCCCTGAGAGGTTTGGCGGTCGAAACAGAAGGCTTCTTATCTCAGGAAAAGAAATCAGCCCTCGACAACTTAACCGGCAGAAAAAGATTTTTTTGAAAAAAATCCCTAAGCCCCGGGGTCACAATTTCATCAAAAATCTGACTTTCGGCCATTCACTCAAAAATGCTGCCAAACGGTTGCAAATGCTCCCCTGAGAGGTTTGGCGGTCGAAACAGACGTCTTTTTATCTCAGGAAAAGAAATCAGCCCTCGACAACTTAACCGGCAGAAAAAGATTTTTTTGAAAAAACCCCTAAGCCCCGTGGTCACAATTTCATCAAAAATCTGACTTTCGGCCATTCACTCCAAAATGGTGCCAAACGGTTGCAAATGCTCCCCTGAGAGGTTTGGCAGTCGAAACAGAAGGCTTCTTATCTCAGGAAAAGAAATCAGCCCTCGACAACTTAACCGGCAGAAAAAGATTTTTTTGAAAAAATCCCTAAGCCCCGGGGTCACAATTTCATCAAAAATCTGACTTTCGGCCATTCACTCAAAAATGCTGCCAAACGGTTGCAAATGCTCCCCTGAGAGGTTTGGCGGTCGAAACAGAAGTCTTTTTATCTCAGGAAAAGAAATCAGCCCTCGACAACTTAACCGGCAGAAAAAGATTTTTTTGAAAAAATCCCTAAGCCCCGGGGTCACAATTTCATCAAAAATCTGACTTTCGGGCATTCACTCCAAAATGGTGCCAAACGGTTGCAAATGCTCCCCTGAGAGGTTTGGCGGTCGAAACAGAAGCCTTTGTATCTCAGGAAAAGAAATCAGCCCTCGACAACTTAACCGGCAGAAAAAGATTTTTTTGAAAAAATCCCTAAGCCCCGGGGTCACAATTTCATCAAAAATCTGACTTTCGGCCATTCACTCAAAAATGCTGCCAAACGGTTGCAAATAAGCCCCTGAGAGGTTTGGCGGTCGAAACAAAAGCCTTTGTATCACAAGAAAAGAAATCAGCCCTCGACAACTTAACCAGCAGAAAAAGATTTTTTTGAAAAAATCCCTAAGCCCCGGGGTCACAATTTCATCAAAAATCTGACTTTCGGCCATTCACTCAAAAATGCTGCCAAACGGTTGCAAATGCTCCCCTGAGAGGTTTGGCGGTCGAAACAGAAAACTTCTTATCTCAGGAAAAGAAATCAGCCCTCGACAACTTAACCGGCAGAAAAAGATTTTTTTGAAAAAAATCCCTAAGCCCCGGGGTCACAATTTCATCAAAAATCTGACTTTCGGCCATTCACTCAAAAATGCTGCCAAACGGTTGCAAATGCTCCCCTGAGAGGTTTGGCGGTCGAAACAGAAGTCTTTTTATCTCAGGAAAAGAAATCAGCCCTCGACAACTTAACCGGCAGAAAAAGATTTTTTTGAAAAAACCCCTAAGCCCCGGGGTCACAATTTCATCAAAAATCTGACTTTCGGCCATTCACTCCAAAATGCTGCCAAACGGTTGCAAATGCTCCCCTGAGAGGTTTGGCAGTCGAAACAGAAGGCTTTTTATCTCAGGAAAAGAAATCAGCCCTCGACAACTTAACCAGAAGAAAAAGATTTTTTTGAAAAAATCCCTAAGCCCCGGGGTCACAATTTCATCAAAAATCTGACTTTCGGCCATTCACTCAAAAATGCTGCCAAACGGTTGCAAATGCTCCCCTGAGAGGTTTGGCCGTCGAAACAGAAGGCTTTTTATCACAGGAAAAGAAATCAGCCCTCGAAAACTTAACGGGCAGAATAAGATTTTTTTGAAAAAATCCCTAAGCCCCGGGGTCACAATTTCATCAAAAATCTGACTTTCGGGCATTCACTCAAAAATGGTGCCAAACGGTTGCAAATGCTCCCCTGAGAGGTTTGGCGGTCGAAACAGAATCCTTTGTATCACAGGAAAAGAAATCAGCCCTCGACAACTTAAAGGGCAGAAAAAGATTTTTTTGAAAAAATCCCTAAGCCCCGGGGTCACAATTTCATCAAAAATCTGACTTTCGGCCATTCACTCCAAAATGGTGCCAAACGGTTGCAAATGCTCCCCTGAGAGGTTTGGCGGTCGAAACAGAAGGCTTCTTATCTCAGGAAAAGAAATCAGCCCTCGACAACTTAACCGGCAGAAAAAGATTTTTTTGAAAAAATCCCTAAGCCCCGGGGTCACAATTTCATCAAAAATCTGACTTTCGGCCATTCACTCAAAAATGCTGCCAAACGGTTGCAAATGCTCCCCTGAGAGGTTTGGCGGTCAAAACAGAAGTCTTTTTATCTCAGGAAAAGAAATCAGCCCTCGACAACTTAACCGGCAGAAAAAGATTTTTTTGAAAAAATCCCTAAGCCCCGGGGTCACAATTTCATCAAAAATCTGACTTTCGGCCATTCACTCCAAAATGGTGCCAAACAGTTGCAAATGCTCCCCTGAGAGGTTTGGCGGTCGAAACAGAAGCCTTTGTATCTCAGGAAAAGAAATCAGCCCTCGACAACTTAACCGGCAGAAAAAGATTTTTTTGAAAAAATCCCTAAGCCCCGGGGTCACAATTTCATAAAAAATCTGACTTTCGGCCATTCACTCCAAAATGGTGCCAAACGGTTGCAAATGCTCCCCTGAGAGGTTTGGCGGTCGAAACAGAAGGCTTCTTATCTCAGGAAAAGAAATCAGCCCTCGACAACTTAACCGGCAGAAAAAGATTTTTTTGAAAAAATCCCTAAGCCCCGGGGTCACAATTTCATCAAAAATCTGACTTTCGGCCATTCACTCAAAAATGCTGCCAAACGGTTGCAAATGCTCCCCTGAGAGGTTTGGCGGTCGAAACAGAAGGCTTTTTATCTCAGGAAAAGAAATCAGCCCTCGACAACTTAACGGGCAGAAAAAGATTTTTTTGAAAAAATCCCTAAGCCCCGGGGTCACAATTTCATCAAAAATCTGACTTTCGGCCATTTACTCAAAAATGCTGCCAAATGGTTGCAAATAAGCCCCTGAGAGGTTTGGCGGTCGAAACAAAAGCCTTTGTATCACAGGAAAAGAAATCAGCCCTAGACAACTTAACCAGCAGAAAAAGATTTTTTTGAAAAAATCCCTAAGCCCCGGGGTCACAATTTCATCAAAAATCTGACTTTCGGCCATTCACTCAAAAATGCTGCCAAACGGTTGCAAATGCTCCCCTCAGAGGTTTGGCGGTCGAAACAGAAGGCTTCTTATCTCAGGAAAAGAAATCAGCCCTCGACAACTTAACCGGCAGAAAAAGATTTTTTTGAAAAAAAATCCCTAAGCCCCGGGGTCACAATTTCATCAAAAATCTGACTTTTGGCCATTCACTCAAAAATGCTGCCAAACGGTTGCAAATGCTCCCCTGAGAGGTTTGGCGGTCGAAACAGACGTCTTTTTATCTCAGGAAAAGAAATCAGCCCTCGACAACTTAACCGGCAGAAAAAGATTTTTTTGAAAAAACCCCTAAGCCCCGTGGTCACAATTTCATGAAAAATCTGACTTTCGGCCATTCACTCAAAAATGCTGCCAAACGGTTGCAAATGCTCCCCTGAGAGGTTTGGCGGTCGAAACAGAAGTCTTTTTATCTCAGGAAAAGAAATCAGCCCTCGACAACTTAACCGGCAGAAAAAGATTTTTTTGAAAAAATCCCTAAGCCCCGGGGTCACAATTTCATCAAAAATCTGACTTTCGGGCATTCACTCCAAAATGGTGCCAAACGGTTGCAAATGCTCCCCTGAGAGGTTTGGCGGTCGAAACAGAAGCCTTTGTATCTCAGGAAAAGAAATCAGCCCTCGACAACTTAACCGGCAGAAAAAGATTTTTTTGAAAAAATCCCTAAGCCCCGGGGTCACAATTTCATCAAAAATCTGACTTTCGGCCATTCCCTCAAAAATGCTGCCAAACGGTTGCAAATAAGCCCCTGAGAGGTTTGGCGGTCGAAACAAAAGCCTTTGTATCACAGGAAAAGAAATCAGCCCTCGACAACTTAACGGGCAGAAAAAGATTTTTTTGAAAAATCCATAAGCCCCGGGTTCACAATTTCATCAAATATCTGACTTTCGGCAATTCACTCAAAAATGCTGCCAAACGGTTGCAAATGCTCCCCTGAGAGGTTTGGCGGTCGAAACAGAAGGCTTTTTATCTCAGGAAAAGAAATCAGCCCTCGACAACTTAACGGGCAGAAAAAGATTTTTTTGAAAAAATCCCTAAGCCCCGGGGTCACAATTTCATCAAAAATCTGACAAAAGCCTTTGTATCACAGGAAAAGAAATCAGCCCTAGACAACTTAACGGGCAGAAAAAGATTTTTTTGAAAAAATCCCTAAGCCCCGGGGTCACAATTTCATCAAAAATCTGACTTTCGGCCATTCACTCCAAAATGGTGCCAAACGGTTGCAAATGCTCCCCTGAGAGGTTTGGCGGTCGAAACAGAAGGCTTCTTATCTCAGGAAAAGAAATCAGCCCTCGACAACTTAACCGGCAGAAAAAGATTTTTTTGAAAAAATCCCTAAGCCCCGGGGTCACAATTTCATCAAAAATCTGACTTTCGGCCATTCACTCAAAAATGCTGCCAAACGGTTGCAAATGCTCCCCTGAGAGGTTTGGCGGTCGAAACAGAAGGCTTTTTATCACAGGAAAAGAAATCAGCCCTCGAAAACTTAACGGGCAGAAAAAGATTTTTTTGAAAAAATCCCTAAGCTCCGAGGTCACAATTTCATCAAAAATCTGACTTTCGGCTATTCACTCAAAAATGGTGCCAAACGGTTGCAAATGCTCCCCTGAGAGGTTTGGCGGTTGAAACAGAAGCCTTTGTATCTCAGGAAAAGAAATCAGCCCTCGACAACTTAACCGGCAGAAAAAGATTTTTTTGAAAAAATCCCTAAGCCCCGGGGTCACAATTTCATCAAAAATCTGACTTTCGGCCATTCACTCAAAAATGGTGCCAAACGGTTGCAAATGCTCCCCTGAGAGGTTTGGCGGTCGAAACAGAAGCCTTTGTATCACAGGAAAAGAAATCAGCCCTCGACAACTTAAAGGGCAGAAAAAGATTTTTTTGAAAAAATCCCTAAGCCCCGGGGTCACAATTTCATCAAAAATCTGACTTTCGGCCATTCACTCCAAAATGGTGCCAAACGGTTGCAAATGCTCCCCTGAGAGGTTTGGCGGTCGAAACAGAAGGCTTCTTATCTCAGGAAAAGAAATCAGCCCTCGACAACTTAACCGGCAGAAAAAGATTTTTTTGAAAAAATCCCTAAGCCCCGGGGTCACAATTTCATCAAAAATCTGACTTTCGGCCATTCACTCAAAAATGCTGCCAAACAGTTGCAAATGCTCCCCTGAGAGGTTTGGCGGTCGAAACAGAAGTCTTTTTATCTCAGGAAAAGAAATCAGCCCTCGACAACTTAACCGGCAGAAAAAGATTTTTTTGAAAAAATCCCTAAGCCCCGGGGTCACAATTTCATCAAAAATCTGACTTTCGGCCATTCACTCCAAAATGGTGCCAAACGGTTGCAAATGCTCCCCTGAGAGGTTTGGCGGTCGAAACAGAAGCCTTTGTATCTCAGGAAAAGAAATCAGCCCTCGACAACTTAACCGGCAGAAAAAGATTTTTTTGAAAAAATCCCTAAGCCCCGGGGTCACAATTTCATCAAAAATCTGACTTTCGGCCATTCACTCCAAAATGGTGCCAAACGGTTGCAAATGCTCCCCTGAGAGGTTTGGCGGTCGAAACAGAAGGCTTCTTATCTCAGGAAAAGAAATCAGCCCTCGACAACTTAACGGGCAGAAAAAGATTTTTTTGAAAAAATCCCTAAGCCCCGGGGTCACAATTTCATCAAAAATCTGACTTTCGGCCATTTACTCAAAAATGCTGCCAAATGGTTGCAAATAAGCCCCTGAGAGGTTTGGCGGTCGAAACAAAAGCCTTTGTATCACAGGAAAAGAAATCAGCCCTAGACAACTTAACCATCAGAAAAAGATTTTTTTGAAAAAATCCCTAAGCCCCGGGGTCACAATTTCATCAAAAATCTGACTTTCGGCCATTCCCTCAAAAATGCTGCCAAACGGTTGCAAATAAGCCCCTGAGAGGTTTGGCGGTCGAAACAGAAGCCTTTGTATCTCAGGAAAAGAAATCAGCCCTCGACAACTTAACGGGCAGAAAAAGATTTTTTTGAAAAATCCATAAGCCCCGGGTTCACAATTTCATCAAATATCTGACTTTCGGCAATTCACTCAAAAATGCTGCCAAACGGTTGCAAATGCTCCCCTGAGAGGTTTGGCGGTCGAAACAGAAGGCTTTTTATCTCAGGAAAAGAAATCAGCCCTCGACAACTTAACGGGCAGAAAAAGATTTTTTTGAAAAAATCCCTAAGCCCCGGGGTCACAATTTCATCAAAAATCTGACAAAAGCCTTTGTATCACAGGAAAAGAAATCAGCCCTAGACAACTTAACGGGCAGAAAAAGATTTTTTTGAAAAAATCCCTAAGCCCCGGGGTCACAATTTCATCAAAAATCTGACTTTCGGCCATTCACTCCAAAATGGTGCCAAACGGTTGCAAATGCTCCCCTGAGAGGTTTGGCGGTCGAAACAGAAGGCTTCTTATCTCAGGAAAAGAAATCAGCCCTCGACAACTTAACCGGCAGAAAAAGATTTTTTTGAAAAAATCCCTAAGCCCCGGGGTCACAATTTCATCAAAAATCTGACTTTCGGCCATTCACTCAAAAATGCTGCCAAACGGTTGCAAATGCTCCCCTGAGAGGTTTGGCGGTCGAAACAGAAGGCTTTTTATCACAGGAAAAGAAATCAGCCCTCGAAAACTTAACGGGCAGAAAAAGATTTTTTTGAAAAAATCCCTAAGCCCCGAGTTCACAATTTCATCAAAAATCTGACTTTCGGCTATTCACTCAAAAATGGTGCCAAACGGTTGCAAATGCTCCCCTGAGAGGTTTGGCGGTTGAAACAGAAGCCTTTGTATCTCAGGAAAAGAAATCAGCCCTCGACAACTTAACCGGCAGAAAAAGATTTTTTTGAAAAAATCCCTAAGCCCCGGGGTCACAATTTCATCAAAAATCTGACTTTCGGCCATTCACTCAAAAATGGTGCCAAACGGTTGCAAATGCTCCCCTGAGAGGTTTGGCGGTCGAAACAGAAGCCTTTGTATCACAGGAAAAGAAATCAGCCCTCGACAACTTAAAGGGCAGAAAAAGATTTTTTTGAAAAAATCCCTAAGCCCCGGGGTCACAATTTCATCAAAAATCTGACTTTCGGCCATTCACTCCAAAATGGTGCCAAACGGTTGCAAATGCTCCCCTGAGAGGTTTGGCGGTCGAAACAGAAGGCTTCTTATCTCAGGAAAAGAAATCAGCCCTCGACAACTTAACCGGCAGAAAAAGATTTTTTTGAAAAAATCCCTAAGCCCCGGGGTCACAATTTCATCAAAAATCTGACTTTCGGCCATTCACTCAAAAATGCTGCCAAACAGTTGCAAATGCTCCCCTGAGAGGTTTGGCGGTCGAAACAGAAGTCTTTTTATCTCAGGAAAAGAAATCAGCCCTCGACAACTTAACCGGCAGAAAAAGATTTTTTTGAAAAAATCCCTAAGCCCCGGGGTCACAATTTCATCAAAAATCTGACTTTCGGCCATTCACTCCAAAATGGTGCCAAACGGTTGCAAATGCTCCCCTGAGAGGTTTGGCGGTCGAAACAGAAGCCTTTGTATCTCAGGAAAAGAAATCAGCCCTCGACAACTTAACCGGCAGAAAAAGATTTTTTTGAAAAAATCCCTAAGCCCCGGGGTCACAATTTCATCAAAAATCTGACTTTCGGCCATTCACTCCAAAATGGTGCCAAACGGTTGCAAATGCTCCCCTGAGAGGTTTGGCGGTCGAAACAGAAGGCTTCTTATCTCAGGAAAAGAAATCAGCCCTCGACAACTTAACGGGCAGAAAAAGATTTTTTTGAAAAAATCCCTAAGCCCCGGGGTCACAATTTCATCAAAAATCTGACTTTCGGCCATTTACTCAAAAATGCTGCCAAATGGTTGCAAATAAGCCCCTGAGAGGTTTGGCGGTCGAAACAAAAGCCTTTGTATCACAGGAAAAGAAATCAGCCCTAGACAACTTAACCATCAGAAAAAGATTTTTTTGAAAAAATCCCTAAGCCCCGGGGTCACAATTTCATCAAAAATCTGACTTTCGGCCATTCCCTCAAAAATGCTGCCAAACGGTTGCAAATAAGCCCCTGAGAGGTTTGGCGGTCGAAACAAAAGCCTTTGTATCACAGGAAAAGAAATCAGCCCTCGACAACTTAACCAGCAGAAAAAGATTTTTTTGAAAAATCCATAAGCCCCGGGGTCACAATTTCATCAAATATCTGACTTTCGGCAATTCACTCAAAAATGCTGCCAAACGGTTGCAAATGCTCCCCTGAGAGGTTTGGCGGTCGAAACAGAAGGCTTTTTATCTCAGGAAAAGAAATCAGCCCTCGACAACTTAACGGGCAGAAAAAGATTTTTTTGAAAAAATCCCTAAGCCCCGGGGTCACAATTTCATCAAAAATCTGACAAAAGCCTTTGTATCACAGGAAAAGAAATCAGCCCTAGACAACTTAAAGGGCAGAAAAAGATTTTTTTGAAAAAATCCCTAAGCCCCGGGGTCACAATTTCATCAAAAATCTGACTTTCGGCCATTCACTCCAAAATGGTGCCAAACGGTTGCAAATGCTCCCCTGAGAGGTTTGGCGGTCGAAACAGAAGGCTTCTTATCTCAGGAAAAGAAATCAGCCCTCGACAACTTAACCGGCAGAAAAAGATTTTTTTGAAAAAATCCCTAAGCCCCGGGGTCACAATTTCATCAAAAATCTGACTTTCGGCCATTCACTCAAAAATGCTGCCAAACGGTTGCAAATGCTCCCCTGAGAGGTTTGGCGGTCGAAACAGAAGGCTTTTTATCACAGGAAAAGAAATCAGCCCTCGAAAACTTAACGGGCAGAAAAAGATTTTTTTGAAAAAATCCCTAAGCCCCGGGGTCACAATTTCATCAAAAATCTGACTTTCGGCTATTCACTCAAAAATGGTGCCAAACGGTTGCAAATGCTCCCCTGAGAGGTTTGGCGGTTGAAACAGAAGCCTTTGTATCTCAGGAAAAGAAATCTGCCCTCGACAACTTAACCGGCAGAAAAAGATTTTTTTGAAAAAATCCCTAAGCCCCGGGGTCACAATTTCATCAAAAACTGACTTTCGGCCATTCACTCCAAAATGGTGCCAAACGGTTGCAAATGCTCCCCTGAGAGGTTTGGCGGTCGAAACAGAAGGCTTCTTATCTCAGGAAAAGAAATCAGCCCTCGACAACTTAACCGGCAGAAAAAGATTTTTTTGAAAAAATCCCTAAGCCCCGGGGTCACAATTTCATCAAAAATCTGACTTTCGGCCATTCACTCAAAAATGCTGCCAAACGGTTGCAAATGCTCCCCTGAGAGGTTTGGCGGTCGAAACAGAAGTCTTTTTATCTCAGGAAAAGAAATCAGCCCTCGACAACTTAACCGGCAGAAAAAGATTTTTTTGAAAAAATCCCTAAGCCCCGGGGTCACAATTTCATCAAAAATCTGACTTTCGGCCATTCACTCCAAAATGGTGCCAAACAGTTGCAAATGCTCCCCTGAAAGGTTTGGCGGTCGAAACAGAAGCCTTTGTATCTCAGGAAAAGAAATCAGCCCTCGACAACTTAACCGGCAGAAAAAGATTTTTTTGAAAAAATCCCTAAGCCCCGGGGTCACAATTTCATCAAAAATCTGACTTTCGGCCATTCACTCCAAAATGGTGCCAAACGGTTGCAAATGCTCCCCTGAGAGGTTTGGCGGTCGAAACAGAAGGCTTCTTATCTCAGGAAAAGAAATCAGCCCTCGACAACTTAACCGGCAGAAAAAGATTTTTTTGAAAAAATCCCTAAGCCCCGGGGTCACAATTTCATCAAAAATCTGACTTTCGGCCATTCACTCAAAAATGCTGCCAAACGGTTGCAAATGCTCCCCTGAGAGGTTTGGCGGTCGAAACAGAAGGCTTTTTATCTCAGGAAAAGAAATCAGCCCTCGACAACTTAACGGGCAGAAAAAGATTTTTTTGAAAAAATCCCTAAGCCCCGGGGTCACAATTTCATCAAAAATCTGACTTTCGGCCATTTACTCAAAAATGCTGCCAAATGGTTGCAAATAAGCCCCTGAGAGGTTTGGCGGTCGAAACAAAAGCCTTTGTATCACAGGAAAAGAAATCAGCCCTAGACAACTTAACCAGCAGAAAAAGATTTTTTTGAAAAAATCCCTAAGCCCCGGGGTCACAATTTCATCAAAAATCTGACTTTCGGCCATTCACTCAAAAATGCTGCCAAACGGTTGCAAATGCTCCCCTGAGAGGTTTGGCGGTCGAAACAGAAGGCTTCTTATCTCAGGAAAAGAAATCAGCCCTCGACAACTTAACCGGCAGAAAAAGATTTTTTTGAAAAAAATCCCTAAGCCCCGGGGTCACAATTTCATCAAAAATCTGACTTTCGGCCATTCACTCAAAAATGCTGCCAAACGGTTGCAAATGCTCCCCTGAGAGGTTTGGCGGTCGAAACAGACGTCTTTTTATCTCCGGAAAAGAAATCAGCCCTCGACAAATTAACCGGCAGAAAAAGATTTTTTTGAAAAAACCCCTAAGCCCCGTGGTCACAATTTCATCAAAAATCTGACTTTCGGCCATTCACTCCAAAATGGTGCCAAACGGTTGCAAATGCTCCCCTGAGAGGTTTGGCAGTCGAAACAGAAGGCTTCTTATCTCAGGAAAAGAAATCAGCCCTCGACAACTTAACCGGCAGAAAAAGATTTTTTTGAAAAAATCCCTAAGCCCCGGGGTCACAATTTCATCAAAAATCTGACTTTCGGCCATTCACTCAAAAATGCTGCAAAACGGTTGCAAATGCTCCCCTGAGAGGTTTGGCGGTCGAAACAGAAGTCTTTTTATCTCAGGAAAAGAAATCAGCCCTCGACAACTTAACCGGCAGAAAAAGATTTTTTTGAAAAAATCCCTAAGCCCCGGGGTCACAATTTCATCAAAAATCTGACTTTCGGGCATTCACTCCAAAATGGTGCCAAACGGTTGCAAATGCTCCCCTGAGAGGTTTGGCGGTCGAAACAGAAGCCTTTGTATCTCAGGAAAAGAAATCAGCCCTCGACAACTTAACCGGCAGAAAAAGATTTTTTTGAAAAAATCCCTAAGCCCCGGGGTCACAATTTCATCAAAAATCTGACTTTCGGCCATTCACTCCAAAATGGTGCCAAACGGTTGCAAATGCTCCCCTGAGAGGTTTGGCGGTCGAAACAGAAAGCTTCTTATCTCAGGAAAAGAAATCAGCCCTCGACAACTTAACCGGCAGAAAAAGATTTTTTTGAAAAAATCCCTAAGCCCCGGGGTCACAATTTCATCAAAAATCTGACTTTCGGCCATTCACTCAAAAATGCTGCCAAACGGTTGCAAATGCTCCCCTGAGAGGTTTGGCGGTCGAAACAGAAGGCTTTTTATCTCAGGAAAAGAAATCAGCCCTCGACAACTTAACGGGCAGAAAAAGATTTTTTTGAAAAAATCCCTAAGCCCCGGGGTCACAATTTCATCAAAAATCTGACTTTCGGCCATTTACTCAAAAATGCTGCCAAATGGTTGCAAATAAGCCCCTGAGAGGTTTGGCGGTCGAAACAAAAGCCTTTGTATCACAGGAAAAGAAATCAGCCCTAGACAACTTAACCAGCAGAAAAAGATTTTTTTGAAAAAATCCCTAAGCCCCGGGGTCACAATTTCATCAAAAATCTGACTTTCGGCCATTCCCTCAAAAATGCTGCCAAACGGTTGCAAATAAGCCCCTGAGAGGTTTGGCGGTCGAAACAAAAGCCTTTGTATCACAGGAAAAGAAATCAGCCCTCGACAACTTAACCAGCAGAAAAAGATTTTTTTGAAAAATCCATAAGCCCCGGGTTCACAATTTCATCAAATATCTGACTTTCGGCAATTCACTCAAAAATGCTGCCAAACGGTTGCAAATGCTCCCCTGAGAGGTTTGGCGGTCGAAACAGAAGGCTTTTTATCTCAGGAAAAGAAATCAGCCCTCGACAACTTAACGGGCAGAAAAAGATTTTTTTGAAAAAATCCCTAAGCCCCGGGGTCACAATTTCATCAAAAATCTGACAAAAGCCTTTGTATCACAGGAAAAGAAATCAGCCCTAGACAACTTAACGGGCAGAAAAAGATTTTTTTGAAAAAATCCCTAAGCCCCGGGGTCACAATTTCATCAAAAATCTGACTTTCGGCCATTCACTCCAAAATGGTGCCAAACGGTTGCAAATGCTCCCCTGAGAGGTTTGGCGGTCGAAACAGAAGGCTTCTTATCTCAGGAAAAGAAATCAGCCCTCGACAACTTAACCGGCAGAAAAAGATTTTTTTGAAAAAATCCCTAAGCCCCGGGGTCACAATTTCATCAAAAATCTGACTTTCGGCCATTCACTCAAAAATGCTGCCAAACGGTTGCAAATGCTCCCTTGAGAGGTTTGGCGGTCGAAACAGAAGGCTTTTTATCACAGGAAAAGAAATCAGCCCTCGAAAACTTAACGGGCAGAAAAAGATTTTTTTGAAAAAATCCCTAAGCCCCGGGGTCACAATTTCATCAAAAATCTGACTTTCGGCTATTCACTCAAAAATGGTGCCAAACGGTTGCAAATGCTCCCCTGAGAGGTTTGGCGGTTGAAACCGAAGCCTTTGTATCTCAGGAAAAGAAATCAGCCCTCGACAACTTAACCGGCAGAAAAAGATTTTTTTGAAAAAATCCCTAAGCCCCGGGGTCACAATTTCATCAAAAATCTGACTTTCGGCCATTCACTCAAAAATGCTGCCAAACGGTTGCAAATGCTCCCCTGAGAGGTTTGGCGGTCGAAACAGAAGGCTTTTTATCACAGGAAAAGAAATCAGCCCTCGAAAACTTAACGGGCAGAAAAAGATTTTTTTGAAAAAATCCCTAAGCCCCGGGGTCACAATTTCATCAAAAATCTGACTTTCGGCCATTCCCTCAAAAATGCTGCCAAACGGTTGCAAATAAGCCCCTGAGAGGTTTGGCGGTCGAAACAAAAGCCTTTGTATCACAGGAAAAGAAATCAGCCCTCGACAACTTAACCAGCAGAAAAAGATTTTTTTGAAAAATCCATAAGCCCCGGGTTCACAATTTCATCAAATATCTGACTTTCGGCAATTCACTCAAAAATGCTGCCAAACGGTTGCAAATGCTCCCCTGAGAGGTTTGGCGGTCGAAACAGAAGGCTTTTTATCTCAGGAAAAGAAATCAGCCCTCGACAACTTAACGGGTAGAAAAAGATTTTTTTGAAAAAATCCCTAAGCCCCGGGGTCACAATTTCATCAAAAATCTGACTTTCGGCCATTCACTCAAAAATGCTGCCAAACGGTTGCAAATGCTCCCCTGAGAGGTTTGGCGGTCGAAACAGAAGGCTTTTTATCTCAGGAAAAGAAATCAGCCCTCGACAACTTAACGGGCAGAAAAAGATTTTTTTGAAAAAATCCCTAAGCCCCGGGGTCACAATTTCATCAAAAATCTGACTTTCGGCCATTTACTCAAAAATGCTGCCAAACGGTTGCAAATGCTCCCCTGAGAGGTTTGGCGGTCGAAACAGAAGGCTTTTTATCACAGGAAAAGAAATCAGCCCTCGAAAACTTAACGGGCAGAAAAAGATTTTTTTGAAAAAATCCCTAAGCCCCGGGGTCACAATTTCATCAAAAATCTGACTTTCGGCCATTCCCTCAAAAATGCTGCCAAACGGTTGCAAATAAGCCCCTGAGAGGTTTGGCGGTCGAAACAAAAGCCTTTGTATCACAGGAAAAGAAATCAGCCCTCGACAACTTAACCAGCAGAAAAAGATTTTTTTGAAAAATCCATAAGCCCCGGGTTCACAATTTCATCAAATATCTGACTTTCGGCAATTCACTCAAAAATGCTGCCAAACGGTTGCAAATGCTCCCCTGAGAGGTTTGGCGGTCGAAACAGAAGGCTTTTTATCTCAGGAAAAGAAATCAGCCCTCGACAACTTAACGGGTAGAAAAAGATTTTTTTGAAAAAATCCCTAAGCCCCGGGGTCACAATTTCATCAAAAATCTGACTTTCGGCCATTCACTCAAAAATGCTGCCAAACGGTTGCAAATGCTCCCCTGAGAGGTTTGGCGGTCGAAACAGAAGGCTTTTTATCTCAGGAAAAGAAATCAGCCCTCGACAACTTAACGGGCAGAAAAAGATTTTTTTGAAAAAATCCCTAAGCCCCGGGGTCACAATTTCATCAAAAATCTGACTTTCGGCCATTTACTCAAAAATGCTGCCAAATGGTTGCAAATAAGCCCCTGAGAGGTTTGGCGGTCGAAACAAAAGCCTTTGTATCACAGGAAAAGAAATCAGCCCTAGACAACTTAACCAGCAGAAAAAGATTTTTTTGAAAAAATCCCTAAGCCCCGGGGTCACAATTTCATCAAAAATCTGACTTTCGGCCATTCCCTCAAAAATGCTGCCAAACGGTTGCAAATAAGTCCCTGAGAGGTTTGGCGGTCGAAACAAAAGCCTTTGTATCACAGGAAAAGAAATCAGCCCTCGACAACTTAACCAGCAGAAAAAGATTTTTTTGAAAAATCCATAAGCCCCGGGTTCACAATTTCATCAAATATCTGACTTTCGGCAATTCACTCAAAAATGCTGCCAAACGGTTGCAAATGCTCCCCTGAGAGGTTTGGCGGTCGAAACAGAAGGCTTTTTATCTCAGGAAAAGAAATCAGCCCTCGACAACTTAACGGGCAGAAAAAGATTTTTTTGAAAAAATCCCTAAGCCCCGGGGTCACAATTTCATCAAAAATCTGACAAAAGCCTTTGTATCACAGGAAAAGAAATCAGCCCTAGACAACTTAACGGGCAGAAAAAGATTTTTTTGAAAAAATCCCTAAGCCCCGGGGTCACAATTTCATCAAAAATCTGACTTTCGGCCATTCACTCCAAAATGGTGCCAAACGGTTGCAAATGCTCCCCTGAGAGGTTTGGCGGTCGAAACAGAAGGCTTCTTATCTCAGGAAAAGAAATCAGCCCTCGACAACTTAACCGGCAGAAAAAGATTTTTTTGAAAAAATCCCTAAGCCCCGGGGTCACAATTTCATCAAAAATCTGACTTTCGGCCATTCACTCAAAAATGCTGCCAAACGGTTGCAAATGCTCCCTTGAGAGGTTTGGCGGTCGAAACAGAAGGCTTTTTATCACAGGAAAAGAAATCAGCCCTCGAAAACTTAACGGGCAGAAAAAGATTTTTTTGAAAAAATCCCTAAGCCCCGGGGTCACAATTTCATCAAAAATCTGACTTTCGGCTATTCACTCAAAAATGGTGCCAAACGGTTGCAAATGCTCCCCTGAGAGGTTTGGCGGTTGAAACCGAAGCCTTTGTATCTCAGGAAAAGAAATCAGCCCTCGACAACTTAACCGGCAGAAAAAGATTTTTTTGAAAAAATCCCTAAGCCCCGGGGTCACAATTTCATCAAAAATCTGACTTTCGGCCATTCACTCAAAAATGCTGCCAAACGGTTGCAAATGCTCCCCTGAGAGGTTTGGCGGTCGAAACAGAAGGCTTTTTATCACAGGAAAAGAAATCAGCCCTCGAAAACTTAACGGGCAGAAAAAGATTTTTTTGAAAAAATCCCTAAGCCCCGGGGTCACAATTTCATCAAAAATCTGACTTTCGGCCATTCCCTCAAAAATGCTGCCAAACGGTTGCAAATAAGCCCCTGAGAGGTTTGGCGGTCGAAACAAAAGCCTTTGTATCACAGGAAAAGAAATCAGCCCTCGACAACTTAACCAGCAGAAAAAGATTTTTTTGAAAAATCCATAAGCCCCGGGTTCACAATTTCATCAAATATCTGACTTTCGGCAATTCACTCAAAAATGCTGCCAAACGGTTGCAAATGCTCCCCTGAGAGGTTTGGCGGTCGAAACAGAAGGCTTTTTATCTCAGGAAAAGAAATCAGCCCTCGACAACTTAACGGGTAGAAAAAGATTTTTTTGAAAAAATCCCTAAGCCCCGGGGTCACAATTTCATCAAAAATCTGACAAAAGCCTTTGTATCACAGGAAAAGAAATCAGCCCTAGACAACTTAACGGGCAGAAAAAGATTTTTTTGAAAAAATCCCTAAGCCCCGGGGTCACAATTTCATCAAAAATCTGACTTTCGGCCATTCACTCAAAAATGCTGCCAAACGGTTGCAAATGCTCCCCTGAGAGGTTTGGCGGTCGAAACAGAAGGCTTTTTATCACAGGAAAAGAAATCAGCCCTCAAAAACTTAACGGGCAGAAAAAGATTTTTTTGAAAAAATCCCTAAGCCCCGGGGTCACAATTTCATCAAAAATCTGACTTTCGGCTATTCACTCAAAAATGGTGCCAAACGGTTGCAAATGCTCCCCTGAGAGGTTTGGCGGTCGAAACAGAAGCCTTTGTATCTCAGGAAAAGAAATCAGCCCTCGACAACTTAACCGGCAGAAAAAGATTTTTTTGAAAAAATCCCTAAGCCCCGGGGTCACAATTTCATCAAAAATCTGACTTTCGGCCATTCACTCAAAAATGCTGCCAAACGGTTGCAAATGCTCCCCTGGGAGGTTTGGCGGTCGAAACAGAAGTCTTTTTATCTCAGGAAATTAATCAGCCCTCGACAACTTAACCGGCAGAAAAAGATTTTTTTGAAAAAATCCCTAAGCCCCGGGGTCACAATTTCATCAAAAATCTGACTTTCGGCCATTCACTCCAAAATGGTGCCAAACGGTTCCAAATGCTCCCCTGAGAGGTTTGGCGGTCGAAACAGAAGCCTTTGTATCTCAGGAAAAGAAATCAGCCCTCGACAACTTAACCGGCAGAAAAAGATTTTTTTGAAAAAATCCCTAAGCCCCGGGGGTCACAATTTCATCAAAAATCTGACTTTCGGCCATTCACTCCAAAATGGTGCCAAACGGTTTCAAATGCTCCCCTGAGAGGTTTGGCGGTCGAAACAGAAGGCTTCTTATCTCAGGAAAAGAAATCAGCCCTCGACAACTTAACCGGCAGAAAAAGATTTTTTTGAAAAAATCCCTAAGCCCCGGGGTCACAATTTCATCAAAAATCTGACTTTCGGCCATTCACTCAAAAATGCTGCCAAACGGTTGCAAATGCTCCCCTGAGAGGTTTGGCGGTCGAAACAGAAGGCTTTTTATCTCAGGAAAAGAAATCAGCCCTCGACAACTTAACGGGCAGAAAAAGATTTTTTTGAAAAAATCCCTAAGCCCCGGGGTCACAATTTCATCAAAAATCTGACTTTCGGCCATTTACTCAAAAATGCTGCCAAATGGTTGCAAATAAGCCCCTGAGAGGTTTGGCGGTCGAAACAAAAGCCTTTGTATCACAGGAATAGAAATCAGCCCTAGACAACTTAACCAGCAGAAAAAGATTTTTTTGAAAAAATCCCTAAGCCCCGGGGTCACAATTTCATCAAAAATCTGACTTTCGGCCATTCCCTCAAAAATGCTGCCAAACGGTTGCAAATAAGCCCCTGAGAGGTTTGGCGGTCGAAACAAAAGCCTTTGTATCACAGGAAAAGAAATCAGCCCTCGACAACTTAACCAGCAGAAAAAGATTTTTTTGAAAAATCCATAAGCCCCGGGGTCACAATTTCATCAAATATCTGACTTTCGGCAATTCACTCAAAAATGCTGCCAAACGGTTGCAAATGCTCCCCTGAGAGGTTTGGCGGTCGAAACAGAAGGCTTTTTATCTCAGGAAAAGAAATCAGCCCTCGACAACTTAACGGGCAGAAAAAGATTTTTTTGAAAAAATCCCTAAGCCCCGGGGTCACAATTTCATCAAAAATCTGACAAAAGCCTTTGTATCACAGGAAAAGAAATCAGCCCTAGACAACTTAAAGGGCAGAAAAAGATTTTTTTGAAAAAATCCCTAAGCCCCGGGGTCACAATTTCATCAAAAATCTGACTTTCGGCCATTCACTCCAAAATGGTGCCAAACGGTTGCAAATGCTCCCCTGAGAGGTTTGGCGGTCGAAACAGAAGGCTTCTTATCTCAGGAAAAGAAATCAGCCCTCGACAACTTAACCGGCAGAAAAAGATTTTTTTGAAAATATCCCTAAGCCCCGGGGTCACAATTTCATCAAAAATCTGACTTTCGGCCATTCACTCAAAAATGCTGCCAAACGGTTGCAAATGCTCCCCTGAGAGGTTTGGCGGTCGAAACAGAAGGCTTTTTATCACAGGAAAAGAAATCAGCCCTCGAAAACTTAACGGGCAGAAAAAGATTTTTTTGAAAAAATCCCTAAGCCCCGGGGTCACAATTTCATCAAAAATCTGACTTTCGGCTATTCACTCAAAAATGGTGCCAAACGGTTGCAAATGCTCCCCTGAGAGGTTTGGCGGTTGAAACAGAAGCCTTTGTATCTCAGGAAAAGAAATCAGCCCTCGACAACTTAACCGGCAGAAAAAGATTTTTTTGAAAAAATCCCTAAGCCCCGGGGTCACAATTTCATCAAAAATCTGACTTTCGGCCATTCACTCCAAAATGGTGCCAAACGGTTGCAAATGCTCCCCTGAGAGGTTTGGCGGTCGAAACAGAAGGCTTCTTATCTCAGGAAAAGAAATCAGCCCTCGACAACTTAACCGGCAGAAAAAGATTTTTTTGAAAAAATCCCTAAGCCCCGGGGTCACAATTTCATCAAAAATCTGACTTTCGGCCATTCACTCAAAAATGCTGCCAAACGGTTGCAAATGCTCCCCTGAGAGGTTTGGCGGTCGAAACAGAAGGCTTTTTATCTCAGGAAAAGAAATCAGCCCTCGACAACTTAACGGGCAGAAAAAGATTTTTTTGAAAAAATCCCTAAGCCCCGGGGTCACAATTTCATCAAAAATCTGACTTTCGGCCATTTACTCAAAAATGCTGCCAAATGGTTGCAAATAAGCCCCTGAGAGGTTTGGCGGTCGAAACAAAAGCCTTTGTATCACAGGAAAAGAAATCAGCCCTAGACAACTTAACCAGCAGAAAAAGATTTTTTTGAAAAAATCCCTAAGCCCCGGGGTCACAATTTCATCAAAAATCTGACTTTCGGCCATTCACTCAAAAATGCTGCCAAACGGTTGCAAATGCTCCCCTGAGAGGTTTGGCGGTCGAAACAGAAGGCTTCTTATCTCAGGAAAAGAAATCAGCCCTCGACAACTTAACCGGCAGAAAAACATTTTTTTGAAAAAAATCCCTAAGCCCCGGGGTCACAATTTCATCAAAAATCTGACTTTCGGCCATTCACTCAAAAATGCTGCCAAACGGTTGCAAATGCTCCCCTGAGAGGTTTGGCGGTCGAAACAGAAGTCTTTTTATCTCAGGAAAAGAAATCAGCCCTCGACAACTTAACCGGCAGAAAAAGATTTTTTTGAAAAAACCCCTAAGCCCCGGGGTCACAATTTCATCAAAAATCTGACTTTCGGCCATTCACTCCAAAATGGTGCCAAACGGTTGCAAATGCTCCCCCGAGAGGTTTGGCAGTCGAAACAGAAGGCTTTTTATCTCAGGAAAAGAAATCAGCCCTCGACAACTTAACCAGAAGAAAAAGATTTTTTTGAAAAAATCCCTAAGCCCCGGGGTCACAATTTCATCAAAAATCTGACTTTCGGCCATTCACTCAAAAATGCTGCCAAACGGTTGCAAATGCTCCCCTGAGATGTTTGGCCGTCGAAACAGGAGGCTTTTTATCACAGGAAAAGAAATCAGCCCTCGAAAACTTAACGGGCAGAATAAGATTTTTTTGAAAAAATCCCTAAGCCCCGGGGTCACAATTTCATCAAAAATCTGACTTTCGGGCATTCACTCAAAAATGGTGCCAAACGGTTGCAAATGCTCCCCTGAGAGGTTTGGCGGTCGAAACAGAAGCCTTTGTATCACAGGAAAAGAAATCAGCCCTCGACAACTTAAAGGGCAGAAAAAGATTTTTTTGAAAAAATCCCTAAGCCCCGGGGTCACAATTTCATCAAAAATCTGACTTTCGGCCATTCACTCCAAAATGGTGCCAAACGGTTGCAAATGCTCCCCTGAGAGGTTTGGTGGGCGAAACAGAAGGCTTCTTATCTCAGGAAAAGAAATCAGCCCTCGACAACTTAACCGGCAGAAAAAGATTTTTTTGAAAAAATCCCTAAGCCCCGGGGTCACAATTTCATCAAAAATCTGACTTTCGGCCATTCACTCAAAAATGCTGCCAAACGGTTGCAAATGCTCCCCTGAGAGGTTTGGCGGTCGAAACAGAAGTCTTTTTATCTCAGGAAAAGAAATCAGCCCTCGACAACTTAACCGGCAGAAAAAGATTTTTTTGAAAAAATCCCTAAGCCCCGGGGTCACAATTTCATCAAAAATCTGACTTTCGGCCATTCACTCCAAAATGGTGCCAAACGGTTGCAAATGCTCCCCTGAGAGGTTTGGCGGTCGAAACAGAAGCCTTTGTATCTCAGGAAAAGAAATCAGCCCTCGACAACTTAACCGGCAGAAAAAGATTTTTTTGAAAAAATCCCTAAGCCCCGGGGTCACAATTTCATCAAAAATCTGACTTTCGGCCATTCACTCCAAAATGGTGCCAAACGGTTGCAAATGCTCCCCTGAGAGGTTTGGCGGTCGAAACAGAAGGCTTCTTATCTCAGGAAAAGAAATCAGCCCTCGACAACTTAACCGGCAGAAAAAGATTTTTTTGAAAAAATCCCTAAGCCCCGGGGTCACAATTTCATCAAAAATCTGACTTTCGGCCATTCACTCAAAAATGCTGCCAAACGGTTGCAAATGCTCCCCTGAGAGGTTTGGCGGTCGAAACAGAAGGCTTTTTATCTCAGGAAAAGAAATCAGCCCTCGACAACTTAACGGGCAGAAAAAGATTTTTTTGAAAAAATCCCTAAGCCCCGGGGTCACAATTTCATCAAAAATCTGACTTTCGGCCATTTACTCAAAAATGCTGCCAAATGGTTGCAAATAAGCCACTGAGAGGTTTGGCGGTCGAAACAAAAGCCTTTGTATCACAGGAAAAGAAATTAGCCCTAGACAACTTAACCAGCAGAAAAAGATTTTTTTGAAAAAATCCCTAAGCCCCGGGGTCACAATTTCATCAAAAATCTGACTTTCGGCCATTCCCTCAAAAATGCTGCCAAACGGTTGCAAATAAGCCCCTGAGAGGTTTGGCGGTCGAAACAAAAGCCTTTGTATCACAGGAAAAGAAATCAGCCCTCGACAACTTAACCAGCAGAAAAAGATTTTTTTGAAAAATCCATAAGCCCCGGGGTCACAATTTCATCAAATATCTGACTTTCGGCAATTCACTCAAAAATGCTGCCAAACGGTTGCAAATGCTCCCCTGAGAGGTTTGGCGGTCGAAACAGAAGGCTTTTTATCTCAGGAAAAGAAATCAGCCCTCGACAACTTAACGGGCAGAAAAAGATTTTTTTGAAAAAATCCCTAAGCCCCGGGGTCAAAATTTCATCAAAAATCTGACAAAAGCCTTTGTATCACAGGAAAAGAAATCAGCCCTAGACAACTTAACGGGCAGAAAAAGATTTTTTTGAAAAAATCCCTAAGCCCCGGGGTCACAATTTCATCAAAAATCTGACTTTGGGCCATTCACTCAAAAATGCTGCCAAACGGTTGCAAATAAGCCCCTGAGAGGTTTGGCGGTCGAAACAAAAGCCTTTGTATCACAGGAAAAGAAATCAGCCCTCGACAACTTAACCAGCAGAAAAAGTTTTTTTTGAATAATCCCTAAGCCCCGGGGTCACAATTTCATCAAAAATCTGACTTTCGGCAATTCACTCAAAAATGCTGCCAAACGGTTGCAAATGCTCCCCTGAGAGGTTTGGCGGTCGAAACAGAAGTCTTTTTATCTCAGGAAAAGAAATCAGCCCTCGAAAACTTAACCGGCAGAAAAAGATTTTTTTGAAAAAACCCCTAAGCCCCGGGGTCACAATTTCATCAAAAATCTGACTTTCGGCCATTCACTCCAAAATGGTGCCAAACGGTTGCAAATGCTCCCCCGAGAGGTTTGGCAGTCGAAACAGAAGGCTTTTTATCTCAGGAAAAGAAATCAGCCCTCGACAACTTAACCAGAAGAAAAAGATTTTTTTGAAAAAATCCCTAAGCCCCGGGGTCACAATTTCATCAAAAATCTGACTTTCGGGCATTCACTCAAAAATGGTGCCAAACGGTTGCAAATGCTCCCCTGAGAGGTTTGGCGGTCGAAACAGAAGCCTTTGTATCACAGGAAAAGAAATCAGCCCTCGACAACTTAAAGGGCAGAAAAAGATTTTTTTGAAAAAATCCCTAAGCCCCGGGGTCACAATTTCATCAAAAATCTGACTTTCGGCCATTCACTCCAAAATGGTGCCAAACGGTTGCAAATGCTCCCCTGAGAGGTTTGGTGGGCGAAACAGAAGGCTTCTTATCTCAGGAAAAGAAATCAGCCCTCGACAACTTAACCGGCAGAAAAAGATTTTTTTGAAAAAATCCCTAAGCCCCGGGGTCACAATTTCATCAAAAATCTGACTTTCGGCCATTCACTCAAAAATGCTGCCAAACGGTTGCAAATGCTCCCCTGAGAGGTTTGGCGGTCGAAACAGAAGTCTTTTTATCTCAGGAAAAGAAATCAGCCCTCGACAACTTAACCGGCAGAAAAAGATTTTTTTGAAAAAATCCCTAAGCCCCGGGGTCACAATTTCATCAAAAATCTGACTTTCGGCCATTCACTCCAAAATGGTGCCAAACGGTTGCAAATGCTCCCCTGAGAGGTTTGGCGGTCGAAACAGAAGCCTTTGTATCTCAGGAAAAGAAATCAGCCCTCGACAACTTAACCGGCAGAAAAAGATTTTTTTGAAAAAATCCCTAAGCCCCGGGGTCACAATTTCATCAAAAATCTGACTTTCGGCCATTCACTCCAAAATGGTGCCAAACGGTTGCAAATGCTCCCCTGAGAGGTTTGGCGGTCGAAACAGAAGGCTTCTTATCTCAGGAAAAGAAATCAGCCCTCGACAACTTAACCGGCAGAAAAAGATTTTTTTGAAAAAATCCCTAAGCCCCGGGGTCACAATTTCATCAAAAATCTGACTTTCGGCCATTCACTCAAAAATGCTGCCAAACGGTTGCAAATGCTCCCCTGAGAGGTTTGGCGGTCGAAACAGAAGGCTTTTTATCTCAGGAAAAGAAATCAGCCCTCGACAACTTAACGGGCAGAAAAAGATTTTTTTGAAAAAATCCCTAAGCCCCGGGGTCACAATTTCATCAAAAATCTGACTTTCGGCCATTTACTCAAAAATGCTGCCAAATGGTTGCAAATAAGCCCCTGAGAGGTTTGGCGGTCGAAACAAAAGCCTTTGTATCACAGGAAAAGAAATCAGCCCTAGACAACTTAACCAGCAGAAAAAGATTTTTTTGAAAAAATCCCTAAGCCCCGGGGTCACAATTTCATCAAAAATCTGACTTTCGGCCATTCCCTCAAAAATGCTGCCAAACGGTTGCAAATAAGCCCCTGAGAGGTTTGGCGGTCGAAACAAAAGCCTTTGTATCACAGGAAAAGAAATCAGCCCTCGACAACTTAACCAGCAGAAAAAGATTTTTTTGAAAAATCCATAAGCCCCGGGGTCACAATTTCATCAAATATCTGACTTTCGGCAATTCACTCAAAAATGCTGCCAAACGGTTGCAAATGCTCCCCTGAGAGGTTTGGCGGTCGAAACAGAAGGCTTTTTATCTCAGGAAAAGAAATCAGCCCTCGACAACTTAACGGGCAGAAAAAGATTTTTTTGAAAAAATCCCTAAGCCCCGGGGTCACAATTTCATCAAAAATCTGACAAAAGCCTTTGTATCACAGGAAAAGAAATCAGCCCTAGACAACTTAACGGGCAGAAAAAGATTTTTTTGAAAAAATCCCTAAGCCCCGGGGTCACAATTTCATCAAAAATCTGACTTTGGGCCATTCACTCAAAAATGCTGCCAAACGGTTGCAAATAAGCCCCTGAGAGGTTTGGCGGTCGAAACAAAAGCCTTTGTATCACAGGAAAAGAAATCAGCCCTCGACAACTTAACCAGCAGAAAAAGATTTTTTTGAATAATCCCTAAGCCCCGGGGTCACAATTTCATCAAAAATCTGACTTTCGGCAATTCACTCAAAAATGCTGCCAAACGGTTGCAAATGCTCCCCTGAGAGGTTTGGCGGTCGAAACAGAAGTCTTTTTATCTCAGGAAAAGAAATCAGCCCTCGACAACTTAACCGGCAGAAAAAGATTTTTTTGAAAAAACCCCTAAGCCCCGGGGTCACAATTTCATCAAAAATCTGACTTTCGGCCATTCACTCCAAAATGGTGCCAAACGGTTGCAAATGCTCCCCCGAGAGGTTTGGCAGTCGAAACAGAAGGCTTTTTATCTCAGGAAAAGAAATCAGCCCTCGACAACTTAACCAGAAGAAAAAGATTTTTTTGAAAAAATCCCTAAGCCCCGGGGTCACAATTTCATCAAAAATCTGACTTTCGGGCATTCACTCAAAAATGGTGCCAAACGGTTGCAAATGCTCCCCTGAGAGGTTTGGCGGTCGAAACAGAAGCCTTTGTATCACAGGAAAAGAAATCAGCCCTCGACAACTTAAAGGGCAGAAAAAGATTTTTTTGAAAAAATCCCTAAGCCCCGGGGTCACAATTTCATCAAAAATCTGACTTTCGGCCATTCACTCCAAAATGGTGCCAAACGGTTGCAAATGCTCCCCTGAGAGGTTTGGTGGTCGAAACAGAAGGCTTCTTATCTCAGGAAAAGAAATCAGCCCTCGACAACTTAACCGGCAGAAAAAGATTTTTTTGAAAAAATCCCTAAGCCCCGGGGTCACAATTTCATCAAAAATCTGACTTTCGGCCATTCACTCAAAAATGCTGCCAAACGGTTGCAAATGCTCCCCTGAGAGGTTTGGCGGTCGAAACAGAAGTCTTTTTATCTCAGGAAAAGAAATCAGCCCTCGACAACTTAACCGGCAGAAAAAGATTTTTTTGAAAAAATCCCTAAGCCCCGGGGTCACAATTTCATCAAAAATCTGACTTTCGGCCATTCACTCCAAAATGGTGCCAAACGGTTGCAAATGCTCCCCTGAGAGGTTTGGCGGTCGAAACAGAAGCCTTTGTATCTCAGGAAAAGAAATCAGCCCTCGACAACTTAACCGGCAGAAAAAGATTTTTTTGAAAAAATCCCTAAGCCCCGGGGTCACAATTTCATCAAAAATCTGACTTTCGGCCATTCACTCCAAAATGGTGCCAAACGGTTGCAAATGCTCCCCTGAGAGGTTTGGCGGTCGAAACAGAAGGCTTCTTATCTCAGGAAAAGAAATCAGCCCTCGACAACTTAACCGGCAGAAAAAGATTTTTTTGAAAAAATCCCTAAGCCCCGGGGTCACAATTTCATCAAAAATCTGACTTTCGGCCATTCACTCAAAAATGCTGCCAAACGGTTGCAAATGCTCCCCTGAGAGGTTTGGCGGTCGAAACAGAAGGCTTTTTATCTCAGGAAAAGAAATCAGCCCTCGACAACTTAACGGGCAGAAAAAGATTTTTTTGAAAAAATCCCTAAGCCCCGGGGTCACAATTTCATCAAAAATCTGACTTTCGGCCATTTACTCAAAAATGCTGCCAAATGGTTGCAAATAAGCCCCTGAGAGGTTTGGCGGTCGAAACAAAAGCCTTTGTATCACAGGAAAAGAAATCAGCCCTAGACAACTTAACCAGCAGAAAAAGATTTTTTTGAAAAAATCCCTAAGCCCCGGGGTCACAATTTCATCAAAAATCTGACTTTCGGCCATTCCCTCAAAAATGCTGCCAAACGGTTGCAAATAAGCCCCTGAGAGGTTTGGCGGTCGAAACAAAAGCCTTTGTATCACAGGAAAAGAAATCAGCCCTCGACAACTTAACCAGCAGAAAAAGATTTTTTTGAAAAATCCATAAGCCCCGGGGTCACAATTTCATCAAATATCTGACTTTCGGCAATTCACTCAAAAATGCTGCCAAACGGTTGCAAATGCTCCCCTGAGAGGTTTGGCGGTCGAAACAGAAGGCTTTTTATCTCAGGAAAAGAAATCAGCCCTCGACAACTTAACGGGCAGAAAAAGATTTTTTTGAAAAAATCCGTAAGCTCCGGGTTCACAATTTCATCAAAAATCTGACTTTCGGCCATTCACTCAAAAATGGTGCCAAACGGTTGCAGATGCTCCCCTGAGAGGTTTGGCGGTCGAAACAGAAGGCTTTTTATCTCAGGAAAAGAAATCAGCCCTCGACAACTTAATCGGAAGAAAAAGATTTTTTTGAAAAAATCCCTAAGCCCCGGGGTCACAATTTCATCAAAAACGTGACTTTCAGCCATTCACTCAAAAACGGTGCCAAACGGTTGCAAATGCTCCCCTAAGAGGTTTGGCGGTCGAAACAGAAGGCTTTTTATCTCAGGAAAAGAAATGAGCCCGCAACAACTTAACCGGGAAAAAAAGATTTTTTTGAAAAAATCCCTAAGCCCCGGGGTCACAATTTCATCAAAAATCTGACTTTCGGCCATTCACTCCAAAATGGTGCCAAACGGTTGCAAATGCTCCCCTAAGAGGTTTGGCAGTCGAAACAGAAGGCTTTTTATCTCAGTAAAAGAAATCAGCCCGCGACAACTTAACCGGCAGAAAAAGATTTTTTTGAAAAATGCCTAAGCCGGGGGGTCACAATTTCTTAAAAAATCTGACTTTCGACCATTCACTCAGAAATGGTGCCAAACGGTTGCAAATGCTCCCCTGAGAGGTTTGGCGGTCGAAACAGAAGGCTTTTTATCTAAGGGAAAGAAATCAGCCTTCGACAACTTAACCGGCAGAAAAAGATTTTTTTGAAAAAATCCCTAAGCCCCGGGGTCACAATTTCATCAAAAATCTGACTTTCGGCCATTCACTCAAAAATGGTGCCAAACGGTTGCAAATGCTCCCCTGAGAGCTTTTGCGGTCGAAGAAGAAGGTTTTTTATCTCTGGAAAATAAACCAGCCCTCGACACGTAAACCAACAGAAAATTTTTTTTTTGAAAAAATCCCTAAGCCCCGGGGTCACAATTTCATCAAAAATCTGACTTTCGGCCATTCACTCAAAAATGGTGCCAAACAGTTGCAAATGCTCTCCTGAGACGTTTGGCGGTTAAAAGAGAAGGCTTTTTATCTCCGGAAAAGAAATCACCCATCGACAACTTAACCGGCAGAAAAAGATTTTTTTGAAAAAATCCCTAAGCCCCGGGGTCACAATTTCATCAAAAATCTGACTATCGGCTTTTCACTAAAAAATGGTGCCAAACGGTTGCAAATGCTCCCCTGAGAGCTTTTGCGGTCGAAGAAGAAGGTTTTTTATCTCCGGAAAATAAACCAGCCCTCGACAACTAAACCAACAGAAAAAGATTTTTTTGAAAAAATCCCTAAGCCCCGGGGTCACAATTTCATCAAAAATCTGACTTTCGGCCATTCACTCAAAAATGGTGCCAAACAGTTGCAAATGCTCTCCTGAGATGTTTGGCGGTTGAAAGAGAAGGCTTTTTATCTCCGGAAAAGAAATCACCCATCGACAACTTAACCGGCAGAAAAAGATTTTTTTGAAAAAATCCCTAAGCCCCGGGGTCACAATTTCATCAAAAATCTGACTTTCGGCCATTCACTCAAAAATGGTGCCAAACGGTTGCAAATGCTACCCTGAGAGGTTTGGCGGTCGAAACAGAAGGCTATTTATCTCAGGAAAAGAAATCAGCCCTCGACAACTTTACCGGCAGAAAAGATTTTTTTGAAAAAATCCCTAAGCCCCGGGGTCACAATTTCATCAAAAATCTGACTTTCGGCCATTCACTCAAAAATGGTGCCAAACAGTTGCAAATGCTCTCCTGAGATGTTTGGCGGTTGAAAGAGAAGGCTTTTTATCTCCGGAAAAGAAATCACCCATCGACAACTTAACCGGCAGAAAAAGATTTTTTTGCAAAAATCCCTAAGCCCCGGGGTCACAATTTCATCAAAAATCTGACTTTCGGCCATTCACTCAAAAATGGTGCCAAACGGTTGCAAATGCTCCCCTAAGAGGTTTGGCAGTCGAAACAGAAGGCTTTTTATCTCAGGAAAAGAAATCAGCCCTCGACAACTTAACCGGCAGAAAAAGATTTTTTTGAAAAAATCCCTAAGCCCCGGGGTCACAATTTCATCAAAAATCTGACTTTCGGCCCTTCACTCAAAAATGGTGCCAAACGGTTGCAAATGCTACCCTGAGAGGTTTGGCGGTCGAAACAGAAGCCTATTTATCTCAGGAAAAGAAATCAGCCCTCGACAACTTTACCGGCAGAAAAGATTTTTTTGAAAAAATCCCTAAGCCCCGGGGTCACAATTTCATCAAAAATCTGACTTTCGGCCATTCACTCAAAAATGGTGCCAAACGGTTGCAAATGCTCCCCTGAGAGCTTTTGCGGTCGAAAGATAAGGCTTTTTATCTCCGGAAAAGAAATCACCCATCGACAACTTAACTGGCAGAAAAAGATTTTTTTGAAAAAATCCCTATCCCCCGGGGTCACAATTTCATCAAAAATCTGACTTTCGGCCCTTCACTCAAAAACGGTGCCAAACGGTTGCAAATGCTCCCCTGAGAGGTTTGGCGTTCGAAACAGAAGGCTATTTATCTCAGGAAAAGAAATCAGCCCTCGACAACTTTACCGGCAGAAAAGATTTTTTTGAAAAAATCCCTAAGCCCCGGGGTCACAATTTCATCAAAAATCTGACTTTCGGCCATTCACTCAAAAATGGTGCCAAACGGTTGCAAATGCTACCCTGAGAGGTTTGGCAGTCGAAACAGAAGGCTTTTTATCTCAGGAAAAGAAACCAGCCCTCGACAACTAAACCAACAGAAATTTTTTTTTTTAAAAAAATCCCTAAGCCCCGGGGTCACAATTTCATCAAAAATCTGACTTTCGGCCATTCACTCAAAAATGGTGCCAAACAGTTGCAAATGCTCTCCTGAGATGTTTGGCGGTTGAAAGAGAAGGCTTTTTATCTCCGGAAAAGAAATCACCCATCGACAACTTAACCGGCAGAAAAAGATTTTTTTGAAAAAATCCCTAAGCCTCGGGGTCACAATTTCATCAAAAATCTAACTTTCAGCCATTCACTCAAAAATTGTGCCAAACGGTTGCAAATGCTCCCCTGAGAGGTTTGGCGTTCGAAACAGAAGGCTTTTTATCTCAGGAAAAGAAATCAGCTCTCGACAACTTAATCGGAAGAAAAAGATTTTTTTGAAAAAATCCCTAAGCCCCGAGGTCACAATTTCATCAAAAACGTGACTTTCGGCCATTCACTCAAAAATGGTGCCAAACGGTTGCAAATGCTCCCCTAAGAGGTTTGGCAGTCGAAACAGAAGGCTTTTTATCTCAGGAAAAGAAATCACCCATTGACAACTTAACCGGCAGAAAAAGATTTTTTTGAAAAAATCGCTAAGCCTAGGGGTCACAATTTCATCAAAAATCTGACTTTCGGCCATTCACTCAAAAATGGTGCCAAACGGTTGCAAATAAGCCCCTGAGAGGTTTGGCGGTTGAAAGAGAAGGCTTTTTATCACAGGAAAAGCAATCAGCCCTCGACAATTTAACCGGTAGAAAAAGATTTTTTTGAAAAAATCCCTTATCCCCGGGGTCACACTTTCATCAAAAATCTAACTTTCAGCCATTCACTCAAAAATGGTGCCAAACGGTTGCAAATGCTCCCCTGAGAGGTTTGGCGGTCGAAACAGAAGGCTTTTTATCTCAGGAAAAGAAATCAGCCCTCGACAACTTTACCGGCAGAAAAGATTTTTTTGAAAAAATCCCTAAGCCCCGGGGTCACAATTTCATCAAAAATCTGACTTTCGGCCATTCACTCAAAAATGGTGCCAAACGGTTGCAAATGCTCCCCTGAGAGCTTTTGCGGTCGAAAGATAAGGCTTTTTATCTCCGGAAAAGAAATCACCCATCGACAACTTAACTGGCAGAAAAAGATTTTTTTGAAAAAATCCCTATCCCCCGGGGTCACAATTTCATCAAAAATCTGACTTTCGGCCCTTCACTCAAAAATGGTGCCAAACGGTTGCAAATGCTCCCCTGAGAGGTTTGGCGTTCGAAACAGAAGGCTATTTATCTCAGGAAAAGAAATCAGCCCTCGACAACTTTACCGGCAGAAAAGATTTTTTTGAAAAAATCCCTAAGCCCCGGGGTCACAATTTCATCAAAAATCTGACTTTCGGCCATTCACTCAAAAATGGTGCCAAACGGTTGCAAATGCTACCCTGAGAGGTTTGGCAGTCGAAACAGAAGGCTTTTTATCTCAGGAAAAGAAACCAGCCCTCGACAACTAAACCAACAGAAATTTTTTTTTTAAAAAAAATCCCTAAGCCCCGGGGTCACAATTTCATCAAAAATCTGACTTTCGGCCATTCACTCAAAAATGGTGCCAAACAGTTGCAAATGCTCTCCTGAGATGTTTGGCGGTTGAAAGAGAAGGCTTTTTATCTCCGGAAAAGAAATCACCCATCGACAACTTAACCGGCAGAAAAAGATTTTTTTGAAAAAATCCCTAAGCCTCGGGGTCACAATTTCATCAAAAATCTAACTTTCAGCCATTCACTCAAAAATTGTGCCAAACGGTTGCAAATGCTCCCCTGAGAGGTTTGGCGTTCGAAACAGAAGGCTTTTTATCTCAGGAAAAGAAATCAGCTCTCGACAACTTAATCGGAAGAAAAAGATTTTTTTGAAAAAATCCCTAAGCCCCGAGGTCACAATTTCATCAAAAACGTGACTTTCGGCCATTCACTCAAAAATGGTGCCAAACGGTTGCAAATGCTCCCCTAAGAGGTTTGGCAGTCGAAACAGAAGGCTTTTTATCTCAGGAAAAGAAATCACCCATTGACAACTTAACCGGCAGAAAAAGATTTTTTTGAAAAAATCGCTAAGCCTAGGGGTCACAATTTCATCAAAAATCTGACTTTCGGCCATTCACTCAAAAATGGTGCCAAACGGTTGCAAATAAGCCCCTGAGAGGTTTGGCGGTTGAAAGAGAAGGCTTTTTATCACAGGAAAAGCAATCAGCCCTCGACAATTTAACCGGTAGAAAAAGATTTTTTTGAAAAAATCCCTTATCCCCGGGGTCACACTTTCATCAAAAATCTAACTTTCAGCCATTCACTCAAAAATGGTGCCAAACGGTTGCAAATGCTCCCCTGAGAGGTTTGGCGGTCGAAACAGAAGGCTTTTTATCTCAGGAAAAGAAATCAGCCCTCGACAACTTAACCGGAAGAAAAAGATTTTTTTTGAAAAAATCCCTAAGCCCCGGGGTCACAATTTCATCAAAAATCTGACTTTCGGCCATTCACTCAAAAATGGTGCGAAACGGTTGCAAATGCTCCCCTGAGAGCTTTTGCGGTCGAAGAAGAAGTTTTTTTATCTCCGGAAAATAAACCAGCCCTCGACAACTAAACCAACAGAAAAAGATTTTTTTGAAAAAATCCCTAAGCCCCGGGGTGACAATTTCATCAAAAATCTGACTTTCGGCCATTCACTCAAAAATGGTGCCAAACAGTTGCAAATGCTCTCCTGAGATGTTTGGCGGTTGAAAAAGAAGGCTTTTTATCTCCGGAAAAGAAATCACCCATCGACAACTTAACCGGCAGAAAAAGATTTTTTTGAAAAAATCCCTAAACCCCGGGGTCACAATTTCATCAAAAATCTAACTTTCAGCCATTCACTCAAAAATGGTGCCAAACGGTTGCAAATGCTCCCCTGAGAGGTTTGGTGGTTGAAACAGAAGGCTTTTTATCTCAGGAAAAGAAATCAGCCCTCGACAACTTAACCAGTATAAAAAGATTTTTTTGAAGAAATCCCTAAGCCCCGGAGTCACAATTTCATCAAAAATCTAACTTTCGGCCATTCACTAAAAAATGGTGCCAAACGGTTGCAAACGCTCCCCTGAGAGGTTTGGCGGTCGAAACAGAAGGCTTTTTATCTCAGGAAAAGAAATCAGCCCTCGACAAATTAACCGGCAGAAAAAGATTTTTTTGAAAAAATCCCTAAGCCTCGGGGTCACAATTTCATCAAAAATCTAACTTTCAGCCATTCACTCAAAAATCGTGCCAAACAGTTGCAAATGCTCCCCTGAGAGGTTTGGCGTTCGAAACAGAAGGCTTTTTATCTCAGGAAAAGAAATCAGCTCTCGACAACTTAATCGGAAGAAAAAGATTTTTTTGAAAAAATCCCTAAGCCCCGGGGTCACAATTTCATCAAAAATCTGACTTTCGGCCATTCACTCAAAAATGGTGCCAAACGGTTGCAAATGCTCCCCTGAGAGCTTTTGCGGTCGAAAGATAAGGCTTTTTATCTCCGGAAAAGAAATCACCCATCGACAACTTAACTGGCAGAAAAAGATTTTTTTGAAAAAATCCCTATCCCCCGGGGTCACAATTTCATCAAAAATCTGACTTTCGGCCCTTCACTCAAAAATGGTGCCAAACGGTTGCAAATGCTCCCCTGAGAGGTTTGGCGTTCGAAACAGAAGGCTATTTATCTCAGGAAAAGAAATCAGCCCTCGACAACTTTACCGGCAGAAAAGATTTTTTTGAAAAAATCCCTAAGCCCCGGGGTCACAATTTCATCAAAAATCTGACTTTCGGCCATTCACTCAAAAATGGTGCCAAACGGTTGCAAATGCTACCCTGAGAGGTTTGGCAGTCGAAACAGAAGGCTATTTATCTCAGGAAAAGAAATCAGCCCTCGACAACTTTACCGGCAGAAAAGATTTTTTTGAAAAAATCCCTAAGCCCCGGGGTCACAATTTCATCAAAAATCTGACTTTCGGCCATTCACTCAAAAATGGTGCCAAACGGTTGCAAATGCTCCCCTGAGAGCTTTTGCGGTCGAAAAAGAAGGTTTTTTATCTCCGGAAAATAAACCAGCCCTCGACACCTAAACCAACAGAAAAAGATTTTTTTGAAAAAATCCCTAAGCCCCGGGGTCACAATTTCATCAAAAATCTGACTTTCGGCCTTTCACTCAAAAATGGAGCCAAACAGTTGCAAATGCTCTCCTGAGATGTTTGGCGGTTGAAAGAGAAGGCTTTTTATCTCCGGAAAAGAAATCACCCATCGACAACTTAACTGGCAGAAAAAGATTTTTTTGAAAAAATCCCTATCCCCCGGGGTCACAATTTCATCAAAAATCTGACTTTCGGCCCTTCACTCAAAAATGGTGCCAAACGGTTGCAAATGCTCCCCTGAGAGGTACGGCGGTCGAAACAGAAGGCTTTTTATCTCAGGAAAAGAAATCAGCTCTCGACAACTTAACCGGAATAAAAAGATTTTTTTTAAAAGTCCCTAAGCCCCGGGGTCACAATTTCATCAAAAATCTGACTTTCGGCCCTTCACTCAAAAATGGTGCCAAACGGTTGCAAATGCTCCCCTGAGAGGTTTGGCGTTCGAAACAGAAGGCTATTTATCTCAGGAAAAGAAATCAGCTCTCGACAACTTAACCGGAATAAAAAGATTTTTTTAAAAAATCCCTAAGCCCCGGGGTCACAATTTCATCAAAAATCTGACTTTCGGCCCTTCACTCAAAAATGGTGCCAAACGGTTGCAAATGCTCCCCTGAGAGGTTTGGCGTTCGAAACAGAAGGCTATTTATCTCAGGAAAAGAAATCAGCTCTCGACAACTTAACCGGAATAAAAAGATTTTTTTAAAAAATCCCTAAGCCCCGGGGTCACAATTTCATCAAAAATCTGACTTTCGGCCCTTCACTCAAAAATGGTGCCAAACGGTTGCAAATGCTCCCCTGAGAGGTTTGGCGTTCGAAACAGAAGGCTATTTATCTCAGGAAAAGAAATCAGCCCTCGACAACTTTACTGGCAGAAAAGATTTTTTTGAAAAAATCCCTAAGCCCCGGGGTCACAATTTCATCAAAAATCTGACTTTCGGCCCTTCACTCAAAAATGGTGCCAAACGGTTGCAAATGCTCCCCTGAGTGGTTTGGCGTTCGAAACAGAAGGCTATTTATCTCAGGAAAAGAAATCAGCCCTCGACAACTTTACCGGCAGAAAAGATTTTTTTGAAAAAATCCCTAAGCCCCGGGGTCACAATTTCATCAAAAACGTGACTTTCGGCCATTCACTGAAAAATGGTGCCAAACAGTTGCAAATGCTCCCCTAAGAGGTTTGGCAGTCGAAACAGAAGGCTTTTTATCTCAGGAAAAGAAATCAGCCCTCGACAACTTAAAGGGCAGAAAAAGATTTTTTTGAAAAAATCCCTAAGCCTCGGGGTCACAATTTCATCAAAAATCTGACTTTCGGCCATTCACTCAAAAATGGTGCCAAACAGTTGCAAATGCTCTCCTGAGATGTTTGGCGGTTGAAAGAGAAGGCTTTTTATCTCCGGAAAAGAAATCACCCATCGACAACTTAACCGGCAGAAAAAGATTTTTTTGAAAAAATCCCTAAGCCTCGGGGTCACAATTTCATCAAAAATCTAACTTTCAGCCATTCACTCAAAAATTGTGCCAAACGGTTGCAAATGCTCCCCTGAGAGGTTTGGCGTTCGAAACAGAAGGCTTTTTATCTCAGGAAAAGAAATCAGCTCTCGACAACTTAATCGGAAGAAAAAGATTTTTTTGAAAAAATCCCTAAGCCCCGGGGTCACAATTTCATCAAAAACGTGACTTTCGGCCATTCACTCAAAAATGGTGCCAAACGGTTGCAAATGCTCCCCTAAGAGGTTTGGCAGTCGAAACAGAAGGCTTTTTATCTCAGGAAAAGAAATCACCCATTGACAACTAAACCGGCGGAAAAAGATTTTTTTGAAAAAATCGCTAAGCCTCGGGGTCACAATTTCATCAAAAATCTGACTTTCGGCCATTCACTCAAAAATGGTGCCAAACGGTTGCAAATGCTACCCTGAGAGGTTTGGCGGTCGAAACAGAAGGCTATTTATCTCAGGAAAAGAAATCAGCCCTCGACAACTTTACTGGCAGAAAAGATTTTTTTGAAAAAATCCCTAAGCCCCGGGGTTACAATTTCATCAAAAATCTGACTTTCGGCCATTCACTCAAAAATGGTGCCAAACGGTTGCAAATGCTCCCCTGAGAGGTTTGGCGGTTGAAAGAGAAGGCTTTTTATCACAGGAAAAGCAATCAGCCCTCGACAATTTAACCGGTAGAAAAAGATTTTTTTGAAAAAATCCCTTATCCCCGGGGTCACACTTTCATCAAAAATCTAACTTTCAGCCATTCACTCAAAAATGGTGCCAAACGGTTGCAAATGCTCCCCTGAGAGGTTTGGCGGTCGAAACAGAAGGCTTTTTATCTCAGGAAAAGAAATCAGCCCTCGACAACTTAACCGGAAGAAAAAGATTTTTTTTGAAAAAATCCCTAAGCCCCGGGGTCACAATTTCATCAAAAATCTGACTTTCGGCCATTCACTCAAAAATGGTGCGAAACGGTTGCAAATGCTCCCCTGAGAGCTTTTGCGGTCGAAGAAGAAGTTTTTTTATCTCCGGAAAATAAACCAGCCCTCGACAACTAAACCAACAGAAAAAGATTTTTTTGAAAAAATCCCTAAGCCCCGGGGTGACAATTTCATCAAAAATCTGACTTTCAGCCATTCACTCAAAAATGGTGCCAAACAGTTGCAAATGCTCTCCTGAGATGTTTGGCGGTTGAAAAAGAAGGCTTTTTATCTCCGGAAAAGAAATCACCCATCGACAACTTAACCGGCAGAAAAAGATTTTTTTGAAAAAATCCCTAAACCCCGGGGTCACAATTTCATCAAAAATCTAACTTTCGGCCATTCACTCAAAAATGGTGCCAAACGGTTGCAAATGCTCCCCTGAGAGGTTTGGTGGTTGAAACAGAAGGCTTTTTATCTCAGGAAAAGAAATCAGCCCTCGACAACTTAACCAGTATAAAAAGATTTTTTTGAAGAAATCCCTAAGCCCCGGAGTCACAATTTCATCAAAAATCTAACTTTCGGCCATTCACTAAAAAATGGTGCCAAACGGTTGCAAACGCTCCCCTGAGAGGTTTGGCGGTCGAAACAGAAGGCTTTTTATCTCAGGAAAAGAAATCAGCCCTCGACAAATTAACCGGCAGAAAAAGATTTTTTTGAAAAAATCCCTAAGCCTCGGGGTCACAATTTCATCAAAAATCTAACTTTCAGCCATTCACTCAAAAATCGTGCCAAACGGTTGCAAATGCTCCCCTGAGAGGTTTGGCGTTCGAAACAGAAGGCTTTTTATCTCAGGAAAAGAAATCAGCTCTCGACAACTTAATCGGAAGAAAAAGATTTTTTTGAAAAAATCCCTAAGCCCCGGGGTCACTATTTTATCAAAAACGTGACTTTCGGCCATTCACTCAAAAATGGTGCCAAACGGTTGCAAATGCTCCCCTAAGAGGTTTGGCAGTCGAAACAGAAGGCTTTTTATCTCAGGAAAAGAAATCACCCATCGACAACTTAACCCGCAGAAAAAGATTTTTTTGAAAAAAATCCCTAAGCCCCGGGGTCACAATTTCATCAAAAATCTGACTTTCGGCCATTCACTCAAAAATGGTGCCAAACGGTTGCAAATGCTACCCTGAGAGGTTTGGCGGTCGAAACAGAAGGCTATTTATCTCAGGAAAAGAAATCAGCCCTCGACAACTTTACTGGCAGAAAAGATTTTTTTGAAAAAATCCCTAAGCCCCGGGGTTACAATTTCATCAAAAATCTGACTTTCGGCCATTCACTCAAAAATGGTGCCAAACGGTTGCAAATGCTCCCCTGAGAGGTTTGGCGGTTGAAAGAGAAGGCTTTTTATCACAGGAAAAGCAATCAGCCCTCGACAATTTAACCGGTAGAAAAAGATTTTTTTGAAAAAATCCCTTATCCCCGGGGTCACACTTTCATCAAAAATCTAACTTTCAGCCATTCACTCAAAAATGGTGCCAAACGGTTGCAAATGCTCCCCTGAGAGGTTTGGCGGTCGAAACAGAAGGCTTTTTATCTCAGGAAAAGAAATCAGCCCTCGACAACTTAACCGGAAGAAAAAGATTTTTTTTGAAAAAATCCCTAAGCCCCGGGGTCACAATTTCATCAAAAATCTGACTTTCGGCCATTCACTCAAAAATGGTGCGAAACGGTTGCAAATGCTCCCCTGAGAGCTTTTGCGGTCGAAGAAGAAGTTTTTTTATCTCCGGAAAATAAACCAGCCCTCGACAACTAAACCAACAGAAAAAGATTTTTTTGAAAAAATCCCTAAGCCCCGGGGTGACAATTTCATCAAAAATCTGACTTTCAGCCATTCACTCAAAAATGGTGCCAAACAGTTGCAAATGCTCTCCTGAGATGTTTGGCGGTTGAAAAAGAAGGCTTTTTATCTCCGGAAAAGAAATCACCCATCGACAACTTAACTGGCAGAAAAAGATTTTTTTGAAAAAATCCCTATCCCCCGGGGTCACAATTTCATCAAAAATCTGACTTTCGGCCCTTCACTCAAAAATGGTGCCAAACGGTTGCAAATGCTCCCCTGAGAGGTACGGCGGTCGAAAGAGAAGGCTTTTTATCTCCGGAAAAGAAATCACCCATCGACAACTTAACCGGCAGAAAAAGATTTTTTTGAAAAAATCCCTAAGCCTCGGGGTCACAATTTCATCAAAAATCTAACTTTCAGCCATTCACTCAAAAATTGTGCCAAACGGTTGCAAATGCTCCCCTGAGAGGTTTGGCGTTCGAAACAGAAGGCTTTTTATCTCAGGAAAAGAAATCAGCTCTCGACAACTTAACTGGCAGAAAAAGATTTTTTTGAAAAAATCCCTATCCCCCGGGGTCACAATTTCATCAAAAACGTGACTTTCGGCCATTCACTCAAAAATGGTGCCAAACGGTTGCAAATGCTCCCCTAAGAGGTTTGGCAGTCGAAACAGAAGGCTTTTTATCTCAGGAAAAGAAATCACCCATTGACAAAATAACCGGCAGAAAAAGATTTTTTTGAAAAAATCGCTAAGCCTCGGGGTCACAATTTCATCAAAAATCTGACTTTCGGCCATTCACTCAAAAATGGTGCCAAACGGTTGCAAATGCTCCCCTGAGAGGTTTGGCGGTTGAAAGAGAAGGCTTTTTATCACAGGAAAAGCAATCAGCCCTCGACAATTTAACCGGTAGAAAAAGATTTTTTTGAAAAAATCCCTTATCCCCGGGGTCACACTTTCATCAAAAATCTAACTTTCAGCCATTCACTCAAAAATGGTGCCAAACGGTTGCAAATGCTCCCCTGAGAGGTTTGGCGGTCGAAACAGAAGGCTTTTTATCTCAGGAAAAGAAATCAGCCCTCGACAACTTAACCGGAAGAAAAAGATTTTTTTTGAAAAAATCCCTAAGCCCCGGGGTCACAATTTCATCAAAAATCTGACTTTCGGCCATTCACTCCAAAATGGTGCCAAACGGTTGCAAATGCTCCCCTGAGAGCTTTTGCGGTCGAAGAAGAAGTTTTTTTATCTCCGGAAAATAAACCAGCCCTCGACAACTAAACCAACAGAAAAAGATTTTTTTGAAAAAATCCCTAAGCCCCGAGGTCACAATTTCATCAAAAATCTGACTTTCGGCCATTCACTCAAAAATGGTGCCAAACAGTTGCAAATGCTCTCCTGAGATGTTTGGCGGTTGAAAGAGAAGGCTTTTTATCTCCGGAAAAGAAATCACCCATCGACAACTTAACCGGCAGAAAAAGATTTTTTTGAAAAAATCCCTTATCCCCGGGGTCACAATTTCATCAAAAATCTAACTTTCAGCCATTCACTCAAAAATGGTGCCAAACGGTTGCAAATGCTCCCCTGAGAGGTTTGGCAGTCGAAACAGAAGGCTTTTTATCTAAGGAAAAGAAATCAGCCCTCGACAACTAAACCGGCAGAAAAAGATTATTTTGAAGAAATCCCTAAGCCCCGGGGTCACAATTTCATAAAAAAATCTGACTTTCGGCCATTCACTCAAAAATGGTGCCAAACGGTTGCAAATACTCCCCTGAGAGGTTTGGCGGTCGAAACAGAAGGCTTTTTATCTCAGGAAAAGAAATCAGCCCGCGACAACTTAACCGGCAGAAAAAGATTTTTTTGAAAAAATTCCTAAGCCCCGGGGTCATAATTTCATCAAAAATCTGACTTTCGGCCATTCACTCAAAAATGGTGCCAAACGGTTGCAAATGCTCCCCTGAGAGGTTTGGCGGTCGAAACAGAAGGCTTTTTATCTCAGGAAAAGAAATCAGCCCTCGACAACTTAACCGGTATAAAAAGATTTTTTTAAAAAAATCCCTAAGCCCCGGGGTCACAATTTCATCAAAAACGTGACTTTGGGCCATTCACTCAAAAATGGTGCCAAAGGGTTGCAAATGCTCCCCTAAGAGGTTTGGCAGTCGAAACAGAAGGCTTTTTATCTCAGGAAAAGAAATCAGCCCTCGACAACTAAACCGGAAGAAAAAGATTTTTTTGAAGAAATCCCTAAGCCCCGGGGTCACAATTTCTTAAAAAATCTGACTTTCGGCCATTCACTCAAAAATGGTGCCAAACGGTTGCAAATGCTACCCTGAGAGGTTTGGCGTTCGAAACAGAAGGCTTTTTATCTAAGGAAAAGAAATCAGCCCTCCACAACTAAACCGGCAGAAAAAGATTTTTTTGAAAAAATTCCTAAGCCCCGGGGTCATAATTTCATCAAAAATCTGAATTTCGGCCATTCACTCAAAAATGGTGCCAAACGGTAGCAAATGCTCCCCTGAGAGGTTTGGCGGTCGAAACAGAAGGCTTTTTATCTCAGGAAAAGAAATCAGCCCTCGACAACTTAACCGGTATAAAAAGATTTTTTTGAAAATATCCGTAAGCTCCAGGGTCACAATTTCTTAAAAAATCTGACTTTCGACCATTCACTCAAAAATGGTGCCAAACGGTTGCAAATGCTCCCCTAAGTGGTTTGGCAGTCAAAACAGAAGGCTTTTTAACTCAGGAAAAGAAATCAGCCCTCGACAACTAAACCAACAGAAAAAGATTTTTTTGAAAAAATCCCTAAGCCCCGGGGTCACAATTTCATCAAAAATCTGACTTTCGGCCCTTCACTCAAAAATGGTGCCAAACGGTTGCAAATGCTCCTCTGAGAGCTTTTGCGGTCGAAGAAGAAGGTTTTTTATCTCCGGAAAATAAACCAGCCCTCGACAACTAAACCAACAGAAAAAGATTTTTTTGAAAAAATCCCTAAGCCCCGGGGTCACAATTTCATCAAAAATCTGACTTTCGGCCATTCACTCAAAAATGGTGCCAAACAGTTGCAAATGCTCTCCTGAGATGTTTGGCGGTTGAAAGAGAAGGCTTTTTATCTCCGGAAAAGAAATCACTCATCGACAACTTAACCGGCAGAAAAAGATTTTTTTGAAAAAATCCCTTATCCCTGGTCACAATTTCATCAAAAATCTAACTTTCAGCCATTCACTCAAAAATGGTGCCAAACGGTTGCAAATGCTCCCCTAAGAGGTTTGGCAGTCGAAACAGAAGGCTTTTTATCTCAGGAAAAGAAATCAGCCCTCGACAACTAAACCGGCAGAAAAAGATTTTTTTGAAAAAATTCCTAAGCCCCGGGGTCATAATGTCATCAAAAATCTGACTTTCGGCCATTCACTCAGAAATGGTGCCAAACGGTTGCAAATGCTACCCTGAGAGCTTTTGCGGTCGAAGAAGAAGGCTTTTTATCTCAGGAAAAGAAACCAGCCCTCGACAACTTAACCAGCAGAAAAAGATTTTTTTGAAAAAATCCCTAAGCCCCGGGGTCACAATTTCATCAAAAATCTGACTTTCGGCCATTCACTCAAAAATGGTGCCAAACGGTTGCAAATGCTCCCCTGAGAGGTTTGGCGGTTGAAAGAGAAGGCTTTTTATCTCAGGAAAAGAAATCAGCTCTCGACAACTTAATCGGAAGAAAAAGATTTTTTTGAAAAAATCCCTAAGCCCCGGGGTCACAATTTCTTAAAAAATCTGACTTTCAGCCATTCACTCAAAAATCGTGCCAAACGGTTGCAAATGCTCCCCTGAGAGGTTTGGCGTATGAAACAGAAGGCTTTTTATCTCAGGAAAAGAAACCAGTCCTCGTCAACTTAACCGGCAGAAAAAGATTTTATTGAAAAAATCCCTAAGCCCCGGGGTCACAATTTCATCAAAAATCTGACTTTCGGCCATTCACTCAAAAATGGTGCCAAAGGGTTGCAAATGCTCCCCTAAGAGGTTTGGCAGTCGAAACAGAAGGCTTTTTATCTCAGGAAAAGAAATCAGCCCTCGACAACTAAACCAACAGAAAAAGATTTTTTTGAAAAAATCCCTAAGCCCCTGGGTCACAATTTCATCAAAAATCTGACTTTCGGCATTCACTCCAAAATGCTGCCAAACGGTTGCAAATGCTCCCCTGAGAGGTTTTGCGGTCGAAGAAGAAGGTTTTTTATCTCCGGAAAATAAACCAGCCCTCGACAACTAAACCAACAGAAAAAGATTTTTTTGAAAAAATCCCTAAGCCCCGGGGTCACAATTTCATCAAAAATCTGACTTTCGGCCATTCACTCAAAAATGGTGCCAAACAGTTGCAAATGCTCTCCTGAGATGTTTGGCGGTTGAAAGAGAAGGCTTTTTATCTCCGGAAAAGAAATCACTCATCGACAACTTAACCGGCAGAAAAAGATTTTTTTGAAAAAATCCCTTATCCCGGGTCACAATTTCATCAAAAATCTAACTTTCAGCCATTCACTCAAAAATGGTGCCAAACGGTTGCAAATGCTCCCCTAAGAGGTTTGGCAGTCGAAACAGAAGGCTTTTTATCTCAGGAAAAGAAATCAGCCCTCGACAACTAAACCGGCAGAAAAAGATTTTTTTGAAAAAATTCCTAAGCCCCGGGGTCATAATGTCATCAAAAATCTGACTTTCGGCCATTCACTCAGAAATGGTGCCAAACGGTTGCAAATGCTACCCTGAGAGCTTTTGCGGTCGAAGAAGAAGGCTTTTTATCTCAGGAAAAGAAATCAGCCCTCGAAAACTTAACCAGCAGAAAAAGATTTTTTTGAAAAAATCCCTAAGCCCCGGGGTCACAATTTCATCAAAAATCTGACTTTCGGCCATTCACTCAAAAATGGTGCCAAACGGTTGCAAAGGCTCCCCTGAGAGGTTTGGCGGTTGAAAGAGAAGGCTTTTTATCTCAGGATAAGAAATCAGCTCTCCACAACTTAATCGGAAGAAAAAGATTTTTTTGAAAAAATCCCTAAGCCCCGGGGTCACAATTTCTTAAAAAATCTGACTTTCAGCCATTCACTCAAAAATCGTGCCAAACGGTTGCAAATGCTCCCCTGAGAGGTTTGGCGTATGAAACAGAAGGCTTTTTATCTCAGGAAAAGAAACCAGTCCTCGTCAACTTAACCGGCAGAAAAAGATTTTATTGAAAAAATCCCTAAGCCCCGGGGTCACAATTTCATCAAAAATCTGACTTTCAGCCATTCACTCAAAAATGGTGCCAAATGGTTGCAAATGTTCCTCTGAGAGGTTTGGCGGTCCAAACAGAAGGCTTTTTATCTCAGGAAAAGAAATCAGCCCGCGACAACTTAACCGGCAGAAAAAGATTTTTTTGAAGAAATCCCTAAGCCCCGGGGTCACAATTTCATCAAAAATCTGACTTTCGGCCATTCACTCTAAAATGACGCCAAACGGTTGCAAATGCTTCACTGAGAGGTTTGGCGGTCGAAAAAGAATGCTTTTTATCTCAGGAAAAAAAATCAGCCCTCGACAACTTAACCGGCAGAAAAATATTTTTTTGAAAAAATCCGTAAGCTCCGGGGTCACAATTTCATCAAAAATCTGACTTTCAGCCATTCACTCAAAAATGTTACCAAACGGTTGCAAATGCTCTCCTGAGATGTCTGGCGGTCGAAAGAGAAGGCTTTTTATCTCAGGAAAAGCAATCAGCCCTCGACAACTTAACCGGCAGAAAAATATTTTTTTGAAAAAATCCCTAAGCCCCGGGGTCACAATTTCATAAAAAATCTGACTTTCGGCCATTCACTCAGAAATGGTGCCAAACGGTTGCAAATGCTCTCCTGAGATGTCTGGCGGTCGAAAGAGAAGGCTTTTTATCTCAGGAAAAGCAATCAGCCCTCGACATCTTAACCGGTAGAAAAAGATTTTTTTTAAAAAAATCCCTAAGGCAGAACAAGATTTTTTTGAAAAAATCCCTAAGGTCACAATTTCATAAAAAATCTGACTTCCGACCATTCACTCAAAAATGGTGCCAAACGGTTGCGAATGCTCCCCTGAGAGGTTTGGCGGTCGAAACAGAAGGCTTTTTATCTCAGGAAAAGAAATCAGCCCTCGACAACTTAACCGGCAAAAAAGATTTTTTTGAAAAAATCCATAAGCCCCGGGGTCACAATTTCATCAAAAATCTGACTTTTGGCCATTCCCTCAAAAATGGTGCCAAACGGTTGCAAATGCTCTCCTGAGATGTTTGGCGGTCGAAGGAGAAGGCTTTTTATCTCAGGAAAAGCAATCAGCCCTCGACAACTTAACCGGTAGAAAAAGATTTTTTTAAAAAAAATCCCTAAGGCAGAACAAGATTTTTTTGAAAAAATCCCTAAGGTCACAATTTCATAAAAAATCTGACTTCCGACCATTCACTCAAAAATGGTGCCAAACGGTTGCGAATGCTCCCCTGAGAGGTTTGGCGGTCGAAACAGAAGGCTTTTTATCTCAGGAAAAGAAATCAGCCCTCGACAACTTAACCGGCAAGAAAGATTTTTTTGAAAAAATCCATAAGCCCCGGGGTCACAATTTCATCAAAAATCTGACTTTTGGCCATTCCCTCAAAAATGGTGCCAAACGGTTGCAAATGCTCTCCTGAGATGTTTGGCGGTCGAAACAGAAGACTTTTTATCTCAGGAAAAGCAATCAGCCCTCGACAACTTAACCGGTAGAAAAAGATTTTTTTGAAAAAATCCCTAAGGCAGAACAAGATTTTTTTGAAAAAATCCCTAAGGTCAAAATTTCATCAAAAATCAGACTTTTCGGCCATTCACTCAAAAATTGTGCCAAACGCTTGCAAATGCTTCCCTGAGAGGTTTGGCGGTCGAAACAGAAGGCTTTTTATCTCAGGAAAAGAAATCATCCCTCGACAACTTAACCGGCAGAATAAGATTTTTTTGCAAAAATCCCTAAGCCCCGGGGTCACAATTTCATCAAAAATCTGACTTTCGGCCATTCACTCAGAAATGGTGCCAAACGGTTGCAAATGCTCCCCTGAGAGGCTTGGCGGTCGAAACAGAAGACTTTTTATCTCAGGAAAAGAAATCAGCCATCGACACCTTAACTGGCAGAAAAAGATTTTTTTGAAAAAATCCCTAAGCCCCGAGGTCACAATTTCATGAAAAACGTGACTTTCGGCCATTCACTCAAAAATAGTGCCAAACGGTTGCAGATGCTCCCCTGAGAGGTTTGGCGGTCGAAACAGAAGGCTTTTTATCTCAGGAAAAGAAATCAGCCCTCGACAACTTAATCGGAAGAAAAAGATTTTTTTGAAAAAATCCCTAAGCCCCGGGGTCACAATTTCATCAAAAACGTGACTTTCGGCCATTCACTCAAAAATAGTGCCAAACGGTTGCAGATGCTCCCCTGAGAGGTTTGGCAGTCGAAACAGAAGGCTTTTTATCTAAGGAAAAGAAATCAGCCCTCGACAACTTAACCGGCAAAAAAATTTTTTTTGGAAAAAATCCCTAAGCCCCGGGGTCACAATTTCATCAAAAATTTGACTTTTGGCCATACACTCAAAAATGTTACCAAACGGTTGCAAATGCTCTCCTGAGATGTTTGGCGGTCGAAAGAGAAGGCTTTTTATCTCAGGAAAAGAAATCAGCCCTCGACAACTTAACGGGCTGAAAAAGATTTTTTTGAAAAAATCCCTAAGCCCCGGGGTCACAATTTCATCAAAAATCTGACTTTCAGCCATTCACTCAAAAATCATGCCAAACGGTTGCAAATGCTCCCCTGAGAGGTTTGGCGGTCGAAACAGAAGGCTTTTTATCTCAGGAAAAGAAATCAGCCCTCGACAACTGAATCGGAAGAAAAAGATTTTTTTGAAAAAATCCCTAAGCCCCGGGGTCACAATTTCATCAAAAATCTGACTTTTGGCCATTCACTCAAAAATGGTGCCAAACGGTTGCAAATGCTCTCCTGAGATGTTTGGCGGTCGAAAGAGAAGGCTTTTTATCTCAGGAAAAGCAATCAGCCCTCGACAAATTAACCGGTAGAAAAAGTTTTTTTTAAAAAAAATCCCTAAGGCAGAACAAGATTTTTTTGAAAAAATCCCTAAGGTCACAATTTCATAAAAAATCTGACTTCCGACCATTCACTCAAAAATGGTGCCAAACGGTTGCGAATGCTCCCCTGAGAGGTTTGGGGGTCGAAACAGAAGGCTTTTTATCTCAGGAAAAGAAATCAGCCCTCGACAACTTAACCGGCAAAAAAGATTTTTCTGAAAAAATCCATAAGCCCCGGGGTCACAATTTCATCAAAAATCTGACTTTTGGCCATTCCCTCAAAAATGGTGCCAAACGGTTGCAAATGCTCTCCTGAGATGTTTGGCGGTCGAAGGAGAAGGCTTTTTATCTCAGGAAAAGCAATCAGCCCTCGACAACTTAACCGGTAGAAAAAGATTTTTTTGAAAAAATCCCTAAGGCAGAACAAGATTTTTTTGAAAAAATCCCTAAGGTCAAAATTTCATCAAAAATCAGACTTTTCGGCCATTCACTCAAAAATTGTGCCAAACGCTTGCAAATGCTTCCCTGAGAGGTTTGGCGGTCGAAACAGAAGGCTTTTTATCTCAGGAAAAGAAATCAGCCCTCGACAACTTAACCGGCAGAATAAGATTTTTTTGCAAAAATCCCTAAGCCCCGGGGTCACAATTTCATCAAAAATCTGACTTTCGGCCATTCACTCAAAAATAGTGCCAAACGGTTGCAGATGCTCCCCTGAGAGGTTTGGCGGTCGAAACAGAAGGCTTTTTATCTCAGGAAAAGAAATCAGCCCTCGACAACTTAATCGGAAGAAAAAGATTTTTTTGAAAAAATCCCTAAGCCCCGGGGTCAAAATTTCATCAAAAACGTGACTTTCGGCCTTTCACTCAAAAATAGTGCCAAACGGTTGCAGATGCTCCCCCGAGAGGTTTGGCAGTCGAAACAGAAGGCTTTTTATCTAAGGAAAAGAAATCAGCCCTCGACAACTTAACCGGCAAAAAAAAATTTTTTGGAAAAAATCCCTAAGCCCCGGGGTCACAATTTCATCAAAAATTTGACTTTTCGCCATACACTCAAAAATGTTACCAAACGGTTGCAAATGCTCTCCTGAGATGTTTGGCGGTCGAAAGAGAAGGCTTTTTATCTCAGGAAAAGAAATCAGCCCTCGACAACTTAACGGGCTGAAAAAGATTTTTTTGAAAAAATCCCTAAGCCCCGGGGTCACAATTTCATCAAAAATCTGACTTTCGGCCATTCACTCCAAAATGGTGCCAAACGGTTGCAAATGCTCCCCTGAGAGGTTTGGCGGTCGAAACAGAGTTTTTTATCTCAGGAAAAGAAATCAGCCATCGACACCTTAACCGGCAGAAAAAGATTTTTTTGAAAAAATCCCTAAGCCCCGAGGTCACAATTTCATCAAAAATCTAACTTTCAGCCATTCACTCAAAAATCATGCCAAACGGTTGCAAATGCTCCCCTGAGAGGTTTGGCGGTCGAAACAGAAGGCTTTTTATCTCAGGAAAAGAAATCAGCCCTCGACAACTTAATCGGAAGAAAAATATTTTTTTGAAAAAATCCCTAAGCCCCGGGGTCACAATTTCATCAAAAATCTGACTTTTGGCCATTCACTCAAAAATGGTGCCAAACGGTTGCAAATGCTCTCCTGAGATGTTTGGCGGTCGAAAGAGAAGGCTTTTTATCTCAGGAAAAGCAATCAGCCCTCGACAAGTTAACCGGTAGAAAAAGATTTTTTTTGAAAAAATCCCTAAGGCAGAACAAGATTTTTTTGAAAAAATCCCTAAGGTCACAATTTCATAAAAAATCTGACTTCCGACCATTCACTCAAAAATGGTGCCAAACGGTTGCGAATGCTCCCCTGAGAGGTTTGGGGGTCGAAACAGAAGGCTTTTTATCTCAGGAAAAGAAATCAGCCCTCGACAACTTAACCGGCAAAAGATTTTTCTGAAAAAATCCATAAGCCCCGGGGTCACAATTTCATCAAAAATCTGACTTTTGGCCATTCCCTCAAAAATGGTGCCAAACGGTTGCAAATGCTCTCCTGAGATGTTTGGCGGTCGAAGGAGAAGGCTTTTTATCTCAGGAAAAGCAATCAGCCCTCGACAACTTAACCGGTAGAAAAAGATTTTTTTGAAAAAATCCCTAAGGCAGAACAAGATTTTTTTGAAAAAATCCCTAAGGTCAAAATTTCATCAAAAATCAGACTTTTCGGCCATTCACTCAAAAATTGTGCCAAACGCTTGCAAATGCTTCCCTGAGAGGTTTGGTGGTCGAAACAGAAGGCTTTTTATCTCAGGAAAAGAAATCAGCCCTCGACAACTTAACCGGCAGAATAAGATTTTTTTGCAATAATCCCTAAGACCCGGGGTCACAATATCATCAAAAATCTGACTTTCGGCCATTCACTCAGAAATGGTGCCAAACGGTTGCAAATGCTCCCCTGAGAGGTTTGGCGGTCGAAACAGAAGACTTTTAATCTCAGGAAAAGAAATCAGCCATCGACAAATTAACTGGCAGAAAAAGATTTTTTTGAAAAAATCCCTAAGCCCCGGGGTCACAATTTCATCAAAAACGTGACTTTCGGCCATTCACTCAAAAATAGTGCCAAACGGTTGCAGATGCTCCCCTGAGAGGTTTGGCAGTCGGAACAGAAGGCTTTTTATCTAAGGAAAAGAAATCAGCCCTCGACAACTTAACCGGCAAAAAAAAATTTTTTGGAAAAAATCCCTAAGCCCCGGGGTCACAATTTCATCAAAAATTTGACTTTTGGCCATACACTCAAAAATGTTACCAAACGGTTGCAAATGCTCTCCTGAGATGTTTGGCGGTCGAAAGAGAAGGCTTTTTATCTCAGGAAAAGCAATCAGCCCTCGACAACTTAACCGGTAGAAAAAGATTTTTTTGAAAAAATCCCTAAGGCAGAACAAGATTTGTTTGAAAAAATCCCTAAGGTCACAATTTTATAAAAAATCTGACTTCCGACCATTCACTCAAAAATGGTGCCAAACGGTTGCGAATGCTCCCCTGAGAGGTTTGGCGGTCGAAACAGAAGGCTTTTTATCTCAGGAAAAGCAATCAGCCCTCGACAACTTAACCGGTAGAAAAAGATTTTTTTGAAAAAATCCCTAAGGCAGAACAAGATTTTTTTGAAAAAATCCTTAAGGTCAAAATTTCATCAAAAATCAGACTTTTCGGCCATTCACTCAAAAATTGTGCCAAACGCTTGCAAATGCCTCCCTGAGAGGTTTGGCGGTCGAAACAGAAGGCTTTTTATCTCAGGAAAAGAAATCAGCCCTCGACAACTAAACCGGCAGAATAAGATTTTTTTGAAGACATTCCTAAGCCCCGGGGTCACAATTTCATCAAAAATCTGACTTTTGGCCATTCACTCAAAAATGGTGCCAAACGGTTGCAAATGCTACCCTGAGAGGTTTGGCGGTCGAAACAGAAGGCTTTTCATGTCAGGAGAAGAAATCAGCCCTCGACAACTAAACCGGCAGAAATAGATTTTTTTGAAGAAATCCCTAAGCCCCGGGGTCACAATTTCATCAAAAATCTGACTTTCGGCCATTCACTCAAAAATGGTGCCAAACGGTTGCAAATGCTACCCTGAGAGGTTTGGCGGTCGAAACAGAAGGCTTTTTATCTAAGGAAAAGAAATCAGTCCTCGACAACTAAACCGGCAGAAAAAGATTTTTTTGAAGAAATCCCTAAGCCCCGGGGTCACAATTTCATCAAAAATCTGACTTTCGGACATTCACTCTAAAATGACGCCAAACGGTTGCAAATGCTCCCCTGACAGGTTTGGCGGTCGAAAAAGAATGCTTTTTATCTCAGGAAAAGAAATGAGCCCTCGACAACTTAACCGGTATAAAAAGATTTTTTTGAAAAAATCCGTAAGCTCCGGGGTCACAATTTCATCAAAAATCTGACTTTCAGCCATTCACTCAAAAATGGTGCCAAATGGTTGCAAATGTTCCTCTGAGAGGTTTGGCGGTCCAAACAGAAGGCTTTTTATATCAGGAAAAGAAACCAGCCCTCGACAACTTGAACGGAAGAAAAAGGTTTTTTTGAAGAAATCCCTAAGCCCCGGGGTCACAATTTCATCAAAAATCTGACTTTCGGACATTCACTCTAAAATGATGCCAAACGGTTGCAAATGCTCCCCTGAGAGGTTTGGCGGTCGAAAAGAAAATGCTTTTTATCTCAGGAAAAGAAATCAGCCCTCGACAACATAACCGGCAGAAAAATATTTTTTTGAAAAAATCCCTAAGCCCCGGGGTCACAATTTCATAAAAAATCTGACTTTCGGCCATTCACTCAAAAATGGTGCCAAACGGTTGTAAATGCTCCCCTGCGATGTTTGGCGGTCGAAACAGAAGGCTTTTTATCTCAGGAAAAGCAATCAGCCCTCGACAACTTAACGGGCTGAAAAATATTTTTTTGAAAAAATCCCTAAGCCCCGGGGTCACAATTTCATAAAAAATCTGACTTTCGGCCATTCACTCAGAAATGGTGCCAAACGGTTGCAAATGCTCCCCTGAGAGGTTTGGCGGTCGAAACAGAAGACTTTTTATCTCAGGAAAAGAAATCAGCCCTCGACAACTAAACCGGCAGAAAAAATTTTTTTGGAAAAAATCCCTAAGCCCCGGGGTCACAATTTCATCAAAAATTTGACTTTTGGCCATACACTCAAAAATGTTACCAAACGGTTGCAAATGCTCTCCTGAGATGTCTGGCGGTCGAAAGAGAAGGCTTTTTATCTCAGGAAAAGCAATCAGCCCTCGACAACTTAACCGGTAGAAAAAGATTTTTTTAAAAAAAATCCCTAAGGCAGAACAAGATTTTTTTGAAAAAATCCCTAAGGTCACAATTTCATAAAAAATCTGACTTCCGACCATTCACTCAAAAATGGTGCCAAACGGTTGCGAATGCTCCCCTGAGAGGTTTGGCGGTCGAAACAGAAGGCTTTTTATCTCAGGAAAAGAAATCAGCCCTCGACAACTTAACCGGCAAAAAAGATTTTTTTGAAAAAATCCATAAGCCCCGGGGTCACAATTTCATCAAAAATCTGACTTTTGGCCATTCCCTCAAAAATGGTGCCAAACGGTTGCAAATGCTCTCCTGAGATGTTTGGCGGTCGAAGGAGAAGGCTTTTTATCTCAGGAAAAGCAATCAGCCCTCGACAACTTAACCGGTAGAAAAAGATTTTTTTGAAAAAATCCCTAAGGCAGAACAAGATTTTTTTGAAAAAATCCCTAAGGTCAAAATTTCATCAAAAATCAGACTTTTCGGCCATTCACTCAAAAATTGTGCCAAACGCTTGCAAATGCTTCCCTGAGAGGTTTGGCGGTCGAAACAGAAGGCTTTTTATCTCAGGAAAAGAAATCAGCCCTCGACAACTTAACCGGCAGAATAAGATTTTTTTGCAAAAAATCCCTAAGCCCCGGGGTCACAATTTCATCAAAAATCTGACTTTCGGCCATTCACTCAGAAATGGTGCCAAACGGTTGCAAATGCTCCCCTGAGAGGTTTGGCGGTCGAAACAGAAGACTTTTTATCTCAGGAAAAGAAATCAGCCATCGACACCTTAACTGGCAGAAAAAGATTTTTTTGAAAAAATCCCTAAGCCCCGAGGTCACAATTTCATGAAAAACGTGACTTTCGGCCATTCACTCAAAAATAGTGCCAAACGGTTGCAGATGCTCCCCTGAGAGGTTTGGCGGTCGAAACAGAAGGCTTTTTATCTCAGGAAAAGAAATCAGCCCTCGACAATTTAATCGGAAGAAAAAGATTTTTTTGAAAAAATCCCTAAGCCCCGGGGTCACAATTTCATCAAAAACGTGACTTTCGGCCATTCACTCAAAAATAGTGCCAAACGGTTGCAGATGCTCCCCTGAGAGGTTTGACAGTCGAAACAGAAGGCTTTTTATCTAAGGAAAAGAAATCAGCCCTCGACAACTTAACCGGCAAAAAAAAATTTTTTGGAAAAAATCCCTAAGCCCCGGGGTCACAATTTCATCAAAAATTTGACTTTTGGCCATACACTCAAAAATGTTACCAAACGGTTGCAAATGCTCTCCTGAGATGTTTGGCGGTCGAAAGAGAAGGCTTTTTATCTCAGGAAAAGAAATCAGCCCTCGACAACTTAACGGGCTGAAAAAGATTTTTTTGAAAAAATCCCTAAGCCCCGGGGTCACAATTTCATCAAAAATCTGACTTTCGGCCATTCACTCCAAAATGGTGCCAAACGGTTGCAAATGCTCCCCTGAGAGGTTTGGCGGTCGAAACAGAAGACTTTTTATCTCAGGAAAAGAAATCAGCCATCGACACCTTAACCGGCAGAAAAAGATTTTTTTGAAAAAATCCCTAAGCCCCGAAGTCACAATTTCATCAAAAATCTGACTTTCAGCCATTCACTCAAAAATCATGCCAAACGGTTGCAAATGCTCCCCTGAGAGGTTTGGCGGTCGAAACAGAAGGCTTTTTATCTCAGGAAAAGAAATCAGCCCTCGACAACTTAATCGGAAGAAAAAGATTTTTTTGAAAAAATCCCTAGGCCCCGGGGTCACAATTTCATCAAAAATCTGACTTTTGGCCATTCACTCAAAAATGGTGCCAAACGGTTGCAAATGCTCTCCTGAGATGTTTGGCGGTCGAAAGAGAAGGCTTTTTATCTCAGGAAAAGCAATCAGCCCTCGACAAGTTAACCGGTAGAAAAAGATTTTTTTTGAAAAAATCCCTAAGGCAGAACAAGATTTTTTTGAAAAAATCCCTAAGGTCACAATTTCATAAAAAATCTGACTTCCGACCATTCACTCAAAAATGGTGCCAAACGGTTGCGAATGCTCCCCTGAGAGGTTTGGGGGTCGAAACAGAAGGCTTTTTATCTCAGGAAAAGAAATCAGCCCTTGACAACTTAACCGGCAAAAAAGATTTTTCTGAAAAAATCCATAAGCCCCGGGGTCACAATTTCATCAAAAATCTGACTTTTGGCCATTCCCTCAAAAATGGTGCCAAACGGTTGCAAATGCTCTCCTGAGATGTTTGGCGGTCGAAGGAGAAAGCTTTTTATCTCAGGAAAAGCAATCAGCCCTCGACAACTTAACCGGTAGAAAAAGATTTTTTTGAAAAAATCCCTAAGGCAGAACAAGATTTTTTTGAAAAAATCCCTAAGGTCAAAATTTCATCAAAAATCAGACTTTTCGGCCATTCACTCAAAAATTGTGCCAAACGCTTGCAAATGCTTCCCTGAGAGGTTTGGTGGTCGAAACAGAAGGCTTTTTATCTCAGGAAAAGAAATCAGCCCTCGACAACTTAACCGGCAGAATAAGATTTTTTTGCAAAAATCCCTAAACCCCGGGGTCACAATTTCATCAAAAATCTGACTTTCGGCCATTCACTCAGAAATGGTGCCAAACGGTTGCAAATGCTCCCCTGAGAGGTTTGGCGGTCGAAACAGAAGACTTTTTATCTCAGGAAAAGAAATCAGCCATCGACACCTTAACTGGCAGAAAAAGATTTTTTTGAAAAAATCCCTAAGCCCCGGGGTCACAATTTCATCAAAAATTTGACTTTTGGCCATACACTCAAAAATGTTACCAAACGGTTGCAAATGCTCTCCGGAGATGTTTGGCGGTCGAAAGAGAAGGCTTTTTATCTCAGGAAAAGCAATCAGCCCTCGACAACTTAACCGGTAGAAAAAGATTTTTTTGAAAAAATCCCTAAGGCAGAACAAGATTTGTTTGAAAAAATCCCTAAGGTCACAATTTTATAAAAAATCTGACTTCCGACCATTCACTCAAAAATGGTGCCAAACGGTTGCGAATGCTCCCCTGAGAGGTTTGGCGGTCGAAACAGAAGGCTTTTTATCTCAGGAAAAGCAATCAGCCCTCGACAACTTAACCGGTAGAAAAAGATTTTTTTGAAAAAATCCCTAAGGCAGAACAAGATTTTTTTGAAAAAATCCTTAAGGTCAAAATTTCATCAAAAATCAGACTTTTCGGCCATTCACTCAAAAATTGTGCCAAACGCTTGCAAATGCTTCCCTGAGAGGTTTGGCGGTCGAAACAGAAGGCTTTTTATCTCAGGAAAAGAAATCAGCCCTCGACAACTAAACCGGCAGAATAAGATTTTTTTGAAGAAATTCCTAAGCCCCGGGGTCACAATTTCATCAAAAATCTGACTTTCGGCCATTCACTCAAAAATGGTGCCAAACGGTTGCAAATGCTCCCCTGAGAGGTTTGGCGGTCGAAACAGAAGGCTTTTTATCTCAGGAAAAGAAATCAGCCCTCGACAACTTAACCGGTAGAAAAAGATTTTTTTGAAAAAATCCCTAAGGCAGAACAAGATTTTTTTGAAAAAATCCTTAAGGTCAAAATTTCATCAAAAATCAGACTTTTCGGCCATTCACTCAAAAATTGTGCCAAACGCTTGCAAATGCTTCCCTGAGAGGTTTGGCGGTCGAAACAGAAGGCTTTTTATCTCAGGAAAAGAAATCAGCCCTCGACAACTAAACCGGCAGAATAAGATTTTTTTGAAGAAATTCCTAAGCCCCGGGGTCACAATTTCATCAAAAATCTGACTTTCGGCCATTCACTCAAAAATGGTGCCAAACGGTTGCAAATGCTCCCCTGAGAGGTTTGGCGGTCGAAACAGAAGGCTTTTTATCTCAGGAAAAGAAATCAGCCCTCGACAACTAAACCGGCAGAAAAAATTTTTTTGGAAAAAATCCCTAAGCCCCGGGGTCACAATTTCATCAAAAATTTGACTTTTGGCCATACACTCTAAAATGTTACCAAACGGTTGCAAATGCTCTCCTGAGATGTCTGGCGGTCGAAAGAGAAGGCTTTTTATCTCAGGAAAAGCAATCAGCCCTCGACAACTTAACCGGCAGAATAAGATTTTTTTGCAAAAATCCCTAAGCCCCGGGGTCACAATTTCATCAAAAATCTGACTTTTGGCCATTCCCTCAAAAATGGTGCCAAACGGTTGCAAATGCTCTTCTGAGATGTTTGGCGGTCGAAAGAGAAGGCTTTTTATCTCAGGAAAAGCAATCAGCCCTCGACAACTTAACCGGTAGAAAAAGATTTTTTTGAAAAAATCCCTAAGGCAGAACAAGATTTGTTTGAAAAAATCCCTAAGGTCACAATTTTATAAAAAATCTGACTTCCGACCATTCACTCAAAAATGGTGCCAAACGGTTGCGAATGCTCCCCTGAGAGGTTTGGCGGTCGAAACAGAAGGCTTTTTATCTCAGGAAAAGCAATCAGCCCTCGACAACTTAACCGGTAGAAAAAGATTTTTTTGAAAAAATCCCTAAGGCAGAACAAGATTTTTTTGAAAAAATCCTTAAGGTCAAAATTTCATCAAAAATCAGACTTTTCGGCCATTCACTCAAAAATTGTGCCAAACGCTTGCAAATGCTTCCCTGAGAGGTTTGGCGGTCGAAACAGAAGGCTTTTTATCTCAGGAAAAGAAATCAGCCCTCGACAACTAAACCGGCAGAATAAGATTTTTTTGAAGAAATTCCTAAGCCCCGGGGTCACAATTTCATCAAAAATCTGACTTTCGGCCATTCACTCAAAAATGGTGCCAAACGGTTGCAAATGCTCCCCTGAGAGGTTTGGCGGTCGAAACAGAAGGCTTTTTATCTCAGGAAAAGAAATCAGCCCTCGACAACTAAACCGGCAGAAAATTTTTTTTTGGAAAAAATCCCTAAGCCCCGGGGTCACAATTTCATCAAAAATTTGAGTTTTGGCCATACACTCTAAAATGTTACCAAACGGTTGCAAATGCTCTCCTGAGATGTTTGGCGGTCGAAAGAGAAGGCTTTTTATCTCAGGAAAAGCAATCAGCCCTCGACAAGTTAACCGGTAGAAAAAGATTTTTTTTGAAAAAATCCCTAAGGCAGAACAAGATTTTTTTGAAAAAATCCCTAAGGTCACAATTTCATAAAAAATCTGACTTCCGACCATTCACTCAAAAATGGTGCCAAACGGTTGCGAATGCTCCCCTGAGAGGTTTGGGGGTCGAAACAGAAGGCTTTTTATCTCAGGAAAAGAAATCAGCCCTTGACAACTTAACCGGCAAAAAAGATTTTTCTGAAAAAATCCATAAGCCCCGGGGTCACAATTTCATCAAAAATCTGACTTTTGGCCATTCCCTCAAAAATGGTGCCAAACGGTTGCAAATGCTCTCCTGAGATGTTTGGCGGTCGAAGGAGAAAGCTTTTTATCTCAGGAAAAGCAATCAGCCCTCGACAACTTAACCGGTAGAAAAAGATTTTTTTGAAAAAATCCCTAAGGCAGAACAAGATTTTTTTGAAAAAATCCCTAAGGTCAAAATTTCATCAAAAATCAGACTTTTCGGCCATTCACTCAAAAATTGTGCCAAACGCTTGCAAATGCTTCCCTGAGAGGTTTGTTGGTCGAAACAGAAGGCTTTTTATCTCAGGAAAAGAAATCAGCCCTCGACAACTTAACCGGCAGAATAAGATTTTTTTGCAAAAATCCCTAAACCCCGGGGTCACAATTTCATCAAAAATCTGACTTTCGGCCATTCACTCAGAAATGGTGCCAAACGGTTGCAAATGCTCCCCTGAGAGGTTTGGCGGTCGAAACAGAAGACTTTTTATCTCAGGAAAAGAAATCAGCCATCGACACCTTAACTGGCAGAAAAAGATTTTTTTGAAAAAATCCCTAAGCCCCGGGGTCACAATTTCATCAAAAATTTGACTTTTGGCCATACACTCAAAAATGTTACCAAACGGTTGCAAATGCTCTCCTGAGATGTTTGGCGGTCGAAAGAGAAGGCTTTTTATCTCAGGAAAAGCAATCAGCCCTCGACAACTTAACCGGTAGAAAAAGATTTTTTTGAAAAAATCCCTAAGGCAGAACAAGATTTGTTTGAAAAAATCCCTAAGGTCACAATTTTATAAAAAATCTGACTTCCGACCATTCACTCAAAAATGGTGCCAAACGGTTGCGAATGCTCCCCTGAGAGGTTTGGCGGTCGAAACAGAAGGCTTTTTATCTCAGGAAAAGCAATCAGCCCTCGACAACTTAACGGGCTGAAAAATATTTTTTTGAAAAAATCCCTAAACCCCGGGGTCACAATTTCATCAAAAATCTGACTTTCGGCCATTCACTCAGAAATGGTGCCAAACGGTTGCAAATGCTCCCCTGAGAGGTTTGGCGGTCGAAACAGAAGGCTTTTTATCTCAGGAAAAGAAATCAGCCCTCGACAACTAAACCGGCAGAATAAGATTTTTTTGAAGAAATTCCTAAGCCCCGGGGTCACAATTTCATCAAAAATCTGACTTTCGGCCATTCACTCAAAAATGGTGCCAAACGGTTGCAAATGCTCCCCTGAGAGGTTTGGCGGTCGAAACAGAAGGCTTTTTATCTCAGGAAAAGAAATCAGCCCTCGACAACTTAACCGGTAGAAAAAGATTTTTTTGAAAAAATCCCTAAGGCAGAACAAGATTTTTTTGAAAAAATCCTTAAGGTCAAAATTTCATCAAAAATCAGACTTTTCGGCCATTCACTCAAAAATTGTGCCAAACGCTTGCAAATGCTTCCCTGAGAGGTTTGGCGGTCGAAACAGAAGGCTTTTTATCTCAGGAAAAGAAATCAGCCCTCGACAACTAAACCGGCAGAATAAGATTTTTTTGAAGAAATTCCTAAGCCCCGGGGTCACAATTTCATCAAAAATCTGACTTTCGGCCATTCACTCAAAAATGGTGCCAAACGGTTGCAAATGCTCCCCTGAGAGGTTTGGCGGTCGAAACAGAAGGCTTTTTATCTCAGGAAAAGAAATCAGCCCTCGACAACTAAACCGGCAGAAAAAATTTTTTTGGAAAAAATCCCTAAGCCCCGGGGTCACAATTTCATCAAAAATTTGACTTTTGGCCATACACTCTAAAATGTTACCAAACGGTTGCAAATGCTCTCCTGAGATGTCTGGCGGTCGAAAGAGAAGGCTTTTTATCTCAGGAAAAGCAATCAGCCCTCGACAACTTAACCGGCAGAATAAGATTTTTTTGCAAAAATCCCTAAGCCCCGGGGTCACAATTTCATCAAAAATCTGACTTTCGGCCATTCACTCAAAAATGGTGCCAAACGGTTGCAAATGCTCCCCTGAGAGGTTTGGCGGTCGAAACAGAAGACTTTTTATCTCAGGAAAAGAAATCAGCCATCGACAAATTAACTGGCAGAAAAAGATTTTTTTGAAAAAATCCCTAAGCCCCCGGGGTCACAATTTCATCAAAAACGTGACTTTCGGCCATTCACTCAAAAATAGTGCCAAACGGTTGCAGATGCTCCCCTGAGAGGTTTGGCAGTCGGAACAGAAGGCTTTTTATCTAAGGAAAAGAAATCAGCCCTCGACAACTTAACCGGCAAAAAAGATTTTTTTGAAAAAATCCATAAGCCCCGGGGTCACAATTTCATCAAAAATCTGACTTTTGGCCATTCCCTCAAAAATGGTGCCAAACGGTTGCAAATGCTCTTCTGAGATGTTTGGCGGTCGAAAGAGAAGGCTTTTTATCTCAGGAAAAGCAATCAGCCCTCGACAACTTAACCGGTAGAAAAAGATTTTTTTGAAAAAATCCCTAAGGCAGAACAAGATTTGTTTGAAAAAATCCCTAAGGTCACAATTTTATAAAAAATCTGACTTCCGACCATTCACTCAAAAATGGTGCCAAACGGTTGCGAATGCTCCCCTGAGAGGTTTGGCGGTCGAAACAGAAGGCTTTTTATCTCAGGAAAAGCAATCAGCCCTCGACAACTTAACCGGTAGAAAAAGATTTTTTTGAAAAAATTACTAAGGCAGAACAAGATTTTTTTGAAAAAATCCTTAAGGTCAAAATTTCATCAAAAATCAGACTTTTCGGCCATTCACTCAAAAATTGTGCCAAACGCTTGCAAATGCTTCCCTGAGAGGTTTGGCGGTCGAAACAGAAGGCTTTTTATCTCAGGAAAAGAAATCAGCCCTCGACAACTAAACCGGCAGAATAAGATTTTTTTGAAGAAATTCCTAAGCCCCGGGGTCACAATTTCATCAAAAATCTGACTTTCGGCCATTCACTCAAAAATGGTGCCAAACGGTTGCAAATGCTCCCCTGAGAGGTTTGGCGGTCGAAACAGAAGGCTTTTTATCTCAGGAAAAGAAATCAGCCCTCGACAACTAAACCGGCAGAAAATTTTTTTTTGGAAAAAATCCCTAAGCCCCGGGGTCACAATTTCATCAAAAATTTGAGTTTTGGCCATACACTCTAAAATGTTACCAAACGGTTGCAAATGCTCTCCTGAGATGTCTGGCGGTCGAAAGAGAAGGCTTTTTATCTCAGGAAAAGCAATCAGCCCTCGACAACTTAACCGGCAGAATAAGATTTTTTTGCAAAAATCCCTAAGCCCCGGGGTCACAATTTCATCAAAAATCTGACTTTCGGCCATTCACTCAGAAATGGTGCCAAACGGTTGCAAATGCTCCCCTGAGAGGTTTGGCGGTCGAAACAGAAGACTTTTTATCTCAGGAAAAGAAATCAGCCATCGACAAATTACCTGGCAGAAAAAGATTTTTTTGAAAAAATCCCTAAGCCCCGGGGTCACAATTTCATCAAAAACGTGACTTTCGGCCATTCACTCAAAAATAGTGCCAAACGGTTGCAGATGCTCCCCTGAGAGGTTTGGCAGTCGGAACAGAAGGCTTTTTATCTAAGGAAAAGAAATCAACCATCGACAACTTAACCGGCAAAAAAGATTTTTTTGAAAAAATCCATAAGCCCCGGGGTCACAATTTCATCAAAAATCTGACTTTTGGCCATTCCCTCAAAAATGGTGCCAAACGGTTGCAAATGCTCTCCTGAGATGTTTGGCGGTCGAAAGAGAAGGCTTTTTATCTCAGGAAAAGCAATCAGCCCTCGACAACTTAACCGGTAGAAAAAGATTTTTTTGAAAAAATCCCTAAGGCAGAACAAGATTTGTTTGAAAAAATCCCTAAGGTCACAATTTTATAAAAAATCTGACTTCCGACCATTCACTCAAAAATGGTGCCAAACGGTTGCGAATGCTCCCCTGAGAGGTTTGGCGGTCGAAACAGAAGGCTTTTTATCTCAGGAAAAGCAATCAGCCCTCGACAACTTAACCGGTAGAAAAAGATTTTTTTGAAAAAATCCCTAAGGCAGAACAAGATTTTTTTGAAAAAATCCTTAAGGTCAAAATTTCATCAAAAATCAGACTTTTCGGCCATTCACTCAAAAATTGTGCCAAACGCTTGCAAATGCTTCCCTGAGAGGTTTGGCGGTCGAAACAGAAGGCTTTTTATCTCAGGAAAAGAAATCAGCCCTCGACAACTAAACCGGCAGAAAAAAATTTTTTGGAAAAAATCCCTAAGCCCCGGGGTCACAATTTCATCAAAAATTTGACTTTTGGCCATACACTCTAAAATGTTACCAAACGGTTGCAAATGCTCTCCTGAGATGTCTGGCGGTCGAAAGAGAAGGCTTTTTATCTCAGGAAAAGCAATCAGCCCTCGACAACTTAACCGGTAGAAAAAGATTTTTTTGAAAAAATCCCTAAGGCAGAACAAGATTTTTTTGAAAAAATCCCTAAGGTCAAAATTTCATCAAAAATCAGACTTTTCGGCCATTCACTCAAAAATTGTGCCAAACGCTTGCAAATGCTTCCCTGAGAGGTTTGGCGGTCGAAACAGAAGGCTTTTTATCTCAGGAAAAGAAATCAGCCCTCGACAACTTAACCGGCAGAATAAGATTTTTTTGCAAAAATCCCTAAGCCCCGGGGTCACAATTTCATCAAAAATCTGACTTTCGGCCATTCACTCAGAAATGGTGCCAAACGGTTGCAAATGCTCCCCTGAGAGGTTTGGCGGTCGAAACAGAAGACTTTTTATCTCAGGAAAAGAAATCAGCCATCGACACCTTAACTGGCAGAAAAAGATTTTTTTGAAAAAATCCCTAAGCCCCGAGGTCACAATTTCATCAAAAATCTAACTTTCAGCCATTCACTCAAAAATAGTGCCAAACGGTTGCAGATGTTCCCCTGAGAGGTTTGGCGGTCGAAACAGAAGGCTTTTTATCTCAGGAAAAGAAATCAGCCCTCGACAACTTAATCGGAAGAAAAAGATTTTTTTGAAAAAATCCCTAAGCACCGGGGTCACAATTTCATCAAAAACGTGACTTTCGGCCATTCACTCAAAAATAGTGCCAAACGGTTGCAGATGCTCCCCTGAGAGGTTTGGCAGTCGGAACAGAAGGCTTTTTATCTAAGGAAAAGAAATCAGCCCTTGACAACTTAACCGGCAAAAAAAAGTTTTTGGAAAAAATCCCTAAGCCCCGGGGTCACAATTTCATCAAAAATTTGACTTTTGGCCATACACTCAAAAATGTTACCAAACGGTTGCAAATGCTCTCCTGAGATGTTTGGCGGTCGAAAGAGAAGGCTTTTTATCTCAGGAAAAGAAATCAGCCCTCGACAACTTAACGGGCTGAAAAAGATTTTTTTGAAAAAATCCCTAAGCCCCGGGGTCACAATTTCATCAAAAATCTGACTTTCGGCCATTCACTCCAAAATGGTGCCAAACGGTTGCAAATGCTCTCCTGAGATGTTTGGCGGTCGAAGTAGAAGGCTTTTTATCTCAGGAAAAGCAATCAGCCCTCGACAACTCAACCGGTAGAAAAAGATTTTTTTGAAGAAATCCTTAAGGCAGAACAAGATTTTTTTGAAAAAATCCCTAAGGTCAAAATTTCATTAAAAATGAGACTTTTCGGCCATTCACTCAAAAATTGTGCCAAACGCTTGCAAATGCTTCCCTGAGAGGTTTGGTGGTCGAAACAGAAGGCTTTTTATCTCAGGAAAAGAAATCAGCCCTCGACAACTTAACCGGCAGAATAAGATTTTTTTGCAAAAATCCCTAAGCCCCGGGGTCACAATTTCATCAAAAATCTGACTTTCGGCCATTCACTCAGAAATGGTGCCAAACCTTTGCAAATGCTCCCCTGAGAGGTTTGGCGGTCGAAACAGAAGTCTTTTTATCTCAGGAAAAGAAATCAGCCATCGACACCTTAACTGGCAGAAAAAGATTTTTTTGAAAAAATCCCTAAGCCCCGAGGTCACAATTTCATCAAAAATCTAACTTTCAGCCATTCACTAAAAATCATGCCAAACGGTTGCAAATGCTCCCCTGAGAGGTTTGGCGGTCGAAACAGAAGGCTTTTTATCTCAGGAAAAGAAATCAGCCCTCGACAACTTAATCGGAAGAAAAAGATTTTTTTGAAAAAATCCCTAAGCCCCGGGGTCACAATTTCATCAAAAATCTGACTTTTGGCCATTCACTCAAAAATGGTGCCAAACGGTTGCAAATGCTCTCCTGAGATGTTTGGCGGTCGAAAGAGACGGCTTTTTATCTCAGGAAAAGCAATCAGCCCTCGACAACTTAACCGGTAGAAAAAGATTTTTTTTGAAAAAATCCCTAAGGCAGAACAAGATTTTTTTGAAAAAATCCCTAAGGTCACAATTTCATAAAAAATCTGACTTCCGACCATTCACTCAAAAATGGTGCCAAACAGTTGCGAATGCTCCCCTGAGAGGTTTGAGGGTCGAAACAGAAGGCTTTTTATCTCAGGAAAAGAAATCAGCCCTCGACAACTTAACCGGCAAAAAAGATTTTTTTGAAAAAATCCATAAGCCCCGGGGTCACAATTTCATCAAAAATCTGACTTTTGGCCATTCCCTCAAAAATGGTGCCAAACGGTTGCAAATGCTCTCCTGAGATGTTTGGCGGTCGAAACAGAAGGCTTTTTATCTCAGGAAAAGCAATCAGCCCTCGACACCTTAACTGGCAGAAAAAGATTTTTTTGAAAAAATCCCTAAGCCCCGAGGTCACAATTTCATGAAAAACGTGACTTTCGGCCATTCACTCAAAAATAGTGCCAAACGGTTGCAGATGCTCCCCTGAGAGGTTTGGCGGTCGAAACAGAAGGCTTTTTATCTCAGGAAAAGAAATCAGCCCTCGACAACTTAATCGGAAGAAAAAGATTTTTTTGAAAAAATCCCTAAGCCCCGGGGTCACAATTTCATCAAAAACGTGACTTTCGGCCATTCACTCAAAAATAGTGCGAAACGGTTGCAGATGCTCCCCTGAGAGGTTTGGCAGTCGAAACAGAAGGCTTTTTATCGAAGGAAAAGAAATCAGCCCTCGACAACTTAACCGGCAAAAAAATTTTTTTTGTAAAAAATCCCTAAGCCCTGGGGTCACAATTTCATCAAAAATTTGACTTTTGGCCATACACTCAAAAATGTTACGAAACGGTTGCAAATGCTCTCCTGAGATGTTTGGCGGTCGAAAGAGAAGGCTTTTTATCTCAGGAAAAGAAATCAGCCCTCGACAACTTAACGGGCTGAAAAAGATTTTTTTGAAAAAATCCCTAAGCCCTGGGGTCACAATTTCATCAAAAATCTAACTTCCGACCATTCACTCCAAAATGGTGCCAAACGGTTGCAAATGCTCTCCTGAGATGTTTGGCGGTCGAAGGAGAAGGCTTTTTATCTCAGGAAAAGCAATCAGCCCTCGACAACTTAACCGGTAGAAAAAGATTTTTTTGAAAAAATCCCTAAGGCAGAACAAGATTTTTTTGAAAAAATCGCTAAGGTCAAAATTTCATCAAAAATCAGACTTTTCGGCCATTCACTCAAAAATTGTGCCAAACGATTGCAAATGCTTCCCTGAGAGGTTTGGCGGTCGAAACAGAAGGCTTTTTATCTCAGGAAAAGAAATCAGCCCTCGACAACTTAACCGGCAGAATAAGATTTTTTTGCAAAAATCCCTAAGCCCCGGGGTCACAATTTCATCAAAAATCTGACTTTCGGCCATTCACTCAGAAATGGTGCCAAACGGTTGCAAATGCTCCCCTGAGAGGTTTGGCGGTCGAAACAGAAGACTTTTTATCTCAGGAAAAGAAATCAGCCATCGACACCTTAACTGGCAGAAAAAGATTTTTTTGAAAAAATCCCTAAGCCCCGAGGTCACAATTTCATCAAAAATCTAACTTTCAGCCATTCACTCAAAAATCATGCCAAACGGTTGCAAATGCTCCCCTGAGAGGTTTGGCGGTCGAAACAGAAGGCTTTTTATCTCAGGAAAAGAAATCAGCCCTCGACAACTTAATCGGAAGAAAAAGATTTTTTTGAAAAAATCCCTAAGCCCCGGGGTCACAATTTCATCAAAAATCTGACTTTTGGCCATTCACTGAAAAAATGGTGCCAAACGGTTGCAAATGCTCTCCTGAGATGTTTGGCGGTCGAAAGAGAAGGCTTTTTATCTCAGGAAAAGCAATCAGCCCTCGACATCTTAACCGGTAGAAAAAGATTTTTTTGAAAAAATCCCTAAGGCAGAACATGATTTTTTTGAAAAAATCCCTAAGGTTAAAATTTCATCAAAAATCAGACTTTCGGGCATTCACTTAAAAATTGTGCCAAACGGTTGCAAGTGCTCCCCTGAGAGGTTTGGCAGTCGAAACAGAAGGCTTTTTATCTAAGGAAAAGAAATCAGCCCTCGACAAATTAACCGGCAGAAAAAGATTTTTTTGAAGAAATCCCTAAGCCCCGGGGTCACAATTTCATCAAAAATCTGACTTTCGGCCATTCACCCAAAAATGGTGCCAAACGGTTGCAAATGCTACCCTGAGAGGTTTGGCGGTCGAAACAGAAGGCTTTTTATCTAAGGAAAAGAAATCAGCCCTCGACAACTAAACCGGAAGAAAAAGATTTTTTTGAAGAAATCCCTAAGCCCCGGGGTCACAATTTCATCAAAAATCTGACTTTCAGCCATTCACTCTAAAATGGTGCCAAACGGTTGCAAATGCTCCACTGAGAGGTTTGGCAGTCGAAAAAGAAGGATTTTTATCTCAGGAAAAGAAATCAGCCCTCGACAACATAACCGGCAGAAAAATATTTTTTTGAAAAAATCCCTAAGCCCCAGGGGTCACAATTTCATCAAAAATCTAACTTTCGGCCATTCACTCTAAAATGGTGCCAAACGGTTGTAAATGCTCCCCTGCAATGTTTGGCGGTCGAAACAGAAGGCTTTTAATCTCTGGAAAAGAAATCAGCCCTCGACAACTTAACAGGCAGAAAAAGATTTTTTTGATAAAATCCCTAAGCCCCAGGGGTCACAATTTCATCAAAAATCTGACTTTCGGCCATTCACTCAAAAATTGTGCCAAACGGTTGCAAATGCTCCCCTGAGAGGTTTGGCGGTCGAAACAGAAGGCTTTTCATCCCAGGAAAATAAATCAGCCCTCGACAAATTAACCGGCAGAAAAAGATTTTTTTGAAAAAATCCCTAAGCATCGGGGCCACAATTTCATCAAAAATCGAACTTCCGACCATTCACTCAAAAATGGTGCCAAACGGTTGCGAATGCTCCCCTGAGAGGTTTGGCGGTCAAAACAGAAGGCTTTTTATCTCAGGAAAAGAAATCAGCCCTCGACAACTTAACCGGCAAAAAAGATTTTTTTGAAAAAATCCCTAAGCCCCGGGGTCACAATTTCATAAAAAATCTGACTTTTGGCCATTCACTCAAAAATGGTGCCAAACGGTTGCTAATGCTCCTCTGAGAAGTTTGGCGGTCGAAACAGAAGGCTTTTTATCTCAGGGGGAAAAAATAAGCCCTCGACAAATTAACCGGCAGAAAAAGATTTTTTTGAAAAAATCCCTAAGCCTCGGGGTCTCAATTTCATCAAAAATCTAACTTTCAGCCATTCACTCAAAAATCGTGCCAAACGGTTGCAAATGCTCCCCTGAGAGGTTTGGCGTTCGAAACAGAAGGCTTTTTATCTCAGGATAAGAAATCAGCTCTCGACAACTTAATCGGAAGAAAAAGATTTTTTTGAAGAAATCCCTAAGCCCCGGGGTCACAATTTCATCAAAAATCTGACTTTTGGCCATTCACTCAAAAATGGTGCCAAACGGTTGCAAATGCTCCCCTGAGAGGTTTGTCAGTCGAAACAGAAGGCTTTTTATCTCAGGAAAAGAAATCAGCCCTCGACAAATTAACCGGCAGAAAAAGATTTTTTTGAAAAAATCCCTAAGGTCAAAATTTCATCAAAAATCAGACTTTCGTCCATTCACTCAAAAATTGTGCCAAACGGTTGCAAATGCTCCCCTGAGAGGTTTGGCGGTCGAAACAGAAGGCTTTTTATCTCAGGAAAAGTAATCAGCCCTCGACAAATTAACTGGCAGAAAAAGATTTTTTTGAAAAAATCCCTAAGCCTCGGGGTCACAATTTCATCAAAAATCTAACTTTCAGCCATTCACTCAAAAATCATGCCAAACGGTTGCAAATGCTCCCCTGAGAGGTTTGGCGTTCGAAACAGAGGTTTGGGAGTCGAAACAGAAGGCTTTTCATCTCATTAAAAGAAATCAGCCCGCGACATCTTAACCGGTGGAAAAAGATTTTTTTGAAAAAATCCCTAAGCCCCGGGGTCACAATTTCTTTAAAAATCTGACTTTCGACCATTCACTCAGAAATGGTGCCAAACGGTTGCAAATGCTCCCCTGAGAGGTTTGGCGGTCGAAACAGAAGGCTTTTTATCTAAGGAAAAGCAATCAGCCCTCGACAACTTAACCGGTAGAAAAAGATTTTTTTGAAAAAATCCCTAAGGCAGAACAAGATTTTTTTGAAAAAATCCCTAAGGTCACAATTTCATCAAAAATCTGACTTTCGGCCATTCACTCAAAAATTGTGCCAAACGGTTGCAAATGCTACCCTGAGAGGTTTAGCGGTCGAAACAGAAGGCTTTTTATCTCAGGAAAAGAAATCAGTTCTCGACAACTTAACCGGTATAAAAAGATTTTTTTGAAAAAATCCCTAACCCCCGGGGTCACAATTTCATCAAAAATCTGACTTTCGGCCATTCACTCAAAAATGGTGCCAAACGGTTGCAAATGCTCCCCTGAGAGGTCTGGCCGTCGAAACAGAAGGCTTTTTATCTCAGTAAAAGAAATCAGCCCGCGACAACTTAACCGGCAGAAAAAAAAGATTTTTTTGAAAAAATCCCTAAGGTCACAATTTCTTAAAAAATCTGACTTTCAACCATTCACTCAGAAATGGTGCCAAACGGTTGCAAATGCTCCCCTGAGAGGTTTGGCGGTCGAAACAGAAGGCCTTTTATCTAAGGAAAAGAAATCAGCCCTCGACAACTAAACCGGCAGAAAAAGATTTTTTTGAAGAAATCCCTAAACCCCGGGGTCACAATTTCATCAAAAATCTGACTTTTGGCCATTCACTCAAAAATGGTGCCAAAGGGTTGCAAATGCTCTCCTGAGAGGTTTGGCAGTCGGAACAGAAGGCTTTTTATCTAAGGAAAAGAAATCAGCCCTCGACAACTTAACCGGCAAAAAAATTTTTTTTGGAAAAAATCCCTAAGCCCCGGGGTCACAATTTCATCAAAAATTTGACTTTTCGGCCATACACTCAAAAATGTTACCAAACGGTTGCAAATGCTCTCCTGAGATGTTTGGCGGTCGAAAGAGAAGGCTTTTTATCTCAGGAAAAGCAATCAGCCCTCGACAACTTAACCGGTAGAAAAAGATTTTTTTGAAAAAATCCCTAAGGCAGAACAAGATTTGTTTGAAAAAATCCCTAAGGTCACAATTTTATAAAAAATCTGACTTCCGACCATTCACTCAAAAATGGTCCCAAACGGTTGCGAATGCTCCCCTGAGAGGTTTGGCGGTCGAAACAGAAGGCTTTTTATCTCAGGAAAAGCAATCAGCCCTCGACAACTTAACCGGTAGAAAAAGATTTTTTTGAAAAAATCCCTAAGGCAGAACAAGATTTTTTTGAAAAAATCCTTAAGGTCAAAATTTCATCAAAAATCAGACTTTTCGGCCATTCACTCAAAAATTGTGCCAAACGCTTGCAAATGCTTCCCTGAGAGGTTTGGCGGTCGAAACAGAAGGCTTTTTATCTCAGGAAAAGAAATCAGCCCTCGACAACTAAACCGGCAGAATAAGATTTTTTTGAAGAAATTCCTAAGCCCCGGGGTCACAATTTCATCAAAAATCTGACTTTCGGCCATTCACTCAAAAATGGTGCCAAACGGTTGTAAATGCTCCCCTGAGAGGTTTGGCGGTCGAAACAGAAGGCTTTTTATCTCAGGAAAAGAAATCAGCCCTCGACAACTAAACCGGCAGAAAAAAATTTTTTGGAAAAAATCCCTAAGCCCCGGGGTCACAATTTCATCAAAAATTTGACTTTTGGCCATACACTCTAAAATGTTACCAAACGGTTGCAAATGCTCTCCTGAGATGTCTGGCGGTCGAAAGAGAAGGCTTTTTATCTCAGGAAAAGCAATCAGCCCTCGACAACTTAACCGGTAGAAAAAGATTTTTTTTGAAAAAATCCCTAAGGCAGAACAAGATTTTTTTGAAAAAATCCCTAAGGTCACAATTTCATAAAAAATCTGACTTCCGACCATTCACTCAAAAATGGTGCCAAACGGTTGCGAATGCTCCCCTGAGAGGTTTGGCGGTCGAAACAGAAGGCTTTTTATCTCAGGAAAAGAAATCAGCCCTCGACAACTTAACCGGCAAAAAATATTTTTTTGAAAAAATCCATAAGCCCCGGGGTCACAATTTCATCAAAAATCTGACTTTTGGCCATTCCCTCAAAAATGGTGCCAAACGGTTGCAAATGCTCTCCTGAGATGTTTGGCGGTCGAAGGAGAAGGCTTTTTATCTCAGGAAAAGCAATCAGCCCTCGACACCTTAACCGGTAGAAAAAGATTTTTTTGAAAAAATCCCTAACGCAGAACGAGATTTTTTTGAAAAAATCCCTAAGGTCAAAATTTCATCAAAAATCAGACTTTTCGGCCATTCACTCAAAAATTGTGCCAAACGCTTGCAAATGCTTCCCTGAGAGGTTTGGCGGTCGAAACAGAAGGCTTTTTATCTCAGGAAAAGAAATCAGCCCTCGACAACTTAACCGGCAGAATAAGATTTTTTTGCAAAAATCCCTAAGCCCCGGGGTCACAATTTCATCAAAAATCTGACTTTCGGCCATTCACTCAGAAATGGTGCCAAACGGTTGCAAATGCTCCCCTGAGATGTTTGGCGGTCGAAGTAGAAGGCTTTTTATCTCAGGAAAAGCAATCAGCCCGCGACAACTTAACCGGTATAAAAAGATTTTTTTGAAAAAATCCCTAACCCCCGGGGTCACAATTTCATCAAAAATCTGACTTTCGGCCATTCACTCAAAAATGGTGCCAAACGGTTGCAAATGCTCCCCTGAGAGGTTTGGCCGTCGAAACAGAAGGCTTTTTATCTCAGTAAAAGAAATCAGCCCGCGACAACTTAACCGGCAGAAAAAAAAGATTTTTTTGAAAAAATCCCTAAGGTCACAATTTCTTAAAAAATCTGACTTTCAACCATTCACTCAGAAATGGTGCCAAACGGTTGCAAATGCTCCCCTGAGAGGTTTGGCGGTCGAAACAGAAGGCCTTTTATCTAAGGAAAAGAAATCAGCCCTCGACAACTAAACCGGCAGAAAAAGATTTTTTTGAAGAAATCCCTAAACCCCGGGGTCACAATTTCATCAAAAATCTGACTTTTGGCCATTCACTCAAAAATGGTGCCAAAGGGTTGCAAATGCTCTCCTGAGAGGTTTGGCAGTCGGAACAGAAGGCTTTTTATCTAAGGAAAAGAAATCAGCCCTCGACAACTTAACCGGCAAAAAATTTTTTTTTGGAAAAAATCCCTAAGCCTCGGGGTCACAATTTCATCAAAAATTTGACTTTTGGCCATACACTCAACAATGTTACCAAACGGTTGCAAATGCTCTCCTGAGATGTTTGGGAGTCGAAAGAGAAGGCTTTTTATCTCAGGAAAAGCAATCAGCCCTCGACAACTTAACCGGTAGAAAAAGATTTTTTTGAAAAAATCCCTAAGGCAGAACAAGATTTGTTTGAAAAAATCCCTAAGGTCACAATTTTATAAAAAATCTGACTTCCGACCATTCACTCAAAAATGGTGCCAAACGGTTGCGAATGCTCCCCTGAGAGGTTTGGCGGTCGAAACAGAAGGCTTTTTATCTCAGGAAAAGCAATCAGCCCTCGACAACTTAACTGGTAGAAAAAGATTTTTTTGAAAAAATCCCTAAGGCAGAACAAGATTTTTTTGAAAAAATCCTTAAGGTCAAAATTTCATCAAAAATCAGACTTTTCGGCCATTCACTCAAAAATTGTGCCAAACGCTTGCAAATGCTTCCCTGAGAGGTTTGGCGGTCGAAACAGAAGGCTTTTTATCTCAGGAAAAGAAATCAGCCCTCGACAACTAAACCGGCAGAATAAGATTTTTTTGAAGAAATTCCTAAGCCCCGGGGTCACAATTTCATCAAAAATCTGACTTTCGGCCATTCACTCAAAAATGGTGCCAAACGGTTGTAAATGCTCCCCTGAGAGGTTTGGCGGTCGAAACAGAAGGCTTTTTATCTCAGGAAAAGAAATCAGCCCTCGACAACTAAACCGGCAAAAAAGATTTTTTTGAAAAAATCCATAAGCCCCGGGGTCACAATTTCATCAAAAATCTGACTTTTGGCCATTCCCTCAAAAATGGTGCCAAACGGTTGCAAATGCTCTCCTGAGATGTTTGGCGGTCGAAGGAGAAGGCTTTTTATCTCAGGAAAAGCAATCAGCCCTCGACAACTTAACCGGTAGAAAAAGATTTTTTTGAAAAAAATCCCTAAGGCAGAACGAGATTTTTTTGAAAAAATCCCTAAGGTCAAAATTTCATCAAAAATCAGACTTTTCGGCCATTCACTCAAAAATTGTGCCAAACGCTTGCAAATGCTTCCCTGAGAGGTTTGGCGGTCGAAACAGAAGGCTTTTTATCTCAGGAAAAGAAATCAGCCCTCGACAACTTAACCGGCAGAATAAGATTTTTTTGCAAAAATCCCTAAGCCCCGGGGTCACAATTTCATCAAAAATCTGACTTTCGGCCATTCACTCAGAAATGGTGCCAAATGGTTGCAAATGCTCTCCTGAGATGTTTGGCGGTTGAAGTAGAAGGCTTTTTATCTCAGGAAAAGCAATCAGCCCTCGACAACTCAACCGGTAGAAAAAGATTTTTTTGAAGAAATCCTTAAGGCAGAACAAGATTTTTTTGAAAAAATCCCTAAGGTCAAAATTTCATTAAAAATCAGACTTTTCGGCCATTCACTCAAAAATTGTGCCAAACGCTTGCAAATGCTTCCCTGAGAGGTTTGGTGGTCGAAACAGAAGGCTTTTTATCTCAGGAAAAGAAATCAGCCCTCGACAACTTAACCGGCAGAATAAGTTTTTTTTGCAAAAATCCCTAAGCCCCGGGGTCACAATTTCATCAAAAATCTGACTTTCGGCCATTCACTCAGAAATGGTGCCAAACGGTTGCAAATGCTCCCCTGAGAGGTTTGGCGGTCGAAACAGAAGACTTTTTATCTCAGGAAAAGAAATCAGCCATCGACACCTTAACTGGCAGAAAAAGATTTTTTTGAAAAAATCCCTAAGCCCCGAGGTCACAATTTCATGAAAAACGTGACTTTCGGCCATTCACTCAAAAATAGTGCCAAACGGTTGCAGATGCTCCCCTGAGAGGTTTGGCGGTCGAAACAGAAAGCTTTTTATCTCAGGAAAAGAAATCAGCCCTCGACAACTTAATCGGAAGAAAAAGATTTTTTTGAAAAAATCCCTAAGCCCCGGGGTCACAATTTCATCAAAAATGTGACTTTCGGCCATTCACTCAAAAATGTTACCAAACGGTTGCAAATGCTCTCCTGAGATGTTTGGCGGTCGAAAGAGAAGGCTTTTTATCTCAGGGAAAGAAATCAGCCCTCGACAACTTAACGGGCTGAAAAAGATTTTTTTGAAAAAATCCCTAAGCCCCGGGGTCACAATTTCATCAAAAATCTAACTTCCGACCATTCACTCCAAAATGGTGCCAAACGGTTGCAAATGCTCTCCTGAGATGTTTGGCGGTCGAAGGATAAGGCTTTTTATCTCAGGAAAAGCAATCAGCCCTCGACAACTTAACCGGTAGAAAAAGGTTTTTTTGAAAAAATCCCTAAGGCAGAACAAGATTTTTTTGAAAAAATCGCTAAGGTCAAAATTTCATCAAAAATCAGACTTTTCGGCCATTCACTCAAAAATTGTGCCAAACGATTGCAAATGCTTCCCTGAGAGGTTTGGCGGTCGAAACAGAAGGCTTTTTATCTCAGGAAAAGAAATCAGCCCTCGTCAACTTAACCGGCAGAATAAGATTTTTTTGCAAAAATCCCTAAGCCCCGGGGTCACAATTTCATCAAAAATCTGACTTTCGGCCATTCACTCAGAAATGGTGCCAAACGGTTGCAAATGCTCCCCTGAGAGGTTTGGCGGTCGAAAAAGAAGGCTTTTTATCTCAGGAAAAGAAATCAGCCATCGACACCTTAACTGGCAGAAAAAGATTTTTTTGAAAAAATCCCTAAGCCCCGAGGTCACAATTTCATCAAAAATCTAACTTTCAGCCATTCACTCAAAAATCATGCCAAACGGTTGCAAATGCTCCCCTGAGAGGTTTGGCGGTCGAAACAGAAGGCTTTTTATCTCAGGAAAAGAAATCAGCCCTCGACAACTTAATCGGAAGAAAAAGATTTTTTTGAAAAAATCCCTAAGCCCCGGGGTCACAATTTCATCAAAAATCTGACTTTTGGCCATTCACTGAAAAAATGGTGCCAAACGGTTGCAAATGCTCTCCTGAGATGTTTGGCGGTCGAAAGAGAAGGCTTTTTATCTCAGGAAAATCAATCAGCCCTCGAAAACTTAACCGGTAGAAAAAGATTTTTTTGAAAAAATCCCTAAGGCAGAACATGATTTTTTTGAAAAAATCCCTAAGGTTAAAATTTCATCAAAAATCAGACTTTCGGGCATTCACTTAAAAATTGTGCCAAACGGTTGCAAGTGCTCCCCTGAGAGGTTTGGCAGTCGAAACAGAAGGCTTTTTATCTAAGGAAAAGAAATCAGCCCTCGACAAATTAACCGGCAGAAAAAGATTTTTTTGAAGAAATCCCTAAGCCCGGGGGTCACAATTTCATCAAAAATCTGACTTTCGGCCATTCACCCAAAAATGGTGCCAAACGGTTGCAAATGCTACCCTGAGAGGTTTGGCGGTCGAAACAGAAGGCTTTTTATCTAAGGAAAAGAAATCAGCCCTCGACAACTAAACCGGAAGAAAAAGATTTTTTTGAAGAAATCCCTAAGCCCCGGGGTCACAATTTCATCAAAAATCTGACTTTCGGCCATTCACTCTAAAATGGTGCCAAACGGTTGCAAATGTTCCACTGAGAGGTTTGGCGGTCGAAAAAGAAGGCTTTTTATCTCAGGAAAAGAAATCAGCCCTCGACAACATAACCGGCAGAAAAATATTTTTTTGAAAAAATCCCTAAGCCCCAGGGGTCACAATTTCATCAAAAATCTGACTTTCGGCCATTCACTCTAAAATGGTGCCAAACGGTTGTAAATGCTCCCCTGCGATGTTTGGCGGTCGAAACAGAAGGCTTTTTATCTCTGGAAAAGAAATCAGCCCTCGACAAATTAACTGGCAGAAAAAGATTTTTTTGAAAAAATCCCTAAGCCTCGGGGTCACAATTTCATCAAAAATCTGACTTTCGGCCATTCACTCAAAAATGCTGCCAAACGGTTGCAAATGCTCCCCTGAGAGGTTTGGCGTTCGAAACAGAAGGCTTTTTATCTCAGGATAAGAAATCAGCTCTCGACAACTTAATCGGAAGAAAAAGATTTTTTTGAAGAAATCCCTAAGCCCCGGGGTCACAATTTCATCAAAAATCTGACTTTTGGCCATTCACTCAAAAATGGTGCCAAACGGTTGCAAATGCTCCCCTGAGAGGTTTGGCAGTCGAAACAGAAGGCTTTTTATCTCAGGAAAAGAAATCAGCCCTCGACAAATTAACCGGCAGAAAAAGATTTTTTTGAAAAAATCCCTAAGGTCAAAATTTCATCAAAAATCAGACTTTCGTCCATTCACTCAAAAATGGTGCCAAACGGTTGCAAATGCTCCCCTGAGAGGTTTGGCGGTCGAAACAGAAGGCTTTTTATCTCAGGAAAAGAAATCAGCCCTCGACAACTTAACCGGTATAAAAAGATTTTTTTGAAAAAATCCCTAAGCCCCGGGGTCACAATTTCATAAAAAATCTGACTTTCGGGCATTCACTCAAAAATGGTGCCAAACGGTTGCAAATGCTCCCCTGAGAGGTTTGGCGGTCGAAACAGAAGGCTTTTTATCTAAGGAAAAGAAATCAGCCCTCGACAACTAAACCAGCAGAAAAAGATTTTTTTGAAGAAATCCCTAAGCCCCGGAGTCACAATTTCATCAAAAATCTGACTTTCGGCCATTCCCTCAAAAATGGTGCCAAACAGTTGCAAATGCTCCCCTGAGAGGTTTGGCGGTCGAAACAGAAGGCTTTTTATCTCAGGAAAAGAAGTCAGCCCTCGACAAATTAACCGGCAGAAAAAGATTTTTTTGAAAAAATCCCTAAGCCTCAGGGTCACAATTTCATCAAAAATCTAACTTTCAGCCATTCACTCAAAAATCATGCCAAACGGTTGCAAATGCTCCCCTGAGAGGTTTGGCGTTCGAAACAGAAGGCTTTTTATCTCAGGAAAAGAAATCAGCTCTCGACAACTTAATCGGAAGAAAAAGATTTTTTTGAAAAAATCCCTAAGCCCCGGGGTCACAATTTCATCAAAAACGTGACTTTCGGCCATTCACTCAAAAATGGTGCCAAACGGTTGCAAATGCTCCCCTAAGAGGTTTGGGAGTCGAAACAGAAGGCTTTTCATCTCAGTAAAAGAAATCAGCCCGCGACATCTTAACCGGTGGAAAAAGATTTTTTTGAAAAAATCCCTAAGCCCCGGGGTCACAATTTCTTTAAAAATCTGACTTTCGACCATTCACTCAGAAATGGTGCCAAACGGTTGCAAATGCTCCCCTGAGAGGTTTGGCGGTCGAAACAGAAGGCTTTTTATCTAAGGAAAAGCAATCAGCCCTCGACAACTTAACCGGTAGAAAAAGATCTTTTTGAAAAAATCCCTAAGGCAGAACAAGATTTTTTTGAAAAAATCCCTAAGGTCAAAATTTCATCAAAAATCAGACTTTCGGCCATTCACTCAAAAATTGTGCCAAACGGTTGCAAATGCTCCCCTGAGAGGTTTGGCGGTCGAAACAGAAGGCTTTTTATCTCAGGAAAAGAAATCAGTTCTCGACAACTTAACCGGAATAAAAAGATTTTTTTGAAAAAATCCCTAACCCCCGGGGTCACAATTTCATCAAAAATCTGACTTTCAGCCATTCACTCAAAAATGGTGCCAAACGGTTGCAAATGCTCCCCTGAGAGGTTTGGCCGTCGAAACAGAAGGCTTTTTATCTCAGTAAAAGAAATCAGCCCGCGACAACTTAACCGGCAGAAAAAGATTTTTTTGAAAAAATCCCTAAGGTCACAATTTCTTAAAAAATCTGACTTTCAACCATTCACTCAAAAATTGTGCCAAACGCTTGCAAATGCTTCCCTGAGAGGTTTGGCGGTCGAAACAGAAGGCCTTTTATCTAAGGAAAAGAAATCAGCCCTCGACAACTAAACCGGCAGAAAAAGATTTTTTTGAAGAAATCCCTAAACCCCGGGGTCACAATTTCATCAAAAATCTGACTTTTGGCCATTCACTCAAAAATGGTGCCAAAGGGTTGCAAATGCTCTCCTGAGATGTTTGGCGGTCGAAAGAGAAGGCCTTTTATCTCAGGGAAAGCAATCAGCCCTCGACAACTTAACCGGAAGAAAAAGATTTTTTTGAAAAAATCCCTAAGGCAGAACATGATTTTTTTGAAAAAATCCCTAAGGTTAAAATTTCATCAAAAATCAGACTTTCGGGCATTCACTCAAAAATTGTGCCAAACGGTTGCAAATGCTCCCCTGAGAGGTTTGGCAGTCGAAACAGAAGGCTTTTTATCTCAGGAAAAGAAATCAGCCCTCGACAAATTAACCGGCAGAAAAAGATTTTTTTGAAGAAATCCCTAAGCCCCGGGGTCACAATTTCATCAAAAATCTGACTTTCGGCCATTCACCCAAAAATGGTGCCAAACGGTTGTAAATGCTCCCCTGCGATGTTTGGCGGTCGAAACAGAAGGCTTTTTATCTCTGGAAAAGAAATCAGCCCTCGACAACTTAACAGGCAGAAAAAGATTTTTTTGAAAAAATCCCTAAGCCCCAGGGGTCACAATTTCATCAAAAATCTGACTTTCGGCCATTCACTCTAAAATGGTGCCAAACGGTTGCAAATGCTCCCCTGAGAGGTTTGGCTGTCGAAACAGAAGGCTTTTTATCCCAGGAAAATAAATCAGCCCTCGACAAATTAACCGGCAGAAAAAGATTTTTTTGAAAAAATCCCTAAGCCTCGGGGTCACAATTTCATCAAAAATCTAACTTCCGACCATTCACTCAAAAATGGTGCCAAACGGTTGCGAATGCTCCCCTGAGAGGTTTGGCGGTCAAAACAGAAGTCTTTTTATCTCAGGAAAAGAAATCAGCCCTCGACAACTTAACCGGCAAAAAAGATTTTTTTGAAAAAATCCCTAAGCCCCGGGGTCACAATTTCATTAAAAACGTGACTTTCGGCCATTCACTCAAAAATGGTGCCAAACGGTTGCAAATGCTCCTCTGAGAAGTTTGGCGGTCGAAACAGAAGGCTTTTTATCTCAGGAAAAGAAATCAGCCCTCGACAAATTAACCGGCAGAAAAAGATTTTTTTGAAGAAATCCCTAAGCCCCGGGGTCACAATTTCATCAAAAATCTGACTTTCGGCCATTCACCCAAAAATGGTGCCAAACGGTTGTAAATGCTCCCCTGCGATGTTTGGCGGTCAAAACAGAAGGCTTTTTATCTCTGGAAAAGAAATCAGCCCTCGACAACTTAACAGGCAGAAAAAGATTTTTTTGAAAAAATCCCTAAGCCCCAGGGGTCACAATTTCATCAAAAATCTGACTTTCGGCCATTCACTCTAAAATGGTGCCAAACGGTTGCAAATGCTCCCCTGAGAGGCTTGGCTGTCGAAACAGAAGGCTTTTTATCCCAGGAAAATAAATCAGCCCTCGACAAATTAACCGGCAGAAAAAGATTTTTTTGAAAAAATCCCTAAGCCTCGAGGTCACAATTTCATCAAAAATCTAACTTCCGACCATTCACTCAAAAATGGTGCCAAACGGTTGCGAATGCTCCCCTGAGAGGTTTGGCGGTCAAAACAGAAGGCTTTTTATCTCAGGAAAAGAAATCAGCCCTCGACAACTTAACCGGCAAAAAAGATTTTTTTGAAAAAATCCCTAAGTCCCGGGGTCACAATTTCATAAAAAATCTGACTTTCGGCCATTCACTCAAAAATGGTGCCAAACGGTTGCAAATGCTCCTCTGAGAAGTTTGGCGGTCGAAACAGAAGGCTTTTTATCTCAGGGAAAAAAAATAAGCCCTCGACAAATTAACCGGCAGAAAAAGATTTTTTTGAAAAAATCCCTAAGCCTCGGGGTCACAATTTCATCAAAAATCTAACTTTCAGCCATTCACTCAAAAATCGTGCCAAACGGTTGCAAATGCTCCCCTGAGAGGTTTGGCGTTCGAAACAGAAGGCTTTTTATCTCAGGATAAGAAATCAGCTCTCGACAACTTAATCGGAAGAAAAAGATTTTTTTGAAGAAATCCCTAAGCCCCGGGGTCACAATTTCATCAAAAATCTGACTTTTGGCCATTCACTCAAAAATGGTGCCAAACGGTTGCAAATGCTCCCCTGAGAGGTTTGGCGTTCGAAACAGAAGGCTTTTTATCTCAGGAAAAGAAATCAGCCCTCGACAACTAAACCAGCAGAAAAAGATTTTTTTGAAAAAATCCCTAAGCCCCGGGGTCACAATTTCATCAAAAACGTGACTTTCGGCCATTCACTCAAAAATGGTGCCAAACGGTTGCAAATGCTCCCCTAAGTGGTTTGGGAGTCGAAACAGAAGGCTTTTCATCTCAGTAAAAGAAATCAGCCCGCGACATCTTAACCGGTGGAAAAAGATTTTTTTGAAAAAATCCCTAAGCCCCGGGGTCACAATTTCTTTAAAAATCTGACTTTCGACCATTCACTCAGAAATGGTGCCAAACGGTTGCAAATGCTCCCCTGAGAGGTTTGGCGGTCGAAACAGAAGGCTTTTTATCTAAGGAAAAGCAATCAGCCCTCGACAACTTAACCGGTAGAAAAAGATTTTTTTGAAAAAATCCCTAAGGCAGAACAAGATTTTTTTGAAAAAATCCCTAAGGTCACAATTTCATCAAAAATCTGACTTTCGGCCATTCACTCAAAAATTGTGCCAAACGGTTGCAAATGCTCCCCTGAGAGGTTTGGCGGTCGAAACAGAAGGCTTTTTATCTCAGGAAAAAAATAAGCCCTCGACAACTTAACCGGTATAAAAAAATTTTTAAAAAAAAATCCCTAAGCCCCGGGGTCACAATTTCATAAAAAATCTGACTTTCGGGCATTCACTCAAAAATGGTGCCAAACGGTTGCAAATGCTCCCCTGAGAGGTTTGGCGGTCGAAACAGAAGGCTTTTTATCTAAGGAAAAGAAATCAGCCCTCGACAACTAAACCAGCAGAAAAAGATTTTTTTGAAGAAATCCCTAAGCCCCGGAGTCACAATTTCATCAAAAATCTGACTTTCGGCCATTCCCTCAAAAATGGTGCCAAACAGTGGCAAATGCTCCCCTGAGAGGTTTGGCGGTCGAAACAGAAGGCTTTTTATCTCAGGAAAAGAAATCAGCCCTCGACAAATTAACCGGCAGAAAAAGATTTTTTTGAAAAAATCCCTAAGCCTCGGGGTCACAATTTCATCAAAAATCTAACTTTCAGCCATTCACTCAAAAATCATGCCAAACGGTTGCAAATGCTCCCCTGAGAGGTTTGGGGGTCGAAAAAGAAGGCTTTTTATATCAGGAAAAGAAATCAGCCTTCGACAACATAACCGGAAGAAAAATATTTTTTTGAAAAAATCCCTAAGCCCCAGGGGTCACAATTTCATCAAAAATCTGACTTTTGGCCATTCACTCAAAAATGGTGCCAAACGGTTGCAAATGCTCCCCTAAGAGGTTTGGGAGTCGAAACAGAAGGCTTTTCATCTCAGTAAAAGAAATCAGCCTGCGACATCTTAACCGGCGGAAAAAGATTTTTTTGAAAAAATCCCTAAGGCAGAACAAGATTTTTTTGAAAAAATCCCTAAGGTCACAATTTCATCAAAAATCTGACTTTCGGCCATTCACTCAAAAATGCTGCCATACGGTTGCAAATGCTCCCCTGAGAGGTTTGGCGGTCGAAACAGAAGGCCTTTTATCCAAGGAAAAGAAATCAGCCCTCGACAACTAAACCGGCAGAAAAAGATTTTTTTGAAGAAATCCCTAAGCCCCGGGGTCACAATTTCATCAAAAATCTGACTTTCGGCCATTCACTCAAAAATGCTGCCAAACGGTTGCAAATAAGCCCCTGAGAGGTTTGGCGGTCGAAACAAAAGCCTTTGTATCACAGGAAAAGAAATCAGCCCTCGACAACTTAACCGGTAGAAAAAGAAATTTTTTTGAAAAAATCCCTAAGGCAGAACATGATTTTTTTGAAAAAATCCCTAAGGTTAAAATTTCATCAAAAATCAGACTTTCGGGCATTCACTCAAAAATGGTGCCAAACGGTTGCGAATGCTCCCCTGAGAGGTTTGGCGGTCGAAACAGAAGGCTTTTTATCTCAGGAAAAGAAATCAGCCCTCGACAACTTAACCGGCAAAAAAATTTTTTTTGGAAAAAATCCCTAAGCCCCGGGGTCACAACTTCATCAAAAATTTGACTTTTGGCCATACACTCAAAAATGTTACCAAACGGTTGCAAATGCTCTCCTGAGATGTTTGGCGGTCGAAAGAGAAGGCTTTTTATCTCAGGAAAAGCAATCAGCAATCGACAACTAAACCGATAGAAAAAGATTTTTTTGAAAAAATCCGTAAGGCAGAACAAGATTTTTTTGAAAAAATCCCTAAGGTCAAAATTTCATCAAAAATCAGACTTTCATCCATTCACTCAAAAATTGTGCCAAACGGTTGCGAATGCTCCCCTGAGACGTTTGGCGGTCGAAACAGAAGGCTTTTTATCTCAGGAAAAAAATAAGCCCTCGACAACTTAACCGGTATAAAAAGATTTTTTTGAAAAAATCCCTAAGCCCCGGAGTCACAATTTCATCAAAAATCTGACTTTCGGCCATTCCCTCAAAAATGGTGCCAAACAGTTGCAAATGCTCCCCTGAGAGGTTTGGCGTTCGAAACAGAAGGCTTTTTATCTCAGGAAAAGAAATCAGCTCTCGGAAACTTAATCGGAAGAAAAAGATTTTTTTTGAAAAAATCCCTAAGCCCCGGAGTCACAATTTCATCAAAAACGTGACTTTCGGCCATTCACTCAAAAATGGTGCCAAACGGTTGCAAATGCTCCCCTAAGAGGTTTGGGAGTCGAAACAGAAGGCTTTTCATCTCAGTAAAAGAAATCAGCCCGCGACATCTTAACCGGTGGAAAAAGATATTTTTGAAAAAATCCCTAAGCCCCGGGGTCACAATTTCTTTAAAAATCTGACTTTCTTCCATTCAGTCAGAAATGGTGCCAAACGGTTGCAAATGCTCCCCTGAGAGGTTTGGCGGTCGAAACAGAAGGCTTTTTATCTAAGGAAAAGCAATCAGCCCTCGACAACTTAACCGGTAGAAAAAGATTTTTTTGAAAAAATCCCTAAGGCAGAACAAGATTTTTTTGAAAAAATCCCTAAGGTCAAAATTTCATCAAAAATCAGACTTTCGGCCATTCACTCAAAAATTGTGCCAAACGGTTGCAAATGCTCCCCTGAGAGGTTTGGCGGTCAAAACAGAAGGCTTTTTATCTCAGGAAAAGAAATCAGTTCTCGACAACTTAACCGGTATAAAAAGATTTTTTTGAAAAAATCCCTAAGCCCCGGGGTCACAATTTCATCAAAAATCTGACTTTCGGCCATTCACTCAAAAATGGTGCCAAACGGTTTCAAATGCTTCCCTGAGAGGTTTGGCCGTCGAAACAGAAGGCTTTTTATCTCAGTAAAAGAAATCAGCCCGCGACAACTTAACCGGCAGAAAAAGATTTTTTTGAATAAATCCCTAAGGTCACAATTTCTTAAAAAATCAGACTTTCGTCCATTCACTCAAAAATTGTGCCAAACGGTTGCAAATGCTCCCCTGAGAGGTTTGGCGGTCGAAACAAAAGGCCTTTTATCTAAGGAAAAGAAATCAGCCCTCGACAACTAAACCGGCAGAAAAAGATTTTTTTGAAAAAATCCCTAAGGCAGAACATGATTTTTTTGAAAAAATCCCTAAGGTTAAAATTTCATCAAAAATCAGACTTTCGGGCATTCACTCAAAAATTGTGCCAAACGGTTGCAAATGCTCCCCTGAGAGGTTTGGCAGTCGAAACAGAAGGCTTTTTATCTCAGGAAAAGAAATCAGCCCTCGACAAATTAACCGGCAGAGAAAGATTTTTTTGAAAAAAACCCTAAGGCTCGGGGTCACAATTTCATCAAAAATCTGACTTCCGACCATTCACTCAAAAATAGTGCCAAACGGTTGCAAATGCTCCCCTGAGAGGTTTGGCGGTCGAAACAGAAGGCTTTTTATCTCAGGAAAAGAAATCAGCCCTCGACAACTTAACCGGCAAAAAAGATTTTTTTGGAAAAAATCCCTAAGCCCCGGGGTCACAAGTTCATCAAAAATTTGACTTTTGGCCATACACTCAAAAATGTTACCAAACGGTTGCAAATGCTCTCCTGAGATGTTTGGCGGTCGAAAGAGAAGGCTTTTTATCTCAGGAAAAGCAATCAGCAATCGACAACTAAACCGATAGAAAAAGATTTTTTTGAAAAAATCCCTAAGGCAGAACAAGATTTTTTTGAAAAAATCCCTAAGGTTAAAATTTCATCAAAAATCAGACTTTCGTCCATTCACTCAAAAATTGTGCCAAACGGTTGCGAATGCTCCCCTGAGAGGTTTGGCGGTCGAAACAGAAGGCTTTTTATCTCAGGAAAAGAAATCAGCCCTCGACAACTTAACCGGTATTAAAAGATTTTTTTGAAAAAATCCCTAAGTCCCGGGGTCACAATTTCATAAAAAATCTGACTTTCGGGCATTCACTCAAAAATGGTGCCAAAAGGTTGCAAATGCTCCCCTGAGAGGTTTGGCGGTCGAAACAGAAGGCTTTTTATCTAAGGAAAAGAAATCAGCCCTCGACAACTAAACCAACAGAAAAAGATTTTTTTGAAGAAATCCCTAAGCCTCGGGGTCACAATTTCATCAAAAATCTAACTTTCAGCCATTCACTCAAAAATCATGCCAAACGGTTGCAAATGCTCCCCTGAGATGTTTGGCGTTCAAAACAGAAGGCTTTTTATCTCAGGAAAAGAAATCAGCTCTCGGCAACTTAATCGGAAGAAAAAGATTTTTTTGAAAAAATCCCTAAGCCCCGGGGTCACAATTTCATTAAAAACGTGACTTTCGGCCATTCACTCAAAAATGGTGCCAAACGGTTGCAAATGCTCCCCTAAGAGGTTTGGGAGTCGAAACAGAAGGCTTTTCATCTCAGTAAAAGAAATCAGCCCACGACATCTTAACCGGTGGAAAAAGATTTTTTTGAAAAAATCCCTAAATTTCTTTAAAAATCTGACTTTCGACCATTCACTCAGAAATGGTGCCAAACAGTTGCAAATGCTCCCCTGAGAGGTTTGGCAGTCGAAACAGAAGGCTTTTTATCTAAGGAAAAGCAATCAGCCCTCGACAACTTAATCGGAAGAAAAAGATTTTTTTGAAAAAATCCCTAAGCCCCGGGGTCACAATTTCATCAAAAATCTGACTTTTGGCCATTCACTCAAAAATGGTGCCAAACGGTTGCAAATGCTCCCCTGAGAGGTTTGGCGGTCGAAAGAGAAGGCTTTTTATCTCAGGAAAAGCAATCAGCAATCGACAACTAAACCGATAGAAAAAGATTTTTTTGAAAAAATCCCTAAGGCAGAACAAGATTTTTTTGAAAAAATCCCTAAGGTTAAAATTTCATCAAAAATCAGACTTTCGTCCATTCACTCAAAAATTGTGCCAAACGGTTGCGAATGCTCCCCTGAGAGGTTTGGCGGTCGAAACAGAAGGCTTTTTATCTCAGGAAAAGAAATCAGCCCTCGACAACTTAACCGGTATTAAAAGATTTTTTTGAAAAAATCCCTAAGCCCCGGGGTCACAATTTCAAAAAAAATCTGACTTTCGGGCATTCACTCAAAAATGGTGCCAAAAGGTTGCAAATGCTCCCCTGAGAGGTTTGGCGGTCGAAACAGAAGGCTTTTTATCTAAGGAAAAGAAATCAGCCCTCGACAACTAAACCAGCAGAAAAAGATTTTTTTGAAGAAATCCCTAAGCCTCGGGGTCACAATTTCATCAAAAATCTAACTTTCAGCCATTCACTCAAAAATCATGCCAAACGGTTGCAAATGCTCCCCTGAGATGTTTGGCGTTCGAAACAGAAGGCTTTTTATCTCAGGAAAAGAAATCAGCTCTCGGCAACTTAATCGGAAGAAAAAGATTTTTTTGAAAAAATCCCTAAGCCCCGGGGTCACAATTTCATTAAAAACGTGACTTTCGGCCATTCACTCAAAAATGGTGCCAAACGGTTGCAAATGCTCCCCTAAGAGGTTTGGGAGTCGAAACAGAAGGCTTTTCATCTCAGTAAAAGAAATCAGCCCACGACATCTTAACCGGTGGAAAAAGATTTTTTTGAAAAAATCCCTAAGCCCCGGGGTCACAATTTCTTTAAAAATCTGACTTTCGACCATTCACTCAGAAATGGTGCCAAACGGTTGCAAATGCTCCCCTGAGAGGTTTGGCAGTCGAAACAGAAGGCTTTTTATCTAAGGAAAAGCAATCAGCCCTCGACAACTTAACCGGTAGAAAAAGATTTTTTTGAAAAAATCCCTAAGGCAGAACAAGATTTTTTTGAAAAAATCCCTAAGGTCAAAATTTCATCAAAAATCAGACTTTCGGCCATTCACTCAAAAATTGTGCCAAACGGTTGCAAATGCTCCCCTGAGAGGTTTGGCGGTCGAAACAGAAGGCTTTTTATCTCAGGAAAAGAAATCAGTTCTCGACAACTTAACCGGTATAAAAAGATTTTTTTGAAAAAAATCCCTAAGCCCCGGGGTCACAATTTCATCAAAAATCTGACTTTCGGCCATTGACTCAAAAATGGTGCCAAACGGTTGCAAATGCTCCCCTGAGAGGTTTGGCCGTCGAAACAGAAGGCTTTTTATCTCAGTAAAAGAAATCAGCCCGCGACAACTTAACCGGCAGAAAAAGATTTTTTTGAAAAAATCCCTAAGGTCACAATTTCTTAAAAAATCTGACTTTCAACCATTCACTCAGAAATGGTGCCAAACGGTTGCAAATGCTCCCCTGAGAGGTTTGGCGGTCGAAACAGAAGGCCTTTTATCCCAGGAAAATAAATCAGCCCTCGACAAATTAACCGGCAGAAAAAGATTTTTTTGAAAAAATCCCTAAGCCCCGGGGTCACAATTTCATCAAAAATCTGACTTTCGGCCATTCACTCAAAAATGCTGCCAAACGGTTGCAATTACTCCCCTGAGAGGTTTGGCGGTCGAAACAGAAGGCTTTTTATCTAAGGAAAAGAAATCAGCCCTCGACAACTAAACCGGCAGAAAAAGATTTTTTTGAAGAAATCCCTAAGCCCCGGGGTCACAATTTCATCAAAAATCTAACTTCCGACCATTCACTCAAAAATGGTGCCAAACTGTTGCGAATGCTCCCCTGAGAGGTTTGGCGGTCGAAACAGAAGGCTTTTTATCTCAGGAAAAGAAATCAGCCCTCGACAACTTAACCAGTATTAAAAGATTTTTTTGAAAAAATCCCTAAGCCCCGGGGTCACAATTTCATCAAAAATCTGACTTTTGGCCATTCCCTCAAAAATGGTGCCAAACAGTTGCAAATGCTCCCCTGAGAGGTTTGGCGGTCGAAAAAGAAGGTTTTTTATCTCAGGAAAAGAAATCAGCCCTCGACAAATTAACCGGCAGAAACAGATTTTTTTGAAAAAATCCCTAAGCCCCGGAGTCACAATTTCATCAAAAATCTAACTTTCAGCCATTCACTCAAAAATCATGCCAAACGGTTGCAAATGCTCCCCTGAGAGGTTTGGCGTTCGAAACAGAAGGCTTTTTATCTCAGGAAAAGAAATCAGCTCTCGGCAACTTAATCGGAAGAAAAAGATTTTTTTGAAAAAATCCCTAAGCCCCGGAGTCACAATTTCATCAAAAACGTGACTTTCGGCCATTCACTCAAAAATGGTGCCAAACGGTTGCAAATGCTCCCCTAAGAGGTTTGGGAGTCGAAACAGAAGGCTTTTCATCTCAGTAAAAGAAATCAGCCCACGACATCTTAACCGGTGGAAAAAGATTTTTTTGAAAAAATCCCTAAGCCCCGGGGTCACAATTTCTTTAAAAATCTGACTTTCGACCATTCACTCAGAAATGGTGCCAAACGGTTGCAAATGCTCCCCTGAGAGGTTTGGCGGTCGAAACAGAAGGCTTTTTATCTAAGGAAAAGCAATCAGCCCTCGACAACTTAACCGGTAGAAAAAGATTTTTTTGAAAAAATCCCTAAGGCAGAACAAGATTTTTTTGAAAAAATCCCTAAGGTCAAAATTTCATCAAAAATCAGACTTTCGGCCATTCACTCAAAAATTGTGCCAAACGGTTGCAAATGCTCCCCTGAGAGGTTTGGCGGTCGAAACAGAAGGCTTTTTATCTCAGGAAAAGAAATCAGTTCTCGACAACTTAACCGGTATAAAAAGATTTTTTTGAAAAAATCCCTAAGCCCCGGGGTCACAATTTCATCAAAAATCTGACTTTCGGCCATTCACTCAAAAATGGTGCCAAACGGTTTCAAATGCTTCCCTGAGAGGTTTGGCCGTCGAAACAGAAGGCTTTTTATCTCAGTAAAAGAAATCAGCCCGCGACAACTTAACCGGCAGAAAAAGATTTTTTTGAATAAATCCCTAAGGTCACAATTTCTTAAAAAATCAGACTTTCGTCCATTCACTCAAAAATTGTGCCAAACGGTTGCAAATGCTCCCCTGAGATGTTTGGCGGTCGAAACAAAAGGCCTTTTATCTAAGGAAAAGAAATCAGCCCTCGACAACTAAACCGGCAGAAAAAGATTTTTTTGAAAAAATCCCTAAGGCAGAACATGATTTTTTTGAAAAAATCCCTAAGGTTAAAATTTCATCAAAAATCAGACTTTCGGGCATTCACTCAAAAATTGTGCCAAACGGTTGCAAATGCTCCCCTGAGAGGTTTGGCAGTCGAAACAGAAGGCTTTTTATCTCAGGAAAAGAAATCAGCCCTCGACAAATTAACCGGCAGAGAAAGATTTTTTTGAAAAAAACCCTAAGCCTCGGGGTCACAATTTCATCAAAAATCTGACTTCCGACCATTCACTCAAAAATAGTGCCAAACGGTTGCAAATGCTCCCCTGAGAGGTTTGGCGGTCGAAACAGAAGGCTTTTTATCTCAGGAAAAGAAATCAGCCCTCGACAACTTAACCGGCAAAAAAGATTTTTTTGGAAAAAATCCCTAAGCCCCGGGGTCACAAGTTCATCAAAAATTTGACTTTTGGCCATACACTCAAAAATGTTACCAAACGGTTGCAAATGCTCTCCTGAGATGTTTGGCGGTCGAAAGAGAAGGCTTTTTATCTCAGGAAAAGCAATCAGCAATCGACAACTAAACCGATAGAAAAAGATTTTTTTGAAAAAATCCCTAAGGCAGAACAAGATTTTTTTGAAAAAATCCCTAAGGTTAAAATTTCATCAAAAATCAGACTTTCGTCCATTCACTCAAAAATTGTGCCAAACGGTTGCGAATGCTCCCCTGAGAGGTTTGGCGGTCGAAACAGAAGGCTTTTTATCTCAGGAAAAGAAATCAGCCCTCGACAACTTAACCGGTATTAAAAGATTTTTTTGAAAAAATCCCTAAGTCCCGGGGTCACAATTTCATAAAAAATCTGACTTTCGGGCATTCACTCAAAAATGGTGCCAAAAGGTTGCAAATGCTCCCCTGAGAGGTTTGGCGGTCGAAACAGAAGGCTTTTTATCTAAGGAAAAGAAATCAGCCCTCGACAACTAAACCAACAGAAAAAGATTTTTTTGAAGAAATCCCTAAGCCTCGGGGTCACAATTTCATCAAAAATCTAACTTTCAGCCATTCACTCAAAAATCATGCCAAACGGTTGCAAATGCTCCCCTGAGATGTTTGGCGTTCAAAACAGAAGGCTTTTTATCTCAGGAAAAGAAATCAGCTCTCGGCAACTTAATCGGAAGAAAAAGATTTTTTTGAAAAAATCCCTAAGCCCCGGGGTCACAATTTCATTAAAAACGTGACTTTCGGCCATTCACTCAAAAATGGTGCCAAACGGTTGCAAATGCTCCCCTAAGAGGTTTGGGAGTCGAAACAGAAGGCTTTTCATCTCAGTAAAAGAAATCAGCCCACGACATCTTAACCGGTGGAAAAAGATTTTTTTGAAAAAATCCCTAAATTTCTTTAAAAATCTGACTTTCGACCATTCACTCAGAAATGGTGCCAAACAGTTGCAAATGCTCCCCTGAGAGGTTTGGCAGTCGAAACAGAAGGCTTTTTATCTAAGGAAAAGCAATCAGCCCTCGACAACTTAATCGGAAGAAAAAGATTTTTTTGAAAAAATCCCTAAGCCCCGGGGTCACAATTTCATCAAAAATCTGACTTTTGGCCATTCACTCAAAAATGGTGCCAAACGGTTGCAAATGCTCCCCTGAGAGGTTTGGCGGTCGAAAGAGAAGGCTTTTTATCTCAGGAAAAGCAATCAGCAATCGACAACTAAACCGATAGAAAAAGATTTTTTTGAAAAAATCCCTAAGGCAGAACAAGATTTTTTTGAAAAAATCCCTAAGGTTAAAATTTCATCAAAAATCAGACTTTCGTCCATTCACTCAAAAATTGTGCCAAACGGTTGCGAATGCTCCCCTGAGAGGTTTGGCGGTCGAAACAGAAGGCTTTTTATCTCAGGAAAAGAAATCAGCCCTCGACAACTTAACCGGTATTAAAAGATTTTTTTGAAAAAATCCCTAAGCCCCGGGGTCACAATTTCAAAAAAAATCTGACTTTCGGGCATTCACTCAAAAATGGTGCCAAAAGGTTGCAAATGCTCCCCTGAGAGGTTTGGCGGTCGAAACAGAAGGCTTTTTATCTAAGGAAAAGAAATCAGCCCTCGACAACTAAACCAGCAGAAAAAGATTTTTTTGAAGAAATCCCTAAGCCTCGGGGTCACAATTTCATCAAAAATCTAACTTTCAGCCATTCACTCAAAAATCATGCCAAACGGTTGCAAATGCTCCCCTGAGATGTTTGGCGTTCGAAACAGAAGGCTTTTTATCTCAGGAAAAGAAATCAGCTCTCGGCAACTTAATCGGAAGAAAAAGATTTTTTTGAAAAAATCCCTAAGCCCCGGGGTCACAATTTCATTAAAAACGTGACTTTCGGCCATTCACTCAAAAATGGTGCCAAACGGTTGCAAATGCTCCCCTAAGAGGTTTGGGAGTCGAAACAGAAGGCTTTTCATCTCAGTAAAAGAAATCAGCCCACGACATCTTAACCGGTGGAAAAAGATTTTTTTGAAAAAATCCCTAAGCCCCGGGGTCACAATTTCTTTAAAAATCTGACTTTCGACCATTCACTCAGAAATGGTGCCAAACGGTTGCAAATGCTCCCCTGAGAGGTTTGGCAGTCGAAACAGAAGGCTTTTTATCTAAGGAAAAGCAATCAGCCCTCGACAACTTAACCGGTAGAAAAAGATTTTTTTGAAAAAATCCCTAAGGCAGAACAAGATTTTTTTGAAAAAATCCCTAAGGTCAAAATTTCATCAAAAATCAGACTTTCGGCCATTCACTCAAAAATTGTGCCAAACGGTTGCAAATGCTCCCCTGAGAGGTTTGGCGGTCGAAACAGAAGGCTTTTTATCTCAGGAAAAGAAATCAGTTCTCGACAACTTAACCGGTATAAAAAGATTTTTTTGAAAAAAATCCCTAAGCCCCGGGGTCACAATTTCATCAAAAATCTGACTTTCGGCCATTGACTCAAAAATGGTGCCAAACGGTTGCAAATGCTCCCCTGAGAGGTTTGGCCGTCGAAACAGAAGGCTTTTTATCTCAGTAAAAGAAATCAGCCCGCGACAACTTAACCGGCAGAAAAAGATTTTTTTGAAAAAATCCCTAAGGTCACAATTTCTTAAAAAATCTGACTTTCAACCATTCACTCAGAAATGGTGCCAAACGGTTGCAAATGCTCCCCTGAGAGGTTTGGCGGTCGAAACAGAAGGCCTTTTATCCCAGGAAAATAAATCAGCCCTCGACAAATTAACCGGCAGAAAAAGATTTTTTTGAAAAAATCCCTAAGCCCCGGGGTCACAATTTCATCAAAAATCTGACTTTCGGCCATTCACTCAAAAATGCTGCCAAACGGTTGCAATTACTCCCCTGAGAGGTTTGGCGGTCGAAACAGAAGGCTTTTTATCTAAGGAAAAGAAATCAGCCCTCGACAACTAAACCGGCAGAAAAAGATTTTTTTGAAGAAATCCCTAAGCCCCGGGGTCACAATTTCATCAAAAATCTAACTTCCGACCATTCACTCAAAAATGGTGCCAAACTGTTGCGAATGCTCCCCTGAGAGGTTTGGCGGTCGAAACAGAAGGCTTTTTATCTCAGGAAAAGAAATCAGCCCTCGACAACTTAACCAGTATTAAAAGATTTTTTTGAAAAAATCCCTAAGCCCCGGGGTCACAATTTCATCAAAAATCTGACTTTTGGCCATTCCCTCAAAAATGGTGCCAAACAGTTGCAAATGCTCCCCTGAGAGGTTTGGCGGTCGAAAAAGAAGGGTTTTTATCTCAGGAAAAGAAATCAGCCCTCGACAAATTAACCGGCAGAAACAGATTTTTTTGAAAAAATCCCTAAGCCTCGGGGTCACAATTTCATCAAAAATCTAACTTTCAGCCATTCACTCAAAAATCATGCCAAACGGTTGCAAATGCTCCCCTGAGATGTTTGGCGTTCGAAACAGAAGGCTTTTTATCTCAGGAAAAGAAATCAGCTCTCGGCAACTTAATCGGAAGAAAAAGATTTTTTTGAAAAAATCCCTAAGCCCCGGGGTCACAATTTCATCAAAAACGTGACTTTCGGCCATTCACTCAAAAATGGTGCCAAACGGTTGCAAATCCTCCCCTAAGAGGTTTGGGAGTCGAAACAGAAGGCTTTTCATCTCAGTAAAAGAAATCAGCCCACGACATCTTAACCGGTGGAAAAAGATTTTTTTGAAAAAATCCCTAAGCCCCGGGGTCACAATTTCTTTAAAAATCTGACTTTCGACCATTCACTCAGAAATGGTGCCAAACGGTTGCAAATGCTCCCCTGAGAGGTTTGGCGGTCGAAACAGAAGGCTTTTTATCTAAGGAAAAGCAATCAGCCCTCGACAACTTAACCGGTAGAAAAAGATTTTTTTGAAAAAATCCCTAAGGCAGAACAAGATTTTTTTGAAAAAATCCCTAAGGTCAAAATTTCATCAAAAATCAGACTTTCGGCCATTCACTCAAAAATTGTGCCAAACGGTTGCAAATGCTCCCCTGAGAGGTTTGGCGGTCGAAACAGAAGGCTTTTTATCTCAGGAAAAGAAATCAGTTCTCGACAACTTAACCGGTATAAAAAGATTTTTTTGAAAAAATCCCTAAGCCCCGGGGTCACAATTTCATCAAAAATCTGACTTTCGGCCATTGACTCAAAAATGGTGCCAAACGGTTGCAAATGCTCCCCTGAGAGGTTTGGCCGTCGAAACAGAAGGCTTTTTATCTCAGTAAAAGAAATCAGCCCGCGACAACTTAACCGGCAGAAAAAGATTTTTTTGAAAAAATCCCTAAGGTCACAATTTCTTAAAAAATCTGACTTTCAACCATTCACTCAGAAATGGTGCCAAACGGTTGCAAATGCTCCCCTGAGAGGTTTGGCGGTCGAAACAGAAGGCCTTTTATCCCAGGAAAATAAATCAGCCCTCGACAAATTAACCGGCAGAAAAAGATTTTTTTGAAAAAATCCCTAAGCCCCGGAGTCACAATTTCATCAAAAATCTGACTTTCGGCCATTCACTCAAAAATGCTGCCAAACGGTTGCAAATACTCCCCTGAGAGGTTTGGCGGTCGAAACAGAAGGCTTTTTATCTAAGGAAAAGAAATCAGCCCTCGACAACTAAAGCGGCAGAAAAAGATTTTTTTGAAGAAATCCGTAAGCCCCGGGGTCACAATTTCATCAAAAATCTGACTTTCGGCCATTCACTCTAAAATGGTGCCAAACGGTTGCAAATGCTCCCCTGAGAGGTTTGGCGGTCGAAAAAGAACGCTTTTTTATCAGGAAAAGAAATCAGCCTTCGACAACATAACCGGCAGAAAAATATTTTTTTGAAAAAATCCCTAAGCCCCAGTGGTCACAATTTCATCAAAAATCTGACTTTTGGCCATTCACTCTAAAATGGTGCCAAACGGTTGTAAATGCTCCCCTGCGATGTTTGGCGGTCGAAACAGAAGGCTTTTTGTCTCTGGAAAAGAAATCAGCCCTCGACAACTTAACATGCAGAAAAAGAATTTTTTGAAAAAACCCCTAAGCCCCAGGGGTCACAATTTCATCAAAAATCTGACTTTCGGCCATTCACTCTAAAATGGTGCCAAACGGTTGCAAATGCTCCCCTGAGAGGTTTGGCGGTCGAAACAGAAGGCTTTTTATCCCAGGAAAATAAATCAGCCCTCGACAAATTAACCGGCAGAAAAAGATTTTTTTGAAAAAATCCCTAAGCCTCGGGGTCACAATTTCATCAAAAATCTGACTTTCGGCCATTCACTCTAAAATGGTGCCAAACGGTTGCAAATGCTCCCCTGAGAGGTTGGGCGGTCGAAAAAGAAGGCTTTTTATCTCAGGAAAAGAAATCAGCCCTCGACAACATAACCGGCAAAAAAGATTTTTTTGAAAAAATCCCTAAGCCCCGGGGTCACAATTTCATCAAAAATCTGACTTTTGGCCATTCACTCAAAAATGGTGCCAAACGGTTGCAAATGCTCCCCTGCAATGTTTGGCGGTCGAAACAGAAGGCTTTTTATCTCAGGAAAAGCAATCAGCCCTCGACAACTTAACCGGTAGAAAAAGATTTTTTTGAAAAAATCCCTAAGGCAGAACAAGATTTTTTTGAAAAAATCCCTAAGGTCACAATTTCATCAAAAATCTGACTTTCGGCCATTCACTCAAAAATGGTGCGAAACGGTTGCAAATGCTCCCCTGCGAGGTTTGGCGGTCGAAACAGAAGGCTTTTTATCTCAGGAAAAGACATCAGCCCTCGACAACTTAATCGGAAGAAAAAGATTTTTTTGAAAAAATCCCTAAGGTCAAAATTTCATCAAAAATCAGACTTTCGGACATTCACTCAAAAATTGTGCCAAACGGTTGCAAATGCTCCCCTGAGAGGATTGGCGGTCGAAACAGAAGGCTTTTTATCTCAGGAAAAGAAATCAGCCCTCGACAACTTAACCGGTATAAAAAGATTTTTTTGAAAAAATCCCTAAGCCCCGGGGTCACAATATCATCAAAAATCCGACTTTCGGCCATTCACTCAAAAATGGTGCGAAACGGTTGCAAATGCTCCACTGAGAGGTTTAGCGGTCGAAACAGAAGGCTTTTTATCTCAGGAAAAGAAACCAGCCCTCCACAACTTAACCGGCAGAAAATGATTTTTTTTAAAAAAAATCCCTAAGCCCCGGGGTCACAATTTCATAAAAAATCTCACTTTCGGCCCATCACTCAAAAATGGTGCCAAACGGTTGCAAATGCTCCCCTGAGAGGTTTGGCGGTCGAAACAGAAGGCTTTTTATCTCAGGAAAAGATATCAGCCCTCGACAACTTAACCGGCAGAAAAAGATTTTTTTGAAAAAATCCCTAAGCCCCGGGGTCACGATTTCATCAAAAATCTGACTTTCGGCCATAAAATCAAAAATGGTGCCAAACGGTTGCAAATGCTCCCCTGAGAGGTTAGGCGGTTGAAACAGAAGGCTTTTTATCTCAGGAAAAGAAATCAGCCCTCGACAACTTAACCGGTATAAAAAGATTTTTTTGAAGAAATCCCTAAGCCCCGGGGTCACAATTTCATCAAAAATCTGACTTTCGGCCCTTCACTCAAAAATGGTGCCCAACGGTTGCAAATGCTCCCCTGAGAGGTTTGGCGGTCGAAACAGAAGGTTTTTTATCTAAGGAAAAGAAATCAGCCCTCGACAACTAAACCGGTAGAAAAAGATTTTTTTGGGAAAAATCCCTAAGCCCCAGGGTCACAATTTCATCAAAAATCTGACTTTCGGCCCATCACTCAAAAATGGTGCCAAACGGTTGCAAATGCTCCCCTGAGAGGTTTGGCGGTCGAAACAGAAGGCTTTTTATCTCTGGAAAAGAAATCAGCCCTCAACAAATTAACTGGCAGAAAAAGATTTTTTTGAAAAAATCCCTAAGCCCCAGGGTCACAATTGCATCAAAAATCGGACTTTCAGCAATTCACTCAAAAATGCTGCCAAACGGTTGCAGATGCTCCCCTGAGAGGTTTGGCGGTCGAAAAAGAAGGCTTTTTATCACAGAAAAAGAAATCAGCCTTCGACAATTTAACCTGCAGAAATTTATTTTTTAAAAAAAAAAAACCCTAAGCCCCGTTCATCAAAAATCTGACTTTCGGCCATTCACTCAAAAATGGTGCCAAACGGTTGCAAATGCTCCCCTGAGAGGTTTGGCGGTTGAAACAGAAGGCTTTTTATCTCAGGAAAAGAAATCAGCCCTCGACAACTTTTTTTGAAAAAATCCCTAAGCCCCGGGGTCACAATTTCATCAAAAATCTGACTTTCGGCCATTCACTCAAAAATGGTGCCAAACGGTTGCAAATGCTCCCCTGAGAGGTTTGGCGGTCGAAACAGAATGCTTCGCCCGGCTGGTGAGGTGGTGTGCGGCTATGGCAATACCCCCACCTCCCGCAAAAGCCCCTAGGAACCGTGCACCCTTTAAGGAGTGTGTGGCTCCTGTGGGCTTTTCTACGAGGAGGGAGAAGGGACTGGCTGCGTCACTCCCTTGTCCCTCCTGAGGAAAAGCCCGCAAGAGCCGCGCGGAGCTTGTGTGCGGCTTTTGGGGGCTTTTCCTGTCTGCCTCCCCCCTACATTCACTCCATAGGACGCACACACATTTCCCCTTCATTTTTGGAGGGGGGAAAGTGTGTCCTATAGAGCGAAAAATACGGTACTTAAATGTTCCAGTTTGAACAAACTGACTGGTGTAGTATGTGGACGGGGGGGGGGGGGAGTTTTACTTTGGACAACATTATGTTGCATAGCTGGTATTTAAAAGTATAAGATTAGCCCGCAGCTTTCATCCCTATGCTGGAGGGTCTATGACTGTATTGGTGCTATGTTTAAGATATGGTGGACATGTGACGTGATCAAACTTGTCTGTGGTGCTGTATTTAAGGAGCTAAGCTTAATAACACAACAGGACATACAGAATACTCCTCAGCTTGCTCTCCCCCACAGTAGCAGGTAATTTTTATTTTACTTGCAACCTGGCAATGAATAGCTCAAAGCTGGGAGAGCTAGGACAATTTACATATGCATAACTGGAGACGAAAAGTATGAACAATTGCATTCATGGAAAAACTTAGAGCAAGTAAAACATTAAAAGGACAACAGGCAGATGATGGCTTTCTGGAAATTTGGTATGCATTAATATTCATGTGAACAAACACAATCAGATCTGACGTCCTCCTTTGACATATTCCCAACTGAAGTAATGCGTTTCATTGATTTCTTGGTCAGAGCCTGGGAAAAGGGGGTCGTAATTGATTTGATAGTTACGCATACCAATGTTTTATGTGACACTGGTTTTTTAAATAAAAATCTTTAAAGAGACAGCAAACACAGCTGTACCACCCCCTCCAAGTGAGTAACAGGTACAAATTACTCAGAACATTTGTTAAGAAACAAGACCACATATTGAGGGAAATAGCCCTGCGTGTGCACACGTTTACGTTTTTCTCATTGTAATTGGATCACAGATCTTTGCCTGAAATGTATGGCTCTTAAAAGGTAAAGGTACCCCTGCCTGTACGGGCCAGTCTTGACAGACTCTAGGGTTGTGCGCCCATCTCACTCAAGAGGCCGGGGGCCAGCGCTGTCCAGAGACACTTCCGGGTCATGTGGCCAGCGTGACATCGCTGCTCTGGCGAGCCAGAGCCGCACACGGAAACGCCGTTTACCTTCCCGCTAGTAAGCGGTCCCTATTTATCTACTTGCACCCGGGGGTGCTTTCGAACTGCTAGGTTGGCAGGCGCTGGGACCGAACAACGGGAGCGCACCCCGCCGCGGGGATTCGAACCGCCGACCTTTCAATCGGCAAGCCCTAGGCGCTGAGGCTTTTACCCACAGCGCCACCCGCGTCCCTGTATGGCTCTTAGACCAGGTTGAAAAGAAATTGTAAAATTCCATAAGCATTACCTTGCACATTACAGTGTTTCTGAACTTTTCATTTCAGTATTAACCAGCAGGTGCCACTGTTTCCATGTGGATGTTCTTTCAACGATGCAGGATTTAAAATGATCTCTGGCCTGCTTCATTTGCCTTAGAAAAGGTTTGATAGGCTCAGCCTGCTTTTCTGTTGAAGCAGTAGTTGGCTAAAATACTTGTGGAAGTTTAGTGCTTAGACTCATTGGCAAGCTTTTTGCAGAAATGAGTGCCATTCCCAGCATCAAGACTGCAGCTGCTGTGTCTCCTGTCCTATGAGCAACCAGGTTCCTTCTCTCTCTTCACACACGTGCTGATGCAAACGTGGATTTGTTTCTGAAGTGTCAGGGCCAGAACCTGCCTCCATGTTATGAATGACTAGGACTTTGACTCTGCAGGTATTGGTGGAATCCAAGTCACAACAGCCCAAGCCAGCATGGTGAACGGTTATGATGCGTTGTGCATGTACAGTGAGAAGGCTGTTCCATAGCATCTTGGGGACTCCAGCACTTGGTTTAAAGGAAGCCCCGCCTTTCTGCATAAATGGGGAAGTTTAACTTTGGAGTTAAATTGGGATGTTCTCTCTTGAGTTGCATGATCTGCACTCTTTCTTCTTTGGTGATCACTCATAGCCGAGTAAGATTGTCTTCCATGAGCAGTTTTAACAGTGAGTCTCTAAGCGATTATGGAGGCCAATTCTGGATCCACACATCCTTCCTCAGTGGGGATATACCGTATTTTCGCTCTATAAGTCGCACCAGACCACAAGACTCACCTAGTTTTTGGAGGAGGAAAACAAGAAAAAAAATATTATGAATCTCAGAAGCCAGAACAGCAAGAGGGATCGCTGTGCAGTGAAAGCAGCAATCCCTCTTGCTGCTCTGGCTTCTGTGATAGCTGTGCAGCCTGCATTCGCTCCATAAGACGCACAATTTCCCCTTACTTTTTAGGAGGGAAAGAGTCTTATAGAGCAAAAAATACGTTAGGTTTCCGGGTGGGAGTTTATCTTGGTGAGGGTTTGACAAACGTGCCTTCCTCTTAGCACGTTTCTCCCTTGCGTCCCGAGCTTGAGCGTCTTCAAAGCCCATGATACCTTTGGTAAAGGCTGTTCTCCAATTGGAGCGCTCGCAGGTCAGTGTTTCCCAGTTTGGGGGGACATTTTTAAATATTTGCCTTGAGAGAGAGTCTTTAAACCTTTTTTGTTGACCTCTGACATTACGCTTCCCATTTTTAAGTTCTGAATAGATTAGTTGCTTTGGAAGATTATAATCAGGCATCCGCACATCAACAAAGTTGATGTTGAAGAACCATTGCTTTGACACTGGTGATCTTTGTTTCTTCCAGTACACTGGCATTAGTTCGCCTGTCTTCCCAAGTGATGTGTACAATTTTTCGGAGACACCATTGGTGGAATCTTTCGAGGAGTTGATCTACACTATCCATTTAATGACAGCTGACCTCTGCAGAACGATAGAAGCCATTTGGAAAACTAATTTTAAGATGGAAATACGAAACGGCATACCCTGAGTCAGTGTCACTGCTGAATACCACATTTCCCAATCCAAAATATTCCCAGTGCCACAGCCAGAATAAACTGGGTTTCAGTCATGCATCAGGCTAAACTAAAGTTAGTTCAGTAAACATTATATTCAAATCTTGGTGGCTCAAAGCCACGATAACCAACGCAGAGCAAAGTGAAGCTCATGTTTCAGGTGCCGTGGAACACTAAACCTGGTGTACAGCTCTTTTTTATGTTGCCAACTGTTTTGCCACCAAGCACCCCACATAAGAAATCCTTTCCCCTCTATAATCCTTCCTTTTTAATGAGGAACAGATGGGGAACTATATTCCATTGCCAGGCAAATCAAGCAGCTATCTGAAGTGTGTGCATATAGATTACCAAACTTAAGATAGTGATAACTTAGGATAGCTGCTCATTCTTCACCAGATTTGAAAGCACTTGCAGTTAGTGGGAGGAGTCAATCTATTGGGACCCACCCTTAATTTAGACACAAAGGGGTGTTTCTGCTAGGCACCTTTAACAACAAATATTGTTATTTGTTGCAGAAAACTATAGCTTTATTAATTTGGGGAGAATTACTGGATTACTTTGGTATGCCATTTTGAGGGTATGTATCCTACCCAGTTTCAAAAGGATACCTCATAGAATCATAGAATTGGAAGGGACCGGAATTGAACCTGCAACTTTGGTGTTGTTGTTTTTTTTAATATACATTTTTATTAGTTTTTACATATATTTTCCAGACAGAACACATCATCTCATCTTATACAACATTTTGGCTATTTTAGCCTGAGACTTCCATCAACCACATCTAATGATTTTCAAACCTCATCTCTTAATCTTACATTTGTTCCTAACTATTACTTTTAATAGTCCATACCTTAAAATCCATTCTCATAAATCTTTTCTGCAATATTTCGTAGAGCTCTCCTTCAAAACTTCTTTGGTGTTATCAGTACCATGGTCGAACCAACTTTGGTATCCAGTGATTTTCATGCAATAGCAGCCTTTACAGTTTTGGTGTGGGTAAAAATGGAACTAAATTTGTGTGTGTGTGTGTGTGTAAAACAGTTCCTTTTCTGAAAAAAATATTTAGGGGTACTCTCATTTCGACTCAAGAAAATCACCATTTTATAGTTCAAATTGGGGAAAATAAATACAGCAAATGGACAAAAGTACAAAGAGCACGCATTACCTCATATAAGAGCCGGTGAGGCCTACCACAGGCGGCATGATAGTGAGGAGCCCAGTCCCCTCCTCGAAAATTTCAGGGGGGCATAGCTGTCAACCGTCTCTTATTTGGCGGGAAACTCCCTTATCCCAGCGCCGTGTCCCACTGCTGTCCCTTATTGATGATGTCCCTTAAATTTCCCGGGTTTCATGTGGGCTCCTCCGCCGTGCAAGAGAGAGCGCACTGGCGCCTTTGTCCTGGCGCGAGGAGTTCCGTTGGCCCTTGCCCACCCAAGGGGGGGGGAGGGAGAGAGACTCTCGCCCATGCCGCCTGCAAGCCCAGAGGCGGCAGCGGTGGTGGCAGCTGAGGAGGTGGCCTGACGGAGGAGGGGATGGGGAGGGACGCAGAAGGGTGGTGCTTCAGCGACCGCCGCAGCGCCGCAACAGCCTCATGCCGGATTGACAGCATCTGTCAATCCTACCAATGTATGTACCTGTAACTCTTTACAATAGCAAAATCCCTTATTTTGATTGCTGATCCCTTATTTTTGAGGCTGCTGGTCCCTTATTTTCAAATCTGTAAGTTGACAGCTATGCAGGGGGGCCCTTGCCCATCTCCCCACCGATGGCACCCCGGCCACATTTTCTAAGCTGAATGGTACAACCATGATCACAGCAAGGGCTACAACCTCACACATCAACCAATTCATAGGGACACATTCCCACATCCAACCATGTGGGGAAATTCAGTAGCGTAAACCATCCTTGTAGGCTTTTGCTTTTTGCCTGGCAAGAAGAGATATCAAATAAATGAAGACATGCATATATTAAAAGTAATGTATGGCTGCAATGGAAACCGGCATCAGAGGAGTGAACTCCAAACCTCAAGCCAGATCTGAGCTCTAAAAGCCCACAGGACTGACCTGAGAGGCAGAAATTGTTTGGGAGAAGGCAACTGTGGCAATGACGATTCTGCCCAGAGTATCGCCACAGAAGCAATTAAAAGGAACCTTTGCCAATGGGACCACACGCATAAGTAACCCACAATTATATAGTGTGGGTATGAGAAGAAAATAAAATATAAACTCTGCTACGTGCAATAAAACTGAATTCTTGAAGCCTTTCACCAAACCTCTCCCTGCCATCAAAGAGACCTGTGTGTTTTCCAAAATAAAGTCATGTGCTATGCCTGAAAATTATCTAGAGCTGAGCACCACAATTTATCATGAACTTGGATGATGGATGTTACTAATGCTGCTGCTGCTGCTGCTGCTACTGCTGCTGCTGCTGATGATGATAATAGTTGCCTATACAGTCAATGGGACGCGGGTGGCACTGTGCGTAAAACCTCAGTGCCTAGGACTTGCCGATTGCATGGTCGGCGGTTCGAATCCCCGCGGCGGGGTGAGCTCCCGTCGTTCGGTCCCAGCTCCTGCCCACCTAGCAGTTCGAAAGCATCCCTAAGTGCAAGTAGATAAATAGGTACCGCTTTATAGCGGGAAGGTAAACGGCATTCCGTGTGCTGCGCTGGTGCTGGCTCGCCAGAGCAGCTTCGTCACGCTGGCCATGTGACCTGGAAGTGTCTCTGGACAGCGCTGGCCCCCGGCCTCTTAAGTGAGATGAGCGCACAACCCTAGAGTCGGACAGGAGTACCTTTACCTTTATACAGTCAATAAATGCTCCCTGATGACAGAGATGGCAGTAGTTAGCATGTAAGACATTTCCAGTTTACACCTCAAAGACAAGAAGAGGAAAAGTCCCCTTTCGTTTCCCTTAAAATTGTTGTCTTGTGCTTACATACAAGAATTACCATGGTGCCTGAGGACACTGGGCGTCAATGGATGCAGTAAAAACAGCAATGTTAACCTACTAGGCTAAACTGAGTTTGATTGATCAACTGATTTATAAATGAATGAACGAATGAATGAGTGCTTGCAATTGTGTGAGCGGGGAGCAGAGGTCCATTACTGGCCCTGCTATAATGCCTCCTACTGGTGAGCTGAAAGCACGGGGACAAATTATGCCTGTATCTATCTGTTCAGGCACCAGATGCCCTTCCTTCGGCTACCTATCAAGGCAGGCAGCTGAAGGAGAGGCACATTACTGAGCAGACATGGGGCAAGGCAGGAAAGGCATAAGCAGCCCCTTCCATAGCTGTCAACCGTCCCTTATTTGGCGGGAAACTCCCTTATCCCAGGGCCGTGTCCCGCTGCTGTCCCTTATTGATGATGTCCCTTAAATTTCCCGGGTTTCATGCTTGCCCGGCTCGGGAGGGAAGCAGCGGCTCGGGGTCCTCCACCTCGAGAGAGAGCGCGCACAAGCTGCCGCATCTCCGTCTCTTCCTTTCAGGGACGCATTGTGAGGAGATGGGTGGCGGCGGGCGGGCAGGCAGTCCCTCTCTTGCGAGATTTCTGCTGCACTGCCAAGGGAACCCGGAGGCGGCAGAGGCAGCAGCGGCAGCTGAGGAGGCGGCCTGAGGGAGGAGGAAGAGGCGGGGATGGGGAGAGACGCAGAAAGGTGGCACTTCAGCGGCCGCCATGGCGCTGCAATCGCCTCAGGCTGGGCTTGTGGACGGTGTGGGTGAGAGTCTCTCTCCCTCCCTCTCGGGCGGGGAAGGGCCGATGGAACTCCTCGTGCCAGGATGACGGCAGCCCCGACGTGCTGCTTAGCATACCCTCCAACCAGTGCAGCATCTTAATGTAGTGATTTCCCCCTCTGAATCCCTTTCATAACTCTATTTTTATAAATCATTTGTCCATCCATAGTTCAAATTTTTACTACAAGTTTTCTGTCAATCCTCCCAATGTATGTAACTCTTGACAATAGCTTTTCAACTAAATTATAAACTTTCGCCATTCTTTATTAAAGAGGTCCTCTTCCTGGTTTCTAATTCTGCCTGTAAGCTTTGCCATCTCGACGTCGTTCATCAGTTTTGTCTACCACTCTTCTTTGGTCGGAGTTGTAGACCCTTATGATCATCTAGTCCAACCCCCTGCAAAACACAGTCAGTAGCAGCAAAAGGAGCCTTGCTCCATCAGTGGTGGATTTCTGTATAAGCTAAGCAAAATCCCTTATTTTGGCTGCTGATCCCTTATTTTCGAGGCTGCTGGTCCCTTATTTTCAAATCTGTAAGTTGACAGCTATGGCCCCTTCTCATCCCTTTGCTCCCGATTCCAGTGTTCTGCAGCTGCTTTTTGTTCAAAAAAACAAACCAATCCCACATTGCCAGGAGGAAGAACCATGGAACTGCCTGTTGCATGCAGTTTGGCCTTTAATGTAAGGCTACCAGACGTCGCCGTTTCTCAGGGACAGTCCCTGGATTTACAAATCAGTCCACGTACAAAATCTATTGAAGTTGGAAAGTGTCCCTGGATTCATTGGGAAAAATCTGGTAACCTTACTTTAATGGCATCATCATAACGCTTCCATCCTGTCCCCTCTTGGTTGTTCATCCAAAGGCCAGCAGGCAGGATTTAAAAATAAATCCCCAAACTTGAAGAAGCTGTGGGGGCTCCCTGGTGATTCTGTGGGAATGTTCAAGGAGGCAGGAAAGGATATATTGTTTATTAATATCCTTCCTAACTTGTGCTAGTTCCTTTACTTAGTAGAGTTTTACATTCCCCTTTTAAATGCACAGGAGATAGCTGGTTGCAGGCTTGTATAAGCCTCTCAAAATTAGGTTCCTGGTAAGTTCCCTTATAGCCCTCTTAAAAGATTAATCTTGTTTAAAGTATATAAAAGAAGTTTACTCACATCATCAGTTCACAGTTGGATCCCTGAAGGCAGACTTAGTTACAAAGTATATACACGTGGATCTAGCCCATATGGGGATAATCCCAGTGTCTTCTGTTGGCTGAAAGCATTTCTAGCTAAAAGCTGCTCCAACGGCAGAGGAAATCAAAAAGAAAGAGTGTGGCAGCATGCCTTGTCCCTTTCGTTACCTGGACAGGTAAGGTCATGCCCACCTCCAGTCACATGCAAAGGAAGTATGTCCCAGCCAGGAGGAAACAGGAAGTTTTCGGCTGGCTGGACCATACATTCCCCCGCATGTCCACTCTAGGAAAACAAGGAATGTTGTACTTGACTGCTACTTATGTATCACATCCCAAAGATTCCCTCATTGCTTTACTTGGGGGAGATGGGTGCAGGATTGGACTTGAGTATGCTGTGTCAAAATGCAAGGAAGCATTCCCACCCCCCCCACCCAATTGGCAGCAAGATGTTTGCTAAATTGGCTCTTCTCTATGAGAAGAGGTAAAGAAAGTGACAGAAGACAGCATCTTGCCCATTGGTACTCGTAGAAAACGGGAGAAAACTGCTCTCTCTCTCTTTCTGCTCCCTCTCTAATACTTATTAGTGACAACCAAAGCTTTGGGAATATTTGAGAAAACTGAACGTTTTATTAAGAAGACAAAAAATTTAATGACCTGTTCTCAAATCATCCTTGTTGGCTACCTACCCACCCACATTCACAACTTACCGTATTTTTCGCTCTATAGGACACACCCGACCATAGGACACACCTTGTTTTAGAGAGGGAGAACAAGAAAAAAAAACCTCCCCCTCTCTGCGCCCCTTCAGCGAAGCGGCAGGAGAAAAGGAGCCCCTTCCATTTCTCCTCCCGTTTGGCTGAAGGGGCGCTGCGCAGCTCTCCCTCTCTGCTGAAGCTGGGAGAGTCTTGCTCTCCTGGCTTCAGCAAAAGGAACCCGAAGCCTCTGGAGCGCAGTGGGACCTCCCGCTGCGTTCCGGAGGCTTCAGGTGGCTATCCCTGAAGCCTGGAGAGCGAGAGGGGTCGGTATATACCGGCCCCTCTCGCTCTCCAGGCTTCAGCGAAAGCAACACGAAGCCTCCGGAGCACAGAGGGAGCGCTCCCTCTGCGCTTCGGAGGCTTCGCGTTGCTATCGCTGAAGCCAAGGAGCCTGCATTCGCTCCATAGGACGCACACACATTTCCCCTTAATTTTTGGAGGGGGAAAAGTGTGTCCTATAGAGCGAAAAATACAGTAGTTTTGTTTCTTTATTGCCTCTCTTTCACAGAAGGCACAAACAAGCTGCTGGAAACTCACTGGTTTAACTGGGATGCAACATATGCCAGGACCACCAGGGTTCCTTAGAGGCAAGCGTTTACATCTTGACAGCTCAAATGCCTGGCGATATTAAAACTACTGTTTCCTCCAGGGACAATGACAGACAGCAGGGTGGCTATGGGTGCAGTGTCCTGTATAGGGTTGCCACCCATCCCTAGAAAAATGGGGTACATGGAACGGTAAAGAGCACTTATTTATTATGACTTTGGAAGGATACCAGCTTGTTAGTTGTCGGATGGCAGATGAAAGAAGCTGGATATCTGCCCGGGAAGCTGGTGAAACGCCACATCTCTTATTGCCTTGGATAAGCAAAATGGCGAATGGTGTGTGTGTCGCAGTGAGAATTTCAGTCCTTGAGAAAGCGAAAGTATAGTGGTACCTCGGGTTAAGTACTTAATTCTTTCTGGAGGTCCATACTTAACCTGAAACTGTTCTTAACCTGAAGCACCACTTTAGCTAATGGGGCCTCCTGCTGCCTCTGCGCTGCCGGAGCACCATTTCTGTTCTCATCCTGAAGCAAAGTTCTTAACCCGAGGTAATATTTCTGGGTTAGCAGAGTCTGTAACCTGAAGCGTATGTAACCTGAAGTGTTATGTAACCCGAGGTACCACTGTAAAGGGAAATGCTGGAAGACATCGGATTACAACAGAAAAACGAAAAGATGAATGTAAAACAAACATTTCACACAGAAATCCACAGGATGAAAATACCCTTGCAAAATGAAGGGACATGGAATATTTAAATACGAATGAAAGTCACCAGATCAGTGGCTGTTGAAATAAAACAAAGGATGCATTTGGACTAACTAAGAGTTTTGGAGCAGCAACCCCCGAAAACCAGAGCATGGGGAGCCAAGCAAAACTGTTTAATCTGGTATTGAATAAATTGGCTCTTTTATGATTTGGTATTGTATCAATGTGGCTCTTATTGGATTGTTGTAAATGAAAATTAATAAAAATTTATCATACTAGAAAAAATGGGATCGTCCTGTTTTTTGGACAAAAGTGTCCTCTGTCCTGCTTCCTTCCCTCTTGCAGGTTTCCCAGTACATTTCCGAGCACAATTCAAAGTGTTGGTGCTGACCTTTAAAGCCCTAAACGGCCTCAGTCCAGTATACCTGAAGGAGCGTCTCCACCCCCATCATTCAGCCCGGACACTGAGATCCAGCTCCGAGGGCCTTCTGGCGGTTCCCTCACTGCGAGAAGCCAAGTTACAGGGAACCAGGCAGAGGGCCTTCTCGGTGGTGGCACCCTCCCTGTGGAACGCCCTCCCACCAGATGTCAAAGAGAACAACAACTACCAGACTTTTAGAAGACATCTGAAGGCAGCCCTGTTTAGGGAAGCTTTTAATGTTTAGTAGACTGTTGTATTTTAATACAGTGGTACCTTGCAAGACGAATGCCTCGCAAGACAAAAAACTCGCTAGATGAAAGGGTTTTTTGTTTTTTGAGCTGCTTCGCAAGACAATTTTCCCTATGGGCTTGCTTCGCAAAACGGAAATGTCTTGCAAGTTTGTTTCCTTTTTCTTAACACCGTTAATACAGTTGCGACTTGACTTCGAGGAGCAACTCATAGAACGCGGTGTGGTAGCCTTTTTTGAGGTTTTTGAAGACTTTGGTGATTTTTGAAGCTTTTCCAAAACTTTCCCGAAACTGTGCTTCGCAAGACGAAAAAAATCGCAAGACGAAAAAAATCGCAGAACGAATTAATTTCGTCTTGCGAGGCACCACTGTATTTTGTTGGAAGCTGTCCAGAGTGGCTGGGGAATCCCCGCCAGATGGGCGAGATATAAATAATAAATTATTATTATTATTGTTATTATTATTATTGTTATTATTATTCCCTCCTCAACTGCCCCCCACCCGCCAGTCTAGGACCGTGCGGGTCTGCCACCACTTGCCCCCTCTGCCACCCCAACCTGACCTCTCCTCCTCCCTCCTCTCTCAATATGCTGAGTGTACTCAGAAGTGCAGCCTGAGCTTCCCCTGAAGGAGTAGAGGGGGGAGACCATTTCAGGCAGGATTGCAAAATCCCTCCCACCCTTCTCTGAAATCTGAAGACAACTATTTCCCAAAGTGGATGCTTATGACCAAATCCTTCAAGTTATTTTTGGATTGCCCAGAACCTATTCAGTGGAGGTAATAAAGCCGAAATTATACAACTCGGAGCCAGCCCTTTGCCCATAAGATGAGCGCCCCAGGCATTCCTGCCCAAAAGCAATAGACCATTGAATGAAAATAAAGGTTTCCCTTGCCTAAAAAAACCAACCTTATCATAACATTATTATTAAAGGAAATGGGTTCTTATATGTCCCTCCCCCCCCCCCACACTAAGATTTTCTGTAGCAACCTTCACACCCATCTTTTTCCAATTACACTTAATTTCAATATATTGTGCAATAAGTCCAGTGGGTGTTGCTGGTTCCTCGAGGGTTGTAATTTGGTACTAGCTCACCAGCTCCATTTCTAAAAATTATACCCTGCAAAGTTCAGATATCGTTTGGCAAGCTGACTGATATTTTTTGAATTACGCCTGTTTCGTTGTTGGCACTGTTGATGCTGTAAGTCTATATAATTCAGTATCATAAATCTGCAGCTTCAACACCTGACTTTTTGTGATGGCTAAGATGAGGTCAATGCTTTTCCCGTCGACTGAGAGCAATCCTAATGGGTCATAGGTGCCAGCACCCAGGGCCCTGGGTGCCTGAACACCTATAAAATTCCCCATGAAGGGATTTGTTGTTGTTGTTTAGTTGTGTCCGACTCTTCGTGACCCCTTGGACCAGAGCACGCCTGGCACTCCTGTCTTCCACTGCCTCCCGCAGTTTGGTCAAACTCATGCTGGTAGCTTCGAGAACACTGTCCAACCATCTCGTCCTCCGTCGTCCCCTTTCCCAACATCAGGGTCTTTTCCAGGGAGTCTTCTCTTCTCATGAGGTGGCCAAAGTCTTGGAGCCTCAGCTTCAGGATCTGTCCTTCCAATGAGCACTCAGGGCTGATTTCCTTAAGAATGGAGAGGTTTGATCTTCTTGCAGTCCATGGGACTCTCAAGAGTCTCCTCCAGCACCGTAATTCAAAAGCATCAATTCTTCGGCCATCAGCCTTCTTTATGGCCCAGTTGGGCACCCACAAATGTTGGTGCCAGGGCTATGCAAGCTGCATGGCACCAACAGCCCCAGGCACCAACGGTTGCGAGTCCAAGTTTTCACTCCTGTAATGGGTTAAAGATGGTAACTTTTTGCTGCATATTATCAGTATGGGTGGTACAGCAGGCAGCCCTGAACTGCTGCTATGGACTCCAGTGTCTGGTTATGGTGTTTCTGGCTGCTGAAAGTAGGTGGGTTATGAGTTCTTTGTGGTGTAAATGGGCATTGTTGTCTTGGAAGATGTTTAGTAGGGCCAATTCTGGGGTGATGTCTAATACTTGCTTAAAACAAAAAAAATTCCTTCCAGTAGCACCTTAAAGACCAACTAAGTTAGTTCTTGGTATGAGCTTTCTTCAGAAGTGTGTATGCCCACGAAAGCTCATACCAAGAACTAACTTAGTTGGTCTTTAAGGTGCTACTGGAAGGAATTTTTTTTGTTTTGACTATGGCAGACCAACACGGCTACCTATCTGTAACTAATACTTGCTTAGTTATTTTACATATTTCTTGTATGGCTGTTGTCCAGAATACTTGGATTTTGGGGCACTCCCACCACATGTGGAAGTATGTGCCTGTGGAGGTGTACCCTCTCCAGCATTTTGGTGAGGTTCCTGGGCGTATTAGCGCTCATTTTCTTGGTGTTAGGTACCACCTGTAGGTAGTTTCAGAGTGAGTTCTTTTCGTTGATATGGATTTAAAGGGGGATTTCCAACTGTTGTTTAAATATGCAGAGGATGCTTTCTCTCAACAGCATCTCAAGGAAGGAAGGCTGAGAAGTTCATGAGTGTCTACAAACCAAAATGTGATTCTCCCATAAAAGAGATTAAAGGAGCAGATGAAAGCACAGTGAGAAGGAAGACTAATGATTTGTTTTCATCAGTTCTGCTTTTATTGCATCCACCTGTCATCACCTTACAGACACCTAATGATAGGGAAATGATGGGCGATTTGGGGTTGATGTAGGAGCAGGTAATAGAGAGTTTGTCCTGAGCTTTTCTGGAGGTTGTATGGTATCCCCACCTACCCACCCACCCCATGTCTGCAAGCTGATGAAAAGTCAAGAACCACAAGATTGTTTATTCCTGAAGCCAAAAAATAATGATTTTTCCCCCTCCTTTGTTACTAAGGTGGTTCATCATTTCAGAACCAACATATACTGTTCCAATGTAGTAGAGTGGAAATTGTTATGGCTTGGCGGATATTTGATGGTCTGATCTTAGATTTGGCCCCTATAAAAACAAGCAGATGAGATAGTTTACCAGGCAGGGGACATGAGTTACATTGGCTCCCGGTACATTTCTGAGCACAATTCAAAGTGTTGGTGCTGACCTTTAAAGCCCTAAATGGCCTTGGCCCTGTATACCTGAAGGAGCATCTCCACCCCCATCGTTCAGCTCAGACACTGAGATCCAGCTCCAAGGGCCTTCTGGCAGTTCCCTCCTTCTGAGAAGCGAAGTTACAGGGAACCAGGCAGAGGGCCTTCTCAGTGGTGGCGCCCTCCCTGTGGAACACCCTCCCACCAGATGTCAAGGAAATAAACAACTATATGACATTTAGAAGACATCTGAAGGCAGCCCTGTTTAGGGAAGTTTTTAATGACTGATGTTTTAATGTATTTCTAATTTTTGCTGGAAGCCGCCCAGAGTGGCTGGGGAAACCCAGTCAGATGGGCGAGGTAGAAATAAATTATTATTATTATTATTATTATTATTATTATTATTATTATTATTATTATTTTCTATTAAGGCTGTGTACCAGAGTACCAGATCTGGCTGAATCCTGAACCTGTCCGGATCTGGGTGAAGCAGCTGCAAATCACTATAGAGTGGGTTGAGTCATCCCTAACCACTGTGTGCTCACGAGTAGCTTGAAAGTCTCTCAGAAAGGCAGACACTCTCCAAACTGTTGCAATTATTAATTGCAGCACCCAGGGATGGGCTGCTCTGCCCCTATGATGCCCCCGTCCCGACAACCCACTGCAGATCCGGGCCCTGCCCCCGCCCTGCCCCTGCCACCATGGCTGCAGCTGTGCCCACTGCAACCTTGCTGCTACATGCTGCAACATGGTGAGGGCAACAGCGCTGTGGTGGCAGCCCAGGGAAAGCCACAGTGGTCCTGGCGCAGAGCAAGGGTGGCTCAGGAGTTGGATTTGCCGCTTGAGGTGAACGGCTTCACGTCGCCTCATGGACGGCACCAAATCGGGAGAAAACCAGGATGGAGAGAGGGGCAGGGCACAAAGGGAGCTGGAGGAGGACCAGACAGATCTCACCAGACCACCGTGCTGCATCCCCTCCAACATTTCTCCCATGAAAATAGGGATGTCTTAAGGTCTGCCATCAGGGGACGCAGGTGGCGCTGTGGGTTAAACCACAGAGCCTAGGATTTGCCGATCGGAAGGTCGGCGGTTCAAATCTCTGCAACGGGATGAGCTCCCATTGTTCGGTCCCTGCTCCTTCCCACCTAGCAGTGGCGTAGCGTGAGGGGTGCAGGGGGGGCCGGCCACACCGGGCGCAACATCTGGGGATTAGGGTTAGGGGGCGCAAATCCACGGGTTGCCTTGCCCCGGGTGCTGACAACCCACGCTACGCCACTGCCACCTAGCAATTCAAAAGCAGGTCAAAGTGAAAGTACATAAATAAGTATCGCTCTGGCGGGAAGGTAAACGGCATTTCTGTGTGCTGCTCTGGTCTGCCAGAAGCGGCTTAGTCATGCTGGCCACCGGCTGTACGCCGGCTCCCTCGGCCAATAAAGCGAGATAAGCGCCGCAACCCCAGAGTCGGCCACGACTGGACCTAATGGTCAGGGGTCCCTTTACCTTTACCTAAGGTCTGCCATCAGATGAAACACGTTCAAAACACCTGGCTTCATCAGACTTCTCTGTCAAATCTGCTTCACGCAAGTTTGTTCTCTCAGACCTGATGGCCATGGGTAAAGCCCAGTGAAGTTTTGTCCCAGCAAAGTTTCCATAAAGCTTTAATTTCACCTAGCAAAGAATTGCCAGGAACTTTCTCTCCGTCTTGTGAGTCTCCCTAGCAACCGCAAGCTAAGCGTACTGTAATTCAATTTTAGGCCTTGAAGCTTCTTTAAAGTCTGTCGCAGTCATGTTGCCCTGGGAACTATTTGAAGTGCCTAAACCTTTGACCAGACAGAGAAAATAAGCATTAGTATAAATCAAGCAGGCATGTTTGGGCTGTTTTTATGTTTAGGGTATGGTCCATTTAACATTCAGTCCGTGGTCCCGGACTCTATTCTGCATGAGAAAATCGCCACGCATCTCTCATACTTGTCTGTGTTTAAACCTTGTTAATAGTTTCATCACCTCACACACAGCATCCCACCCCCACCCCCCCAAAAAAAAACATTGTGGGAGAAAGGGGGAGGAATATCTCCATTCAGTTGGAATAATTGCTTTATGTGGAAATTGTACTGACATGGCCCTGGGAAGATTAGAAGACAGGGTGTCATGGGAAAGATAAGCAGCGGTGACCTGGCAGGTTTGGGAATGTCTCAATCCAGGATGTAAGTGGATTTACAAAAGGGTAAAAGCTCAGCAGAGAAACACAAATGATAATGAACTGCTAGCTGTATTTAAATAGCAATCCCCAAACTGTTTGTCAGTAAAGAGACAGTCACATTGCTTTGGTCAAACAAAGGTTTATACGCCTATAATTTTCAGGACTATTTGGCTACACGTGATATTGGAGCATAGGAGTCAACTCCCAGGAGCTGAGGTCCCTTTGCCCCCCCCCATAAAATATTTGAGGGGACAAGGCCCCCCTCCCCAAAGTTGATGTTCATTACCATTCAAATGGTGCATGCCTGAATGTTGCATCTTGTGATTATGTGGGGCAATCCACCCCCCCCCCATACAGTGGTACCTCGGTTACATACGCTTCAGGTTACAGACTCCGCTAACCCAAAAATAGTGCTTCAGGTTAAGAACTTTGCTTCAGGATGAGAACAGAAATCGTGCTCCGGCGGCGTGGCAGCAGTGGGAGGCCCCATTAGCTAAAGTGGTGCTTCAGGTTAAGAACAGTTTCAGGTTAAGAACGGACCTCCGGAATGAATTAAGTACTTAACCCGAGGTACCACAGTATTTTATTCCAGTTGGCACCCTTGTTCTGGATCATCTTGGGAGGGGGGACTGGGTTGGATATTTTTTTGTAGATACATGCCATTTCAGAATAAAACAACTGGTTCCTTCCTGCCTTGCTGTCCCTTCATCTCCTCCCCTGCCTTCCTTAAGTGAAGTCAGAAGGAAGGAGATGGTCCTATGTCAGTGAGTGAAAACATCTCTTTTGCAGAGCTTCAGCTGTGCAGAACTGTACTGTGTGACATCGTGTGACATCATGTGACATCATCGTCATGGTTTGGAACAGTGGAGCCCATGAGAAGTGGTGAGCTCATTGATTCAGTGAGTATTTCAGATTATTGGCTTGGGGATTACTTCCAGTTAATAACATTCTCTCATGTTCAAAAGAAAATAAAAGGTAGCCTTGGAACTTGAGGAAACAAGCAGAAGAAGAAGAAGAAGAAGAAGAGGAGGAGGAGGAGGAGGAGGAGGAGGAGGAGGAGGAGGCGGAGGAAGGGGAAATGGTTGATTAATGGGATATGTCTCTGTCTGTCAGGGAGTTAAATATAGTTTTGCAAAGATATTTTTAAAAATCAGAGGCAAAAATTATACACAAAATGGATTCCACAAAGTGGCATTAGAAGAAGAAAAATAAATGGAATAAACCAAAGGCTTAAAATGGTACAGGAGAAGAATGAATTTGCTGCACGGGGAATTAAAGCTATGAATGAGCTTAAGGAAAATAAAAAACTGCTTGTGCAACAGATAGGAGAATTTAAGGGTAAAGTGAAAGAAGGTGAAATCAACAGAGCAAGTGATAAAAAAGGACTGGAAAATAGGATTAAGGAACTAGATAATTCAGCCGGAAGATTGGGCATTAAAATCAGGGGCTTGAAAGAGAGGTCCAAAGGGAAAAATCTAGTTGAGAACCTTGAAGAACTATTTATAGTTATTCTGGATTCAGACAATACAGAGCTAATATAATAACCAAGGTATTTAAGTGGAACAGGGATGTGCTGATTCAGTTTGGAGACTTAAAATTCAAAGACCTAATGATGAAAGCTATAAAACAAAAACCCCAGATTATCTCAGAAAAACAGAAGGTTGTTGGGGGTTCTTTTTGCAAGACATGTAATCTATGACTTTGCAAAAAAGAAAGCATATCAGGTTCCTAGTTGTAAAACTGTGACAAGAAAACATACGATACAGACGGGATTTCTCCCTCAAACTATATTTTTATATAGAGAATTAAAGTAAATAGTGTTTACCTTTTTTAGAAAACAAAAATCATATGTCAAGATTTGAAGGAGCTATCTTTTTTATCAAATGTTTGCTTGTCTGCATTAACACAAAACTTGTCTGAGAAAGCAACCACAACGATATTTTCACAGCGGCCAAACTGACTTCTTGAATGGAAAGCTGAGACGTTTTCTTGAACGAAAGGGGGAAAACAACTCAAGAGACAGGTAGTGAACAATAGAATTAGTCTCCCTAGAATCACCTTAAAACAAGCTCAGGCATAATTGGCAGCTACTGTTGAGTCTGAGGTGTATATTCATTTCTGACCTGAACTACTTCCAGCCATTCGTACTCAAGAGTAGAAAGCCTCGATTGAGAGAAAGAATGCGAAACTCAAATCGCTCTCAGATCATGGTTACATTTTGCCGGTTTGGAACAGACAAAGGAGACGTATTCAGGTGTCTGTTTACGTCTTAAACTAACTTGCAAGGTGAGGTGGGCCTATCATTGGCCACATCCCAGGCACTTGTAGGGAGGAAAACTTCATACATGTAGCTGCATGTGTGAAAGCTTCCATATGACCTAGAACACTATATAATTGGGGTTTTGTTATGTACTGAGTTGAATAGGATCCAAAAGGCTGCAGTCTGATTGGTCCTAGAACAATAGGATTCAGAATGCAGCAGTCTGATTGGTCCTGGAACAATAGGGTCCAGAATGCGGCAGTCTGATTGGTCCTAGAACAATGCAGCAGTATGATTGGTCCGCAGGAGCCACCCAGTCCAGCTCCAGGTGGAAGTGAATCCGCAACCTGATTGGCCTACAGGAGAATCCCAGAATTAGCCAATCACGTACGGCCCATTGTGTAAATAATGTATATAAATCAGATGTTTTGGGGGAATGTTAATTCCTCACTACTATGAGCTGAATAAAGAGCATGAAATCCACACTCGACTCTGACTATATTTCAGGTTTCATGCATTTATTTTTTCAACAATTCTGTATGGTACCACTTTCTGCCACAGAAACTGGTAATAGCACATAAAAAAAAAAGGTGAAGGACCCCTGACAGGTAAGTCCAGTCGCAGATGACTCTGGGGTTGCGGCGCCCATCTCGCTTTACTGGCCAAGGGAGCCGGTGTTTGTCCACAGACAGTTTTTCTGGGTCGTGTGGCCAGCATGACTAAGCCGATTCTGAAACCAGAGCAGTGCACGGAAACGCCATTTACCTTCCCGCCGGAACAGTACCTATTTATGTACTTGCATTGGCGTGCTTTCGAACTGCTAGGTTGGCAGGAGCTGGAACAGAGCAACGGGAGCTCACCCCGTCGTGGGGATTCGAACCACCGACCTTCTGATCAGCAAGCCCAAGAGGCTCAGTAGTTTAGACCACAGCACCACCCGCGTCCCTCCAATGAAAACAGGGATGTCCTATTCAGTCATGATGATTATTTTATTTACAGTCATACCTTGGAAGTCGAACAGCCTAGTTCACGAATGTTTTGGCTCCCGAACGATCGAAACCCAGAAGTGACTGTTCTGGTTTTTGAACGTTCTTTTGGAAGCTGAATGTCTGACGAGGTTTCCGATTGGCTGCAGGAGCTTCCTGCAGCCAACCAGAAGCCGCGCTTTGATTTTCAAATGTTTTGGAAATTGAACGGACTTCTGGAACAGATTCCATTCGACTTCCAAGGTATGACTGTATACCTGTCCTCAGATGTCTTCTAAAGGTTGTATAGTTACGTATTTCCTTGGCTGCACGACCTTTAGAAGACATTTGAAGGCAGCGCTGTATAGCAAAGTTTTTTTAAAAAACGATTAATGTTTTATTATGTTCTTATATATATTAAAAGCTGCCCAGAGTGGCTGGGACAACCCAGTCAGATGGGTGGGTATAAATATTATTATTATTATTATTATTATTATTATTATTATTATTATTATTATGGAATAGGTAAAGGTAAAGGGACTCCTGACCATTAGGTCCAGTCGTGACCGACTCTGGGGTTGCGGCCCTCATCTCGCTTTATTGGCCGAGGGAGCCGGCGTACAGCTTCCGGGTCATGTGGCCAGCATGACTAAGCCGCTTCTGGCGAACCAGAGCAGCGCACGGAAACACCGTTTACCTTCCCGCCGGAGCGGTACCTATTTATCTACTTGCACTTTGACGTGCTTTCGAACTGCTAGGTTGGCAGGAGCAGGGACTGAGCAACGGGAGCTCATCCCGTCACGGGGATTCGAACCACCAATCTTCTGATCGGCAAGTCCCAGGCTCTGTGGTTTAACCCATAGCGCCACCCACGTCAATAGGACATCCCTGTTTTCATCGGAGAAATGTTGGAGGGTATGCACTTTGCTCTCAATTTATGAACTCCACAGCAGCGTGAGAGTTTCTACAAAGGAGTGCTGCACCTCAGCCTTAAATGGTGGGATCCCACTGGGATTGTAAGCCAACCCAACCCCTCTCACCATGTTTTACAGGTCAATGTGGATATGCAATCCCAGGTTGGGTCTTGGGCCTCAAGCTGCAGAACTCGTGTTTCATTTACAAAGGACTTGGAGACACAAGATTAAGGTGTGGGGTTGCGATGTGTGGCGTTCCTCATCAATTTGTAGGAAGGATGTGACTCAAGACTTCCCTATGCTCTCCCCGCTGCCTCCCTGCTACCTGAGTGTTTCTGCTTAGCTCCATCCGCCCTTATGCAAGCACTCTGGAACAGAGGAAACTGCACCTAATATTTGGCAGCGATATTTTACAATGGGATTAGACAGCATCGCAGGGTCTCTATCTACCCATCGGACAAGCGAAAAGGCCAACGTCGGAACTATGCGCAATCAGAAAGCAAGCCTTGTGTTCTTTTGCTGTTCCGGGGCCTTCCCCCAGAACTTTGCACTTGGTTTTGTTATTGCCTTGCCCAGCATAACTGAAAGCCGCACCACAGATTTTGATATGGTAGAGCTGTTCAGAATTTTGAGAGAGGGAGAGCTGTCTAATGACAGCCTTGCATAAACCACTAAGTGGTGTTCCTTGGAGCAGAAGCCAGTATTTTGTCCTAACCGAGAATTACTGAACGGTTGCCAGAAAGGGAAATGCTGAAAACATAAAACAAACCAGGGGGAAATATAAATAAAGATGTTTGCCAATGGGCGCCCTATAATTTTCTATGAATGTGGTTATTTAGCAACAATTTCACGTATCTCCAAAAATATTGGTTAAGCTTGCTGGTTGTTTGTGAAAATGAAGGGACTGAGACAGCCGTTCGGGTCGGTGGGCTTCAGTCTCCAAGCTAGCTGGCATCATTATCAAATAAATGGTCTCACCTTCAGCTGATCTCTCAGAGGAGAACATGAAACAAATCAGTGTTTTCAGTTGTCCTTTCCGCCCCCGCCCCCCCGGAGGAGAGGCATATAACACTTTAGGATACAAAATGTCAAATCACTTTTAACAGTTAGGGTCTTCTCCTCAATGGGCTACCTTCCTAGGTTGATGAGCCCTATCTGCTCCTCATGCGCAGGCGTCCTGAGTGAGCCAAGCACATAGCTGTCAACAGTCCCTTATCTGGCGGGAAACTCCCTTATCCCAGCGCCGTGTCCCTCTGCTGTCCCTTATTGATGATGTCCCTTAAATTTCCCGGGTTTCATGCTCGCCCGGCTCGGGAGGGAAGCAGCGGTTCAGGGTCCTCCACCGCGAGAGAGTGAGAGAGAGAGCTGCCGCGTCTCCATCTCTCCCTTTTCCCCCCTCAGGGGCGCGTCATAAGGAGATGGGTGGTGGCGTGTGGGGAGGCAGCCCCTCTCTTGCGAGACTTCCGCCGTGCTGCCAGGGGAAGCTGGAGGCGGCAGCGGCAGCCTGAGGGAAGAGGAAGAGGAGGGGATGGGGAGGGACGCAGAAGGGCGGCGCTTCAGCGGCCGCGGCGGTGCTGCAACTCTCAGCGGTGTCCGACTCTTTGTGACCCCATGGACCAGAGCACGCCAGGCACTCCTGTCTTCCACTGCCTCCCGCAGTTTGGTCAAACTCATGCTGGTAGCTTCGAGAACACTGTCCAACCATCTTGTCCTCTGTCGTCCCCTTCTCCTTGTGCCCTCCATCTTTCCCAGCATCAGGGTCTTTTCCAGGGAGTCTTCTCTTCTCAAGAGGTGGCCAAAGTATTGGAGCCTCAGCTTCACGATCTGCTCTGTATGATTGGGAACCCTGATAAGACAGGTTTTCTGCTTCTAAGCACATTCAACCAAACACACTTTGCGACCTTTGCAGTAACCATGTGAAGGCTTCAAGAGCAGCCCACATGCCCTGGGACATTGAAGGCAAGGCTTGCACATGTGTTCCTGCTTCTGTTTTAAGACAAGGAGCCTTACCCAACTTGGCCCCCTCAAGATGTTTTGGACTACAAATCCCATAAGCCCCAGTAAGCACGACCAATAGTCAGAGATGATGGGAATTGTAGTCCAACTGACCTTGAGGCCCTCAGGATGGGGAAGTGTGCTATTAGACCAGGGGTTGGCAACGTGTGACCCATGGGCCACAAGCGGCCCATGGGGGTTGTTTAAATGGCCCACGAGCCACCCCCGAACCGAGCTGCCCACTTGGCGAGTCCCCATGCGCTGTGCTAAACTGGCACTGTTAAGGGAACCTCCGCAAGTGGAGTTGGCGGAATGTCAGGCACGGCAGTGGTCTGTCTGTGGGAAGTCCGGCAGACCCTCTCAAGTGTCTTGGTTCAGCTCCACGCCCGCAGTTTGCGAGGGAGGTGTAGGTGGAGCCTCACCATCTGTAAGTGTCTGTTCCGGAGCCACGAGCGCAGTTGGGGGCACCATGGAAGTGTCCAAGTCCCCAACCCTGTGCCTAAGCTGGTCTATGTGCCAGCGCCACAAGCGTCCGTCTTCGAGTGCCACCTGGTACGAGTGAGTTCCAGTGACTCCCACTACTGTGCCTGTGAATAAACAAGAGCTGTTTGAAGAATCACCTTCGTCGCCAGTGTTAAGTTGTGGGTGAACATATCAGACGACACAACGATTCTTCAAACAGCTCTTGTTTATTCACAGACCAGAACAGAACCGAACTGAAGGGTTCAGTCAGCCTGCTTATATAGAGCTCCAGTACAACGTAACTGTAACAATTTTCTAAAACTATCCAATCACTGAACATCACTTTTGATCCCTTATTTGCATAACTATCTACAGTATTCCCCTGCTGGCCCAGGGTGAGAACTTCAGTACATAGCAGGCGCAGTGCGGAGCGGGGACTTGCTTTTGCGGCGCCGAAAATCGCATCTGCGCATCCTGCCCACAGAGCGATCTCCATGGGAGTAAACTGGCCCAGGCGAGGTAAAACTTGCCAACCGCTGTATTAGACCATCAGGATCTGGGTGTTAATCAGCTCGGAGAAATGGAAAGCAACTTAAAAGTAATGTGACTATTTATAACGAGAAACCTACCATGCTGACTCAAATGTATATGTTGGAAACATATGTGTTCACTAATAAGCAGGTTGTGTTTAGATTTGGGCCAGGTTTGTCAGAGTGCCCAGTACAATTCCAAATGGTGAGAAGAAAGTTTGCACTGCTGACAGATAAATCTAGCTAAAAATAGGCGTGATCCTATGTTAAAGTAGCCTTACTTGAAACAAGAGTTATTCAGCGTATGTACTTGGGGAAACTCAGAAAAGCACCTTAAGTGAAGGGTTTCTCCTTTCTGCTGCGGCCTCACTAGTTCCAGGAAGGGGCACCATATGAAGTGTGTAAATACATTTTAATAAAGTCTTTCAGGATGGCTGTATTATAGAGGACAGACCTCCATTTGAAGGGCTGTCCAGTCTAAGTCTAGAAAGCAGATCTGCCAGCTCTCTCTGTGAAATATACTCGGAGTCGAGAATGGATTCCATGCTCTTTATTCAGCTCATAGCGGGAGGAGGTATATGTTCCCCCAAAGTATCTGCTTTATCTACATTATTTACACAATGGGCTGCACGTGATTGGCTAATTCCGGGATTCTCCTGTAGGCCAATCAGGTTGTGGATTCACTTCCATCTGGAGCTGGATTGGGTGGCTCCTGCAGACCAATCATACTGCTGCATTGTTCTAGGACCAATCAGACTGCTGCATTGTGGACCCTATTCAACTCAGTACGTAACACTCTGCCAATCCGCTTCTACATGTGACCAACTGCTGCTCTTTATCCTCCACGTGCACGCATGGTGATCTTGGGGACAATGAATTAAGTCAGTGGATCCTGGTGAAGGGATAGTATTGCAGCACTTTTTTGAGAGGACAAGACTGGGAATTAAGGCTGTTGTAACAGTGCAATATGCACTTTATAACTTGTGTGTAGTATAGAGGAGCGTCTGCAGCTGCAGACCCTTCAAGTCTCCCTATTTTCTGGGGACCGTCCTGGATTTACAGAACCCATCCCGGTTTCTGATTTGATCCTGGAATGTCCCGCTTTTCCCTATTTTCTCTCTCTCCCCCCCCCCCTTTATTTATTTATTTTTAAAAGATTATTTATTACAAAACAATTTACATAAAACATAAGCAAAACAAAAAACAACATAAACAGACCATAGACAATAACAATACCTCATTTGAAATTACATACACTTTAACATCTGATTCACCTCATTGTGCTTTTTATGTCTTACTTATTATTATTATTATTATTATTATTATTATTATTATTATTACTTATGTTGCAATACACATATGAAATCTTCACATAATACATATACATTATATTTGTAAATTCACATTTTCACATTTCATTATGTACCAACACTTATCCATTTCTTATTGCAAATAAGAAGCAAGTATACCTTACTAATCTATACACATTTCATTATTTATTATTCTTTTCAGTTACTTATCAGGAGAAATTTTCGCTTTTATGATTTCCTTAACCTTCAAGATTCAATCCAAATCTGTCAGGAGATTTGTCAAGATATTCTTTACATATTGTCCAATCTTTACTGACTTTCTGGTTAGCGTTTCCTCTTATTCTCCCAGTTATCTTCGCAAGTTCTAAATATTCTATCATTTTTGCTTGCCAATCAGTTTTTGTGGGGATTACGTCACCTTCCCAGTTTTTTGCTATTAAAATCCTCGCCTCTGTGGTTGCGTACATAAAAAGGGTTCTATGGTTTTTTGGTATATCAATGGGCATAATGCCTAGCAAAAAGGCTTCAGGGATTTTTTGAAATGAGAATTTAAAGATCTTTTTGAGTTCATTGTATAAAAAGGTAAAGGTACCCCTGCCCGTACGGGCCAGTCTTGACAGACTCTGGGGTTGTGCGCCCATCTCACTCAAGAGGCCGGGGGCCAGTGCTGTCCGGAGACACTTCCGGGTCACGTGGCCAGCGTGACAAAGCTGCATCTGGCGAGCCAGCGCAGCACACGGAAACGCCGTTTACCTTCCCACCAGTAAGCGGTCCCTATTTATCTACTTGCACCCGAGGGTGCTTTTGAACTGCTAGGTTGGCAGGCGCTGGGACCGAGCAGTGGGAGCACACCCCGCCGCGGGGATTCGAACCGCCGACCTTTTGATCGGCAAGCCCTAGGCGCTGAGGCTTTTACCCACAGCGCCATCCACGTCCGCCGAGAATTTAAAGATCTTTTTGAGTTCATTGTATATTATGTCCCAAAATTCCGCTTTTCCCTATTTTCATCAGAGAAATGTTGGATGGTATGGAGTTATGAGATCCAAGGAGATGCAGCCATTAGAAGGCATCTGAAGGCAGCCCTGTAGAGGGAAGTTTGTTAATGTTTAATGTTTTATTATGTTTTTGTATATGTTGGAAGCCGCCCAGAGTAGCTGGGACAACCCTATCAGATGGGCGGGGTGTGAATAATAAAATTGTTTTTGTTGTGGAATAGGGCACCCCCATTTTTATCAGAGAAATATTGGAGGGTATGACTGGATGTAATACAAAAGGGGTACTATTGGAAATATACAAAATCCTGGTTAACTCTACGTCCGTAAATAATAAAGTTGTTGTTGTTGTTGAATAGGACATCCCTATTTTCATCAGAGGATGGGACGCGGGTGGTGCTGTGGGTAAAACCTCAGCGCCTAGGACTTGCCGATCGCATGGTCGGTGGTTCGAATCCCCGCAGCGGGGTGCGCTCCCGTCGTTCTATCCCAGCGCCTGCCAACCTAGCAGTTCGAAAGCACCCCCGGGTGCAAGTAGATAAATAGGGACCGCTTACCAGCGGGAAGGTAAACGGCGTTCCGTGTGCTGCGCTGGCTCGCCAGATGCAGCTTGTCACGCTGGCCACGTGACCCGGAAGTGTCTGCGGATAGCACTGGCTCCCGGCCTATAGAGTGAGATGAGCGCACAACCCTAGAGTCTGTCAAGACTGGCCCGTACGGGCAGGGGTACCTTTACCTTTACCTTATTTTCATCAGAGAAATGTTGGAGGCGGCTGATCATACAAAGAGGAAACTGGCTCTGTAAAAAGAGTTTGGTCAGTCTGGCTTAATGAAACGTGTCGAGTCTGATAAAAGAAAACGCTACCACTCCCAAGTCTCGTTCGCTGCTTAGCCATTTGTCTTTTACTTGGATTATTTGTACTTTGTCTAGCAAGGAGATGACAGAGTCAAGCAACACCCTTTATTGGCTGCAGGCCAAGAGGAGAGAGACGGAGCCCTGGACTTCTGTTGAGAATTGGAGAGTAAACACAATCACTTTTCTCCCCAAGGCTCAAACCACACGTTACACGCAAGCGCATGTAACAACACTAGGCCATGTTGTTGTTGTTGTTGCTTAGTCATTTAGTCGTGTCCGACTCTTCGTGACCCCCTGGACCAGAGCACGCCAGGCACTCCTGTCTTCCACTGCCTCCCGCAGTTTGGTCAAACTCATGTTCGTAGCTTCGAGAACACTGTCCAACCATCTCGTCCTCTGTCGTCCCCTTCTCCTTGTGCCCTCCATCTTTCCCAACATCAGGGTCTTTTCCAGGGAGTCTTCTCTTCTCAAGAGGTGGCCAAAGTATTGGAGCCTCAGCTTCAGGATCTGTCCTTCCAGTGAGCACTCTGGGCTGATTTCCTTCAGAATGGATACGTTTGATCTTCTTGCAGTCCATGGGACTCTCAAGAGTCTCCTCCAGCACCATAATTCATAATTTCGGTTGTACCCATTTAATTAATTGAAAATAATTTGCCAAGTAGTGATGTATGGAAGTGAGAGCTGGACCATAAAGAAGGCTGATCGCCAAAGAATTGATGCTTTTGAATTAAAAGCACCATTATATATCATTTCAGCCTGGGAGTGCAGCCTGTGGTGTAGTTTTGGGAGCTGGAGGGGCAGGGGAGGAGGAAGGGGGGTGCAGTGGGGGCGGGCCACCCCGGGTGTCACCCCTGAGGGGGGGTGACAAAATGCCGGGCAGCACTCACCGCGGGGCCCTCAGTGCGCCTAAGCCACGTGTCTCTCCTGAGACTAACATGGTGGCTTGGGTGCCTGCAGGCTCCGCGCTGCCCCAAACAGTCTGCCCACTGCCTCTCCCCCAGCTGTAGGGTGGCTGAGTGGGAGGAGGCAGGCAGACCATAGCTGTCAACTTACAGATTTGAAAATAAGGGCCCAGCAGCCTCAAAAATAAGGGATCAGCAGCCAAAATAAGGGATTTTAGACAACCAGCTGAAATATGAAGTTAAAAGGGACCAGATAATTTGGGAGAGCAGCGCCGGTTTTTAGCCCTTCGTTTCCAGAGGTTGCTGCTCAAGACACCAGCTGATGAAACACTGCAATTAAATAACTACAAGCAGCAAACACTTTTCGCGCAAAATGAAGTCCAAGCTACGAAGATGCTGCTGCAGTTCTGTATCTTTTCTCTCGTGCTCCATCTGCAGCTCTCAGTTCCATCAGGCGGGATGGGAGGAAGAGAGGGGGGGAAATAGCGCCCGAAGTAAACCCGCAGAGCAGACCATCTATGCTAGTCTACCACTACAAATCTATGGGAGAAGCACTTGTGGTCCTTCCTCTGCTTCCCCCCTCTATGGTTAGCCCTTGGAACACCTGCCTGCACCTCCTCCTCCTCTCTCTGAACTGCTTTCTCTATGGTTGCCCTTGCTCTCCTCTAAAGGCTCCTCAGTCCCAGTGGGGAGGGGCTCCTGGGGGTTGAGGTTGGTGAGAGGAGGCTGGAGGGGGGCGGGGCGGGTAGCCAAGCAACACAGTTGGAGCCTCCCTCCTCCCTGGCCGGCAGGGAGGGAGGGAGAGGAGCTGCTTCCTTTGAAACCCAGGAAATTTAAGGGACATCATCAATAAGGGACAGCAGCGGGACATGGCGCTGTGATAAGGGAGTTTCCCGCCAAATAAGGGACGGTTGACAGCTATGCAGGCAGACTCCTCAGAGGCCCCGCAGAGCGTCCTGCCCTGGTTGGCCCAGCCCCCGCAGGTGGCTGGCCCCACCCCTGGACACAGGGCACATGCACCGCCCTAGGCGCCCAATTGGCTTGCTCTGCCGCTGCGGAGGGGTGTGGCTTCAGGTGCAGAATTCTGAGGGGGCACCCCTCACAGGCCCTGGCTTCCGTGGGGATCCCCCTCTCACACTGGTGAAGGCTGCAGAGCAGCCCAGGCACATGGCGAGCAGTCATGGATGAAGGGAGGTGGGCAAGGGGCGACCACAGCACAACACGACCCGTTGTGTTGTCACCCATTGGGGGGATTCACGTGCTAAAGCTGTGTCAGCCTGCTGGGCTCCCCCCTGCGCAGACTGCATCACATGCGGCTTTCAAAATTCCAGATTTTGCCATTCCATTCTCCAGCCAAGCAATGTGTAGAAAGGTAAAGGGACCCCTGACCATTAGGTCCAGTCGTGACCGACTCTGGGGTTGTGGCGCTCATCTCGCTTTATTGGCTGAGGGAGCCGGCGTACAGCTTCCGGGTCATGTGGCCAGCATGACTAAGCCGCTTCTGGTGAACCAGAGCAGCGCACGGAAACGCCATTTACCTTCCCGCTGGAGCAGAAGCTATTTATCTACTTGCACTTTGACGTGCTTTCAAACTGCTAGGTTGGCAGGAGCAGGGACCGAGCAACGGGAGGTCACCCCATCGTGGGGATTCAAACTGCCAACCTTCTGATCGGCAAGTCCTAGGCCACAGCGCCACCCGCGTCCCGACAAGCAATGTGTACAAATATGCATATCCAAAGCTTTTTGGATATGGATTCTTTGCCATCCTACATTTTTTATGTCCACTTTTATGATACTTCCCTACATTCACTACTTACCATATTTTTCCGTGTATAAAACGCCCCTGTGTATGAGATTTTGGGGGACACAAAATTAAGAAAATGGGGGGGGGGTGATTGCCAAGAGTTCTTGAGTTTTGGGGGGACAGGATTGCCCAGTTGTTGAGCTTTGGGGGGGAGGGGATCCCGAAAATCGCTCACCCTAATGATCAACTCTGCAAAGCTCACACGTCGCAGGAGCCAACTATCGTCTGCCTGCCGCAAGCACCCACCATTAGCCTGCCCAATTGCCACAACAGCAGCCAATCAACAGCAGCCCTTGCCGCACCCACCAATCAACCGCAGAATCACCGCTGACAATCTCATACTCGTGAAAGCAACAATTCCCCTGTCCCCACTCTGCACTACCCATGTATAAGACGACCACAATTTTTTAACATTGTTTTATCAGGAAAAAAGATCGTCTTATACACGGAAAAGTACGGTACTTTTCAAAGGTGTCTTTTAAAATCGAAACCCACCTAATGAATATAGTACAGTGGTACCTCGGGTTACATACGCTTCAGGTTACAGACTCCGCTAACCCAGACATAGTACCTTGGGTTAAGAACTTTGCTTCAGGATGAGAACAGAAATTTCGCTGCCGCAGCACGGCAGCAGCAGGAGGCCCCATTAGCTAAAGTGGTGCTTCAGGTTAAGAACAGTTTCAGGTTAAGAACGGACCTCCAGAACAAATTAAGTACTTAACCCGAGGTACCACTGTATGCATAAATGCTACACCTGAACAAGCTTCTAAATCGGCTGGTGTTTTCAAGTCCTGTTCCTAAAAATCGGTTGTGGTGGTAGAGGTGTGAAGAAGTCAGCCTGTAAATGTGTGCAATGAAAAGTGAGAAAGCACCTAAAGATGGAATGAAGAATATCTTGTTTCCTTAAAAGATTTTTTTTTTAAAGAACCAAGAGTTTGGGGAAATTTCGTGTTGTGTTATTATTATTTTTCCATGCTATTTGGGACCAGTTGTGACTTGACCCTGTCGGGTGGGATGAAGGCAGACTCTGAAGCGTGCTGGGACATGTTTGCTAAGCACTTGGAATCGAGAATAAAATGAGTTGTAGCTGCCTTGCAAGGCCAGGTTTTCAGTGGTGCAGTTGGAGCAATTGTATCAGAGCCCATACCAGCCAGAGGACCAGACTCTGAGCTTCCATTACTGCCTCATTTTACCTGTACCAATTTACGTACCTCAGGTTAAGTACTTAATTCATTCCGGAGGTCCGTTCTTAACCTGAAACTGTTCTTAACCTGAAGAACCACTTTAGCTAATGGGGCCTCCTGCTGCCGCCGCGCCGCCAGAGCCCAATTTCAGTTCTTATCCTGAAGCAAAGTTCTTAACCTGAAGCACTATTTCTGGGTTAGCAGAGTGTGTAACCTGAAGCGTACGTAACCTGAAGCGTATGTAACCCGAGGTACCACTGTATTTCCTATACTTTTCCTCATACGTATCCATACTTTCATTAGTTTTTACTAAATATACTGAATTCATAGAGCTGGATATGAATTTTGAAATATTTTTAAAATGTAAAATTCAATTTTTTTTTGTTTCACATGTAAAAAAGAAACAAGCCTTGGGATTCTGTTTTTAAATTCAACTTTTTCTTCTCAACTTCAAAAATAAAATCTGTGTGCTCCAAACATGTTACTGATTCTGTGGTTATGTCGTGTTTCAAATATCAGTCTATCTCCATAGATCAAATACCAGCATATAGTGAAATATCATTGTAGGTAAGCTATCAAATACTATCAGTTGTTTTTTTTTACTTACTGTTAAGTTCCCTTGAATTTTATTATTATTATTATTGAAGAGAGATATAAGTGGCCCAAATTGACTCAACCATCTGCTATTAACTGTTTTTATATTTGTTTCATACTATTGCTATAATTTAGTGCATTAAGGGATAAATCCTTCCCAACAACTCCCAATTTTCAGTTATGCAATAAAGAGAAATACAGTATGTACAACAGACAAAGGAACGAATACAAATATAACCCCCAAATGGGATGGGTGTGAGGTCAAGAACTTATTCTGCATTAATATGAACTTACCCAGGCAAAAGACAATAATAGAAAAAAGAAATAAAGAAACACATAAGATAGCAATGGTAAAAAAACTGCCATATATTGTCACATATCAAAAGTTAAATATTATCAGGTATTAAATACAGATACTGTATGCAGGGCAATGACAGGCCTAGACAGCATCTTGAGAAGTAGAGACGTCACCTTGCCAACAAAGGTCCGTATAGTTAAAGCCATGGTTTCCCCAGTAGTGATGTATGGAAGTGAGAGCTGAACCATAAAGAAGGCTGATCGCTGAAGAATTGATGCTTTTGAATTATGGTGCTGGAGGAGACTCTTGAGAGTCCCATGGACTGCAAGAAGATCAAACCTCTCCATTCTGAAGGAAATCAGCCCTGAGTGCTCACTGGAAGGACAGATCATGAAGCTGAGGCTCCAGTACTTTGGGCACCTCCTGAGAAGAGAAGACTCCCTGGAGAAGACCTTGATGTTGGGAAAGATGGAGGGCACAAGGAGAAGGGGACGACAGAGGACGAGATGGTTGGATAGTGTTTTTGAGGTTACCAGCATGAGTTTGACCAAACTGCGGGAGGCAGTGGAAGACAGGAGTGCCTGGCGTGCTCTGGTCCAGGGGGTCAGAAAGAGTCGGACACGACTAAACGACTAAACAACAACAACACTGTATGCAGGATATTCAAAAAGTACACTAGACACCTCCAAGTGTCCCTATTATCCAGGGACATCCCTGATTTAGAGAAGCCATCCCGGTTTCTGATTTGATCCCGGAATGTCCCAATTTTCCTTAGGATGTCCTTATTTTCATTGGAGAAATGTTGGAGGGTATGGAGTTATGCAGCTCCCAAGCCCTCTGAAGGGAATCCTGTATAGGGAAGCTTTTTAAAGTGTTTTATTAAGTTTTTATATATGTTGGAAGCTGCCTAGAGTGGCTGGGGCAATCCAGAAAGATGTGTGGGGTATAAATAGTAAAATAATTATTATGGAATGAGACGTCCCTATTTTCATTGGAGAAATGTTGGAGGGTATGGTATACCATTTCAAAATTCACACTGCAGGATTAGCAAATGATTGGCAAATTATTTTCAATTAATTAGCAAAATTATGAATCATGGTGCTGGAGGAGACTCTTGAGAGTCCCATGGACTGCAAGAAGATCCAACCTATCCCTTCTGAAGGAAATCAGCCCTGAGTGCTCACTGGAAGGACAGATCCTGAAGCTGAGGCTCCAATACTTTGGCCACCTCCTGAGAAGAGAAGACTCCCTGGAAAAGACCCTGATGTTGGGAAAGATGGAGGGCACAAGGAGAAGGGGACGACAGAGGATGAGATGGTTGGATGGTGTTCTTGAAGCTACCAGCATGAGTTTGACCAAACTGCGGGAGGCAGTGGAAGACAGGAGTGCCTGGCGTGCTCTGGTCCATGGGGTCACAAAGAGTCGGACACGACTAAACGACTAAACAACAACAACAACAGGAAGGTTTCTTCCTCTTCTAAGTATTGCTACCTTTCATGGATCTGAACTCAGCCGAGGAATGGTAATGAACAGCTTTCAGCAATAGGACATGGGCTAAGGCACTTTGGCAATTTTCAGTCACAGATGGCTCAAAATGAGTGGTGCTGCAGATACGCCGATTAATTAAAACCAATCAAGATATTTTCTATCAGTGCACAGCTTCCCCAATAGTGGAGTGGTCTTGAAAGCAGCACTCTGAACAGAACCACCCCAGCTAATTTGCTGCAGCGCACTTCCTGATTCCCCTCCTGCTTTCGAAAAGGATCTTGGAGAATGAATTCCATTTATTTTCCTTTCTTCCTGCGTATGCAAGTCTGGCTTCATCTCTCTTTTTAATTGAATCGGTGACGACTAGCCAGCAGGCTGCAGCCTCGCCGAAAACAGAGCCTGTAGGGTTACAACTTACAAACGCAGCGTTATTTTCAGTGCTGTGCCAGAGGCTTTGTCTGGATCCAAGAAACATTTCCACTACAGCAGACACTGATGGCTGTCATGTGCGGGATTAAGAGCTGTCTCCATTCAAATAACAGACAGCTGTTTGGAGTAAAAACTCGTCTCTGTCAGTTTACCCTCAGAGAAGCAAAGGCAAAGGCAGGGGGAAAGTCCTTAGGCCTGTGAATCATGGTATCTTAATCCCTTCTCTGGCAGCAGATAAAACTAGGCCTTTCCAGTGCTCTACAATTTCTTACATTGACCTGGAAAGAGATTTCTCTATTCACTGGGCTGTAAAACACTCCCTCTCTCCCTCCCTCCCTCTCTCCCTCTCTCTGTGTTATATCTATTTATATACCATATTTTTCGCTCTATAAGACGCACCAGACCACAAGACGCACCTAGTTTTTGGAGGAGGAAAACAAGAAAAAAAAAATCTGAATCTCAGAAGCCAGAACAGCAAGAGGGATCGCTGTGCAGTGAAAGCAGCAATCCCTCTTGCTGTTCTGGCTTCTGGGATAGCTGCGCAGCCTTCATTCGCTCCATAAGACACACACACATTTCCCCTTACTTTTTAGGAGAGGAAAAGTCAGTCTTATAGAGCAAAAAATACGGTACATCAGGCATTGCCAAACTTGGCCCTCCAGATGTTTATGGACTACAACTCCCATCATCCCTAGCTAACAGGACCAGTTGTCAGGGATGATGGGAATTGTAGTCCCAAAACATCTGGAGGGCCAAGTTTGGCCATGCCTGATCTACATCAAGAAGTAGTCTTCAAGAGACAAAACATGGAAGGTTCTGCCAGGAGCCTGAGAAGAGATTTAGTTGCAGTTTTGACCTACATGACTTAGGGGACACGGGGTCCGTTGATGGGGAGTTGGGCTGTCAAAGCCAACTCCATTTTTTTCTTACATCCTTTCCATTGTCCTTCTCTTTTCCAGGCTAAACATCTCCAACTCCCTCAACTGTTCTTCATATGGCTCACTTTCCAGACCCTTGGTCATCTTGAATGCCCTCCTCTGCACATGTTCCCGCTTGTCCATATCCTTCTTAAATTGTGGCGTCTAGAACTGGTCACAGTATTCCAGGTGTGGTCTGACTAAGGCTGAATAGAGCAGTAATATTCCTTACCTTGATCAGGACACTAGACTTCTGTTGATGCAGCTTAGGATAGTAAGGAAAAGGTAAAGGGACCCCCAACCATTAGGTCCAGTCGTGACCGACTCTGGGGTTGCGGCGCTCATCTCGCTTTATTGGCCGAGGGAGCCAGTGTACAGCTTCTGGCTCATGTGGCCAGCATAACTAAGCCGCTTCTGGCGAACCAGAACAGGACACAGAAACGCCGTTTACCTTCCCGCTGGAGCGGTACCTATTTATCTACTTGCACTTTGACGTGCTTTCAAACTGCTAGGTTGGCAGGAGCAGGGACCGAGCAACGGGAGCTCACCCCGTCGCGGGGATTCGAACCACCGACCTTCTGATCGGCAAGTCCTAGGCTCTGTGGTTTAACCCACAGCACCACCCTACAGCCTTTGTTGCTGCTGCATCACACTGCTGACTCGATGCGACCTGTGATGTTGATAAATTTATAAAGACTTAGGTTCAGTATACAAATTTGTCCAACTCATAATACTCAACTGCACTGTGAATCAAGTGTCATTTCCGCAGTTCTCCTTCGGCTTGGAATATTAAAGATGATTCTGCAAATGTCACCGCTCAGAATTTGAACCAAGATTGCTTAAGAATTGATGCTTTTGAATTATGGTGCTGGAGGAGACTCTTGAGAGCCAAATAGGGGCCATCTGCATTCTTTTCAGGCATGCAGTATTCCTCCAACTTTTGAATTATGCTTTTGAATTCTGGTGCTGGAGGAGACTCTTGAGAGTCCCATGGACTGCAAGAAGATCAAACCTATCCATTCTGAAGGAAATCAGCCCTGGGTGCTCACTGGAAGGACAGATCCTGAAGCTGAGGCTCCAATACTTTGGCCACCTCATGAGAAGAGAAGACTCCCTGGAAAAGACCCTGATGTTGGGAAAGATGGAGGGCACAAGGAGAAGGGGAGGACAGAGGACGAGATGGTTGGACAGTGTTCTCAAAGCTACCAGCATGAGTTTGACCAAGCTGCGGGAGGCAGTGGAAGACAGAAGTGCCTGGCGTGCTCTGGTCCATGAGGTCACGAAGAGTCGGACATGACTAAACAACAACACCCATAACTAAGGTAGGCAAGGCACTTTACCCTTATTCTCAATGAATCTTAGCTTGGTTGCTGTGAAATACAGTGGTACCTCAGGTTACATACGATTCAGGTTACAGACTCCGCTAACCCAGAAATAGCACTTCAGGTTAAGAACTTTGCTTCAGGATGAGAACAGAAATCGTGCCCCGGCAGCGCGGCAGCAGCAGGAGGCCCCATTAGCTAAAGTGGTGCTTCAGGATAAGAACAGTTTCAGGTTAAGTACGGACCTCTGGAACGAATTAAGTACTTAACCTGAGGTACCACTGTATGTGGCCCGACGATCTTTGCTGGCAAGACATTCGTCTATTTGGCTCAACCCTCTTGATCATCTCCTGCGAAACAAATTTATGAGCTTTCTGTTCCCGTTGTAGAACTATAACCTCCTCTTTTTCTGAGTGCGTTTGTTTCAGGGCTGAATTTCCAAGTGGCCCTCTGCCATGGCTGGTGCTTTTCACAGAGCAAGTACAACTCCTACAGGCCAATAAAATAGTGTGAATTCACGCGGCATCATCAACAGGCATGGGCCAACAGTATGAGCCAGGAAGGAACTCCCGGAATAGAGACAAGCTTTTTCAGAATGCTTGCCGGGGAGGTTTGTAAATACTAAACCAATTCTAAGCTGATGAGATTTGGCCAATTGCTATTTAATCAGCCGATTCTTTGAAGGAGGAGGAGCAAAGCCCAGTGTTAAGGGCCATGGATAGGCGAACTAAGGCCTGGGGGCCGGATCCGGTCCAATTGCCTTTTCAAACCAGCCTGTAGACAGTCCGGGAATCAGTGTGTTTTTACATGAGTAGAATGTGTGCTTTTATTTAAAATGCATCTCTGGGTTATTTGTGGGGCATAGGAATTCGTTCTCCCCGCCCCCCCCAAAAAAATAGTCCGGCCCCCCACAAGGTTTGAAGGACAGTGGATCAGCCCCCTGCTGAAAACGTTCACTGACCCCTAGTTAAGGCTGTCCTCCAGGAGTCACTGGGAATAGAAATCCACAGTAAGAATTTCCTTTCGTTCTTTGGCTGTGCATTGTGAGGAAGTGGTCAAATAAGATATCTTTGGAAACTGGGAAATTATGAGTCAGTGGGCCAAGACAGACTGTCAGGTGTAGACCTATTGTACGCATTATTATAAAGTGGTACCTCGGGTTACATATGCTTCAGCGGCATGACTAAGCCGCTTCTGGCGAACCAGAGCAGCGCACGGAAATGCAGTTTACCTTCCTGCCGGAGCGGTACCTATTTATCTACTTGCACTTTGACGTGCTTTGGAACTGCTAGGTTGGCAGGAGCAGGGACCGAGCAACAGGAGCTCACCCCGTTGTGGGGATTCGAACCGCCGAACTTCTGATCGGCAAGTCCTAGGCTCTGTGGTTTAACCCACAGCGCCACCCGCGTCCCAAGGCCTACACAAGTGCTGTTAAATCTTTGCAAAATTGGAAATGCTACAGCCCCCATCAAGGCTGCAATTGTCAGGGAATACTGTAGAAAACAGGGTGAAGATTAGCCAAAGGCTTCAGCTGTACCAGGCTGCAAGAGGTGCTGAAGCAAAACATGATAAGATCAAATCCTCATTTTCTTTCTTCATGTGGTGGGAGACATTTATAATAACTTTGGGCTTGCTGAAGGAGAGACTATGAAACAAAATATTTATTGGCACGTTGGAAGAATACTGCACGCCTAAAAAGAATGCAGATGGCCCCTATTTTTCAGGGACAGTCCCGGATTTACAAAAGCCGTCCCGGTTTCTGATTTGATCCCGGAATGTCCTGCTTTTCCTTAAAGGTAAAGGTACCCCTGCCCGTACGGGCCAGTCGTGACCGACTCTAGGGTTGCGCGCCCATCTCGCCTAAGAGGCCGGGGGGCAGCGCTGTCCGGAGACACTTCCGGGTCACGTGGCCAGCGTGACGAAGCTGCATCTGGCGAGCCAGCACCAGCGCCGCACACGGAAACGCTGTTTACCTTCCCGCTATAAAGCGGTCCCTATTTATCTACTTGCAGTTAGGGGTGCTTTCGAACTGCTAGGTGGGCAGGAGCTGGGACCGAATGACGGGAGCTCACCCCGCCGCGGGGATTCGAACCGCTGACCTTACGATCAGCAAGTCCTAGGCACTGAGGTTTTACCCACAGCGCCACCCGTGTCCCTGGCTTTTCCTTAGGACGTCCCTATTTTCATCGGAGAAATGTAGGAAGGTATGGAGCTATGTGACCCCTGAGCCAAGGCGATAAGTAATCATACAAACTTTAGAAGACATCTGAAGGCAGCCCTGTATAGGGAAGGTTTTTTAAAAAAATGTTTTATTATGTTTTTATTGATGTTTTTATTGATGTTGGAAGCCTCCCAGAATGTCTTGTATAACCCAATCAGATGGGATTGGTATAATTATTATTATTATTATTATTATTATTATTATTATTATTATTATTATTATTACAGAATAGGACATCCCTATTTCTATCAGAGAAATGTTGAGGGGTATGAGGGTAATCTGCTTCCCACTTACCGTATTTTTCACTCTATAAGACGCACCAGACCACAAGACGCACCTAGTTTTTGGAGGAGGAAAACAAGAAAAAAAATATTCTGAATCTCAGAAGCCAGAACAGCAAGAGGGATCACTACACAGTGAAAGCAGCAATTCCTCTTGCTGTTCTGGTTTCTGGGATAGCTGCGCAGCCTGTATTCGCTCCATAAGACGCACACACTTTCCCCCTTACTTTTTAGAAGGGAAAAAGTGAGGCTTATAGAGCAAAAAATACGGTATACAGGAACGTGCTCTGAGTCAAGACACAGGATTGCAATGCAGAAAAGGGAAGGCGGAAGCACATGCGCCCAAACTGTGCTGCTCACGACTTAATCTTCCTGTCCTATTTTTACTGGAAGCGTTTTCTTCTGAGACAGCTGACCGGCCCCCTGACGGCTTGAAAACGGTGCCGAGAGCATTCCTGAGGCTTCGTGAAGGTTTGCCTCGACCGACTCTGTTGATGCCAGCCTGCTCTGCGACAGCTTCACAGGAAAGGAAAGTCTTGTTCTAAGAGGGAAGATGGGGAGGAAGACTGTCTCGGAGCCAGGGGGATTTCATTTGAGGGCTTGCCACACTTTCTGGGTGGGCTTGGAGTGAGCACTCTGTTGAAAATATTTCCCTTTCCTCATCTACGAAATTGAGAAAATAACACTCCTGTGCTTTAAGCAGCAGACTTAAAACTGATAACAGGAGCCTTATTCAGACATTCTACTTAAGTGTTTAAATTAACGCAGGATGGGGCTGCCGCGGTAGTGCAGAGACTAGCCCCTCCCTGTCTTCTTCTCACATACAGCTGAGAAGGCAAAGGTCTCTACGTAATGTGGGACCACCCAACCTTCAGGTGGTACAGTCAAACCTTGGTTCCGGAATGCCTCCGTTTTCGAATATTTTGGCTCTCAAATGCTGAAAACCCGGAGGTAAATGCTCTGGTTTTCGAACGCTTTTCAGAACCCGAATGTCCATCACGGCTTCTGCTTCAGTTCAAGAAGCTCTTGCAACCAATTGGAAGCCGCGCCTCGGTTGTCGAACGTTTTGGAAGTCGAACAGCCTTCCAGAATGGATTATATTTGACAACCGAAGTTTGACTGCATTGTGTTTTTGTTTGTTGGAAGCTGCCCAGAGTGGCTGGGTTAACATAGTCAGATAAGGTAAAGGTAAAGGGACCCCTGACCATCAGGTCCAGTCGTGACCGACTCTGGGGTTCTGCGCTCATCTCGCTTTCCTGGCCGAGGGAGCCGGCGTACAGCTGCCGGGTCATGTGGCCAGCATGACTAAGCCACTTCTGGTGAACCAGAGCAGCACACGGAAATGCCGTTTACCTTCCCGCCGGAGCGGTACCTATTTATCTACTTGCACTTTGACATGCTTTCGAACTGCTAGGTTGGCAGGAGCCAACCTAGCAGTTCGAAAGCATGTCAAAGTGCAAGTAGATGAGCAATGGGAGCTCACCCCGTCGTGGGGATTTGAACTGCCGACCTTCTGATCGGTAAATCCTATGCTCTGTTGTTTAACGCCACCCGCGTCCCTATATAGTCAGATGGGCAGCATATAAATTGTTGTTGTTGTTGCTGCTGCTGCTGTTATTATCTCTACTGTTGGGTCATCCACTGCAGTGCTTTATTATCCTCATGGAAGGAATGGTCACCATTCACTGATATGGGAGAATGTGGACAACGACACCAATGTAGAGGAGGCTGAACCTGCCTGTGATGGCCTGGGATTTGGACTCGGAGGCTGAACCTGAGGGATCCCAGCCTCCACAGGATTCCTTGCCTCCAGAACCAGCTGAGCCGGGCTGGGGCTTGAGCCTGAAGGGTCCTCACCTGTGCTGGATCCTCAGGTGCAGGCACCAGCTGAGTCTGCTCTGGCTCCTGAGGTGATGGAGGACCCATTGCCTGCAGGTGCTACACTCTCAGCCCCGTCAGGGGAAGCTGAGGTTTCCTCCAGCCTCTCCTGAGCTGCAGAGGCTCAGGGCAGAGAGGCGGAGGGAACTAAGTTCCCACAGGAGGAGTGCTCACCTCCAGACCAGGAGAGGCGAATCACCAGAGGATCGGGGCTGCCCTATGCCTCAGAGGAGATAAAGGCCAGCCCGCTCAGTCCCAGGTTGCGGGAGCAACGTCGTTGGTAACCTGTTCCTGCCGGCACCCTGACCTGCTCTCCTGAGTTCCTGACCCATTCCTGACTTCACCCGACTGTCCTGCACCCAGCTTCAGCTACCATGGACTGCCTCCACGTTGCACCTTTGACAACGGACCGGACTTGGACCTCGCCTCTCGGGTAACCCACAGGACCAGCACACTGCCTTTGAGAATCCCAGCTTCTCTGGTCCAGTATGTTTACGTTTCCAAGACTGGTTGTGTGGAGGAAAGCTAGAGGTGCCCATAGCTTGTACAGCGGCACCTTGGTTCTCAAACTTAATCCTTTCCGGAAGTCTGTTCCAAAACCAAAGCGTTCCAAAACCAAGGCACGCTTTCCCATTGAAAGTAATGCAAAATGGATTTATCTGTTCCAGACTTTTAAAAACAACCCCTAAAACAGCAATTTAACATGGATTTTACTATCTAGCGAGACCATGGATCCACAAAATGAAAGCAATAATCAATGTACTGTAAAATAAATCAGATAGTATTGTAGATGATAAAAAATATTTTTCCCCCTACCTGCACTGATGATAGTCATTATCATAGAAAGCTTTTATCTATTTCCATAGTTACGCAAGCAATCAGTAGCTGAACTGGGTTCCACACAGTCACAAAAACAAATTAACCGAAAAAACCTCAAAAACAAAAACGCCAAACTTAATCCATTCCGGAAGACCGTTTGACTTCCGAAATGTTCGAAAACTAAGGTGGCACTTCTGATTGGTGCAGGTGCCCCAGAAACAATAGCCGACAACCGCATCGGACATTCGGCTTCTGAAAAACGTTCAAAAACCAGAACACTTACTTCCGGGTTTTCGGCATTTGAGAATCAAGGCATTTGAGTACCAAGGCGTTTGAGAAGCAAGGTACCACTGTGCCAGAAATTGAGCTTTTGGTGCTGCAACTGCAGCTCTTTGGAATCAACAAGCAGCCAAAGTCAAACAGGTGCCTGGCGAGATTATGTTTAGGTGTCTACCAAATACATTTTTGTTCAGGAAGGCTTTCCCTGAAGCGTAACCCAATCATTTATGGAAAGACAATTTTATATTTGGTGAAATGCTTTCATTGCTTTTAGAATCTGTGTGGGTGGTTTAATTGTTTTAGACCCCATTGAATTGATGCGATTCTTCTTAGAGCTTGAGTTCCTGTCTTTTATTCGGTTTTCTCCCTGTTCATCACCCTGAAGGACCAGGTGCACAGCCTGGGAGTCATTTTGGACTCACAGCTGTCCATGGAGGCGCAGGTTAATTCTGTATCCAGGGCAGCTGTCTACCAGCTCCACCTGGTATGCAGGCTGAGACCCTACCTGCCCGCAGACTGTCACACCAGAGTGGTGCATGCTCTGGTTATCTCCCGCTTGGACTACTGCAATGCGCTCTACGTGGGGCTACCTTTGAAGGTGACCCGGAAACTGCAATTAATCCAGAATGCGGCAGCTAGACTGGTGACTGGGAGTGGCCACCAGGACCACATAACACCGGTCCTTAAAGACCTGCATTGGCTCCCAGTACGTTTCCGAGCACAATTCAAAGTATTGGTGCTGACCTTTAAAGCCCTAAACAGCCTCGGTCCTGTATACCTGAAGGAGCGTCTCCACCCCCATCGTTCAGCCTGGACACTGAGATCCAGCACCGAGGGCCTTCTGGAGGTTCCCTCATTGCGAGAAGTGAAGTTACAGGGAACCAGACAGAGGGCCTTCTTGGTAGTGGCGCCCACCCTGTGGAACACCCTTCCTTCAGATGTGAAGGAAATAAGCAGCTATCTTCTCTTTAAAAGACATCTGAAGGCAGCCCTGTTTAGGGAAGTTTTTAATATTTAATGCTGTATTGTTTTTAACACTTGATTGGAAGCCGCCTAAAGTGGCTGGGGAAACTCAGCCAGATGGGCGGGGTATAAATAATAAATAATAAATAATAAATTATTATTATTATTATTATTATTATTATTATTATTATTATTATTATTATTATTATAGAGCAAGATATAGGATAAGCCTGGCATGACAGCTTACTCTATGGTTTTAACCCTTTCATGCCCTAAATAATCCCACCACACGGGGAAGAATTTACCACCCCGCTGTGGTCCAGATTGAACTCCCAGAGCACCAATCTATTTTTAAGCTCCCACCAGTCACTAGAGTACAATGACTGCTTCTCTCAGTAACCTCTCTTCAAAACCATTCAAAAACTCCCTGCTTATATTCTCTGTGTTCATATAGTAAAATTTGGCAGCTGCTACCGTATTGTCAGTGATTTGCTTGTACCCATTGTTTATTCTTTGATCATTCCAGTTTCTCAACATTTTTATCAGTGTTTGAATCGTGGAAGCCAAGATCCAAGTGCTCTTGGGTGAGAGAATCCTGGCAGAGATTTAACATTGCAAAACATGCAGCAAATAAACTTGTGGAAGCACAGGCTGTGAAACCTTTAAAATGTTCCTTTCCAGTCAGGCCCCAAATGTTCCTTTTAAGTTCTTTTCAAGCCTTTCCACATCCCTAGCACAGAGATGGACCACACATTTGGAAAGTCACAAAATAATTTACTTACAAAACTCTTCAAAGGTTGGATTCATGTGCTTTTCCATGCAGCAGTTAGGGGGGGAAATGCACATATGGTTAAGAACATGGCTTAGTTACAAAAGGTTTTTATAAAATCTATACTATTGGTAGAGAAAATACTAGTTTCAGACTGTGTTCTGGTATGAAACAAAAGAGGCTACTTAAAGAACGACCAGCTCAGATCTCCTTCCATACTGACTGTATGCAATGAGAGTGAGAGAACAAAGACTTGGTTACTCATTTCCTCCCAAGGTGAGGGGAAGTGACATAGGCTAAGCCTGACAGGACAGCTTGCTCTATGGTTTTAACCCTTTCATGCACCAAAGAGACTCAAGCATGATGGTTATATGAGGTTGGTTACCCTACAATCAAGAGATTCAGCTGTTGTCCTTGATGCTACTCCTTACTCATGCTCAGCATCCATGATGGATAGTCAGAAATGAAAAGTGGGGGTTGAGAGGTTCTCCTGTCATTAGTGATGCCATGTCCTCCAAACCCTGAGAGAGCGCTATGGAATAAGTTACTCCACCTCCAAGTTTAAGATTGGAGGGAGTGAATAATGAGAATTGAATTGGCCCCTCCCTCCCTAGAAATCCTTTGGGAATGAGAGGAGAGGGCAAGACTGAACTTGAGCATAGCTGTCAACTTACAGATTTGAAAATAAGGGACCAGCAGCCTTGAAAATAAGGGATCAGCAGCCAAAATAAGGGATTTTCCGACCACAGGTATGTTCAACTTCTGAGCCCCTCTGAGCCAAAGGCAGAGAGCCCAGCCAGCAGCCAAACGAAGCCTCAAGCGGTGGTTCCCACAGTGCAGCAACCCAGCAAAGGGGATGCAGCAAGGAAAACCATCGTCACCTCTCTGCTGGGAAGCGCTGAGCAAAGGCGAGTCCCCAGGCAACGCGGCCGATTTGATCGGCACAAGGCATGCAAGCTCCACCCCCCAGTCGTTTTAGGCTCCTTATTGGGTGAGCATCGCAGCCAAGCAACACAGTTGGAGCCTCCCTCCTCCCTGGCCGGCAGGGAGGGAGGGAGAGGAGCTGCTTTCTTTGAAACCCGGGAAATTTAAGGGACATCATCAATAAGGGACAGCAGCGGGACACGGCGCTGGGATAAGGGACTTTCCCGCCAAATAAGGGACAGTTGACAGCTATGAACTTGAGGCAAACTCCAAGTTAAAGAGAAGCGTCTGAATTGAATGCTGGGGTACTTATTTATTTATTTATTTATTTATTTATTTACGGCTATTAGCCCATAAAGTATGTACAAACATAAAAGCACAGAGGCATAAAGACCGGGATATCCGACAACATAAGGTGAACACCACGATGCAAGGGAGGGTCATTGAGCAGAGCCAAATAACAGCTTGGGGCCCGGAGAGCTCCAAGGGACGGTTCACAGAAAAAGGAAAACTGAAGACGAGATGCGACATACACTCTCATCATAACTGTCCGATTAATTTTTGATGTTGTTGTTTTTTGGTGATTTTTGTGTGTGAGATAACCGCATTCAGGAATCTCGCCACCTGCAGAGTTACAGAAGGATCTGTATCCTGCAAAAGCAGTGCGGCGTGTGACTCCACAGGCCTGCCAACCAAGCGCAGTAAAGCAGGGCCCAGGAATTTAGTCCTGGCTATGCTATGTAGGGGACAGTTGAACATTATATGTGGAAGAGATTCAACAGTTTTCCCATCACACACGCATAGCGGAGACACCAAACCCTTGGATTGGCCGCACTAAACAGATGGAAATGGGAAGCCTTCCTAAAACTTTCCAGATCCAACAGAGTCATGGCCCTCTAAACTTCTTCACACTAGCAGTTACCCATGAACTTTGTGCTAACATAGCAATGGCATGAACATAGCAATGGCATGAATTCCTTGTGTGTGGAACATGCTCCTCTATAAGTATTAACAACGTGGAATTTTGCAGTAACAAGTGAATGTAATAAACACACATTGAAAGCATAATCATTACAGTGATGGAAAAACAACATCCTGTGATAAGCTGATACCCACTTTTTATTAAACAACTTCAGAACTTGATTAAACAAAGAAATGATATCACTATTGTGGTCCATAAGGAAAGGGGAGAGGAGCACTATATTCTTTTTGGAGAGTTCACCCCAGGCACACAGATGAGCAGCAAATGTTCCATGAACCCAAATAGAATAAAAATGTATTAGGGCTTTGGGGTGATATCACTTTTTGCACACTACTGTATTGAGTAAGCGAGCGTTCCTTTAAATGTCTGATGAAGTTGGGATAATTTTCATTATTATTTTTTGGAAGCTGTGTGGATTTCTCAAACTGAGGGAAGTTGAAATAATTGGGGAGCCTGTTTTCAATTCAGATCTTGTTTCATTAATTTTCTCCTCATTTATAAGCAGCCCACAATGAATGCAATGTTGGAACAAATACACAAGCGTCTAAATGTTATAAATAAAATTGCCAGCTTTCAGATGAAATTGGTCCAACACTCTCAGCGCTGTTTGGAGCCAAACTAGATGTCACACATAGATGTGGGTAGCGTTCTCCTAATGTATATATATATTTGTTGCTTTTTTAAAAAACTGTGCACCTACACACATATACACACAGCTCCCACACTTCTTATTTCCCTCTCCCAAATCTGGTTTTGGTTTTTAAAAAAGATATTGACTCTGCTGCTACAGCAGATGACTCTCTTTTTTTTAATATAATTTTTTATTAGTTTTTTTAACATATCATTTTCAACAGTAATTAAACATACTTTTACAACTTATTCAAATTTTTGACTTCCATCAATCCTGTCTGAAAATTTTCCAATCTAATCTCTCCGTATGCATTTCTTATCTTCCTTATTACATTTCAAACTCATAACCAATATCTCTATCTTTTTCTACTTTGCAACACTTCGTATATTTCTCCTTACAAAACTTCTTGTAGACCTACTAGCGTAATTTGTTGATTACAGTTGCTCTTCAAATAATTCATATACTTCTTCCAATCTTCTGTAAATCTCTGGTCCCGCAGGTTTTGAATCCTTCCTGTCATTTTGTCCAATTCTGCATAGTCCATTAATTTCGTCTGTCGGAATTTCTTCTTGTTTCCATTTCTGGGCTAATACAGCAGGTGACTCTCAAGGGGCATCCAGAGCACTGTCTAGTCCCATTGTGTTGGATGAGTTTCAGCTGGTAAGGCTCAAGGATGCAGACAAAGTGCTTGGATTAGTCAGGGCGACCCCTTGGCCTCTGGACCCTTGTCTCTCTTGGCTTATAAAAACTCGCAAGGAGGTGACAGCTGGCTGGGCCAGGGAGGTGATTAGTGCCTCCTTGTGAGGGGGAGTAGTGGGACGCGGGTGGCGCTGTGGTCTAAACCACAGAGTCTAGGGCTTGCCAATCAGAAGGTCGGCGGTTCGAATCCCCGTGACAGGGTGAGCTCCCGTTGCTCCGTCCCTGGTCCTGCCAACCTAGCAGTTCAAAAGGACGTCAAAGTGCAAGTAGATAAATAGGTACCGCTCTGGCGGGAAGGTAAACGGCGTTTCCGTGCGCTGCTCTGGTTCGCCAGAAGCGGCTTAGTCATGCTGGCCACATGACCCGATGGCTGTACGCCGGCTCCCTCGGCCACTAAAGCGAGATGAGTGCCTCAACCCCAGAGTCGTCCGCGACTGAACCTAACGGTCAGGGGTCCCTTTACCTTTACCTTTGTGAGAGGGAGTGGTCCCTGCCTGCTTGAAGGAAGCAGTGATAAAACCACTCGTCAATAAACCCTGGACTCTAATAATAATAATAATAATAATAATAATAATAATATGCCCATCTGACTGGGTCCCCCAGCCACTCTGGGCGGCTTCCAAAAAATTAAAACTTAAGTAATCTGCATAACTGCTGGATAGTTTGTTAATCTCCCCTCCTTGGGCAACATTTTACAGTGCGTGGTTGTGGACGAGATGCAGGCCCTCTTGGAGGAAACTGATTTCTAGATCCATTTCAATTGGGCCTCTCCATTCTGAAGGAAATCAGCCCTGAGTGCTCACTGGAAGGACAGATCCTGAAGCTGAGGCTCCAATACTTTGGCCACCTCATGAGAAGAGAAGACACCCTGGAAAAGACCCTGATGTTGGGAAAGATGGAGGGCACAAGACAGGAGTGCCTGGCATGCTCTGGTCCATGGGGTCACGAAGAGTCGGACACGACTAAACGACTAAACAACAACAAGCACCATAATCACCCCATGAAGTCCTGCTTCAGCATGGATCTGTCCCACTGGATCAGGTCACCTTGGCTATACCATAAGCAGCTGGTGGTTCTGGGGCTCAGAAACAGTGGCAGCAATCCCAGAAGGCAACTGTCATTGCTTCTTTTCTTAACTACTGTCAGTGTTTGATGACACTTGCAATTAATTGGTAGGTATTTGGAAATGTTGTCGGTATTCTGTTGATCCAGTGCGGATCAGGGATCTTATGTGTTGTGGCAGTTCCAGAGGGCCTGTGTACACTCAGTCGCAGCTAGATAAATAATGTACTGACCTGAGCTTGTCTATGGAGCTTGCTTGTAGCTATAATCTGAGACAAAAGTGGTGCATCTCGTCTGTTTCATAGACAGTAAATAATGTGTTCCCACAGTGTTCAGTACTCCCCTGAGATGCGAGCAAAACTATTACTTGCAACTGACAATCGGATTAAAACAAAAATTAACAAAACTCAAAATCTGTGACTTTGAAAATTCTGGTAAACACTCAGCATTTGACAGGCACATTGATTTTTTGGCGCTTGCAGTGACGCACCAGATGTGCTCAATGAGGGGAGCATGTGGGACTTCCTACGGGCCAAATATCCTTATGCTTTCAAGGACTGTGAATTTTCCACAGTGCAGGAGATGTCTCAGCGACATAATTAAAAGGAGCAGGGTTTCACACCCCCTGCACACCTCATGAATACCTCTGCAATAAAATCTGAGTTCCAGCACCTATTTTTCTTGAAGAGATGCACTGCCGGCCACAGTTTGGCAAAGATTTGGAGCGAAAGACAGAATGTTTCGGGGTAACAATACGCTGCCGTGAAATCAAAAACATAAAAGAGCAGAAGCCTCTGAGGAATTAATTCCTCTTAAAGTTTCATGGGAGAAGAGCATGGTTTTTGTAATTTACAGCTGTTGTCTGTTTCCGGTTGTGACTGCCAATGCAGTCTGCCAATTCCAACCATATTATTGCACACCATTAATGTTCATACACTTAAGCTGTAGCTTTGCTATGTGGTAAAACATGTTGTACAAATGTGCCTACTTTGATGGAATTTATTTTTTTTTAAGTCGTGAAGCAAGACATACAGAAAACTAATTTGGACCTAAGAGTAATAATAATAATTTATTATTTATACCCCACCCATCTGGCTGAGTTTCCCCAGCCACTCTGGGCCGTTCCCAATCGAGTATTAAAAACAATACAGCATTAAATATTAAAAACTTCCCTAAACAGGACTGCCTTCAGATGTCTTCTGAATGTCAGGCAATTATTTATCTCTTTGACATCTGATGGGAGAGCGTTCCACAGGGTGGGCGCCACTACCGAGAAGGCCCTCTGTCTGGTTCCCTGTAGCCTCACTTCTCGCAATGAGGGGACCGCCAGAAGGCCCTCGGCGCTGGATCTCAGTGTCCGGGCTGAACGATGGGGGTGGAGACGCTCCTTCAGGTATACAGGACCGAGGCCGTTTAGGGCTTTAAATGTCAGCACCAACACTTTGAATTGTGCTCGGAAATGTACTGGGAGCCAATGCAGATCTCTCAGGACCGGTGTTATGTGGTCCCGGAGGCCACTCCCAGTCACCAGTCTAGCTGCCGCATTCTGGATTAATTGCAGTTTCTGGGTCACCTTCAAAGGTAGCCCCACACAGAGTGCATTGCAGTAGTCCAAGCGGGAGATAACCAGAGCATGCACCATTCTGGCGAGACAGTCCGTGGGCAGGTAGGGTCTCAGCCTGTGTACCAGATGGAGCTGGTAAACAGCTGCCCTGGACAGAGAATTAACCTGCGCCTCCATGGGCAGCTGTGAGTCCGAAATGACTCCCAGGCTGTGCACCTGGTCCTTCAGGGATCCTTCAGGGAGGCCTTATATTCGGGGGAGGCCTTATCTTACAGTGAGAGGCAAAACTGGAAGTACCGGTAGGTCTTATTTTCGGGTGATGTCTTACTTTCTGGGAAACAGGGTAGTAGCCTGTTGGTAGCAACTCCCTCTCACACAGGAGGTGAGACCTTTGTGGCACACCAAGTCCTGCTACGCTCAGGCCCAAGGCTGAAAAACCAGTGTGGGCGAGTGGCTTTGTTGACACATGACTGGGCAAGATGCCTTGCTCCCCAGACCGGTTTAGAACTTCTGGAGGGTCATGAAACCCCCTGCTTGGAGTTCAGAAAAAGTCCGCTTGACTAAAAAACCCGCTGCCAAAACTGTGTAATTCCAGATTTCTTTGGCAGCGTCCCCAATTTGCTTGGAAGGAATGAAAGACTCAGAAATCTGTGGAAGGAACCAAACTACCTCTTTGTACAAAGAAAGTGTTGGAACATATTTTAGCTCAATGTTTATTTGTTGTTGCAACCGACCTGGTTCCCCAAAAAAGGAAATAAAAGTATTCTATGCACACTGTGGAGATATAACCAATTTGTACATACATGCATTAAAATGCAGACCTACTGATACGGGGGGGGGGGGGATGTCTTCTTCACCTTCTTCTTCGCTACAATATATCCATTTATTTCCAATTGTCAATGTCAAAAGGGACTAAAATCTATAAAATTCATAGAAAATCAACGTGCCAATTTGCTCAATTTCTCTAGGACTCCATGACACCTCCCCTGTCCTCCATAATCCCTCAAGTAAGGTGTCAAGTCCCTAATCCTGTCAAATCACTCTGCCAAGCCTTTCCTCCGGCAATGCCAGGTGACAGAATATGCATACATGGACCATTGACTTCTCATCACCGGTACTCAGGAAGTGCTTATCTGCGCATATCTCCAGCTCTGCATATTCCCCCCTCCCTCCTCCATATGTTAATCCGGTGTAACCCAACCTCTCCTTAATGTATTCATGATGTAATCTGTGTAACCCAACCTCTCCTTAATGTATTCATGATGTAATCTGTGTAACCCAACCTCTCCTTAATGTATTCATGATGTAATCTGTGTAACCCAACCTCTCCTTAATGTATTCATGATGTAATCTGTGTAACCCAACCTCTCCTTAATGTATTCATGATGTAACTGGGATGTATTTTGCACTGTATTCTGGGACATGGAGGGAGTTTCAAAAGTTCATGTCACCCCTTTCTCGCTGTTCAATCTCGTCTTGAACCTGTTGCGCAATAAACTTGGATCTTCTGCAGTTTGCTCCTGTGCCCGGCTGAGCTCATTTTCTTCCGCAGGGACCCGCGGACTTAGTCCGATGAGCTGGGTGGCAGAGTAGCCCCGCACCCAGATTTTACCGTAACACCTGCACAAATAAGTCTCTGTATTACATTACTGATCAGACTTTACAGTGCACCATATTGTCTCTGATGAACGTTCTTCTCAGTTTTTGGGCCACAGCCACGAATCTTGCAACTTTGTCTGCCTTGAACTTATTGTATCCAGACAGTAAATATAGGATCTTCACTTAATTGTCCATATCAGGTATCTTACACAATAGTTAATGAACTTAGCTCTCGGTTCAGAATACATAGGACAGCATAGTACATAATGGTACTGTTGCTTGAATGGTGTTGGAATATATTTCAGATAAATGTGTCCCTGAAAAATAGCCAATTTCTTAATTTACTACCCATAACAGCTACTGGGGTGGGAGGGAGACCCTGTAGCTTCTTGACCAGAGATAATTTAAATTGATATTTATTTTATAACAGCCATTTACTTGACTTTTTGTTGTCAGGCTGCAAATCGTAAGCAAGAATGTCATGGTTTGTAGCGCTGGCTTTCAAAGCAAGTAAATCACCAAATTCGCTAGCAGAGGTAAGAGAGGATCTTCTATTGAGGGTGGAACTGCAGATTCAATACCAACCTATGTAATGATATCTCAGAAATATGCAGACCCTCCCAGTGTCCCTATTTTGCAGAGACAGTACTGGACTTACAGAAGCTGCCCCGGTTTCTGATTTGATCCCGGAATGTCCCGCTTTTCCTTAGGACGTCCCTATTTTCATCGGAGAAATGTTAGAGGGTATGGAGTTATGCAACCCCCGAGCCAAGGAGATAAGTACCGTATTTTTCCCTCTATAACACGCAGATTTTTTCTCCTAAAAAGGAAGGGGAAATGTCTGTGCGTGTTATGGAGCGAATGTGTGGTCCCTGGAGCCAAAAAATCAGACAAAAATCAAATTGCGCTTCACGGAGAAGGGAAACCTGAAAAGAGGAAGCGGCTGCTTTCCTGCATTCTGCCTCAGGGTCTTACTGCCCACCCTCCTCAGTTTCCTTGCTGTGTTTGCTCAAACGGAACAAAGAGCAGGGAAAGCCCCTCCCCTCCAGGCAAGCAGAGGGGAAAGCAGAGTGTAGTTCCTTCTAATTCCTCTCTGTGCTCCGGTGCTGGCTGGTTTGGGTGCTTGGGTGGGGGGAAACTTTTGCCTTTCTTTCCTCCCTCCCGTTAAATCCCTCTCCTGCATTCTTAGCCAGCTGCTTCTCTGCACACCCCTCTCATGCTCCTTTTCCCTTCTTTGTTTTTCCTTCCCTCCCCACTTAAAATGTGGTTACAAAGCATAGATCCACATGGATCCTCAGGATCTTTGCATTGGGTCACCCCAAATTCACCATCAGATCACATAGCATGTGCATGGCTAGAGCCTGCCCCCCAAAAATCACGCACCCACTGTTGCCTGGGGCTGCAGTGGTGCAAAAACGTGGTTAAAAAGCATGGATCCACATGGATCCTCAGGATCTTTGCATTGGGTCATCCCAAATTCACCATCAGATCACATAGCATGTCCATGGCTACAGCCTGCCCCCCAAAAATCACACACCCACTGTTGCCTGGGGCTGCAATGGTGCAAAAACGTGGTTAAAAAGCATGGATCCACATGGATCCTCAGGATCTTTGCATTGGGTCACCCCAAATTCAGCATCAGATCATATAGCATGTCCATGGCTACAGCCTGCCCCCCAAAAATCACACACCCACTGTTGCCTGGGGCTGCAATGGTGCAAAAACGTGGTTAAAAAGCATAGATCCACATGGATCCTCAGGATCTTTGCATTGGGTCACCCCAAATTCACCATCAGATCACATGTCTGTGGCCACAGCATGAAGCACAAAAATGATACATCCACTGTTTCATTCAGAATGTTTTTTCCCTTGTTTTCCTCCTCTAAAAACGATGTGCGTGTTATGGTCAGGTGCGTGTTATAGAGCAAAAAATACGGTAACTATACTAGGAACACGCAAAAAAGGTTAAGCTTTTATTAGACAAACCCCAAAGCTGGATTGGGAAACCTAATTACCTTTTGGAAAAAAATGTATTAAATTTAAACAATTAGGATGGATTTGTTAAAATTTGAAAACTAATAAAAAATAATATTTAAAAATTAATTAATTAATTAATTAATTAATTAGTGACCCAGCACCGCCTTTCGGAAATTCCCTCCAACGTCAATTCCACCTTTGAAATCCCAGTAAGACAGCACTAAATTATACAACCTTTAGAAGACATCTGAAGAAGAAGAAGAAGGAGGAGGAGGAGGAGGAGGAGGAGGAGGAGGAGGAGGAGGAGGAGTAGTTTGGATTTGATATCCCGCCTTTCACTCCCCTTCAGGAGTCTCAAAGCGGCTAACAATCTCCTTTCCCTTCCTCCCCCACAACAAACACGCTGTGAGGTGTGTGGGGCTGAGAGACTTCAGAGAAGTGTGACTGGCCCAAGGTCACCCAGCAGCTGCATGTGGAGGAGCGGGGAATCAAACCCAGTTCACCAGATTACGAGTCTATCGCTCTTAACCACTACACCACTGAAGGCAGCCCTGTATGGTAAGTTATTTAATGTGTGATGTTTTGTTATGTTTTTATATATGTTGGAAGCCTCCCAGAGTGGCTGGGACAACCCAGTCAGATGGGTGGGGTATAAATATTATTATTATTATTATTATTATTATTTGTCAGCGGCTGCCTCAGGTCCCAGCTCACAAAGGACCAACGCCAGTTGCTCTTTATAAACAAAAGTCTTTATTGTGGTTCATTGTTGGTTTGACATCCGTGGCGCGCAGCGCTACGTCTGAGTCCTTAGACCGGCGAAGTCCCGTCTGAATCCGCCCCTCCTTTACACCAGTTCAATACCCGAGCTTTGCTCCACCTCTTCCTTTCCTCCCTCTGCTCCTTTCGCCTCCGGGTCCTCCTGCCCTCTGGGGTCCCAACCCTCCTGGACTCTTCGGAGGCGGATTCTTCTGACTCCTCCCCCTGTCTCCGGCGGGCTTTGGGACCTGGCTCCCAATCCGTATTTTCTGCTGTCCCTCGCGCCTCTACATTTGAACTTGGCGCGCGCGCCCAGCTGCCCACTTTCCTCCTAACGGCTGCACTGCTCCCTTCACTGCTTTCTCCTTCAGGGAGGCTGGCCGGCCCTGCTCTCTCCTCCGCCCCTCCACTCTCTGACGGAGGCGTGTCAGTCCTGCCTCACTCTCTCCTCCTGCAGGAGGAGGCTTTTGTTCTAATCTGTGGGATTCTTCCCCCCCCCCCCCCTACTGCGCTCTGGTGGGGAAGCTACCCCTGATTTCCAGCTGCCGCTTGGCGACTCCCCACTGGCCCCCCTTGCCCTGACCCTGGGGGCCTCCTTCTGGGAATCTTCTGATTTGCTGGAGAGACTCAGGGAATCTCTCTGGTCACTGTCACACCCTCCTGCGCTCCCCTCCGATTGTTCCCCTTCGCTCTCCATCTCCTCCTTCTCCTGTGGCTCAGTCCCTGAGCCCCTGACATTATTAAATAGGACATCCCTATTTTCATCGGAGAAATGGCATAGCATTCTGGGGAAAGAAGGTGTACAGCAGAGCGATGAAAACATCAACCCAACATTTCTCTACTAGAAACCACCCCCTGTTGAAGTTAATGCTCCTTTCAATAACTGCTATTGGACTGTCGCGAGCCATGCTGCCATGCACTCCACAATGGCATTGGCATAGTCAAGTCCCGGGCCTCTTAAAAACGGAGTTTTCGGGAAGTGGCCTTGATCTCCCGAAATCTCCTGCCCATCCATCACTAGCCTGCAGAACCTTTCAGGAACGGCGACAGCTACAGAGGGTTGTGGATCACCCCAGCTGTGGAGCAATAGAGAGGAAAAGCAAGCTCGAGTACAATGGTTACGTGAGAGTCCAGAAGTCTGAGCGGCATAAAAGAGAGGCCTAGTCAGTAAGAGAGAAGAAAACCATGGAAACCAGTCTTGGGTAAACGTTGCAAAATGAAATTCCCAGGCTAGAAGAGGTGCTGAGACAGTCTGAGCAGAGATAGTTCACCCAGGCTCCTTGCTCTGGGGTTTTTGTTCACACACACCCCATAGTAATTTCCACCACAAACAAAGGGGAATACTGTAATCTGGTGAGAGGAGGAGAAGCAAACACAACCAGGAAAATCTCAAGCCCAAGAACCTCTGTTGCAAAGCATTCTGAGCCAGAATAAGTCCTTTCTACACCATGAAAGCTGGACCATAAAGAAGGCTGAGCGCCGAAGAATTATGCTTTTGAATTATGGTGCTGGAGGAGACTCTTGAGAGTCCCATGGACTGCAAGAAGGTCAAACCTCTCCATTCTGAAGGAAATCAGCCATGAGTGCTCACTGGAAGGACAGATCCTGAAGCTGAGGCCCCAATACTTTGGCCACCTCATGAGAAGAGAAGACTCCCTGGAAAACTCCCTGGAAAATAACCTGATGTTGGGAAAGATGGAGGGCGCAAGGAGAAGGGGACGACAGAGGACAAGATGGTTGGACAGTGTTCTTGAAGCTACTAACATGAGTTTGACCAAACTGCGGGAGGCAGTGGAAGACAGGAGTGCCTGGCGTGCTCTGGTCCAGGGGGTCACGAAGAGTCGGACACGACTAAACAACAACAACAACACCATACGGGGCATACCACTGTTCTCTTTAAAATTTAAACAAACAAACAAACAAAAGACAGGACAGTGGCGTAGTGAAAAAGACAAGGTATTTGTGTGGTTTTGATGATGAACGGTGCAAGGAGTATGCCTTCAAACATAGGCTTCATAGAGGCAATACAGTCACAGTAGAATGCACTCTAGATAAAGGCAAAGGACCCCTGGACAGTTAAGTCCAGTCAAAGTCTACTATGGGGTTGCGGCGCTCATCTTGCTTTCAGGCCGAGGGAGCCGGCGTTGGTCCACAGACAGTTTTCTGGGTCATGTGGCCAGCATGACTGAACTGCTTCTGGCGCAACAGGACACCGTGACGGAAACCAGAGCGCATGGAAAACACCATTTACCTTCCCGCCGCTACCTATTTATCCACTCGCACTGGCGTGCTTTTGAACTGCTAGGTTGGCAGGAGCAGGGACCGAGCAACGGGAGCTCACTCGGTTGTGGGGATTCGAACCGCCAACCTTCCGATCGGCAAGTCCAAGAGGCTCAGTGGTTTAGACCACAGCGCCACCCACTCCAACAAAGGAAGAAAAACAACCAACAGGAAGCCATGCATAAAGCATAAAACACAAGGATTGAGAGAAACAGAAGAGCACCTCAGATCTCATATTTTAACCAAAAGAGACAGGGCTGTTGTTATGGATTAAGGTCAGATGCTGGGGTGACCTTGTGCCAATAATCACATCTGGGCAATTTATGTATTTTAACAGTGCCACCAATTTTGCCATCTCTGCATATTCCAAGATTTCCCCTGACCATTCCTCCTTTGAGTGTGTTCTCTCCTCCTTCCATTTCTGTGCATAAAAAATCCTTGCCGCTGTAGTCACATACATAGATACTGTTGAGGCTCCCTTTAGGATTTCGCTGTCTCGTATCCTCTGCAAGAAGGCCTCTGGTATCTAATGCATACTGCGTTAGGTTTTTTCAGTTTAATGACATAACAATGGCTCGAGGACAGAAACAGGCCGAGTGTTCTTGACTTGTTTAACAAGAATTTGGAGCTACTAAAAACACCAAGGGGTCACTTCTTCAAAGAGCAATAAAGTGCAGCAGTTGTAGTCAGCACCACTAACCCTGAAATTGGTGTGTTTGGATGAATCAGCTGCTTTTTGCTGGCTGAGAGAATGGCTGCTTCTTGAAAACACTGAAGTGTTGGATCTAGAAGTATTGGAAGACACAAGACTTACCCACCCGGGAAGAATGGCAGATGAAGTTGATGGACTACATGGAACTGGCGGAAATGACTGGCAGAATCCGAGACCAGGGAGAAGAGTCGGTGGAAGAAGATTGGAAAAAGTTTAAAGACTATTTACAGAAATACTGTAAAATTAATGAATGTTAGAAGAATGTTGGAATGAAGATATATGGCTTTAGTAGAAATGTTATAAGGAATTAAGTATAAATAGATTAATAGAATATTAAAGGAAAAAATAAGGTTAGAATGTGTTAAGATAATTATAGGATAGAAAACAGAGGAAGATGGATGGAAAGGAATTGCTGAAACAATTAATAGAAGTGGAATACAAAAAGGGAGGTGTGAGGAGGTCATTGAAATAAGTGAATGAAAGATAAGATATTGAAATTGTTTGATGTGTTTTAAATTGATTTTGTTTTGTTTTGTCAGTTTAATGTGTTAGTGTTATGTAGTGTTTCTGTATTGTATTGTTCTTTTTTTTTGTAGTGTTTAAATTGTTGGAAAAGTAATAAATATTATTTTTAAAAAAAGAAAGAAATCGGTGTGTTTGGGAAATGTGTGTGTGTGTTTGGAGGTTGGATTTGGAAGAAGGCAAGTTTCTCAACTGGCCCGAATATGTCAAGGAAGCTGATGAGTTTGACCCATGAATACATTTGGAGAGGGAAGGGGTAGGATTCCTATAGGATTAGGAGCAACTGGAATTGTGTCTGCGTGTTAAGATCCCAAGACCTCCCCCAATAAATAAAGACAATTGACACAGAATTTAGTTTAAGGTTACAGTGGTACCTCGGGTTAAGTGCTTAATTCGTTCGCGAGGTCCGTTCTTAACCTGAAACTGTTCTTAACCTGAAGCACCACTTTAGCTAGTGGGGCCTCCTGCTGCTGCCACTGCGCCGCTGGAGCACGATTTCTGTTCTCATCCTGAAGCAAAGTTCTGAACCTGAGGTACTATTTCTGGGTGAGCGGAGTCTGTCACCTGAAGCGTCTGTAACCCGAGGTACCACTGTATTGGCATAATTTTGGCCACAACTTTATTGATTACAAATTGTGAGTGGTTTGCTTAGGTATTGGTTCCTGACCAGCTGCACTTGACCTCAGCAGGACAGCACTGATGACTGGACACTGGCAAAGGTCAGTACAGTGGTGCCTCGCAAGACGAAAAGAATCCGTTCCGCGATTCTCTTCGTCTAGCGGTTTTTTCGTCTTGCAAAGCAACCCTATTAGCGGATTAGCGCTATTAGCGGTTTAGTGACTTAGCGGCTATTAAAGGCTTAGCGGCTTAGCTGCTAAAAGGCTATTAGGGGCTTAGCGGCTTAGAAAAAGGGGGGGAAGCGGGGGGGAAATCGCAAGACTAGCAAGACATTTCGTCTTGCGAAGCAACTCAAAAACGGAAAACCCTTTCGTCTAGCGGGTTTTCCGTCTTGTGAGGCATTCGTCTTGCGGGGCACCACTGTACAGGTAAACATCATGGGAGAGCAATGGACCAGGCACCACCCCAAATGCTCCCAGGGGCTCTGGTGTGGCCCTAACCCCTGGAAGGGGATCGGACAAAAGCAAGGCGAGCCCCTGGATTCCTGTAATGGAGTACCCTATCATTGGAGGGGCAGGCACACATCCCCTCCACCACCACCGAACCAATGCCTAACCACCAAACCTTACAAAGTTGTGACGATTTGCTACACGGCAAGCGAAACCCAAGTGGCACCAGCCAATCAGCCAAATGGGAAAATTCCTACCTGGCCCCTGTCCCAAGAACAGATGACCTACGATGGCATAGCAAGGTCATAAAAGGTAAAGGGACCCCTGACCGTTAGGTCCAGTCGTGACCGACTCTGGGGTTGCGGCGCTCATCTTGCTTTACTGGCTGAGGGAGCCGGCGTACAGCTCCGGGTCATGTGGCCAGCATGACTAAGCCGCTTCTGGTGAACCAGAGCAGCACACGGATACGCCATTTACCTTCCCGCTGGAGTGGTACCTATTTATCTACTTGCACTTTGATGTGCTTTTGAGCTGCTAGGTTGGCAGGAGCAGGGACCGAGCAACGGGAGCTCACCCCATTACGGGGATTCGAACCACCGGCCTTCTGATTGGCAAGTCCTAGGCTCTGTGGTTAAACCCACAGTGCCACCCTAAATATAGGGAGGGTGGGAGGGTGATCGGATGCACAAGGCACTAAGAGGAAACTCAACGCAACATGCAGCGGTATATAGGTCCCTCGGTTAATGCATGAAACGATCCCATTGGCCAGAAATGCCCAGCAACTACAGGACCACCAATCGGGTTGTTGTGGCTATCCAGTTACTCCCACCCACAACAGCCGTGAGGTCGGTCTTGATGATCTCACCGCAACGCGTACTCTCGGGGAGAAGGACACGATTTATGGCCGTTGGTCCCATGAAAGCCAAACAAAGACCCCTTTTTCTAAACTTACAGACTTGGTTTAATTGCCGGTTGACTTTGTTCTTTGGATCCACAAATATATTCACAATCTCTGCAGCCTATTCAGGACAATTTCCTGTGCCTGCGAATCTGTAATTTTCACCGCAGGAATGGAAAATCACAGATATATGCTTAACCCGTATTAGAAATAATGCACCGCCGCAGAATCTCAGCATCGTCAAAAGGGAGCCGCATGATAGATGTGCTTATTTACAATTTTGCCAGTTTTTCCTTTGACCAATGTCTGAGTGTTTTGCAGCGGCTTCGCCAGCCATTGAAACTCCATCATATGGATGCCTTTGTGCTTGTGTATGTTTTCTCTTTAAATAATTACACACAAAGAAAGAAAGCCTAACAGAAACAGTCTGTGCTGCTTCGGCGGGGGCTCCCTTTTTGGCTTTCTCACCAAGAGCAACCTATAATTATTTGCTACAAAATGCTTTCCATTGGGAAGCATGCAGGCACCAAGCAATCTTACTTGAGTCACTGCGTTTGTCAACCCAGATATAAGGAAAGGTTAAACCCTAGACTGGCAACGGCAACAAATAAGTAAATAACAATGTGGGGGTTTTTGTGGGGCCAGTGGAGTCAGGATGGCCAGGGCTCTTTCCAAATTTCTCTCTCTCTCTCTCTCTCTCTCAGTCTCTCTCTCTCTCTCTCTCTCTCTCTGTGTGTGTGTGTGTGTGTGTGTTGAAAGTTTGAGCATATAAAAAACACAACATTAGCTCTCCATACAGACAACACCAAATGACAAACTCTCCCACATCAGGCATACGCCTTCTCCTCTCCTCCCAAACCCCCACCATTAAAGCAATTCTTTGACTACAGGAAGCTCATATGGAGTTTTTAACCAGAAAGTTTGAATCGACTTTGTCTTCTAAGCGTCTTAGTAGACCACAAGCTTAACACGAGGCAACAGTGTGATGCAGCAGCAAAAAAGGCTAAGGCTATTCTAGGATGCATCAACACAGACCTAGTGTCCCAATCAATAGATGTAATGCTACCACTCTAATCTGCCTTAGGCAGACCATACCTGAAGTCCCGTGTCCAGTTCTAAGGCGCCACAATTTAAGAAGGATACTGAAAAGCTGGAGCGTGTGCAGAGGAGAGCTATCCAGATGATCAAGGGTTTGGAAGCCAAGCCTTATGAGGAACGGTTGAGGGAATTGGGTATAACAGGGTGGCATAGGTTTTAAAAGGAGAGGATATATTGCAATTGATTCCTCCAGGCCCCCATGTTTGTGGGCTGAACAGAATTTAAAGAAGAAGAAGAAGAAGAAGAAGAAGAAGAAGAAGAAGAAGAAGAAGAAGAAGAAGAGGAGGAGGAGGAGGAGGAGGAGGAGGAGGAGGAGGAGGCGGAGGAGGAGGAATTTGGATATGATATCCCGCTTTATCACTACCTGAAGGAGTCTCAAAGCGGCTAACATTCTCCTTTCCCTTCCTCCCCCACAACAAACACTCTGTGAGGTGAGTGGGGCTGAGAGACTTCAGAGAAGTGTGACTAGACCAAGGTCACCCAGCAGCTGCATGTGGAGGAGCGGAGATGTGAACCCGGATCACCAGACTACGAGTCTACCGCTCTTAACCACTACACCACATTGGCTCTTAAAAATGCCCTGTTCCTAGCAGCAAAATTGAAGCATGTAGGAACAGGCTGCTCAACCTTATTTTAGTCAGTGCTTTAAAACAATATGTTTAGGGGTACTCTCATTTTCCTACTCATAGTGAAATTTTGCCCCTCAATGAGGCCAAACTTAGATTTACAAAATGTTTAGGGGTATGCGTACCCCTGGACGCGGGTGGCGCTGTGGGTTAAACCACAGAGCCTAGGACTTGCCGATCAGAAGATTGGCAGTTCGAATCCCTGCGACGCGGTGAGCTCCCGTTGCTCGGTCCCTGCTCCTGCCAACCTAGCAGTTCGAAAGCACGTCAAAGTGCAAGTAGATAAATAGGCACCACTCTGGCAGGAAGGTAAACGGTGTTTCCGTGCGCTGCTCTGGTTCGTCAGAAGCAGCTTAGTCATGCTGGCCACATGACCCGGAAGCTGAACGCCGGCTCCCTCGGCCAGTAAAGCGAGATGAGCGCCGCAACCCCAGAGTCGGCCACGACTGGACCTAATGGTCAGGGGTCCCTTTACCTTATGCATACCCCTGCATTCCCTCCAAAAAAAGCACTGGTTTTAGTTAAGTCCAGTTCACCGCCTCATTTTAACCCACTTAACAAATCGAATCAGACAACAGACTGGAAAGTAAGATAGTTTACTGATGGTCTTGCATTGGTTCTCTGTTACAGAAGCAATAAAAACTATGCAGATAAAATACTTGTGTTTACAGTACAAACAGTCTCAGGCATGTGTTGAGGACTGGAGCAAGCACAGGACACATCTGCCCTCATGGCTGGTCAAGAAGAGAGGGGAAGGAAACAGGACTTTACAGTATGCTCTTTCCCTCTCAGGAGAGGAGGGGAAATGACATCACACAAAGCCCTGTTTGTCAACTACATTTTCTATGGTCTGAGTCTCTGCCGATCAATAATACAGCTCTGTGGTCATTTGCCCCTAAACTTACTAGTGTTGTAAACAAAAATTGCCCTTTTCCCTTATGGGGTATCCAAGAGCCCATATAGAGTCCTTCCATAGGTTCCCTATTGGTAGGAGAAAATAACAGAGGCCAACCAGAGAATATTGAGAAGCAAATCAGCCAGTAAGCCTGATCTTTATTGATCTGTTGCAACAGGGTGCTTCCCTCACCCGCAGGAGAGGAGGAGGAACCCAGAACAATGGTGTGCAAGGCCTTATATGGACTTTTGAAATTGCCACCCTGTAGATCAAGACCACTGGCCACTGGTCCCATCACCTCCTGGCAAATAGAAGGGGAAGAAATGGAGGCAGTGATAGATTTTACTTTCTTGGGCTTCATGATCACAGCAGATGGTGACAGCAGCCACAAAATTAAAAGACGCCTGCTTCTTGGGAGAAAAGCAATGACAAACCTAGACAGCATCTTAAAAAGCAGAGACATCACCTTGCCAACAAAGGTCCATATAGTTAAAGCTATAGTTTTCCCAGTAGTGATGTATGGAAGTGAGAGCTGGACCATCAAGAAGGCTGATCGCCGAAGAATTGATGCTTTTGAACTATGGTGCTGGAGGAGACTTTTGAGAGTCCCATGGACTGCAAGAAGATCAAACCTATCCATTCTGAAGGAAATCAGCCCTAAGTGCTCACTGGAAGGACAGATCATGAAGCTAAGGCTCCAATACTTTGGCCACCTCATGAGAAGAGAAGACTCCCTGGAAAAGACCCTGATGCTGGGAAAGATGGAGGGCACAAGGAGAAGGGGACGACGGAGGACGAGATGGTTGGACAGTGCTCTCGAAGCTACCAGCATGAGTTTGACCAAACTGCAGGAGGCAGTGGAAGACAGGAGTGCCTGGCGTGCTCTGGTCCATGGGTCACGAAGAGTCGGACATGACTAAACGACTAAACAACAACAACAAAGACCTCAAAATTCCTATCGCACTAGCTAGCAAGAATCTACATTGTTGGATGTGACCGCAGTCTCCCACACAACTTTCATAAGGGAAAGAGGCATGCTTATCGCTGCATGTGCATGCCCCCTCGGAGCGTTGGCGTGGCTAACGAATGGTGTGCCGATTTTAACTCAGGTGTGTGGAACTGCTTGGAGGGCAGCGTGTTTTCCGAAGGTGCGGGGTGTGTGGGGACACACCGCTCCTGATTATTTTCTCTTCCAGCTACCCTGCTCTGCGGACGAAGCCACTTCACCTCATCCAACTTTGGTCGGCTAGAGGTTGTGCTGTCCTGCTCCCCCCTTCGCCACCCCCAAGGAGCCCTGATTAGCACTTCATTTGACAAACAGGAAGTTGAGAAGAAAAGCATCACTTTTAGAATTCAGGCCTCAGAATGGGCCGAAGAAAGAGGAAACCTACACGCTTTCCTAATTGCTCATTAGGACAAGCCATCTTTGTGCTTTCTTCCCCCCGTGTCTTCTTTTGCGGGAGTTGTCGGCATTGTGCGCCGGACAGCTACAGGGGAGGACAAATGAACTAATTGATTTGAAGTTAGGTTGCCATGAATTGGGCAGGTCCTTTTGGAGGAGTGATTAATAATTCCTACTCCTTGGCCCAGCGAGCCTCAATAGGGCCCTTTTTCATGTAAAACGGGGCCATTGCGGTCTCTCTGCAGCATTGTGAGGCGAGGCGGGGGAGGGGCAAGCTGCTCAGGGTTGGGTTCCAAGGAGGGGCAGCACCTGACATTAGAGTTTTTTGGTTTGGGTTTTTCTTTTGGTGGGGGGGGGAGAGATTTGTTCACACGGGGTTTCACTACTACAGCATTCCAGGGTAACTTGTGAAACTGCTGCAAATTTTTTTACGGCTTGCCCGTTCTCCAGTAAAAAACAACAACATGGCGCTCATCAGCGATTGAAGGGTTAGATTCCAAAAGGGATTGTATTTTTACCTGTTTTTTTAACGGAGGTTCAAATGAAGGTAAGGTAAAGGTACCCCTGCCCGTACGGGCCAGTCTTGACAGACTCTAGGGTTGTGCGCCCATCTCACTCTACAGGCCGGGGGCCAGCGCTGTCCGGAGACACTTCCGGGTCACGTGGCCAGCGTGACAAAGCTGCATCTGGCAAGCCAGCGCAGCACATGGAAACGCCGTTTACCTTCCCGCTAGTAAGCGGTCCCTATTTATCTACTTGCACCCGGGGGTGCTTTCGAACTGCTAGGTTGGCAGGCGCTGGGACCGAGCAATGGGAGCGCACCCTGCCGCGGGGATTCGAACCGCCGACCTTTCGATCGGCAAGCCCTAGGCGCTGAGGCTTTTACCCACAGCGCCACCCGCGTCCCTCAAATGAAGGTAAGCTGTTCCTTTTCTCCATTTGGGTCGCAGCTGGTTTGGCAGCTCTCATGCAGCATTTTGTAAGAAACAACAGGATCAATATGGATTGTGGCTCGTATGGTACATGGACATTTGCTTCCCAAAATGGTGGTGGAAGCACCTTGGGAGTGTATACACAGAGCCAGACATTATGCACTGCCTCTGAAGACAGTTCAGAAGCTTCAGCTAGTGCAGAATTCAGCGGCCAGGTTGCTCACCAGAGCAAGACGGTCTGAACATATTACACTGACCCTGGTCTGACTGCACTGGCTACCGATTAGTTTCCGGGCTCAATTCAAAGTGCTGGTTTTGACCTATAAAGCCTTAAACGGCTCAGGACCGCAATACGTCAAGGACCGCCTCTTTCCAAAGGAACCTATCCAGACCCTGAGAACTTCCTCTGAGGCCCTTTTTTGTGTGCCCCCTCCTTAAGAGGTCCGGAGGGTGGCAACAAGAGAATGGGCCTTCTCTGCAGTGGCTCCCCTTCTGTGGAATGCTCTCCCCAGGGAAGTTCGCCTGGCACCTTCATTATACACCTTTAGGGCCAGGCAAAACCGTTCCTTTTTAACCAGGCCTTTGCTTGACCGGAGGAACACCATACACCCTTTAAAACGTAATTCTTTGGAGGGGGATGTTATTGGCTTATTGTTCTTATTTTGATTTTGTATATTGTGATCTTTTCTGTAACCTCCGGGTATAGGGCGGAATATAAATTCTAATAATAATAATAATAATAATAATAATAATAATAATAATAATAATATTTATTCCACATTCATCTGGCTGGGTTTCCCCAGCCACTCTGGGCGGCTTCCAACAAAATATTAAAATACAGTACTCTGTCAAACATTAAAAGCTTCCATAAACAGGGCTGCCTTCAGATGTCATCTAAAAGTCTGGTAGTTGTTTTTCTCTTTGACATCTGGTGGGAGGGCGTTTCCACAGGACGGGTGCCACTACCAAGAAGGCCCTCTGCCTGGTTCCCTGTAACTTGGCTTCTCGCAGTGAGGGAACCGCCAGAAGGCCCTCGGCACTGGACCTCAGTGTCCGGGCAGAACAATGGGGGTGGAGACGCTCCTTCAGGTATACTGGACCGAGGCCATTTAGGGATTTAAAAGTCAGCACCAACACTTTGAATTGTGCTCGGAAACGTACTGGGAGCCAATGTAGGTCTTTCAAGACCGGTGTTATGTGGTCTTGGCGGCCACCCCCAGTCACCAGTCTAGCTGCCGCATTCTGGATTAGTTGTAGTTTCCGGGTCACCTTCAAAGGTAGCCCCACGTAGAGTGCATTGCAGTAGTCCAAGTGAGAGACTTGGAGGTTATCATTGCAGAGGGAGGGATTGTTTCTTCTTTATAAGCCACACGAAAAGCAGGAGGGAGAAGGGAAAAGCTCCTTCCAAATCCCCATATGATCTCACTCACTAGCATTGGGAGCCAGTGTGGCGTAGTGGTTAAGAGCGGTAGACTTGTAATCTGGTGAACCGGGTTCGTGTCTCCACTCCTCCACATGCAGCTCCTGGGTGACCTTGGGCTAGTCACACTTCTCTGAAGTCTCTCAGCCCCACTCACCTCACAGAGTGTTTGTTGTGGGGGAGGAAGGGAAAGGAGAATGTTAGCCGCTTTGAGACTCCTGAGGTTAGTGATAACGCGGGATATCAAATCCAAACTCTTCTTCTTCTTCTTATGTAGTTGGTAAAAAGCATGGACATCATAGTGGAACCATGTGAATCATAGAAGCACTACAGTGGTACCTCGGGTTACATACACTTCAGGTTACATATGCTTCAGGTTACAGACTCCACTAACCCAGAAACAGTACCTCGGGTTAAGAACTTTGCTTCAGGATAAGAACAGAAATCGTGCAGCAGCGGTGCAGCGGCAGCGGGAGGCCCCATTAGCTAAAGTGGTGCTTCAGGTTAAGAACAGTTTCAGGTTAAGAACAGACCTGCAGAACGAATTACCGTATTTTTTGCACCATAACACTCACTTTTTTCCTCCTAGAAAGTAAGGGGAAATGTCTGTGCGTGTTATGGAGGGAATGCCTACGGGTGGCATGCCTACGGATTTTCCTCCTCTAAAAACTTCGTGCGTGTTATGGTCGGGTGCGTGTTATAGAGCAAAAAATATGGTAAGTACTTAACCTGAGGTACCACTGTATTACACTGAGCAGTGGTCTCCTGGAATTGGCAGTCCTTTGTGTAGGAACTGAACCAGCATGGTGCCCCCATTTCCCATCTGAGGGTGGGTCTCTCAAGAAGGATATTGCAGCCGATGGTATCTAAGACAGCTCCTGTTTTTTCGCCCCACGTGAGTCATCTGTGAGGGCAACCAGAGCAGCTTCCATGATGGATTTGGGCGTGAAGCTTGCTTGAAATGCATTGTACTGAAAACACCTCGCTCAGGTAGCGAAGATTCGCAACCAACATACCGTCCAGTTTCAACAACAGCTTTTTCAGTAATCCTCTTCTGGGGCTTATAAGCTGCATGAGCGGCTCAGAGCGCCTTTTGCCAGGTGAAGCGGCTGTAGCAGATGCAATCCCTCCTGGTGAGAGATTGCCTGGCCCCAGTTGGCAAGTCCCTGGTAACCTTCAGAATTGACTACTCACAGTGCGGTATGTGGAGGTGCTCCTGACAACTGTTGAAGATCATCCAAGTTCAGCAGCCCAGCCAGCTAGTAGAAACCATATAGCTGCTTAAAAATCCTAACTGGTTTTTGGTCCATTTCTGAGCACAATTCAGATGAAACACCAGTACACAGAAAAACAACTAATGGACTTTTAGAAAACATCTGAAGGTAGCCCTGTCCAGGGAATTTTTTTAAATGTTGATGTTTTACTGTGTTTTTACTATTTTGATGGGAGCTGCCCAGAGTAGCTGGGGCAATTCAGCGACATATTATTATTAATATTCTTTACTTGCTTTTGGTTTGGGCTGATGGCTACATCTGCATCAGGCTGCCTGTGTGCTGCAATAATCATTGGAAGTCCCCCTTCAGGCATACCCTGCCTTAGAAGTGACTTCTTCTTCTTTGGCGATCACCGGCCCCCTGCTGAAAATGTTTGCTGACCCCTGCTCTAGAGCAGCAGAAAAAAGCTTGCTCCATCTTTCATGTGACAGCCCTTCAGATATTTGAAGATGGCTATCATATCTCCTCTCAGTCTTCTCTTTTCCAGGCTAAACATACCCAACTCCCTCAACTGTTCCTCATGAAGCTTGCTTGAGATCTTTGATCATCTCAGTCACCCTCCTCTGCACATGTTCCAGTTTGCCAATATCCTTCTTAAATTGTGGCACCAAGAACTGGACACAGTATTCCAGGTGTGGTCTGACTAAGGCAGAATAGAACAGTATTCCTACTTCCCTTAATCTGGACCCTAGACTTCTGTTGATGCAGCCTAGAATAACATTAGCCTTTTTTGCTGCTGCTTTTTCTTCTTTTTTTGGCGATCACTCGTAGCCAAGTAAGATTGTCTTCCATAAACATGGTTTTAACAATGAGTCCGTAAGTGACTGTGGAGGCCAATTCTGGATCCACACGTCCTTCCACAGTAGGGACATTGGTTTCTGGGCAGGAGTTGATCATGGTGTGGATTTGCCAAGTGTGCCTTCCTCTTAGCATGTTTCTCCCTTACATCATGAGTTCGAGTGTCTTCAAAGTCCATGACACCTTTGGTAAAGGCTGTTCTCCAATTGGAGCACTTGCAATGTGCTCTATGTAGAAACTACAACTAATCCAGAATGCGGCAGCTAGACTGGTGACTGGGGGCGGCCGCCGAGACCACATAACACCAGTCTTGAAAGACCTACATTGGCTCCCAGTACGTTTCTGAGCACAATTCAGAGTGTTGGTGTTGACCTTTAAAGCCCTAAACGGCCTTGGCCCAGTATACCTGAAGGAGCGTCTCCACCCCCATCGGTCTGCCCGGACGCTGAGGTCCAGCGCCGAGGGCCATCTGGCGGTTCCCTCACTGTGAGAAGCAAAGCTACAGGGAACCAGGCAGAGGGCCTTCTTGGTGGTGGCGCCCACCCTGTGGAACGCCCTCCCACCAGATGTCAAAGCGATAAACAACTAGCTGACATTTAGAAGACATCTGAAGGCAGCCCTGTTTAGGGAAGTTTCTAATGTGTGACATTTTAGTGTATTTTTGGTTTCTGTGGAAGCAGCCCAGAGTGGCTGGGGAAACCCAGCCAGATGGGCGGGGTACAAATAAATTATTATTATTATTATTATTATTATTATTATTATTATTATTATTATTATTATTATTATTATTATTATTATTATTGCAGGCCAGTGTTTCCCAGTTGTCGGTGTTTATACTACTTTTTTTTTAGATCAGCCTTGAGAGAGTCTTTAAACCTCTTTTGTTGACCACCAGCATTACACTTTCCATTTCTAAGTTTGGAATAGAGTAGTTTGGCAGCTTTGGAAGACGATAATCAGGCATCCGCACAACATGACCAGTCCAACAAAGTTGATGTTGAAGAGTCATTGCTTCAACACTGGTGATCTTTGCTTCTTAGTTAGTTTGCCTGTCTTCCCAAGTGATGTGTAAAATTTTTCGGAGACACTGTTGATGGAATCTTTCGAGGAGCTGGAGATGGCATTCATAAATGGTCCACGTTTCACAAGCATACAGTAAGGTTGGTAGTACAATAGTTTTGTAAACAGGCATTTTGGTTTTGCTGCGTTGGGGTGACGACTGGGAAAAAAGCAAAGTAAGCCTTTTCCCAAGAAGGCTTAAAAACGTACCCCTGCCCATATGGGCCAGTCGTGACCGACTCTAGGGTTGCGCGCTCATCTCGCTCAAGAGGCCCAGAGCCGGAGCAGTCCGAAGACACTTCCGGGTCACGTGGCCAGCGTGACGAAGCTGCAACTGGCGAGCCAGCACCAGTGCCGCACACGGAAACGCTGTTTGCCTTCCCGCTATAAAGCGGTACCTATTTATCTACTTGCACTTAGGGGTGCTTTCGAACTGCTAGGTGGGCAGGAGCTGGGACCGAACGATGGTAGCTCACCCCGCCACGGGGATTCAAACCGCCGACCTTACGATCAGCAAGTCCTAGGCCCTGAGGTTTTACCCACAGCTCCACCCGCGCCCCTACAGAAGAAGGCTTAATTGACACCAATTCTGTGGTCATTTAGGCACCAGCCAAAAGTTTTTTTAATTTTCTATTTCTTTTGCTGTTTCATATGATTTTTTTTCTAGTGCAGTGCTCTGTTTGTTATTAATCTCAGTGCTAGCTATTCTGAGAATATTTCACACCAAAGAGAGGCATCTAAATTCATTAAACAGACAGAAGAAAACAAAACAATGGCCGTCAAAGTTAGTGTTGCTAGCACTTGGAAGCATCCTGTCAATTTTAGTGCCTATTTCTGTGAGGTAATTTACTGCTTAAAATCTCAGAAGTGAAGTGCGAACTGGGATACAGGAGATGTGCTCGAGGAACTAGAATAATTTACTAGTACCCCAAAATAAAGAAACACTTGGTTTATAACGATGGAAGTATATTAGTCTTTTTCTCAGTTTCTCAGTTCTCCAGTCAGTTCAGTTCACTTCACTTCTGTATCAGTTCGTGATAAAGGGTTTTTTTTTTTTAATTATTAAAAAAATCTACACAAAATGTATGCATTTCCATCCACATTTTTGTGAGTCATTTCCTGTAGTATAACACATTCCCCAATTCTTTCAAAAAAATGCATATTGTTGCGCAGACTTTCCTCTGCTAGATGGATTTTTAGGATTGTAAACCGCCTTGCAAAATTCAGAGAAATGCTAGTTTTGAAGGATAGTTGCATTTAAGTTTGTGTACTGGTTGGGAAAAGGGTGCATTAGGTGGGTTTGAATGTGAACCAAAGAGAATTTCTCCCCCTCACTAGCACAGAGCAGCATAATGGCATAACAGGAGCTATACTTAAGGAGTCCTTGTATTCAATTCAGTTCAGCTATAAACTCACTGGATGGAGTTAGGCAAGCCCACTGTGTCTCAAGACCTGCTCCTCTCCACCTGCAATATGGGGGAGTAAATTAGTGCCATCCAGAGCTATAGGGATTGCTGAGGTGAGGCATCTGAGATGTTCTTAGCCCATAGGAAAGCCCATCTATAATTATTGTCATCGTAGAACTGTTGATGGCATTTTACCATTGTACTGTGGAGAGTGTATTAACTTATGGTCTGTGTGTGTGGTTTGGGAGCTGCACAGTCAGGGGAAAAACAACGCTGTCCAGGGTTGTAAAGACTGCAGAGAGAATAATTGGGTGCACTCTTTCCACCTTGGATCAAATCTATGCTTCCAGGTGCCATAAGAAAGCTGCAGAGATAGCGCGGGATAGTGCGCTCCCTGCGGGATAGTTCAGCTTCTGCCTTCTGGAGAAGTAAAGGTAAATGTACCCCTGCCCGTACGGGCCAGTCTTGACAGACTCTAGGGTTGTGCGCTCATCTCACTCTAGAGGCCGGGAGCCAGCGCTGTCCGCAGACACTTCTGGGTCACGTGGCCAGTGTGACGAAGCTGCTCTGGCAAGCCAGAGCAGCACACGGAAACGCCGTTTACCTTCCCACTAGTAAGCGGTCCCTATTTATCTACTTGCACCCGGGGGTGCTTTCGAACTGCTAGGTTGGCAGCCACTGGGACCGAGCAACAGGAGCGCACCCCGCCACGGGGATTCGAACCGCCGACCATGCGATCGGCAAGTCCTAGGCGCTGAGGTTTTACACACAGCGCTACCCGCGTCCCCCTTCTGGAAGAAGGTACAGGGTTATAAAGACTAGGACTAGCCGCCTGAGAAACAGTTTCTACCCAAATGCGATTTGGGTTTTAAACGCAGTGTAAGGAGTCTCTATGGGAGTATATTGTATTTAAAAATGGAGTATCAGAGTTTTTAGGGAGCTAACCAGGCTGGGATAACAGGCTTGTTGGGTTTTGAATGTCTTGTGTAGATTTTTCAATTTCGTTGTTCTGTATGGGACAATGGCAATAAAGGTTATCGTTTCGTATCGTAGAATACACTGATAGATGTGAAAACACCAGATCTTTGAGCTTGTATGTGCTCCTGAAGGGGGGGGGGGGCTTCTTTTAACAGAATTGAATTTACACCTGAATAGAAGACAGTGTAAGAATAAAGGTGAGGGGGGCGACATCCCCTCTTCCGAATGAAGCAGTGTCGCTGCTGTGTACTTGAGACAGACACTTTAGCAACCGCTGCAGGATATAAGATGCTGTTTCTTACCAAAGCTGCCTCCTCTTCATTCATTTGAGATACATTCCATTCTTTTTGTTTGCTTTCCATATCCTCACCTTCATTAATCATTCTCTCCCCCACCACAATGCCCTGAGCCACTATTCAGACCTGCAAGTTAAAAAATTGCACCAGCCAATTCTAATTACTTCGGGAGAAGGAGAAGGAGAAGAAGAAAAGTTTGATTCGCTTTATTCTTTCGCTGCCTCTCTACAATAGTCCAGCGCCATTATGGAAAGAATCTAATTAAGCTAATTACTCTCATTGGCTTGTTTAATCAACGGCTTGGTTTAATTGGGCCTTGCTAATGTGAGACTCTGTCGTGCATGGTATGTAATGTGAGAACCAGGAGACCTTGTTGCTCCAACGGTTTATAGAAGCAGGCTGCATTCTTAGTCTAACAAGTGAATTTTAATAAATGGTTGCCTCAGCCTCATTCAAGAGCCCAACAGAAGACTGGGGGGGGGGGGACAGGGGGTTTATTGATAATGCAAATAGAGGAAATTTCATGCCTGGCATTTCTGGTAGGGTGTGAGAGAGGCACAAAATCCTTCATCTCATCCAAGCCTCGGGCAACATTGTAAATCCCATCACTTATCCATTTACTGTCCCTTATGAGTGACCTGCCCCTGCTCAACTCCTCAAAGGAATTGTGGGGATGCTCATCAAATTTGTAGAAGACACCAAAGGATAACTAATACTTAGAATAAAGAATCAGGGTTCAAGATGACCTTAACAAATTGGAGAACTAGGCCAAAACTAACAACATGAATTTCAATAGGGACAAATGTAAGGTTCAGCACTTAGGCAAGAAGAATCAGCTGTACCAATATAAGACGGGGGACACCCGGCTTGCCAGTAGTACATATGGAAGGCATCCACAACCTGAGCAATTTTTTTACACATCACTTGGGAAGCCAGGCGAACTAATGCCAGTGTCCTGGAAGAAGCAAAGATCACCAGTGTCAAAGCGATGATTCTTCAACATCAACTTTGTTGGACTGGTCATGTTGTGCGGATGCCTGATGATCGTCTTCCAAAGCAACTACAGTGGTACCTTAGGTTACATACGCTTCAGGTTACAGACTCCGCTAACCTAGAAACAGTACCTCGGGTTAAGAACATTGCTTCAGGATGAGAACAGAAATCGTCTCCAGCGGCAGCAGGAGGCCCCATTAGCTAAAGTGGTGCTTCAGGCTAAGAACAGTTTCAGGTTAAGAACAGACCTCCAGAACGAATTAAGTACTTAACCCGAGGTACTCCACTGTACTCTATTCCGAACTTAAAAATGGAAAGCGTAATGCTGGTGGTCGACAAAAGAGGTTTAAAGACTGTCTCAAAGCAAATCTAAAAAATGTAGTATAAACACCAACAATTGGAAACACTTGCCTGCGAGCGCTCCAGTTGGAGAACAGCCTTTACCAAAGGTGTCCTGGGCTTTGAAGAAACTCGAACTCAGGATGCAAGGGAGAAACATACTAAGAGGAAGGCACGCATAGCAAGGATCATTTGCCCACAACCCGTTTCCCTGGATTTCTGATTGGCTGTGTCTGTGCGATGAGGTTCTCATCCGCAAATGGGCAAACGATTACCAGCTATCTACTGGTAAATTAGGGATGCAGGTGGCGCTGTGGGTTAAACCACAGAGCATAGGACTTGCCAATCAGAAGGTTGGCGGTTCGAATCCCCGCGACGGGGTGAGCTCCCGTTGCTCGGTCCCTGCTCCTGTCAACCTAGCAGTTCGAAAGCACCTCAAAGTGTAAGTAGATAAATAGGTACCACTCCGGCGGGAAGGTAAACGGCATTTCCGTGCGCTGCTCTGGTTCGCCAGAAGCGGCTTAGTCATGCTGGCCACATGACCCAGAAGCTGTACGCCGGCTCCCTCAGCCGATAAAGCGAGATGAGCGCCGCAACCCCAGAGTCGGCCACGACTGGACCTAATGGTCAGGGGTCCCTTTACCTTTACTGGTAAATTGCTACTAGGCCAATGGTTGCTTGTAATCAACCACCCACTATAACTGTTTGACTCATTCCCAACATACACTTTCGAGGTGAGTTTCATCTCAAGATCATACAAGGAAATTGCTCTTAACTTGACAAAAGTATTTTACCTTAGGGTAAGCAGGATATAATTAAAATTATCTGGCAGGTACCTGAGCTTAAAAGCATCTCAGCGTAGGGTAAGCACCTCAGAGGGCAAGTTCATACTCTGCCTTCATGCTCAGGTTTTGACTATGGAATCAAACTTGCCCTTGGCGCTCTCACAGCCCACGCTGAGAGTGATCACATCTGCTGATGTGCAGCTGAAGATGTGAGTGGGAAGATGGGAAATAGGCCATGCGGGTACTCCCTGCGTGTCAAAGTTTCTCCTTCAGGCATGGGTGGCAGTAACTTCTTTTAAGACCAGAAATACACGTCTCCCTTCCAAAGAAATCTAAATGTCTCTTTAACTCCCTTTCGAAGCAAGAGGAATATGAAATGTTTCTACTGAACAAGAACTAGCCTTGGGAAAATACCTCCCAAATGTCTTCTGAATAAAAATGATTTTCATATTAATCAGTCAAAAGATCCATGTTTGCATCTGGCACCAAAGGAGTAAGTTTATAGGGACCGAAAATTGTACTCCAGTGGCTTATTCTCAGGCACAGCAGGTCAGAACTCAGGGCAGTTGAAGTTCCTTCCAGACATCGAAAAAAGCCATAAAACCCATTTTTAAGCACAGAAGCAGCTCTTGCCTAATGTGAGCTGATATAATCGTTGTTGTTAACCATCAAGATGATTAAAACCGGTTTAAAAAACCAAAACAGCAAATAAGCAATACTAAAACTCTAGCAAATTAGGGACGCGGGTGGCGCTGTGGGTAAAAGCCTCAGCGCCTAGGGCTTGCCGATCGAAAGGTCGGCGGTTCGAATCCCCGCGGCGGGGTGCGCTCCCGCTGCTCGGTCCCAGCGCCTGCCAACCTAGCAGTTCGAAAGCACCCCCGGGTGCAAGTAGATAAATAGGGACCGCTTACTGGCGGGAAGGTAAACGGCGTTTCCGTGTGCTGCGCTGGCTCGCCAGATGCAGCTTTGTCACGCTGGCCACGTGACCCGGAAGTGTCTCCGGACAGCGCTGGCCCCCGGCCTCTTAAGTGAGATGGGCGCACAACCCTAGAGTCTGTCAAGACTGGCCCGAACGGGCAGGGGTACCTTTACCTTTTACCTAAAACTCTAGCAAAGTAGACACTTGTGGTAAAGACCTGTTTATCCAGCTGGGAGAGCCTGTCAGCAGGGGCGTAGGAAGGGGTGGGGATGGGGTGGCCCAATCCTTTGCCCCAGAGGACTGCCCTGGGCCCCACAGCCTCCTGGGCAGAAGTGGAAGGACAGCACCAGGAAAGGGGGTAGAAAAAGCCTCTGGCCTCATCCTGGCACCCAGGGACACACACCACATCTTCTTTAAAGGTCGCTGGGGGGTATGCTCTTGGGGGGGTGGAAAAACTAAAGAAATGAATACAGGAAGGCAAGATACTTACTCTGAGTTGGGAGAATCTTTGTGAAACAGCCATCCCTGCTAATTTCCTTTCTGCCCCACTTCCCCAAAGGGCGTAATATCGGAGGTCCTACGGGAGGAAAGAGTGTCTCAGAGTCAGGGGCCAGTCTGGACCAAAGCGGCCCTCCACTGCCCCCATCATGGAGTCCCTGGCACTCCCAGTTGCCAATTTTGGTCTTGGGCCAAATTGGGAGCCAAACGGGACAGGGGACTTGGTGCCTCAGAAATGGGACAGTCTGTTGGGTAAGGGATGGCGGGCAACCCTAAACCCACTCCTGATGCCATCAAGACCCTTACAGTGAGCAGCTAGAGGAGGGTGCCAGCATTGGGGGCTTCCAGGAGGAGACCCCCCCCCCACAGCAGGCTCTGGAAGTGCCTCTTCAGTTTCTTCAGGAAAATAGAGACGAGAAGTTGAGTGCTGGGTTAAATCTTGCAAGGATGTGAGAAGAAGAAAGAGATGTGCAAAGGGATGTCAAAGCAGAGGACATAGCTCTTTGTCCTCCTCCTTTTCTGCACCCTCCAAAACAGCCTCCAGTGTCCGATGCAGGATAGCGCTGACCATATCGCAGGTGAAATGGGGTCTCATGAAGCTGGAGAGAGAAAGGGAAGGGGTTAGACGCTGCCTCCTCCCTTGCCCCCTTCTCCCTCCTGCCTGCTCTTGCCCACCCGGAGCTCCCCCTGGAGTTCTGCCCCCCGCCCACCCAAAGACCCCTCTCACCTCAGCTGGAGGAGGGCCTCCAAGGCCAAGGCCAGGCTCAGGGGGTGATCCCTGAAGCGCTCCAAGTGACCAAAGATGTGCTGGAAGAGAGCAGAGGAGGAAAGTCATCTCCTTCTGGGGGGTCTTCAGAGGACGGCTCTGACCCCAAACGCCAGACTTGTCTTTCCAGGGGATTGGCAACCCCTAAGCCAGAAGGGTGCTGGAGGAGACTCTTGTGAGTCCCATGGACTGCCAGAAGATCAAACGCATCCATTCTTAAGGAAATCAGCCCTGAGTGCTCACTGGAAGGACAGATCCTGAAGCTGAGGCTCCAGTACTTTGGACAGGGAGAAGAGAAGACTCCCTGGAGAAGACACTGATGCTGGGAAAGATGGAGGGCACAAGGAGAAGGGGACGACAGAGGATGAGATGGTTGGATGGTGTTCTTGAAGCTACCAGCATGAATCTGATCAAACTGCGGGAGGCAGTGGAGGACAGAAGTGCCTGGCGTGCTCTGGTCCATGGGGTCACGAAGAGTCGGACACGACTAAACGACTAAACAACAACAACAAGCCAGAAGGGTCCTCCTCTCCGGCAAATGCCCAAAGCCCCTCTCTGCCCCTCCCTCCCCATGGGGGTCCCTCACTCACCCATCACTCACCATAATTGCTTTGGCTGTCTCCTGCTTGGAGTATTTCATGGTTCGGAGCCCCTGAGCAGAGCTGCCTGGCAGTTCTGGATCACCTCCGGGAGGTACAGCTGATCTTCCTCCAGCAGCTGAAATGCAAAAATCAGGCTGTGAGTTCCTCGTGGGGGGAGGGCTCCTCCGCATGTGAGAGTGCAGAGTGGGGGGCAAAGAGCCTGGGCAGCGGGGGGCAGGTCTGAGGGATCCACTCCCTGCTCTCGTTTTATCCAATACTCACCGCTAGGGAAGGGATGTGGAACCCCAGGACATCTGCAAAGAGAAGGACATGGGGACAGGTGAGTTCGTCCCTGAGCCCCTGGCAAGGCTATTCCAAGAGTTTTCAAAGTCCTACTACAGGGGAGGGAGACCCCAGGCCTTGGGGGCCAATCCTGGCCTCCTGCCCCCAGAACATGGCTCCCCAGGGAAGGTGCCCCTCCTGCTGACAACTGCCCCCCCCTCCGCCTTGCCCCACAGCCCAGCCCCCTGCTTCCTCCATCGGACCCCACAAAACGGGGTGGTCGCTGGGGGGGGGTTGGGTTTCCAGACGATGGACCTTGGGCTGGATCAAGCCGTCTGGCTCTGCGCATCTTTTGACTAGCTGCCCCCCCCCAGCCCATTCCTGCCCTCCCCTGTTCCAAAAAAGGAGGGCCACCGTGGCGCAGATGTCGTACTGGGGGAGAGAGAGAAAGGGTTAATAGGCTGACCAATCAGAAAGCCCAGGGGCGGAGCCTAACTGCGCTTAAGGCTCAACACAGGGCTTTGGGCAGTTAATTTGGTTGGTTTCTTGTGGGTGGGAGTCAGAGTGAGTTAGAGACAGAGAGAGTGAATCCGATTACAGTGTTTCAAAGCATTTAAAACTTGTTTGCGTTCACAATAAACTGGAATCTTTGTTAATACGTTGCAGCCTGACTGAGTCTGAATATATTACTGGGGAAACCTGGTTGGTGGCCGTGGAAGAGATAAGCTGTGGTGGTGCATGGTCAATAGTCCGTGGAACGACCAGGGGCTCTGTGCAAACGCCACAGCCACCTGCTCCCCTGATGCCATGGGCTGCTCTGGGCCTTGCAGGGGGGCCACCCTGTTGCTGCGGCCCATCAGTATACCTGAAGGAGCGTCTCCACCCCCATCATTCTGCCCGGACGCTGAGGTCCAGCGCCGAGGGCCTTCCGGCAGTTCCCTCATTGCGAGAAGCAAAGCTACAGGGAACCAGGCACAGGGCCTTCTCAGTAGTGGCGCCCGCCCTGTGGAACGCCCTCCCACCAGATGTCAAGGAAATAAACAACTACTTGACATTCAGAAGACATCTTAAGGCAGCCCTGTTCAGGGAAGTTTTTAATGTGTGATATTTTAGTGTATTTTTGGTTTCTGTGAAAGCCGCCCAGAGTGGCTGGGGAAACCCAGCCAGATGGGCGGGGTACAAATAATAAATTATTATTATTATTATTATTATTATTATTATTATTATTATTAGGTGTCTTAAGCACCTGAACCTAGAAGAGAAGAGCAGAGAGAGCGACTGAGAAGCCAGCAGCCCCAATTCTTGGGGGGTGTTTGTGTGTGAGGAGGGGCGTCTGGCCCAATTCCTTCCATCTCTCTGGGGTTCAGTGACCTGAAGGAGCTGGAAAGAGGCAGCCCAGAGCACGAAGGGCTGGCAGAGAGAGGAAGGAGCCCCCAAGTGCTCTGGGTTCAAGAGCTCCAGCCCAGAGGAAAGAGAAGCATTGCCAGCTGTTAAAGGGCTGCTCTGCCTCGTCTTCTTAGGACAACCCTGACCCCTAGGAGGGTCCTCCAAGCCTCAAGGTGTCCCAGAAGAGGAGCAGAACATGAGGAAGGAGGTGGAGTCTTCCTTGGAGCCAGAGAGACCCCCAAGAAGGGGAGAAGGTCGAGGTCGTGGGGCAGCTGGAGAGATGCAAAACGGAGCCAGGCAGAGGTGTAGCGGTTGGAGGGCTGGACTAGCAGGACCTGGGAGAGCAGGGTTCGAATTCCCACTCAGCCATGAAGCTCCCTGGTGGACCTTGGGCCAGCCTAGCCTACTTGGCAGGGCTGCTGTGAAGACAACAATTGGTGGCCGGGAGAACCATGGAGGCCACTTTGAGCTCCTGGGAGGAAAGTGGGCTAGGAGTGTCCTAGTAAATGTAAATGATGAGAGGGGAGAGAAGAGGGGAAGGCAGGGAGAGAGTGTGGAGGAGCTGAGCTCTCTGGAGAAGACTGGCCGGGTTGATTTCCAGAGAGCTAAGGCTGTGCAGGAGACCCCAGGACTCACCCCCACCCACCCCCCAGGAGACCAAGAGAAAGCAGAGGAATGCTACTTACAGTCTGCACATTTTGTTCATGAAAAATTCCCACCCTCCTCTCTAAACTAGGTAACTATCTAAAATGCCCACCCAAGCCTAACTCTGACCCCAACCCCACCTGCAGCCCTAAGCCTAACCCCTGCCCTAACCCTACACTTACCCCTAACTACTCCTCTATGCACAAAATAAATATATACAAAATATATACAACATGTGCACCAAATAAAAATGTAAAATAAAAAATATGAATATAAAGAACCAAAAAGTAAAATAAAAAAGTAAAATAATAAAATAAAAATAAATAAAATCAAAAGAATCAAATAAAAGTAATAAATCAAATAACAATCCAATGAACACCTCTCCTTCTCATCTCCAACCACCACCACCACCTCTCTCTACTACTCAACTCACCTCACTACTAACCCACAATGGCCGCCTGCAAGTCAGTGGCTTTTAAGGAAGAAGCAAGAGATGTCACAAAGGAGGGCAGGTCCTGGTCACCGTGGCAACCCCCCACCTGGCCCTGGCCCCTCCTGAGATGGGATGCTCCACTGTCAGAACTTGGAGGCCCCTGCTGTTCCGCCTGCAGCCCCATTTCCAAAGGGAGACCATCCCCACATCATTCAAGGCAGGTCAGAGGTCTCCATAGTGCAGGATTGGACCATCTGCTTTGCCTGCAGGTCTTCTGTCCTAGGTGGCCTCTCCGAGGGGGGGGGCTGGGAATGTCCCCCCCCCCCATCCAAAACCCCAGAGAGTTGTTGCTAGTCAGTGCAGGCTAGTTGAAGAAGGATATTGAGCAGCTGGAAGGTAAGCAGAGGAGGGCGACCAGGATGATGAAGGGTCTGGAAACCAAGCCTGATGAGGAACGGTTGAGGCAGTTGGAAACTAAGCCTGATGAGGAACGGTTGAGGCAGTTGGAAACCAAGCCTCATGAGGAATGGTTGAGGCAGTTGGAAACCAAGCCTGATGAGGAACGGTTGAGGCAGTTGGAAACCAAGCCTCGTGAGGAACGGTTGAGGCAGCTGGGTATCTTTAGCCTGGAGAAGAGGAGACTGAGAGGAGAGAGGGGAGCCATCTTCCAATATCTGAGGGCTGCAAGAGGGAGCAAGCTTGTTTTCTGCTGCTCCAGAGGGGAGGGCAAGTGAGGAGATTCGGACTAAACATTAGGAAGAACTTTCTGATGGTAAGACTTTCTGGGACGGTGGTGGACTCTTCTTCCTTGGAGGCTTTTAAGCAGAGGTGGGATGCCAATCTGCGAGGGATTCAGCTGCAATTTGGGGAGCGCATAGCACTGGCCTACTTTACAGGGTTGTTGTAACCACACAGGGCTGCTGAACATCCAGAGGTGCCTGACAACTGTTGAGCCTTCCATTTCATTGTGGGGAACAGCTGCAGCGCATCAGGAGGCATCCCTCAACTTCCGTTTCTTCTCTCTCCTGCAGTCAAAGGGGCCGGGCTGGATTACCAAATAGGCAGAGTAGGCACTGCCCTATGTGTGTTTATAGAATATGCTTCACATAACCAGAGGTTTGTTGTTGTTTTGAGGGTTTCCTATAATAGGCATCTAGCTGGCCACTGTGAGAACAGGATTCTGTTCTAGGTGGGATTCAGCAGGGCTCTTCTCAGCGGCGTAGTTAGCCGCTCGGGTGCCGGGTGCGGAATGTGTGCCCTGCAGCCAGGGTTGGGGTGAGCCGCCCATGGCGGTGGGGCACGCTGCGTGGAGCCTCTCCGCCACCTCCCCTCAGCTGGAGGGTGGCTGAGGGAGACGTGAAGGGCAGTCCCACACTGCCATTTCAGGCAGCACGGAGCCTGCAGGCCCCCAAGCCACCATGTCACTCCGAGGAGAGACGCTGCAGGCCCCACGTTAAGTGCTGGCCCCCACTGTGTGGCGCCCAGTGCCAACGAGAGTCCAAGTTCTGCATCACCCTGTGACAGAAAGTTCTTTTTAAAAAACACTACTGGGCTCCATATTTTATTAACACATATCAAGCGCATGTGGAGATTCATGAAAATTGATTTTAAACGTCTCCCACAATTTCCCCAGCCGTTCTTATTTGGAAAGGGGTTTTTGTTTGTATTGCATTTTTTATATTCTACTTTGCTTTTGTTGTTGTTTAGTCGTGTCCGACTCTTCGTGACCCCATGGACCAGAGCACGCCAGGCCCTCCTGTCTTCCACTGCCTCCCGCAGTTTGGTCAAACTCATGCTGGTAGCTTTGAGAACACTGTCCAACCATCTCGTCCTCTGTCGTCCTCTTCTCCTTGTGCCCTCCATCTTTCCCAACATCAGGGTCTTTTCCAGGGAGTCTTCTCTTCTCATGAGGTGGCCAAAGTATTGGAGCCTCAGCTTCAGGATCTGTCCTTCCAGTGAGCAATCAGGGCTGATTTCCTTCAGAATGGATAAGTTTTATCTTCTTGCAGTTGCTTTAACGACTCTTTATTCTCCCTTATGTTTTATTGTTGAAGGTGTACTTTTAAACAGCTTCTATGTAATAAGACTTGAGAGAGTTTGAGTCAAAAAGGCAACCTATAAATATATATTTATATGAAAACCAAAGCCATCTCCAGGCACTCCCTTTTAGTATTTTGCAAACAAATCAGTGGGGGGCAAATGTGCTGCGTCTTTCTTCCCTTCTTGTCATTTCCACCACCCTCAAACTTGCAGGGGGCAATGTGTTGAAGCTGCTGAAAGCTCGTTTTATTTGGTTTTTCCAGGATTCCACAGTTCACAGGGAGGGAACCTCCTTGGGGACCTCATGTGTTGGAGTTTGACCGAAAGGGGGTTAGGAGAGGGTAGCTGTATTGCACTCATCGCCAATGCCTCACCTCTCAGGAAGTTTCAGAATACGAAAAAGTGTCCCCTGAATACAGTTCTGATGGTTATAAGCTCAATCGCGGCAAGTTCCCGCTTGGCAAATGGCTATCTCTATTAATCTCCTGAAAGGTGCCAAGCCTGTTTATAAAAGACATTTCAGCCATAATTTAAGCAGCTCTGGAGGGCTCTCCGCCTTTGTGTGCGAAAGCAAAGTGGCCATTTAATTTCAACCAGCAAAGTCTTCTCGTTTGTGGTTTTGTCAGTTGGGGCTGACAGATCTCTATAGCAAACTATTAACGTATATAAACATGTCCGATATTAAACAAACACACTTTGAAGGAGAACAGGCAACTGGGAAGGCTTGGGCTACAGTGCAAATTGGAAGGAACGAGTTGAGGCTTCCTTCGAGGGCTTTTGTTTAGCAGATAGATATCCCTTTCTGTCCCACCATTGCCAGCTGTTAATATAACACTATATACCCAGTTACACTCCCATAATGTCTGCACCCCAGATAATAATAATAATAATAATAATAATAATAATAATAATAATAAGGACGCGGGTGGCACTGTGGGTTAAAGCCTCAGCGCCTAGGACTTGCCGATCGAAAGGTCGGCGGTTCGAATCCCTGCAGCGGGGTGCGCTCCCGTCGTTCGGTCCCAGCACCTGCCAACCTAGCAGTTCGAAAGCACCCCCGGGTGCAAGTAGATAAATAGGGACCACTTACCAGCGGGAAGGTAAACGGCGTTCCGTGTGCTGCGCTGGCTCGCCAGATGCAGCTTGTCACGCTGGCCACGTGACCCGGAAGTGTCTCCGGACAGCGCTGGCCCCCGGCCTATAGAGTGAGATGGGCGCACAACCCTAGAGTCTGTCAAGACTGGCCCATACGGGCAGGGGTACCTTTACCTTTACCTTTTAATAATAATAATAATAATAATAATTTATTATTTATACCCCGCCCATCTGGCTGGGCTTCCAAAAAAATATTAAAATACTGTAATACATCGAACATTAAAAGCTTCCCTAAACAGGGCTGCCTTCAGATGTCTTCTAAAAGTCTGGTAGTTGTTGTTCTCTTTGACATCCGGTGGGAGGACGTTCCACAGGGTGGGTGCCACTACTGAGAAGGCCCTCTGCCTGGTTCCCTGTAACCTGGCTCTCGCAGCGAGGGAACTGCCAGAAGGCCCTCGGAGCTGGACCTCAGTGTCTGGGCAGAACGATGGGGGTGGAGACGCTCCTTCAGGTATACTGGACCGAGGCCGTTTAGGGCTTTAAAGGTCAGCACCAACACTTTGAATTGTGCTCGGAAACGTACTGGAAGCCAAAGTAGGTCTTTCAAGAAACACAGAGATTCAAGTGCCAACTCCCCCTGCACTTTTATTTTGTTCTGATACAACAACCCTATTCAAGACAATCAATCTACACTCCTGCATGTGAGTCCCTATGGCGGGGGTTAGCAAACTTTTTCAGCAGGGGGCCAGTCCACTGTCCCTCAGACCTTGGGGGGGGGGGGGAGACTATATTTTGAAGGGGGAAAATGAACAAATTCCTACACCCCACAAATAACCCGGAGATGCATTTTAACTAAAAGGACACATTCTACTCATGTAAAAACACACTGATTCCCGGACTGTCCACAGGCCGGATTTAGAAGGCGGTTGGGCCAGATCCGGCCCCTGGGCCTTAGTTTGCCTACCCATGCCCTATGGCTTCCAGGAAGGCAGATAGGCACCTTCAGGCAGAGAGTTGGGGGTCTGAGTGAGCCGACATGCCAGGGGAAGTCCTCTGTGGCCAGGTAGTTCAAGCCCAGAAGCATCTTCTGGACCACAGAGTTGTTCTTCTGGGCGTGGGCAGAAGACGTTGGGGCACAAGCATCAGGCAGAGCACGTCAGTCCAGACAGAAGAACTGGCAGCACTCCGGGTTGGTCAGGGTGAGGGCACAGAGGCACAGCTTGGCCGTTAACATTCCTGTTCGTTGAGCAGGTAGACCAGGAGGATGAATGAGCTCAGGTCATACTGGTGAGCCAAGTGGTGCCAAGTCCAGGTGGCATGAGGTGTTGCAGATGGAGAGGCAAGTGAGTTGTTGCTGCCAGGGTCAGGCATGGTTCAGATTTTCTTTTTCCACTGGACAGCTCCCTACCTAGGCATTGTGCCTGGGGAGCTGTCCAGCGCCTAGGCGTCTGCATTCAGGGTTGCCAGTGGTGTCCTTCCACCCCCACCCATCCCGTGCCCCCAAATCCTTGCCCTGGCCACCTGAGGGGCTCCCCCGTTTTCCTCTCATCTGCTAACCCAGCCTCTCCAACCCAAGGCGGAAGCTGTGCAGCTTTATAACGGAGTTGTCTGTGGAGGTGGTGAAGCCACAGCTACCCTGTGCCAGCTGTGGGGGGAAGAAGAAGAAGAGCTTGGATTTGATATCCCACCTTTCACTCCCTTTAAGGAGTCTCAAAGCAGCTAACATTCTCCTTTCCCTTCCTCCCCCACAACAAACACTCTGTGAGGTGAGTGGGGCTGAGAGACTTCAAAGAAGTGTGACTGGCCCAAGGTCACCCAGCAGCTGCATGTGGAGGAGCGGAGACGCGAACCCAGTTCCCCAGATTACGAGACTACCGCTCTTAACCACTACACCACACTGGCCTCATCCACTCTGCGATTGCACCACTGGAGTTGTCATGGAGACCAAGAAGTGAGTGCTCTCTGCCCGGGCCCCTCCCTAGAGCTAACAGGTAGGTAGTGTGGTGGTGGTTGTTTTAAAATAATTTTTATTAATTTCCCATTTACCGCCTCTCCTGGTATGCCCTGCGGAGGACCTTAAGGTCCACAAATGACAACACTTTGGAGGTCACAAGGTGGTTCGATTGGTCTCAGCTAGGGCCAGGGCCTTTTCAGTACTGGCCCCAACTTGGTGGAATGCTCTGTCACAAGAGACTAGGGCCCTGCGGGACTTGACATATTTCCGCAGGGCCTGCAAGACAGAGCTGTTCTGCCTGGCCTTTGGTTTGGACTCAGTCTGACCCTTATGTTTCCCTCCCCTTATGGTTTTGTTCTGTGGGCTACTTTTAAAATGAGGCTGAATTTTAAATGGCATTTTAACCTGTATTTTAAGTTGGTTTTTTCCTTTTCCTATTATGTGTTTACTGTAATTTTACTGGTGTTAGCTGCCCTGAGCCTGGCTCTGGCCGGGGAGGGCAGGGTGTACAGTGGTACCTCGAGTTAAGTACTTAATTCATTCCGGAGGTCCATTCTTAACCTGAAACTGTTCTTAACCTGAAACACCACTTTAGCTAATGGGGCCTCCAGCTGCTGCCGCGCCACCGGAGCCCGATTTCTGTTCTCATCCTGAAGCAAAGTTCTTAACCTGAAGCACTATTTCTGGGTTAGCAGAGTCTGTAACCTGAAGCGAATGTAACCTGAAGCGTATGTAACCCGAGGTACCACTGTAAATAAAATTTACAATTATTATTATTATTATTATTATTATTATTATTATTATTATTTACAGGATAAGTCCTTTAAAAGAGGCCCCGTGGATACAGAGTACCCATGTTCCACAGGGCCTCTTTTTAAAAGACCCACCCTGTATAATCACATCAATATTATCCATTTTACTCCTTTGGCTCCTTAGAACCTGTCAACTTCCTTCCCTCCCGCCTCTTGGCTTTCAAAACTAACCTTTATATCACAGCATTTTATATATATTTTCCAGCTCTAATATAACTCATTACAAAATACCTCACAGTTTAAATAAATATAGAAAGGTAAAAAAAAAAAATCTCATTACACGTCTTCAGATAACCCTACTGATGTTGTTAATTGCTTACAATGCTCTTTCAAGTACAGTGGTACCTCGAGTTAAGTACTTAATTCGTTCCGGAGGTCCATTCTTAACCTGAAACTGTTCTTAACCTGAAGCACCCCTTTAGCTAATGGGGCCTCCTGCTGCCGCCGGAGCACGATTTCTGTTCTCATCCTGAAGCAAAGTTCTTAACCTGAAGCACTATTTCTGGGTTAGCGGAGTCTGTAACCTGAAGCGTATATAACCTGAAGCATATGTAACCTGAGGTACCACTGTATTGTATAAATTTACTCCAATCTTTTTGGAATACTTGATCGTGCTGGTTTTGGGTTTCCCCCCTCAGCTTTGCCAGTTCCTCAAAGTCCATCATTTTCACCTGCCACTCTTCTTTCGTTGATTCTTCTTGTTGTTTCCATTTGGGGGCTAAATGAGTTCTTGCTGCTGTTGCTGCATACATGAACAGCCTTTTATCTTTTTGGGGGGTATCTCTTCAACTAGTATACCCAGTAAAAAGGCTTCTGGTTTTTTAAGAAAAGTGTTTTTATACATTTCCTTTAATTCAGATAGGTAGTGTGGTTGTGCCCAGTTGGCACTTGTCTGGCTCAATGTGTTCCTCCCCTCCCCCTTGTGTTTCTCTTGCAGGCACCCTGGGGATACAAAGTCCTCCATTGGTTGGGGACCTGATGACACCCATGCCAGCAGAAACATCATTTGGGGTGCTGCGGGTGCGCCCAATGACTGTTGTCCCAGAAGCTGTGCTGCCACACAAACTCTGTTGCTCCCGTTTGTGACTCTCTTCCCATGTGATACTTCTGAGCACTCTCTGAGTATAAACATTAAAACCCTTGGGAAGAATTCCATGTGCAGCAATTGAACATGATTCCAGATCAGAAGCTGGGCTGAGTCTGAACAGAGTTTGGGATGCACCTAAGTCATGCCGGCTTCCTGTTTATATACTGCTAGTGATTTGTAATTGTAATCACCCCTGAAAGACCTACATTGGCTCCCAGTACGTTTCCAAGCACAATTCAAAGTGTTGGTGCTGACCTTTAAACCCCTAAACGGCCTCAGCCCATTATACCTGAAGGAGCATCTCCATCCCCATCGTTCAGTCCAGACACTGAGGTCCAGCGCCAAGGGCCTTCTGGCAGTTCCCTCACTGCGAGAAGCAAAGCTACAGGGAACCAGACAGAGGGCCTTCTTGGTAATGGCGCCCACCCTGTGGAATGCCCTCCCATCAGATGTCAAAGAGATAAACAACTAGCTGACATTTAGAAGACATCTGAAGGCAGCCCTGTTTAGGGAAGTTTTTAATGTGTGAAATTTTAACATATTTTTGATTTTTGTTTGAAGCCGCCCAAGCCAGCCAGATGGGCAGGGTACAAATAATAATAATAATAATAATAATAATAATAATAATAATAATAACAACAACAACAACAACAACAACAACAACAACAACAACAACTATAACTATAACTATAACTATAACTATAACTATTACAAAGCGATAATTCCCAACACGCTTCACAAACTACTGTTCCCAGAATTCTTTGCGGGAAATTATGTGTTTTAAATTTATGCTGTGGATGTGCGCTTCATCTGAATCCTGTGTTTCGTTGACACAAAGTGGGAGAGGAGGAAATATCCCTGGGCAAAATTTCCTCCTGACCTGCAATGTACCTTAATTGTTTGTTCGTTTTTAATTTATAAACTTATGGATTGTATTAATAAATTATAGCTACAGGGGGAAAGCTTTAAGTAGTCCTAAACCGTACTTCTTTTTCATCCAATTTACAGAAGGGCACCAGTGTCTCTCAAAAGGTTCTTTGCTTTGTTTTCCTTGTCTTAATTGTACAATTTCAGTAAGTTCTGACTTTACAGCAACATACCATATTTGACTGAACCGTTGTTCAGCTGGAATTATGGGGCTGCTATCAACAGTTTGGCTGCACATAAACAAGATCACAACTAAATTACAGTGTTCTGGTCACACATCTCCTCTAGATAACCCAAAAGACCTTGTGGAAGAATCCTTCTTATATAAAAACCAATCATTCCCTGTATACATGAGATAATTCCCCCCCCCCCCCCCCGCTTCCCTGAAACTTCCAGTTTTCTCACCTTTCTCAGATGAATCTTTCTTTCCAATGAAGACTGGAGCTAAACAATTTGGGACTTTCTTTTGAGGGGTAAGAAATATCCCCAGACCTCTTTTTTGTGGAGGGAGGCAAGTAGTACAGTGGTACTTTGGTTTGCATATGTCTTGGTTTGCATACATTTTGAATTACAAACACATCAAACCCGGAAGTGCGTTTCCCAGTTTTTGGACCCTTTTTTTGGGGGGGGGGGATTACGAACAGATTTTTTTTGGAGGCCCCATTGGCGAAAGCGCGCCTTGGGTTACAACCTGTTTTGGTTTACAAACGGACCTCCGGAACGGATTATGGTTGTAAACCAAGGCACCATTGTACTTACAAACAACTTGCCAAAATGGACCAATATAGGCCTTGTATTTTAGATTGACAGTTTTGGGGAACATGCTGTACAAAACTCAAAAGTATGAAACAGAGAGCGGTGATCATGATGTTGTTATTGTTTAATCGTGTCCGACTCTTCGTGATCCCATGGACCAGAGCACTCCAGGCACTCCTGTCTTCCACTGCCTCCCACAGTTTTGTCAAACTCATGCTGGTAGCTTCGAGAACACTATCCAACCATCTCATCCTCTGTCGTCCCCGTCTCCTTGTGCCCTCCATCTTTCCCAGCATCAGGGGCTTTTCCAGGGAGGCTTCTCTTCTCATGAGGTGGCCAAAGTCTTGGAGCCTCAGCTTCAGGATCTGTCCTTCCAGTGAGCACTCAGGGCTGATTTCCTTGAGAATGAAGAGGTTTGATCTTCTTGCAGTCCATGGGACTCTCAAAAGTCTCCTCCAGCACCATAATTCAAAAGCATCAATTCTTTGGCGACCAGCCTTCTTTATGGTCCAGCTCTCACTTCCATACATCACTACTGGGAAAACCATAGCTTTTTGGTTGGCAAGGTGATGTCTCTGCTTTTTGAGATGCTGTCTAGGTTTGTCATTACTTTTCTCCCAAGAAGCAGGCGTCTTTTAATTTTGTGGCTGCTATCACCATCTGCAGTGATCATGGAGCCCAAGAAAGTAAAATCTCTCACTGCCTCCATTTCTTCCCCTTCTATTTGCCAGGAGGTGATGGGACCAGTGGCCATGATCTTCGTTTTTTTGATGTTGAGCTTCAGACCATATTTTGCGCTCTCCTCTTTCACCCTCAATAAAAGGTTCTTTAATTCCTCGTCACTTTCTGCCATCAAGGCTGTTTCATCTGCATATCTGAGGTTGTTGATATTTCTTCCGGCAAGCTTAATTCCGGCTACGGATTCATCCAGCCCAGCCTTTCGCATGATGAATTCTGCATATAAGTTAAATAAGCAGGGAGACATGCCAACTCTCCAGTCTGAAACAAAGGAACTTCAGCCTCCTTTGAGGCGCCATCTGTGTTATTCCAGGTGGGTGGCAGTAGCAGAAGCAGCGGCAGCGAGTAACAGAGAGAAGAACTGCGGCCTGTGATACTCTCACTTATTCAGTCATCCCTCTCCCCCTTTCCCAGTGGGCACTGGAGTGGCGGAAAAGGAAGTCACCCACCGTAAACCAGGCAGAGTCACCCCTCTGGTGTTGCTGTGTCCAGCAATCCCACACAATGGGGACAGGGAGTAGACTCAGGTACATTGAAGGGGCCCATGTCGGGCCCCTGCAAAGCTGATGCTGGCCTTTGTTGATTGTAGGATTTTTTTGAGCCTTGTCACATGGCAACGGATAGCAATGAAACTGCTGACCACCATTATTAAAGTGCTCTGGCAGGATATGACAAGACTACAATAGCTAGAGAGAATATATGAAGTCCTAAGCTCTCTTGACTTTTCCTGTCATGAAAGAATGGATGTGCCTGTCATCACGATTATTCTCTGACTTTTAGCTTCTTCTGTTCAGCTATTTGAACTCCAATTGAAACCGGAATAGGGATTAACCCTGCAAATCTGCGGCCTCGTATTTTCCACTGGGATGCAAGCAGTGAAACTTCCTGAGAATTACTGTTCATCCCATCTATAGTTTTGTGGAGATCATTGCAATTAGAAGATGGTGTGTTGTCTATGAATTAGAGGGTGTTGGGTGTGTGGTGTGTGTGTGCGTGTGTGTGTGCGTGTGTGTATCTTGTGGCTGGTTGTTTATCAGAAAACCGAATCAAAAACTTCTACTCTAACATTTCTTACTCATGAAGTTAATCAAATATTGACGTTCACAAATAAAAAATTCTCTGCCAGCACTGCCAAATATATTGTTAAACTCCAGACAAAGAACACATATCTGAGACAGCATTTCACCGGCCTTCAGGTCTAGAGAATGCTGAGTACACAAAGAACAAATGTGGTGGTGGTAATTGTAGTAAAACAACAACAACAAAACAGGTGGCACAAACAGACTGGCTTCAGAACCAATATTGGAAGAGAGGATTACCATCGCTTGCTTTTCAGAAACCTTATAGCAGCCTTCCTAACCTGGTGCCCTAATGATGTTGTTGGACTACAAGTCCCATAATTTCGTACCATTGGCCTGGGTCTGATGGGACTTGTAATCCAAAGCAGGTTGGGTAAGGCTGCCTTCTAAGTACAGTGGCACCTCGGGTTACAGATGTTTCAGGTTACAGATGCTTCAGGTTACAGACTCTGCTAACCCAGAAATTGTACCTTGAGTTAAGAACTTTGCTTCAGGATGAGAACAGAAATCGCACAGCGGCGGCGGGAGACCCTATTAGCTAAAGTGGTACCTCACGTTAAGAACAGACCTCCAGAACGAATTAAGTTCTTAACCCGAGGTACCACTGTATTCTGCCTCGTGTCTCCAGACACAAATAGCCAGTGCTTTTTTTTCAGGGGGAGGGAATGTTTGGGGTACAGTGTTACCTCAGGTTAAGTACTTAATTCATTCTGGAGGTCTGTTCTTAACCTGAAACTGTTCTTAACCTGAAGCCCCACTTTAGCTAATGGACCTCCTGCTGCTGCCGCGCCGCCAGAGCACAATTTCTGTTCTCATCCTGAAGCAAAGTTCTTAACCCGAGGTACTATTTCTGGGTTAGTGGAGTGTGTAACCTGAAGCGTATGTAACCTGAAGCGTATGTAACCCAAGGTACCACTGTACTCTCATTTTGACTCGAGAAAATCACCATTTTGTAGTTCAAATCTGGGGAAATAAATACACTAAATGGACAAAAGTACAAAGATTCCAAAAATGTTTAGGGGTACCCCTGTCCCCCCCCCCCAGAAAAAAGCACACCAAATAGCCATCATAACACAGGAAGGTGCCCTATGCCTAGTAACATTATCCAGCTCAGCCCCTGATCAACAGTAACGCCCCAGGGTTTGGGGCAGAAGATCTCTTCCAGTCCTAAAAAGTGAGAGTGTAACAACCTCAATATGTCAACACATCCATGTCCTTCATTTCTGGCAATTGGATTTGGGTTTAAACCTCTCTTTGTGTTTCTCAAAAGAATGTTTGTGTTTTGTCTATTTCCCTTTCCTTAGCACATCAGAATGCCTGTGTGCAGCTTGATACTCTGTGAGGCAGATATTGCTTGTGAGGTAGGGCTGGATTCAATGAAACAGTTGTGCTAGCAGAAGCCAGTGCAATGAGTCCCAGTAGCATATACCGTATTTTTCGCTCCATAGGGCGCACCTAGTTTTCAGAGGGGGGAATCAAGGAAAAAAATATGATTTCCCCCCCCCCCAGCTCTGGGAGCAGCGGACAGGCTGCAGGCAGCCTGTACACTTCTCCCAGACCTTCTCCCTGCTTTTGCGGGAGGTGGGGGAATTCCCCCATCTCCCACAAAAGCCCACAGGAGCCACACACCCTTTAAGGAGCGCACCGCTCCTGCGGGCTTTTCTACAAGGAGGGAGAAAGGACTGACGCAGCCAGTCAGTCCCTTGTCCCTCCTCGGGGAAAAGCCCCCAAGAACAGCGCACTCTTTAAAGGGTGCGCGGCTCCTGAGGGCTTTTCTACGAGGTGGGGGAATTCCCCCACCTCCCGCAGAAGCCGCGCACTCTTTAAAGGGGCTGCGTGGCTTCTGCTGGCTTTTCTAGGAGGTGGGGGAATTCCCTTGCTTTTTAGGAGGGGAAAGGTGCGTCCTATAGAGCAAAAAATACGGTACTCCACTCCTTCCCTGGGTGCCACACAAATTTGCTTGAGCATAGAAGCCCCAGAACACTGCATGGGGATGAGCAGAGATCATGCTATCGGACAAGCAGAAATACTTAATCTGATGGAAGAATTGTATCAATGCGAACAGACAGTATAATCTTATTTGTTCTCTGAAACAGCAGAATATTTTCTCTCTCATTGCAGTAATTTCAAATGAAGGAAGGAAAACCAACCCATCCCATCCCCTGTCATAATTTATGGTTGTTTTTCCTGGATATTATTGGTTCACCTTAGCCATGTTTTCTACCAGTTTTCAGCCACTGAAATTCCTCGGGATATTTCTGCAAAAGCTGCTTCGCTAAAGGCTGCCCTATTCCAAAGCTAGGATCTTATTACAGCACCAGTAGTACAGCCAGAAACATTTACCACAGATATTCTAAACCTCAACGTGATTATGGTATCAATGGGAAAGTCACTGGGACTCAGATGGCTTTCAGACTTCCATACTTGGACAGCAAAGATAAATACTTCTCCAAAAATATCAAAAATATGTCCATGCTTATGAAATTGAATCTGCTTCTATCAAAGAAGGGTAATAATGACAATGTATGGAGTATAGTTAGCATGGCTCAAATGACATGTCTGGGAATAAGACAAACAATGAGCTACTCCTGCGTGTTTTTTTGTCCTGCCACTCCTGAGTTCTAGGTGGGGTGATCAGCATTCCTTTCTCTGATTGCTTTGTTGTTGTTTAGTCGTTTAGTCGTGTCCACCTCTTTGTGACCCCCTGGACCAGAACACACCAGGCACTCCTGTCTTCCACTTCCTCCCGCAGTTTAGTCAAACTCATGCTGGTATCTTTGAGAACACTGTCCAACCATCTCATCCTCTGTCGTCCCCTTCTCCTTGTGCCCTCCATCTTTCCCAACATCAGGGTCTTTTCCAGGGAGTCTTCTCTTCTCATGAGGTGGCCAAAGTCTTGGAGTCTCAGCTTCAGGATCTGTCCTTCCAGTGAGCACTCAGGGCTGATTTCCTTAAGAATGGACATGTTTGATCTTCTTGCAGTCCATGGGACTCTCAAGAGTCTCCTCCAGCACCATAATTCAAAAGCATCAATTCTTTGGCGATCAGACCATAAAGAAGACTCTGATTGCTTAGCAAAACTGATTAAGTGATTAAGTATCCTTAGGAACAGCAGCTTCTCGTTTCTGCCCTAAAACACACTGCCTACACATTTTGTTTTCTAACTTTCTTCATAGATGTCCAGTTGACTCGCCTTTTCAAAATAAAAGCTGAGAGTCCATTGCCCCCTGCTCGCTTGGGGACCAGTGTGTACCTCCATGAATGGCCTGACCATCAGAGGCATCAGATCTGAACTACATGTGGGCTCCTGGTCCAAATAAAGAATCTGTTTATGGAAGCACTTTGTGATGGCCTGGGAATCTGATTCAGAGGCTGAACCAGAGGAATCCCAGCCTGCACAGGAGTCCCCGCCTCCAGGGCTGGCTGAGCCAGGGCAGGGGCTTGAATCTGAAGGGCCTACACCTGTGCTGGATCCTCAGGAGCAGACACCAGCTGAATCCGCTCTGGCTCCAGAGATGATCGAGGACCCATTGCCTGCAGGTGCTCCTCTCCCAGCCCTGTCAGGGGAAGGTGAGGTTGCCTCTGGGTCCAGTAACCCTCCAGCCTCTCCTGAGCTGCAGAGGCTCAGGGCAGAGAGGCAGAGGGAATTAAGTTCTCTCAGGAGGAGTGCTCGCCTTAAGGCCAGGGGAGGCGAGTCACCTGTGGACCGGGGCCACCCTAGGCCTCAGAGGAGATAAAGGCCAGTCAGCCCAGTCCCAGGTTGTGGGAGCAACATCGTTGGTTACCTGTTCCTGCTGGCACCCTGTCCTGCTTTCTGCCAGAGTTCCTGACCACACCCGACTCCTTGCCTTGGACCCCACTTCAGCCTCGGAGTTCCCTCCACCTCTCTGCCCTGAGCCTCTGCAGCTCAGGAGAGGCTGGAGGGTTACTGGACCCAGAGGCAACCTCACCTTCCCCTGACAGGGCTGGGAGAGGAGCACCTGCAGGCAATGGGTCCTCGATCACCTCCGGAGCCAGAGCGGATTCAGCTGGTGTCTGCTCCTGAGGATCCAGCACAGGTGAGGGCCGCACGGTAACCCCCCCGGGACCAGCACACAGTTTCTACATGCAAACCTCCCTTGCTGAATCAGGGAGAATGTTGCTACAAAGGCAAAAACTGGTGGTTGAGATTCCTGCGTTGCAGATGGTTGGACTAGATGGCCCTCAATGAGCCAAAAAGGCCGTTTTGCAGCTGAAACTTGCTAGAACTCAGTTTTGGACCCTCTCAGTTGGGCACCATTGCCATTACAGTCATACCTCGGGTTGAAGTAGCTTTGGGATAAGTATTTTCAGGTTGCGCGCTGTGGCGACCTGGAAGTAACGGAGCGCGTTATTTCCGGGTTTCGCCGCTCGCACATGCGCAGATGGTCAAAATGACGTCACGCGCCTGCGCGGAAGCGGCGAATCGTGACCCGCGCACGCGCAGAAGTGGGGGCGCAGTTTGCATTCCCTCCTGGATGCGAATGAGGCTCCGGAACGGATCCCGTTCACATCCAGAGGTACCACTGTATAAGAGAACAACGGAGACGTTCATGATGAGTTCTGACTTCTTTTTCTAGAAATTTAACCCTGCTTCCAGCTCTACAATTCTATGATTCTATGAAATGTTTACCAAAACATTACATTTAAATTCCAGGCACATCTAAAGCCTAACATAAAGTTGACTGAAATTTAGACTTATGTCAACTGCCGCCTGTCAGAGAATTGCTTCCTTATCTCAGGGATTCATTATCTTAGGTAAAATTGCTTCCCTGTGCTCATTATGCAACACAAAATTCTTTTTGTGGTTAATAATGCTTTTGCTCTAGGAAAATAGACTTTGGCATTCTAGCAAGAAAAGAAAAGTCATCTTGATAATCAAGACTTCTCTCTAAGTAAGCGGCAGAGAATGAGCTAATTGCCTTGCCCATATGAAATGGCTAAGAAGATGCTTTCTTTAATCACTCCCAAGTTCTTTGTCTGTCCTGACTTAAGTTTAGGGAATGGATCACATTCTTCTAGATTTATCCATGAACGTCTGCAAGTCTGAAAATTATAAGAAGACAGGCAGAAAAGCTGGTGAAGGGTCAAAACAAACATTTGAAGATGTGTGTGTGTGTGTGTGTGTGTGTGTGTGTGTGTGTGTGTGTGTTTAGGACCTTTGAAGCCCTAAACGGCCTCAGCCCAGTATACCTGAAAGAGCACCTCCACCCCGTTCAGCTCCACCATCGTTCAGCTCTGAGGGCCTTCTGGCAGTTCCTTCACTGCGAGTAGCCAAGTTACAGGGAACCAGGCAGAGGGCCTTCTCGGTGGTGGCGCCTGCCCTGTGGAACACCCTCCCGTCAGGTGTCAAGGAAATAAACAACTATCTGACTTTTAGAAGACATCTGAAGGCAGCCCTGTCTAGGGAATTTTCTAATGTTTGGTGTTTTATTGTGTTTTTAATATTCTGTTGGGAGCCGCCGAGAGTGGCAAGGGAAACCCAGCCAGGTGGGCAGGGTTCAATTAATTACTGTATTTTTCGTCCCATAGGACGCTCCGTCCCATAGGACGCACCTAGTTTTTTGGGGGGGAAATAAAGGGGGGGAATTTTCCTTTATTCCCCCCCCCCCAAAAGCAGGTTGGGGAAACCGAACCAGGTCGAGGAACAGCGGGATGGCGGCGCTGCGCCTCCCTGCTGTCCCCCGAGCTTGTGGGGCTGGCCGATGTCTGCCCGGCGCGAGGGGCGCCCTGCTTCAGGGCACCCCGCCCGGGCGGCAGGCTGCTATCCGCAGCGTGGGAAGCCCTGCGGGGAACTCCTGCAGGGCTCCCCACGCTGCAGATGTCTGTCCGGCAGGCGGGGCGCGCTGCTTCAGGGCGCCCCGCCCGCCGGGCGACAGGCTGCTATCCGCAGCCTAGACAGCCCTGCGGGACCTCCCGCAGGGCTGCCTAGGCTGCGGATGTCTTCCTGAAGCCTGGAGAGCGAGAGGGGTCGGTGCGCACCGACCCCTCTCGCTCTCCAAGCTTCAGCGAAAGCCTGCATTCGCCCCATAGGACGCACCCAGATTTCCCCTTCATTTTTGGAGGGGAAAAAGTGCGTCCTATAGGGCGAAAAATACGGTAATTAATTAGTAGCAGTAGTAGTAAGAGCAGGCGTGGTGTGGCTGGTGTGCGTGCCGGGGGCGTAGTGCGCCGGCCATATGCAGGGGCATGGCGCCCAGCGCGGGGGGGGGGCAGCCGTGATGCCTCCTCACCAGGATCGTGGTCCCAGGGGCGGTGCGCTCTCCCCGCCCCCCTCTTCCTCCGCCATTAAGTATTGGGAGTGCTCCTTGCCCGCCTCTTACTAGTAAGATCTGACACCCGCACTCTCCTCTTTCGCTGTGATGTATCTGCTGCCATCATGTTTATTTTGGCCTTTAGTTTTCCTACTGTCTAAGATTCTCTTCCCACTGGGGTTGCAGAAAACGAACAGAATGTGCACTGTGGCAGAGAGGCGATGCACGGCACCGGCTGTTTTGATCCTTTTCCCCCCCCCAAATGCTTTTTATTGATTTTCACAAATGTAAATAAAACTTAAACTTTTACATTCAACATTTTGTGTCATCTTATTTACCCTGCGCAGTTTCGCACCCGGACTTCCTTCCTTCCCTGCTTTGGTTTTCCTCATTTACATCTTCTCTTACAGATTCTTGTTTACCCTCTATTCACATCACAGGATTTATGTTAGCCCTGCCACAGTTTTTAAACTTCTGCAGTTAATTGGTATGTACGCAACAAATTTACTCCACTCCTCTTCAAACTTTGTCACTTTTGGTCTTGAATTTTATAGGTCATTTTCGCCAATTCTATATACTCAAATAATTTTGTCTGCTACTCCGTTAAGGTTGGGATCTTCTGGGATTTCCACTTTTGGGCCACAAGAATCCTAGCAGCAGCCGTGGCATACAGAAATAGTTTACGATCTTCTTTTCTCACTTCATCTCCTATTATCCCTAATAAAAAAAGCCTCTGGTTTCTTTGGGGATGTGTATTTGGAAAGTTTTTTCAACTCGTTATATATCAAATCCCAAAGCTTTTTCATCTTTTCGCATGTCCACCACATGTGATAGAATTCGCCGCCCTTTAATTTGCACTTCCAGCAGGCTTTATTACTCAATCTGTACATTTCTGCCAATTTAACCAATTTTCCCTAAGTTTTCTTCCCTAAGTTTTGATTCTGATGCATTGAGAAGACTCCTGCTGTCCCCCAAATCTGAAGGCCAAAGGCCAGTGTCACTCCCCCCGCCCACCAACAGAAGATTTCAGCTGCCAATGTTCTTGGGGCCAAGAGACTGTGCACTTTGAGTAGGGCAAATGGCTTGAGTGGCAGCCTTTGCCTTATATTTAAGAGTATTTTTTTAAAAAAAAATTCAGTCCCTAAATAATGGCAAGTGAATCAAACGACTGTTTTAGGAAGAAGTATGTAGAACACCGCCACAAGGTACTGTTGAGGCTTGCAGCATTCAGAATACACAAGCCTTGTTTTGTGGGAAACAAGATATAAAAAATACAAGCCAAAACAAATCTGTCTGGGATGCCTACAGGTTATCTGCATTTTCCAGCAGGAATAAAACCTAATGAGTGCAATTATTTATTTCTTCTAATAATGAAGAATAATTTTGATGGTAGAGATACTTGTGTGTTAATCAAATCAAGGCAGCGGGATTTGGGAAGAAAGCCCTCCATTCCACAAGTTTCAGAATAATAGCGTGTGGTGCCAGTGCTGGAGCCATTCTTCTTCATTGTGGGCAAACTGAGCTGCAGGAAATCAAAACTGGCACATTTTGTTCTTATAAAGAGGCAGAAGTATAGCCTGGATTTGCTTGACTGTTTTTAAATGTATTTGAAAAATTTCCCTTCCAGGAATTGACTGTGTGTCAGTTTCTGAAGGCAGTTTCTGAAGAGCGAAGCTCTTTTCTTTCTCGACAATAAGCTACTTTCAATGCATGTTAAAAGGTTGTGAGACAAGCCAGGCCATGTGATGGAATTCAAAGTAAGGACTGATGTTTAAGAGCCTTGTATTCACCCAGGCCTGCAAGGCGTTATCGGGCTCCATTTTAAATAAGGCTGCTCCCACAAATACAGATCAAAAACCACATGTACGCACTGGTACAGAAGTTGCTTCAGTCTCAAAAAGAGCACAATATTGGGAAATATCAGTAGAAGGAAATACTATCAATGGGACATTCTGAAGAACTTGCGACAACTTTGTTTTGTTAGCTGAGGGGGTGCTACACAAAAAGAAATCGATATCTCAAACTGTTCTCTCTTGTTTGACCTTCTTCTCCCAACAAGTTTCCTTTTCTGTTCTTTATTAGCCAAGATCAAAACTGTGGGTGCTGAACAGAATCTATGTAGTTAGGGTTATTTTTTGTTGTGGTATCATTCCAAACCTGGAAGAATCTTTGGAAATCTTATAATGTGCTTGTCTGCCTGTCCGTTTTGTGTAAGCCGGTTCCTTCTCTGCTGTAATTTACTCTTTAATGCAGCGCTTCCCTATTCTCTGAGACAACAGTCCTGGAGTATTTAAATTCCAATTGAGTAGTCCTATAGTAGAGGGAGCCTGCGGTTAGAGCAACAAGGACAATAGGAGCCTTGGCTAGAGCACACCAGTTCAAGGCCCCCCAGGAAGAGAAGCAGCAAGCTTTTTTTCCTCTTTCTCATCTCCCTAGAAATGTAAATGAAGACGATGGAGGGAGGGAGCCAGGGAAAATGGATTGAGTTGTGCTAAACACCGAGACAAGGACTGGCTGCACAAAAGAACTCTTGAATAGCTGTGAAATTTGGATTTGAACCATCAGAAAGCTATTGGAATTCACACGGACGGGGCTGATTTGTCTTTTTTCAGAGGCTGACTGCTTATATATAAAATGGAATGGTTTTCCAGATCTTTATTGAAAAAGAAGGGAGACCGTGAGAGAAAGGCCTCAAAAGTTACAGACCCACCCTTCTCAGACAAGTGTTAGTTTGAGCATGAGAGGTGGGTTTATGCAAAAAGAACTGTAATTGGCCTCGCCCGCATTCCCCCACCAACACTGAAATTATATTGTTTACAGGTAGATGTTAGGACACCTCTATGTCCTTCCTTTGAATTAAAGGCAGTCAGCTGAAGGGTCTTTTGTCTTGTGACTTTCTGCAATGGAATGGTCTGCTTGGGAAACCCATTAGACACAAAAACCTCCCACCAGAGAATTATGACTTCTTATTTACAAGGAGTTTCCACTTGTCTACTCTTGCTGCTTTCGTAATGAATTTATTATTGTTCTGTTTTTGTTGTCGAACATCTTGAAATGTTGTTTTAATATCCCCTGCCAACTTAGACGTCATAATTAATTTCAGTGGATGTACGCTGCGTAAAAGTTAGCTGAAAGCAACTCATATATTTGAGATAGATTTTCTTGAGCAGTAGACATGAGACTTGTCAGTGTCTACTTCCAAATAGTATTTAGGTCACTTTAAAACGTTTGCTGAGCTGACATGTAACGGGCAGGATTAATCTGGCAGCTAGTGGGCATCTCAACTGCTCTCAACTGGAATGCTATTCTGCCAAACTGGGGGAGCCACACTGAAACCTTTGCTCCAAGTTTCTACAGAGAGGGCTTCTGCGATCTTTGCAGTTTGCAGGAGAAGCTCTCCCACATACCGCAGTGATTTACTGGAAATATAAGGGATAAGGCACAACCTGTGTCAGAAGGAAAATGAATTGATACTGGTTTATATTTATTAGTAACGTTATACTCATGTGACAATTTGGTTTGTATTTTTGTAATACTTGTCGTTTGAGTTGCCCGCAGTTGCGTGTTGAGACCCCGCAGCCACCCCCTCGTTGGAAACACAAGGACACGGATATTAGGTTTATGTTATTGGGCAAATTTTGGCCACAACTTTATTGAAATTACAGAATGTGAGCGGTATTGGCTTAAGCATTGATTGGACCTGACTATATCTGACTCCTGCCCATTGTGCAGGAAGTCCAGTAAGGGTAAGCCACCGGTAGGGGGAGCCCTGTCAATGCAAACCAACTCAAGCTCCCCCCCTGGTGTTCCCGTCGGGGTCGTGTCAAGGCCCTAGCCCCCCAGATGGGCTTCAGACTAGATCAACACCCCCGGATTCCTTTAACGGAATACCCTTAAGCAAGGAGGGGCAGGTGATGGCCACACCTCCCCTCCCCCACACAAGGTCAAACAATGCCTAACCGCAGCCCTAACAAAGTTGTGACAATTGCTACGAGGTAGGCGAAAACCAAGTGGCCAGTGCCAATTTGCCAAGTGGAAAAATTCCTACCAGACCAACCGAAGTCCATAGCAAGGCCATTGCCTAACCTGCAAAATAGGGAGGGAGGGAGGGTAATTGAGGAAGCGAGCCAAAGAGGAAGTCCTCCGGCTTGCTCCTCAGTTTAAACGGCCCCGGCCATGCCCCCCCCCCCCCCCGGCCAGTGGGTTGGCTGGCCGGACTCTGACGTGGCTGGGATCCCCCAGGCAATGGGGGACAGAGTCCCCCACCCCCGGTGGGGAGTGGGTGACCACGCGGTCCACCGCAACTCCTCCCCACTGGGAAGTGGAGCGGATTTGCTTTAGTTTTCCGTATGCTGCTTGGAGATGCTTTTCTATTTTAAGTGGAGTAGAAGTGTAAAGAAAGAAAATGACATAGGTGATCCGCCAACTGCAACGTTTTCACATTCAGCAATGCAAATTGCTTGGACTCTGCTGGTGTTTTTCTTCGTTTTCTTTTTGGTAGTACTAAAGCTTCACCCTCTCTTGGCTGCATCATGTGTCTGGTAGTTTGTTTTCAATTTCCAGAAAAAGATCTGCGGGGTGCCCGGTTTTCTCTTGCTTTTACATCATCCCTGTTTGTTTGAACTACATGAGCAAATAGTCTCACCAGAGTCTTACACTTCTGTTGATCTTAGTCTGGCTGATGACAAGGAGGTTAAAGACCCAGGTATATGTACTCTCTGCAGAGGAGGAGGAGGAGGAGGAAGAGGAGGAGGGATGTTGGCAGGAGTGCTCTCTGAAGCAAGCAAGCAAGTTCAAATAGAAAGGCACCTCAAAACGTTTGACGATGGCAAGCCTTACTTTTGCAAACATTCGTGCTTGCCTGAATTTTGCAGAAATGTCCTTCAAGATCCAACTCGTGCTTTCTAGTATCACCACCAAGGAGACAGAGGATCTTGCACAATTATTGAACAACTTTTGTATTTTTCTTTCCCCCCCCCCAATAATATTTATTATTTTTTCATACATAAAAATAATAAAAAAAAGAATTCACAATAGTGAAAGAAAAAGAAAAAAACGAAAAGAAAAAGAAAAAAAGAGTATAAAACATAAAATACATCAAATCACCACATAAAAACTAAAACTTAATTAATTAATTAAAATCGATCTTCATAAACATATTACTTGACTTCCTCTAGTCTCTCCCATCTGAATTTCTTAGTAATTATATATAGCAGTTTCCAATATCATTATTTCATAAAACCCTATCACAGTCATAATCATATTTCCTGACTTTTCTTATCGTGCATTTTCTTATTTATTTATTTAATCCCAGTTTAATCCCAGGCCTAATTGATTCTTTCAAGTGATTACATATCTTTAATATTACAATATTTATTCAAATAGTCTTTAAATTTCTTCCAGTCTTTTTGGTGTTCCTCTTCTTTCGGGTCACGGATTCTCCCGGTGAGATCAGCCAGCTCCATAAACTCCATCATCTTTATCTGCCATTCTTCTACCGTTGGTAGTTCTTGTGTTTTCCATAACTTTTGTATTTTTCCTAATAGGTAAAGGTAAAGGGACCCCTGACCATTAGGTCCAGTCGTGACCGACTCTGGGGATGCAGCGCTCATCTCACTTTATTGGCCGAGGGAGCCGGCGTACAGCTTCCGGGTCATGTGGCCAGCGTGACTAAGCCGCTTCTGGCGAACCAGAGCAGCACACGGAAACGCCGTTTACCTTCCCGCCAGAGTGGTACCTATTTATCTACTTGCACTTTGGCGTGCTTTCGAACTGCTAGGTTGGCAGGAGCAGGGACTAAGCAACAGGAGCTCACCCTGTCGCGGGGATTCGAACCGCCAACCTTCTGATTGGCAAGTCCTAGGCTCTGTGGTTTAACCCACAGCGCCACCCGCGTTGTATTTTTCTTAATACAATTTATTAAAAAGAAGAAAGAAAAAGTGAGGCAAAAGGCGAATGTGAATTATCTCTGGGGACAGGTGGGACGAATCATGTAGACCTGCTTTGGGCTGCGGTGAATCGCCTCTAATAATTTAGCCAGGGGAGCACCAATACTGTCATCAAGAACACTGTGTGTTGGGTAGAGTGCAAAACTGAGCCGCCTTCAAAACACTAAATATAGCTCCTTCCATAGGGTTTCCATAAATTGCATCTGTGGTCACGTAAGCAAAGCTTGACACAGTCTTCTGCTGACCACTGTGTTTACGGGGTGGGTTTTAGGTCATGGCTTTTGTACAGAATCCGAAGTCAAATCTTACCAACCACAGCTAAAATGCTGTAATTTGTGTAGAGACATAATGTGTTTCAGTCTCCTTAGCTGAACTAGAATCACAGATCCTTCTTTGTACTGGCAGTATTTGAAAATACACTGGAAAGTTCCTCAAACCCTCCCCTCCCCCTCTGTTCCTCCTTAATTTAACAGTGCTATTCTGCTACCTCTTCTACGCTGCATTACTTTCTTTTCTGGGGGTGGGGATTTACAGAGTCCATTAATAACTCATTAATCATAATAAACCTAAGATTATGTTTCTTGACTATTCGCCATTTTCTGCAGTCATTCCTCTAGGCCAGGGGTCTGCAACCCACGGCTCCGGAGCCACATGTGGCTCTTTTACACCTTTGCCGCAGCTCCGGGGCTGATACTAGCGAGGGGAGGAGGCGCATTGTGCGCCCCGACACTCCCCACTGTGGCAGGCGCTCTACTGGCTGTGACATCACATGGGGGCGGTGCGTGCGTTAGCCACGCACCGTCCCGACGTCACCTTCCCGCCCGCTGTCAGATCGCGGCTCCGGAGATATATTTGTTTTAAATGTCGCAATGGTTTTGCGGCTCCCAGTTGTTGTTTTTCCTTCGGAAACGGGTCCAAGTGGCTCTTTTTGTCTTAAAGGTTGCAGACCCCTGCACTAGGCTATGTATGACTCCCATTCCTAATGGTTCCCGGTCATCCTGGAAAAAAGTGACAAGTGAGGTTCTGTCCTAGACCTGTTGCATGTCGAGGTCCCCAAGACACCCCCAATAAAACACAGTTGACACAATATTTTAGCTTTAAGGTTTTGGGCATAATTTTGGCCACAACTTTATTGAAATTACAAGTGATGTGAGTGGTTGCTTAGGCATTGGTTGCGACTATCTGACCCCGCACGGGGACAGACTGACATTCACCCGCTTGTGAAGTCAGTAAAGGGAAAATATTTGGGGAGAGAGACGGGACTGGGAACCATGCCTCACCTCTCCCCAAATGCTCCCAGGGGCTCTTGCGTGGCCCTAGCCCCTTGAAAGGGGTTCAGACAAAAGCATGGCGAGACCCTGGGTTCCTTTAACGGAAAACCCTTGCAGCAGCAGCAGCACTTTTGGAGGGGCAGGCACAGCCAATCCATACCCCTCCACCAACCAATGCCTAACCGCAACCTTACAAGTTGTGACGATTTGCTACGCAGTAGGCAAAAACCAAAAAAGGGACACGGGTGGCTCTGTGGGTAAAAGCCTCAGCGCCTAGGGCTTGCCGATCGAAAGGTCGGCGGTTTGAATCCCTGCGGCGGGGTGCGCTCCCGCTGCTCGGTCCCAGCGCCTGCCAACCTAGCAGTTTGAAAGCACCCCCGGGTGCAAGTAGATAAATAGGGACCGCTTACCAGCGGGAAGGTAAACGGCGTTCCGTGTGCTGCGCTGGCTCGCCAGATGCAGCTTTGTCACGCTGGCCACGTGACCCGGAAGTGTCTCTGGACAGCGCTGGCCCCCGGCCTCTTAAGTGAGATGGGCGCACAACCCCAGAGTCTGTCAAGACTGGCCCATACGGGCAGGGGTACCTTTACCTACTTTACCTTTTAGGCAAAAACCAAATGGCACCAGGCAATCAGCCAAATGGACAAAATTCCTACCAGGCCCCTGCCCCAAAGCAGACGACCCCATGACAGGCATAGCAAGGTCAAGCGAGCAACCAGAAAATAGGGAGGGAGGGTGATCCAATGTGCACAGCAAAAAAAGGAAGCTCAACGCTGCGTGCAGGGTATTTAAAGGCTATGGCTGTCAATCACGAAATGGCAACATTTAAATCTCCCCAGCAACAGCAAATTCAATGAAATGGTGGCCAATTCTTTGCCTGCCCAGCAACAGTGAGTGTCTTGCTAGCCCCCACCACAACACGTGCTCTCCATGAAGGAGAACACGCTTTGTTGTCCAACGTCTTTATAAACGATATGGATGAAGGAATTGAGGGGATCCAACTGGCAGGTGACACCAAACTGGGAATGGTAGCAAATGCCACAGAAGACAGAATCAGGATTCAAGATGATCTTAGCAGATAGGAGAACTGGGCCCAAACTAGCAAAAATTCAATAGGGACAAATGTAAGGTTCTGCACTTAGGCAGGAAGAACCAGCGGCAGAAATATCAGATGGGGGGACACCTAGCTTACCAGCAGTACATGTGAAAAAGACCTAGGGATCTTAGTAGACCACAAGCTATTCTAGGCTGCATCAACAGAAGTCTAGTGTCCCGATCAAGAGAAGTCATAAAGGTAAAGGTAAAGGGACCTCTGACCATTAGGTCCAGTTGCAGACGACTCTGGGGTTGTGGCGCTCAACTCGCTTTACTGGCCGAGGGAGCCGGCGTACAGCTTCCGGGTCATGTGGCCAGCAAGACTAAGCCCCTTCTGGCAAACCAGAGCAGCACACAGAAATGCCGTTTACCTTCCCACCAAAGCGCTACCTATTTATCTACTTGCACTTTTGAGCATGCTTTTGAACTGCTAGGTTGGCAGGAGCAGGGACCGAGCAACGGGAGCTCACCCCGTCGCGGGGATTCGAACCACCAACCTTCCGATCGGCAAGCCCTAGGCTCTGTGGTTTAGACCACAGCGCCACCAGTGTCCCTTAAGGGAAGTCATAGTACTGCTCTATTCTGCCTTGGTCTGACCATGCCTGGAATACTGTGTTCCATTCTGGGCACCCCAACAGATTTCAGCCAACAATCCTGAAAAGCCATTGTATCCAAACATCCCAATGACACCAGTCTCTTGCAGAGGAGAGCAACCAAGATGATCAAGGGTCTGGAAAGCAAGCCGTATGAGGAATGGTTGAAGGAGCTGAATATGTTTAGCCTGGAAAAGAGGAGATATGATAGGTATCTCCAATTCCCTCGGCGGTTCAACGAACAGAGAGAGTGACTGCAAAGATATAAACCAAGGTCAGCACGCTGCTTTTCTGCTCTCTGTTGTTTTATTTGTTTGCTTAATGGCTTCAGGTTATCCCCCTGCAATGGAATGCTGACTTGCTCATTCCTCACTGTTTGCTTATGTAGCAGTTTCGCGGCTTCTGTTTTTGTTTCAAGGTTCAGTCTTTGCTCTACCAAGAAAACCGACTGACCTCACAGCTATGAAATGCAACTCTGGAATACTCCCTCTTTGCAGCCAGTAACAGGAGTCCTGGGCGGGGAGCAGTCAACAGCAGAGCTTCGTTTGCTGGCTACTCCCCACAAACTCACCTCTTCTAATCTCAACAGAACAAGAGCAGGCAGGCAAGGTGGAGACATTGACCGGAGAGGCGCAGCCAAACTGGTTTATCAAACAGCCGTCTACCTTTTGACATTGCTTCATTCTGTTTAGCTCCTGTCGAGGTGCAGCGATTCTGCCGTGGGACTGAGAAATCTCCAGGAGTGGAAACGGAATATTCTAGCTAACCGTTTTGTTCCCTGAACCATTTGTCTTTTATTTGCATTGGCTTTGATGCAAAGGAGGCGGTGGCGAACAGACTAGGCGGCTTCAAAATACAAGCTGATCGTTCGTGCAAAAGAAGCTTTTGCCAGAAAAAACAAATCAAAACATTAAACACACACAATTAATATATATATAATAGTGAGAGGGTTAGGCAAAGTCGCCCACACTTTGAAAGATAACGCTTAGGAAATAATGTACAGTGGTACCTTGGGTTAAGTACTTACCGTATTTTTCGCCCTATAGGACGCACCGTCCCATAAGGCGCACCTAGTTTTTTGGGGGGGAAATAAAGGAGGGAAATTTATTTTTCCCCCAGGCACGGGGCTGGGGTGGGGGAAGCCTGAGCTTCCCCCGACCCCAGCCCCCAGAACAGGCAACTCTCCGCAAGCCGTGGGAGTCCAGCACCGGGCTCCTGCGCCTTGTGGAGAGCTGCGCGAAGTCTGGGCGCGCTGAGCTCAGCGCGCCCAGGCTTCAGTGTGCAGGCAACTCTCCGCAAGCCGTGGGAGCCCGCGCGAAGCCTGGAGAGCGAGAGGGGTCGGTGCGCACCGACCCCTCTCACTCTCCAGGCTTCAGCGAAAGCCTGCATTCGCCCCATAGGACGCACACACATTTCCCCTTCATTTTTGGAGGGGGAAAAGTGCGTCCTATAGGGCGAAAAATACGGTAATTCATTCTGGAGGTCTGTTCTTAACCTGAAACTGTTCTTAACCTGAAGCACCACTTTAGCTAATGGGGCCTCCTGCTGCCGCTGTGCCGCCAGAGCACGATTTCTGTTCTCATCCTGAAACAAAGTTCTTAACCCAAGGTACTATTTCTGGGTTAGCAGAGGCTGTAACTTGAAGCATATGTAACCTGAAGCGTATGTAACCTGAGGTACCACTGTATTTTAAAAACATGAGCATCCAGAGCTGGAGCATGAGACTCTTAATTTCAGGGTGGTGGGTTTGAGTCCTACATCGGACAAAAAGAGGTTGGGATAGATGATCCTTGTGGTCCCTTTAAACTCTACAATTCTATCATTCTGTGGAAAGCTACTGAATTCTTTTTATCTTAAAGTACTGGGTAAATATTGTGCCCATTTATGGTATCCCCACTTTCTTTTGGCAAAATTATGCCCCAGGTTCGTGGTAGAGCAGCATAAATTCAAAGGGGACCTCAAGGTAGTAGTAATCTTGGAGGTCCCGGGCAACACAAAGAGGTACAGTGGTACCTCAGGTTAAGAACTTAATTCGTTCCGGAGGTCCGTTCTTAACCTGAAGCACCACTTTAGCTAATAGGGCCTCCCACTGCCGCCGCGTCGCTGCTGCACGATTTCTGTTCTCATACTGAAGCAAAGTTCTTAACCTGAGGTACTATTTCTGGGTCAGCGGAGTCTGTAACCTGAAGTGTCTGTAACCCGAGGTACCACTGTATATAAATTCTGCTGTCTCTTCTTCTACATTATGTTGCTCAGTGCTGTAGCCTCCTTCATGCAAAATAGACTTGTTTAGATCCAGTCAGCCATCTTGAATACTTCAGGACCCAAGAGGGAACAGTGTCCTGGAAACCATATTTATGCCCCATGTCGAGGCAATGCAAACTGAACTGGTGGTGACTGACCAGCAGTGAGACCTTGGGATTGTGTTGGAAAACTTGCTGAAGATGTTGGCCCAGTGTGCAGGAGCTGTGAAAACGGCAAATTCCATACTGGGGATTATTAGTAAAGGAATTGAAGACAGAGCTGCCAATATGCCAATGAGGTTATTCAATTCCATGGTGCAACAAAATAATAATAATAATTTGTTATTTATACCCTGCCCATCTGGCTGGGTTTCCCCAGCCACTCTGGGCAGCTTCCAATAAAGATTAAAAATACATTAAAACATCAGTCATTAAAAACTTCCCTAAACAAGGCTGCCTTCAGATGTTTTCTAATGTTTTAATTATGTTTTAATATATTTTAGAAGCCGCCCAGAATGGCTGGAGCAACCCAGTCAGATGGGTGGGTTGTTGTTGTTGTTGTTGAATAAAGGTAAAGGTAAAGGGACCCCTGACCATTAGGTCCAGTCGTGGCCGACTCTGGGGTTGCGGCGCTCATCTCGCTTTATTGGCCGAGGGAGCAGGCGTACAGCTTCCGGGTTATGCGGCCAGCATGACTAAGCCGCTTCTGGCAAACCAGAGCAGCGCACGGAAACGCTGTTTACCTTCCCGCTGGAGCGGTACCTATTTATCTACTTGCACTTTGACGTGATTTCGAACTGCTAGGTTGGCAGGAGCAGGGACCGAGCAACGGGAGCTCACTCCGTCGCGGGGAATCGAACCACCGACCTTCTGATCGGCAAGTCCTAGGCTCTGTGGTTGAACCCACAGCGCCATCCGCGTCCCTTATTGTTGTTGAATAGGATGTCCCTATTTTCATCAGAGAAATGTTGGAGGGTATCATAGAATCATAACCAACTGAGCTATCCAGGCTAGCAGGACAGTCGCTTTCTCCATGCCCTATATCATGGACACATTCCTATCATGTCACGTGTTACTTGAAACGAAAAAGTCCCTTACCTTATAGGGGTGATTATTCTGATGGCTGTTTCCTTAACTTTCCCCGGCTCTACAATATCCTTTTTAAGGTGGGGTGGCCATAACTGTAGACAGTATTTCAGTACCTTTCCGAGCACAGTTCAAAGTGTTGGTGCTGACCATTAAAGCCCTAAACGGCCTCGGTCCAGTATACCTGAAGGAGCGTCTCCACCCCCATCGTTCAGCACGGACACTGAGATCCAGCACCGAGGGCCTTCTGGCGGTTCCCTCATGGCGAGAAGTGAGGTTACAGGGAACCAGGCAGAGGGCCTTCTCGGTAGTGGCACCCGCCCTGTGGAACACCCTCCCTTCAGATGTGAAGGAAATAAGCAGCTATCTTCTCTTTAAAAGACATCTGAAGGCAGCCCTGTTTGGGGAAGTTTTTAATATTTAATGCTGTATTGTTTTTAACACTTGATTGGGAGCCGCCCAGAGTGGCTGGGGAAACTCAGCCAGATGGGTGGGGTATAAATAAATGATGATGATGATGATGATGAAACCCCGGTGTTTGTTCCCGCAGGGAGCAAGGATCACCACTAACTTTGGATAAATTCACTGAGGATAAGGCTTTCAGTGATTACAAGCTATGATCACTTTCCTCTGTCTCTACTGTTGGGGGCAGTATGTTTCTGAATACCATTTGCTGGAAACCTCACGAAGGGAGAGTGCTATTGCACTGACATAGGAGTGGAAATACTTGCTTTGTAGACCTTGAAATCTCATGCTGTAAATTTTTTTTTAAAAAAAACGTGGCAACCCTTTCCTATGAACTCTGAACCATGTGCTTCACCCTTCCCCTTCTTCGCAGCATTCATTATTTCATTATGGTTTTGGGTAGTTGTTGTTTTTGCAACTTTCCGTTAACGCTCATTGTTCTGCACACGTCAGATTTGTTCTGCCAAGGCCAGCCATTCAATCTGCAAAGTAAACTGGAGCAAAATTGACACCTGACACACACAGAAAAGGTAGTTATGCATACATGCGCATATGCTGAATTTATTGTACAAAGTGCATTTCTTTGTGAAGTTCTAATGCATTTATTTATATGAGGGGAATGTCTATCCAGCTATAGGGTAATAATCAGATTTTATCTCAGTCTGTACACAAACATATCTATCTGCCAACCTTTTAAACGTGTTAAAAACCATCATAAGTCTTTCATTTAGAAGAAACACCATTACAAGTCCCCCCCCCCCCAGTTTCCTGGTTCTTCTGTGATCCAAATCTTGCACCCATTTTCTCATATATGTATCCTTGATTCTGACCCAAATTTAACCAAAGGTCATGGAATCTTACTATTGCAGTTATGTCTTTATCTGTTCTGTTTCCTGACTTCTCCAGATTTTCATACCAGAGAGGAGGTCACAAAGGTAAAAGGTAAAGGACCTCTAGACGGTTAAGTCCGGTCAAAGGCGACTATGAGGTTGCACGCTCATCTCGCTTTCAGGCCAAAGGAGCCGGCGTTTGTCCACAGACAGTTTCCCGGGTCATGTGGCCAGCAGGACTAAACCGCTTCTGGCAGAACGGAACACCAGCAGGAGCTGGGACAGAGCAACGGGAGCTCACTCCATCGCAGGAATTTGAAGCGCCGACCTTCCGATCGGCAAGTACAAGAGGTTCAGTGATTTAGACCACAGCACCACCCGCATCCCTGTGGTGTTTGCCTCCTAGGTGGGTCATAAGGAAAGTGTTAAATGTGTGTGAAGATGATTGGCCAGTGGGGACTCAAGGGGAGGAGTTAGAATTAGAGTTGGAGTGTGTGGAAGTCAGTTGAGAGTTGGGAGTTGGAGAAGGAAGAGGAAGGATAGGTCTGTGGGTTGGTCGAGTTGTGTTGTGAGAGAGTGAGAGGAACTGTTAGGTGGAGTCAGATAGACAGTTGGGATAATCAGTTTGAAGTTGTTAGGAATGTTGGGTCAGTAAAGAAACTAAGATTAAGAAACCGCCAAGAAAAATTACCGTATTTTTTGCTCTATAAGACTCACTTTTTCCCTCCTAAAAAGTAAGGGGAAATGTGTGTGCGTCTTATGGAGCGAATGCAGGCTGCGCAGCTATCCCAGAAGCCAGAACAGAAAGAGGGATTGCTGTTTTCACTGCGCAGTGATCCCTCTTGCTGTTCTGGCTTCTGAGATTCAGAATATTTTTTTCCTTGTTTTCCTCCTCCAAAAACTAGGTGCGTCTTGTGGTCTGGTGCGTCTTATAGAGCAAAAACTACGGTAACTGAAACCATAAGCTTGTTCATGCCTATAAAATAAACTTGATTATTTGTTTATGTTAACAACTGTCTGGACTCCGTGTGTACGCGAGAGAAACGGGTTGGTTGCAGCGGGAAAGCAATCACAGTGGTGGCACAGGGATCAATAGACCGTCAAACGTCCGGGGACCCTGTGTGATCGCCACAGTCCCCAACTCTAATTTGAAAACATTGGAAGAAAGGAGTAGATATTCTCCCATTCCATGTTAGATAAGGAATTCGAAAGAGGGTGTTTTTTGGGTGTGGCATTGGCAGAACAAGAGAGGGGGTCCCTCACATGACCTGACTTAGGCAGAGCAGTGACCCGGCTGTTGAAGAGAGTTTGGATTTGGTGTGCTCTTACACCAGCTTGCTTTAAGCCAGTTTCTTGTGTATAGGACTGATCCTGTAATAATTATTAAATTCTCAAGAAGAAAATATGGCGGTCTTAAAAAGAGGTTTAAATAACACACATGCTAACGCATTGACATTCCTTAAGTTACACCAACATGGTGTCACGCAGTGAGAAATTTTGCATGTAAAATACATTTCGATTAGTATCTCACCCCATTTTCTTACTGCTAAGAACCTCAAAAGAAATGAATGGAGGTAAAAGAGCCCAAGTTTATGCGATTGGAGCAGCTTGGCAATTGCTTCTCCAAAATAGAATAAGGACGATTCTGTTTGAGATCCAGACCCTCCTCTGCAGCTGAGGAAGTCTGCACAGACAGAAATACACCTACTCCTGAATTCTCTGAATGCCCTCGTTTGCCTGAGCTCACATTGGTCAAAAATGAGGTACCGTATTTTTCGCTCTATAAGACGCACCAGACCACAAGACGCACCTAGTTTTTGAAGGAGGAAAACAAGAAAAAAAATATTCTGAATCTCAGAAGCCAGAACAGCAAGAGGGATCGCTGCACAGTGAAAGCAGCAATCCCTCTTGCTGTTCTGGCTTCTGGGATAGCTGCGCAGCCTGCATTCGCTCCATAAGACGCACACACATTTCCCCTTACTTTTTAGGAGGAAAAAAGTGAGTCTTACAGAGCAAAAAATACGGTATCTCATCCCAAAATTAAAACAAGCACACCATTTCAGTTCCTAGAAGAAACACTACCTGCAACACTATGCCCAGTGTGTTTAGGTGGGCACAATATGCTCAGTGGCGTAGCGTGGGGGGTGCAGGGGGGGCCGGGCGCAACATCTGGGGTTAGGGCAAATCCACAGGTTAGGGGGCGCAAATCCACGGGTTAGGGGGTGCAAATTACTTGCCTTGCCCCGGGTGCTGACAACCCACGCTACGCCACTGAATATGCTGGCACTATTTTTGTTACTGTTAATTTATACCCTGCCTTTTTCCCTGACAGATACTCAAAGGAGGGAACTAGTTTAAATTCTCCAGGGAGGGAGTTCTGAAGTTGTCTGGAAGCAGACACCACCAAAAAAGCCCTCTCTAACGTCCTCACCAAGGTGGCATGACCAAGAGAAGGGACTCACCCAAAGATCTCACCACCCAGGAAGGTTCATATGAAAGAAGGTGGCCTTTCAGATAGCTTGGACTTTAGCTGCATGGGGCTTTATCAGTCATAACCAGCGCTTTGAATTGCGCCTGGAAACAGACCGGTAGTGAATGACAACAATTTTGCTCTGAGACAGTGAGGTTTTAGAGCATGGATAGACAAACTAAGGCCCAGGGGCCAGATCCGGCCCAATCGCCTTCTCAATCCGGCCTGCAGACAGTCCGGGAATCAGCATGTTTTTACATGAGTAGTATGTGTCCTTTTAAGGGATGCGGGTGGTGCTGTGGGTTAAACCACAGAGCCTAGGACTTGCCGATCAGAAGGTCAGCGTTTCGAATCCCCGCGACGGGGTGATCTCCCGTTGCTCGGTCCCTGCTCCTGCTAACTTAGCAGTTCGAAAGACGTCAAGTGCAAGTAGATAAATAGGTACCGCTCCGGCGGGAAGGTAAACGGCGTTTCCGTGCGCTGCTCTGGTTCACCAGAAGCAGCTTATTCATGCTGGCCACATGACCCGGAAGCTGTAAGCCGGCTCCATCGGCCAATAAAGCGAGATGAGTGCCGCAACCCCAGAGTCGTCCATGACTGGACCTACTGGTCAGGGGTCCTTTTACCTTTACCTTATGTGTCCTTTTATTTAAAATGCATCTCTGGGTTATTTGTGGGGCATAGGAATTCGTTCTTTTCTTTTTTCCCAAAATATAGTCCGGCCCCCCACAAGGTCTGAAGGACAGTGGACCGGCCCCCTGCTGAAAAAGTGTGCTGACCCCTGTTTTAGAATCTGGGAGACTTCTTCCATTGCAGTGCTGGGCAGATTGTAGAGACAAGAGTTCCCTACTTTTTCCAAACCGTTAAAACCATCGCTCTTTAGCTCCTGTTGAACATTGTCGACTATTGTGGCTATTGCTCAACCCCTGAAGCACACGTGTGAGGATCTGTGCCTGCCTTTCCCTCTTCTGTTTATGAAACCTCGGGAGTAACACTGGCCATGGGCCATTTGGGAAGAAAAGAGCAGCCTGGCAAATCTATAGCTTCTTTAGGGAGCGCCAAGCAAATTTGGTGCAAACAATGAACCAATGACTGCATCCCGTTTGAAAAGTATAATCAAGGAGACAAACTCTGTGTCTGAGGGCAGGTTTTCAAACAAACCTAGTTTTGTCCGAGAGGAACATAACGTCAGTCTTCTGAATGGTCCTTCATCTGGGCAGGGCTGCCAGTTTCGCCTGCAGGTGCTAAGAGCCCACCCATACCGACTGTCCTAACCAGAAAATGATTTGATTTCCAGTGTTCCATATTTTGTTCCATGGGGTTTTTTCCTCTCTCCGAAGCATCGAGCTCTTGCAGATGTCAAAGCCTCCCTAAAAGGCTGAGTGTTTTTTTAGTTTGGTTTTTTTAATTTAAAAAAAAAACCCTGAGAAAATCCACAGGGGTGCCCAGCTAATTGATCGTGTTTTTGTAAAGCACCTAAGAGAATAATGACCGTGCTATTTGAAGAAGCTGCTTAAAAGCAAATTAAGACAGACAGAGCATCCCCTGTAAATGAACATTCAACTGTTTGCGGCATGGAGTGCCGGCGGGGGGGGGGGGGGGCGCGCGACGGCGGCGACAGGGGGAGTCCAACTTGTTCATCCATGCTTTCAGCCCACTTCAATCCAAAGAACAGAATGGGGAAAGTAAGCCTTGTTGAGTTTGTCCCAACATGTTGTTGTTGTTGTTTAGTCGTTTAGTCATGTCCGACTCTTTGTGACCCCCTGGACCAGAGCACGCCAGGCACTCCTGTCTTCCACTGCCTCCCGCAGTTTGGTCAAACTCATGCTGGTAGCTTCGAGAACACTGTCCAACCATCTCATCCTCTGTCGTCCCCTTCTCCTTGTGCCCAAGAAATTGCCCAAGAAAGATGTTAAATTATTTTTGTATGCCACAACTGCTGCTCGTATTTTGTTAGCTAAAAAGTGGAAAACCAACATCAGGGTCTTTTCCAGGGAGTCTTCTCTTCTCATGAGGTGGCCCAAGTACTGGAGTCTCAGCTTCACGATCTGTCCTTCCAGTGAGCACTCAGGGCTGATTTCCTTCAGAATGGATAGGTTATCTTCTTGCAGTCCATGGGACTCTCAATTGTCTCCTCCAGCACCATAATTCAAAAGCGTCAATTCTTCGGCAATCAGCCTTCTTTATGGTCCAGCTCTCACTTCCATATATCACTACTGGGAAAACCATAGCTTTAACTATACGGACCTTTGTTGGCAAGGTGATGTCTCTGCTTTTTAAGGTTTGTCATTGCTTTTCTCCCAAGAAGCAGGCGTCTTTTAATTTCGTGGCTGCTGTCACCATCTGCAGTAATCATATGAAGCTCAAAATTAGCCAATGAAAAAGGAAAAGAAATGGGGGGGCATTAAAAATTGCAGGCAGAGAAGAGAAGCGCCAAGGTTTTCCCAATCCCAACTGACCATTGTCGCCTTCCCTAAGGTTACAAAAACCGTTTTAACAAGCTTCAGAGGAGTAGCTATCCCCCCACCTCACCCCCCAAAACCCCGAAAGAGTCTTGTTGCACCTTAAGAACTAACACATTTTTTGGGTGGTAAAATCTCTAACAGGGTAATCCAGATGCTGAAATAATAATACTAATATTTTTTTATTTATACCCCGCCCTTCCAGGTTCAGAAAACCGGGGTCAGGGCGGTTTTAAAATTTTAAATTTAAAACACTTAATTGATGCAACAAAAACAGCATGAAATACAGTATAAAATGTGAATAACAATAAATTGAAAAATCAAAAATCAATTTAGGGGGGAAATCCATCCAATAAACATTAGATGATCACCAGGGCTAGTTGGCTAAATTAGTCCTATTTGGGCCAGCGAGGAGATCAGGGGAGAATTAGCTGTGGGATCAGGGGAGGGGGAGGGAAGGAAGGGGAATAAAAGATCAGGCTAAGTTCAAATTGAAAGCCAGGCGGAATAGCTCTGTCTTTCAGGCCCTGCGGAAGGAAGTTAAATCCTGCAGGGCCCTGGTCTCAAGAGACAGAGCGTTCCACCAGGTCGGAGCCACCACTGAGAAGGCCCTGGCTCTGGTGGAGGATAATCTGACTTCCTTAGGGCCCGACACTCTAAACTATGATTATTTATGGACCTTAAGGTCCTCTGCGGGGCAGACCAGGAGAGGCAGTAATATTGTATATTAAAAAATACAATTGGTTGCATCAATGCTGCAGATTCAGGGTACAGGCTCACGACACAAATTTGCATAAAATGTGCACATACTAATTTATATGGCAAATTAAGATGGTGGGTGGTTGGAGTCTCACCAGAACCCATACCCTCCAACATTTCTCTAATGAAAATTGGGACGTTTTGTTCCATAATATTAATAGTAGTAGTAGTAATAATAACAATAATTTTATTATTTTCACCCTGCCCATCTGACTGGGATGCCACAGACACTCTAGGTGGCTTCCAACATATACAAAAACATAATAAAATATGAAGCATAAAAAGCCTTCCCTACACAGGGCTACCTTCAGATGTCTTCTAAAAGTTGAATAGTTACTTATCTCCTTGACTTAGGGGTTGCATAACTCTATATTACTTTTTTAAAAAAATATATATATTGGTTTCACAGTATTATAAACAAACAAACACATAAGACAAACATAAATCATAGCCTTGTTGAAAATTACACTTATTAACTTTGTTAAGTGACTTCCTCGCTTCCCTTTGGTTGAATTTCATTGCATGTCCTTTTAACGGCTTTCCAAATCACATTTCTTATAAAATTTAACTTAGACATTAACATGCTTAAATCTTCACATTATGAAATTAAACATATTAATTCATCACTTAACATAAATAAAATCCTAAGCCAATTAAGTATCGGTAAGCTGTTTTCAGTTAATTTAACTTAACAAATTTAACTAGATCATCATTAAATTTAATCCGCTCTTCCTGATACTCCTCCTCCTTCTGGTCACGGACTCTTCCGGTTAGGTTGGCTAGCTCTGAAAAATCCATCATCTTCATCTGCCATTCTTCTCTCGTTGGTAATTCTTGGGTTTTCCACTTTTTAGCTAACAAAATACGAGCAGCAGTTGTGGCATACAAAAATAATTTAACATCTTTCTTGGGCAATTCCAAACCTGTTATTCCAAGAAGAAAGGCCTCTGGTTTCTTTATAAATGTATATTTCAACATTTTTTCCCAATTCATTATAAATCTTTTCCCAGAAGTCTTTCACCTTGGGACAGGTCCACCACATATGCATAACTCTATATTACAGGGCCTGTAAGACAGAGTTGTTCCACCTGGCCTTTGGCTTGGAATCAACTTGATCCCCTCCCTTTCTTTAGTTTTTCCTTTCTCCTTCTGTGATGGAACTCCTATTTGGGGACTTCCCTGGCTTTTTTCTGGCCCACGTAAGACCAGTCTGGATATTGGCCTTGGTGAAGATTTGACGTTTTCATCCCAAAAAAGTTTTTGATTTGAGTTTCTACTGAAATGAGACTGCATTTTAATCTTGTTTTTAAGTTGTATTTTAATCAATTGTTTTTATACCTGGTGTTAGTCGCCCTGAGCCTGCTCTTGGCTGGGAAGGGCGGGGTATAAATAATGTATTATTATTATACCTGCCAACATTTCTCCAATGAAAATAGGGACTTCTTAAGGAAAAGTGAGGGACGCGGGTGGCGCTGTGGGTTAAACCACAGAGCCTAGGACTTGCCGATCAGAAGGTCAGCAGTTCGAATCCCCGTGACGGGGTGAGCTCCCGTTGCTCAGTCCCTGCTCCTGCCAACCTAGCAATTTGAAAGCACATCAAAGTGCAAGTAGATAAATAGGTACCGCTCTGGCGGGAAGGTAAACGGCATTTCCGTGCGCTGCTCTGGTTCGCCAGAAGCGGCTTAGTCATGCTGGCCACATGACCCGGAAGCTGTACGCCAGCTCCATCGGCCTATAGAACGAGATGAGCACCGCAACCCCAGAGTCGGTCACGACTGGACCTAATGGTCCGGGGTCCCTTTACCTTTACCTTTAAGGGAAAGTGAGACATTTCAGGATCAAATCAGAAACTGGGATGGCTTCTGTAAATCTGGACCCGTTCCTGGAAAATAAGGACACTAAGAGGGTCTGCAGAACCTCACTTTGCAGTGCATCCAGCCGACCCACAAATAAAGAAGAAAAAATAAGTTTTTGAAAGGGGAAAGGAAGGGTAGGAAAGACCCAGGACTCGAACCTCCCCCCGCCCCCCGGTATTTGTCATTGAGAATGATGCTTGAACTATAAAACTGCTTTTGTTGAAGCTCTTGACTAGAGTATTTTCTGGGGCACTAGGCGTTCTTCAAGTGGGTGAGTAGGTCCTCTTGTTTGGAAAAGCATGCAGGAAGAGAGGCATGTCATGCAAAAGGATTCGCCCCTCACTTATTTATCATGCCGGTTTGGGAGGGTGCCTAGTCAGGCCCTCTCAGGGTTTAAGGAGATTTCACAACATCTGAAACGAAAATACAAGCCCAAGCAGGTACACAGAGCAACTGTTCCACTCTGAAAAGAAGCTACATGCAACTAATCTGCCTGCCAAGGCCATGGATTAGGATGATTCACTTTACCAGCAGGGTTCAGGGAGGGAGATATCCACCTCCACTAATAGAAGAAAAACCATATTTGCAATTCCAGAGATAATAAAAGCCGTGTGTGCAAAATGGGTGAAGGCATTAGTCTAGTCCTCAGTTTTAAAACAAAGACTAGGACCCCTCACTGGTCCATACCTGACTTGCATGGTTTGGGCTGCCTGAAATCACAGAATCATAGAATTGTGAAGTTGGAAAGGTCTCATGGAGTCGTCCAAGCCAACCTCCTGCAATGAAGGAATCACAGCTGAAGAATCCCTGACAGAAGGTCCGCCATCTTCTGAAAGAGTCCATTCCACCGTTGAGCTGTTTCTGTCAGAAAGTTTGTGATGGCCTGGGAATCTGATTCAGAGGCTGAACCGGAGGAATCCCAGCCTGCACAAGAGTCCCCGCCTCCAGAACCAGCTGAGCCAGGGCTGGGGCTTGAGCCTGAAGGGTCCTCACCTGTGCTGGATCCTCAGGTGCAGACACCAGCTGAGTCTGCTCTGGCCCTGAGGTGGTTGGGGACCCATTGCCTGCAGGTGCGCCTCTCCCAGCCCTGTCAGGGGAAGGTGAGGTTGACTCTGGGTCCAGTAGCCCTCCAGCCTCTCCTGAGCTGCAGAGGCTCAGGGCAGAGAGGTGGAGGGAACTGGGTTCTCTCAGGAGGAGTGCTCGCCTTAAGGCCAGGAGAGGCGGGTCACCTGTGGGCCGGGACCACCCCTGGCCTCAGAGAAGATAAAGGTCAGTCAGCCCAGTCCCAGGTTGCGGGAGCAACGTCGTTGGAAACCTGTTTCTGCCAGCACCCAGACCTGTTCTTCCGGAGTTCCTGACAACGCCCGGCTTCTTCCTTTGGACCCCGCTTCACCCTTGGTGGACAGTCTCCAGACCCTCGACCCAGGACCGGACTCTGACCACGCCTCTCGGTAACCCCCCCCCCGGGTCCAGCACAAAGTTCTTCCTAAGATTTAATAGGAATATCCTTGCTTATAATTTGAACCCATGGATTCAGGTCCATCCCTTTGGAGCAGCAGAAGCGAGCTTGCCACGTCTTCCATTTGACAGCCTTCAGATATTTGAAGATGGCTATCATATCCCATGGACTGCAAGAAGATCAAACCTATCCATTCTTAAGAAAATCAGCCCTGAGTGCTCACTGGAAGGACAGATCCTGAAGCTGAGGCTCCAATACTTTGGCCACCTTATGAGAAGAGAAGACTCCCTGGAAAAGACCCTGATGTTGGGAAAGATGGAGGGCACAAGGAGAAGGGGACGACAGAGGATGAGATGGTTGGATAATGTTCTCGAAGCTACCAGCATGAGTTTGACCAATCTGCGGGAGGCAGTGGAAGACAGGAGTGCCTGGCGTGCTCTGGTCCAGGGGGTCACGAAGAGTCAGACACAACTGAACAACTAAACAACAACAACAATCATATCACCTCTCAGTTTCCTCCTCTCCAGGCAGAACATACTCAGCTCCCTCGACTTCATAAGGTGGTTTCAAGACCTGTTTATCATCTTGGTTGCCCTCCTCTGCACATGTTCCAACTTGTCAACCTGCTTCCTAAACTTTGGTGTCCAGAACTGGACACAGGATTTCAAGTGTGGTCTGACCAAAACAGAACAGAGAGGGACTATTACTTCCCTTGATCTGTACATCTGGACACTATACTAAAATCAAGCATAAAGAACTGAAATATGCATAACTACGGAGGATAGTATTTCTGTCTTACCAGACATAACTCACTCTACGTGGGGCTGCCCTTGAGACTCACCCAGAAACTCCAGCGGGTGCAGAATGCCACGGCGAGACTCCTTACAGGGTCCTTGCCGTGGGATCACATTCACCCAGTGCTATACCAGCCTCACGGGCTCCCGGTAGAGTACAGGATCAGGTTTAAGGTGCTGGTTTTAACCTTTAAAGCCCTATATGGCCTAGGACCCTCGTACCTATGGGACCGCCTCTCCTGGTATGTCCCACAGAGGAAATTACGGTCTTCAAATAAAAACATCTTGGAGATCCCAGGCCACAGGGAGGTTAGGCTGGCCTCAACCAGAGCCAGGGCTTTTTCGGCTGTGGCCCCAATCTGGTGGAACACTCTGTCACAAGAGACTAGGGCCCTGCGGGACTTGACATCTTTCCGCAGGGCCTGCAAGACAGAGCTGTTCCTCCAGGCCTTGGGCACAGTCTAACCACCTCCTTCGGTAATCCTCACAGAACTCTAGCCCAATGGTTGCCATTGTGATTTTATGTAAACTGTGTTACTTTTATTGTTGTTAGCCGCTCTGAGACCGGCTTTGGCTGGGGAGGGCGGGATATAAATAAAAATTTATTATTATTATTATTATTATTATTATTATTATTATTATTATTAATTTGATTGTAAGAAATGGCTTAGGACAGTGGTTTTCAACCAGTGTGTCATGGCATCCTGGGGTGGCTTGAATTATCGTCAAGGGTGCTGCAGACAACACTGGCCTCTGTTCCTCTTTCTTTCTTTCTTTCTTTCTTTCCCTCCCTCCTCTGATGCCCTCTTGCGTCTCTGCCTCCCGAAGGCTTGCACAGCTGTTGGTTGCAGCAGCCCTGACCACAAGCTCCCCAGGCGAATGGTGCCTCTGGGGCTGGCCAGGGGGTGCTTCCCAGGCCCCTGGGGAGCAATGTGAGGAGACACCTCTCTTTGGGGCAGGGAGGGGCAGCTCAGAGACCAGGGGCGGCAGCAGCAACTGCCCAGAGGACTCCCAAGGAGAGGGGAGAGGAGAAGAGGCTGAGAGAACACTCCCCAAGGGAGGGTGTTTGAACAGGGGTGAGGGGCTGCCAGCTCTGCAGGCAAGGGGGGACCGAACTGGGCTCCTGAGCCCCACAGGGCTGCCGCAGAAAGAAGGGAGTTGATCAAGGGAGCTGTGGACTCAAAATCCTCTGGCTTAGGACGTCATCCCTTACAAGGAGGAGACAGGCAAGAAGAGTGCACTGCCCATTTTTTCTGCGCATGGATTAGGGAGATGTGCACATTCAGTTTAATAAAAGGGGAACTTTGCTCTGCTGCCACTGACATCGTGGATGATACTGACCAAAATCCAGGCATTTTACCCATGTACAGTGGTACCTCGGGTTAAGTACTTAATTCGTTCCGGAGGTCTGTACTTAACCTGAAACTGTTTTTAACCTGAAACACCACTTTAGCTAATGGGGCCACCTGCTGCCGCTGCGCTGCTGGAGCACGATTTCTGTTCTCATCCTGAAGCAAAGTTATTAACCTGAGGTAATATTTCTGGGTTGGTGGGACGCGGGTGGCGCTGTGGGTAAAAGCCTCAGCGCCTAGGACTTGCCGATTGAAAGGTCGGCGGTTCGGATCCCCGCGGCGGGGTGCGCTCCCGTCGTTCGGTCCCAGCACCTGCCAACCTAGCAGTTCGAAAGCACCCCCGGGTGCAAGTAGATAAATAGGGACCGCTTACTGGCGGGAAGGTAAACGGCGTTTCCGTGTGCTGCACTGGCTCGCCAGATGCAGCTTGTCACGCTGACCACGTGACCCGGAAGTGTCTCCGGACAGTGCTGGCCCCCGGCCTCTTGAGTGAGATGGGTGCACAACCCCAGAGTCTGTCAAGACTGGCCCATACGGGCAGGGGTACCTTTACCTTTACCTTTACCTTAATATTTCTGGGTCAGCAGAGTCTGTAACCTGAAGCATATGTAACCTGAAGCATATGTAACCCAAGGTACCACTGTAGTTCTTTTGTTCTTTTGCCTGCCTATGAAGCACACGTCTACATGCTTCTCAGTTTTTGAAAAAGCCAGTTGTCTAATTCCACTTCATTTATACTTGAAGAGGTGTGCATGATGTGTCCTTCTGCATTCTCAAGAACGGCAAGGTTTACCTCACCTGGGCCAGTTCACTCTGTAGCAGGAACCCCCCCACCCCAATCATTCTTTTTGTACAAACTTCACACACACACACACTCACACATTACATACGCCACATTTCTGTTATAAATTCATAGAAAATCAACCATACATCGGATTTGCACTGTTCCATTTTTATTTTACTCCATATGACAAGAACTATCAAAGGGGGGTGGCTTCGTCCTGGTCAGCCATAATTCCTTCACCGTCTCAGCACATCCACAGGAGCCCTGCCCAGATGATCCCAGACAGAAGACAATCAAGATCACAAAGAACTTGCATATGGGAGTGGATTCAGCATGTACTGAAACAAAGGACAATGATCAGATCTTCCCTCTGGGGGCAGGAAACTGCAAACTCCCCTTTGTCTCCTGGAAGTGACATGGGGAGGGGGGAAAGGAGGAACCAGCCAGGTGACAAGACACTCAGGTTACCACCACCAACTCCTCCCTCAACCCCTCCTTTCTGTAATGTATGCATGATGTTTCTGGGGGTGGGCTTGACCTAGAGGAGGGGAATTTCAAAAGTTTTTATAAGACCTTGCACACTATTTTTCTGGGTCTTTCCTCTCACCTGCAAGTGAGGGGAGCACCCTGTCGCGACAGTCTTTCTTCAATAAAGACCAAGCCTACAGGCTACTGATTTGCTTCAATTTACTCTGGTTGGTGTCTTTACTTTTTGTCCAAGGGAGCCCTCAGATTTTTCCGGTAACAACTCCAGCAGAGATCCCTTTGTAGGCTGGATTGCGCGTGCAAGCACCCGCAATTTCCAGCATCTACGTCCACGGAAGCGAGTCCCCGCGCTGTGCTGTGCCGGTTTAGCGCAATGCGCAAGTGGGCAACTCAGTTCTGGGGCGACTCGTGGGCCGCTTGTGGCCCATGGGCCTTAGGTTGCCGACCCCTGTTCAAGAACAACGAGTGAAGTGAGCACGGGTCCTCTTAGGCCTGGGTGCAAATGTGAAAAGGAAATCTCCTCAAATAATGCTCCAAATTGTTCATAAGTAGCTGTTTATGACTGCTATTACTTGTGAAGAGCATACTTGCGCTCAGTGCAGTCATTTGGAGCTACAGCTCCGTGAGCCTCCATGTTTCTGGCCTTAAGACAAGGTCAGCAATGGACTCTTTGTCTCCCAACTAATTACTGACTTGGCTTCCTTCTTGTTGACTAGGTGAGCCAGAGAAAGTGATGGAGGAGATGTGTGTTTGTCTTTATGCTGAAGCAACTAATTGATGTACTTACTCTGTTACTTAAGAAAGCTCTGCTTTAAGTGAGTTTATTAAGTGGAGTCAGTGTGTCTGACAGCAGACAGCCTCGGCAAAGAGGGTAAGGCAAGCCTCCAGTAAGGTAGGAAGGTAAAATCTCTGCTCAAACAAGGCTCCTCCAGTTAACAACGTACTGCTTGAAATATTAGATTCTGGAAACATTTGTGTCAAAGGCTGTGTACACATGACCAGCTTAAAACGCAGTTAGGTCGTTCCTTTTCTGACTTCATATTGAAGCTGGTTCTGGGGGAAGCACATCATTTTGGACTCACAGCTGTCCATGGAGGCGCAGGTCAATTCTGTATCCAGGGCAGCTGTCTACCAGCTCCACCTGGTACGCAGGCTGAGACCCTACCTGCCCACGGACTGTCTCGCCAGAGTGGTGCATGCTCTAGTTATCTCCCGCTTGGACTACTGCAATGCGCTCTACGTGGGGCTACCTTTGAAGGTGACTCGGAAACTACAACTAATCCAGAATGCGGCAGCTAGACTGGTGACTGGGGGCGGCCGCCAAGACCACATAACACCGGTCTTGAAAGACCTACATTGGCTCCCAGTACGTTTCCGAGCACAATTCAAAGTGTTGGTGCTGGCCATTAAAGCCCTAAACAGCCTCGGCCCAGTATACCTGAAGGAGCGTCTCCACTCCCATCGTTCTGCCTGGATGCTGAGGTCCAGCGCCGAGGGCCTTCTGGCAGTTCTCTCATTGCGAGAAGCAAAGCAAAGCTACAGAGAACCAGGCAGAGGGCCTTCTCGGTAGTGGTGCCTGCCCTGTGGAACACCCTCCCATCAGATCTCAAAGAGATAAACAACTACCTGACATTCAGAAGACATCTTAAGGCAGCCCTGTTCAGGGAAGTTTTTAATGTATGACATATTAGTGTATTTTTGGTCTTTGTGAAAGCCGCCCAGAGTGGCTGGGGAAACCCAGCCAGATGTGCGGGGTATAAATAACAAATAAATTATTATTATTATTATTATTATTATTATTATTATTATTATTATTATTATTATCATCATCATCATCATCATTATCAAAACACAGTCTTTCCTAAGAAATGACAGAATTGATACTGGATAGATATGGATTGCGGATTGTATCGTGTAGACAGCTTTGCAAACCAGCACTGGGAGCACACTGGGTGCAGAATAACTGGTAAAGGTAAAGGGACCCCTAACCGTTAAGTCCAGTCACGGACGACTCTGGGGTTGTGGCGCTGTATACGGTCTCAAACACATTTCAGAAAGGTTTGCCAAGAGAATTGCGTTCTTCTTTTGCCCCTTTGGCTGAGCTGTTATAATAATAATAATAATTTATTATTTATACCCCGCCCATCTGGCTGGGCTTCCCCAGCCACTCTGGGCAGCTTCCAACAAAATATTAAAATACTGTAATACATCAAACATTAAAAGCTTCCCTAAACAGGGCTGCCTTCAAATGTTTTCTAAAAGTCTGGCAGTTGTTGTTCTCTTTGACATCTGGTGGGAGGGCATTCCACAGGGAGGGCGCCACTACCGAAAAGGCCCTCTGCCTGGTTCCACATATTAGCTTGGCTAATAATAATAATAGTTTGTTGTACTAAATGTGTGCCTTTACACTTCAAATACCATCTAAGACACCCTTCGTTGTACTTTCTAAACTAAATATAGATTTTATAAGTTGGTGTTACCAGTCTGGTGCTGTTCAAGAGTGGTTGTATGATGACAGACTGAGAACTGTTTAAAAATAAACCAAGAAATCAAAATAAAAAACTAAAATAAAAAAGATCATCTTAGTCCTGCTTCTCCTCGTTGTTTCCATATTTTCCACATTTCGATTTTAATGCTTCATAATTCTTTATCCCTGGGTCCACGATTCTCATTCATGTCAAATATCATGTATTTTCTTTTTCTTTTTTAATAATATTTATTAAAGTTTCAAACAAAATTACAGTAATACAAAAAAAATAGAAAAAGAGAAAATAAAATACAAAAAACAGAAAAAATAGAATAACAATTAAAAGCAAATCAGTATTTCCATATCTTGTCTTTCATTCACTTATTTCCCAGACCTCCTCACACCTCCCTTTTTTGCATCCCAAATCATTTATTTAATTCAGCAAATCCTTTCCCTTTTTGTTCTTATCTTAATCCTTGATCTTAATATATTATTACTTGAAATTCCCATCTATTAACAATCCATTTTAACCTAAACCTTAATGACATTGCTGCTAAGACCACTTAACTTCATTCCAACATCATTCTAACATTCATTAATTTTGCAATATTTCTGTAGATAGTCTTTAAATTTCTTCCAATCTTCTTCCACCGACTCTTCTCCCTGGTCTCGGATTCTGCCGGTCATCTCCACCAATTCCATATAGTCCATCACCTTCATCTGCCATTCTTCCAGTGTGGGTAGATCTTGTGTCTTCCAATACTTTGCAATAAGTATTCTCGCTGCTGTTGTAGCATACATAAAGAAAGTTCTGTCCTTCTTTGGCACCAATTGGCCGACAATGCCCAGGAGAAAGGCCTCTGGTTTCTTCAGGAAGGTATATTTAAATACCTTTTTCATTTCATTATATATCATCTCCCAGAAAGCCTTAATCTTTGGGCACGTCTACCAAAGGTGAAAGAATGTCCCTTCAGTTTCTTTACATTTCCAACACTTATTGTCAGGCAGATGATAGATTTTTGCAAGCTTGACTGGTGTCATGTACCACCTGTATATCATTTTCATAATATTCTCTCTTAAGGCATTATATGCCGTGAACTTCATACCTGTGGTCCATAACTGTTCCCAGTCAGCCATCATAATGTTCAAATATCATGTATTTTCATCCATTGAATACAGCTTTGTTAATATATATTTTTTCCAACTGTCTTTTTATCACCTCAGCTTCCTCTTATCCCATTCCAATTCGGGATGTTGTCCAAATCTGTTATCTTTGATGGCAAAGCAGCTTTTATTTTAATCGAAGTATTATGATTGGATATATTAATTGGATGCTTTTTATTGGAAAATCAATAAAAAGGCTTAAAAAATAAATAAACCAAGAAATCAAATCGATTATTCTTTTATTTTACTGGCGCACAGAGGAGGCAAACTGGATACACCCATGTCCCTGGTTTCTGCACACCCAGTAAGCAACAGTGAATGGCTGGGAAATGGCTGCTTATGCGATTATGAAGGTGTTTGATGGTGATCAGGAGGACTGGGCCCAACATACAGAGAAACACTCCCAAGAAGTGCGCCATTTTCCTGGGTGTTTGTGGAAAAAAAGTCATATGGACTGATTAAAAGTTTGGTAGCGCCTGAAAAGCTGAGTGCCAAAGCCTTTGAGGACCTGATTGGTGTGGTTTTTTTGAAATGGTCACAACCTCTTGCCATCTAAGACTGCGCAGGGATTAAAGTCTAACAGTTTCTCACATTCTCCTAGGGTGCCTGTGGGCATTTTTGTGCATCCCCTGTCAGAGCATTGTGGAACTGGAGATACAAAGTCACACCGAGGTCTGCAGTATCAATGACAATGGTGCTTATTGGCAATTTTGCCGGGGACTATCGCAGAACATTTGCAGTTATTCTGTTGTTGTTTTTTTTATAATAATATTTATTAGTTTTCCAACAAATTGAACACAACACTACAAAAAAACCAAAAAAGAAAAAACATACAATAATACAATACAATAAAAAAACCACTAACATACAACTAACAAAACAAAACAAAAACCATTTAAAACACAGTCCAATTTCAATATTTTATCCTTCTTTCGCTAATTTCCACGACCTCCTCACACCTCCCTTTTTGTATTCCACTTCTATTTATTGTTTCAGCAATTCCTTTCCATCTTCCTCTATTTTCTATCCTATGATTGTCTTAACACATTTTAACCTTATTTTTCCCTTTAATGCTCTAGTAATCTATTTATACTTAATTCCTTATATAACATTTCTACTAAAGCCATATCACTTCATTCCAACATTTTTCTAACATTCATTAATTTTACAGTATTTCTGTAAATAGTCTTTAAACTTTTTCCAATCTTCCTCCACCGACTCTTCTCCCTGGTCTCCATTTGCAGTTATTCTGACCCCAAAACCTTACTCCTGTCAAAACCCCAGTCTTAGAACAATACGTTAAGAAGATCATGACACTTTCATTTGAGTGTTTATGTTATGTACTGAGTTGAATAGGATCCAAAATGCAGCAGTCTGATTGGTTCTAGAACAATGCAGCAGTATGATTGGTCCGCAGGAGCCACCCAATCCAGCTCCAGGTGGAAGTGAATCCACAACCTGATTGGCCTACAGGAGAATCCCGGAATTAGCCAATCACGAGCAGCCCATTGTGTAAATAAGGTATATAAAGCAGATATTGTGGGGGAACTTCCATTCCTCCTCACCACTATGAGCTGAGTAAAGAGCATGAACTCCGCTCTCGACTTCGAGTATATTTCAGTTTACTTACTAAAAGGGCTGGGAGGAGGGCATCTGTTTGTGGAGATGGGAAGATCCCTTTTGTTAAGATGGAGATATAGGGACAGGGCCGTCTTAAGCATAACCGGCACCGTGGTGCAAAGATCCCTCTGGCGCCCCCCCCCCTCCACAGAGTTGTCAACCTTCTTTTAGGGCTGGAGCAGGCGGGCAGCGGCTGGAGGGTGGCTCCTTCGGTGGGGAAGAGGTGGAGGCTGGACGTGGCGCCTCCCTGCTCAGCTAGCCGCTTCGTGCCAAGTGAGCGGGCCTACGCCAAGCGAGCAAGAGCACGTGCGCCACTCCCGCCGAGCGTCAGCTCGGTCCCCCCCCCCCGTATAATAATAATAATAATAATAATAATAATAATAATAATAATAATAATAATTTATTATTTATACCCCACCCATCTGGCTGGGCTTCCCCAACCACTCTGGGCGGCCTCCAAAAAAAATATTAAAATACTGCAATGCTTAAAACATTAAAAGCTTCCCTAAACAGGGCTGCCTTCAGATGTCTTCTAAAAGTCTGGTAGTTGTTGTTCTCTTTGACATCTGGTGGGAGGGCGTTCCACAGGAAGGGCGCCACTACCGAGAAGGCCCTCTGCCTGGTCCCCTGTAACTTCCCTTTTAATAATAATAATAATAAATTATTTATACCCCACCCTCCCCAGCCAAGACCGGGCTCAGGCCGGCTAACAACCAATAATAAAAACAAGTTGATTAAAATACAATTTAAAAGATTAAGATACAACATTAAAACATTAGGGTGCGATCTCTTCATAGGAGGAGAAAGGAAAAAGAAAGAGGGGGAGGGAATCAAACTGATTCTAAGCCAAAGGCCAGGTGGAACAACTGTGTCTTACAGGCCTTGCAGAAAGAGATCAGATCCCAACAGGGCCCTGGTCTCATGAGGCAGAGCTTTCCACCAGGCCGGGGCCAGTGTTAAGAAGGCCCTGGCTCTGGTTGAGGCTAATCTAACTTCCTTAGGGCCCGGGACCTCTAGGGTGTTGCTATATAAGGACCTTGAGGCTCTCCGTGGGGCATACCGGGAGAGGCGGTCCCGTAGGTACGAGGGTCCTAGGCCGTGAAGGGCTTTAAAGGACAAAACCAGCACCTTAAATCTGACCCTGTACTCCACCGGGAGCCAGTGCAGCTGGAAAAGCACTGGGTGAATATGCTCCCATGGCAGAGACCCCGTGAGGAGCCTCACTGCAGCATTCTGCATCCGCTAGAGTTTCTTTTTCTTTGCCGCCCCATAGAATTTGGTGCCTGCAGGCTAAAAGGGAAAAAACCAAGCCGACGCTCAGCGGACCTGGCGCACGCACCCTCGCTCTCTCAGCGCGCTCGTTCAGTGTTCCCGGACTCCCGCCTGGCGCCCTCCAGAACTTGACACCCTGGTGCCCCGCGTCACTAGCATCTATGGTTAAGACGGGCCTGTACAGTGGTACCTCGGGTTACATACGCTTCAGGTTACATACGCTTCAGGTTACAGACTCCGCTAACCCAGAAATAGTGCTTCAGGTTAAGAACTTTGCTTCAGGATGAGAACAGAAATCGTGCTCCGGTGGCGCAGCAGCAGTAGGAGGCCCCATTAGCTAAAGTGGTGCTTCAGGTTAAGAACAGTTTCAGGTTAAGTACAGACCTCCGGAACGAATTAAGTACTTAACCTGAGGTACCACTGTATAGGAATATAAGTAGAAGAGTAGAAATGCAAAGTTACTGCTACTGATCCATCCAGCCCAGTCCTCCCAAGTCTCGGCGGGAGGTCTTCCCCCATCACTTGCTATCATAGATCCTTCAATGAAGATGCCAGGATCTCATCAAGCAAAGCACCAGCTCCATTACTGAGCCACAGTCCCCTCCCACTGTCATGATCGGCATCTTGTTCCCTAGTAGAACCCTTGTTATACCTGCCATTTAATACTTAAAGCTACAGTTACAGATAGGGACGTGGGTGGTCTAAACCACAGAGCCTAGGGCTTGCCGATCAAACGGGGTGAGCTCCCGTTGCTCGGTCCCTGCTCCTGCCAACCTAGCAGTTCGAAAGCACGTCAAAGTGCAAGTAGATAAATAGGTACCGCTCTAGCGGGAAGGTAAACGGCGTTTCTGTGCGCTGCTCTGGTTCGCCAGAAGCGGCTTAGTCATGCTGGCCACATGACCAGCTATACGCTGGCTCCCTCGGCCAATAAAGCGAGATGAGCGCCGCAACCCCAGAGTCGGCCACGACTGGACCTAATGGTCAGGGGTCCCTTTACCTTTACCTTTTACAGTTACAGATATAGACATATTACTGAAGAGGGTCTACTGCTCTGTAATAGCTTCTTACCTAGTGCTTGTTGCCTCCTGCCAACCTAGCAGTTTGAAAGCACGTCAAAGTGCAAGTAGATAAATAGGTACCGCTCCGGTGGGAAGGTAAACAGTGTTTCCGTGCGCTGCTCTGGTTCCCTAGAAGCGGCTTAGTCATGGTGGCCACATGACCCGGAAGCTATACGCTGGCTCCCTCAGCCAATAAAGTGAGATGAGCGCCCAACCCCAGAGTCGGCCACGACTGGACCTAATGGTCAGGGGTCCCTTTACCTTTACCTTAGTGCTTGTTGCATTGTTGCTGTTAGAGAGTTCTACACGCCTGTGTGTTTGGTACCACTCCTACAGCTGGAAGCCTCGCCGTACCGTTATCAAGCAAAGCGTATTCATTAAATGTCTCTCAGAGGCTGAGAAACCCTCAGAGACTGAGAACTCCAACAAGAAAGAGTTGTCATTATGTTCTTTGGGTAGGGGGGTTAGAGAGTCCTGAACAAGACAACAAGTCATTCACATTTTCCTCTATCATAATAGCATCCTACAAATGTTTAGGTGGTGGCTGGAGGCATATAAGTTTTAATAAATGGCGGAATTGTACGCTCGCTTCTGCCGGTGCCAGAAAACTGCCTTCTGAGCATTAGGTGTGGTAAGTGAAATAAAAGGGTCTGTTGAAGGTGTATTGAAGGGCATGTAAGAAGCAGTGGCAAGGAGCTCAAAAGAAGCTTTGTGCATTTCTCGGCTGTGTCTCAGAACACTCTGAGCGCATGATTAGGAACACCATTTCCAAAGCGCAAGAGGCATTTTGGCTCAGCCTTAATATAGGCTTACTTCTCCAAAGCTCACGATTCAGATTATTTCCAGAAAGTGGCATGCTGCCTCCATAACAATGAGGGGAACATGTTTTAAACATGCATTTGTGGTAGGGAGCACCATGCGTGCAACAAAGCCCCATGGTCTGCAAATAAATATGCACATGAAAAGGCCTTTGCCATTAAAGTTGTTGTTGTTGTTTAGCCATTTAGTCATGTCCGACTCTTCGTGACCCCCTGGACCAGAGCACGCCAGGCACTCCTGTCTTCCACTGCCTCCCGCAGTTTGCTCAAACTCATGCTGGTAGCTTCGAGAACACTATCCAACCATCTCGTCCTCTGTTTTCCCCTTCTCCTTGTGCCCTCCATCTTTCCCAACATCAGGGTCTTTTCCAGAGAGTCTTCTCTTCTCATGAGGGGGCCAAAGTATTGGAGCCTCAGCTTCAGGATCTGTCCTCCCAGTGAGCACTCTGGGCTGATTTCCTTCAGAATGGGGAGGTCTGATCTTCTTGCAGTCCATGGGACTCTCAAGAGTCTCCTCCAGCACCATAATTCAAAAGCATCAATTCTTCGGCAATCAGCCTTCTTTATAGTCCAGCTTTCACTTCCATACATCACTACTGGGAAAACCATAGCTTTTACTATACGGACCTTTGTTGCCATTAATAACTACGAGTAATGCACTTTTATGCCCACAGTGCTTTAAATCTTATTTTCTGCTGCTTACTATTGAGCCACATAACATAGCTCAGTTTTTAGATGGGAGTCTTTATGAAAGAAGATACACAGAAGTGGTTAGGTGAATGAAATTAAAATGGTGATTGTGACACACGCATTTTCGACTAGCATTGAAAGGATTAATTGAAAGCTGGAAAGGGGGTATTAATCACTTTCCTCAACAGGGAGAGGTTGTTCAGCTCTCCTGGTGACCCAACAGAGCCTCATGGAACCCAGATATAAAGGTGCTGCTGTACTTGGCTCCTCAATCACAGAACCGATGCTCTGCATTCTGGAAGCAATTACATATGAAAGATGCTAGTCATTGCTTCTAGAGGAGATGGCGTTTCATTGAGAAAACAGGCGGAAGGCATTTTCTGTCCACGCTCCTTTGCAAATGTCAAAAATGTTTTCTTCTGTATCACCTAATTATCAGAGGGGTTGCAATAAACTAGGTGCATATTCTCATTTTATAGTGCACATGTCAGTTGGTGCAAGATTTTGGGGATTTAATTTCGACAGAAGTGATATTACTAGAGAAAATATGGTTTAGTGTCCCAAATTAATGTTACTGGGGTTTTTTACTGATACCAATGGAAGAAGAAGAAAAAGAAAAAGAAGAGGAGGAGGAGGAGTTTGGATCTGATATCCCGCTTTATCACTACCCGAAGGAGTCTCAAAGCAGCTAACATTCTCCTTTCCCTTCCTCCCCCACAACAAACACTCTGTGACGTGAGTGGGGCTGAGAGACTTCAGAGAAGTGTGACTGGCCCAAGGTCACCCAGCAGCTGCATGTGGAGGAGCGGAGACGCGAACCCGGTTCCCCAGATTACGAGACTACCGCTCTTAACCACTACACCACACTGGCTCTCTCTATGACATCACACAGAGCACTCTCTACCAATTGTATTTCTATGGTCTACGAATCTGCCTTTCAGCAACACCGCTCTGTGGACTTAACCCCTTGTCATGCTAACTAGCAAGACGATGCAATTGTTGGGTTTGGCTACTAATCTCCCACAGGAACAAGCCAAACTGGTAGTAATACAAAAAGAAATTATAAAGACTGCACTAAGGAAAAATCTTACAGCCTATTGCTTTATTAAACCAGGATCTCAAGATCTGGATGTCTGTATTGGCACAAAAGCTGATATTGGTAAATAGATTAACAACGGCCAGGCAGGAATTATTAAAAAAGAAACACCTGTAAACAGACATCAAATATATGGAAGTAATCAACATAATTCATTTAATTTACAGTTCAAAACAGGCATATGTTATAATGTTTATTGATGCTCAGAAAGCATTTGATAATTTCAAATAATAATAATAATAATAATAATAATAATAATAATAATAATAATAATAAATTTATTTATATCCCGCCCTCCCCAGCCAAGACCAGGCTCAGGGCGGCTAACACCAAATATAAAAACAATTGATTGAAATACAGCTTAAAAAACAAGATTAAAATACGTTAAAACATGAAAATGCAGCCTCATTTCAGTGGAAACGCAATCAAAAACTTTTTGGGAGATGAAAACGTCAAGAAAATGGGATTTCTCTCCCTCCCTCCCCCCTTAATTCTTGGTAGCCAATCTTACTTGCCTCCTATCCATCATCTGCTTCTCCGTGGCCCCTAGAGCTTCCTTTTTTATTCAGATTCGCACAAGGAGCACCAGGGCAGAGGTTGGGAGTGGTTGCGAGAGAAGCCTCTGAGAAAGGGCAGTGGGCAGTGGGCAGCCACCAGATGAGAAAAGGGAAGGAGGCAGACAGGTGGATGGGAACACCTATCACTGCTGCTCACCTGACAGAAGAAGAGACCCCTTGGGAAGGGGGAGGAGGGAGTCCAGCATGCACTGGAGAAACAAACCTGTGATACCACCCGCTTGGAGCTCTTAGCCAATGTGTGATGGCCTGGGAATCTGATTCAGAGGGTGAACCTGAGGAATCCCAGCCTGCACAGGAGCCGGGGCTGGGGCCTGAGCCTGAAGGGCCCTCACCTGTGCTGGATCCTCAGGTGCAGGCATCAGATGAGCCTGCTCTGGCTCTTGAGGTGATGGAGGACCCATTGCTTGCAGGTGCTCCTCTCCCAGCCCCGTCAGAGGAAGCTGAGGTTGCCTCTGGGTCCGGTAACCCTCCACCCTCTCCTGAGCTGCAGAGGCTCAGGGCAGAGAGGCGGAGGGGACTAAGTTCCCGCAGGAGGAGTGCTCGCCTCCAGGTCAAGAGAGGCGAGTCACCTGTGGACCAGGACCGCCCTATGCCTCAGGGCAGATAAAAGCCAGCCAGCCCCAGTCCCAGATTGCAGGAGCAACATTGTTGGTAGCCTGTTCCTGCCTGCACCCTGTCCTGCTCTTCTGCCAGAGTTCCTGACCACACCTGACTCCCTGCCTTGGACCCCACTTCAGCCTCGGACCGGACACTGACCATGCCACATGGTAACACCCCCTCCCCCGGACCAGCACACAATGAGCAAAAAAACAACTAGGCTTGGCAAGTGCAGACCCTGCAAATGATAAACAAAGAGGAACATGCACATAGCCTGCACAAGGGATGTCCTGGTTCATATCCACATGGGCTCTTTAAAAGGACTCACCCTGTACGTGTGGAGCTATCCCATATGGAGATAATCCCAGTGTCCTCTGTTGACTGAAAGCATTTCTAGCTAAAAGCTGCTCCAACGATTGAGGAAGTCAAAAAGAGAGAGTGTGGCAGCATGCCTTGTCATTTTGTTACCTGGACAGGTAATGTCACGCCCACCTCTAATCCAGGCCTCGGTCCAGTATATCTGAAGGAGCGTCTCCACCCCCATCATTCTACCCGGACACTGAGGTCCAGCGCTGAGGGCCTTCTGGCGGTTCCCTCACTGCGAGAAGCCAAGTTACAGGGAACCAGGCAGAGGGCCTTCTCGGTTGTGGCGCCCTCCCTGTGGAACGCCCTCCCATCAGATGTCAAAGAGATCAACTACTACCAGACTTTTAGAAGACATCTGAAGGCAGCCCTGTTTAGGGAAGCTTTTAATTTTTGATGTATTACAGTATTTTAATATTTTTCTGGAAGCCGCTCAGAGTGGCTGGGGAATCCCAGCCAGATGGGCGGGGTATAAATAATAAATTATGTTGTTGTTGTTGTTGTTGTTGTTGTTGTTTAGTTGTTTAGTCGTATCCGACTCTTCGTGACCCCATGGACCAGAGCACGCCAGGCACTTCTGTCTTTCACTGCCTCCCACAGTTTGGTCAAACTCATGCTGGTAGCTTCGAGAACACTGTCCAACCATCTTGTCCTCTGTCGTCCCCTTCTCCTTGTGCCCTCCATCTTTCCCAAAATCAGGGTCTTTTCCAGGGAGTCTTCTCTTCTCATGAGGTGGCCAAAGTATTGGAGCCTCAGCTTCACGATCTGTCCTTCCAGTGAGCCCTCAGGGCTGATTTCCTTCAGAATGGAGAGGTTTGGTCTTCTTGCATTCCATGGGACTCTCAAGAGTCTCCTCCAGCACCATAATTCAACAGGCATTATTATTATAGTCACATGCAAAGGAAGTATGCCCCAGCCCAGGAGGAACAAAGAAGTTTCGACTGGCTGGACCAAACATCTCCTTGCATGTCCACTCTAGGAAAACAAGGAATGTTGTACTTGACTGCTACTTATGTATCCCATCCCACATCCTACCTGCCCTATCTACTGAACCCCCTCCTACCCAACCCCAAGAACTGGCAGCAGTAGCAACACGTGCTAGGAATGAGGACACTGGGAGGAAAGGCAGTGGGACTGCAAGCGGCTGCTAGACAGTTTTCGGGGTTACATGTATGGAGAAGTTACGTAAGTCGACAAAGGCGCCTTGCTCTCTTTGATCACAAAATTCCAAATTAGGATATATGCTAGAGGTTACAAACTATGCGAGAGATTACGGCAATTATACACATTTGCTCCTTTGTATTTAAGCACTTCAGGCTAGAATACAAGTTTGGCTATTAAATTTCCACAACAGAAAGTTGACTCTGCCATCGGCACATTTACAGTGTTTACAGTTCATGGCTCTCCCATAAAATTCCAAAAGTGAATAGCCACTCTATAGACACTCTATAGAGATCTTGATAGCTTATTGACTGAGATCCAGTCTCTGTTGAAACCATGGTTGGCTTTTCTTGTATATGGGAAAGACTGGTGTGCCTCCAGATTCTCTCTAGACTGTGTCCTTGTATAAAGTTCCATTGTGTGGTGAGGCCCCGGGCCCCACGGTTCCCTTAGATCAGGGGTCTGCAACCTTTAAGACAAAAAGAGCCACTTGGACCCGTTTCCGAAGAAAAAACAACAACTGGGAGCCACAAAACCATTGCGACATTTAAAACAAATATATCTCCGGAGCCGCGATCTGACAGCGGGCTGGAAGGTGACGTCGGGACGGTGCGTGACTAATGCACGCACCGCCCCCATGCGACGTCACAGCCAGTACAGCGCCCGCCACAGTGAGGAGTGTCAGGGTGCACAATGCGCCTCCTCCCCTCGCTAGTATCCACCCCGGAGCCACGGCAAAGATGTAAAAGAGCCACATGCGGCTCCGGAGCCGCAGGTTGCAGACCCCTGCCTTAGATAATAAACACACTGACACAAATGAGAGCCAGTGTGGTGTAGTGGTTAAGAGCGGTAGTCTCGTAATCTGGGGAACCGGGTTCGCGTCTCCGCTCCTCCACATGCAGCTGCTGGGTGACCTTGGGCCAGTCACACTTCTCTGAAGTCTCTCAGCCCCACTCACCTCACAGAGTGTTTGTTGTGGGGGAGGAAGGGAAAGGAGAATGTTAGCCGCTTTGAGACTCCTTCGGGTAGTGATAAAGCGGGATATCAAATCCAAACTCTTCTTCTTCTCTTCTTTAGGTTAATGGGATAAAATAGGTCACAACTTTATTGGTTACAGATGTGAGCGGTCTGGCTTAGGCATTGGGTGAAACCGAACTATATCCTGACTCCTGACCGTCTGAGGGAGTCTCATAAGGGTAAACCACAGATAAGGGGAGTCCTGTGATATACAACAAATCGGGGCACCCCCAGGGTCCCTGATGGGGTCGTGCCATGGCCTTAGCCCATGCCCAGGCTTTGGACAGGAACCACGTCCCTCCCCAATGCCTTTAATGGGATACCCTTAATGAGGAGCGGCAGGTGGAGGAAACCATTTCCCTTCCCATAAACAAGGCTTAAAGGTAAAGGTAAAGGACCCCTGACAGTTAAGTCCAGTCGTGAACGACTCTGGGGTTGTGGTGCTCATCTCGCTTTATTGGCCAAGGGAGCCGGCATACAGCTTCTGGGTCATGTGGCCAGCATGACTAGGCCGCTTCTGGCGAACCAGAGCAGCCCACGGAAACGCCGTTTACCTTCCCACCAGAGCGGTACCTATTTATCTACTTGCACTTTGACGTGCTTTCGAACTGCTAGGTTGGCTTACCCAATGCCTAACCTTACAAAGTTGTGACGATTGCTACAAACCAAATGGCTGCTGCCGACGAGGAGGTGAAAGGAGGTCGCCCTCCCCTTTCCGCCATGCCACCATTTAAACCAGGGGTCAGTAACCTTTTTCAGCCATGGGCCGGTCGGTCCACTGCCCCTCAGACCTTGTGGGTGGCCAGACTATATTTTGAAAAAGAATCTGAACAAATTCCTAAGCCCCACAAATAACCCAGAGATGCATTTTAAATAAAAGCACACATTCTACTCATGTAAAAACATGCTGATTCCTGGACCATCCGCGGGCCGGATTGAGAAGGCAATTGGGCCGCATCCGACCCCCGGGCCTTAGGTTGCCTACCCCTGGTTTAAACGGCAGGTGGTCACGCCCCCCAGCCATCCTGATTGGTCAGCCGGGGTATGTGACACAGCGGGGAGTCCCAATGATGCAGGCGACAACCCTCTGCCCAGATGCCCTCCCGCAATGACACCCCCCAGGGAAAGGGAGAGGACTTATCAGAATGCTTTTACAGAACTAAGATTTAATGTCATGCCCTCTGCTTTTCTGGTGGACATTATAAGAAATTACCCTTAGAACAGCACCTTTGTGTTCCTTGGGAAACTCTTACAGAGAACATTGTCTGCTGTATTGCTCAGTATCCACTTTATATAAAGATCCCCATGGAAAATATTTGTTGCCATTTAGCTGCAGGAAGAAATTTGTCACACCTAATGGAGTTGCATGCTTTTTGCTGTCTGATAATAAAAACCGTTTTGTGCCCATGTGTTTATTTGCGCCGGCAGCCAGGAAATGAAGAACTAAATGCGTGTGGGTCAACTCTGAATGTTGTTTTGCTTTTTGCTTCTTTTGCTTCCTGTTTTGTTTTTGCTTATAGCTAAACAAACAAAATGATTGCCGGCCTACTCAGTTTCTCAAATCAACATTGGCTCCAAAGTGACTTTTAATTAAAATGCACACAAAGCACAATTCTGGAGCAGATCTACTGGGGAAAATGTGTGGCGGCGTCTGCTGGTAACTGGCGATCGATGGGCAAGCTACTTATTTTGCATAGTTAACGCCCATGAGAGACTCTGTTGAACACCATCTGATAAGATATAGATTGTCTGTTGAACCTTAGATCAGCTGCCTAAGATTATTCCATGATTCAAGCATTCTTCCTTCCGTGGGGAAAGGATTGCTAGTTTTATAGCAAGTAAGGCTTTTGGGGGGGCAAGGGGAAGGAATGAATAAAAGAGAGCACTTAAAATGGAGATGTTGAGAGCCACTTACACGTACCACAAAAAGAGCTTTCTCCTCCCCAGCTCTTTTGGCAGATTAAAAGAACACACATTTTCTAGCAGTTGCTTGGATATATTTTGTTCTAAGTATAGTTAAAGCATTAAGAATGTGAGATACAGTGGTACCTCAGGTTAAGAACTTAATTCGTTCTGGAGGTCCGTTCTTAACCTGAAACTGTTCTTAACCTGAGGTACCACTTTAGCTAATGGGGACTCCTGCTGCCACCGCACAATTTCTGTTCTCATCCTGAAGCAAAGTTCTTAACCTGAGGTACTATTTCAGGGTTAGCGGAGTCTGTAACCTGAAGCATATGTAACCTGAAGCGTATGTAACCTGAAGCGTATGTAACACGAGGTACGACTGTAATGGCTTTCTGGCTTCAGTTTTTTCCCCCCAGTGATTGAAGACTGTGCATTACTTTTTCTCCTGAACTAAAACAAACATTTGTTTATTTAAAATAGTTATGAGAATCTGTGAATATAGGGGTACCTCAGGTTAAGTACTTAATTTGTTCCGGAGGTCCGTACTTAACCTGAAACTGTTCTTAACCTGAAGCACCACTTTAGCTAATGGGGCCTCCTGCTGCTGCCGCGCTGCCAGAGCACGATTTCTGTTCTCATCCTGAAGCAAAGTTCTTAGCACTATTTCTGGGTTAGCGGAGTCTGTAACCTGAAGCGTATTTAACCCGAGGTACCACTGTAATCTATAATCACACAGATCACAGCCAGGTCAAAAATTTCATTCCTAAAATATTGCTAAAATAATGTCTTCATTAAACCCCAAAATATATACAGTTTAAGTGTCTGCTTCATCTCCACAAGGAGGTGTGTTCAACGATGCAGGAGCAACAGCACTGAATTCTCTCTCCTGAGGATGGAGATTTTATTTCTGTGGCAAGAGGCACTTCCGGGGGGGTCCAGGGGGGTGTACATGTGCCAGGCACCATACCAGCAGGGACCAAAGATCCTTAGGTTTCATTTTTTAAAAAATTAAGTCAACCTCTTAGTTATACACTAAGCAAAACATGCAGGCAAGGCTTAATGTTTTAAGAGATTTCGTGGGATAAACCAGATTGGCTGCTCCTGCCTTTTAGTGCTTTTAGCCAATAAGGAAAGTCAGATTTTATAATGACGAGTTTTGCGGCTCCCAGTTTTTTTTCCTTCGGAAACGGGTCCAAGTGGCTCTTTTTGTCTTAAAGGTTGCAGACCCCTGCCTTAACAGTACCAACACGTACTCAGGAGCCCTGCCCAGTTGGCATGGCAGCCTTGATGGTCCCAGACAGAAGGCCATCAAGGACACAACGGACTTTCATATGGGAGTGGATTCAACACGGACTGGAACAAAGGACAATGATCAGATCTTCCCTCTGGGGGCAGGAAACTGCCAACTTCCCTTTGTCCTCTGGAAATGACTCATGGGGAAGGGGAAAGGAGGAACCAGCCAGGTGACAAGATACTCAGGTTACTTCCACAACCCCTCCCTTTTGTGATGTGTCAATGATGTAGTCGCGATGTAGTTGTGATGTAGTTCTAGGGGTGTAGCTTGGGGGATTAGTAGCTAATAAAAGTTGGGGTCTTCTTTTGTTCAGGGCTTCCATTTTGCTTCTTGTGGGTGGGAGTCCTGTCACGGCAGTTTCCGATAAAGGCCAAGCCTACAGGCTGCTGTTTTCCTCCAAATTGTCCTGGTTGGTATCTTTGGTTTTTGCCCAAGGGAGCCCTCGAATTCCTCCATTAATAATAAATAATAAATAAATAATAAATTTTATTTATATCCCGCCCTCCCCAGCCGAAGCCGGGCTCAGGGGGGCTAACAACAATAAAATAATACAACATTCTAAAATCATTTCATTATAAAATTATTCAAATCAAATTGATGGCAACCATTGGGCTAGAGTTCTGTGAGGATTGCCAAAGGAGGGGGTCAGGCTGTGCCCTGGCCAAAGGCCTGGTGGAACAGCTCTGTCTTGCAGGCCCTGCGGAAAGATGTCAAGTCCCGCAGGGCCCTAGTCTCTTGTGACAAAGCGTTCTACCAGATCGGGGCCACAGCCGAAAAAGCCCTGGCTCTGGTTGAGGCCAGCCTAACCTCCCTGTGGCCTGGGACCTTCAAGATGTTTTTGTTTGAAGACCGTAAGTTCCTCTGTGGGACATACCAGGAGAGGCGGTCCCGTAGGTATGAGTGTCCTAGGCCATATAGGGCTTTAAAGGTTAAAACCAGCACCTTAAACCTGATCCTGTACTCCACCGGGAGCCAGTGGAGCTGGTATAGTACCAGGTGAATGTGATCCTGCAGCGAGGACCCCATAAGGAGTCTCGCCACGGCATTCTGCACCTGCTGGAGTTTCTGGGTCAGTCTCAAGGGCAGCCCCACGTAGAGCGAGTTACAATAATCCAGTCTGGAGGTGACCGTTGCGTGGATCACAGTGGCTAGGTCAGGGCGAGAGAGGTAAGGAGCCAACTGCTTAGCTTGGCGGAGATGAAAAACAGTGCCAACTATTATACATTTCTGTTTGGGTTTTTTAAAGAGGTATTCAGTTATGCCTCTGAGCATGTTGGGCCGGAGAGTTATCACCTGGCAAAATGTGCGTTCTGTTCTGCTTGAAGTTCTCTAGCTGTGTTTTTCAATGCTAAGAGACTGCCTGCTGCAATCTGCCATTCAGCATTCTTCATGGGCAAAACTGCCTTGGGAGCTGTCCCTCCTACTGTTGACAGACATTGGGCATTTCACCTCTGCAATCCAAAGAGCGCACATTCCTGTAATAAGAAAAGGGCCGTCCCCACCCACTCCCCACCCCCAAGTGATGTTTCAATTTGCAGTCAAGTTGGGAGATTAAATGGACTTTCGAGACAGGCAGCCACGTACAGCTTGTGCGGAGAGCCACTGTCAAGACATGCTCTTTCTTAAATCAATTTGTCATCGCTTGGAATGTTCAAAAATAATTTTTTTAATTCTTCTGACCTTAACTCTTGGAGGCACCAGTCTTTGAGCTGTTACACTGAGCCTAGGAGGCAAAAGAAGGGGGGAACTTTATGAGCTGGGTTTCAGGCACTCTTCTGAACTGACCCCTGCCCCACATTGAACTACACTTTACAAAGGAACATTTTCTGGTTAGGTTGTGTGAAACTTAATCTTAATCTTGCTTTCATAGTTGTCCTTTCTGCTGTTTTTGCAAATATCCACGATATACACTTTATGCGTCTTCTGTGTGCTTTTGTTTTGTTTTCTTTTGAAGAAAAGGCACGGGGGTTTTTTTTGAGCAGGAACTCAGGGGAACTGAGTTTCCTTACCTTTTGAAAATTTAATAATTTTGTTGCTGTTGGAAAAAATATACAAACAATGCCTGAGCCAAAAACCTACCTGTATCTGTAATCAATAAAGTTGTGCTCATTTCTTTTTTAATTTTTTTTAAATTCAAAATTATAACAAGACATATTGTCCAAAAACATATCATCCTTGTCCCCCCCCCCCCATTTTTCCTCCCTCCCTTCCCCAGCCACTCTGGGCGGCTTCCAAAAAAAATATTAAAATACTCTAATACATCAAACATTAAAAGCTTCCCTAAACAGGGCTGCTTTCAGATGTCTTCTAAAAGTCTGGTAGTTGTTGTTCTCTTTGTTTTTTTGGGGGGGGTTTTCAAATGCTATTTATTCAAAGTTTCATCAATACATAAAAAAAATCCCCAACCCTAACCCAAAAAGGAAAAAAAAAAGAAAAAATACAAATCTCCAATTACAATTTTTCATTTGCTTAATTCTTGAACCTCCTCACACCTCCCTTTTTGTATTCTAGTTTAGTTCGTTATTTCAGCAAATTCTTCCCATATTTCTCAATTTTAATTTAAATAATTAATCTTCACACTCTATCTTATTTATTAATCAACATAACCTTTCCCTCTTTTAATATAATCTGTTATTCAATTTACCTTACTCTCTTTAACCTTATCTTATCTTAAAAATCTTAAAGTTTCAAAATCACATCACATTCATGCATTTCTCCTTAAAATCATTTCTACTAAAGCCAATTTAGTTAGTTGTTGTTCTCTTTGACATCTGGTGGGAGGGAGTTCCACAGGGAGGGCGCCACTACCAAGAAGGCCCTCTGCCTGGTTCCCTGCAACTTGGCTTCTCGCAGTGAGGAAACTGCCAGAAGGCCCTCGGTGCTGGACCTCAGTGTCCAGGTAGAACGATGGGGGTAGAGATAGCCACTGTTTCATGATAACAGCCGTCCAGTGCAATTTGCACATCCCTAATTATATCAGAAAAATAAGCAGCCTATATAGGAAACGGTTTGTGTCTGCCGCTGATTTCAACAGCAATTTCATCATGGAAGTAGTATGCAAATATTGTAGCTCATTGTTCAGACAGATCTGTAACACAGGCCTCTCATACTAAGAGTGTTATTCTTCCTGCCACAGAATTCAGGTTGGTTTGTTGAAATAAAAACTAAACAGAATGACAGAAAGAGGTCTCTGTGACATTGCCTCACTTTGGCCACCCAGCAAGCAGCTCTGTGCTAAATAGTGATGAGACTGAGACACCACAACACATAAAGTCAGGGCCGTAGTCTGAAATATTATGTAAATGCTCTGAGCACACATCAGAAATGAAACTCTGCAACAATGTTCAACCTGTGCGTAGCCCGACTGGGAAACCCTGAACATACGAATATTTTAGTCAGAATAAAATATGAAATGATAACATCAGCAGGACATACCACAGGGGAAAAAAACATTGTTTAAAGTTTAACTAGTGTATGTCATAACGGGTTATTCAAGTCAAACAAGATCACTTTGAATCTTTCACGCTGGGCGAATTTTAAAGGGATAGGAGTCACAAGAAGAAGGCAACGAGAGAACAAAACACAAGGAAAAGGAAATGGTCAAGTTTTAACTCTTCCCTTCATTACATCTCAGAAAGCCAGGATTGAGTTAAGGTAAAGGTAGAGGGACCCCTGACCATTAGGTCCAGTCGTGGCTGACTCTGGGGTTGCGGCGCTCATCTCGCTTTATTGGCCGAGGAAGCCGGCTTACAGCTTCTGGGTCATGTAGCCAGCATGACTAAGCCGCTTCTGGCGAACCAGAGCAGCGCACGGAAACGCCGTTTACCTTCCCACCGGAGTGGTACCTATTTATCTACTTGCACTTTGACATGCTTTCGAACTGCTAGGTTGGCAGGAGCAGGGACCGAGCAACGGGAGCTCACCCCGTCACGGGGATTCGAACCGCCAACCTTCTGATCGGCAAGTCCTAGGCTCTGTGGTTTAACCCACAGCGCCACCCGCATCCCTTCCAGGATTGAGTTAGGAGCAGAATAAAAGGGCATGTTATCACTGCTGTTTCTCTGCTCCTCCACAACCACTGCTGAAAATCAAGGGGTGTTTCCACACTAGGTGTTGACTCTGGAATTGCCTGTCTGTCTGTCTGTCTGTCTGTCTGTCTGTCTGTCTGTCTGTTTTTCAATGAGACATCAGCATGTTAGGGTCCTCCCCTACTTACTTTTAAATTGTTGGGTTTTGATTGATTTATTTGGAATAGCTCATTTGGTAAGAGCGTGAGTCTCTCAATTTCAGGGTTGTGAGCCCACTTTGGATGAAAGATTCTTACCTTGAAGGGGGTTGGAGTAGATTATCTTCAGGGTCCCTTCCTAGGGGACATGGCTGGCTCAGTGGTTTCGACCACAGACCTCTTGGGCTTGCCGATCAGAAGGTTGGCGGTTCAAATCCCCGTGACGGGGTGAGCTCCCGTTGCTCTGTCCCAGCTCCTGCCAACCTAGCAGTTCGAAAGCATGCCAAAAAGTGCAAGTAGATAAATAGGCAGGAAGGTAAATGGCGTTTCCGTGCGCTCTGATTTCTGTCATGATGTTCCGTTGCTCCAGAAGCGGTTTAGTCATGCTGGCCACATGACTCGGAAAGCTTTCTGTGGACAAATGCCAGCTCCATCGGCCTGAAAGCGAGATGAGGGCCGCAACCCCATAGTCGCCTTTGACTGGACTTTACTGGTCCAGGGGTCTTTTACTGTGGTCCCTTCCAACTCTAGAATTCTGGGGTTCTGTGATATCTGTACTATGCTTTGGTTAATTGACACTGGTTATTTATAATTGATCCCTGTTGTGGCTTTTGAATGTTTAGATTTATTGCTGTTTACGTGATCTGTTAGGGACGCGGGTGGTGCTGTGGGTTAAACCACAGAGCCTAGGTCTTGCCGATCAGAAGGTCGGCAGTTCGAATCCCTGTGACAGGGTGAGCTCCCATTGCTCGGTCCCTGCTCCTGCCAACCTAGCAGTTCGAAAGCATGTCAAAGGGCAAGTAGATAAATAGGTACCGCTCCAGCGGGAAGGTAAACGGCGTTTCCGTGCACTGCTCTGGTTCACCAGAAGCAGCTTAGTCATGCTGGCCAGATGACCCGGAAGCTGTACGCCGGCTCCCTCAGACAGTAAAACGAGATGAGCGCCGCAACCCCAGAGTCGGCCACGACTGGACCTAATGGTCCGGGGTCCCTTTACCTTTTTACGTGATCTGTTGGGAACCACTTTGGGCCAAATCTTGTGAGGAAGAAACTTATGGTGGGTGTTCCTAAGGGAAAATGTGCCTGGTTTGCTCTGCCACTGACTGTTAAAAATGCTTCAAGCAGCCCATGCGGCTCTGGTCCAGCCCAGGCCCACAATCTCACGGCACTATTTTAGTGCGTCTCCAGTCCATCCATGACTGGAATATGTCCTTGAGCTATGATATGCCTTTTCCCTGCCTAGGTGGAGAGATGTGCATAGAAGCCTCTGACTTCTATATGACTGGCTTGTAGCCGACGTTGAGTCAAATCCATTTTGAAAGGTTCCCCAATCCTACAACGAGGAAAAACTTATTTGATCGCTGGCCGGTTCCTAGGAACGGGCCTGCCATGTCCCCTGTCCTTCAAATAAAAAGTGCATTGTCAAAGATTAAATGGCATCAGGAGGAAGTACTTAGCGCTAAGAAAATCGTGAGGTGCTTAATTGATAGCTCAGAAGGACATCCCCACCCCCCATGGAATGGTTTTAATAATTACATCTGCCTATTCTGGACTCTTCACCCAGGCAGAGATAATAGCACTTGTCCCTGAGAGGCCAGGCCCCAGCTGAGAAGGCGGGACACCCAGTAAAGGAGTTGTAATTTGTATTTTGTCAACAAAAGCTGTTTAATCCCCCAGAAAGGCATCCTTCACAGAGCAATCCTTTGTCCTCAAGCTAGCAGTGGGGGAAAGAGAAATTGGGGGGGGGGGGTTACTCACACAAAATTTATGGTTGAAAGAAAGGGTCATTTATAGCAAACACAAGATGCCTTTCGCATCTCATTTTCTCATCAAGTTTGCCTTTTGTAGTTAAACGAATGGTAACGATCTGAGGAGAGGTTGGCCGTGGCTGTTAAATCATCTGATGCCATCGAATTCCGGCCCCAAACTGATATTCATGTCTGAATAATATTTCGCTGCCATGAAATTTAGAGGCACAGGGATACTGAATACATCATTGGGATGTTCTGGGAGTACTTTGATTCTGCCCCTATAATCCTTGACAGAATGCAGAAGAAATAATGCAGAGGGGAAAATATTGTTGGAACAATTCTACTTTCTGTTTATTTGGAATTTAAAATGATGATTAGGCATCTTGGAAGTATTTGAACCGCACTTTCACAGTTGAAGCAATCTGCTCTAGAAGTCAGATAAAACTGGATAAAATTCAAAGACTTAAGCTTTGATTTTAAAACAGCAAATTATGTGTGAATACACACACACACACACAGAGAGAGAGAGAGAGAGAGAGAGAGAGAGAGGAGAGAGAGTGGTACCTTGGGTTAGACGCTTCAGGTTACAGACTCCACTAACTCAGAAATAGTACCTCGAGGTAAGAACTTCATACAGTACTTTTTAAATTAGTTTGCATCCAAACCATCTTTTGGCCAATATGCTCATGGGTCTTTTGACCTTTCTTATATCATGTGTATAAACCATGTGTCCATGTGGATTAAACTCTTGAGTACAGAAAGTCAGATTATCTGGCTACAGATATATAGGTAAAGGTAAAAGGTAAAAGACCAGTAAAGTCCAGTCAAAGGTGACTATGGGGTTATGGTACACATCTCACTTTCAGGCCAAGGGAGCCAGCGTTTGTCCACAGACAGCTTTCCAGGTCATGTGGCCAGCGTGACTAAACCGCTTCTGGCGCAACCATGACAGAAACCAGAGCACACGGAAACGCCATTTACCTTCCCGCCACAGTGGTACCTATCTATCTACTTGCACTAGTGTGCTTTCAAACTGCTAGGTTGGCAGGAGCTGGGACAGAGCAATGGGAGCTCACCCCATCGCGGGGATTTGAACCGCCGACCTTCCGATCGGCAAGCCCAAGAAGCTCAGTGGTTCAGACCACAAATATATAGCAAGGATGTTCTAGAATGCATTCTAAGTGAAAATTTACAGCTTTGTGCAACCAGTCTAGGCGCTTCCTGCAAGCCAACTCTGTTCTCCTACAACTGTGTATCTCTAGGTCCACGGCCACAGGGAGCAAGGACTCATGCTAAGCTTTTCATATATGATCATCTTTCCACACCACAACTGTTTGGAAGAATTTAGCAATGTGAATCAGATGCACAGGGCTTGCAATATTTGACAGGGGGTGGCACTTAAAGGCTCCTCCATTGTTTAACCAGTAGCTGTTCTGTTCCTCAGTATTAAACATACAGAGCAACTGCAATGTTCTTGACTATAAACATAGTTGGAGGTATACCTGAAAAACCAGAATACCAAGATAAAAACATTATCTCGAGGGAAGTGCTGTAACGTAACACCGCCTATGATGACTCAGTAAAAATGGCGCTGAACGTGTATAATTTGAATCTCCTTTCACTTTCATCAGCTTTGCTCCACACATTTCCTGTTGTGGGATTAAAGTTCTACACACATGCAGGATTGGTGCAGCTGTGAGATTAAGTTAAATCAGCATCAGATTCTTCAGTACGTATAACCATTTTAATTTAAAAGAGAGACAGAACACCCATTTCCCCCGCTTAATTCTTGAACACGCCAGAGGGTTTAACAGACTCATGAAAAGTTTCACTGGACTAAAAGCAATACTCCAAGATCAAATAAAGGTTGACCATATAACATCACAGAAATGTTTCGCTTTTACCACAACACGCCTATTCTAGAATCCCTGTCAAAGACCTATTTTTCATCTGTGTTGCATCACTGAAGTGACATCCAGGATTGCATGAGAATATCTCCTAATCAACCAATACAAGAGAAACAAACTCGTTTGTTATATTTACATCCTGACCTATTATATGGGCTCCGGGTGGCAAATTCAAATTCATTTTGAGACTTTAACTTTGGCTAACATCATGCTTGGTACAGCTGTAAGTCACCATTCCCCAGTGCGGGCCCATGCTGTGATGCTTGCAGGACTCTCCCTGCCATCTCTGTCTGTTGTTGTTTAGTCGTTTAGTCGTGTCCGACTCTTCGTGACCCCATGGACCAGAGCACGCCAGGCACTTCTGTCTTCCACTGCCTCCCGCAGTTTGGTCAAACTCATGTTCGTAGCTTCGAGAACACTGTCCAGCCATCTCATCCTCTGTCATCCCCTTCTCCTTGTGCCCTCCATCTTTCCCAACATCAGGGTCTTTTCCAGGGAGTCTTCTCTTCTCATGAGGTGACCAAAGTATTGGAGCCTCAGCTTCACGATCTGTCCTTACAGTGAGCACTCAGGGCTGATTTCCTTCAGAATGGAGAGGTTTGATCTTCTTGCAGTCCATGGGACTCTCAAGAGTCTCCTCCAGCACCACAATTCAAAAGCATCCATTCTTCGGTGATCAGCCTTCTTGATGGTCCAGCTCTCACTTCCATATATCACTACTGGGAAAACCATAGCTTTAACTGTATGGACCTTTGTTGGCAAGGTGATGTCTCTGCTTTCTATGCTCACCTAAGTAAAGGATTTTGGAGATGGAGGGAGGAGGAGAGTGAGGCTGAGAGGAGGAAGGAAGATGGAGCCAGGGAGCCTATTGACACAGGAATGGAGCAAAGGAAATGAAGAGAAAGGGGTCAAGACACAAGGCGGTGGAGAATCAGAGTAGAAGAGCTCAAGAGGGAGTGGCTGGGAGGAATAGCAGGAGAGGACCTGCTCCTCAGCAGTAGTGCAAAGGTGGAAGAGAAGAGGCAGAGAAACTCTCCTGCTAGCTTGCTCTGGTTGTTTTCTCTCTCAGGAAACTTGAGTCTTTCCACAAAGCTGACCTGCTCTGAGTGTCTACTCTGATTCTCCCCACAAAGCTCAGGTGGTTAAACCTCAGGCAAGAGCAGAAGAAAGAAATAAAAAGCAGTAAAAAGGAGGGGATGCCCAAATGTAATAGCAGGCCAAGACACATTTAATTTTGTTAACTCAGAGCTTCTCAACCTTTTTGAATCCACGGCTCCCTTGACCAACGACCTTCTTTCTGCGGCACCCCTGTGGGGCTCAGGAGCCCAGTTACGTCAACCCCTTGGCTGCAGAGCTGGCAGCCCCTCATCCCTTTTCAAATACCCTCCCTTGGGGAGTGTTTCCTCAGCCTCCTCTCCCTTCCCCTCTCCTTGGGGGTCCTCTGGGCAGCTGCTGCCGCCATCCCTGGTCTCTCACACTGCCCCACAGGGGCCGGGGAAGAGGATGCCCCCAGCCTTAGTGGCCCAACAGAGACTGGCCCAAATGTGAGGCCACCATCTTACTCTCCTTGGGAGGCAGCAGTGGGCATTGCCGGGCCTGCATGGCAGCGTCGGGCACTCAACTCCCAGACAGGCCTTGCGCACAGCAAGCACAAAGAAGGCCAGCATGGTGCCCACCTGCCTGGTCTCCCATCTGTCTGTCCATTCCCAACAGCAAGGGCTGGAGGACCGGCTGGCTGGGTTCCCTTGCCCGCTTGCTTGCACCAAGGCCACCTCAGCTTCTGACAACCAGCACCCCTGGCCAGCCCCAGAGGCACCATTCACCTGGGGAGCTTGTAGCCAGGGCTGCTGCAACAAACAGTCATGCAACAAACAAGTCATGGAAGCAGAGATGCAAGAGGGCATCAGAGGAGGGAGAGAAGGAAAGAGGGACAGAGGCCAGTGTTGCCCGCAGCACCCCGGCCGCTATTCAAGGCACCCCTGGGTGCCATGGCACACTGGTAGAAAACCACTGAGTTAGCTAACAAGGGGTGGGTTGATGACATGGTTTTTCCATTCCACCCATCTGACTCCAAAGGATATAATGCTGGGTGTTTTTAACACTTGGTTAAGGTGAACTTGAGGGATGTGGGTGGCGCTGTGGGTTAAAGCACAGAGCCTAGGACTTGCTGATCAGAAGGTCAGCGGTTCGAATCCCTGCAACGGGGTGAGCTCCCGTTGCTCAGTCCCTGCTCCTGCCAACCTAGCAGTTTGAAAGCACATCAAAGTGCAAGTAGATAAATAGGTACCGCTCTGGCGGGAAGGTAAACAGCGTTTCCGTGCGCTGCTCTGGTTCACCAGAAGCGGCTTCGTCATGCTGGCCACATGACCCGGAAGCTGTACGCCGGCTCCCTCAGCCAGTAAAGCAAGATGAGCGCCGCAACCCCAGAGTCGATCACGACTGGACCTAATGGTCAGGGGTCCCTTTACCTTTTTTTAAGGTGAACATATATTTCTGAATTCCAGTCTAGACATTGGCATCTCTTTTTCTTTTGATATGCTATCATAAATAGAAAGTATAATATAGTTTTACTACAGAAGACTTGGGATACGGTGTGTATGATATTTTTCAAGAGCAGGATGTTCTGGGTCCCATGTCGGGGAGATGTCTTCTTCTTCTTCTTCTTCTTCTTTGGCAATCACTTGTAGCCGAGTAAGATTGTCTTCCATAAACACGGTTTTTAAAGTGAGTCCATAAGTGACTGTGGAGGCCAATTCTGGATCCACATGTCCTTCCACAGTGGAGGACATAGGTTTCTGGGCGGGAGTTGATCACGGTGTGGATTTGCCAAGCGTGCCTTCCTCTTAGCACATTTCTCCCTTGCGTCCTGAGTTCGAGTGTCTTCAAAGCCCATGACACCTTTGGTAAAGGCTGTTCTCCAATTGGAGCGCTCGCAGGCCAGTGTTTCCCAATTGTTGCTGTTTATACTACATTTCTGGGATGCATGCTTTGCTTCACCCCATTGCTCCCTAGCTGGGCTTAGGATTACTCTGCCCATCTGGATCCAACCCAATATCACTAACTTTAAAGGGTCATTTTGATAATTACTTTGTTTTTCATCAAAAAGATTTTTCTTTCCCACCCACTCGCTCTTCACAAGGCAGAAGGAGCAGACACACTGTCTTAAAAACACAACAAAAGGGAAAACCCTCTTTCTATAGACTGCGGTGCAGAAATAGTTAACAAGGAATGTTCAAATGGATTCTGGCATCAAAGGCTGGGTTTGGTTTATCAGCTGAAGTCTACCGTAGGATCTAAAGTCTGTGATATATCAATGCTATGCAAACACGGAGCACTTTAGAGCTAGGGTAGAGAGGCACGTTTTCTAAAACAACTTAAAGTTCTTTTGTACAAATCCCCTTTGATGACATCTATGCATTTTGAAAATGCACCAAGACCACTTAAATAGACAACCATGTGAATTTCTTTTTTTTCCAACTTTCACTCTTTCAAAACAGACTTGTGTTTGTTCATAGTAAAATGGGCATTTGGAAGATTTCGTTTCGTTTTTAATCCTAGAAGAAATAATTTGCTTTGGGGAGTGCATCAACCTCCAGCGAAGACAATGAAGATGTCGGGCTGCCCTTGAGAAAAGGCTTGGTGCGTCTTGTCATGCTAGGACATGAAGCGCAAAATATCTCTATTACACCCCATAGAAACCCCAGAGGACACAGGGGTCGCCTTCCCATTAGGCAACAGAACCCGCCTTCGGTCCCTGGTGAGCTACAATAAGTTGATTATAAAATGCTTTTTTTGTTCTGCTAAGTAGCGCACAGCACAATGGCGCATGTCCATCTGGGCCTCTCGGCTAGGACCTTTGTGACAGATCTGCCGGCTCATTCTGCAAAGCTGCTGCGCTGGAGGGGCGGGCGAGGGCAGGCGGGTGTTGGAGCAGCCTACGTTAGGATCGTCTCTCTCCAGCCATTGTACTGTGGGTTATAAAGCTGTCACTGACTGCTGCCATGTTCCCCATCTTTCATAATAATAACAACAATAATAATAATAATAATAATAATAATAATAATAATAATAATAATAATAATAATAATAATTTATTATTTATACCCCGCCCATCTGGCTGAGTTTCCCCAGCCACTCTGGGCGGCTCCCAATCGAGTGTTAAAAACAGTACAGCATTAAATATTAAAAACTTCCCTAAACAGGGCTGCCTTCAGATGTCTTTTAAAGGTAAGGTAGCTGCTTATTTCCTTCACATCTGATGAGAGGGCGTTCTACAGGGTGGGTGCCACCACCAAGAAGGCCCTCTGACTGGTTCCCTGTAACCTCACTTCTGAGGAGTAGCTGGTATCTCGTGCTCATGATGACACAAAACATTTCTGAGCTGGGGCGGAATACTGATTCACAGGTGCCAGAGCTATTAAACAGGCCATCACGGGTATGAACACAAGATTACCTTTCTAAGGGCTTGCCCACACTTGTCCCATGCCTAGAAAGCACAGGTCTGAGAGGTTTCCCACCTGTCCCAACTGAATCAGAACAAGCATCTATCAATCCACAGAAAAACTGACTGACATTTGTTCTGATTCAGTGGTAAACAATGGGTTTTCTTGGCGGGTCAAGCAGTAGACTGGACAAGCCCTTTGATATAATATATCCAGCCTAACGGAACATTCCTCATATACAAACCTCTGGGATGAGTGGTCTTTATGAAGTGCCCAACTTTTGATTATTTTTAATAATAATAATAATAATAATTTTTGTTTATACCCCGCCCTTCCCGGTTTAAAAACCGGGCTCAGGGCGGCTAACAGCAAATATAAAACATTAATTAAAATGCAACTTAAAAACAGCATAAAACAGCATAGAATACAACATAAAATGCAGCATCAATATCAATAAAATTCTAAAATTCAGAGGTCATTTTTTGGGGGGGGAACCCAGTCAGTGGACATCGAATGATCACCAGGGCTAACTGGCCAAGTTGGTCCCACTAGGGCCAGCAAGGAGACCAGGGAAGAATTTAAATGTGGGGTCCCAGAAAAGGTTTCTTAATAGGAGAGGAAAGGGAAAAGGGAATAGAGGATCATGCTAATTCAAATTGAAGGTCAGACAGAATAGCTCTGGGTATGAACACACTTTCATTGTACACACTTTCCAGTTGCTTGGAATGGAGCATACAATATTCTGGCTCTCAAAATCAAATCACAATTTTTTTTCTGGTACAAAAGCCTATTTAAAAGAAAGGTAGAACTCCCATCTTTTTCGCCACTGGCGCTAATAAGAAGATAATACTTCCAGCACTTTGTAAGCCAGCATACGCAATTAATTACCCACTTACTTAAAAATATTGGGGCACCTGTGTGTGTGTGTTTAGTTATTTTCCTATGAATAAGTGCTAGCTCCTTCATGCTGAGAGTCACACTGGGCAGCAGCCGGCCGCCTTTCCTCGGATGGAAACAAACTGGTTTGCTTCAATAGGTTATTGTGGAGTAAATGCAAATATCTGCACTCACTGGAGCAAACAGGAGGCGGGGGATCAGCAGTGAGGAGTTGCTGGAGTGGTTGAGACCATCTGTCGCAATCCTGAGAAAAGAGAACTCCCATTTGCCGCGCATGCTAATGAGGACTGTGATTGGCTCTGCTGTCACCTCTGTAAAGTGGGATCACCCCAGCACAATTGAATTCAGGCCCCTGGATGCTTATCAAAGCACATGTTGTAGCCTCTGCTGTTGGAGTTGTAATTTCAGATGCTCCAAAATGAGTCTTGACCATACCTTCCCACCCACCCCCAACCCCCAGCCTTAATTAAGATGTGATTTGAGCTGTTTGCCAAAGCGCCTTGCTCTTTAATACACTCGAAATTACTCATTTGCAATCGAGGAGCTGCATTTATTTCTGTTCCCTCGGTGTTTATGCAGGAGGTGCCGGGTTTGAAAATATCCTTTTGGTCTGTTTTGGCTCTCACGGTGTCTTCATTCAGAGAGAAGTCTTGCCCTTAGAAGAACACATTTTGTTAAAATAAAATTATCTCATGGAAAGCTTGTTTCTTCTTCTGTTGTTTCAGCTACCGTATTTTTCGCTCCATAGGGCGCACCAGACCATAGGGTACACCTAGTTTTTAGGGGGGGAAATAAAGAAAAATGACCAATGACCAGACAAGTTGCCTGTAGTGTTTTCTTGTCTCGTTCCTTCAATTTGCATCGTCAGTTTTTCTAGTAAAGCAACATGCCCAACCATAAATGCCCATTCTTGTATTGATCCTCCCTCATTTGATTTCCAGTTATGTCTTATCGTTTGCTTGGTCGCCGCCAAGAGAAGTGGCAGAATGCCTTAGGAAGCGAGATCTGTGTTTTGCCCATAGCTAAAAGTGCCAGCGAGGGTCTTATCTAAATATGGTGACCTATCATTTTGCTACATACAGTGGTTGTTGTTGATTCTTCGGCGATCAGCCTTCTTTATGGTCCAGCTCTCACTTCCATACATCACTACTGGGAAAATCATAACTTTAACTATACGGAGCTTTGTTGGCAAGGTGATGTGTCTGCTTTTTAAGATGCTGTCTACGTTTGTCATTGCTTTTCTCCCAAGAAGCAGGTGTCTTTGGTTAAGAACTTAATTCGTTCCGGAGGTCCGTTCTTAACCTGAAACCGCTCTTAACCTGAGGTACCACTTTAGCTAATGGGGCCTCCCACTGCCGCCGCACGATTTCTGTTCTCATCCTGAGGTAAAGTTCTTAACCCGAGGTACTACTTCCGGGTTAGCGGAGTCTGTAACTTGAAGCGTTTGTAACCTGAAGTGTTTGTAACCCGAGGTACCATTGTACTAGAAACAATGCTAAATGCACGAGAGCAGCTGCCAGTAAAACCTGTGGCAGCAGCTCTAGAGGGTCACTTAACTCCAGTTGTACTCTGAGTTGTGGGTCTCCTGTAGGCAAATGAGCCAATAAACTCACAACGGCATGGTTTGTATGCTAAAGGAAAACTTGTTTACTGGCTTCAATGGAAGTAACGCTGGGGCGAGTTGTTTACAACTTTACTCTTCCCTAATAGCCTCATAATGCAACTCACTGTTGAAAGTTTGCTTGAAAGCTTGCTTGCATAAACACGCTCCAGTGAGTTATTATTTGCTTTTTAAACTTTTGTTCCCAATATAACATATTATTAAACGCCCCCTTTCATTCGAAAATGTTGTCTGGAACACAGGCATGTCTCCAAAAGGATAAGTACGATTCCCCACCACCCTCCTTCATTTGTTCAAGCCTTCAACTTTTGACCTGTACTGTACTTTGAAAGAGTAGTTACGACTGGGTGAATTTGTCTCCACTGAAGAAGAAGAAGAAAAGAGATCACCTGTTAATAGATCTGCTCTCTGTACGTGAAAGGTTTGTTGCATTTAATACCACCACCCAATTCTACACCAGCTGATGGCAGATTCAGGTAGGTAGCCGTGTTGGTCTGATGCAGTCGAAATAAATTTTTTAAAAAATTGTGCAGCAGCACTCCTGTTGCTCAGTCCCAGCTCCTGCCAACCTAGCAGTTCGAAAGCACGTCAAACTGCAAGTAGATCAATAGGTACCGCTCCGGCGGGAAGGTAAACGGCGTTTCCATGCACTGCTCTGGTTCGCCAGAAGTCATGCTGGCCACATGACCCGGAAGCTGTACGCCAGCTCCCTTGGCCAATAAAGCGAGATGAGCGCCGCAACCCCAGAGATGTCTGCGACTGGACCTAATGGTCAGGGGTCCCTTTACCTAAGATATCAATAGAAAATAATGTCTGTCATTGGCAGCTGACTATGCCAAACTCTAAGGGACGCGGGTGGCGCTATGGGTTAAACCACAGAGCCTAGGACTTACCAATCAGAAGTTCGGCGGTTCGAATCCCCGTGAAGGGGTGAGCTCCCGTTGCTCGGGCCTAGCTCCTGCCAACCTAGCAGTTCGAAAGCACGTCAAAGTGCAAGTAGATCAATAGGTACCACTCCAGCAGGAAGGTAAACGGTGTTTCCATGCGCTGCTCTGATTCCCCAGAAGCAGCTATGTCATGCTGGCCACATGACCCGGAAGCTGTATACCAGCTCCCTTGGCCAATAAAGCGAGATGAGCGCCGCAACCCCAGAGTCGGTCACGACTGGACCTAATGGTCAGGGGTCCCTTTACCTTTTAAGAAACAAGGCGCAGAGGTAGGAACAAAGGGGGGATGCTACGACTGCATGAAAAGCGATATAGTCATGTGTCCCCAAATGGAACCCTGAAACTTTTGGCCGCTAATCTATTCTGTGCAATGTGAATTTGTAGGGTTTCATCCAGCTCCCGCAACTAGTGAGGTTCCCATCATGTTGCTGTGTTACATCTGAGGTGAGGGGGGGAAACGGCAAGGTTTCTGCTGATGGAACTCGCAAGGCAACTCCAGAGCCTCTAGCAGGAAGCAGCGCAGTGCTCAAATTATGGGGGAAATGTAGGAGAGCCCTTAATGAAATCTACAAGTCCCCTTCCGTCTCCTTGTGGTGTCTGGTGTCACTGAGGCCATGTTGGTTTCTTGCATGCTACAGTTTCATGTGACAGCCTTACTGGGAAACTATGGATTAAGGTTTCCCTCCAATCCGGGATTGGAGCTAAAGGAGAGAGGCCATAAACTATGTTTTATAGGACTGAGATAATAACATCTGAACCAGACCAAATGTTTAAAGTACAGTTGACTCATTGCCTCTTTCTCTTCCCCGCCCGCACACACACTGCAAAGTTGTTAAAAGATAAGGGAAGGATGATGCAGTGAAATGTATTCTTAATACTGTGTATATTTCACTCTGGCACACTGTAAGAATAATTAGCATGTAAGTTAACCCCTTGGATACTAAGTAAGCACCAAAAACACTTTGAAGAATCGATGGAATGTTGGCTGGCATGGCACAGAAACATTCAGTCACAGTCAGTTTGCAATTACCTCAGGGAAAATTCAGAGCTGCACCTTTGAAAGCTTCTGCAGAGACTGTTTTAATCCACAATCACTTTGGACTGGCATGCTTTATCTTCTGAAAACACCTACAAGGCCCAATTCACCTCTGCCTAGCACTTAAAAAAAAATATTTGTCTTGCATCAGTGTAGGATGTTACCTCTGTAAATAAAGAATTCAGACTCGGTTTGTATTTAACCTCTCCCCCCCCCCCCAATATCCTATAAATAATTAGAGAAGGTCTCAAAGCATTTATTGCTAAAATGCTTCTTTCATTTGACAAAGGAACCTTTGAGTTTCCATGCTCCTATTCAGAGGCACTATTTAGATTTCCTTAACTGAGACCTATTCACCCACCCACCCCACTTCCAACCTAGAACTTGTTATTTCTGGATTCATTAAAGATAGTTATCATCAGATAATTTGAGAACAAAGAGTTTTTTGTGGTTATGGAGCTAGGTAGGAATTTAAGTGAGTCACACAGTTTTACAGCATGTGCCAATTAACTTTATATTATCTCTCTTTAGATAATGATTTATCCTCTTGGGATGTACTTTTTAACCCACAAATGGCTTCGAGAACAACATCTATACATGGCAGCCATAATCTGCACACAAGCTTAAGTAGGTTTCAGACAGGACGAACTACCAGAATGTTCCCTGAAGAAACCGGTGGGGGGGGGGAATAGTAAATTTGTGAGGGGAGTAAAAATAGAAAATGATTAATAAACTTGCAAAAAGCTCACATGTTTTTAAGAGTTGAGCAGTGTATGCTGAATGGACACTGGCAAAACACATGCCTTTGCAATCAGCTATCCCCTGGCTGCACGCTACTTCCTGGACAGAATTATTATTATTATTATTATTATTATTATTATTATTATTATTATTATTATTATTATTATATTTATTAAATATTTTTAATACTATTTTATTAATTTTTACAATAACAAAAAAATTAAAAATAAATAAATCACATAACAGCTCCCATACATGGCATTTCCAAAAATCCCTTGACTTCCCTCCACTCCCCTTCTTGGTTCTTTTGTTTTACATTTGTTCATTCACGTCCATAATAACTTCAATTCACAATTAATTTCCAGTTTTGTACATTATTCATCATATTGCAAGCGTTTTCCTATTTTTATTCAATATTTTCTTGTGTAACAAGCAAGCAAGCAAGCAAACAAAGGAAAGTACATATAGCGTCTCCACTTTCCGCTCCTAGTCTTTTCCACAATTTGTTTACAGTGTTTATGAGTCCCTGTTGCCATTTGCATTATGAGGTTGGGGGGAAAGGAAAGAGGGGGCGGGTATGTCAGCATCGCCCTTGAGCCAGTGCCACCAACTGGACTCATCCACTTCAGCCCCGACTGGGCCAGGCGAGCTGGGTAGCACTTCCAGAGACCACCTTCTGCACAGGAACAGGTCAAAGTGCTGTGGACTCACAGCTTAGAGTTGTGAGCACCGGATTCACTCCAACAAGAAGACAGTCGTCGCACAGCAAAGTATAGCAGAGAATAGCAGAGCATAAATGACTCGGAGAGCAGCTCTGTAGAATATCTTCTTTTATTCTATCTACAACTATTATACACAACTATGTACAGAGCTAAATGAGGTCTAAACGAAAATGCTGAACTGCACTGAGTGTCTGCAGCTGCTCTTAGCAGCAACCTTATCTATACACACGTTCTCTCTCTAACACTCAATCTCTCTCTCCGACACTTTGATGTGAGGCTGGAGCGGAATAAGTAGAGAGCAGAAACCACCCCTCCTCTCTGGAGAATCAGCAGAGAACATCAGCAGATTCTTGGATATGGGAGGGGTGAAATCACCTCAGGGTATTGATCTTTCTACTGCATAGTGTTTGTGCAGGGTTTTTGTCTCAGCATCACATGTGGGTTGGTAATTAGTTCATTTTTGTTGGCATTGCAAGAGCTTGGAAGGTCTAGAGCTTGCTTGGTTGTAGTGTGGTTTGTTTGTTTGTTTGTTTGTTTGTTTGTACGTGTGTGTGTGTGTGTGTGTGTGTGTGTGTGTGTGGAGCGGAGCTTGCTGAGTCAGATTAGTCAGATTAATTTGTATGCTGTGTGTTGATGGAGTGATACGTCATTTTCTTCTTGTGCTGTGTATGTGATAAAGGAGAACCACACCTGGGTAAAGGTGTCCTCCTTTGCTAGTTTAAGTTGTTGGTTAACTTTTCTAATGGGGCTGTTTCCCATATAGTCTGGTACCAAGTGCTCTATATTCACTCCTGACCAGTCTCCTTTGAAAGGAGTCCCCAAAGTCTCCTTTGAAAGGAGAATGTCAGCCGCTTTGAGACTCCTTCGGGTAGTGATAAAGCAGGATATCAAATCCAAACTCTTCTTCTTCTTCCTTACGATGTTTCTGGCTGCTGAGAGCAGGGGCGAAGGAACACATCGTAACCCTCGGGGCGGGCGTCGCTGCGTAGGGCGCATGTGCGGCATCGCTACGTACAACGCATGACCCGGAAAAAGTGTCTGCGGACAAACGCCGGCTCCCTCAGCCAGTAAAGCGAGATGTGCACCACAACCCCAGAGTCGTTCACAACTGGACTTAACTGTCAGGGGTCCTTTACCTTTTTTTAAAAAAATCCTGATCTTACCTAGTGATTTTTGCTTGCTTGGTTCTGGGAAACCAAGCAGAAAGTATTTTTCTGATGCTCCAAATTTTTCTAAGTCTGGGGAAGGGGGAGAGACAACTTGCACACTTGCCACAAGGAAGTTGACAGTGATGATTTGGGGAAAGAATTGAGTACAGGTAGCACCATCAGAGAAGGGACAAGGGTGGCACTGTGGGTTAAACCACAGAGCCTAGGACTTGCCAATCAGAAGGTAGGTGGTTCGAATTCCCGCGACGGGGTGAGCTCCCGTTGCTCGGTCCCTGCTCCTGCCAACCTAGCAGTTCGAAAGCACGTCAAAGTGCAAGTAGATAAATAGGTACCACTCCGGCGGGAAGGTAAACGGTGTTTCCGTGCGCTGCTCTGCTTCGCCAGAAGCGGCTTAGTCATGCTGGCCACATGACCCGGAAGCTGTACACCAGCTCCCTCAGCCAATAAAGCAAGATGAGCGCCGCAACCCCAGAATCAGTCACGACTGGACCTAATGGTCAGGGGTCCCTTTACCTTTACCTTTAACACCATCAGAAAGGTGTGAGGTAGCAGCTGGGCTGCAGTGGGGCTGGGCTGCCAAAAGGAATGCATTGCCCATGAGGTGTTGACACTGTAACCTAGGAATTTGGAACAATTTCCCAATCGCAGTGAGGCTCATTCTTCTAGTTGTCATCCTTCATTGATTTAGTCTGGACAATGGAACCTTAAATAATGGAATTTACTTTTGAGGGAAGACACACAGAATTACACTGTCCTTGAATTGTGAGTCACTCATCATTGGGGCAGAATCAGTGCCAGATTTACGTATAAGCTAAACAATCTATAGCTTAGGGCCCCACTCCCTTGGGTCCCCCCAAAAAAATTGAAAGAAAAAAACTGGGTGTACGTTTCCAAAATATAAGATAAAAAACAAATAAAATAAAACCTACATACAGCAACAGTGTTTTGTGTTGTGTAGGCTCCTATGATGTAAGTAATGGGCCCCGCCTGCTAGCCTGCTCCCTAAAATATCACTGGTTTGCTCATTTCTATATATAGGGTACCGTATAGCATATATTCAACACAAAAAACAGCAACAATTTTTTGTTGACAAAGGACAGCTGGACATATAAAGGGCCCCATTACCTTCAGTAGCTTAGGGCCTCACCATACCTTAATCCAGCCCTGGGCAGAATATAATTTTGTTGTGAATAATAATTGTATTTGCTTTTTAAATGATGCGTAAGTCTAATATAGCATAAAGGTAAGGTAAAGATAAAGGGACCCCTGACCATTAGGTCCAGTCGTGACCGACTCTGGGGTTGCGCCGCTCATCTCGCTTATTGACCGAGGGAGCCAGCGTTTGTCCGCAGACAGCTTCCGGGTCATGTGGCCAGCATGACTAAGCCGCTTCTGGCGAACGAGAGCAGACACGGAAACGTCGTTTACCTTCCCGCCGGAGCGATCCCTATTTATCTATTTGCACTTTGACGTGCTTTCGAACTGCTAGGTTGGCAGGAGCAGGGACTGAGCAACGGGAGCTCACCCTGTCACGGGGATTCGAACCACCGACCTTCTGATCAGCAAGTCCTAGGCTCTGTGGTTTAACCCACAGCGCCACCCGCGTCCCAGCATAAAGGTAAGCATGCCACAAATAACAGCTTCTCCATCTCAGCTTCTTTGTAACATTTCAGATCACATATAACGAAGTTGAAAGAAAGCATTTGCTGAAAAAGTTGTCATCATTCAGTAGCAAAGTTTCTACAAAGAGGTATAACCCACTGATTTCATGCAGCACGTTCAGCAATTCACAGCATTACAGACGGGCTCGAGTCTCTGCACAAAAACACTGTTAACTTGTGCAATTCTGCATTCAAGGTGCCGTTCTGAATCATTCACTTTTTGAGGCTTTTTGCCCCTGTGGGATAATCTGAGTCATCTACAACTCATTTTTTTCCCCCCTAATTAATTTCATTCCCAAATAAAATAAAGGTTGCCCCAGTTATATAATCATTCCTGAGAGAAATTGGCTTTTGCATAGCTAGCTTGTCACTGAAGTGGGATTCTCTGACAACACACCCCTGTTTCCAAAGAGCAGACATTTATTTTTAGCAGACCTCCTGCTGAAGCCTGAAAAGTGCGGTTCTGATGTTTTCCTTATTCTAAATTTAAAAAGTGTTGTGAGTTGTGGTGCGTGTGTCAGTCTGTATCATGCCCAAATCCATTCTAATTCTGGGGGTCCAGCAAGGGTTAAAAATCTAACGGCGGATTCCATTGCTGACAGGCAAGGCAAGGTCCTGGTCAGGCCCGTCTTACCCATAGAGGCTAGTGGTGTGGGGTGCCGGGGCGCCAAGTTCTGGAGGGCGCCAGGCAAGAGTCCGGGGAACACCGAACGAGTGCGCTGAGTGAGCAAAGGTGCTCCTGCCGAATTCCCCCCTTTTAGTCTGCAGGCGCCGAATTCTGCTCTCTCGGCGCATGCCCTCTCGCTGCCTGCCGTGGCCACCGTGGCACGAACCACCCAGCTGAGCCGAGAGGCGCCACATCCAGCCTCCGCTTCTTTCCCGGCGGAGGAGCCGTCCTCCAACCGCTGCCCGCCTCCTCCAGCCCTAAAAAAAGGGCGACAACTCTGGGAGGGGGGGCACCGGAGGGATCTTTGCACCACAGCGCCAGATATGCTTACGACCTGGCCACAGTGATCCATGCGACGGTCACCTCCAGGCTTGACTACAGAGTTTGGGTGTAATCTTCGATACCTCCCTCTCTATGGAGGCGCAGATTGCAGCTATAACAAAGGCGACATTTTTTCATCTCCGCCAAGCTAAGCAGTTGGCTCCTTATCTCTCTCGCCCTGACCTAGCCACTGTGATCCATGCGACAGTCACCTCCAGACTGGATTATTGTAACTTGCTCTACGTGGGGCTGCCCTTGAGACTGACCCAGAAACTCCAGCGGGTGCAGAATGCCACGGCGAAACTCCTTATGGGGTCTTCGCTGCGAGATCACATTCATCCGGTACTATACCAGCTGCACTGGCTCCCAGTGGAGTACAGGATCAGGTTTAAGGTGCTGGTTTTAACCTTTAAAGCCCTATACGGCCTAGGACCCTCGTACCTACGGGACCGCCTCTCCTGGTATGTCCCACAGAAGAACTTACGGTCTGCAAATAAAAACATCCTAAAGATCCCAGGCCACAGAGAGGTTAGGCTGGCCTCAACCAGAGCCAGGGCTTTCTCGGCCGCGGCTCCAATCTGGTGGAACGCTCTGTCACAAGAGACTAGGGCCCTGTGGGACCTGACATCTTTCCGCAGGGCCTGCAAGACAGAGCTGTTCCACCAGGCCTTTGGTCAGGGCGCAGCCTGACCCCCTCCTCTGGCAATCTGCACAGAATTTTGCTTAATGGTTGCCATTAATTTGATTTTAATTAATTTTTATAATGAAAGGTTTTTAGAATGTTGGATTATTTTGATTGTTGTTAGCCGCCCTGAGCCCCGCTTCGGCTGGGGAGGGCAGGGTATAAATAAAATTTATTATTATTATTATTATTATTATTATTATTATTATTATTATTAATTCGCTCTATTATTATTAATAATAATAATACGAGGGTCCTAGGCCGTGAAGGGCTTTAAAGGTCAAAAGCAGCACCTTAAATCTGACCCTGTACTCCACCGGGAGCCAGTGCAGCTTGAAAAGCACTGGGTGAATATGCTCCCATGGCAGAGACCTCGTGAGGAGCCTCGCTGCAGGATTCTGCACCCGCTGGAGTTTCTGGGACAGCTTCAAGGGCAGCACCGCGTAGAGCGAATTATAGTAGTCAAGCCTGGAGATGACCGTCGCATGGATCACTGTGGCCAGGTTGGGGCGGGAAAGGTAAGGGACCAACTGCTTGATGCGGCGAAGGTGGAAAAATGTCGCCTTGGCTGTTGGAAAGGGAGGCGTCAAGGATTACACCCAAACTCTTAACGGAAGGCAATGGCACTAATTGGGCCCCCGCAAGAGAAGGGAGTTGGTCCCTCATCCCCATGCCATCCCAACCCAGCCATAGGACCTCTGTCTTCGAAGGATTTAGTTTCAATCGGCTCCCACGAAACCATCCAGCCACAGCTTCCAAGCATCTGGTCAGTGTTGTAAGGGGCCGAGTCGGTGTGGCCATCCATCAGCAGATAGAGCTGAGTGTCATCAGCATATTGGTGACAGCCCAGCCCAAAGCTCAGGATAATCTGGGCAAGGGGGCGCATAAAGATGTTAAAAAGCATCGGGGAGAGAATTGCGCCCTGCGGCACTCCACACACCAAGGAGTGGCGCGACGACATTTCCCTCCCTAGTGCCACCCTCTGTCCCCGACCAGAGATAAAAGAGCACAGCCAGTTACGGACTATGCCCTGTATCCCCACGTCTGCGAGGCGGTGGTCCAGAAGATCATGATCGACCATGTCAAAGGCTGCTGACAAATCTAAAAGGATCAGCAGTCCTGACCCGCCTCGATCCAGCTGTCTACCGTCTCCATCCCAAAAGCAGTTCCAAAGCATGTCAAAGTGCAAGTAGATAAATAGGTACCGATCCAGCGGGAAGGTAAACGGCGTATCCATGCGCTGCTCTGGTTCGCCAGAAGCGGCTTAGTCATGCTGGCCATATGACCCGGAAGCTGTACGCCGGCTCCCTCGGCCAGTAAAGCGAGATGAGCACCGCAACCCCAGAGTCGGCCACGACTGGACCTAATAGTCAGGGGTCCCTTTACCTTTACCTGTGGCCACCACGGAAGGGAAAGCGTTTAGTCTCAGTGGGAAAGCTCAGGGGGCAGCTGCCCTGGTTCGTCGCCCAGCAGCGCCAAAAACCCGCACACGCCGTCTCTTGAGGCAAACGGGCGCCCACACCCACGGCCACCAAAGAAGGGAAAGCCCGAGGGGGGGGGCGGCTTCCCGCTGGCTGCCTTTCCCGCCCTGCTCTTCAGGTAGGCTGCCGCGGGCTCCTCCTCGCCGTCCAGCAGAAGGGCCGCCCCTCGAGGGCTTCGTGCGCCCTGGGCGCAAAAACGCGCCGCCCCCTCTCTGCCGCTGGGGGCCGCCGGCCAGCCCAGCCCAGCCGCCCAGCCCAGCCCTCTCAGTGAGGCGGGGCAGGCAGGCAGGCGGACTGGCTGTCTGGCAAGGCTGGCGAGCGAGCGAGGGAGCGAGCGGAGCGGAGCAGAGCCGCCCGCGCCTCTGCCCAGAAGCGCTCCAGCGGCGCCAAGGAGCAGGTAAGCGGCCGGCTCCTCCGCGCCATCCCCGGCGGGTACCACCAGCTTAACCGGAGGGCGGCGCCCCTCGCGGGACCCTAGAAGCGGCGTCGGGTTGCGGGGAGGGAAGCCCCAGGGGAGGCGGAGCGGCTGCTCCGGGCTGCTGTCGGGGCAAACCCGGCCGGGAAGGGGGAAACGGTGCGCAAAAATGGTTCTTCCGAGGCGCGCTCGACGCGCCTTCCGAGGTGGCGGGCGGTGCTGGGGCAGGGCTGGCTTTTCCCGAGAGGAAAAGGAGCTGCCCTCTCCGCTGAGGAGCCTCCGCGAGTGTCCCTCTCCTCCCGACTCCTTGCAGGGCACGGGGCCGCCACTTCGGGGACCCAGAGCAGGAGACCCCCGGCCAGCCCACGGAGCAGCATGCATCTGGAGGATGGCTGAGGCGGGCCGAGGAAGCGCTGCCACCACGACCCACGGCGGGCTGCCCCGAAGCGAGAGGAGAGGAATGATTGCTGCGTGGGGAGCCTGGTCTTGCTTTTTCCTGGTCGCCACTGTGCACAGCCTCCCTGCAGCCAGGATTCCTATTCCAGACCCCGAAGAAACGCCGACAAGAGCACCATTAGGTAAGGAAGCAGGAGGGCTTCTTCCCCCGGTTATGCTTTATTGCATTTCTAAGCATTTCACGGATGCATTCCAAAACGTAAGAATGTTTTTCTTTTCTTTCATCCACTTCCCATCCCGTTTTCTGTAGTTTCTTATTTCTGCGCCCCTATCTCCTCTCTCTTATAACATAACCCTAATTACAATGATCTCTCATTCCCTCTGTTGCTCATAGTTCAAATCCTGATCACGAGTCCATCATGCTATAATAGTCCGGAAAAAGGCTTCCATTCTTCAACAAAACAATCATCATTAGGTTCTCTCGTTTTTGCTGTTAGTTTTGCTGATTCCTCAGAGTCCATCATTTTACTTATCCATTCCTCTTCGGTGGGAATTCCTCCTTCCTCTCCTTTTTGCGCATAATGCTGCTGTCATTACATACATAAACAGCTTAATCGTCTTTTTTGGAACCACAGGACGGCATGAATATAGTTGACAAGGTTGGGGGTTTTTTATTGGTTGGTTTTTTGTATTCCATGGTATATAGGCTAAAAAGGTTATAAGCCTTTTTAAAATGGGAACACGCTTTGGATGTCTACCTGGCTGAAAGGGTCCCAGTGTCTGATCCCAGAAGACTTGGCTTCAGCTTGGCAACTTTTCCTTTCCAATGCCACCCCCCTGTGCGCAGTTTTACAGTGCCATAGGACTTTGTAGTTTTTGTTGCAAAAGAGAAACACAGCTACGCCTCTTAAGTTTGCTCTCTTGAGAAGTACGCAAGGATAGAATTGTTTCTGTTGCCTCCAGAACGGTCTGCTCTGCACGTTTGCAATACTTTCCCTGCATACTTGCAAACTGCTGCTGGATCCACCAGAAGTACTCCAACACCAAACTGTTACAGGTCAAGGGCAAAGTCTCCAATAAACAGAAGCACCTCAAATGGTTATTGTAGCATTAACCAAATGCTAGGGTGTATGCACTTAGATGCCTGTGGCTTCACAGAAAAGCGTAACTTGATTTCCATGCTGAAAATAGTGGGTGTTCGGCCCACACAAAATATCTTTGTGCTTTTGAAATTTGAAAATCTGGACTGGAAAGAAACAAGTCCTTCTTTCAAATCCTTTTTCCCAGTCTCACGTGCAATGAAATGTTCTGTGCCTTGTGGTGTTATATCTCCCAGCCAAATTCTGCGTTTAAGGGAATGGAGAAACAGGGTTGTTTGGGGGTCTTTGGGAAACTAGAAATTGAAACAAGAGAGACATGAACATTTGTGCTGAACATTTTAAATATCCAAATGACTCAATTTTAAATATCTAACTGACTCCGTTTATTTTAAGCGGGAAACTCATTGTACAATATCGCTTAAACTAAACATTTGGAGAGTTAATTGTTTCCCCCTTTGTTGGCAGACAGTAAAAGTCAGGGTATACATCTGTATACACCATGCACAAAAAGTTCTATCTGTGTCAGGTTTCCATTGTTTGGGAAAGAGATGAAACATGCTTAGCAAACAAATGAGGGTGGAATAAATGTGCTTCATGGCAGCTATTCACACCGGGACATTATTTCCCTTCTGTTTTCCTGGTACAGCTATAGATCACCCAGGGCAGTGCTATTTTTCAAAGAAGAGAGGTGCCGGAACTCACCATGAACACCTCCCTCTTTCTCTTAGAATGCCAATGGTGCCCACCTGAGAGGTGCCGAAATTGAGTTCCGGCTGGGGGGGGGGTGAGCCCTGACCCAGGGTCATGGTTTTATTTTCAAAAAAATTGACTAAAATGCTGGGTTCTCCATGTAGATTGCCTGGCTCATTTCCCCACAACTAAATTGGTTGAATAATGGAGCAGCCAATTTGACCCAAGTGGATAAGTTTTGTACTGTATATGGAACAAGCTGCATGCCTTGTAGAACAGTCCAGAAACTCACTAGGTATACAGTCAATTTGTTGATCCAGTGTTTGCTCCTTCTTTCCTAGTGGACTGCCCTTGTTCTGAGCTTTTAAACCAATTCCTTTGGAGTATGTAACCACGTTTTGTAAGGTTCAGAATGGGACCTCTGAACAAACAAGTTTAGGACTGAGCTCCTTCACTGTACAGTATTGTGCTGTACTGCTATTATGACTGCTGATGATGTAGCTACACTACCATTCTGAAGGAATAAGTACTTGAATGGTGTACATATTTTTAGAATGTTAAGATGGAAGGGCCCGGCAGAGATGTCTTAGAATGATGAAATCCCTAGATTGGGTCTACAAAATTGCTTTCTGGCAATAGTGGTAGAACTGCCCAGCTGTATAGACTCCGATGGCAGTCTTAGTCTTTAGGCAGTCTTAAGGGCCTTTTCATACATTACGCTGTGTGTGTGTGTGAGAGAGAGAGAGAGAGAGATTTTCATTCTAAAAGCATGCACTTAAAAATATAAATGCAACGAACATGTTATTGTACAAAAATAGCAGGATTGGCTTGGGCTTGTTGTCAGATATGCGCTCCCAAGAATGGCCCTACCTGAGTGTGACTGTCTTTTATTTCCCAGAACTGTATCTCGGACTAGGGGTCTAAGAGTGCAGTTTGCTGAGCGCAGAAGGTGGTATAATCCCAGTGGAATAAACGGCAACAAGTGGTTTCAGATTGTTAAGTAAAATGCACGTTGGTCCCAATGGTTCCCGATGCTTAGCAGCACGAGCAAAGTTGCACTAAGCTTTGTAGTGTGTCTGTTTGGGCAAGGAAGGATGGTTAGCATAGATAGATAGATAGGTAGGTAGGTAGGTAGGTAGGTAGGTAGGTAGATAGATAGATAGATAGATAGATAGATAGATAGATAGATGATAGATAGATGATAGATAGATAATAGAAAGATATAGATAGATAGATAGATAGATAGATAGATGATAGATAGATAGATAGATAGATAGATAGATAGATAGATAGATGATAGATAGATATAGTGATGTTTGATTGATCATTCCCTGTTTTTGAACAAACTATCAATATAAAATAGTCCGTAAGAAAAGGTTCTGTTGAATCACTTGTATATAGAAGACAGAAATTCAGAGCCAAGCAAAACACAGGTGTTTACTTTTGAATCTGTAAATTGCACAGTCACAAGCAAACACTTTCTCCTGGTCAAATGGGCCATGGGGGGGGTTACTGATTCATTACTGAGGCTTGTTGTTCAGCCGCTTTTTGCCTTTAACACAGCTCAAGACCTTATTTTCCATAAAGGGGCTTGGAAGCATTTTTCCCCAGTGATCTAATTCTCCACACGGGGCTGTGAAAGTTGTAACAGCTACTGCCTTGTGCTTCTGCTCAGCTACATAAAACACACATTGAAAGGAGGCATTCTGGAGGTATGTGTATGTTTGCTAATATGAATACTAGCTATTAGTGGAGGTGGTGCAAATTCTGACATCTCTACAGGGAGGTGTTCTGCTGTTAGCAGGAAGAAGGCAGATGGTAAGGTTGCTGCTGAATAGAAAAATACTGGGGGCCTCATTTGGGCTGCATTTCTCTTGTCTCCTTTTTCTCAGGACTGCTGCAAGAACAATGTCATTTTTTTTATGAATGAAAGTGGAGAGGCGAGGCAGAATTGACCATGTATGTCATTCACTCGCAATGGCAGAGATGATTAGGGAGGTCAGCGAACTTGTTTGCAGCCTTGAACATGTGGTCACTCTATTCAGCCGCCACAGAATAGGCGTTGGAATAGTAAAAAAAAAAAAGCGCTCCTGCAATTTGCATTCTTATTCAGATAAAGATATTACTTGGTACGATCGGTGAATGTCAAGTAGCGCTTACTGTGTTGTTAGACAGCAGACAGATAAAAATAGCAGCGGCACATTTTAAGGAGTTTGTGAGGTGCTCTGTCCCAATTGTCCTGTGGTTTCCACAACACCCATTTTAATTCTTTTCCACAGAAAAAAAATCCCATTGCCCCGTTACGAACAAAACTCCCCCTCCCCTTATCTTACCCATTAAGTGTTCTGGATCTAATGATATTCTTGAGACAGAATGTTTATTAGCTGGCAGATAAAAGTATCTGTAATATTCAAAGAGCAACAAATACATATTATTTTATTGCTATTAAACATTTATACCACCCTTCATCTGAGGCTCAGAGGGTGGTTCGGAGTATAAAATACATAACAAACTAACAAACAGAACAACAATCCCATACTTTTGGGGAGAAAACTATTTGAACCATACTGTTATTTTATTGAAATAGCTATACGCTGGTTTTCAGCCCATGGATTCTCTGAGCGGCTTACAGTAGTTTGAAAAAGCAACCCATTGACAGTTACAACGTCTTTATTTAAAAAACCAGAAGAGCACCCCAGAAAAGCTTCTTTTTAAAACGAAACAAAACACCAGGGTCATACCAGCATTAAAAGTGCAAACTTAAAAGCAAAATAACCCCTCTGTTAGGAATTAACTGGAGCAGATTTTGACATTAAAACAAGTGGGGGAAATAAGAATAAGAATAAGAATAATTTATTATTTATTCCCCAGCCACTCTGGGCAGCTTCCAACAAAACACTAAAATACAATAACCTATTAAACATTAAAAGCTTTTCTGAACAGGGCTGCCTTTAGATGTCTTCTAAAAGTTTGGTAGTTATTTTTCTCTTTGACATCTGGTGGGAAGGCATTCCACAGGGCGGGCGCCACTACCAAGAAGGCCCTTTGCCTGGTTCCCTGTAACTTGGCTTCTTGAAGTGAGGGAACCGCCAGAAGGCCCTCAGAGCTGGACCTCAGTGTCCGGGCAGAACGATGGAGGTGGAGACGCTCCTTCAGGTATACTGGACCGAGGCCATTTAGCAGAGTGCAGGTATCTTGTGTTTGGTCTTGATACATGCAAAGTGAAGAAGCGTAATTTGTGGGTAGGAAGACCTAGGAACCCGTTGGGTCACCTTTGAGCACATCAGAATTCCTGCTCAGTGCAGAGAGATTGCTCATTTTCCTTATAGGAATGGCTGAATTGGTCAAGGAGAAATTGATGCCTCTTCGTCAACAAGTTGGGACGGTACAGTATTCCCAACATAGTCACTGAGCTAGTCTGGACAATAAGCCAGGAGATCAGAAGCATTCATTTCCACTTTAGATTCAACACAGCTCGCTGTTTTGTCCGAACCCAACACAGTATGGTTATTATGAGCAGTAGCTTGCTTAATTAAAACAAGCCGGCATGAAACCATTGATTGTAAAATTGTCCTGTTTCAACAAACCGTAGTTACAATGAACCACAGTTATGGGTTCAGACAGAACGCTAATGGAAACTGAAGCTTGTGGAGGGAGAAGCTCCAAAGACCGAGGTTAGCTGAAGCTTGTTCCCATTGTGGTAAACCATGGTTTATTGTGATGTCTGAACTCGCCCACTGATTCCTCCGAGAAAGAAAGACTCCTATACCTTTTCTGCTGGGAAAGAAAAGTGCAGCAGCTCAAGCAACTAAGATGTTTCTTTCTTAGGAGAATTGCCTTTTTTTCTTTCGCTCTGTTCCTGTAGGAAATATACTTTGATTAAGTTGTACAGCTGGAAACAGAAGCATATCAGGCTGCCAAGTGCAGATGCAGTCATCCAAAAAGGGCTGCTGGGTACCTTTTATTCCTTTCAAATGGATATTGTGCAAGTGGGATGGGCCGGCCAACCTGTGATGCGTGGCCGTCATGCAGCAGAGTTTGAGCAGGGGCTGAATCCTGAGCTCCTGTTTGGTCTTACTGTGTTTTGTGGCCAAGTTTACATTGTCTGTTGCTGTTTTGATGTGGGTTTTCTGTAAAGAAAGAGGTTAAAACATGGATTTCTGTAGCGGAGTTGGGTTTTCGCAGGTTCTAATAAGAAGGGCTTGCTTTAAGTTGCTATAAATCACAAGCAAAATCACGTCGTTGACATCGTAATTGGAACCTGACACTTTCGTAACAAGCTGCTGTATGGCGTGAACAAGATTTGTAATCTTGCCGCGTTTAATTATTATTATTATTTTTGGAGCCGTTTTTGTTTTCTTAAAAAAACAACAATCATATCTAATTATATTTTTATCTGCTGACAGTCTATATCAGGCTTCCTCAAACTCAGCCCTCCAGATGTTTTTGGCCTATAACTCCCATGATCCCTAGCTAGCAGCACCCGTGGTCAGGGATGATGGGAATTGTAGTCCCAAAACATCTGCAGGGCCGAGTCTGAGGAAGACTGGTCTACATTGTATTCTGCTTGTAGCAGCATAGTTTCTTGACACTGATTGGCTGAGCTGCTATGATGGCATGGAACATTCCTGCTTGAGGAACAAGGTTATAGCAACAAAGGTTTCACAGCCTGGCTTCTGTTAAAAAGGATAGGCCTCAGCCTTTGGGGGATTGGCATCCCTTATATGGTGTGGTGTAAAGGCGTACAGGGGATGCAGGTGGCACTGTAGTCTAAACCACTGAGCCTAGGGCTTGCCGATCAGAAGGTCGGCGGTTCGAATCCCCGCGACGGGGTGAGCTCCCATTGCTCAGTCCCTGCTCCTGCCAACCTAGCAGTTCAAAAGCACGTCAAAGTGCAAGTAGATAAATAGGTACCACTCCGGCAGGAAGGTAAACGGCATTTCCGTGCGCTGCTCTGGTTTGCCAGAAGCGGCTTAGTCATGCTGGCCACATGACCCGGAAAAACTGTCTGCGGACAAACGCCAGCTCCCTCGGCCAGTAAAGCGAGATGAGTGTCGCAACCCCAGAGTTGTTTGCGACTGGACTTAACTGTCAAAGGCATACAAGGCAACAGCATTGCTGAACCTAAGGAGGTCTTGGCCTGGATGGGTGCTCACCTGGGAAGCCTTGGGAAATGCACCGTATTTTTTGCTCTACAAGACGCACCAGACCACAAGACGCACCTAGTTTTTGGAGGAGGAAAACAAGACAAAAAATATTCTGAATCTCAGAAGCCAGAACAGCAAGAGGGATCACTGCACAGTGAAAGCAGCAATCCCTCTTGCTGTTCTGGCTTCTGGGATAGCTGCACAGGCTGCATTGGCTCCATAAGACGCACACACATTTCCCCTTACTTTTTAGGAGGGAAAAAGTGAGTCTTATAGAGCAAAAAACACGGTAGCTTAATGAAATAGGACCCTTCCAATTCTACAATTCTATGATTTTATGGTTCTATTAAATGATACAGGCCTGTAGGCAGAAGATCTGGCCAGGGCAGGTGAGGGACTGGAAAGGTGGGGAGAAAGAGGATGCAGCAGGTATCAGAGAGCCCAGAGGCTAGGTGGAAAGGTTCACAGCAAGTAGCAGAGTGAGATCAAGGTGTGTAACCCAAGTGCAGATGGAAGCATCAGAAGTTTGAGGGGAAGACTTGGGGAGTGAGGGCCAGGGCACATAAAGGCTGTGCAGGGTTGCCAAGTCTAGACCCTGAGAGGGTTGCACAGAAGGCTGACTCTGGCATCATTATTTCATCAGCACATCTGTGGTGAAGATTATGCTAGGCACTGGATTTCACATACACATTTGAACAAACCAGCTCTTTGATTGTAAGCTTCCTGTATTATCGGATTGAAACTTAACTCGGTGTTGATAAAATTGTGTTGTTGTTTTTAAGATAGAGGGTGGGCAGAGCCTTAATTATTACTTTAATTTTTAGCTTCTTCTGTGTGAATGTATTGGCCTCATCCTTATTTTGGCGGACTCCCCCACCCTCCAGTTGCCTCCGCCATCAAAACAAGGGGAAACTTGTAAGATACATTACACTGAAGGTATTATGACTACAAGTGATTCTAACTTTTAGAATTGGTGCCTGAGTTTGCTTATTTTCCTCTTTCTTCCTCATCCCCATTTTTCTTTTCTGTGTTGTGTCTTTTAGATTCTAACCCACCCACAGGCAGATACCATCTTGTTTTTATTGATCTTGGGAAAACTACTCTTGGAACTTTTTGTGTGTTCAGACCCAAAGACCTCCCCCCTAAATAAATACACACTTGACTCAAATTTTAGTTTTGGTTTTTGGCAGAATTTAGACCACAACTTTATTGATTACAGAAAAAGTGAGAGGTTGCATAGGCTCTGGTTCAACTAGCTCTCTACACACTTGCAGGTAGCGCTGACCCAGAGCTCTATCATAGGTCAGATAAGGGTGAACACCTGAGGTAGGTGAAAAGCCCAGGACCAGACTCTGTTTGCTCCCCCAGATGCTCCCCTGGACTCAGGCATGGGCACAACCCTCTCTCAAGGGTTGAGAGGCCCTGGTTTCCTTTAACGGAATACCCTTCACATAGGGATACCGAGAGTGTTCCCCCATCCCTATCACCTGAACCAGAGCCTATCCGCAACCTTACAAGTTGTGACGATTTGCTATGCGGCAGGCGAAACCCAAATGGCAACAGCCAATCAGCCAAGCGGGGAAAATTCCTGCCTTGCCCCTGTCCCAAGGACAGATGACACACAACAGCATAGCAAGGTCAATCGCAAAATATCCTAAATGTAGGGAGAGATGGGCGGGTGTTCCGTTTGCACGAGCCAAAAGAGAATCTCTTGGTCACATGTAAGGGATTAAATAGGTTCCTCGAACCGTTTAGACTGCACCCCATTGACCAGATTACACCCAGCAGTGAGGAACCTACCAATCGGGCGTTGTGGCTATCCAAATAGACCCAACCCACAACCAGGAGGTCAGTCTCCAGGTCTCACCGCAACACGTGCCCTCTTTTAAGGAGGACACGATTCCGTGAAAAACAACAACAACCATGCCTTAAATAAATATAAATAAATAAATAAATTTAGTCTTGGAGCGTGGAAGGTGCTACATTTTTTAGTCTGCCTGCGTTGGCAAAGCCATCCAAAACAAGAGGTGTTTTCTGAATGTTATGAACAAGGCAAGGAGGTTCTTGGTTGCTATTGTAAGCTACCGAAGGCCCCTCTCGTTTTAGATGATATTCCAGAGATCCGCTTCCTTCTTCCCTTTGCCACACGCAAAGAGGGGAGCAGGATTGCAAGTGCTTCCAGGTTCGGCAAAAGTGATCAGGAGAATTCCTGCATGGCTAGGGTTCCTGATTGTTTGGAGGAATCCTAAGTTTATTTCTGGTTGAATGCATGGCTGCCACCTCCCCTCTGCACATTCAGTCTCTGTGTGGTAAGAATGAATTTAAAAAGGGCCCATCTCGTTTTGCTTCTGCTCTCTTGCCTTCAGTTCATGGCGGGAAGGTAAACGACGTTTCTGTGCGTTGCTCTGGTTCACCAGAAGCGGCTTAGTCATGACCTGTACGCCAGCTCCCTCCACCAATAAAGCGAGATGAGCGCCGCAACCCCAGAGTCGGCCACGACTGGACCTAATAGTCAGGGGTCCCTTTACCTTTACCTTTAAAGAATACCAGCGTCATCTGCTTGTGAGATTTCTCCTTGAGGAAGAGTAGTAGGCCAAGACCTTTGACATGTTGCGTCACTTTTAACAGCCGTACTGCTATTGTAAAGGTAAAGGTACCCCTGCCCGTACGGGCCAGTCTGTAGGGTTGTGCGCCCATCTCACTCAAGAGGCCGGGGGCCAGCACTGTCCGCAGACACTTCCGGGTCACGTGGCCAGCGTGACAAGCTGCATCTGGCGAGCCAGCGCAGCACACGGAAACGCCGTTTACCTTCCCGCTAGTGAGCGGTACCTATTTATCTACTTGCACTTCGTGCTTTCGAACTGCTAGGTTGGCAGGCGCTGGGACCGAGCGACAGGAGCGCACCCCGCCGCGGGGATTCGAACCGCCGACCTTTCGATCGGCAAGTCCTAGGCGCTGAGGCTTTAACCCACAGCGCTACCCGCGTCCCCCACTGCTATTGTACCCATCTGTGAATGAATACACCTAGCGCTTTTAAAAATATAATGTTGTTTGAGTTGTGCTTTATTTCCCCCCTTTGTGTATGACACACCCTCCTGTTTGTGATGCTATGGAGACTGTCGGGTGGGTGAGACAAGGGAACCTTTATACAGCGAATTTGATATTCATTACCCTCATAACCTTTGTCTTTAGTTAGCAGGAAGGCTTTGCGATATCAAAAGCAAACAAGGAGCCTGAGATACGAGAAGAGCAAAGCCTTAGGTAAACTTGGTAGTTAAATGTGAAAAGTAATCCGATTAAACTTACCCTGTCGTTCTTCTTTGGGGCGGGTAGAGAACACACCACGTCTTGCTGTGTTGTGTAATGCGCCCCCTCCAGAATCAAGAGGAAAAGCCTGTTTAGTTCTTCCTTCTTGTCTTGAAACTGTGCTGGTACTTGGAAGAACATCATTTGCATCGATATGAAAAATGAGGGCGTGCATATTTTACTGAGATATATTCCTAGGAGGTCTGATGCCATTCTCATCCAATTCCAAATGAAGTTCCTAGTGGTCCACTTCTGGGTTTGGGGTGGGGAATGGAGGAATGTTTCCACACTGTTTGAGCTGACATCTCAGGAACAGTGGATCTGCTGGGTCAGCGCTCAGGAGTCGGCTGATGTGGAGCTGCAGATTGGCTAGCTGAGGAGGGCTCTCATATTAAGATTGCCCATGAGTAGGTCCACAGGTAGGAATATCTCCACTCCATCTCTGTGATGCCGTTTGGTGGCCAGCAAAAAAGTGGGTGCTTGAGAACGCTACTCCTGTTCTTCATGGCACCCTTCTGGCTTCTTCAAAGTTCTTCTCAGTTTCTCTAGTCTTTCGCTCCCCGCCCCTTCAGTTCCACCAGTTTTACGTTCACAGTACAGTGGTACCTCAGGTTACAGACGCTTCAGGTTACAGACTCCGCTAACCCAGAAATAGTGCTTCAGGTTAAGAACTTTGCTTCAGGATGAGAACAGAAATATTTCTCCGGCAGCGCAGCAGCAGCAGGAGGCCCCATTAGCTAAAGTGGTGCTTCAGGTTAAGAACAGTTTCAGGTTAAGTACGGACCTCCGGAACAAATTAAGTACTTAACCCAAGGTACCACTGTACAGTCATACCTTGGAAGTTGAACAGAATCCATTCCAGAAGTCCGTTCAGCTTCCAAAACATTCGGAAACCAAAGCGTGGTCTCTGTTGGCTGCAGGAAGCTCCTGAAGCCATGGAAGCCCCCCAAAATAGTTCACAAACCGGAACGGTCATTTCCGGGATTGCGGCGTTTGGGAGCCAAAACGTTCGAGAACTAAGAAAACCAAGGTACGACTGTACTTTAGAAATCTTTCTTTAAAATCACCAATGCTTTGCTGAGGTGTATAAACTACTTGGGAAAGGTTCTAGGCCAGCAGTGGGCAGCCTCTGGCCAGCAGGTCCCATTAGACCTGGCAGGATTCCAGATTTGACCCGCAAGGCTTTCTCCCCCAAACTCCACCCTGTTACCTTTTCACTTCCTGCATTCCAAGTGTGGGGCGGGTGAAGACTCGGCTACAAAACGAGTGACTCGCTGTCACTCAACCTCCTTACATAGATCTTATACATAAGTACTCAGAACCAGGTCTCACGAGTAGATCTGAAAACCAGTAGCTCACACTTGTGATTTGAAACTGAGCCCTTCCGAGTCAGCCAGTCTGCAACCAACTGAAGGTTTGTAATACAGTGGTACCTCGGGTTACATACACTTCAGGTTACATACGCTTCAGGTTACACACTCTGCTAACCCAGAAATAGTGCTTCAGGTTAAGAACTTTGCTTCAGGATAAGAACAGAAATCGGGCTCCCATTAGCTAAAGTGGTGCTTCAGGTTAAGAACAGTTTCAGGTTAAGAACAGACCTCCGGAACGAATTAAGTACTTAACCCGAGGTACCACTGTGCAGTACATGAGTGGGAGCAGTGAATATTCTCCTCTTTGCGAACATATCTTTGGAGAGCAGCAGCAGCAGAACATTCCAGGAGGATATGTGATAATCCTCTAGGTAAAGAAAGATCCCCATTGTATGAACTCCCACATTATTGGATCTTCAATAAGATGCCTTCCTCTAGAGAGAGAGGACTGGCTTTCCTCCCTGCCTTTAAAAGATGAACTGGTGGTTGTCTCCAGTGGGTGACAAGGTTGGGCATTTATCTGGGCCCCAAGGTCTTCAAGAAGAACACCACCAGTCGTGCTCCACACAGCACCTGAGAACATCAGAGGCAGTGTGTGATAAGGGTTTAATTTCCATTCCCCATCCCCTCTGGGTGAAGGGAGACCAGAGAACTCACAGGATTTGGATACTGGATTAAGTTGTGACTGGGGCTGATGGGAGTTGTGGTCTGAAACATCTGGACAGCATCTGGTTGGAGATGTTTGCTGGTTGGAGAGGACTGTTATTATTATGATTATTTTACTATCAGGCTGCCTGTCACTATGCTTTTTACTATGTTTTTATCATTGATTTTTTGGAATGTGTTTCTAATGTACATCGCCCTGAGATCTTTTGGTAAAGGGCAGTATATAAATTTGAAACAACAACAGCATGATTTTAGGGTTTTTTACTAGAAATGGGCAGCTGTATGAATGATGCACACCAGCACCCTTCCTTAGCCATATCACTGCACATCTAAACATTCTGCAAAACAGAGAAACAAAACTAGAAAAAAGATAGCCAATTAAAAATAATAATCCCATTTTGACACTGATGAAAAGCTTCCAGTCTCGTTATATTGAAAGCAACTGTATTCTGCCTCCAGCTTCAGTGAATGCCTGAAATAAATGTTCTAAAAAGTTGGGGGGCGGGGGCTGTTGCAGCACAAGATCAGCGAATGTATAGAAAGTACAAATAGTGATCTGATCCTATACTTCTTTCCTGGAGATTCAGGTAATGGGTGGTAGTGTGGGACTGTTTTAGCTTGCAGAAAGCGCTGGGGGAGAGAATTACAAAGCAGGGAAAACAGGGTTGGTTTTTTCCATAGAAGGAGAGGTCTGCCCCCTCCCCCTCATCCAGATATTTGGGCTTATATTCATGCAATCCAGGTGGTCTCAGTTTAACTTCCAGGGCAAGACATTCTAAGCTTGGTGGTTAGTTATTTTCTGAAGTAAGGAAGGGGGCAACTGACAAATGTTAGTATAAGCCCCCGACAGAGTGCCTGGAGTTCCGCTTTGAGCCATGTTCTCTGAACCGTTTAGACCACTGGAGGAAACCTGGAGGAATGAGTACAATGCCCCTGGGTTCCCTTCCTAAGATCAACAAGTTCCTAGGAAGCGTGCCACGGGCTGGCTCTCCATAAACAGATTTCTGTTCGATCTCCTTTTGAATACCAAGTAGTGTTGAAAATGTGAAGCCTCTCAAACATACCATTTGCCTCCTTTTCAAAGCTTTACTCCTAGTCCTGCTGCGTTCAGAACGCAATTTCCAGTTGGCATCAGAAACCATGGATTTCATTTGAGGCGGCAACAGCTGGCAGTAGCTAGTACTGTAACTGGTTACCCTTTGGAAAAATCCACAGCCCCAAGTGTGTTAAACAACTAAGACAAACTTTGTCCTTGCATTTTAAATTTTCATAGTATATTTCCTCACAAAATATTGGGGGGGGGGGAGAAGTTTGGTCGTTTGCTCTTCTCTCGCTCTTAACTTAAATGTAGATGACACATGATAGAGTTGCCGTACGTCTGGAATTTCCCGGATATATCCGGAATACTGCAGCCGCAAGCAGTGTCCGGGTGGAGACTGGCAAAATGCCTGGGGAAATCGCCGGCAGTGTTGTTTTTGCCGGTTTCCCTCAGAAATAGCTTTGAAATGTCAAATTTCTTTACAATTTTGTACCCAAAAAAAAGCTCAAAAACTTTGGGCCAAAATAAGAAAAACGCAACAACTTTGCCCCCTCCAAAAAAACCAAAAAACCAGCTCCACAAATTTTCTGTCCAGATTTTCACCTTTTTGAAATATGACAGCGCTACACCAACCATCTATTTTTCTGCTTTTGGACTACTAGAGTGATGGGAAATTGTTGTGATTTACATGGTTTATGGAGCCTCATTTTTCTTCTGGGGAGAAAGGGGTTCTACAGTGTGTTGTCCACTGTCTTATTAGCCATTCCTTCACGTTAGGCATTTTGTTCTGCCAATGTTACACAGGATTAGTATTTAGTACTGCAGCTTGCAGACGGAACAATACAATGGTGATAGTGTTGCCATTCCACTTCAGGAGGTCTAGGCTGAGTCTCTTCGTTGGCAATCTCCATGCTTGAAGGAAATAAGACAGTACTGCCATAACTTGGAGTTTGAAAATACTGTCTCAATTTGCATAGTAATAAAAGGTTGTGACAATCTGATGAATGTAGTTAGCACTCTGTGCCTCAGCTAACATACAAAGCAGAAGTCTTGGTACACGCTGTACTTTCAGACAAGAAAACTTCTGCGGGAAACAAGCAAAGCTATTAGGATGGAGGTAAAAGTTGTTGTGAGTCCTTCCCCTCCCCCTCCCCCCCTTTTGTCTTTGCCTCAAGCAAAGTTTGTTTTTAAGCAGACTGTCCAACTGTGAGTTTTATTTCTGAGCCTCATATGTCTTGAAAAAACACCAATTTAAATGTTTTCAATATTTCTGGCAAATGATTACTAGCGTGGCATTGTTGCCGTTGGCAGATTTGCACTTTAATCTTGCAAAGTGCAAGGGAGTTGAGAGGGAAACAAAAAATTGGGAAGACCCTGTAGCTAGTTTGCGTACTTGGATCTCAAGAGAATTAGAATGGAGCTTTGCTGTTCTCCCACAGTCCCTGTAATAGTTAGTGCGCTCCTAGATCACAGCCTTGTACATCTTGATGGATGGACGGGGTTTAGTTTCATTGAAGGGGAAAGCAGTGAGGGAAAGGGAAAGGAGGACTGGAGAATTGTGTCCCTTCCAGTACAGTGAACAAATAGCACAATTCATCATCATCAATCTTTATTACTGTCCAGAGACCCAACAAATCATTACAAAGCAATACACAATTCATACAGCCTACCTCCAGGTTAAACAAGCATATTGTTCAGAATATAGGGATCATTTGTTCTTGCAACCACCAATAAAAACTTTGCCACTGCTAATGTTCTAGCATTTGTCCGGTCTTCCAATAGGAACCTGACATAGTGAGCCTCTGATTCTCCTGGGAAAGGTACCAGCAAGGGTAGTATCAGTTCAGCCCTGGCTTGCTCATATTTTGCACAGTGCAACAAAATATGTCTAATGGAATCAATGTCTTGAGCACATGAGCAAAGTCTGTCCTGGTAGGGAACTCCTCTCAACCTGCCATCCAACACTGCAGAAGGAAAGACGTTTAGTCTGGCTTTGGTGAAAAGCCTTTGATAGTTCGGTACTGTCAGGTTTTTAATGTAAGATGTTAACTTAAAGACATGCCCATATTGTACTCCTACTGCCAGCGGACTACAGACTGCGTGTGATCGAGATCGCAAGTCACTGCGTGCATTATCCCATAATCTTTGCTTTAACATCTTTTGGGTGCCTTCATAACCCAGGTAATACAGTGGGGGGGGGGGGTGACAGACCAATAGAGGTGGCTTGATAGCACAATTAAAATGAAGCGTTTGAATGGTGGGGAGGAGGCTGCAGAGTTGTCTTTGCTAATTTGTCCTGAGCCAGCCCGGTAGAAATAGCCATTTTGCACAGAGATGCCCTACGAATGCCCAAGTGGGAAAATCTCAATAAAAAGGCTTTTGGTATTAGTCCTTTTCTGGTGATACAGCAGAGTGTGGGTTGAGATAAAGGTGGGTCGGCATATGGTGGCTTTTGTTGTTGTTGTTTAGTCGTTTAGTCGTGTCCGACTCTTCATGACCCCATGGACCAGAGCACGCCAGGCACCTCTGTCCTCCACTACCTCCCGCAGTTTGGTCAAACTCATGCTGGTAACCTCGAAAACACTATCCAACCATCTCGTCCTCTGTCGCCCCCTTCTCCTTGTGCCCTCCATCTTTCCCAGCATCAGTGTCTTCTCCAGGGAGTCTTCTCTTCTCATGAGGTGGCCAAAGTACCGGAGCCTCAGCTTCACGATCTGTCCTTCCAGTGAGCACTCAGGGCTGATTTCCTTAAGAATGGATGTGTTTGATCTTCTTGCAGTCCATGGGACTCTCAAGAGTCTCCTCCAGCAATATGGTGGCTACAGCCACCATATTGGTTGCATTTGCGGAGGGAGCAGCCAAGGCAGTATCTTAGCATTGTTAGAAAAAGCAATGTTGCTAAAGTTAAATATGTGTACCTGTCTTTATGGAGAGCATTGGCAGAAACAGGGACCATAGTGTTGGACTCTTCCATTGAACAATTTATTTTTTTTAGGTTTTAGCTTGTTTTGCTGTTAAACCTTACATCTTGTTACAGAGATGTTATTTCACAAGTGAACTATATTTCAGTGGCATGGGAAATGGTCAAACTTTATTGAATAATACGATTTGTGAAGTATTGTCTGCCAATCCAAAAGGACAGGGTTTTTGAGGATGAGAGGAAGTGATGTGTGAAAAAAGTCGTGATTAAAGGTGTGTTGGATTAGGGGTAGCAGGCTATTACCCTGAATTAGTAATGATTGGTAGTTAACAAGAGTTGGATTCTGCCGTCTCTTGGCTATGGGGCCGGCCCACCCATGAGGTGATGGGAGGTGACTGCCTCAGGTGGCAGAATCCACGGAATCAGCAGATACCGATGCAGATCTTCATTCAGGGCTGGCCCACCCAAGAGACAAGATGAGGCAGCCGATGAGGATCCACAGAAGGAGCAAATCCTGTTTCAGATCTTTATTTCCTACTTCTTCATGATTTAGATCTTCACTCACCCTTCCTTCCCTGGCAGAAGAAGGTGGCACCATTTTGTGGTTTGTCTCAGGGGCCAAGATGTTTTGAGCCGGCCCTCTTGGCCACACACATTGGCTCAGTTCGGTTATTCTGGTTTCACAGTGAATTCAGTGAGGAAGGCTGCAGCACTCAGTAACCGAACAGGGTTAAAAACAGACAAGAAAGGTGAACATTATATTAACATGTTATAATATTTGCTGATGAATTTCAGCCATCATGGGAAAGTGCTCAGTATTGAAAAGTAATAAATCGGTTGAAAACAGAATTGTATTATTATTATTATTATTATTATTATTATTATTATTATTATATTTTTAAAAATCCCAACATAATAAACCATGAATAGCTACAGCATTTCCCAGTCCTAAAATCTAGTACATTGCAAGTTTTTCTGAGATTAGGCAGCAGAAAGGCAACTGTGATCCAGACATGAACTGAAGTCAACTTGATGGGAATAGTATCAGGAAGTCTAAAGGAAGAAGACAAGACATTATATTTATCCGCAACAATAGCCGCAAGGCTATTGATTGTGAAAAATTGGAAAAGTGGTATTATACTGACAAAAAATAGAGTGGCTTGCCAAATTATTGGAGTACTACAATATATCCAAAACAATGGGAGAAACTGGAAGGATCTCAAAAGAGAAGATAGACAGGGACTGGAAGGTGTTTAAAGGATACTTGCAAAACCATATTGAAAAATCAGAACTCCTATTAGAATAAACAAGTTCCGTTTTAAATACTGAAATACTAAATAAGATGGATAACAATGTGTAATAGAAAAAGAAGCATGAAATTAGGTTAAAGGTGTGTGAAAGAAAGTAATAGAAGTGGAAAGAAATTGCAATTGAGTAGATTGGAAGTCTAACACAAAGGTGGGGTGAGGGGTGGTGGATGGTGATGGGTAAAGGAATTATCTGTGGGATTGAGTGTAGGTATGTTTGAACATTTTTAAGGATTGTATGAAATGTATGTTTGTATGCTTGTATATTCGCAATATGTGTGTATTAATGCTGAACTATTTTAACAATAAAAACTTTTTTAAAAAGAAGTCAACTTGATGCTATCTGTTTACAAAACAAAAATTGTCATATGCAGATGGATTTCTTCTGCACCACTCTCTCTTTTAGGTTGTGAATAGACTTTACGTTGATAATTCAAGGGTTATGTTCTGGGTCTTTGTGTTCCAATAACTTCCAGCACACTCTTATAACGCATGCTCGTCTTCACCAAAAGATTAGAACGTGGAACTCTGATTGCTTTGTTAAGAATAAAGTTTTCTCTCTTTGTTTATACAAAAATAACCAGTGCCTCGCTTGACATTGGAAAGCAAATGTCTTCACTCAGTATTACAAATGTTGGCCAACAGCACAACTATCCTCTAGATCAGGCATCCCCAAACTCGGCCCTCCAGATGTTTTGGGACTGCAACTCCCATCACCCCTGACCACTGGTCCTGTTAGCTAGGAATGGTGGGAGCTGTAGTCCCAAAACATCTGGAGTGCCGAGTTTGGTGCCTGCTCTAGATGTACTAAGTCCTTTTGTGACGATACAGCGATGTACGGCAACTGCGCAGCTAACCAAATTGTTCGCATTAACACTGCATATGAACTCTTGCAGGGCATTTGTCGTATGGGCATCTCACTGTGCAGTTTCTCGGGTGAAAAGCCAATGCTGGGTAGAAAAGAGAGATGTGGTGGTGGGGAGATGGGTATACTACAACAAATCCAGAATGCGGCAGCTAGACTAGTGACTGGGAGCGGCCACTGAGACCACATAACACCGCTCTTCAAAGACCTACATTGGCTCCCAGTACGTTTCTGAGCACAATTCAAACCGTTGGTGCTGACCTTTAAAGTTCTGAACGGCCTCGGCCAAGTATACCTGAAGGAGCATCTCCACTCCCATCATTCAGCCTGAGGTCCAGCTTCAAGGTCCTTCTGGCAGTTCCCTCACTGCGAGAAGTGAAGGAACCAGTCAGAGGGCCTTCTCGGTAGTGTCGCCCGCCCTGTGGAACTCCCTCCCACCAGATGTCAAAGACATAAGCAATTATCTGACGTGTAGAAGACATCTGAAGGCAGCCCTGTTTAGAGAAGTTTTGAATGACTGATGTTTTAATGTATTTTTAATCTTTTGTTGGAAGCCGCCCAGAGTGGCTGGGGAAACCCAGCCAGATGGGCAGGGTATAAATAAATTATTATTATTATTATTATTATTATTATTATTATTATTATTATTATTATAGTGGTAACTTGGTTTAAGAACAGTCTGCTTTAAGAATGATTTGGTTTACAAACTCCGCAAAACCAGAAATAGTGTCTCGGTTTGAGAACTTTACCTTGGTCTAAGAATGGAATCCGAACGGTGGAAGGCCACCAGCGGCAGGAGGCCTCATTAGGGAAAGCGTGCCTCAGTTTAAGAACGGTTTTGGTTTAAGAACGGTCTTCTGGAACGGATTAGGTTCCTAAACCGAGGCACCACTGTATACTAATCCGCATCCTAGCCACTGTTCCAGGTTTGGAAAAGGTTGGCTTCAGCAAAGGAATAGAGGGACACGGGTGGCGCTGTGGGTTAAACCACAGAGCCTAGGACTTGCCGATCAGAAGGTCGGCGGTTCGAATCCCCGCAACGGGGTGAGCTCCTGTTGCTTGGTCCCAGCTCCTGCCAACCTAGCAGTTTGAAAGCACGTCAAAGTGCAAGTAGATAAATAGGTGCCACTCCGGCGGGAAGGTAAACGGCGTTTCTGTGCCCTGCTCTGGTTCACCAGAAGCGGCTTAGTCATGCTGGCCACATGACCCGGAAGCTGTACGCCGGCTCCCTCGGCCAGTAAAGCGAGATGAGCGCCACTACCCCAGAGTCGGCCACGACTGGACCTAATGGTCAGAGGTCCCTTTACCTTTACTAAAGGAATACGCATCAGTTAGTCTTCTAACAAGTGAGGAGCGAAGCATGCAAGCAGAGCATCTCAGGTTCTTCACTCCAGATAACTCACACAATCAAGCCAAGCCTTATATCGAATTCTAAATCTTTACTTTTCAAATAAGGACCAAGGTTTTTATTCTTTGCACAAGATTGCGCCACCTGTTGCTCTCCATTAGTTAAGAACTCTCTGGGCCTAGTATTGTTTGCATGGTTTGGGGGAAATAGTGGTGGCTTTACAAGGCATTGTGAGCCTTCAGCCTTCATCTTATTAGGAGGTGTCACATTTTTGCTGTTCTTAAAGCACCAGAGAAACATGCGAAATGTTTTCCTTTTAGTTTGTTTGAAGGAATACCCAAAAATTTGCATTTGTTTACTACATTGAAAGCTATTTGGGAGTGATTGTGGTAAGCCCGGAAAGTTGTAAGTGGAAAGCTGCTGCAGAAGTAGCAACGTATACATTATAACCAATCTCTGTAATTAAATCAATAAAATCAGTTCTGTTGCATGGTTAGCTGAGTAGAACCTCTATGTTCAACATACGTCTGAATAACGAATTCTGAAGATATAACGCTTACCTGCATTTTGAGTTTCCAAGTTGATGACCGTTATTACTCTGATTCATTGAGGAAATTGTTTGTGCTATAATTTCTGTTTGTGCTATATTTTCCAGGAAACATTTTTATAATTTGCTAATGTAGTCTGCCATGTTCTGAAGTACAGTGGTACCTTGGGTTAAGTACTTAATTCGTTCCGGAGGTCCGTTCTTAACCTGAAACTGTTCTTAACCTGAAGCACCACTTTAGCTAATGGGGCCTCCTGCTGCCGCTGCACCGCCGGAGCACGATTTCTGTTCTCATCCTGAAGCAAAGTTCTTAACCCAAGGTACGATTTCTGGATTAGCGGGGTCTGTAACCTGAAGCATATGTAACCCGAGGTACCACTGTACAAATTTTGACATTCCAAATATATCCAATAAACCTTTTTTCCTTCATACATAAATTCCTCCTTTTATCCACCACTTTGCATATAATTGTGTTTGCACATCACTTTAAATCATGGGTAGGCAAACTAAGGCCCAGGGGCTGGATCCGGCCCAGTCGCCTTCTAAATCCGGCCCACGGACGGTCCGGGAATCAGCATGTTTTTACATGAGTAGAATGTCTCCATTTATTTAAAATGCATCTCTGGGTTATTTGTGGGGCATAGGAATTTGTTCATTATTTTATTTTTTTTCAAAATATAGACCCCACAAGGTCTGAGGGACAGTGGACTCGCCCCCTGCTGAAAAAGTTTGCTGACCCCTGCCCTAAATTATGGCTTAGTTAATGTTATGCACAATAGCAGCTGGCGCAGAGGCGGCGGTAGTTATCTGACCTCCCGCCACTGGTGTTTCTGCAACTTACTGGGTGATGTGACTGGGATTTTGGTACAGTGCAAACACACCAGCAGGGTGAGCTGGATTTGTGCTGCTGGTATATTTGCACTACACTGACTTCCCCATCACATTCCCCCTCCCCACCTCTGTAAGGTGCAGCAGTTACCTGTGAGCCAGTGTGGTGTAGTGGTTAAGAGCGGTAGATTCGTAATCTGGGGAACCGGGTTCGCGTCTCCGCTCCTCCAAGGGTGACCTTGGGCTAGTCACACTTCTCTGAAGTCTCTCAGCCCCACTCACCTCACAGAGTGTTTGTTGTGGGGGAGGAAGGGAAAGGAGATTGTTAGCCGCTTTGAGACTCCTTCGGGTTGTGATAAAGCGGGATATCAAATATCCAAACTCTTCTCTCTTCTTCTTCCAATGAGAGAGGGTCAGGTCAGAGCCTCTACCTCTCCATGCTGCAAGGATGAATCACAGAAAGCTTTGGGCTCATACATTGCCCTTTCCTCATTTGGCATGGCTGCAGGGAGGAGTTCAGAAACATTCTCGTCCATATTTAGACCGGCTGCAGCTTGTCATGTCATCTAGACCTGTTTAGTCTTAACTATGGTTTGGGGAAACCAGCCAACTTCAAACCATAATGTATGGAATTGAGTCACTTTCACTAACCATAGTTAAAATTAGCCACAGTTTAGGGTTCAGATGTCATACTAATCTCTAGTTAATTTAAAACAGGTGGAGCTTCTGATCTCTGCCTTACAACTATGCCAGCGACGGAAAGGGAGAAAGTGCACTTTCCCTTGGAACGAAATGACTGCATGCAAAACAGGCCTGTAATTCTCTTTAGCAGAATGCGCCTTTGCTAATCTCATGGACACAAGTTAGCATGAAGCTCTGCACCTTTCTAAGTAAGGAAGAAATTGGTCCTGGATTTCAAGATTTTTGACATTAAAAAAGAAGTTTTAGTGGTTGGGGGAAATCAGCCAATACATGCATTGGAACTGATGGTTTTAACTAGCTGTGTTGGAAAGCGAATTTCGCTCTGAAAGTAGGACGGTTGTAGCTGGAATGACAATTAATGCCGTGTGGGCAAAATCCCTGCTGGAAGCCGGTATCTGAATAGAACAAGAACTCTGGCTCTTTCTACCGGTCCTTCCCTCCTCTTTCGTGATTTGGCCCTATGTTGGCTGTTGAGTGTGGTGGCTTCCATTTTTAATTAGCCAGCTGGGCAAAATTTAGTTCATTGTGCCCCTTCAGTTAATTATCGTGAAGCTGTTCTCTCCCCCTCCCCCCGTTATAGAGCAGCCTGGGATTTGGCAATGCGGGGTCCAGCATTTTGCTTTTGAGGTATTATTGGGTGCCAGCTGTCTGCCTTAACTGAAGATTTGATCTAAGAGAAATTTTATCTAAAAAGGGGCAGGGAAGTCCGGAGGAACAGAGAACGTATACCTTGCTTCTAGGAAATTGTGAATGCTTGTTATAACATGATCCTATGAATGTTTAATCTGATTTGGGTCCCGCGTTGTTCAATAGGATTTTTTGGAAGTAGCTGTGTATTGGATTGGAGCCCTACCCTTCAAATAAATTATCTTTTATGGAAATTATCTTGTTCAGGAAACACATGGATTACAGAATGGGAAACTTGATTGAAATCAGTCAATCCCAACTAGAGCTCACTTAGTGCAGACACAGACAGCGAATTGTCCTCTACCCTGACCATATCTACTCATGGGAAGGAGGGGTAGAAGAGGACAACTGTAGCTATTCTGACTGAGACCATGGTTTCATCTAGCCTAAGATGGTCTCCTCTGGCTGGTAACAGTTCTCCAGGTTTCAGGCCTTTCCCAGCCCTGCAACCTGAGAGCTTTTCAGCTGGAGATGCCACGAGTGCATATGCTCTACCATTGAGACATGGACTCTAATTTAATGGAACAAATGAAAAACCAAAGCTAGTTCCCAAGCCAGTGAACATCACCTCTGTTATGTACTGAAGTTCTCACCCTGGGCCAGCAGAGGGATACTGTAGATAGTTATGCAAATGAAGGATTGAAAGTGACGTTCAGTGATTCGATAGTTTGTATGCAAATGAAGGATTGAAAGTGACGTTCAGTGATTGGCTAGTTACAGAAAATGGTTACTGTTGCATTCTAGTGGAGCTCTATATAAGCAGGCTGACTGAGCTCCTCAGTTCAGTTCAGTTCCAGCTTACAAATAAAGAGCTGCTTTGGAAGAATCGCTGTGTTGTCTGATATGTTAGCCCACAACTTAACAACCTCTTACATGAAAGCTTCATTCTGGCATTGTGATTCTATCTTGTAGAAAGCATGTCCAAGGCGGTGCCTGTTTCTTGCAATCTATAAGTTTCCTCAAAGGTTTCCTCGAGCTATTCCAGAACACCAACCCTATATTAGAAGCTTTCCTGGCCACCAGAAAAGAAAGGGGAGTGAGGGGTTTTTGCCTGCAACCAAATGCTTGTCACAGCAGCGGTAGACTGAGACAGAAAGTGGGTCAGGCACAGATTGTGTGACTACCAGAGCCAGCAGTTATAATTTACACAATTGTTGTGTGTGTGTGTGTGTTGAGTGGGAGTTGAACTTTCCAGGAAACTTTCTTTTCTTTAGCTGCTTCCTTCCCTAAATTCCCAACAGGAGGGAGTTGGAGCAGGTCTCATCAGAAGCAAGTTTTGAAGAAAGTTGTTGTTGTTGTTTAGTCGTGTCCCAGTCTTCGTGACCCCCTGGACCAGAGCACGCCAGGCACGCCTGTCTTCCACTGCCTCCCGCATCTTGGTCAAACTCATGTTCGTAGCTTTGAGAACACTGTCCAACCAACTCGTCCTCTGTCGTCCCCTTCTCCTCGTGCCCTCAATCTTTCCCAGAGTCAGGGTCTTTTCTAGGGAGTCTTCTCTTCCCATGAAGAACGTAGAGTTGCCATATTCCCAAAGGTGAAAATCTGGACAAAGTTGTTGAGCCTTTCTTTCTTTCTTTCTTTCTTTCTTTCTTTCTTTCTTTCTTTCTTTCTTGTCAAAGTTATTGAGCTACAACAATTTTAAAAGAATTTTTAAATTAAAAAAAAAATACCCCACTTGCCATACGACCGGTTTTCACCGATTCAGAGAAAATCTGTCTGGATGCCATTTGAGAGCTTGTTTCCCATCTGTGTCCTGGATAATCCGGACGCATGGCAGCCCTGAAGAAAGCTCATTTCACAGCCACGCAGCAAGGGAACAGTCTTTCATTGCCTTTGGTTCAGCGATTGTCTGTGTATAAACAGAGTGGTACTGGGTCTCAAGCTTGCTTGGGAGCTAGGCAACCTATCACAAAGTGCTCTTCAGTTCTACAGTTTCCTAAAAATGAGAAGAAAAGCAGTCTCTGCGTGCCTAGAGGCATCAACATATTTAATTGACATATTCCACAAATCAGCTCCGGAATGGAAAAGATTCTTGGCAGAGAAGGCAAGAAATATATGCAGGAAAACGAGAGGGTGCGAGATGCAGATGAAATAGGAAATCTTCTTGGCGGAAGGAAGCACATAGAAGAAACACTGGTGCCTGTGAAAGGGTGGAGAAGCAGGAGATAAAGGAGAGGTGGCTGGTGGTGGCAGGAGCCAGAGGGCAGATGAGTTAGTAGATGAAGGTATGGGAAGGAGAGGAGAGATGGGTGACTCAGGACCAGAGGAGAGGAAGCTTGTGACTCGTGAAAAGCAAGGGCGAACAAACAAGAGAGAGAGACTCTCCTACAGGTCTAAACCACTGAACCTCTTGGGCTTGCTGATCAGAAGGTCGGTGGTTCGAATCCCTGCAAAGGGGTAAGCTCGCGTTGCTCTGTCCCAGCTCCTGCCAATCTAGCAGTTCAAAAACACACCAGTGCAAGTAGATAAATAGGTACCACTGCAGCAGGAAGGTAAATGGTGTTTCCATGCTCTCTGGTTTCCATCACGGTGTTCCGTTGCGCCAGAAGTGATTTAATCCTGCTGGCCACATGACCCAGAAAGTGGTCTGTGGCCTGAAAGCAAGATGAGCGCCACAAACCCATAGTTGCCTTTGACTGGACTTAACCGTCCAGGTGTTCTTTACCTTTAGCTTTTTACCTAGAATATGGTTATGATCATGTTTAGATATTCTGAGTAAACTAGAATTGTATGGCATCTTTTCCATTTTCTTTCCTTGCAGATTATTTAAGGACCGATACAACATTCCTTGAAGAACTGGTGGTTGGCAGCGGCGAGAACATCGAACTCCTGTGTAACTCTCCAGTCTCTTCTATGTCTGTCTTCTGGTATAAAGATGGCATTGGGATTTCACCTACTAACCGAACTCATCTTGTCCAGAAGTTGTTAAGGATTATCAATGTATCTTACGATGACTCTGGCCTGTACAGCTGTAAGCCAAGGCACTCCACTGAAATGCTCAGGAACTTCACAGTACGAGTGACAGGTGAGTTCAGTGAAGTCCCTCCCCCCCGCCCCCCGTTTTCTCTCTGCTTTTCTGCAGATCACCTGGATCCATGCTTACATCCCCAAATCAAAAGTGCATTTTAAAGAGTTTTGCATCTGGTTCTAATCTGATCTGAAAATCAAATTGCTTTGACCAATATTGTTTGACCAATGTTGTTTCCTTCGCATTATCCAACGAAGTTTGTGATACTGTTCAGTCTGCCTAGGTTGCAGCTTCCTGACTTGAAAAGTGTTAGGTTAACAAAGAAGCTAAAGACTGCTAACTCAGGTTCTGGAATGCTCTCTGTGGAATAACAGGAGGACCCCAGGTGTTTGGACATGGATGTGAATGATTTTTCCACTATTGTAGTTTGTCTACCTTTGGTCTCACCTGTGGCCCCTAAAAGCTGTGCATGCAACAGCAGCCACTTCTTGGGAACAGCTTTGAATGGCCAGCTAAACTGGGCAAGGGTAGCCCGTGGGTCTCAAACCCTTGGACTTCTGCATGTGAAGACAGGTTCTGGCGGATTGAGCAGACAAGGCCAGTTTCTACACCTGCTGTAGAGGGGCAGACTGGGCTTGTCAACCAGAGAAGGTAGCCCATCTAGGAGAAGGAAAGCTCTGGTCCAAACCGCCACTGCCTTGTGGGATATTTTTGGGAGAAGAAGAAGGATAAGGAGTCAACCCTACACCAATAAGGAGTGGGGTCCCTAAGACTGTTGGATGGTGCCTTGTACGCCTCCTTCCAGCAACAGTAAGGCCAAGAGGGGTGTCTTGTTGTCGGGGCAGCCCAGGACCTCCATAAAAATTTGAGCTCCTGGGAGGTTCCTTGGGTGCTGCTAACACAGCAGCTTGACCTCATCCCTGGAGACGCACTCCATTGTCTTTTGGCTGTCTCTCTCTTGGTTGTGGGCAGACTGGTCCAGGGGAGGGGGGAGAATAATGATGGGCTGGAACCCATGGCACTTGCTCAAGAATCCAGAGTGGTGGGCAACCCCCAGAGGAGATGTGAGAAGGGAACGTCGTTGCTGAGTATTCTTGCCTTATAGAGGGTGCATCTCTTTACCAACTTCCATTTTCGTTTTGATCTTTTCGTGATACGCGTTCAAGTTCACAGGCCCAATGTATAACGACCAGGAAAGGGAAGAAATTTGATTCAGTTTGCATTTAAAGCTATCAAATCTATACTTTCTGAAGAGAACACTGCCCAACCATCAGCGTCAGTCTTCAAGGGAGCGAATGGAAAGGCCGTTCAGTTGACACGACTTGCAACATCACCAGTTAAATTGGGATGTTGCCCTGTGCAATTGCCTCTGCTTCTGAGCTAGCTGTGGATAATTCTTCTTCTTCTTCTTCTTCTTCTTCTTCTTCTTCTTCTTCTTCTTCTTCTTCTTACTTATTATTATTTATACCCCGCCCATCTGGCTGAGTTTCCCCAGCCACTCTGGGCGGCTCCCAATCAAGTGTTAAAAACAATACAGCATTAAATATTAAAAACTTCCCTGAACAGGGCTGCCTTCAGATGTCTTTTAAAGATAGGATAGCTGCTTATTTCCTTCACATCTGAAGGGAGGGTGTTCCACAGGGTGGGCACCACTACTGAGAAGGCCCTCTGTCTCCTTACTTCACGCAATGAGGGAACCACCAGAAAGCCCTCAGTGCTGGATCTCAGTGCTAAACGATGGGGGTGGAGATGCTCCTTCAGGTATATAGAGCCGAGGCCATTTAGAGCTTTAAAGGTCAGCACCAACACTTTGAATTGTGCTCGGAAACATACTGGGAGCCAATGCAGGTCTTTCAGGACTGGTGGTATGTGGTCCCGGCGGCCGCTCCCAGTCACCAGTCTAGCTGCCGCATTCTGGATTAATTGCAGTTTCCGGGTCACCTTCAAAGGTAGCCCCACATAGAGCGCATTGCAGTAGTCCAAGCAGGAGATAACTAGGGCATGCACCACTCTGGCGAGATAGTCCGCGGGCAGGTAGGGTCTCAGCCCTCTGCATCAGATGTGGTGTTGTATTCTTGTGCGAAAGCGCCTAGGCAGGGCCAGCCAAAGGGTGGGAGTCAACATGCCATCCGACAGGTCTTGTGGCTTCTCGTGGCAACACATCCCCATCGCCCTAAAACATGATCGCAGCAGAGTGAGTGCTTCTCAGATAATGAATGACCCAAGGATGAAAGTGAAAAATACAGCATGAAACTGGTCCAACCGAAAAAATGATAGTTGCCTTTGATAAACAGCAGCAAAGAATGGGCATGCCATGCATAGCTCGAATGTAGGGTGTTGCTTTAGTTGCACCAGTGCAAAAACTGGGGGCTTCGACTGTGACTCGGTAAGCACAGTTTTTGAAAGGGAAGTTCCTTTGACTTCCAAATGGGTATGTTTCAGATTGAAATGGTAAGTAAGTAAGTAAGTAAGTAAGTAAGTAAATTTTTATTTATACCCCACCCTCCCCGGCCAAGACTGGGCTCAGGGCGGCTAACATCAAATATCTAATACATTAAAACACAATCAAACAATTGATTAAAATACAGCTTAAAAATTAGAATCAGGATAAAATTAAATGATTGCCCACGAATTACAACCATAGGGGTCGGGAACCTCAAGTATTCATCCATGTTGGTCCCACAGGAGCCGATAAAAGGGCCAAAGAGTTAACTTACAGCGTCCCATAGAGGGGGGTCAAACTGGGCCCGGACCAAAAGCCAGGCAGAAGAACTCCGTCTTGCACGCCCTGCAGAAGGATGTCAAGTCCCGCAGGGCCCTGGTTTCCTGCGATAACCTGTTAACGCTTAATTAAAACCAGCTCAGTGGAAGCATATTCTCTTGGTACAGGGGCAGTTTTACACTCCTGGCAAATAGAAGGGGAAGAAATGGAGGCAGTGAGAGATTTTACTTTCTTGGGCTCCATGATCACTGCAGATGGTGACAGCAGCCACAAAATTAAAAGACGCCTGCTTCTTGGGAGAAAAGCAATGACAAACCTAGACAGCATCTTAAAAAGCAGAGACATCACCTTGCCGACAAAGGTCCGTATAGTTAAAGCTATGGTTTTCCCAGTAGTGATGTATGGAAGTGAGAGCTGGACCATAAAGAAGGCTGATCGCTGAAGAATTGATGCTTTTGAATTATGGTGCTGGAGGAGACTCTTGAGAGTCCCATGGACTGCAAGAAGATCAAACCTATCCATTCTTAAGGAAATCAGCCCTGAGTGCTCACTGGAACGACAGATCCTGAAGCTGAGACTCCAATACTTTGGCCACCTCATGAGAACAGAAGACTCCTTGGAAATGACCCTGATGTTGGGAAAGATTGAGGGCACAAGGAGAAAGGGACGACAGAGGGCGAGATGGTTGGACAGTGTTCTCGAAGCTACAAACATAAGTTTGACTAAACTGGGGGAGGCTGTGGAAGACAGAAGTGCCTGGCGTGCTCTGGTCCATGGGGTCATGAAGAGTCGGACAGGACTAAACGACTAAACAACAACAGTGGAAGCATATTCTCTTGGTACAGGGGCAGTTTTACATTATGCAGTGTAAATGAAAGAGTACTGGGGGAAAAACAATATATTGCTGCATGTTATATATCTTTATTGCCACACCCTCACCTGGAATGTTGCATTCAGGTTGTGGTTTCCAAAGAAATTTTGAATTTCAAGAACTTCCAAAGAACAGAAGAGAACATTCACAGCAACGTGGAAGAGCAAAAAGGACCTAGAGATATTTTCATGTTACGACAACAGACTGTAAATATAGAGTCCGCGTAGCTGCACAGGGGCAATAAACATGATCTTGCTTGGTTTTTTTTCCATTAGCAGTGCCTGGCTCTTGGCAGTGGGGAATTCTAATACGAACATGATTTTGCCAAGCTGATTTCCTCAGCAAAACCACTTTTATACTGGGCATCGACAAACCGCCGACTTAAAACGAGCTTGTGAGCCTTTCAAAACTGTGAAAACGGAAATGATTAGAATGTGCCAATTGGTTTACAAAACCTCAAATTGGTTTACAAAATATAGATGGTAAAATCAAGAAAAATTCACAACCCCACTTTAAGGCATACAAAAGTTAAAATACTAAAACAGATTAAAATTACCTCAACTTTCTAAGCAGCTGGGTAGGCTTGTCTATACAAGTACAGTGGTGCCCCGCAAGATGAATGCCTCGCAAGACGAAAAACCCGCTAGACGAAAGGGTTTTCCGTTTTTCGATGCGCTTCGCAAGACGATTTTCCCTATGGGCTTGCTTCGCAAGACGTTTCCGTCTTGTGAGTCTTGCGATTTTGTTAACTTTTCCCCCTCTTTTTCTAAGCCGCTAAGCCGCTAATAGCCTTTTAGCCGCTAAGCCGCTAATCCTTTAATAGCCCCTAAGCCGCTAAACCACTAATAGCGCTAATCCGCTAATAGGGTTGCTTCGCAAGACGAAAAAACCGCTAGACGAAGAGACTCGCGGAACGGATTATTTTCGTCTTGTGAGGCACCACTGTATGTCTTAAACAGGTACTGAAAAGAGTACAGTGAAGGCACATGCTTGATCTCAATAGGCAGGCAGTTCCAAAGTTGTAGGTGCTGCCACACTAAATGAGAGAGTTCTTATGAAAGGGTACCTGTGTGTTGCCCCTGTTTATTTTGGATGAGAGTTGACGTGAAAGAGATTTTTTTATAAATATCAAAGACGATACGTTTTCATTCTTTTTATTTGAGTTTTTAAAAGCAGACTACAAAAACCTCAGTCAATAGGTTCCCTTGTAGTTATGTTACGTGTAGCAGCCACCCAAGCGATCTGCGTAAAACGCCATCCTTTCAGTTGTTCCATTTTTCTCCTCATGTGGGAGCTTGTCATTTCACCAGATTTCTTCAGGGACAATTTCTTTGGGCACATCTTTGCTCAAACTGTTATATTGGTTTTCTGACCATCCTCATTTTGTAGAAAAGTGCAAACAAACGGGGACATTGGTTTTTTTGTGTGATGGAATTGAGATTTTGGTTGGTTCTCATTAGCGCCTTTTAACAGAAGTGGCTAAGTAGAGTGGAACAACCATCCCAACTTTCCAGCAATTGCATCACTATTACTTACTAGGGAGGTGAAGAGGTCTGTTTTAGCTGATCGCAGACTAAATGTAAGCAGCGGTTGATTTGACTCCTGAAAAAGCAATTGCAGTCTTAGGCTGCATAAACAGAAGCTGTGTCCAGAAAGCAAGAAATAATAATTCCACTGTCCTTTACTGGTCTTGCTGTCTTTTAAGTACAGTGGTACCTTGGTTTATTAACTTAGTCCGTTCTGGAAGTCCGTTCTTAAACCAAAGCTGTTCTTAAACCAAGGAGCGCTTTCCCTTATGAGGCCTCCTGCCGCCAGTGCCCTTCCACCGTTCGGATTCCATTCTTAGACTGAGGTAAAGTTCACAAACCGGGACACTACTTCTGGTTTTGCGGAGTTTGTAAACCGAATAGTTCGTAAACAGGGCTGTTCTTAAACCGAGGTACCACTGTACTGCCTCTAGTTCAGAACGCCCTACTTTAAGAAGGACATTGATAGAACTGAACCACCTGTGGTTTTTAATCCCCTTTGTTCTGAAGATCATTATTGATATTCTGGACTTAGCCGGACTGTATCCCTGTGTTTGTGGATGAGTGGATTTTTGTGTTAGTAAGTTCAGAAGTAAAAGTTGAGTTCAGATGATCACAGCTTTATTGGGATAACGTTGGGATGTGCCAATTAATACGTTTTGATAATGGAAAACCGTTGCAGGAATGAATTGAGAATTTTGCCTCCACAAAATGTAATTTCCACCCCCCCACTTGCTTCTCTTTCAAGATTCTCCATCGTCAGGTGATGATGAAGAGGAAGATGAAGATGAAGATGACTCTGAAGACGGAGGTAAATATCTGGGGTTTGGGACACATGCAAAGTAATTCTCAAGAATGCTTATACTAGCTAAACTATTGGCATCAATGGGGCTTGGAGCTGTTGGAATCATTTGTGCAAATGGGGGGGAAGATTGGCACGTAGGCCCCAGTGATTTCAACCTTTGTTTTACAATATCTAGTACTGAGTCAAAACCTTTCAGCGTTTCAATGTTTTTACTGTTACCTTTTTGAGTGGTTATGCTACTGCACCAAAGACCTCAATTTCTCAGTTGTTTTCTAAGGGCAGCAATCCATTCTTCACTAGAGATATTTTTTAAAAAGAGTTTCAGAATTAATCAGGAAGCCCTTTCTTAAAAGAATGGGTGTGTAAACTCTTCTTCTGTTTCTGTGTCTCATAGTGCCTTCCCCATTGCTGTCCTTGAATAGCAACTGAATTGCGGGGGGGGGGGGGATATCCATACAGCATATTGTGTTCGCTTCCACCACTGCCTTAATTTGGAGTCAATATGCGATATTTGTAACAGTGCCAAGGAAGAGTGCTGCTTACTTAAAGAAAATCATGGAAAATACCTGGGAAGGACAGTGGTATTTCAAAACCACTGCCTTCAAAGGTAGCAGAACCCTTTAAAATTGAAATCCCTAATGATTTTTAAAAGTCTCTTTGTTTTTTCCTATGTATGGACTAGGGTTATTTGGGACAATGGGATGAAGTGCTTTGCAAGTGTCACACATATCTATGCACTGAATTGGTGCACTGATTATTAACGTGACTTTGCTGACCTCTGTGCCGACTGCTAGGGATGCGGGTGGCGCTGTGGGTTAAACCACGGGGTGAGCTCCCGATGCTTGATCCCTGCTCCTGCCAACCTAGCAGTTCGAAAGCACATCAAAGTGCAAGTAGATAAATAGGTACCACTCCAGCGGGAAGGTAAATGGTGTTTCCAGGTGCTGCTCTGGTTTGCCAGAAGCGGCTTAGTCATGCTGGCCACATGACCCGGAAGGTGTACGCCGGCTCCCTTGGCCAATAAAGCGAGATGAGCGCCACAACCCCAGAGTCGGCCACGACTGGACCTAATGGTCAGGGGTCCCTTTACCTTTACCCATGCTGACTGCTGCCAATCAGTCCATGTGCACTGGCCTCCCGTACACCTTCTTGCAAACAGACGAGGCACTTCTTTTGAGGTGCTTCCTGTGACGGCGTTCTGATCACTGGAGGTCCTCTTCTGAAGCACCTTGGGAAGAAATTTCTTTAGCGCTTCTTGTCTCTTTTTTCTGAGATCTTTCTGTTGCGTGTTGAGACCCCGACGCCACCCCCTCGTTGATGAATAAGACGCAAGGACACGGATATTAGGTTAATGGTTATTGGGCAAATTTAGGCCACAACTTTATTGGTTACAGAATGTGAGCGGTATTGGCTTAGGCATTGGAGTTGACCTGACTATAGCTGACTCCTGCCCGTCACGCAGGGAGTCCAGTAAGGGTCAACCACCGGTACGGGGAGCCCCGTCGATGCAAACCAACTCAAACTCCCCCTGGGTTCCTGACAGGGTCGTGTCATGGCCCTAGCCCCGCCCCAGGCTTCGGACAAGATCCACACCCCCGGATTCCTTTAACGGAATACACTTCAGCTTGGAGAGGCTGGTGATGGCCACACCTTCCCTCCCCCATCATAAGGTCAACCAATGCCTAACCGCCACACCTTACAAAGTTGTAGCGATTGCTACGAGGTAGGCAAAAACCAAATGGCCCATGCCAGGTTGCCAAGTGGAAAAATTCCTACCAAAACTAATCCAGAATGCAGCAGCTAGACTGGTGACAGGGGGCGGCCGCCGAGACCACATAACACTGGTCTTGAAAGACCTACATTGGCTCCCAGTATGTTTCCGAGCACAATTCAAAGTGTTGGTGTTGACCTTTAAATCCCTAAACGGCCTCGGCCCAGTATACCTGAAGGAGCGTCTCCACTCCCATCGTTCTGCCCGGACGCTGAGGTCCAGCGCTGAGGGCCTTCTGGCGGTTCCCTCATTGTGAGAAGCAAAGCTACAGGGAACCAGGCAGAGGGCCTTCTCAGTAGTGGCGCCCGCCCTGTGGAACACCCTCCCATCAGATGTCAAAGAGTTAAACAACTACCTGACATTCAGAAGACATCTTAAGGCTGCCCTGTTCAGGGAAGTTTTTAATGTATGACATATTAGTGTATTTTTAGTCTTGTGGAAGCCGCCCAGAGTGGCTGGGGAAACCCAGCCAGATGGGCGGGGTACAAATAATAAATTATTATTATTATTATTATTATTATTATTACTACTACTACTACTACTACTACTACTACTACCAGGCCCCTCAACAGCGACCAACCGAGGTCCATAGCAAGGCCAATGTTGAAACCTGAAAATAAGGGAGGGCAGGTGGGAGATCGAGGAGGCGAGCCAAGAGGAAGCTCTCCAGCTCATGTTCCGTTTAAATGGGGCCCAGCCATGCCCCCCAGCCAGCGGATTGGCTGGCTGGAAATGACGTGGCCGGGAACGCCCCCGGAGGGGAGTGGGTAGCCACGTGGTCCACCGCAACTCCTCCCCACTGGGAAGTGGAGTGGATTTGCCCACCTTTCTTGACTTGCTGAGCTCAGAATTTTACTGAGGAGAGAGCTTTCTCATTCGTATAGCCTGAGGACCTTAATCTGATGCTAACTTGGCATGGCATTTGTGCTTCATTTCACTGAGGTTACTTTGGAGCCGCTTCAGTTCTTTCAAGAATTGGGTCTCATCAGCAAGCTTATCCAAGGCTCAAATGACAACTACAGTGGTGCCTCACAATACGAAATTAATTTGTTCTGCGAGTTTTTTCGTCTTGCAAATTTTTCGTCTTGCGAAGCACCTCTTCAAGCAATGCACCCTGGGTATTAACGGTTTTCAGAAAAAGGAAACAAACTTGCAAGACGTTTTCGTCTTGCGAAGCAAGCCCATAGGGAAATTCATCTTGCGAAGCAACTCAAAAAACGAAAAACTCTTTCGTCTTGCAAGTTTTTCGTCTTGCGAGGTACCACTGTACCTTGCTCTTTCCAAACCTATGAAAACAACAATGATTTTAAATTTACGGATTATTTGAAAAGTATCTGCAATGACCAGACGACGTTTGTAGGTTTGCAAGAGGCTCTGTGAGGACTAATATTAGAAATATTGCAAAAATGAAGAAGGAGATGAGTTGTGTTAAAAATGTAAAGGCAATATTAAGTTAGGAAATGCGTAAGAAGTGATTAAGACGGATGATTGTCAAAGGTGCTGATGGAAGTCTAATAAGAGGGTATTTGTGATGAATTGTGTGGTATGTTTTATAATTTTATATTTTAAAACTAATATATATATATATATATATATATATATATGCAGGTTTTGGTGTCCTCGGGTGTCTTCCCGTGTAAAAGTTGGGGTGTCTAGGCGACGTTTCGACGAGGTCTCACTCGTCATCTTCAGGCTGGTGCTTTCGGCTTCTTGTTACTGGAACAGAGCAGGATCTCAGTGTTTGAGTTCCTATAAATACTGTTGAGGGGTGTGGTGTATAGCCTCCAATGTTCTGGGCCGAGAGGAAGTTCCCAGGCTAGTGTGCCTTTTCTTCTTTTGTTCCTTAGTTGCTTGAGGGATATCTTGAGTGATTTCTTGAGTGATATCCTGAGTACCACTTAGGTGGGTCATTAGGTGTGGATTAGTTGCTAAAGCCTTTGTGTCTTGACCTCTTGAACTTTGTGAAGAGTTTTTCTGAGAAGATGGCTGTAGTTGTGCTCTGGCTTGGCTTCGTGTATAGGGGCGAGCTGTGGTTTTGTGGCCTGTGCCAGCCAGATCTGTGTAGGGATTGCAGGGGGGTGCAGCATCCGGAGGTGCCATCATGGTTTGGCTACTGGATGGTGTCTGTAATTTATCTGTGGAGAGGGTCTGGGTTTGGGTCTGGTGTGGTTGATTGGTGATGGCGTTCTGTGTGCCTCTGGATCTGGTGTCAGTTTTTGTGGGGAGGGCTAATTTCCAGATGTCTGGCAAGCGGGATGTGTCGTCACGCTTGTTCATGTTGTGAGGGTGTTTCTCTATCTCGATGGCTTCCATGATTATTCTCTTGTGGTGATGTTCCATGTTAGAGAGCAATTTGGAATCTGCAAAATTAATTTCGTGTCCTGTTTCTTTCATGTGTTGGAAAAGAGAGGAAGTTTTTTCTTCTTTTTTGACGGCATTCTTGTGTTCTGCGATACGTGCATTTATTCGTCTATTTGTTTGTCCAATGTACGTGGCTGGGCAGACTTTGCAGGGTATTTCATAGACCCCTTGAAATAGACACATGAAAGAAACAGGACACGAAATTAATTTTGCGGATTCCAAATTGCTCTCTAACATGGAACATCACCACAAGAGAATAATCATGGAAGCCATCGAGATAGAGAAACACCCTCACAACATGAACAAGCGTGACGACACATCCCGCTTGCCAGACATCTGGAAATTAGCCCTCCCCACAAAAACTGACACCAGATCCAGAGGCACACAGAACGCCATCACCAATCAACCACACCAGACCCAAACCCAGACCCTCTCCACAGATAAATTACAGACACCATCCAGTAGCCAAACCATGATGGCACCTCCGGATGCTGCACCCCCCTGCAATCCCTACACAGATCTGGCTGGCACAGGCCACAAAACCACAGCTCGCCCCTATACACGAAGCCAAGCCAGAGCACAACTACAGCCATCTTCTCAGAAAAACTCTTCACAAAGTTCAAGAGGTCAAGACACAAAGGCTTTAGCAACTAATCCACACCTAATGACCCACCTAAGTGGTACTCAGGATATCACTCAAGAAATCACTCAAGATATCCCTCAAGCAACTAAGGAACAAAAGAAGAAAAGGCACACTAGCCTGGGAACTTCCTCTCGGCCCAGAACATTGGAGGCTATACACCACACCCCTCAACAGTATTTATAGGAACTCAAACACTGAGATCCTGCTCTGTTCCAGTAACAAGAAGCCGAAAGCACCAGCCTGAAGATGACGAGTGAGACCTCGTCGAAACGTCGCCTAGACACCCCAACTTTTACACGGGAAGACACCCGAGGACACCAAAACCTGCATACCTATACCCGTGAAAATCTACGAAAGCATATATATATATATATATATATATATATATATATATATATATATGAAAACAACAATGATTTTGCTGAAACTAAATCTAGCTGTAGCCATTTGGCTGCTGTTCCACATAATAGATCGCATCACAGGCTCGCCAACGGACATGGTGTGTCTCTTCAGTCGCTCTGCTTTCTGTCTACAGTTGCTCCTTACTGGACCCGTCTCGAGATAATGGATCGGAAGCTTCTGGCTGTTCCTGCTGCAAACACTGTTCGCTTTCGCTGCCCGGCTGCTGGGAATCCCTCTCCTTCTATACACTGGCTGAAAAATGGCAAAGAATTCAAAGGAGAGCACCGTATTGGGGGCATCAAAGTAAGACGTCAGTGGTCTAAATATCGATTTGGTCCATTTGTTAACCTCCAGCTTTGAAAACCTCTTGGAATTGTCGCACCTGAAGTTTTGCTCACTGAACAATTTTGAAAGGGCACTTGGATATGGGATCCACCACTTTCACATCATAGATCATTTCCTTTCCAGTCTGTACTTCTTTATAGCCAAACTGATTTGCAGATTCTCTCCTTGGGTATAATTTTTAGAATGCAAAATGTGACGTGGATACTGTCATAAACTGAATATATTGGTGAGACAGTTGAAGCATATGAACAACATTGTAGGTATTCAACGTTGTATTTGGATGAATTATTAGATTCAGGTTGTTCTTGAATCATTCAGCCTGGACACTGAGATCCAGCTCCAAGGGTCTTCTGGCAGTTCCCTCACTGCGAGAAGTGAGGTTACAGGGAACCAGGCAGAGGGCCTTCTCGGTAGTGGCACCCGCCCTGTGGAACGCCCTCCCATCAGATGTCGAGGAAATAAACAACTATCCAACTTTTAGAAGACATCTGAAGGCAGCCCTGTTTAGGGGAGTTTTTAATGTTTGATGTTTTATTGTACTTTTAATATTCTGTTGGAGCTGCTCAAAGTGGCTGGAGAAACCCAGTCAGATGGGTGGGGTATAAATAAATATTATTATTATTATTATTATTATTATTATTATTATTATTATTATTATTATGTTCCCCAACCCCTAGCTGCAGCCCGTTTACAAATTTCGCGAGAATTTTCCTATGTTGCTGAATCTAGTGTATGCACAAAAAATACCAGGAAGCACGTCTGCCACTTCGAGAAAACAAAGTAATACTGTTAGCTTTAAACTAGCACATTTGCCGTGATTAACATCCTGAGGAATTAAATGAATACTCATTCCTCAAAAGTTTTTTTTGGTTCATGTGAATAATTCCCAATCTCATTTATCAGGCCCTATAAAAGGGACGCGGGTGGCGCTGTGGGTAAAACCTCAGCGCCTAGGACTTGCCAATCGCATGGGCGGCGGTTCGAATCCCCGCGGCGGGGTGAGCTCCCGTCTTTCGGTCCCAGTTCCTGCCCACCTAGCAGTTCGAAAGCACCCTTAAGTGCAAGTAGATAAATAGGTACCGCTTTATAGCGGGAAGGTAAACGGCGTTTCCGTGAGCTGCTCTGGTGCCGGTTCGCTGGAGCAGCTTCGTCATGCTGGCCACGTGACCTGGAAGTGTCTGCGGACAGCGCTGGCTCCCGGCCTCTAGAGTGAGATGAGCACACAACCCTAGAGTCTGTCAAGACTGGCCCGTACGGGCAGGGGTACCTTTACCTTTACCTATAAAAGGAGAGTGGGGTTTTTTTTGGGGGGGGGGGTTCAAGAGTTGTTTTGGCTATGATCAAATACTTCTTCCTGGCCATTCTGATATAGGAAATTGCTGAAGTTTTGTTTGAGATTAATTCTCACATTAACCGGCTGCAGACTACATATTTAACACCATAGGAATGGGTTTCCATCAGGATATTAAACTTTTGATAGAAAGTGGGATCAGAGCTGAGATTGACTCGGATTCCTTGTTGCTTTAGTACTTTTAGCAACCAGGTTCCAAATCTGATTTCCTTTTGCCATACAGTGGTACCTCAGGTTACATACCCTTCAGGTTACACACTCCGCTAACCCAGAAATAGTGCTTCAGGTTAAGAACTTTGCTTCAGGATAAGAACAGAAATCGGGCTCCAGCGGCACGGCAGCAGCAGGAGGCCCCATTAGCTAAAGTGGTGCTTCAGGTTAAGAACAGTTTCAGGTTAAGAACAGACCTCCGGAACGAATTAAGTACTTAACCTGAGGTACCACTGTATTTCACTTCACTCTCTTCCGAGATAGATCCTGCAAAGGAGGCTGATTTGTGGTTATTCTTCGTTTCCCCCTCTGCAGTTGCGACATCAGCAGTGGAGCCTTGTCATGGAAAGTGTGGTTCCATCAGATCGAGGCAACTACACCTGTGTAGTGCGGAATAAATATGGCATCATTTGGCATACCTACCAGCTTGATGTCCTTGGTAAGTTTTCTTTCTGCCTGTTTGCACCAGATGGACAGAGTTACTCAGGTGGCTTGGGGCTGGGGGTGGACGTGATGTAGTTCCTTCCCCCTGGGCTTTCCACTTACTGGCCTAGTAGTCACGAGTCTGCACAACTGCAGCCTCCGGAATTCAAGGGCAGCCTCACATACAGTGAATTGTTGTTGTTTAGTCGTGTCCGACTCTTCTTGACCACATGGACCAGAGCACGCCAGGCACTCCTGTCCTCCACTGCCTCCCACAGTTTGGTCAAACTCATGCTGGTAGCTTCGAGAACACTGTCCAACCATCTCGTCCTCTGTCGTCCCCTTCTCCTTGTGCCCTCCATCTTTCCCAACATCAGGGTCTTTTCCAGGGAGTCTTCTCTTCTCATGAGGTGGCCAAAGTATTGGAGCCTCAGCTTCAGGATCTGTCCTTCCAGTGAGCACTCAGGGCTGATTTCCTTCAGAATGGATAGGTTTGATCTTCTTGCAGTCCATGGGACTCTCAAGAGTCTCCTCCAGCACCATAATTCAAAAGCATCAATTATTCGGTGATCAGCCTTCTTTATGGTCCAGCTCTCACTTCCATACTGGGAAAGCCATAGCTTTAACTATACGGACCTTTGTTGACAAGGTGATGTCTCTGCCTTTTAAGATGCTATCTAGGTTTGTCATTGCTTTTTTCCCAAGAAACAGGCGTCTTTTAATTTCGTGGCTGCTGTCACCATCTGCAGTGATCATGGAGCCCAAGAAAGTAAAATCTCTCACTGCCTCCATTTCTTCCCCTTCTATTTGCCAGGAGGTGATGGGCCCAGTGGCCCTGATCTTCATTTTTTTGATGTTGAGCTTCAGACCATATTTTGCGCTCTCCTCTTTCACCCTCATTAACAGGTTCTTTAATTCCTTAAGAGGTTCTTTAATTCCATACAGTGCATTACAGACGTCCAAATGGACTGGTGCTTGCATACGGCTTATGTTTGCAACATACTCTGACTGCAGAATTTGGATTCCCTTGGGACTGACTTTGTTGATGCTGCCTCCGCAGAGCCCTGTCTTTTGTTGTTTCTCTCTTTCTGGCTGTTAGGTTATAGCTATATGTGGCCAAGAGAACTGGGCCTGGAGTCAACATGCAGCAAATGTCAGGGCCCGTGGTGCTCAGAGGAACCATTGGGGGTTAAGCCACCACCCCCTTCTTAACTTTTTTCTTTTAGCCCGGGATTCATCAGAGAAGTGTAAAACGAAGTGACTACAATCCCTTCTCTCAGTGCTTCTCTATCAAATGTTGGGCTCAGTGCCATCACCTGTCTCTGGCTCCCAAGGATGCTGGCCCTGAAGATAATTATTTTGCCTTGAGAAAAGCCTCCAACTGCCCAGTATTATTTTAATTTACCTTCCTTGTGTGATTCCGCTGAGCATATACCTGTCTTTCTTATGGTCTGAGCTTAGACCAAGACTGTATGCTGCCATGCTGATGTAAAAAGGTAAAGGTAAAGGACCCCTGACAGTTAAGTCCAGTCATGAACGACTCTGGGGTTGCGGCGTTCATCTCGCTTTACAGGATGAGTGAGCTGGCGTTTGTCCGCAGACAGTTTTTCTGGGTCATGTGGCCAGCATGACTAAGCCGCTTCTGGCGAAACCAGAGCAGCGCACGGAAATGCCGTTTACCCTCCCACCGGAGCGGTATCTATTTATCTATTAATAAATATTTAGCTATTTATTTATTAATAAACAATAATATTTATTTATTTATTTATTTATTTATTTTAATAAATATTTAGCAATTTATGTAAAGGTAAAGAGACCCCTGACCATTAGGTCCAGTCATGACCGACTCTGGGGTTGTGGCGCTCATCTCGCTTTATTGGCCGAGGGAGCCGGCGTACAGCTTCCGGGTCATGTGGCCAGCATGACTAAGTCGCTTCTGGCGAACCAGAGCAGCGCACGGAAACGCCGTTTACCTTCCCACCGGAGCGGTACCTATTTATCTACTTGCACTATTTATCTACTTGCACCTAGGCTCTGTGGTTTAACCCACAGCTCCACCGCTGAAGCTTAATCTGAGATTCTGCACTGTATAGAATAACAAGTCAAAGCACCAACATCATTTTGCCATAAATCGGTTGCCCTGCAGTTGTTTACAGCGAATCCTTCCTCTGACTGAATTCACACAGCAGCATTCAAAGGCTTTCAAAAAAAAAACCGTTTTCCAAAAGAGCGCTCTCTATATATCAGGTTCCCGATGAACGACTGGAAAAGAGCCAGCTCATTCCTCCTTTCTTTTCTTCTGCAGAAAGATCACCCCACCGTCCTATTCTCCAGGCAGGATTGCCTGCTAACCAGACTGTGGTGATAGGGAGTGATGTTAAATTCCTGTGCAAAGTGTACAGCGATGCCCAGCCTCACATCCAGTGGCTGAAACACGTGGAGGTCAATGGAAGCAAATATGGACCAGATGGGACTCCATATGTCACTGTCCTAAAGGTTGGTACATAGCTAAACATCCCCTCTATGGCCATTGCATGCTAGAGCTTGACCTATACTCTTGAGGCACTGCCTCAAAGCAGCGAATACTTCTGGAACCTCTTGATTTGGGCATTATTGACGCTAAAGGCACATACCTTAAAAACAGGCAGAAAGCCATGTATCACTCTCATTTCCACCCAGGTTTGCAGGTACATTTGGGGTGAAATCTTCTGCAAAATCCAAAATATGGTAGGGCTACTACCAGACTTGTGACAAGTATAGCATAATGGTTAAGAGACTGCAGCTGAAATCCTAATCCCATTTACCTAGAAGTAGGCTGCAATGGATTTAATAGAACTTTCTGAGGAGATATGGTTAGGACTGCATCAGTCAGGAAATCTCTGGTTGAGTCTCGCTCCTGCCATGATCTCGTTAGGTGGTCTTGGGCAAGCCTCAACTCCCAGCATTGACTGTCATGCAACAGAGAAGTTTATACAGTGGTGCCTCGCAAGACGAAATTAATTCGTTCCGCGAGTTTTGTCGCCTTGAGATTTTTTTCGTCTTGCGAAGCACGGTGTCGGGAAAGTTTTGGAAAAGCTTCAAAAATCACCAACGTCTTCAAAAACCTCAAAAAAGGCTACCACACCGCGTGCTATGAGTTGCTCCTCGAAGTCAAGTCGCAACTGTATTAATGGTGTTAAGAAAAAGGAAACAAGCTTGCAAGACGTTTCCGTCTTGCGAAGCAAGCCCATAGGGAAAATCGTCTTGTGAAGCAGCTCAAAAAACAAAAAACCCTTTCGTCTAGCGAGTTTTTTGTCTTGCGAGGCATTCGTCTTGCGAGGTACCACTGTACTAACTTGCCTTACAGGGTCATTGTAAGGCAAGTATTGCAGCTGGATAACACACGTTGAAAACTTGAATCGTAGAACCATAGAATTGTATGTTTGGGAGGGACACCAGCAACCATCTAGTCCAAACCCCTGCAATGGTAGGAATCACTTGAAAACACCGTAGAAATGAAAAAGAGGAATAAGTATTCTTACTTTAAAAGACCATTATTAGCTAACAGGATTTCAGATTTAGCATCTGATCCAGCAAACAAGATTCTCACCCTATTTCCTCTCCTACATGATTAACTCCTTTGCCAAATAATATACAGGGAAAGTGCATTACGGTGCTTGTCATATTAGGGACGTGGTATGTTTGTATGGAGAGGTGATGGGATGTAAAAGCACCACTCTATTTCAACATAAAAGATAGGGAGAAATAACAGAATTCATAATCGGCTGTTAAAGTTGTATATACTTTGGTCCAGTTGAAGTTTGCAAGCTGTTCTTCAGAAACAGCCCCTCACAGTGCACATCATGGGAATCCAATCTAGCTGTGACTATGGCATGGATGATGGAAGCCAGGTCTGTAGGACAGAGTGCAGCTGCCATACCAGCCAAAACAACCACCTGCCTTTTAATGTCAAGTGGAACCCCGCAAGTTGGAAATTTACTTTTTAAGGGGGAGTGCAAATCCATCCAAAACCTGATTCCAGATTGAAATCCCCAGCTTTGATGTCTATGGCAGATCCATTCCTTGATCCAGTCCAGGATTCCAGAATTATGTGGACTGAGCATAGACTTGTGGACCTACAGAGAGGAACACAAGTCCCTATGTAACTGGGAGCTAGGAAAGTGCTCTAAACTAAACTTCTTCATCTAGCAAGCATCACTGATGGGGCACTTCTGGTGGTTCCCCACAACCGTTGGCCATTACTAGCCTGCAGTGAGGCAGGGCCTGCCCTGCCAGCAGAGGCTCGGGAGGAATCATTACTGCCATCTTTCAAATAATCTTCCGAAAACTGTGCTGTTTATGCAGGCCTTTACAACACGATTCCCCCTCCAGTATTTACTGATGTTTTTATTGAGGCAGACTTAACCATGATCTTATATATGGCCTTGATATAGTTCTATGAAAGTGCAAACTATTACCGTATTTTTCACTCTATAAGACACACTTTTCCCCTCCTAAAAAGTAAGGGGAAATGTATGTGCGTCTTATGGAGCGAATGCAGGCTGCTCAGCTATCCCAGAAGCCAGAACAGCAAGAGGGATCGCTGTGCAGCGCTCCCTCTCGCTGTTCTAGCTTCTGGGTTAGCCGCGCTCTGTCCTTCCCCCACCTCCCGGAAAAGGCCACAAGAGCCGCGCTCCCTTTAAAGAGCCGCGCGGAGCATGTGTGCGGCTCTTGGGGGCTTTTCCCCCAAGGAGGGAGAAAGGCAGCCCGTCAGTGACAGGCTGCCCTTCTCCCTCCTCGTGGGAAAAGCCTGCAAGCGCCGCACACACGCTCCACGCGGCTCGTGAAAGGGAGTGCTGAGCAGAGCCTGGGATACATACAGGCTCTGTTCAGCACTCCCTTCAAAGAATATTTTTTTCTTGCATTCCCCCTCTAAAAACTAGGTGCGTCTTATGGTCAGGTGCATCTTATGGAGCGAAAAATACGGTAATACTTCAGCAGATAAATGATAAAAGGCGAGATAATATGGATCCTTAAAACATCCCATAGGGAAGGATCCACGGGGTGGGGCGGCAGTCTGCCAACTGATCCTGAGATCCCTCTTTAAAAATGATGGGGAAACTGTGCTCCCCAAACTATGCATGAGGACCAGATGCAGCTTTTATAGCTGGCCATAGCTCCATCTGCTTGTGTCTGTGAGCTTGCATTTGGCTTTCTCAGCTCTTCATGTCCAGCTCCAGCAAAACTACATTTCTGACATACCTTCGAGGCATCCAAGCAAGTACTGTTCTCTTGGAAGATCATGAAGATCTCATGATCTTTACGCAAGCCGAACATCAGGACCTTGGCAGATCACTCAGCGGTCAGGGTGCAAGTGAAGCAGGCAAATCGAACTATTCCCCAGGCCCACAGTGAATCCCAGGCGCTTGCTGAGTTTTCACCCCTGCCTAAACCACAATCACGGCCACGGTCTTCTAGCACAGCCTTAACCAACCTGGCAACCTCTCTAAATATTTTGGACTACAACTCCCATAAGCCCCAGCCACCACAGAGCTGAATTAAGTCTGTTGGGAGTCCATCTTGAGGGCCTCCAGGTTCGTGAAGTCTGGCCAAAGATGATTCCTTTTCATTCTTCGCTTTAGTCTGTGTGACACAAACCGTGTCTTGGCTAGATTTGGCCAGCCAAGAATATTTGCAAATAACGAGCAAATCATCATGAAGATGATCCTTCAGGGAGGGGTCGCCAACATTGCTGTTGCTGACATGAGAGCTAGAGACTCATCAGTACAGTGGTACCTCAGGTTGCATACGCTTCAGGTTACAGACTCCGCTAACCCAGAAATAGTGCTTCCGGTTAAGAACTTTGCTTCAGGATGAGAACAGAAATCACACAGCGGCGGTGCGGCGGCAGCAGCGGGAGGCCCCATTAGCTAAAGTGGTGCTTCAGGTTAAGAACAGTTTCAGGTTAAGAACAGACCTCCGGAAGGAATTAAGTACTTAACCCGAGGTACCACTGTATTGGCTATCCCTGTTTTAACCACTATAACCCTGGTCCCCTAGGTGAACGTGAAAGGAAATCTCCGTTAGTAGCTGCAACACTTACTGGCTTGTCAGGTGCAAATAAACTCTGAGAACTGCGGCAAATTGAAGGGAGCTCATTTTTAAAAACCTTCAGCCAAAGAAAAATTTCAAATGAGCAGCTCCACAGGCTGTCTAAAAAAAGAAAGAAAGGAACTCCTGTTTGGGGGGGGGGGGAACAGGACGCGGAATTTGGCTCCCTAGCAAAATCAGAGAGTCCCTTTTGGTCAAGTAATGTGTACATTTTTAAGAAACAAGAAGCAGAAATTCAGTCCTGTCTGTCTAATGTGTGATGCAGAGGTATTGTTTGGTTTACTGAAGTTGAGGTTTCTGTCTATTCTGCAGTCTCTGATCAGTGCAAACGCTGAAGCCGATGCTTACCTAAATTTGTCTAAAGTGACAGAACAAGATGAAGGCGAATATCTATGTAGAGCCAACAATTTCGTAGGCAGAGCCGAAAAATCATTTTGGCTCCACATTGACAAATCAAAACCAGGTAAACCCTCGACTCTGTCCCAAAGGCTTAGCAACTGCAAGAATGAGCTGTAACGCTTGAAGGTGCTAGTCGTTTTAAAAATTAATATTTTGTAGTCTTTCCTGTGTATGTCATGATGTCGCTACTTATATATTAAGATAATAAAATGCTTTTTTAAAAACGAATCAGTTGCAAAGGAAAAATTCCCACATTGATGACTGTCTGACTTTGCTCACTACATCCTTATCGCTTCGAGTTGCATGTTAACGACCTGAACTCTCATAACCTTATTATAATTTATAGATAGGCTTTACTGATTTCATTGTTCGTTGAACTCTAAAAATCTCCTGCACATCAAATTCAGGTATTGGGAAGAGGAAGAGAAAACTTCCCTGCAGTTAAAACAATGTACAGGCCAGTCACTGAAAGATCTCTGACGGAAACTGAGAAAGAGATAGAGCGTTCCTTCTCTAGCTTGCATCAGGAATCTTTCAGTAATTTGGCATGTAAGTGTGATGAAAATCACCAGAAGTGGGGGACGAGTTACAAGTCGCTGGTTTCAGATTTGATGTTTGGGTGGGTTGGGGGGAAATCCTGATCAATTTTACATTTTTAAAAGTTAAGCTCTCTTTCCCCCATGCTTAACTCATTATTCACATTAACTGCATTTTATCCTTGCTCCTTGCCCTTACTTACTCTCTTTCCCTGTCTCCCTGCCCAGCCGTACTAACCAAAAGACAGTCATATATATGTGGAGGAAATTTTTTCATTCTTACGCTTTTGCTTGCATGCATTATTAGTGGGACAGAGTAAGAGCCTGGTGAAGGGAACCCCTTGCTTTTTAAACAACTGGTTGTGGTAGGACAAGCTACTGGCCTCTCAAATATTGTAAATCTGCTTTTCAAATTTGCCTGAGCATCCGTATTGCCTTCTCTGGGATTTGGCTTTGGAATCCTGTGGGTTTCCCCCTCCCCCCTTCCTTCTTTATCTTGTATATTTTTTTTCTCCCTCTGTAGACAGCAGGTGTTAACAAAACAGATAAGGAGCTAGAAATTCTGTACTTACGCAATGTTACTTTTGAGGACGCTGGGGCATATACTTGTCTTGCTGGGAATTCTATTGGGTTTACACACCATACTGCTTGGCTGACGGTATTACCAGGTACTTCGGCTCTGTCACTTTTTCCCTTTCCTTCCCTAAGGGCCTCGGCGCCCACTTCCGAAATGCCAAATTCTCGAGCGGTAGATGAGTGTTACTCTTATAGCCAGCTTGCGTTGAAGCACACTTCACCTTTTCGGCGATATGTAACTTGTTAACCAAGTTGGCAGTCAATGCTTCAAATTCTCACTCCAGAATGAAGTTGCGTCTCAGTGGGCAGGTGCGATGCTCATGGCTCCGTCTCAAAACGGCCGTCATCTGTTGAGATGTGATGCACAATTTTGCCTCCATAGTACCACCAGTTTGTTTCAGACTATGTGCCGCTCAAGCATTTGACATTTCTGTATCTTGACTTTATGAATTGGGTGGCTTTTAATATCGTTGAATCTGATTAAAAGTGCTTCTTTGGCTAGATTGGGTCCGTATTTAGTTTTGGAGAACACCAAGGCCTTCTATGTCATAAATCCTACACAGTACGGCCTATAGCATTGACAGCTAATTTCCCATAATGTTCTTGGTGGAGGCTAACTGTTGCTGAACAAGATCTCTCATGCTTCCACTCCACAATCACCAGTCTTTCTAACACCTGTAGGCTTCTGTTGGGTGGGAATGTTGAAGCTCTATTACGAATGAATGCCACATCATGACAACAATTGAGAACATGTGCTCTGCAAATTCATTTTCATTAAATACCTTTATCTGTGCTAGCTCCATAGAGTTTATTGGGTACCATTTCACCCCAGGAGCTGTATATGATTTCTCCAGTAGAGATTTGGCAGGCACAAACAGATCTTTTGAAGACCTTTCTATGTAGATAGGCCTGTGTAACTCTAAATTATTATTTTTAATCAACCAGTCATTTCAATTTATTTATTTTTTTACTATTTTAATGGTGTTTTAAGTTATATTGCTGTACACCGCCGTATTGTATTGTATGAATTGGCATTGTATGAATACTTTTATTATTAAATAATGCTTCATGTCTCTTACCTTGAAAAGCATTTTCTACAAAAACCTATCAGAAACTTTTTATAGACGATTTTATTAAATTCTGTAGATAGTGGTGATGATTACCTCTGAATCCGGCTCAGTATTCTACCCATTTTATTACTGAGTAATGAAACCGGATCCACGACAGCATTCCCCCAACCTGGTTTCCTCCAGATGTTTGGGACTACATTTCCCATCAGCCCCTGGTAGCACAGCCACACATTAACTCAGTCCCACATGTGGCAGAGCAGTAGAGTGCTTTTCAATGTCCCACAATCCTTTATTTTTGCTTAAACAGACTTGGATAGTCCAATGATCCGGAGCACATGGGAGTTTTAAGTGTATCAATAATAGAAGTTTTGTTTGTGTATTAAAAGAGAGGGAGTTGTGGAGAGGGTAGATGCTTTCAATGTGCACTCTGCATATAACAGGCTGAGTTACATATCTTACGGGCCACGTACAAAAACCAGGTACTCCATGGGGTATACTTTCATTAACAAATGGTGTTAAACAAAGAACAAGGCTAAATGAAAATTGTCTTACACGATCAGCCTATGCTTGGTGTTTAAGTCCTAGAAACTCTATAGATTTCCAAGCAAGACTGAAGAAACCGGAGTTTGTTTGAAAAAACAGCCAACCAGCCAACTTTAAGCCCTTCTGTTTTACTTATGTATTATTGCAACTGAACTAATGCACGACTTGCAGTGCCTTTAGGAAACCCAAACTATCTATTCAAGATTCTTCAGGCATACAATATGGCTAACTAAAACACATTTCCCCCCATGATGATGATTATTATTAATCTATGGCGGGGGACAGAACAAATTGCTGCAAAACTGAGACAGAAATTAAATTGGTTGATCTGTTCACCCCATTAACAACATGACAAACCTTTGTGGCACTTAGATTCAGAACATTACTTTAAGCACAAAAACATATTTGATTTGGCCACACTTACCTAGTTCCGCTCAATTGTTTTGTGGCAACTGATTGGAATAATAATAATAATAATAATAATAATAATAATAATAATAATAATATTTATTTATATCCCACCCTCCCCAGCTGAAGCCAGGCTCAGAGCGGCTAACAACAGTAAAATGATAAAACATTCTAAAATAATTTCATTATAAAATTAATTCCAATCAAATTAATGGCAACCATTGGGCTAGAGTTCTGTGAGGATTACCAAAGGAGGGGGTCAGACTGTGCCTTGGCCAAAGGCCTGGTGGAACATCTCTGTCTTGCAGGCTCTGCGGAAAGATGTCAAGTCCCGCAGGGCCCTAGTCTCTTGTGACAAAGCGTTCTACCAGATCGGAGCTACAGCTGAAAAAGCCCTGGCTCTGGTTGAGGCCAGCCTAACCTCTCTGTGGCCTGGGAGCTCCAAGATGTTTCTGTTTGAAGACCGTAAGTTCCTCTGTGGGACATACCAGGAGAGGCGGTCCCGTAGGTACGAGGGTCCTAGGCCGTATAGGGCTTTGAAGGACAACTCTTTATCTTTTGGGATGTCACAGGCATTCTGTAGAATATTAGGTGTTTGCACGTGGCCTCTAAGATACCCACTGTACCACACAAGGCGTTGCGCTGGAGAACATACACTTTGCTGGGTGTTTGGGGTGTGTGGTCCAGATTTGCTAGGTATTGTCTGAATTGAATTGCCTGTCTCCCATTCAGATTCCTAACATATCTCTATTACTCTGCAGCAGAAAAGCGAGTTGCCGTGGACGATTCCAGTTCCCTTTATGCAGGCATCCTCAGCTATGGGACTGGCTTTGTTCTTTTCATCTTGGTGGCCGTGGTGGTGGTTATCTATAGAATTAAAAGGCCCTCCAAAAAACCGATTAACACCACTACTGTTCAGAAAGTCTCCAAGTTCCCACTCAAGAGACAGGTAACAGAAAGTAGATACAAGGTTCCTATTCCTTCCTTATTATCTTTCCTTCCCCTTCGCAATCTTCTGTCTAGATCAGAAACTTGCCCTGGTGATTTATGTCTCTGGAAGCTCTAAGTGAGATCTTTGAACGCTGTTAGCAGGAAATGGTTTCACCCACCTATTTTATCTTTGTTTTCATTATTTAAAAACAAAACAAGCGTGTAAAATATGGCCTGAAAATCTGGTGGTGACTTAAAATGTTCTGGTTTATAGATCCCGGTTTTCTTTATCTGGTTCTGCTAAGGTCTGACATTTATATAGTGTGTTAAACAGACCTGCTGGCTGAGAAAAAGGCGTAGACCTTTCATGTTGGCATAGTTCTGTGCTAGCAAGAGAAACTGGAGGCACAGGGAAGGTCAAGGCTCACCTGGTGTGGGAGATGGCAGATCTTGAAGGGGGAAATTTTCCATTTGCTAGACGTTTGTTTCACCTTTGTTTGAGCTTCAGTCATTGCTGCATTAGCTGAGTCAAAAGTGGTGACTTCTCTAACAATGAAGTCTTGGGAAAGTGTGGAGTCTCACTCTTGGGCTATGTGTTTTTCTTATACACTGGAAATGTTTTCTCAGGTGGGGAGATCTTTAATGGGAAGCAATAGAATCGCCACTGGCAGAGGTAGATGGCTTGAGGAGCAGACCTAGGTTCTGGCAGGCTGATAATGTCCAAGAGTTAGCAGATTCACTCCAGTTAGATGAGACAGATTATATTGCGTGTCTGCATGTCGCAGCTATTTCCCCTGTCAGCTAAACACCGTTGCAGAATTTGGGAGCTGTGCTGACAAATAATAATAATAATAATAATTTATTATTTGTACCCCGCCCATCTGGCTGGGTTTCCCCAGCCACTCTAGGCGGCTTCCATAGAAACCAAAAATACACTAAAATATCACACATTAAAAACTTCCCTGAACAGGGCTGCCTTAAGATGTCTTCTGAATGTCAGTTAGTTGCTTATTGCTTTGACATCTGGTGGGAGGGTGTTCCACAGGACGGGCGTCACTACCGAGAAGGCCCTCTGCCTGGTTCCCTGTAGCTTTGCTTCTCACAATGAGGGAACCGCCAGAAGGCCCTCGGCGCTGGACCTCAGCATCCAGGCAGAATGATGGGGGTGGAGACGCTCCTTCAGGTCTACTGGGCCGAGGCCATTTAGGGCTTTAAAGGTCAACACCAACACTTTGAATTGTGCTCGGAAACGTACTGGGAGCCAATGTAGGTCTTTCAAGACCGGTGTTATGTGGTCTCGGCGGCCGCCCTCAGTCACCAGTCTAGTTGCCACATTCTGGATTAGTTGTAGTTTCCAAGTCACCTTCAAAGGTAGCCCCAAGTAGAGTGCATTGCAGTAGTCCAAGCGGGAGATAACTAGAGCATGCACCACTCTGGCGAGACAGTCCGCGGGCAGGTAAGGTCTCAGCCTGCGTACCAGGTGGAGTTGGTAGACAGCTGCCCTGGATACAGAATTGACCTGTGCCTCCATGGACAGCTGTGAGTCCAAAATGACTCCCAGGCTACGCACCTGGTCCTTCAGGGGCACAGTTACCCTATTCAGGACCAGGGAGTCCTCCACACCTGCCCACCCCCTGTCCCCAAAAAACAGTACTTCTGTCTTGTCAGGATTCAACTTCAATCCATTAGCCGCCACCCATCCTCCAAAGTATGAGCTTGACATTTGCATATTAAGAGAGGAAGAACCATGTGTCCATATTGCAGATTATTGAATGAAGCAAAGACTCTTCAGCTAATGCCCTTTTGCTATTCTCTTTCTATGACCTTATATGCTAGCTAATAGAAGCTGTTGGCAATAACACCTCCTTTGCTGTATTCAAGCAGGTATCTTTGGAGTCCAACTCCTCCATGAATTCCAATACTCCTCTAGTCAGGATCACCCGCCTTTCCTCCAGTGATGGACCAATCCTGGCAAACGTCTCAGAGCTTGAGCTGCCTGCTGACCCTAAGTGGGAACTGGCAAGATCTCGGTGAGTAAAATGCAGTTTTGAGCTGGTTGACTCTTATTTAGGTCTTTAATATACCACCTTTCATACAGCATCCCGAGTTACATGCTGACGTCTTTGCTTGTGTGTTTTGCTTCAGCCTGACTCTAGGAAAGCCATTGGGCGAAGGCTGCTTTGGTCAAGTGGTAATGGCAGAAGCAATGGGGATCGATAAAGAGAAACCGAACAAGCCTATCACTGTCGCTGTCAAGATGCTGAAAGGTACTGAGAACAGAGAATGGCAAGAACTAGTCTCCCACGTGCCTCTGCTCTCCATATTTTCCCTGATTTTCAGCCCTCCCCTGGGTTCCTCTGCATTGGTTTCTCCCAGGTTTCCTGCCCATAGCTGTCAACCGTCCCTTATTTGGCAGGAAAGTCCCTTATCCCAGTGCCGTGTTCTGCTGCTGTCCCTTATTGATGATGTCCCTTAAATTTCCCGGGTTTCAAAGGAAGCAGCTCCTCTCCCTCCCTCCCTGCCAGCCAGGGAGGAGGGAGGCTCCAACTGTGTTGCTTGGCTGCGTTGCTCACCCAATAAGGAGTCTAAGAATGACTGGGGGTGGAGCTTGCATGCCTTGTGCCGATCAAATTGGCCGCGTTGCCTGGGGACTCGCCTTTGCTCAGCGCTTCCCAGCGGAGAGGTGACGGTGGTTTTCCTTGCTGCATCCCCTTTGCTGGGTTGCTGCGCTGTGGGAGCCACCGCTTGAGGCTTTGTTTGGCTGCTGGCTGGGCTTTCTGCCTTTGGCTCGGAGGGGCTCAGAAGTTGAACATACCTGTGTTAGGAAAATCCCTTATTTTGGCTGCTGATCCCTTATTTTCAAATCTGTAAGTTGACAGCTATGTTTCCCGCCTGCTGTGCCATCTCTCAGACTTCGCTTAGCTTATCCACCCCCTTGCCAAGCTGTCCTAGCTCTTTATAACCTTATGTCAGGCCACAGGCTACACCCTCTAGTTCTTCTGTGACACTTCCTCTAGTTTCACCTCACAAATGGTCTTAAAAGAAAAGAAGCCCCAATGGCTGCTTCTTGCCCCACTTGTTTATGTCTGCATTTATTTTCAAGCTGCTGAAAGGGAGGAAATAAGATAGAGAGGAAATAGTATGCGGTGTATGCGGTGCAGGAATAATTTAATTCAAATTGGTGGCTTTCCTCATCCTTCAACCAGAAGTCTTACAGTGGTGCCTCGCAAGACGGAATTAATTCGTTCCGCGAGTTTTTTCGTCTTGTGATTTTTTCGTCTTGCGAAGCACGGTTTCGGAAAAGTTTTGGAAAAGCTTCAAAAATCACCAAAGTCTTTAAAAACCTCAAAAAAGGCTACCACACCGCGTTCTGTGAGTTGCTCCTCGAAGTCAAGTTGCAACTGTATTAACGGTGTTAAGAAAAAGGAAACAAACTTGCAAGACATTTCCGTCTTGCGAAGCAAGCCCATAGGGGAAATCGTCTTGCGAAGCAACTCAAAAAACCAAAAAACCTTTCGTCTTGCGAGTTTTCCGTCTTGCGAGGCATTCGTCTTGCGAGGTACCACTGTATATTATTTCTGTTGTGACAGTTTTGAATCATTGTCAGTGTTTAAGCAGAAGAGCAGCTCTACTTGACTGTGTTCGTCCAGCTCCTTCTCCTGCTTAAGCATGTCACTGAAGAGTCAGGTTAAATTTGGCATAATAATAATAATAATTTTATTTAATTATTGGAAGGCCTTACTAGGCACCTGAGCCCACTGTATGGTGTAATCCAGAGTTCCCCAAACTTGGGACTCCATCTGTTTTTGAACTACAATCCCCATCATCCCTAGCTGGCAGGACCACATCTGGAAGCATCCTTTATTGCACCAAGTTGGTGTACCTGGCTTGGATGAGAGGCACCTCATGGGGACACAGGTTACTGGTCATATGTGCAGCCAGTTCCAGTGCAAAGCAGCAAACGAAGGACTTGGGGTGTTCTTGAAGTATATGCGCCAAAGTCTGAGTAGACATGGGCTGTATGGCACTGAGTGAATTCCATCCATGGCACATAATAAAACTCTGCTTTTCCCGATTGCTTCTTTTCCCTTTCCTGTATAGATGACGCCACGGACAAAGATCTTTCTGACTTAGTCTCAGAAATGGAAATGATGAAGATGATTGGGAAGCACAAGAACATCATTAATCTCTTGGGGGCCTGCACACAGGATGGTATGTTCCCAGAGCTCATGGTTGTGGCGGTTGATGAAGGTGGTCATATAATTGAATATTATTGATACTACTGCCTGGTCTGTTTTCAGTGTTTACAATTTGCATGCATCTATAGCTCTCCCTCATGCCTCTTTGCTGCAATCTCTGTGAGAAGCCGAAAGTCTTCCATTCTGGAAGAGACGTGCCAGATTGTTGTTGTTGTTGTTTAGTGGTTTAGTCGTGTCCGACTCTTCATGACCCCATGGACCAGAGCACGCCAGGCACTCCTGTCTTCCACTGCCTCCCACAGTTTGGTCAAACTCATGCTGGTAGCTTCGAGAATACTGTCCAACCATCTCATCCTCTGTCGCCCCCTTCTCCTTGTGCCCTCCATCTTTCCCAACATCAGGGTCTTTTCCAGGGAGTCTTCTCTTCTCATGAGGTGGCCAAAGTATTGGAGCCTCAACTTCACGATCTGTCCTTCCAGTGAGCACTCAGGGCTGATTTCCTTCAGAATGGATAGGTTTGATCTTCTTGCAGTCCATGGGACTCTCAAGAGTCTCCTCCAGCACCATAATTCAAAAGCATCAATTCTTTGGCGATCAGCCTTCTTTATGGTCCAGCTCTCACTTCCATACATCACTACTGGGAAAACCATAGCTTTAACTATACGGACCTTTGTTGGCAAGGTGATGTCTCTGCTTTTTAAGATGCTGTCTAGGTTTGTCATTGCTTTTCTCCCAAGAAGCAGGTGTCTTTTAATTTCCTGCCTGCTGTCACCATCTGCAGTGATCATGGAGCCCAAGAAAGTAAAATCTCTCACTGCCTCCATTTCTTCCCCTTCTATTTGCCAGGAGGTGATGGGCCCAGTGGCCATGATCTTCGGGGGGGTTTTGATGTTGAGCTTCAGACCATATTTTGCGCTCTCCTCTTTCACCCTCATTAAAAGGTTCTTTAATTCCTCCTCACTTTCTGCCATCAAGTGTCATCTACCACAGTCTAAATAGGCTTCTGTTTAGTGGCTTAAATGAGTTTCATGGATGCTTTGAGTCCTCTGCTATAGACCAGGAGCAGGGGGCTTTTTCTGGCTGGCAGGCCAGATTGTTACCTCCCCATCCCTTGGTGGACTAAATTTGGTAGGTGGGCAGGACCTAGCAAACTATACAGAGCTGCTGGTATATTTGAAAGGCCCCCAGAGCTTCCACCCACCTCCACACTGTCACCCTCTACTTTGGCACCGTTGTTGCTGGGTTTTGTGTGTGTTTCATCTGATGGTGGTGGAGCACTCTTCTTCTGAAGAAGTGCCTACCTTCTGGACTCAGAGGGGGAGGAACAAGCCAGGAGACATACAGAAATATCTTCTTGCCACTCATCAGAATGGTAGCTTGTCAGTAGGAAAGAGTTCGTTTTGGATAAAAATATATTGTTTTTACTCCAGGTCCTCTCTATGTGCTGGTGGAATATGCATCAAAGGGGAACTTGCGAGAATACCTTAGAGCCCGCCGGCCACCTGGCATGGATTACTCTTTCGATACCTGCAAGCTGCCAGAGGAACAGTTAACATTTAAAGACTTAGTCTCCTGTGCCTACCAGGTGGCACGAGGGATGGAGTACCTGGCATCTCAGAAAGTAAGTAGCATGCAGCTTTATAAGAAACTAGGGGTTGTCCCCCTGTTTGCCAACTCCACCCAGCCCTCCATCTCCCTAGACCTTGTGGGAGGAAAACCCCCCAACACAAATCCCTTAGACCAGGTACAAGGAATAATAATAATAATAATAATAATAAATAATTTATTCCCCAGCCATTCTGGGCAGCTTCCAACAAAATACTAAAATACAATAGCCCGTCAAACATTAAAAGCTTCCCTAAACAGGGCTGCCTTCAGATATCTTCTAGAAGTCTGGTAGTTGTTTTTCTCTTTGACATCTGGTGGGAGGGCGTTCCACAGGGAGGGCGCCACTACTGAGAAGGCCCTCTGCCTGGTTCCCTGTAACTTGGCTTATTGCAGCAAGGGAACCGCCAGAAGGCCCTCGGCGCTGGACCTCAGTGTCTGGGCAGAACGATGGGGGTGGAGATCCTCCTTCAGGTATACTGGGCTGGGGCCATTTAGAGCTTAAAGGTCAGCACCAACACTTTGAATTGTGCTTGGAAATGTACTGGGAGCCAAAGTACATCTTTCAAGACCGGTGTTATGTGGTCTTGGTGGCTGCCCCCAGTTGCCAGTCTAGCTGCCGCATTCTGGATTAGTTGTAGTTTCCAGGTCACCTTCAAAGGTAGCCCCACATAGAGCGCATTGCAGTAGTCCAAGCGAGAGATAACTAGAGCATGCACCGCGTTGGCAAGACAGTCCGCAGGCAGGTAGGGTCTCAGCCTGCGGTGGAGCTGGTAGACAGCCGCCCTGGACACAGAATTAACCTGCGCCTCCATGGACAACTGTGAGTCCAAAATTACTCCCATGCTGCGCACCTGGTCCTTCAGGGGCACAGTTACTCCAATCAGGACCAGGGAATCCCCCACACCCACCCGCCCCCTGTCTCCCAAAAACAGTACTTCAGTCATGTCAGGATTCAACCTCAATCTTTTAGCCGCCATCCATCCTCCAACCGCCTCCAGACACTTACACAAGACCTTCACCACCTTCGCTGGTTCAGATTTGAAAGAGAGGTAGAGCTGGGTATCATCTGCACACTGACGAACACCCAGCCCAAACCCCCTGATTATCTCTCCCAGCATGTAGATGTTGAAAAGCATGGGGGAGAGGGCAGAACCCTGAGGCACCCCACAAGTGAGAGCCCAGGGGTCTGAACACTCATCCCCCAACACCACTTTCTGAACACGGCCCAGGAACCTTTTTGGCTCTCTCTTCATAGGTCAACATTAACAGATGGGTGGGGCAATCCACATGTCAATAATGTGGTGTTATTGTGACCTCACATGATTGGTGGGTTGCCCTGCCCACCTGTCAAAATCCCAGCATCAGAGGTTGAAAGGGGGAGGGCAGGAAGACTTTGCAAAGCCCACCCCTCGCTGATACTTGCAACCTTTTGCAATTCCCCTCAACTCTCTCATGGTTGAAGGTGCAAAAGAAAAGAGCAAGGAAGATCACCAACCTCAGCTACCAACCTCCTAACAACAAACAGGGTTGCTACAAAGCAGTTCATTCTGCCTTGAACTTAGAATTTAGATGATGCAGCGGCTCATAAACAATACATGCTCGTTATTTCATTTTGTAAACATCTTAATTAATGCACGTTTCTTGGGTCCCCCCCCTCCCCCCATTCTTTTTCAGTGTATCCATAGGGACTTGGCAGCTAGAAATGTTTTGGTCACGGAAGACAATGTGATGAAGATAGCTGACTTTGGCCTTGCCAGAGATGTTCACAACATTGATTATTACAAGAAGACAACCAATGTGAGTGAAAAGCTCTCAAACATGAAGCTATTGTGGTTACTTAAAGAGCTGGACATCTTGTGGGCATTAAATAGCTTTGCATTGCATTCTTTTTTAGCGATTCAAGTGAAAGTGGGTTTTACTTGAATGTTCACTGTTTTCTGTTTTGTAAGTCAATAACTCAGCTGGCTTCTGAGAGAGAGATTAATACAACTTGTTACACACATTCTGGACACCTTTCAGTTTCAAGTCCGCAAACAAAACCCAATCTAATTTTGTTCAGTATTTTGAACAGGATAGGCTAGAAATAACACATTTATTCTTCAACTAAAAACTATCCCAACTTTCAGAAAAACATTTCTGACAAAAGCTGAGAATTAATATATATATATACCACAAGCAGAAAAGGGATCTAACAAAGGAATTATTCAAAAGTCAAACTTCTTCAGCCATGTGATTTATTCATTTTAACAGAGAAGTAGTCGCAGTCTCGGCTGCATCTGGCAATAGGTATAGCTGTACTCGGCAAATACTCAGTGCTTTTTTTTCTGGGCGTACTCAAGGTTGCGCAGACTGGTAGCTTTTTTTCAAATGTTAAAAGTGTGGCACAATTGGAATGAATTTCAGGAACCAAAATGCTTTTTTCAGTGAATGAGATTATAGTTAATTGTTGTAGCTTGTCTTCACTTACCCCACCCTGCTCACAGTTGTGAAGAATATTCCTACACTATGAATGGTCCGTGTCACCATTAAGAAAAAGAGGTAGGAACAGGCCAATATATATGTGGACTGTCCCTGGACCAAGTGACTTTTCTTCAAGTTCTTGAAGTTCTTAACCTAGCTCAAGGTAGTCATCTGAAATAGCCGGACGTTTAACTGAGAATTAATCACAGTCAGACCATCATTTGAAAAATAAGACTTACCCCAAAATGGCAACTAGGCATTCTGTTCTGGAGACTGTAACCTTGGTCTAAGGACCCATTTAGCGTCTAGCTTATATATCTGCGTTCCTAACACTGCGCTGTACTCAAATACAGTTGTATCTTAGAAGCCAAACGCCTTGGTTCCTGAACAAATCGGCTCCCGAACGATCGAAACCCGGAAGAGTGTTCCAGTTTTTGAATGATTTTCGGAAGCTGAATGTCCGGTGCAGCTTCCGATTGGCTGCAGGACATTCCTGCAGCCAATCAGAAGCTGCGTTTTGGTTTTCAAAGGGTTCTGGGAGTCAAACGGATTCCCGGAACGCATTCTGTTTGAAAACCAAGGTACCTCTGTACCATCTCATACTGTGTTGTGTTTGTGGCTGCGAAGCCTTTGTCTCTACACTGCCTGTGTCAGGGAGGAGGGAAAGAGTGTGGTCAGAGGGTTAGGAGAGAAGGACAGCAGAGACAGCATAGTGGGCAAAGCCTTCTCCCATGACCCCTTGAGGTGAGGGATGTCATATGACTTCAGGGCACTAAACACCTTGCACTGAAGGATGCAATTAGTATGAAGAGAAAGTAAATGTGGACTGTGGGGGTCAAATAGCTTGATCAGTTCACCCATGTTCATTATTTGTTTGGCCTGGTCACTAAGGAAAATGTTTCAGACTGGATTATAGTTGAATGTTCAGTTGGTGCCAGAATGGCTGGGTGAAATTGCTGATGGATCTTTCCTTTTCATCTCCCGAAATTACAGGGTCGACTGCCTGTGAAATGGATGGCTCCAGAAGCATTGTTTGACCGTGTGTATACGCACCAGAGTGATGTGTAAGCACTGCCCGCGGTTTTAAACAGCGAAAGCAAAAAAAAAAGCGAAACACAAAGTCATGGGAACAATTGTAACGCCAAGCTGAGACGGGATCTTGTCAATATGTGCATGAATAATTTTGAATTCACCGATGTAGTGGAAAACTTAACAAAGAGTAATAGACAGGCTGTCAGCTACCTGATTAAATGCTCATCTTAATTTCAGACTAGGTGTCTGGGATTTCTATTGAGCTGCCTCAACAGAGATCTGCAAGTGCCTAGTAAAAAAATAAAATGGCTCAGGCAATTAGTCATTCTATTGATGACTTGTTAGCTGTGCATGGCTGCCCAGAAACAAAACGGAAGCCCCCGCCTCCATCTCCTTTCCCCAAAGTCTCATTGAATTCTAAAACCTTTGGTTCCCAGATGGTCCTTCGGAGTGCTGCTATGGGAGATCTTCACTTTGGGAGGCTCCCCCTATCCAGGAATTCCAGTTGAGGAACTCTTCAAGCTTCTAAAGGAAGGCCATCGCATGGACAAGCCAGCAAACTGCACCCATGATTTGTAAGTTGTCTGGAAAGAACTTCCATTTTTGTAAGACGTGTTTCTGAGTCTGAGCAGAAGGGGTTGTCTTTAATTCAACTGCTTCAGTCCCACATTCTCTCTCTTTGTGTGTGTATCTCTTGGTGTCACCTCTACCAAACGCTGTTCATCAATCCCTGTTATGAAGGGCCTTCCTCTTGCTTTCCTTACCTCTCTCGCCCTGACCTAGCCACTGTGATCCACGCGACGGTCACCTCCAGACTGGATTATTGTAACCCGCTCTACGTGGGGCTGCCCTTGAGACTGACCCAGAAACTCCAGCGGGTGCAGAATGCTGCAGCGAGACTCCTTACAAGGTCTTCGCTGCGAGATCACATTCACCCGGTGCTATACCAGCTGCACTGGCTCCCGGTGGAGTACAGGATCAGGTTTAAGGTGCTGGTTTTAACCTTTAAAGCCCTATACGGCTTAGGACCCTCGTACCTACGGGACCGCCTCTCCTGGTATGCCCCACAGAGAAACTTACGGTCTTCAAATAAAAACATCTTGAAGGTCCCAGGCCACAGAGAAGTTAGGCTGGCCTCAACGAGAGCCAGGGCCTTTTCGGCTGTGGCTCCGATCTGGTGGAACGCTCTGTCACAAGAGACCAGGGCCCTGCGGGACTTGACATCTTTCCGCAGGGCCTGCAAGACAGAGCTGTTCCACCAGGCCCCTCCTTCGGCAATCTTCGCTGAGCTCTGGCCCAATGGCTGCCAGTGGCTTGAATTAATTAATTTTAGAATGAATTATTTTAGAGTGTTGTTTATGCTGTACTTTTGTACTGTTTTATTGTTGTTAGCCGCCCTGAGCCCGGCTAAGGCTGGGGAGGGTGGGATATAAATAAAATTTATTATTATTATTATTATTCATGTGTGCACACACACACAGTAAAGGTTTCTTGATGTTTTGATAGCCACGTAAGGCTATTGCTATGCCATGATTGAGAGTTGGGCTAGACTCAAAAGTAGGGTGAAGTCAGCCAACCAACCATAGAAACTGCAGCTGATGCCTTCAATAAAATACTATAAGGCAGACTTACTCGCAACTGCCGTTTCTATAGTTGGCTGGTTTGTCTTGACTCCACTTTGGGTCCAGCCCAACTCTCAGTCATGGCATAGTGAGCATCACAAACCTATTTTCCACCAGGCTTAGTTGGATTTTGAATGCACATGGAATGATTGTGAGCCGTGAGAACAAACCAAAGCACACAATAGAAATGAAAAAAGTGGGGAGGGAGGAGGAAAGAAAACATTGGTGCAGCTACTCCTTCTCCAATCAGTGGAAGGGACCAGGCTGGTCTGCTTCCTGACAGGATGATATTCCCAGGGGAAAGGCAGGCAGCCTCTCAGGGGCTCTTGGACTCTGGCCTCGGTTTGTCTCCCTTCAGCTTCACAGTGATGAGTAGCAATGAGTGATTGAAACTCTTTTATTTCCTTTCATTTTAAGCCGACCGCTCTTTGGTGAATCATTAGAAAGTCTGGCCGTGTGTGTGCACATGCATGCATAAAAACAAGGAACCGTTCCAGTCCTTTTGTCCGTTTTATATCTCTCGCTGCTGTTTCGTAGGGTAGCGTTTGGCTCAAGCTTGGGTTTCACGGCCTTCCGTTTCTTTTTGAGTGTAAGATTTTGGAATCCCATCTGCAGCAAGCACAACCCCAGCCACTGGCGAATGCCCTTGTACTTCCTAAACATTTGCCCTATATTCTCCCTTTCCTCAGGTACATGATTATGAGGGAGTGCTGGCATGCTGTGCCTTCCCAGCGGCCAACCTTTAAGCAACTAGTTGAAGACCTGGATAGAGTCCTGATAGTGACCTCAACTGATGTGAGTATTGCCTTACTTTCTGGCACGCTGGGACTAATTTGCACCTGCCTCTCAAAGTTTAGATGCTTTATTCAAACATGTGTGAGTCTTACAGTGCTCTAGACCGTGTGAAGGGAGTAAATATGTTAGCAGTCAGCCCCACAGATAATACATTTTTCTTTCTTTCACTTTTAAGTTTCATTATAACTCGGAGAGGATATGTTTGCATTGCCATTACACAACATTGAAACGTCACAAATTAAATACAGTTGTGTGTGTTTTAATAATATTTATTAATTTTTCCATTTTAACATTCCAATCAAAACACATCATACATTCCGAATTATACAAATTATTCAGTAATTAAACAATCCAAATATTATGCCAAATTATAAATTTTTCAGGGAGACTTCACCATGCTCTGAGGTCGGAGGGGACCTGATCATCTCATATGCTTCTCATATTCATTTCCAATGGTTCCCATAAGTCAATACAAACATAGAAGGGACGCGGGTGGCGCTGTGGGTTAAACCACAGAGCCTAGGACTTGCTAATCAGAAGGTTGGCGGTTCGAATCCCTGTGACGGGGTGAGCTCCCGTTGCTCGGTCCCTGCTCCTGCCAGCCTAGCAGTTTGAAAGCACGTCAAAGTGCAAGTAGATAAACCGGTACCGCTCCGGCGGGAAGGTAAACGGCATTTCCGTGCGCTGCTCTGGTACGCGTGTGGCATCGTGGGAAATGAGGTCAGCAATGCAACCACTACCGGTGCTTGGAATCATAGCAGCCCTCACCACAGATCTTCATGGGCAGAGACCAGGGTATTTTGCAACCAAGACGTGGAACTCCCAGTTCTAACCTAAGGCATGAGGTAGCGCTACGAAAGAGTCACCGATTTCTCCCTCTCTTATTAACCGTGCCATTGTTCTTCTTGCAGGAGTACATTGACCTGTCAGTGCCTTTTGAGCAATATTCGCCTACGGACCAGGATACCCAGAGTGCCTGCTCTTCAGGAGACGACTCTGTATTTGCACACGACCTTCTCTCCGATGAACCCTGTCTTCCCAAACAGCAAGGAAACGGCATCGTCAGGACATGATGGCAGACACCCACAAGGAAGAGACTCGTGAATGTACGTTTTGGGGGAAGTCCGGGAGAAAAACCTGAGGGAGGATTTCATGACTCTGCTCCGTGGCACAGAAGATTTGTCTTGCCGCGAAGCCGTACAAATTCCCCCCGTTTTGTTATTTGAAAAAAGGAACCAGCGCCAGCACTGCTTGGTCTGAAGGAACGAATTTTGTGCAGGTTAGCAGCATCCAGGCAGACAATGCCTTATCTAGAGGGTGCCAAACCCGCAGCCTCCAATCAGATTTCCACTGTGATTTTCCTGTGCCTGCAGTACCAGGGTGGGAAGTGGGGGTTTTTTGCCCATCTTTTAAAGAGAAAAGCATGTAAAGAATGTAGGAATTCCTTTTCAGAATGCAATCATCACATTAATCTTTTGGGTGGAGCTCGGAAGCCCCATTGCCTGCAGGGATTCATACATTTATGTATATATCTTTGGGAATATATAGATATATATTCACCATCCGCTTTGGAGGAATTTGAAAGCCATTCTGAAGAGTTCGTCACTCTTAAAAAGTATTAGTCCACTTAAAAAGTTGCCTTGGATTGGCCACGGTGAAGAATTAGCTGTCTCTTGCACTAGATTCAGGAACAGATTAAAATAATATATGCAGACAGGAAAGAACTTGACTGGAGGTGTTGCAAGGTGTAATTTAAAAAAACAACAACGGGGGGGTGTCACTTTTTGTGTATGATTGCATTGTGGTGAACTTGTTCTATATTTTTCCAGCGGGTTGCTTATATATTGTAAGCAGTGTTGGACCCAAATCTTGCTACGTGCTCTATTTATTTTCCGACTTTCCAGTGTGTTTAGAAATTCTACAATGGGGCGTCAAATTTCTCGCAACGAATTCCCACAACCTTTTCCCCCAAAGGTTCTTTTCCTCTACCAGCAGATACTTGGAGAACGTAATTACGGGTACCTGTAAACAAAGCTCCTTTTAACGTATCACAAAAAGTTCCTATTCGCTCGCGTTGTTTTTATGTGTGTGTGTGGAAACTATTAATGCAGCCGCTAGCCAGGCGGAAAAAGAACTTCTCCAAGTCTCAAACCTTTCTATCTAGAACATACTGATTTAAGAGGGTGGTTGTTTTTTTATCTCGCCTGCTTTCTTGTGTTTAAAAAAAATATATTTTAACATCATGTATATTTGTAAAATTATTTATAGATATTAACATATTCTGTTCCTCGGTTTAAATTGTTTAGTGTTAATGTATACATTAATTTTTTCACAAAATCTGAGGTTTTAACTTATTGAAAGTATGGAAAGATAAATTAATCAATATTTTTTCTTCTGAGTTTGTGGGAAATATTAAAAGAATGTATAGTTGTACAGTCGTATAACAAATCACTGTTAATACTAGATTTTTCTTTTCAAATAAAACAAACAAGTTTTCCCTAGGTTGCAGTAAGTATATATGCATTCTGTAATACATTAGTGTTAAATCCAAACAGATGGCAGCAGAGATTTTTTTTACTTCTGTGTAAGAACTAAGAAATCTTTCATCGCTTTTACCACTGTGCATTAAGGGAGGGGGTGGGAGCGAGTGCATTTTTTATATTTTTTGAATGAAGGTGTTCTTTGTGGTGGACTTGATGACAGGTATGCAGCGAAGCTGAAAGTTGACAGCAAATGATGTGTGTGTTTGAGGGTTCCCTCCCCGCCCCCCTCTTACCAGTCCCATTTATATTTTCCTGCTGGAGAAATGGGGATAAAATAATATTTAAATTATAAGTAGGGAAAGTTTGATTGTAGTCTTTGAGCCTAACATTTCGTTTGGAAGGGTGGGGTGGAATGGCAATAGCGCCCTGTGTTGTACATTGAAAAACTATGTGTGCTAGACGATTCTGTCAAAGCACTTTCGATAACCAGGAGACATGCAAAATGGAATAAGACCAATAGAATTGTAAATGCTAGGACCTTTTAACTCTTCCCACCACAGAGAAAGATGTCTATAGTGATCCTGAGATGTTTCCTCCATCTCCAGATCGTAAATTTCACTGAAGTAACAAGTTAGTCCCCATTCCAGTTTGGTACTCATTCTATAATAAGGATTTTATCAAAATAGTTAATTTATAGTGAAGTTTCAAAGAGTGTTTTTTTAAATAAATATATATATATATATAGATTTATATAGATAACTACTTTTTGCAATAAAGAATTATTGTATTTTCCTACAGTGTATGCTAGTTTTGTACATTCCAAGAATCTGAAGAGTCGCTGTTCAATCCAGAACAATGTACAAATGTGTGCCTGAGTTCATTTAGATATTATAAATATATAAGCGTTATATATAAATATATATAATTTATTGAGTTTTTACAAAGATGTATTGTTGTAAACTTGCCCAGTCTTTTAACATTCAGCTCTTATGCAATTTTATAGCCAGGATTTTAAAAGCTTAAACTTTTTCTTTAAATCTTTTTTTATGATTGCTATTATTCCTGCTGATTTCACAAGCTATACGTTTACACGATTTGATATTTTGAGGAAAAGCTTCTTTATCTCCTAGTTTCTGTATTATTATTATGTTTGCTTGGCAGCTGCGGCTGTTAAAAGATGTGAAACAAACCAACACCGCTTTGCCTTTCTTTGCCTGGCCTCAAAATAAAAAAGGAAAGTTGAATGTAATTTCGCCTCTCATTTCATTTCTCAGTCTCTAAAGAGTCTTTTCAAGAGCAAACCTTCGCTTTCGCATAGTATTTCATGTATCCAGTGGCGTAGGAAGGTCAGGTGGTACCCAGTGGGGAAAATTTCTTGTCACCCCCCCCCCACATTGAAATTGTTAAAAGAAGGGAAAATAAGATACTTACAATTGCAAGTGTTGTTTTCTGGTTTATTTACTTAACATTGTGAGCATAAGCACTTAAAATCTTTTTTTCACGATGGGAATTTCTTATGAATGATTTTTCCCCCTTAATTTCGCCATTTTGCAGCCTGCTGTTGATGTGGGCTACAGGCAGCTGAGGTGCTGTGTGAGTAGAATCATAGAATCATAGAGTTGGAAGAGACCACAAGGGCCATCGAGTCCAACCCCCTGCCAAGCAGGAAACACCATCAGAGCACTCCTGACAAATGGTTTTCAAGCCTCTGCTTAAAGACCTCCAAAGAAGGAGACTCCACCACACTCCTTGGCAGCAAATTCCACTGTCGAACAGCTCTTACTGTCAGGAAGTTCTTCCTAATGTTTAGGTGGAATCTTCTTTCTTGTAGTTTGGATCCATTGCTCCGTGTCCACTTCTCTGGAGCAGCAGAAAACAACCTTTCTCCCTCCTCTATGTGACATCCTCATGGCTATCATATCACCCCTTAACCTCCTCTTCTCCAGGCTAAACATGCCCAGCTCCCTTAGTACAACTGCAAAAAACAAGCACCAGTGTGGATATGCCCCCACTCTTAAAAGAGCTGACCTAGAATACAAGAGGAGCCAGTGGCGGAGGAAGGGGGGGTGCGGGCCGCCCCGAGTGCCATCATTGAGGGGGGGGTAACAAAATGACAAAAATATGAGGGTTCTTGTTGTTTTTAATGGGCTCACAAAACTTTGGAGTTCAGTCAACAAACGTTACAAAACGCGGCTGGCACAGGGCCATAGCTGTCAACTTACAGATTTGAAAATAAGGGACCAGCAGCCTCAAAAATAAGGGATCAGCAGCCAAAATAAGGGATTTTGCTTAGCTTATACAGAAATCCCGCACTGATGGAGCCATGCTGCTTTTACTGCGACTGACTGTGTTTTGCAGGGGGTTGGACTAGATGATCCTAAGGGTCTACAACTCCCACCAAAGAAGAGTGGAAGACAAAACTGATGAACGACGTCCAGATGGCAAAGCTTACAGGCAGAATTAGAAACCAGGAAGAGGACCTCTTTAATAAAGAATGGGGAAAGTTTATAATTTAGTTGAAAAGCTATTGTCAAGAGTTACATACATTGGTAGGGTTGACAGAAAACTTGTAGTAAAAATTGGAACGATGGATGGACAAATGATTTATAAAAATAGAGTTATGAAAGGGATTCAGAGGGGGAAATCACTACATTAAGATGCTGCACTGGTTGGAGGGTATGCTAAGCAGCACGTCGGGGCTGCCGTCGTCCTGGCGCGAGGAGTTCCATCGGCCCTTCCCCACACGAGAGGGAGAGAGACTCTTGCCCACGCCGCCCGCAAGCCCGGCATGAGGCGGTTGTGGCGCCACCGCGGCCCTGAAGCGCCGCCCTTCTGTGTCCCTCCCCATCCCCTCCTCTTCCTCCTCCCTCAGGCCGCCTCCTCATCCTCCGCTGCCGCCTCCAGCTTCCCCTAGCAGCGCAGCAGAAATCTCGCAAGAGAGGGGCTGCCTGCCCGCCCGCCGCCACCCATCTCCTCACAATGCGTCCCTGAGGGGGGAAAGGAAGAGACGGAGATGCGGCAGCTTGTGCGCGCTCTCTCTCGAGGTGGAGGACCCCGAGCCGGGCGAGCATGAAACCCGGGAAATTTAAGGGACATCATCAATAAGGGACAGCAGAGGGACACGGCCCTGGGATAAGGGAGTTTCCCGCCAAATAAGGGACGGTTGACAGCTATGCACTGGGCGCCACACTGCAGGGGCCGACACTTACCGCGGGGCCTGCAGCGTGCCTGAGCCACGTGTCTCTCCTGGGAGTGACATGGTGGCTTGGGGGCCTGCATGCTCTGTGCTGCCTGAAATGGCAGTGTGGGACTTGCGCCTGTCCTCTGCCTGTCCCTCCGCCACCCTACAGCTGAGGGGAGGTGGCGGAGAGGCTCCACGCAGCATGCCGCACCCCCATGGGCAGCTTGCAGGGCACACATTCCGCACTCGGCACCCGAGCGGCTAACTACGCCGCTGAGAAGAGCCCTGCTGAATCCCACCTAGAACAGAATCCTGTTCTCACAGTGGCCAGCTAGATGCCTATTATAGGAAACCCTCAAAACAACAACAAACCTCTGGTTACGTGAAGCATATTCTATAAACACACAAGACGTAACCGGCTGTATACTATTCATATATATATACTATTCATTATATTGAATTGTAGATTTCAGCAGAAGTCGCTCATAAAGTTCAATGGGAAAAAGTAGAAGACCCAGTGGATCAGTTCATTCTCTAATCAGTTTATGCATAAGGTCCATATATGTGAAAGTGTCTATTCCACCTGTCTGTTCATAGAGCCCAATAATCCACACGAAAGGTTGTTGCAGTTCCACAGAATCCTTTCACAGAGTCTTAAGACAATATTTCCGGAATATTAGCCTTGTTTCACCATCTTGGGCTTCATCAGTAGTACAAAATCCAGGTAATGCAAATAAATAAAATACTGTAATCTCACACATTTTTACAGCAAAAATTATATAAAAACTGTCAACAACTGTACATACCATATATGATAACACAGGACAGTGGATCTTATAGCATAGTAGTAGATGCTGTAAGCAGAAACTTTTACAGAGTGGCTTTATATGGAGAAGCACAATATTGATGCCTTGAGGAAACCCTCAAGCATATACTTTCCAATACATGGGTAGGCAAACTAAGGCCCGGGGGCTGGATCCGGCCCAATCGCCTTCTAAATCCAGCCCGCGGACAGTCCAGGAATCAGTGTGTTTATACATGAGTAGAATGTGTCCTTTTATTTAAAATGCATCTCTGGGTTATTTGTGGGGCATAGGAATTCGTACATATATACTTTTTAAAATATAGTCCGGCCCCCCAGAAGGTCTGAGGGATAATGGACCGGCCCCCTGCTGAAAGTTTGCTGACCCCTGTTCCAATACATCTTTACCCACCAGCAAGATCTTGCACCTTTGCTAGTGCGATGTACAAACCTTTGAAAGGCACAATATAATTGCATCATATATATATATATAATTAAACATACTTTTACATCTTATTCATTTTTTTTTACTTCCATCAATCCTGTCTGAAAATTTCCCAATCTAATTTCTTACGATATTATTGCATCTTGCCCTCTCCCCACCCCAGTTGTGCGGCAACTGAAATGTCTATGGGTGTTTCCAGCTGGGGGTGCTTCCTCCCAGCTTCCCCACATGCCCCCCCCTCGCACCCGCTACGCCACCCAGAGCCTCTCAGCGGCCTGGCCTCCCCGCCCCCTGCGTGTCACTGGCACTCTTTGCGTAGGCGGCGCTCCCCGCCGGCAGCCCCCTTTATGGGCTCTCCCCTGGCGCCAGCCGAGCCCAGAGCAGGAGCGCGAGGAGAGGCAGGCATGCAGTGCGCCACAGCCCCGCCTCCTTTCGCCCCGCCTCCTTTTCCCTCCTCCTCCTCCTGCAATAGCAGCAGCGCCACCACCAGCGTCTCCTTCAGTCGCTCTGAGGCAGCTGCCCAGGCAGGAGTGGCGCGGTGCAGCATCCCTTACCTTGGAATTTTTTTATATATTTATTTTAAAAACACATATTTTTGCCACTTTGTCACCCCCTCAGTGATGACACCCGGGGCAGCCCGCACCCCCCTTCCTACGCCTCTGCCTTCAGGTGTCTTCTAAAAGTCAGTTGTTTATTTCCTTGACACCTGATGGGAGGGCGTTCCACAGGGCGGGTGCCACCACCGAGAAGGCCCTCTGCCTGGTTCCCTGTAAGCTCACTTCTTGCAATGAGGGAACCACCAGAAGGCCCTCAGAGGTGGACCTCAGTGTCCAGGCTGGACGATGGGGGTGGAGATGCTCCTTCAGGTATACTGGGCCGTTCAAGGGGCAGTGCTGGATTAAACCCTGTGGAGGCCCCTTGGCGGTCAAAATCTGGGTGGGAGGCAGGCCTTGTGCATACGCTGGAATAAAATTGAACTCAGAAAGCTTGATTGTCGTTTTCTTTCAAGATCAGTATTATTTTGATCCATGGTTGTGGGACCCCTAAAGAGTGTGGGGCCCATAGAGCAGTGCCTACTCTGCCTATTTGGTAATCCAGCCCGGCCCCTTTGACTGCAGGAGAGAGAAGAAACGGAAGTTGAGGGACGCCTCCTGATGCGCTGCAGCTGTTCCCCACAATGAAGTGGAAGGCTCAACATTTGTCAGGCACTTTTGGACGCTCAGCAGCCCTGTGTGGTTACAACAACCCTGTAAAGTAGGCCAGTGCTATGCGCTCCCCAAATTGCAGCTGAATCCCTCGCAGATTGGCATCCCACCTCTGCTTAAAAGCCTCCAAGAAGGAGAGTCCACCACCGTCCCAGAGAGTCTTACCATCAGAAAGCTCTTCCTAATGTTTAGTCCGAATCTCCTCACTTGCCCTCCCCTCTGGAGCAGCAGAAAACAAGCTTGCTCCCTCTTGCAGCCCTCAGATATTGGAAGATGGCTCTCCTCTCTCCTCTCAGTCTCCTCTTCTCCAGGCTAAAGATACCCAGCTGCCTCAACCGTTCCTCATGAGGCTTGGTTTCCAACTGCCTCAACTGTTCCTCATCAGGCTTGGTTTCCAACTGCCTCAACCATTCCTCATGAGGCTTGGTTTCCAACTGCCTCAACCGTTCCTCATCAGGCTTGGTTTCCAACTGCCTCAACCATTCCTCATCAGGCTTGGTTTCCAACTGCCTCAACCGTTCCTCATCAGGCTTGGTTTCCAACTGCCTCAACCATTCCTCATCAGGCTTGGTTTCCAGACCCTTCATCATCCTGGTCGCCCTCCTCTGCTTACCTTCCAGCTGCTCAATATCCTTCTTCAACTAACCTGTACTGACTAGCAACAACTCTCTGGGGTTTTGGATGGGGGGGGACATTCCCAGCCCCCCCCAAGATGCCACCCAGGACAGAAGACCTGCATGCAAAGCAGATGGTCCAATCCTGCGCTATGGAGACCTCTGGCCTGCCTTGAAGGATGAGGGGATGGTCTCCCTTTGGAAATGGGGCTGCAGGCGGAACAGCAGGGGCCTCCGAGTTCTGACAGGAGGGGCCAGGGCCAGGTGGGGGGTTGCCACGGTGACAAGGACCTGCCCTCCTTTGTGACATCACTTGCTTCTCCCTTAAAAGCCACTGACTTGCAGGAGGCCATTGTGGGTTAGTAGTGAGGCGAGTTGAGTAGTAGAGAGAGGTGGTGGTGGTGGTTGGAGATGATAAGGAGAGGTGTTCATTGGATTGTTCTTTGATTTATTACTTTTATTTGATTCATTTGATTTGATTTATTTTTATTTTATTATTTTATTTTACCTTTGGGTTTTTTATACAGTGGTACCTCGGATTACATACGCTTCAGGTTACATACGCTTCAGGTTACAGACTCCGCTAACCCAGAAATAGTGCTTCAGGTTAAGAACTTTGCTTCAGGATGAGAACAGAAATCGTGCTCCGGGGGCGCGGGGGTAGCAGGAGGCCCCAATAGCTAAAGTGGTGCTTCAGGTTAAGTACAGTTTCAGGTTAAGTACGGACCTCCGGAACAAATTAAGTACTTAACCCAAGGTACCACTGTATTCAATTTTTTTATTTTACATTTTTATTTTGTGTGCATTTGTGCACATTTTGAATATATTTTGTATATATTTTGTGCATAGAGAAGTAGTTAGCGGTAAGTGTAGGATTAGGGCAGGGGTTAGGCTTAGGCTTAGGGCGGGGTTGGGGTCAGAGTTAGGCTTGGGTGGGTATATAGATAGCTAGTTTAAAGAGGAGGGTGGGAATTTTCCGTGAACAAAATGTGCAGACTGTAAGTAGCATTCCTCTGCTTTCTCTTGGTCTCCTGGGGGGGGGTGAGTCCTGGGGTCTTCTGCACAGCCTTAGCTCTCTGGAAATCAACCCGGCCAGTCTTCTCCAGAGAGCTCAGCTCCTCCACACTCTCTCCCTGCCTTCCCCTCTTCTCTCCCCTCTCATCATTTACATTTACTAGGACACTCCTCCTAGCCCATTATCCTCCCAGGAGCTCAAAGTGGCCTCCATGGTTCTCCCAGCCACCAATTGTTGTCTTAACAGCAGCACTGCAAAGTAGGCTAGGCTGGCCCAAGGTCCACCAGGGAGCTTCATGGCTGAGTGGGGATTCGAACCCTGCTCTCCTAGTCCAGCCCTCCAACCACTACACCTCTGCCTGGCTCCATTTTGCATCTCTCCAGCTGCCCTACAACCTCGGCCTTCTCCCCTTCTTGGGGGTCTCTCTGGCTCCAAGGAAGACTCCACCTCCTTCCTCATGTTCTGCTCCTCTTCTGGGACACCTTGAGGCTTTGAGGACCCTCCTAGGGGTCAGGGTTGTCCTAAGAAGACGAGGCAGAGCAGCCCTTTAACAGCTGGCAATGCTTCTCTTTCCTCTGGGCTGGAGCTCTTGAACCCAGAGCACTTGGGGCCTCCTTCCTCTCTCTGCCAGCCCTTCGTGCTCTGGGCTGCCTCTTTCCAGCTCCTTCAGGTCACTGAACTGCAGAGAAATGGAAGGAAATGGGCCAGACGCCCCTCCTCACACACAAACACCCCCCAAGAATTGGGGCTGCTGGCTTCTCAGTCGCTCTCTCTGCTCGTCTCTTCTAGGTTCAGGTGCTTAAGACACCTGATAATAATAATAATAATAATAATAATAATAATAATAATAATAATAATAATAATTTATTTGTACCCCGCCCACTCTGGGCGGATTCCACAGAAACCAAAAATACACTAAAATATCACACATTAAAAACTTCCCTGAACAGGGCTGCCTTAAGATGTCTTCTGAATGTCAAGTAGTTGTTTATTTCCTTGACATCTGGTGGGAGGGCGTTCCACAGGGCGGGCGCCACTACCGAGAAGGCCCTGTGCCTGGTTCCCTGTAGCTTTGCTTCTCGCAATGAGGGAACTGCCGGAAGGCCCTCGGCGCTGGACCTCAGCGTCCGGGCAGAACGATGGGGGTGGAGACGCTCCTTCAGGTATACTGATGGGCCGCAGCAACAGGGTGGCCCCCCTGCAAGGCCCGGAGCAGCCCATGGCATCAGGGGAGCAGGTGGCTGTGGCGTTTGCACAGAGCCCCCGGTCGTTCCACGGACTATTGACCATGCGCCACCACAGCTTATCTCTTCCACGGCCACCAACCAGGTTTCCCCAGTAATATATTCAGACTCAGTCAGGCTGCAACGTATTAACAAAGATTCCAGTTTATTGTGAACGCAAACAAGTTTTAAATACTTTGAAACACTGCAATCCGATTCACTCTCTCTGTCTCTAACTCACTCTGACTCCCACCCACAAGAAACCAACTGAACTAACTGCCCAAAGCCCTGTGTTGAGCCTTAAGCACAGTTAGGCTCCGCCCCTGGGCTTTCTTATTGGTCAGCCTATTAACCCTTTCTCTCTCCCCCCCCAGTACGACATCTCCGTCATGAGTGGGTAAACGCCACGGTGGCCCTCCTTTTTGGGACAGGGGAGGGCAGGAATGGGCGGGGGGAGCAGCTAGTCAAAAGATGCGCAGAGCCAGACGGCTTGATCCGACCCAAGGTCCATCTGGGCCAGCGTCTGGAAACCCAACCCCCCCCCCCAGCGACCGCCTCATTTTATGGGGTCCGATGGAACAAGCCCTCTTTTGTGGGGTCTGTGAACAAGCCTTCTTCTTCCTCCTCAGCCTAAACTAACTGCATTTTGGGTCAAATGCATGTGTTTGTTTTAAAGATATTACTGATTGGCAATTGTTGGCAATTCTCTTTTCTGAACTTCAGAACATTGGCTTAAGAGGGGCCTTAGTTTACACTTAAAATATATATATATATATATATATACCATATTTTTCGCTCTATAAGACGCACCAGACCACAAGACGCACCTAGTTTTTGGAGGCGGAAAACAAGAAAAAAATTATTCTGAATCTCAGAAGCCAGAACAGCTGCGCAGTGAAAGCAGCAATCCCTCTTGCTGTTCTGGCTTCTGGGATAGCTGCGCAGCCTGCATTCGCTCCATAAGACGCACACACTTTTCCCCTTACTTTTTAGGAGGGGAAAAGTGAGTCATAGAGCAAAAAATACGGTGTATGTATATATATATATATATATATATATAGTTCTGTGCTTATGCCAATTAATCTAATCTAATGTTCCAGCTAACATTTATTTTGTATTCAGGGAAGTCCATAAGGACTTTTTGGAATAAGTTGCACAGTGCTGCAATATACAGATATTAGACTGATACTGGTAGACCATTTAAAAACATTTAAACTAAAAAAGAAAAGAAAATCTGCACCTGAATTATAAAAAGCTCAAAACCCTTTCTTTGCTGCCATCTTTTGCTTTTGTTTTGGCTGGGGTGGAAAGACACTGTTGCCCATTCACATCTATGCTAAAATCCTGGAGTTCTCCATTGACAGCTGTCGCTTCCATCCTGAAAACAGCATTCACAGCGAAACTGGAGGTTCCCTTTCCATGCAACAAGATAATTCGTTTTCCCACCTCTCTGCATGCATCCTAAACTTACATTCTTGCATCAGTGAACCTTTCGACATCGGATCCTGCTGGCTTCATAATGTGTCAACGCCAGAACTCCGTATTGATGCTTTCAGCAAATAATCTGTTTAGTATGCAGATTGAAGGTTGCTGGAGGCAAACTGCAATTGCAGCAAGGTAACACTTCTGGGAAAATTCCTGACAAGCCTATAAGCTGCCTTGGTACAGTGGACGGTTCCTGCAGAAATCACAGGAGAGGAGGCTTGTGACATGTGCTGGCCAGACCCAAGAAGAGCTGTCAGAATTTGTTTGCAAAGGGAGTGACTGCTTTGTATACAAAAGATGAAGAAGTAAAGGAATCAATGATAAAATGGGCTATTGATATTGGGCCTAACATCGAATTGGAAGCTTGGAAAAGATTATGGAAGGAGGGTTTGAGATTTACAGGATGTATGGCTCTAAAGGAAAATTTGTTAAAAATGACGTATAGATGGCACTTGACGCCAGTAAAGTTAGCTAAAATGTATAGAAAAAGAGAAAGAAAATGTTGGAAATGTAAAAAAGTAGATGGGGATTATTTTCATTTGTGGTGGACCTGTGACAAGGTTAAAAAAAATTGGGAATCAATTTATAATGAACTTAAAAAAATATTTAGGTATACTTTCCCCAAAAGACTGGAAGCGTGTCTATTAGGTTTAATAGGAATGGAAATCAAAATGGGAGACCAAAATCTGTTCATGTATGATACGGCTGCCGCAAGAACCCTCCTGGCCCAAAGATGGAAAACACAAGACCTACCAACCATCCAGGAGTGGCAGGTGAAGTTGACAGAATACGCAGAACTTGCCAAATTGTCAGGAAGGATCCGGGACCAGGAAGACCAAAGACACCAAAATAACTGGAGTAAATTTATTGAATATTTAAAGGAGAATTGTAAAGAGGTTAAGACACTAGCAGGATTGGCATAAAACCTTCAATGTATAATAGTACTATTGTGAGAATGATGTGCGCGATAGAAAGGGGTTAAATATACCAATTGCAGGGGGGGGGGGGAGTCGCGACTCGGCAGAGTCAAAGGAAATGTATGGCATTGTTGGAAAAGAATATGTAAGGAAAACAATAAAAATTTACTTGGAAAAAAATAAAGGCAAAGAGAGTGACTGCTGTAGCTGAAAACCCACAAACCACTCCACTGTCGCTGACTCTGTAGCCTTCCTTAGGACTTCTGCACTAGAAGAGGAATCAGGCCTTCAGAGTGCTTGCCACAGCCCCCTGCCAGCTTTGAGAGACCCTGAACAAGATACCCTCTGGGCCATTCCCTCCACAGCGCAATTTCGTCTCCTCACCCCACCCGCACTCACCTTTCTGGTAAGAAGGGACGCTTGCCCGCTTCTTAGACCCTTCTGCTTAGCTCATCTTCTTTCAAAACCTCTCGTAGCGATGCCCTTGCATTGCACACCTGAAAAGTTAGAGCGAACCTCACACAAAGCTCGTTTTGCAATGGTGCTTAACACATATTTCCCCGACTTTGGAAGATTAGTACAATATGGGATACTGCCTGCATGGCCAAGTTAACAAAAATGGTGTGCGTGAGGAAATGGTGGAGAAATTGAGTGTTGTTGTTTTTTCTTTTTAACGGGGCACAGGATAATATACATTGCTAGGAGCTTTGGAGGGTATGATAATAATAATAATTTATTATTTATACCCCGCCCATCTGGCTGGGTTTCCCCAGCCACTCTGGGCGGCTTCCAACAAAATATTAAAAATTACAATAAAACATCAAACATTGAAAACTTCTCTAAACAGGGCTGCCTTCAGATATCTTCTAAAAGTCAGGTAGTTGTTTATTTCCTTGACATCTGGTGGGAGGGCGTTCCACAGGGCGGGTGCCACCACCAAGAAGGCCCTCTGCCCGGTTCCCTGTAACTTCGCTTCTCACAGGGAGGGAACCGCCAGAAGGCCCTCAGAGCTGGACCTCAGTGTCCAGGCTGAACGATGGGGGTGGAGACGCTCCTTCAGGTATACTGGGCCGAGGCCATTTAGGGCTTTAAAGAGAATGAAGGCACAGGAACAAGGCTGGCCCAGGATGTCTTACCGCCCTGGGCAAAACTCACTTTCTCCTCCACAGCCCTTCTGGCAGCTGTGAGAGGCCACAGCTCCCTCCCCAGTTGTCCAGAGGCTGCCACCCTGTGGATACTGCCTTACTTTGATTATGGGCAGGCTGGCCCTGCAAAAGAAATCAGCTGACCTATGTCGGAAGCCACTTCCAATGAAGAGCAGCCTCCGTTGCTACAAAATGCAAACTGGGCCTGTGTTGATCAAACATGCAGCCTTCTGAAAACATTGTCCTAACTATGCCTGAGTACGCAGTGTCAGACTCTGCAATGGCAGAAAATATTTGGGTAGCTCCAGCCTAGTCTTTAGGGGTAGTCTTTGGGAGATATTAATGAGTGTAACATTAAAAAGTAGAGACATCACCTTACCAACAAAGGTCCGTATAGTAAAAGCTATGGTTTTTCCAGTAGTGATGTATGGAAGTGAGAGCTGGACCACAAAGAAGGCTGATCGCTGAAGAATTGATGCTTTTGAATTATGGTGCTGGAGGAGACTCTTGAGAGTCCCATGGACTGCAAGAAGATCAAACCTATCCATTCTGAAGGAAATCAGCCCTGAGTGCTCACTGGAAGGACAGATCGTGAAGCTGAGGCTCCAATACTTTGGCCACCTCATGAGAAGAGAAGACTCCCTGGAAAAGACCCTGATGTTGGGACAGATGGAGGGCACAAGGAGAAGGGGACGACAGAGGACGAGATGATTGGAGAGTGTTCTCAAAGCTACCAGCATGAATTTGACCAAACTGCAGGAGGCAGTGGAAGACAGGAGTGCCTGGTGCGCTCTGGTCCATGGGGTCACGAAGAGTTGGACACGACTAAACGACTAAACAACAACAACAAAAAATGAGTGTGACAAATACCTTTTCTAGGGTAAAGTCCTTTGAAATAGCTTTAGGCTATTTGACCATCTTGCAAGTTTGACAGTGTGGGAAGACAGCTCAAGTGGAAATAGAAATAACAAGTCGATTCAGCTCAGACCAACAGAATATGTGGTGAGCTCAGCAGTATTTCCCCCGGCCTTTCAAGAACAAAGAGGGAAAGACCGCTCTGCTCATCAGCTTGTAGTTGGTTTAGGGTGGAATTCCAAGGGATTAGCAGGAAAGAACTCTTCTGGACTCCTATAAGCATGGCTCGCGGAGCATTCAACATTTTAGACGAAAGTATTTTGGCTTCCAATAGCACATTAGCCCAAACAGAGGTCTGCTAAACATAATTTCACACCTCAATAAACACCAGTGTTTAAAGCAATTTTCAAAATTGTACTTTAGCCAAAGGGTTTAGGCTGCTAATACCAAACCAAAATGCTTGTCTTGGTTTCAGACACCCTGGAATATACGGGAAAACATGTTGAATCCAAGAGCACCTATATATGTGAGAATATACATATCACCTTGCCAACAAAGGTCCGTATAGTCAAAGCTATGGTTTTCCCAGTAGTGATGTATGGAAGTGAGAGCTGGACCCTAAAGAAGGCTGATCGCCGAAGAATTGATGCTTTTGAATTATGGTGCTGGAGGAGACTCTTGAGAGTCCCATGGACTGCAAGAAGATCAAACCTCTCCATTCTGAAGGAAATCAGCCCTGAGTGCTCCCTGGAAGGACAGATCCTGAAGCTGAGGCTCCAATACTTTGGCCACCTCCTGAGAAGAGAAGACTCCCTGGAAAAGACCCTGATGTTGGGAAAGATGGAGGGTACAAGGAGAAGGGGACGACAGAGGACGAGATGGCTGGACAGTGTTCTCGAAGCTACCAGCATGAGTTTGACCAAACTGCGGGAGGCAGTGGAAGACAGGAGTGCCTGGTGCGCTCTGGTCCATGGGGTCACGAAGAGTCGGACACGACTAAACGACTAAACAACAACAACTTGAGAACATGTTGAATCTAAGAGTACCACCGTCAGAGAAGCAAGGACAATGGGAAGTGGGTGCTTCCAGTGAGATCTTGTGAGATCTTCCAAGAGTTCCATGAGATCTCATGAAATCTCACCAGAAGCCACCACCGTGTGACCCTAGTAAGCAAGGCCTAGTTGGGCATGGGGACACAGCACCTTCTCATTTTGTCCCCACCCACAAGCTGTGCACACGCTCCTGTCCAGAACACACGTGTAACAGAGGAACCACCCACAAACAGTATCTCAGTCTTATCTAGATCAACTTTCAGTTTGTTGGCTCTCATCCTGTCCATTACTGAGATGTGCCACAAATTTGCTGGCATAAGCAACTTGTGGGCAGTGCAAGATGGAGCTAGACTGGCCCTACTAAACATCTTCCAAGACAACAATGCCCATTTACCTCACAAAGAACTCATAACCCACCTACTTTCAGCAGCCAGAAACACCATAACCAGACACTGGAGAGACCTGTCAGGAGTAAGCATGGACCAATGGTACCAAATAGTATGGGAAACAGCCCTACTAGAAAAATTAACCAATAAACTGAAACTGACACGGGGCCAAACAGAAGAAGACGCCTTTACCCCCGTGTGGCTCCCCTTTATCCACATACACAGCCCAACAAGACAATGACAATAATCCACCAACAGCACACAAATCAATATGGCTAACCTGATCCAAAACACCCACCCCACTCACACGAGAAAACAAAGATCACCACAGTCAATCACAAACAAACAACCACACCCTAGGTCAACCCCAACCTCTCTCACCACCAAAGGAACACAAGTGAACAGCACAAGCAACGCTGACACCAAACCCTACATACATTAAGCAAAATAGAAACATCACCACCCGACTCCCCCCCCCCATCTTCCCCCCCTCCACCCCTCCACCCCCCAATGTCTCAACAAATTAAACTGATTTGTAAAAATGTCACATGGAAAAAATACGAGAGACATTACACATACTTCTGTAAAACAAGAAAATCTTCAATAAAAAAAAAAAAATTGAAATTGAAGACGGAACTGGACTCATTTAGACCACCCTGCCAAAAGAACCTCTGAAAAGGGCTTGCAAATACCCAAATAAAGAGAATGGCTTGGGTACACAGGCAATTTGCCAAACATACCCTTGAAAACCCACAAGTTGTTCACTGCTAACTCATTCAGGCCATCTTTATTAGACAGGAAATACTTTGAAAGGTATGCTAAAGACTCCATTGCAGTCAATGATATTTTACTTGCATCAGGATTCTCTGTGATAAATACTGCCTTAAAAGGACCCTCCTGCTGTGGAAACCTTTGTTTTGTTTTGTTTTAATTAGGACATGTATGAACATAACACATGCAGGGTGTGTGCACGTCAGCAACTTTCTGAAATTCTGATGAAAAGCAACGCCAACATTAAAATGTTAAAGGCCTGTTGTTTCTTGCCACCCATGCACTGCAGAAATATCAGAGTCCGCACCCAGTTATTTTGAGGGATCAAATATTTGGGGAGGCAGAACCAGAACACATGAAAAAAAGATCCCGCCCTTTGAACCTTTGCCTAATGACAGGATCAAACCGCCCGGGGGTTCAGAATAGTTAAAAATAGGGCCTGCCGCACATGTACACATAAGACCTGAAGAGTTAGATTGCAACAAGCAGAAACCTGCGTTCCTCCAAGTTTGATAGCTGGTTCTTAAAAAACCATCAGCAAACATTGACTTCAGGTTTACATTCTGATGTTTGACCTGGGGCACATTCACCCAAGAGCAGGGTGAGTAATGCTTAACAAAAATTTTCTCTCTTTTAGCCACCACACAACACAAACGCGTATGTAGAAACTTCACATGGTCGCATACTCTGAGGTGTGATGGGAATTTTATGGTCTTAGATCTATGGTAATGTTCATAAGTGTACCAACCAAGCACATATATAGATCAGCACAGGAAGGCCAACCTGGAACCATTTTGATTCCTAAACTGAACAAATGTTTTCTCTGAATGGTCAAAGTGGAAAAGCCTCCCCATTGTCTTTTCCTTCACAAATCCTGTCTTAAGGGTATGTCTGTGTTTGAATAGGGTGTGAGTCTGTGACATGGCCCAGGAACTAAGTATTTATCATTACAAAAGACTGGCAATCCAATCAAGTAACCTGCCAGACAGGAGATAAACAACAACAGGAGAAAAGGTAAAGGTAAAGGTAAAGGTACCCCTGCCCGTACGGGCCAGTCTTGACAGACTCTAGGGTTGTGCGCCCATCTCACTCTATAGGCCGGGGGCCAGCGCTGTCCGCAGACACTTCTGGGTCACGTGGCCAGTGTGACATCGCTGCATCTGGCGAGCCAGCGCAGCACACGGAACGCCGTTTACCTTCCCGCTAGTAAGCGGTCCCTATTTATCTACTTGCACCCGGGGGTGCTTTCGAACTGCTAGGTTGGCAGGCGCTGGGACCGAGCAACGGGAGCGCACCCCGCCGCGGGGATTCGAACCGCCGACCTTTCGATCGGCAAGTCCTAGGCACTGAGGCTTTAACCCACAGCGCCACCCGCATCCCCAAAAGGAGAAAAACAATATTCATATTTCTGTTTCAGACCGCCTTTTCTGTGATGTAGGTGTGATGTATCTGAGGGGTGGTCTTAGGTTACACCCCTTCTGTGATGTATGCATGATGTTTCTGGGTGTGGTCTTGATCTACAGGGTGGCAATTTCAAAAGTCTTTATAAGGCCTTGCATGCCATTTTTCTGGGTCCCTCCTCTCTCCTGCAGGTGAGGGGAGCACCCTGTTGCAACAGATCAATAAAGGCCAAGCCTACAGGCTGCTGTTTTGCTCCAAGTTATCCTGGTTGGTGTCTTTGTTTTTGTCCAAGTGAGCCCTCGGATTTTTCCGTTAACAGAGGTTTAACAGGTCCTGTCCCGTTTTCATTTCAGCATTCACTTGCGCCTCGTGTTTAAAGCAAGGTGGAGAAGCACTTTTTTCGGTTGTTTAGCTTGGGGAAGAAGCAGTTGCAGGTATAAGAAAAAGAGGGTCTGTGCTGTTTGCAGAACATCTCACTGAAGATCCCCATTCAAACATTTATCCCGCAAGTAGCCGGGCCTCTTTCCTAGGGGAGAACTTTGTTTATCCAGTTCTTGACAGAATAACTGTTTCAGATAAATATTAGATTCACAATTGATTTGGCACCAAAGTTTCAAAGCAATTTGCAAAATAAAACACGGTATCAGATATAAATACTAGTAGACTGGGTACTCAAACCAAGCATGGTCCTTAAGCTTGTATACTTCTTCTTTTGACATAAATTGTCAAAATAGGTTGTAGTTCACTCTGAGTTGCCTTTGGCAAGAAAAATTGACTGATGAAAGCAATAAATAATAATGATGATGGCGACAAAACTGTTCAGAGAGCTGGAGCAAACTGATGGGATGGGAAATAATTTAATATAATATAATATAATATAATAATATAATATAATATAATATAATATAATATAATATAATATAATATAATATAATATAATATAATAATAGCATAGCATAGCTTATACTGGCTGACCTGATCAACATCCCATACCCTTTTAAAATGCGGCTCTTTTGGGGGGAGGGTATTATTGGGTATTGCTTTTATTTTTATTATATATACTGTGATCTTTTTATGTGTACCGCCCTGAGACCTCCAGGTATAGGGCAGTATATACATTCATTCAATCAATCAATCACTCAGTCAGTCAATAATGATAATAATATTGTTTGTGAAGTGAGCAAAAAGCTCATTACATAATTAAAAGGAATAAGGCAAAGCAATTACCACTTTGAAGATTTATGTTTTGACCGTAATATGACAAAGAACCATGTTCAGGAATGACAAAATGCTATTGCGCTTTTTCAATGGTCTGCCCTCAGGGCGTGTCTTCAGAAAGCTACTTTTTCTTGGCCCATGAATGAGCTATCAAGGAATCAGCAGTGACGGACCAAGATGCTTAAAAACATTATTCGGAGCATCAGTGGGGCAGTCCAGCTTCTGTTGAATATTTAGTTCTGTCAATTCAAGTGCTTCTTGAGGGACCTGTTTATACCTGAAGGTGGGATAAGGCAGATTCATCGGGCTGTAGAGATTATTAAAGGAGAAATCAGGCAACAGAAGAAATACCTTCCAGGTTTTTACCCCCAGCATACTTACATGATGTTGGCATTATTAAAAGCCATCTAGAACCTCAAGTACATTAAAATTTAAACCAATCTTCCACTGTGGATTGAATCCAAATAGAAAAAAAGGTGGAGCTGGTGATTAAAAAAGCCTGCCGTAATATCCACAGCACACTACGTCTCCAAGGATTCGCCATTCAATTGCCCCCCCTCCCCGGTTTTCTGCCCCCTTTCCCCCCTCGAAATATCAGTTGGCACTCCATGTCCACTGGGCTTGTTCAAATTTCATCAGGCTGTTCTGGAGTTTATTCCCCATTGGGTCCCATTCCCCCCAAAAATATTTTTGTACTTCTGCACACCTCATGGCCCTCAAGTCTCCCTCTTGTGAATGGACTATTTCGGCCATATCAATATCTATATCAGGAGTCAGCAGACTTTTTCAGCAGGGGGCCGGTCCACTGTCCCTCAGACCTTGTGGGGGGCCAGACTATAATTTGAAAAAACAAAAGAAAAAACAAATTCCTATGCCCCACAAATAACCCAGAGATGCATTTTAAACAAAAGGACACATTCTACTCATGTAAGAACCATAGCTGTCAACCGTTCCCTATTTGGCGGGAAAGTCCCTTATCCCAGCGCCGTTTCCCGCTGCTGTCCCTTATTGATGATGTCCCTTAAATTTCCCGGGTTTCAAAGGAAGCAGCTCCTCTCCCTCCCTCCCTGCCGGCCAGGGAGGAGGGAGGCTCCAACTGTGTTGCTTGGCTGCGTTGCTCACCCAATAAGGAGTCTAAGAACGACTGGAGGGTGGAGCTTGTATACCTTGTGCTGATCAAATCGGCCGCGTTGCCTGGGGACTCGCCTTTGCTCAGCGCTTCCCAGCGGAGAGGTGATGGTGGTTTTCCTTGCTGCATCCCCTTTGCCGGGTTGCTGCGCTGTGGGAACCACCGCTTGAGGCTTTGTTTGGCTGCTGGCTGGGCTTTTTGCCTTTGGCTCAGAGGGTCTCAGAAGCTGAACCTTCCTGTGTCTGGAAAATCCTTTATTTTGGCTGCTCATCCCTTATTTTTGAGGCAGCTGGTCCCTTATTTTCAAATCTGTAAGTTGACAGCTAAGAACACGCTGATTCCTGGACCGTCCGCGGGCCGGATTTAGAAGGCAGTTGGACCGGATCCAGCCCCCGGGCCTTAGTTTGCCTACCCACGATCAATATCAAGAAAAGAGATATTGCTATTTGTACAGACAGGTGGGGCTCCACAATATGACGTATCTCTAGTGTGCATGTCTTACCTGAGCCCGAGAGGGTTGGAAAAACCTAAGTTTATATTAAAGACAGGAGCACCTGCTCTAATTTGGATTTTATTTCATACGCGATTTCCTTCCCTTTCTTTTTTAATGTTGGAACATTTAAAAGTGCAAACAGTCTGGATGGATGAGCGACTGGATTATAATGATGCAATTGCAACCAAGCCCAGCCTGCAAGGGAGCCCACACTCGGGGCTTTCATTTATGGCTTGTTTGTTTTTAAAATATTCTAGCCCTCCTGGAAGGAAAGTTATAAAACAAAATGGGTAGGCAATTTCTGAGATGAGTCAGCTTTGAATCAGACGTGCTCATTTTAATCTATAAATAGCTTTGATTGAAGCAGCAAGCACCACTGAGTGGAAGGCTGCATCACTAAATTTGACAAACATATTAAGTAGAATCGCCTTTAAAAAAAAGAAAAACGGCAGAGAACATTGGCCGTATGGTCTGTGGATCTTAAAACAATATAAAAATAAAGCTGCAACCTGGATGCCTGAAAATCTTGTAGCAAAATCCAGCAACACGCAATTCACTCAAGCGTGGGGGCAGGGGGCAATTGGAAGAGTTGCTTTGGGGCTGCTGAAATTGATTGATGATTATTAGATTGGGTAATTGAAGTTTATTTTGCATTCTGGATTGCAACCTACTCCGAGTTCATCTGACACAAAAACAGCCTACATTCTAATTAAGAAATATGGTTATGTTTGGTATGCATTTTTACGAAAGGGGGAGGGGGAAGATAATTTAAACAGAAAATTCAAGATTGTTATTTTCAGGCTCTTGAAGCTGGTACAACTCATTGTGGCTTTTAAAGAGACGTTGTAGCTCTGACACTCAAATGAGATTTACATCTACCATTCAGTGGTATAAAAGTGGATGTGCCCAGGAATTGAAATGGTTAGTTGCTGAGACTCCGTCTGTTCCTGGAAAACCCAGAGACCAGCACAGCAAAGTATTTAACCAACAGAGGCCCAGTCCTTCAGGAGTCTCAAGTTGGCAAGAGGTTTATTTCCATTTTTAAAATTTAAGCTACCCCAGAGCAGGATGACACAATAAGGAAAGCAAGTTTCATCAAGGGTGTCTTGCCGGCGTCCCACAATTTCTTAACAGCTGTTTTTTTCTGACAAACGTTGGTTCCTGTGAAAAAAATGGTGTCAAAGAACAAGGGCGCCACTGCTCTGAAGGTTGCCTGTATCAGCGTTTGAGCAGTAAATCTCTTGGCAAGCAGCTCAACAGAGTGGTAAATGTTGCTTCCATTACATTTGTTTTGTGTGTCAGACACTATAAATACAACTTCTGTTCATTCGATTCCTAAAGCACTGCAGTGCCATCTAGTGAAAGTAAGAAATCTGTCCAGATGTATCAGCTTCAAGCAAAAGTTAAGCTGTGCAGAAGAACTAGACAACAGAATGTCAGTGCTAAAAAAACATATAAGGAAGTGGGGGCAATCAAAAGAAAATTAAAATGTTTTGGTACCCGCAGCAGAGCGCTAGGGTAGGGCACAGTTTGGAGTCTTGGACTGATCCATAAATCAATTTTTATACAGGAAGTTCTTGCCACATGGTAGGTTTGATTCCCCCTTTACAGGAGGTGGTGCTATGGTCTAAACCACTGAGCCCAGGGTTTGCTGATCGGAAGGTCGGTGGTTCAAATCCCCACGACGAGGTGAGCTCCTGTTGCTCAGTCCCAGCTCCTGCCAACCTAGCAGTTCGAAAGCACGTCAAAGTGCAAGTAGATAAATAGGTACCACTCCGGTGGGAAGGTAAACGGTGTTTCCGTGCACTGCTCCGGTTTCACCAGAAGCGGCTTAGTCATGCTGGTCACATGACCCGGAAAAACTGCCTGCGGACAAACGCCGGCTCCCTCGGCCAGTAAAGCGAGATGAGTGAGAGGCACAAATACAAGATGGGTGACACCTGGCTTGAGAGTAGTACATGTGAAAAGGATCTAGGAGTCTTGGTTGACCACAAACTTGACATGAGCCAACAGTGTGACGCTGCAGCTAAAAAAGCCAATGCAATTCTGGGCTGCATCAATAGGAGTATAGTATCTAGATCAAGGGAAGTAATAGTGCCACTGTATTCTGCTCTGGTCAGACCTCACCTGGAGTACTGTGTCCAGTTTTGGGCACCACAGTTCAAGAGGGACACTGACAAACTGGAACGTGTCCAGAGGAGGGCAACCAAAATGGTCAAAGGTCTGGAATCGATGCCTTATGAGGAACGAAAAAAATTCCTTGCAGTAGCACCTTAAAGACCAACTAAGTATGAGGAACGGCTAAGGGAGCTGGGCATGTTTAGCCTGGAGAAGAGGAGGTTAAGGGGTGATATGATAGCCATGTTCAAATATATAAAAGGATGTCATATAGAGGAGGGAGAAAGGTTGTTTTCTGCTGCTCCAGAGAAGCGGACATGGAGCAATGGATCCAAACTACAAGAAAGAAGATTCCACCTAAACATTAGGAAGAACTTCCTGACAGTAAGAGCTGTTCGACAGTGGAATTTGCTGCCAAGGAGTGTGGTGGAGTCTCCTTCTTTGGAGGTCTTTAAGCAGAGGCTTGACAACCATATGTCAGGAGTGCTCTGATGGTGTTTCCTGCTTGGCAGGGTTGGACTCGATGGCCCTTGTGGTCTATTCCAACTCTATGATTCTATGAGTGCCGCAACCCGAGTCATTCGCGACTGGACTTAACTGCCAAGGGTCCTTTACCTTACAGATTTAGGAGTATTAAACCTGAGACTGCCACTAGTGACTTTTTCTAGAGCAGGGGGACAGTACCTTTAGCCTGGGGGCCAAATATGGCCCTTAAAGGCCAGAGAGAGACCTTGCCCCCTCTTCCAATGCCTTTGGCTGGCTGAAATGCATCTACATGGAGAGATGGAAACACGTGGAGGTGTATAAACCGCTCTCCTTTTGCGTGATTGGAATGTAGCCTAGTGCATCGAGGTCAGAGTGATGTTCAGGGCTCCAGCTATTCCTGGCCTTTTACACCCCTGACATCGTAGCCCGCGCCCCCCTCCTTCAGTCGCTCTGTCACAAGAGACCAGGGCCCTGCGGGACTTGACATCTTTCCGCAGGGCCTGCAAAACAGAGCTGTTCCGCCTGGCCTTTGGTTTGGACTCAGTGTGACCCTTATGTTTCCCTCCCCTTATGGTTTTGATCTATGGGGTACTTTTAAAATGAGGCTGCATTTTAAACTGTATTTTTTTTTGGGGGGGGGGGAATCCTATTATGTTTTTATTGTAATTTTACTGGTGTTAGCCACCCTGAGCCCGGCTCTGGCGGGGTATAAATCAAATTTATTATTATTATTATTATTATTAGTCAGTCATTCCAAGTTTAGAGCCTATATGCAAACATATGAAGTTACATTCGTACCTCGGAAATCAAATGGAATCCGTTCCGGGAGTCCATTTGACTTCCAAAATGTTCGGAAATCAAGGCGTGGCTTCCAATTGGCTACTGAAAGCTCCTGCAGCCAATTGGAAGCCGCAGAAGTTGCGTCAGATGTTTGGGTTCCAAAGAACGTTCGCAAACCAGAACACTCACTTCCGGGTTTGAGGTGTTTGGGAGCCAAAACATTCAACTCGCAAGGCGTTTGGCATCCAAGGTACAACTGTATTCCCCACTCTCAACATGTGCAATACTTTACACTTGGTTACAAAGAACCATACAGTGGTACCTCAGTTTAAGAACAATTTGGTTTACAAACTCCGCAAAACCGGAAATGGTGTCTTGGTTTGAGAACTTTACCTCAGTCTAAGAATCCCTAAAGCATTCCATGTCATCAGCAAAATTGCCCAACCTTAACTCCAGATCATTTAGGGAAAACGGCATGAAAAATAATTAACATTAATTTTTTTTAAAAAGCAAAATGCGTACATCAAAAACTTTAACCAGTTTTATTTTGCTGCACATTAAGAAGCAAGCAATGTATTCTGTTTGCAGTGATCGACAAGTATTGACAGATTTGTTCTTTTGTTAATAAATAATCCAACATTTAAAGGTGGAATAAGTATACTTTTATTTCATAATGTCTGGGCTTTGTGTAATAATTTAACCGTAAAAAGGTAGAAAAGTTCTTTTATACACATCAAAGCACAAAAACATCACTAGCATTGCACATTTAGATTTAATTACACATGTATCTTGCATCATGGTGGCACAAGTCTCTTTCCCAGAGACAGTATATCTGCATTCTAGAAAAAACAACAGGGCAATTCTCATGATTAATGTGAAATCCTTATATGCTAGTGTGGTACCTAGAAATGGGAAGGCCTGGAAAAAAAACTGGGAAAAGGGGCTTTTTTTCAAAGCCGTTGGAAAACCTGGGCTTTCCCCCCAATTTTTCCAGGTTTTTTCCAGGCCTTCCCAGCTCTAGTGGTGCCTGCCTGCTAGCCTGTTTTGCCACGCTACTTTGCTTTCCAGAATACTCTTTTAACAGGATATGAGCATCTACTATTTAGAGCAAACTATGCTTTTCCAAGCATCTACTTATGGATTTGCATGCATCAGAATAAAGTCTTTTGGGGATTTTTGCAAGTTGTGTGTGTCTGCGTCAGTATCACACACAATGGAGTGCAGTATACTTCCCAAAGCAAGGCCAGTATTTCCTTTTTAACCACACAAGGACCTCTATGTACACGTCGCAGCAGCTGAAACTTGCATCCCTTGTCAATAGCTATGGTTTTAAGAAAATATATATTATGCAATCCCAAGACAAACACCAAGATATAACGGAAGTAATAAGAGCTGGAACCTTACGACCCCAAACTGGATCATCCATCAAACGGTCCCTCAGAGATGATGTACAAGCCAGCATCTACATAGGCATTGCCTAAGCCATCCTGATATGAAATGCAAGACTGACGGTTTGCGCTGCGGCCCTTGTTCTCAGTTTAACAGCAAACAATTTAGAAAAACTAGGAGAAATCAGCTCCTCAAGACCCTTGAAGCCAAATTTTGTGTGTGCGCGTTCACTGAATCAAGTGGCAAGATGGTTCTCTCCTCTTACTCCCAACCCTGGAATTTCAAAAGCACAAGCGGAAAGAGACACATCGGCTGTTTCTGTGGCATCTGTTCCTTCGTTCAGTCCCATCTCATGTCATCTTCAAACCAGGTCCCAGGGAACTCTAGGACTTCTCTGGAACTTGTCATGGATCCCTCAATATAAAGATCAATGTTGGTGGAGAAGCGTCTCCAAAAGGCTTCCTCACTGCTATTGGCCTTTTCATTTGAGGTGCGTCTTAGGCAGATGGTACATGCAAGACTACAGCAGAAGCCAACAGGAAGAGAGAGAGAGGAGAGAAACTGTACAAACCCAAGGACAGACCAAGGCAGTTCTTGACTGCCAAATCAGTTTGGGAAAGTGTTCCCTAAAGGCAGAAATGTTGATCACCATTCTATAGTGTGAAGGATGACTACAGCTGATCACTGGTATTTGGTTTGGGTCAGTTCAGTGTCTACAGTTAGATATCTGTACCAGACTACAAGTTCTCAAATGTGTACACTTCCCATCAAATCTTAAATGGGAGAGGCATGTGCAAAATTAAGTGCACGTATCTTTATAATATTTGAAAATGCAAGTCCGATCCTTTCCCGGTTGCTGCTTTCAAGCACGTCAGAGGAACAAGCACACGTTCGTGTGACTTGACGTAAGAGCTCTACCAAGCTAGGTAAATGTAAAATAGGAATCGGCTCATAGAACTACCTTCCATGAAGAAAGGGTATTATAGTATTCCCTCAAATATGACTTATTTTAGCAAACAACTCTGGTTTTAAGAAGATAATTTATGGCAGTCTGATGTGCGAAGTGCATTTTTCAGGATGGGACAGTGCCCAGTAGATCTGGGGTAGCCAACATGAAGACCAAAACAAATGGAGGGCACTACATTGGCTAGCCCTGGTGTAGGCAACAATAACCTAGAAGAATCAATGGTCTGACCTGGTATAAGGTAGCTTTATGAACTTGTATTATATACAATTATAATGAAGCAGCATAAACTGCCTTCTAATAAGCATTCCCAGGGCAGAGCTTACATTTTTTTTTAATGGCACGAACTACGTGACACCCAAGGAAAGAAGCAACATTCAGATGTAATCTACTCTCCCTCTCTATCTCTCTCTCTCTCTCTCTCTCTCCCACCCAACACCACTTTGAATAAACTTTTTATTCCTTAAAGGGCAAATTGTGGACAAAATATTTACCTCCTCTTGATTAAAATGCTAGGTACCAGACAAATTGGTTTTGGGGGCTTAATCTTGTCCAAACATTGCCAGTTGACAACCTCTGGTCTTGTCTCATCTAAAGGAGGACCATACACTCATGAGACAGCTTAGGCATTTCATACCACAATGTGTACTACAGGGGGGAAACGGACTCCTGGCTATTCAAGAAAACTAAGCTACTCCATCTAATCACTAAATTAATTTAAGTGGGAGAGGGGAAGAAGATAATTATTTGCCAACTCCTAACATGATGATCAATCAAGACCATCAGAGGGAACGAATTTCATCAGTTTTGTGAACCTGAGACTCGTCTCTCCCCTCAAACAATTGGCGCAATACAAACAACCGGGACCAATCACTACGTATGACTGTATCCAAGAGCAGCACACGGCAAATTCATTTCTGTAGAAAAATATATTTGGAACCTAAAAATGTTCACATGATTATTCCAGATATGGGATTGTACCCGACATTAGTCACGCTCAGAGAAACCCATAGGACTGACTTAAGTAATTCATTTCAGTGGGTCTATTCTGAGTAAAACAGAGTTGGACGCAACCCATAGATGCTGTGCAATGAACAGCAATCTCATACAGAAACCTGAAAGTTCCCACTTATCAGCCCTGAATTAGAATCCTGGGTTACAATTTTCCACGAGAAAGGGGTTTGCATTTATTTATTTTTTATAAATAGCTTGTGCCTTTTACCTTTCAGACCTCATAAGAAACAAACACTACTATATCAAATCACAGGTACAAAAACACCTTGCGCTACAAATGCCCTTTCTGGTATCCTAAGTCTAAATATAGTAGAACAACTGGCAAAGAACACCCCAGGAATATCTCAAAGTACTGGCTATGGTTTCCCCTCTGTTGTTCAAAAGTACAACTCTAAGTAAAACCTGCAACTCTTAGGAATTCTCAGAAATTTAGCACAGCAGTCCACCACTAGTACACAATGCTTTAAAGCCAGATCATTTTCCTCCAGTCCCGTTTAAAGAGAGGAAATTACTGGGCATTACGGATGGCACAGAACCTTAAAAGTGGGGGACCTGGAAGTAAATTTCCCAGTGGGGAAACACTCACGCCTTTCCTAAGATGAGTCTGAACACCCTCTGAGCTTCAGGTGGACCTCGCAATGCACAGCCTTAGCTGCAATCCCTTCCAGATGCAGCTACTCCCTTCCCCAAGAGGGAGGGTTGTGACTCAGTCCAAGACTCCCAATAGATGTTTGGCACTGTGGTGCCAGCACCTTGAGGGCAACGATTTAGGTGTGATACAGGTCCTCCCTCCCATAAATGCTTGTATCCAGGCTGTTCTTGCAGCCACATCCACAGTCTAACTGATGCCTCAAGTGGATCCTACCAACTGTATTTTGTTTCCATTGTTGCCTGGTTTTGGGTAAAAGTGGGAAGGGCCTTCAAGTGGTTGGTATCACAAGGAGCAAAACAGCGTCTTCACTCAGAACAGAACTGAGTGCAAACAAATTAAGTTTGCATTCGAGCCCAATCAAGCCCAAATTAGCTAGTCTGATGGAAGCTCATTCAAAATCAAGACCAGGGGAGCCAAACTGTCACTATTGGGTATTGTTGTTGTCTTTTACTAACAAGATATGGAAGTCCACCGTGGACACCTTCCCAATCTGAAGTTACTGATAATATGCATGCAGACAACAAATTTTGTGTGGCTGCTTTAACATCTCACTCACATTCTAAATTATAAATCTACAGCCTGACATTCGATTCCAACATCTTCTGCAATAATGCAGAGATACAAATATACAAGTGCCCTATTAACAAATTTTGCTGGCACAACAAATTCATGGGTCATAAAGTGCAATTGTTTTAATAAATATTCAGCCATCTACTATGCTACCCACTGCATGATTCATCTTTTAATCCAAATTGCACATGTATACCACACACCTTTGATCCCTTTTGCCAATCTGCCCCAAGAACATTGCCGCTAAAAGCAATTCAGTAAACATCATGGTCCGTCATGCAGAACGTGAGAATTTTAACTTTCTACAGAAGTGTATCATTTCAAATCCAAATTCCACCACATGCTTTTTCCCCCGCGCTGTGCTTGACATTCACAAAAAAAACGAGATTTTTACGGCAGCAAAGTATTACTTCAGCAGTCCTGGCAGAAAACTACCTGCAATTTAAATTTAAAGGAATTGTAACAGAGAAGTTGCCAAAAGTGAAAGCAAGCACTTGCAGAATATCTTTGGTACCTGTATAAAGTCAACTCTAATCAATGGGAATTGAAAGGACACAGATAGAAACAGGACGTTGGCAATAAATTTGGACTTAGGTGGGCTGTCAGATGATGAACCGAAATTATTGAATATCCTGACATCTAAACAGAAAAAAATCCCCGAACTGAACACTTTTTTCATGCAACTTATTTCTCAAGTTCTGGAACCACAGGGTGATAGCCAATGTTGTTCATTCACTGGTGGAAGAAAATTAGTTGGCTAGACAGGGAAGCCAAGTAGTTCAATTCTACCTCCCTCCCTCCTTCCCTGAAAATTCCCTCCAGAGAAATGGGTCAGATTTGCAGGAGTTGCCTCCCCACCTTTCTATGGATAACCTTCTTCCATCAGCAGACAGTCAAAAATAGATACCACCCATAAATACCACAACTACAATTTATGAAAGGTGACAAGTATTTTTTTTCCCTTGGACTACTGGTTACAAAAAAGAATGTTTAATCCAATACAACAAGGAATCCGCATCTTATCAGTCCTTTGAGTTGCATCCAGGTTCCTTTCCTCTCCAGAAAGGCATCCTTTAGATGCAGCCCTTTGCACTACATCTCAAAAAGCCAGCTACTCAAACTAAATGTCATTGATTTCAGAATGAATTGCTTCCTGGGAAATTGGCTTCACAGCATCCTTAGCCTCATTGGAAAACAAAGAAAAGCCAACGTGAATATTTTAAAGCTTGAGTTACCAAAACAGTGTTCATATCCAGCTCAAATAACTGCTACTACTAAATGATAACAAAAAAGGTCAAATGAAAAGCTGAAGTATGCAGTGAAAAGGTTATTTTTGTACCATGTTCCTAATTAACTGGGTCAGTCATTTCAGATCTGTGCTGATGTTCCACGCACAGAGATGTGACGTTCACAATTTCCAATGAACAAAAATAATCAACAAAAATGGACACTTCCTTTACACATAATAAGACACACAACAGAGCTGCATTTTCAAAACGTTTAAATATTTAAAAGTCTGGTTTCCTCCTCGTTTTAATTCAAAAAAATGGAGTTTGCTGCATCAAGAAGTCTTTTAATTCCTAGGGTTAAAGGCATCTTTAAGGAAGTGAGTGAGGGGTGGCTTGGGTGAGTGCCTTCAGTCAAGGCATAAAAGCTTTCAGGGCCCTCCCCTCTCTCTACCTATGTGTCCCTTACGTAGCCTTCAGATCCACAGGGAAGAGGGTGTGTAGGGAATCTGGATAAATGCAGCTGCTGAGATTGCTGGTTGCCCTGTGGCTTTTAAAAATGACAGAAGTCTGATAGGATTTCCTATTACAAATTGCAACGGGAGGGAGACCAGAGAGAGTGTAGCAGAAGTATGGGAAAAACTAAAGCAGAGCAAGGAACTGAGTGGGATATTGCTGCAATCCCCCTTATATTTAATTTTCTGCATGTACATTATTTAGTGTTGAGAAGCTGGCAAAGTGTGGGGTGGTGTTTGTTTATTTTTTAAAGCATCTGAGCATGTTAAAAATTTCTAAAGTTCTAAAAGTGTAACTGTCTGGAGGGTGCGCTAGGCCAACACAACGACAGCACTCTCAGAACTAATGTGTTTGCTACATAAGCCCTTTTGAAGCTTCATTAAAAAATAATAAGATATTTTCGGATGGTTTATATACTGCTAATTTTGCTGCACAGAATTTCACCTCTTTGCCAAGTACAGAAGACAAACTGCATGCCAAGTATACGTAATTATTATTTAACAAAAAAATTTAAATTCCTTGCACAATGCAAGGAAATTCCTAATTTGTATCATGATCTGGGGACAATAAAATGTACTGAATCACTACAGAATACCAAAGAGTACACAAAATTCCACAAGGAGGAATACATTATTTAAAGACCAAGACTGCTCTCATCTTCCTGGAATGATAAATTGCCCATGTTTGATCAGGGAAAAGTTTCATTCTGCCTACCCAACTTCTTATTATTTCCTGATTAACCTATAATCAATAATGTTCACCATCTCACAGATAGGAGGTGCTGGACAAGGTAACATAAAATGTTCCACTTCATTCAGCCTTGAAATCAAATTGAAGACTAACTCATTAATTCTTGACTTCTAGAGCTTCCTTCTCAGTCTTTTCTTTAATTTTCTCTTTTTCTTCTAGTTTTTCCTCTTTCTGCAACAGTGACATGATCTCTGCAACTTGGTTAGTAGAAATATCAATATCTTCTTTGTCGATGAGTTCTACCACCTATGCAAATATAAACATATGTTAAATGCATAAGTTACATTGTGTTTTATTCACAATTTTTATGAAACTCTACAATTAAGGAGGAAAATAACCGAAGCATATATGCCAAAAATGATTTGTAATGTCAACCACAACCCAATTTCAAAATAGTGTGTTGAATCCAAAAGGACAGCGTGGTATTTTCCAAAGAAGTAAGATTGTTGTTGACATGAGTCTGTATAAATTACAATACAGTTAATATCAAGGGGGCTGGGTAAGTTTAGCCTGGAGAAAAGAAGACTGAGAATTGTTTTGATACTGCTCTGATTTTATAAACTTGTATATTATTCAACATCAATTAGACTTTTGTTTTTAAGCTCTGGATCTATATCACATCTTTACAATTTAACCAAACCATAGAATGGACCATACTGCCACAACTTAAGCCAAACTGTTTTCATTCTAAGGTCGGTTAATTTAAGGGAGTTTTTTTTTCTTCTTCTAAGTCTTAAATTTGTTAAAACAAATTGTTTAAACAACACAAATAACAAACATTAAACAAAGCAGGTTACATTCTTCAGCAAACTCACCTTGGAAACATCATCTATGTCAATCTTTCCATCTTTATTTTCATCTAGTGCTTGGGCAAGCCTGTTTAGTTTGCTTTCTGGTATCTTCTGAATCTGTTTCATCACATTGATAAGCTCATTGATACTGATGATATTCTCCCTAAATGGGAAACACAACCTGTATACAGCAAGTAGTTACTACAAGGGGTTTTCAAAAAAACAAACAAACTATATGGCACTCGCCATATTCCATACTGAATATATATTTATATATATTCAACTTGATTTATATATATTCAACTTGATTTAAAAACTGAAATAAACCAAGACGTGCTACTACAGAACCTATGAGAACCTATGAGGTAACCTGCTTTTTCAGAAAAAGGCAGTACAGCCTCCCTCTTTTTCTTATAACCCTAACAAGTATTCTGCTTCAGGACTTTAGAAACATATACAGTGGTACCTCGCAAGACGAATGCCTCGCAAGACAAAAAACTCGCTAGACGAAAGGGTTTTTTGTTTTTTGAGCTGCTTCGCAAGACGATTTTCCCTATGGGCTTGCTTCGCAAGACGGAAACATCTTGCAAGTTTGTTTCCTTTTTCTTAAAACCGTTAATACAGTTGCGACTTGACTTCGAGGAGCAACTCATAGAACGCGGTGTGGTAGCCTTTTTTGAGGTTTTGTAAGACTTTGGTGATTTTTGAAGCTTTTCCAAAACTTTCCCGACACCGTGCTTCGCAAGACGGAAAAAATCGCAAGACGACAAAACTCGCGGAACGAATTAATTTCGTTTTGCGAGGCACCACTGTACCCAACAAATCCCCTTTGGAGGAGAAAACAGCTTGCCCACTACCATATTTCAAGAAATGTTAAGGTCTAAGTCCTGCTAAGGACCAATCTTAAGAGAAGTCTTGCTAAACTTCAAGGAAGGCCAGTGATTTCTGAGATGCTTGAGGACCAGTGATAATTTACATTTCATTATTTTCTACTACTTAGAAGCAGCATATTTTTTAATTACTTGTTTGGTGGCATATCATCCCTTACATTTGTCTTGTAGTAATTTTGATTGGGGTTATTAAAATTTAGCTCAAGAAAAGCATCATAAATTACTTTTACTTATTTAGTGGGAGTTATTCGTATATGAATTACAGGGATCCAGGACCAAAACTAACGCTTCCTAATATTTCAACATGAGTTGATTCCAGACGAGGGCATAATATTGTAAGCAGGTGTTGACTTATTGCAGCTAGGTCATTGGCAAAGGTGTGGGGTTTTTTGTTTGTTTGTTTTTTAAAAAAACAAGCATCAGATTTCTCCCAGAAAGGGCAAATCTAGATAAAGCAGGTAGAAAATATGGGCTATTTTGATGACATCATCATGCCATTAAAAAACTCTCTGGGGCAACCGCCCTTTGAATACTGTGGGCAATTCCATGTTGTGGAGCTGCACACTGTTCCAAAGGCAACCAAAATTATTAAGGGGGTAGAGCAGCTCCCCAATGAGGAAAAGTTAAAGCATTTGGGGATTTTTAGTTTAGAGACTAAATTTGGGGATTTTTAGTTTAGGGACGCGTGTGGCGTTGTGGGTTAAACCACAGAGCCTAGGACTTGCCGATCAGAAGGTCGGTGGTTTGAATCCCCGCGACAGGGTGAGCTCCCGTTGCTCGGTCCCAGCTCCTGCCCACCTAGCAGCAGTTCGAAAGCACGTCAAAGTACAAGTAGATAAATAGGTACCGCTCCGGCGGGAAGGTAAACAGTGTTTCCGTGTGCTGCTCTGGTTCGCCAGAAGCAGCTTAGTCATGCTGGCCACATGACCCGGAAGCTGTACGCTGGCTGCCTGGGCCAATAAAGCAAGATGAGCGCCGCAACCCCAGAATCGGTCACAACTGGACCTAATAGTCAGGGGTCCCTTTACCCCTTTACCTTTACTAGTTTAGAGAAAAGGTCAGGAAGAGGCAAAATTACACAAGTGTAGAAAATTGTGCATGGAAGAGTGGATAGAATTTGTTTTTCTCCCTCTCTGGTGATACTGGTGTCCCTCTCACATGACCTGGGCTCATCTAATGGAACTGAATGTGGACAGATTCAACTCAGAAGGCTTTAAAAGATTAGACAAAATCATAGGAGTCAAGGCTTTAAGTGGAATAATCAGATCAATAAATTAAAGTGGAAATAAAATTTGGTATTATATGGTTTTGTATATGTTTTGTAATAAGCATGTACTTGGTCTCATTCACTATTTATGTTATGATTAGAATAAATTATCCATGTAAATATTTTGGAACTGATACGCAAGAGTTCAGATTGAAAAAGTCTGAGAGGCACTTCCTTCTGCAAAGGAATCAACCCATATTCACAAGAACAATCCCCTATTTGTATCACCTGACACTTACCCAATGGGAGGGCTAGCACTACTGTCCAGCTGTCCATCCACCACTTTTTGTTCTGTCTCCAACTCCGTGATAATTTTGTCAATCTGTCCAATCATTCGGTTCACTCTTTTAGTCAATCTCTTGCTTGCTTTAGACTCTTCAACTATTTCTTCTTCTCCCTCCTTAGACAACTCCTTGATCTCTTGCAAATCCTGAGGATCAAAGAAAAAACATGGTTCAAAAATCAGAGGTATCTGCTGCATGTACATCCAAAAGACAACTGCAGAATATCAAGGGTATGGTAAGACAAAAGAGAGTTAGGTATATTTTTTAAATACAGTATTCCTATTCCTGGGGGCTGCTTTTTAAAGTATCTTGTTGAATGGCTACGTAGTTCTCCACTTAAGCATCCCCTCGCTTGTCAATCACACCAGGTGATATGCTTTGGAGCCCCATCTGTTGGGAACTCAACGTGCAGTACAGCCCTGCACTGCTCTTTGAACCTCTAGGTTTCAGGAGCAGCACATAGCTGTCAACCGTCCCTTACTTGGCGGGAAATTCCCTTATCCCAGCGCCGTGTCTCGCTGCTGTCCTTTATTGATGACGTCCCTTAAATTTCCCGGGTTTCAAAGGAAGCAGCTCCTCTCCCTCCCTCCCTGCTGGCCAGGGAGGAGGGAGGCTTGGCTGCGTTGCTCACCCAATAAGGAGTCTAAGAACGACTGGGGGGTGGAGTTTGCATGCTTTGTGCCGATCAAATCAGCCGTGTTGCCTGGGGACTCGCCTTTGCTCAGCGCTTCCCAGCAGAGAGGTGACAGTAGTTTTCCTTGCTGCATCCCCTTTGCCGGGTTGCTGCGCTGTGGGAAACACCGCTTGAGGCTTCTTTTGGCTGCTGATACCTTATTTTTGAGGCTGCTGGTCCCTTATTTTCAAATCTGTAAGTTGACAGCTATGGTCAACATGGAGCAACAAGAAGCAGCTGGCCACCACCATGGGTACCCTTTTCACTATCACAGCAGCTGGTGGATTCAAGGAAGGGGTCTGGTGTGGCCTTAAAGAGATCGATTTGTGACAATCTTCCTATTATGTGGCTTCAAAAAGCTATGGGGGTTCAGACCTCACTTCTGGCTTGTACTCAGGTGCTTGGAAAAGTTATTTGTCTTTCAGCCTCACAAGTCTGCATTCTGTGAGAGGAGTTTACTGAGTGGCCATACTCACCACAGCAGCCCTGTTATGACACGGCCAAGGACACTCTCAAAATTCATACCTCACTATATTCCTGCACATCATCTCTGAGCTCCTCAAGCTCCTCCTTTTCCTTTGTTAGCGATTTCTTTTGTTCCTTCAGTTTACTACAAGCATCACTTAACAAGTCAATCTCTTCTTTGGTTATTTCTTCACCCTAAAAAAAAATTGGGGGAGGGAGAGAAATGAAATAATTGTTATAAAGAGAGAGTCCATTCCAGAAAACGGTTGGAACTACCTTTTTAATAAAATAAAAAAATAAGTGCAATTCCATGGGAAATCCAGAACTTTCTGATCATCAAGATGTGTATAGATAAATGATGATACTAATAGCACAAGATTATAATTACCTGTCCTATATTAGAGCTGTTAAATGATCTTAAAATAACTAGACCCCTAATTAATAGGATTGCTTAATGCAGTATATACAGGCTGAGTGAAAAATCAACCCAGACTCCCAAACTTCTACCCGTCACAAATGCAACAGACACAGTGCAAGCTGTGAGATGTGCAATCATCTTGTCCAACCAAAACAGAGAGAAGTGATGTGCTTAGGTGGCGGGCTCTGTTGAAAAAGCACCACCATGACATAGTTTTTCCATGTCTATCAGACAACACCCACTTTACATGCCAGCATGGTTTATCTCCATGCTGAACAGGATTCAGAAAGGTATGAAATGGGGACAAAAAGGCTATTTTCCCCTTGTATGTCTAGATATTGTTTTATATGTGCGACATAAGTTGCATCCATCACCTGCATGAACCACTTGCCCTTTCAACAGTGTACCTGCTCTCTTATCTGGACTGCAAAAGTTGTTCATGTAACGTATGATGTAGCTGTAAGTTAAGGAAGGTGGAAGCCATCGTTACAAAATCTTCTGGAGATACCTTGCAGGTTTTCTTGGGTAACAGTTTCATATGTAGCTCATGCATAAAGTCCAACATACAAGTTTCCTTTACACTCCCAGAGGGTTTCAAAAGCAATTGCTATTGGTTGAGATGAAAACCAGAGAATGCACAATCACTGGCCAAGTCCTCTCTGGGCAAAAGGGGAAGTCTGAAGATCTGTATATAGCTTCTGACTCCATGAAACAATCTTCTACAAGATTTTTTAATACTTGCAAGAGAGAAAAGGCAGCAATTGTGTTGTGCCTTTTTCTTGTCAGTACTTATTTTTCTCCGCACTGCCTAGCATAACTAAGCCTGCTTCTGGGGGGCTGAGAAAGAGGAGAAGATGGAAATTTGCTAGAAAAAGTAAAGGATAGTGCTTGTGGAGAAAGAGGCACATTAAGTTTTCCAGTAAGAAATTTCATCAAAATACTAAAGCCTAAAATAAGGGGGGGGGGGGATTCCTAGAATTCTCACACACTTATACAAGTTTCCAGGCCAAGTGACATCACAGGAGGATCACTTAGACCAGTGTTTCTCAAAGTTGGGTCTCCAGTTGGCCCTGCTAGCTAGGGATGATGGGAGTTGTAGTCTGTAGTCAGCTAGAGGCCCAACTTTGAGAAACACAACTTGTGTCTAAGACAACTATTGGGCACATCAGAGTTTGGAATTTAACAGAAATGATATTGCTCATAAGCCATTTTACTACTTCTAGTAGGTGCTTTTAAAGTTCAAGTTTTCAATGTTCCAGAAATAAAAAAAGGATTCCTAACCTTAACACATAGCCACCACAGCCATGCTTCAAACTTTGCAGCATGAAAATAACAAGAACTAATAAGTAGACATCCATGTTCTTATGACTACTTCTATGCAAGAGGTACACAATTACTAAATTATCAGCTATGAAGTACACCAGTGGTGGCCAACTCTTTTTGGAAAATGTACCAAGAGTTAATTGCAAACTAATTGATAGGGTCACTTTTTATGCCATAACTAGGTTCAGATGACCTTCAGAAGAACCACAATCTCCCACAGCCTCTGGGCCCAAGTTGGCTACCCATGAAGTACGCTATACAGAATGCTAAACTATACTATACAAGATTACTACACAACAAGAGCAAATATATATTATGCACTGTGATTAATTTATAAATATTAGAAAAAGCTAATCAATCTAGTTAAGAATATGATACAGAAACCTCCATGTCAAATCTTCCATATCTACTAACCCAGATAGTACATTTCAAGGAAGTGTGAATTCTTGCTATTGTTCAAACAAAGACAAGCCGGCAGGATTAACCCATAAAACCACAATTGTTGTTGTTTTTTTAAGTGGATGCTGAAGAATCTAAATGAAAAATACCCAATGAAGATCTCTTTCAAGTCAATATACTCTTCACTGGGGTATATTAAGACTAGTGGAAGGAATAGAGAGAGTCTCCTAATCACTCAGGTTTGGAAGTAGCCTAACCAGCCTTATTTTAATCAGTTCTTGAGCAAAGAGGCTTCTCAAAATCTATAGCTTAGAATGTGTGGGCCTTGTTGGGACTCCCAATGAGCAGAAATGATAATAGTCCAGGAACACATGAAGGACTACAGGTTCCCATCCCTAACATAGACATTAGAGAGCCTGTGCCTATAATTTTTCTTAATGGACAATTTGGAGAAGTTTAGACTTGTTTCAAGTGCAGTGCAGCTCTGCAACCTCCACCAAAATGATCTTTCAAAGCAACCCAAAAATGCAAGAGATCTTGGGCACCATGAAACAGACATGGAGCTCTGAATGGAAGCAATCTGAACTGGATATTGGTATATACAGGCGTACATTTAGTGTGAATCTGCATCTTTCATAACTGGATTCATTAGCTAATTTAGACAGAATTAACAACCACCCCAGAGTCACTGTTCACTGCATAATTTACACAGGAGACCCAAAAAGTAGTCCCGGTTGTCACCTGCACAGTAGCTAACTATGTCCCCAGATTTCAGCCACTTACAATGTTCTGCAAATGAAAAACACCTGTAATTATAAAAAAAAAAAACCAACAGCAACTCTTCCACAAAATCTATTGATTTTCTTGGATGAGAGTTAATCTTGCAACAGCCCAACGTGGAAAGTATTGTGGTGCGTTGCAGTATATTCGCTCTCAGCCTTGCCCACTATTCACCTTGATGCCCTCCAATATGGGTGCTGTATCTTTCAAAGTCTCTGAATGCAGGGTCAAGTCCACCTTTGCCAGTTCTTGTTCGGTATCCACAGCTATCTTGCTCTCCTTTATATGGACAGCTGAAGTATCAAGATCTATTGCATCCACCTCCTTCTAAAACACAAAGTGACAACATCGTATGAAACCCGGAATTTAAAAAAACACATTTTGAACACGACCCCAAGTTCCACCTTTGAAGCTCTATGCATGGCATTTGACAGCTCCAACACATGTTCTTCATGGGGAGAGAAGGAATTATATCAGTTGTTGTCTCTGGCTGGTGAGTGGGACTAATTTCATTTCACCTTCATGTTTGCATTTGCAGGGTAGCTGAAAGGGCAGGAAAGAGGAGGAGTTCTTGATCCACTGGGTAGTGGTACAGGTTGATGCCCCTCCCAATGATATAATTTTTGCTGAGAGAGAGGGGAAAGAATTCTGCCAGCAGCTTTTGATTGGGGCCAGGTTGCTTCTGTATGTGCAATATAATGATCATTATTGGAAAGGCAATACAGTGGTACCTCGGATTACATACGCTTCAGGTTACATACATTTCAGGTTACAGACTCCGCTAACCCAGAAATAATGCTTCAGGTTAAGAACTTTGCTTCAGGATGAGAACAGAAATCGTGCTCTGGCAGCGCAGCAGCAGCAGGAGGCCCCATTAGCTAAAGTGGTCTTTAAGTACGGACCTCCGGAACGAATTAAGTACTTCACCCGAGGTACCACTGTATGTAGGAAGAGACTCTACAGGCAGCAGTTCCTGTAACACTAAACTCCTTTCAATCTTTTTTTTTGGGGGGGGGGGGTAAGAAACCATACATTTTCCTCTTTCATAACGGATTATAGAAGGTTTGTGCAGAATTGTGATACTAAAAATCAGAGCCCTTATAGTGAACCATTTTTTAAAAATTAAAAAACAGTTGGGAGTTCGGCATAAGAAGTGCTTAAAACTATCCTGTAACCAGTGCAAGCTTACAACTTCCCCCTACTTTTACATATCAAACCCCTGATCTGTGTGATTAAGCTTCTGAAACAGTTGCAGAAAAAAAATGTATGCATCCAAGTGCCCCTTTGCATCATGACCATCATATGTATTTATTATTGCATTTATTATATGTATTTATTACGTATTTGGAAGTTGCCCATTTGGAAGAAGTGCAAAATCAACTTAAGGGAGACTGGGGGAAAAGTCAATTTTAAATAAGGATGGAGTAAAGCGTTTACAACCAACACTGGTGCCTTTTTAAAGAGCCTACCCTTTCAGCGACCTGAAGAGTCTCTTTGGCCTTCTCAGCAGCTTCTGACAGCCTTTCCAATTCTTTTTCTTGGTTTTCTTTCCTAATAGCTTCTTCCTCCTGAAGGGTTGCCTCCAGTCTGGCTTTATTGTCCACTTTTTCTCCTTCCACTTCTGCCGCTTTAACTTGAGCTTCTTTGGCCTAAAACAAAAATAAAAAACCAATCAACTTTCCAGATTTTACACTGTTCTATAGGAATTTTAACAGAAGAGTAAACTTAGTACTAGCAGTCTGGTCTAGCTGTTTACTTCTGCATTCTACAATGTAAGAAAGCTCTAACCAATCCTATGCTGCTCACTCACACAGGGTGCAAGAAGAGTAATACTTAAAAGTGCAAAATGGGCCATCCCCAGCACTAGAATTATACTACAGTGAATATACTGGCTGTAGCAGAGAAAGCCCCCTAAGGAACAAAGATTTTAGATTTAATGGTGTTAACAGAACGTAGTTGCAATTTAAATAAGACATACCACACTTTCAGGTAGTGTTTGCAGGGTTGTTTTAAGCTGGTCAGCTGGTGAAAGAGTATCTGGAAGGTACATAGCTCTGGATAAAATAAGCAGTGAAGTTGGGATTTCCTGGTTCAGATGCAAGTCTAACCACTGCAATTAAAAGATAAAGTATTAGAACAGTATGTCTTTCTGCACTCCAAAACACTTATGAACTGGGTAAATCAACCTTAATCCATTTATTTTTCAACTGCTAGTGAACTTCTGAATAAAAGTGCTGCTCATCAAGGAATTGGGGCAGGAGAATAACATGTTAAACAGCTATCTGATAACAGATAGTCTTTCCTAGGTAAACAACTCTCAGTGTGGGACACTGATAGGAGTTTGTGGCAAGTATATTTGCCTCATAGCAACATACCTGCTCAATGCAAAGATTGTGGACATCAGAGGACTAGGATGGTTGGAAAGGTATGACAGAAGGGTAAAGGTAAAGGTAAAGGTACCCCTGCCCGTACGGGCAAGTCTTGACAGACTCTGGGGTTGTGCGCCCATCTCACTCAAGAGGCCGGGGGCCAGCGCTGTCCGGAGACACTTCCGGGTCACGTGGCCAGCGTGACAAAGCTGCATCTGGCAAGCAAGTGCAGCACACGGAAACGCCGTTTACCTTCCCGCCAGTAAGCAGTCCCTATTTATCTACTTGCACCCGGGGGTGCTTTCGAACTGCTAGGTTGGCAGGCGCTGGGACCGAGCAACGGGAGCGCACCCTGCTGCGGGGATTCGAACCGCCGACCTTTCAATCGGCAAGCCCTAGGCGCTGAAGCTTTTACCCACAGCGCCACCCGCGTCGGAGAGCAGAAAAAATGACAACATAGTTCACACCTGGCAACCAATGGGTAGATGAGCCTAAAAAGCTTGGGACAGTAATTTTCACGGCCCTCTTGTGGCTACGTGGCTCAGGCGTCAACTCTGGAAGTGTTGGAAGGCCTTTGCTCTAGGAAGCTTAGTTTGGTCAGAATAGAGTATACATTTCCAGGTTTAATACTAAATGCATTACTTCTGGTACAACCTCTCCTCCTCCCGGAAGGGAGGGATTGTGACCGGGAACCGATTCCCGCGATGCACAGGGAGCGTTCCGGCCCCTGCCTGCCATTGTCGCTGGCGCGCCACCCCCCCCGCGGAATGGCACCCAATCAGGTGGCAGCTCGGGGGCGTGGTTTAGCCGCTCAAATGCGGCCGTGCCAGCTTTCCCCGCCATTGCGCTGCTGGAATTCTTCAAGTCACCCACCCACCACTCCCTTTAGTGCGTAGCTTCTCGCTTGGCCTTGCTATGGACCTATGGTTGGTCGCCTTGGTTGTCCGGGGGGCCTGGTAGGAGTTTTTTCCCAATTGGCAAATTGGCACCGGCCTCTTGGTTTTTTCGCCTACCTCGTAGCAATCGTCACAACTTTCTCAGTATTTGGCGGTTAGGCATTGGAATGTGTTGTTGGTGTGTGGAAGGGCAGGGTGTGGCCATCGCCTATCCCTTCACTTATGGGTATTCCGTTAAAGGAATCAGGCGGCCGTGGATCCTGTCCGATGCCCTGCGTGGCTGGAGGCCATGGCACGACCCCCGGTGACATCAGGGGAGAGCTTACAGTTGTGTTTGCATCAACAGGCTCCCCCTACTGGTGGTTAACCCTAGACAGACTCACCCCTCTCCGAGTGGGTGGAGTCAAAATTTAGTGTTGGTCCAATGCCTAAGCCAATACCTCTCACATGCTGTAATCAATAAAGTTGTGGCCTTTTCTAGCCCATCAACCTTATATACTGTGTCCACGTGTCTTTATTATTCATGAGCGGGAGGCGGGTCCTCGAATCACAAATGAAGGACCAAGAGGCAATGCCAAAACACACACGGAGCACGAGCTGCTTTTGGGTGATCAAAAGCTCATGTCCCTTCTTTCTTCATCAGTACCTGCTTCAGCTGGTCCTTCAAACGGTCTTCTGTTACGCCAAGTGCTCTCATGCCTCTTGCACGACATGCTGCTTGTAGCTCTTTAACCGTCAGGCTATCCACATTTTCCTCAGCGATCAGCTAGACAGACACAAACATCAGTAACTATACTCATCACTGTGAAGAAATTATCTTTGTCACCTAATAATACAATCATTACAAGAAAGCAGGATATCATTACAGGATGGAATTCAGTTTAGTGCCAAACAAGGGCTGCCAGGTATGTTCTAATCAACTGTTCTATGTTTCGTGGTAAGACTATAGCTGTCCCATAGCAAGTCTAATTGTGAAAAAGACCCAAGATTCCCAGATGAATGAAATTCTGCATTCCACAAGGCAGTTGCTTAAAGTAATTTTAAAAGCCATTAGAAACAACAGAAGCAACTGGAAAATTTGTAGCAAAAGGGAATTCTCTTACTTTATCATCTGCTTTTATAGATCTCAACCTCATTATTAGCTGAAAACGAAGAAAATTATTTGTCCCGATTGACTGAAGTTCTAACAGTTTACAGAGAGCAACCAACTGAGGTCTTGTGAGATTATCAAGGGTTAGCTCATCTTCAAATAGTTTAGAGAATCGTAAAATTTCTTCATTGCTTGGTCTTTCACCAGTTTCACGGATCTGAAAGGAGAAAACACATTTTATAAGACTTAAAGCTACATTCCCGCAACTTTTATTTAAGAAATGTGCAGTTCTTTAATAACATATGGGATAAGTCTCAGTCTCATGACTCCACACTTATGTAATTTGGAATCAAGTGAAAAATTCAGTTTTCCTTTGAAGCAACGGCCATAGCACCTGCATATAACTCTCTCTATCCGACAAGCTAGAAGAATTGCCACCATTCAAGTACGCATCCCAGACAGGCACTTGAGGAGGCGGCAGAGCAGGCCCAGAGAACACAGGTCTTAGGTTTCCCACCCTCGATGACCAATTCATGCCAAAGCAGGAAGTTCACAGCTACAACATCCATGGTAGGTTCTTGTCCGACCTCTGCTTAAAAGCCTCTACACAAAAGGAAAAGGGTTATTCGTTACTGCTGCTAGATTTTTGATACACTGAGAATAGGAGGTGCAAAGCAGGTGGCAATCACTGACAACCCCAACTCCAGTCTGAACGTTCTGTAGCAGGACAAAGGCAAGCACACATTAGAGTGGGGCAGGCCATAAGCTTGCTTTCCATGCACTGCTCCGCATAGGAAGAAGGCTGTACTGAATTAGCTGTACTGAATGAAGCAGTGTTGTCATCTTAAATTGGCTGTTAACCAGACTGGACAAGCTGTATTTCAACAGTTTTGAAAATGGGGGCTTATACATGGAAGAACACTATATGTGCTCATTACATTTTTAAAAATCTGAAGCTATCTCTTTTTAAAGTAACTTGTAGCAGTTCAAAGCATTTGGGTCCCCTATCCTGCAATTTTCTTTTAAATGTCTACCATTTTCATTTGAAAGACATGCACAGCGAAAATGTGGTAGGGCATGGATCTCAGACCCTTCTTACCATGATAATCAGAAGTAACCTGCCCAGTGGAACAGAGGCTCAAAGCTAGATTCCTGGCAACCGCAGCACTGCCACTTACCAGGAGGGAAAGGGGGAAAATAGCAGGGAGGTCAGTGCAGCTCCTTCACCATGCTGACCTCCCAGCCTCCCCTTCTCTCAGTAAACAGCAGCACCCCTGCTGCCAGGAAGCCAGTGTCATTAATCTCCCCCACAGAGTAAATCACTTCTGGTGACCAGAAACCACAACCAACTGCCTTGGAGGTCTGATAGCAGAATCCACTGGAAATGAAGATGGATTCAGCATAGATTGTTCTAAGGAGGAGGACAAAAGGCTGTCAAACTCTGAACCTAAAACTTTTGGACGGGGAGCAAGTCAACCCACCAATCACCAAAAACTCCCATTGGAAAAATTTAAAGAAATAATTTGGTGCGATTCAACAGTGCATGGCTTCAAGCCTGACTACCATCTCTAATGGTATAAAATACGTTTGGCAAGGATACAAGAAAGTACAGTGGTACCTCGGGTTACGTACTTAATTCGTTCTGGAGGTCCGTTCTTAACCTGAAACTGTTCTTAACTTGAAGCACCACTTTAGCCGCACCGCCACGTGATTTCTGTTCTCATCCTGAAGCAAAGTTCTTAACCTGAAGCACTATTTCTGGGTTAGCGGAGTCTGTAACCTGAAGTGTATGTAACCCGAAGCGTATGTAACCCGAGGTACCACTGTACCTTTTCAGTAGTCATGCCTAGGGTTTGAAACTCTCTCCCAAGGAGGCATGTTTAGTGCCTTTCACCAGCATTGAAGAGCCAGTGAAATCAAAAATCCAAACTCTCTAAATTCCCACCAGCAAATGGAGGCCTTCTTGTCTGGGCAAGTCTTTAGACCGCCAGATTTGTTTTTCTGCTTCTGATTTTTGATTGGCTGCTCTTCTTACACACCTGCACTTGCTTTCAATTAGTGTTTTTAATTGCGGTTGTATGTGGCTTTTTGACATTAACTTCTATACTGCATTATATATTACTGTTGTTCAACACCTTGGGTGCTTAATGCAGAAAGGCAAAGTATGAGTGAAATCTAATGTTGTGGAAACCCCCTGGAGTAAATTTTGAAGCGGCTGCAGGGACAAAGAAGGTGGTGAAGTCCCATTTCACTAATACACCATCAGTAAAAAAAGGAATATTTTACCTTTTGAAAGAAGGTGGAAAAGTCTTTAGTAACATTCCCTTTGGCTGCTTTATTTTTTAAGGCGATCTCTTCAATGGTATCTTGAAGGAATTTAGCCAGTTCAAGCTTCACTCTAAGCTCTTTCTTCAATCTCTCTTCCTAAGAAGTAAATAACAAATTGGGTTCCATGACGGAAGAAAAGTGGAATACAACTGGAATTTAATCAATAAGAACATCTGTTTTGCCACAAAGTATTAAACTGCTGATTCATATTTTAGTTACCTTCTTAGACTTTGTCTCAAATGTTGAAGGGAGCATATTGGGGAACAGCTTTAAAGCTACGGGAAGCAGGAATTCCATGAAAGGAACAACAAGAAAGACTAGGAAAGGGACCAACCGAAAGAGATCAGCACATATCCGAAGGAACTGTAAGCAACAAATAAGTAAGGAGATTAGTAACCATAAAAACAAGTCAATATGACATAGCATGTCATCCATAGTATGATATTTATTTGTATTCTGCATTATTTTCCAACAACTTTTGGTATATAGAAAAACCATCTTAACATCAATTTGTTGGAAGATAATGAACTGAATTGCAAGGTAATATTTTTGCACTCCTTGCTTTAACACTGTTACATTCAAATCAGCTTTCATTTTAAACCAGACTCCTTTCTCCTTAATTTACAAATTGAAATGTTCGCTTTTTGCTTATGCTGTAAAGTCTCTTATATATATATTTCAACTACAATAGTTGAAGCAGTGGTGTGGTAGTTATTACTGAGTACAACTATTTTATCTATGGCTTTGAGTGAGTAAAATGAAGAAATTTACAATTGTAAAAGTTAGAGAAAGGAGGCAACTAATAAACACATTGAACTTTGACGCACTGAGCTCTGTATAGTCAATCTTTCAGTTTGACATTCGTTAACACTAGTTAATATTAGCCCTGGACCAGTCTGAGGGCAATAGTGCCTTCTTTGGCTGCCTCCTTCGTCCCTGCTCTGGGCGCTGGCAGCCGAGGGGGCTGCAGCAGTTCCACCCCAGTGCCTCACAGGGCCGGGGGCCAATGCTCCTTGCTTCCATGTACTGGGGGCAGAGAGAGCTCTGGTGGTTTCAGGTTCAATGCTCCTTCCTTTTCAACATCACGATATATCACTATATTGTGATGTTTACCTGGTGACACATCACCAAAATTGAAAAGCTGGTGTCGTCCAGCCCTAGTTATTTTATAGATCAACTCAATAGGGTCCTTAGATTCTTTAAACTCTTGTGGACATAGTGGTTTGGATGCTAGCTTCCCTTCTAGAAATAAAACAGAGATAGAATCGCACAACCAGACTATCCTCTGGCGCTCCCTAAAAATCTACTACTGAGAGATGGGGAACCCCTGGGAATGGTGCAGCATTGTATAGTGGTTAGAGTGTTGGCCCATGACCTGTAAGACCAGGGTTCAAATTCCCAGTTGGTCATGAAGCTCACTGGGTGGCCTTGGGCCATTCACTCTCTCTCAGCCTAACCTACCTCACAGGGTTGTTCTGGAGATTAAAAGAGGAGGGAGAGAACCATATACATCACCTTGAACACCTTGGAGAAAAGGGTAGATAATAATAATAAATACAGGTGTTGGAGGGGGCTGTAGATGGAAGGGGAACTTGCTCCTCCTTGCACAAACAGAAATGCAACTTGGGTTGAAGCCATTATATGAAATGTTTTTTTTTATTAAAAAAAATAAATAGTAGTTTTAAATGTATTTTAGTCTAACCCCATCATCTTTTAAATCACTATATACTTCAGGTGTATGCATAGGTTGTATACATTGAAAGAAAGAAAAATACAAATCATTCAACTGTTAACTTTAGTTTGCTATTACCTCTAATAAGAGGTAAAGAACAAGAGCGAGTCACTAGAATGGATGCACAAAAAAGCACTGTTACCTGTTAACAGTGTTAAAGAAATAAATGCAGAGCAATTTTCTTTACAACAGTAAAAGCAAGAGAACCAGTGTCAAAGATGCAGAACTTGCGGCTAGTCAGAAGTTGTCAGATTATAGCTTCCATCATCCCTGAACTCTGGCTATGCCAGCTGGGAGATGAAGTCCAACATCTGGAGAGTCACAGGTTCTCCGTGCCTGATCCATATAAGGGAACACTTGATGATGGAGTCCCCAACATGCACTATTAGAGGTTTCCCTTGTACTGTATGATGTTTAAATACTGAATGATGTGTTGATATGAAAATCTGGAATCTTAAGCCTAAATTTGCAATATGAGAAGTGATAGTGCCTCGGAAACTGTATGCTATGACAAATAGTTTCCAGTGTCATGACAAGGCTGCAAGCAAAAATTTCTGAAACCAGTGTTCGAAACTCCCATTGTTCTAGGAGCATTTTGCAACAGGGAATTTCAGTAGTGCAAGCAGTTTCTGGGCTCTGGGTGCAGTACTGTGTCTACAATTTCAGATTAAAACTGCAGAGTGGAAGGAAAGGAGGACCTTTTTCTGCCTCCCCACTTCCAGTCACTCTCTGAAGACTGGAGAAGAGACCCTCTTAAGAATATTAGGGGGGTGGGCAGGGGAAGGACCAGACCATGTGAAAAATGAACATAATATTTTAGCTGTAGTTGATTCATTTTCAACTTTGTATTCTGGTTATAAAAAAGCACATCCAGACATTCATTGTTACGTCCATAACCTACATTTAAAGTACCACTTAGATCCTAGTTTTCATTTCTAAGTTTCTAACACTGTCTGAAACTATTCAACTGTTCAGAACATAAAAATAAAACTACAAAATTATAGATATTTAATCTAGTGAACAATTATTGCAATAGACTCGATTTTTGTTTTTCGATATGTAAAAATGTACAGCAATTTAAGAGCAATCCTATACCCACTTACTGGTAGGAAGCCCCATTGAACTGAACAGGGCTCACTTCTGAAAAGCATTATGTGGAGTAGCATAGCTAAAGAATATACAGATAACTTGCAGTTTACACTGATTTCACTTGTGTGGAAGCTGCCCAGGGTCCTCCCATGACCATCCCTGAGCCCAGTAAACAGCCCTCTGCCTTGCGGAGGGGCAGTTTGGGAGTTCCTGTCTTTATGTGATTTTTTGTTTACATGTGGACCCCTAGAACTGAACCCTCACGTAAGCTGTGAGTTACCTGTACACCACTGAGTGCAAGTAGCTTAAGGACACTGGTCACTCAATATTTTTCTACTATGGGGTAGAAAAATTGTGCACACTTTTCTGGGTAAGAATATGCAAGCGATGTTCTGCTCCATTTAAATGCATATAGAAGCTGCATTGTACATTACAAAGAAAAAACCAAACACTTCAACGAATGTTCATGATGTTTTGTACAGCCATTACAAATGCTTAAAAAAATGCATAAGCAGCCTCGGTCCAGTATACCTGCAGGAGCATCTCCACCCCCATCGTTCTGCCTGGACATGAGGTCCAGCGCTGAGGACCTTCTGGCGGTTGAAGTAGCTTCGGGTTGAACATTTTCAGGTTGCGCTCTGCGGCGACCCAGAAGTAACGGAACGCGTTACTTCTGGGTTTCACCCCTCGCACATGCGCAGACACTCAAAATGATGTCACGCGCATGTGCGGAAGCGGCGAATAGCAACCCACGCAGACACGGGTTGCGTTCGCATCCAGAGGTACCACTGTCTTTTAATATTTTGTTGGAAGCCGCCCAGAGTGGCTGGGGAAACCCAGCCAGATGGGCAGGGTATAAATATTAATAAATATTATTATTATTAATTATTTCAACCAGTGATATTCAAGGTGATGTGCATTTACTGGCAAAAATGTTTCAATAATATATTGCTAATGTCACTCTGTATAAACAATAAAACTGTTAACTCAGCTTTTAAGACATCTAAAATTGAACCACCAAAACAATACAATGGATTCAGTACCTGTCTCCGTTCTCGGCGGGATAAAGTGCTGCCATGAAGAATTCTCCAGAGCATCCTTGCAGCAATTTTTGTATCAATCCACAACAATCGAAAGCCATGATAGTAGTGCTTCAGTTCATCAACAATTCTCTGTCCTATAGATCTTTTAACTATGCTTTCTTCTACTGTTGGGCTATAAATTGGGCCCCCTTCTTCCAGTTTCTTATTTTTATCCTTGAGAGATTTAAGCGACTTTTCTACCACGGAGTCATCATAACGGGGTTGTGAAGAATGCCACTGCCGTACTGGAAGATAACATGGCCCCAAAACACCTCCGTTAGCAGTGGGTGACCACAGGTCAAACGATCTCAAAGCTGTAAAGTGCCTTTGTCCTGATCCTTCAGTCCGATTGTAATCCCCTTTTGCAAAGCAAACGTAAACAGGAGAGGCACTAGTGCAATATTTAAAATGAACAGTCCTGTAAAAAAAGAAGTGAGTGTTTGTATTTACATGGCACATAGTACTTCACAATTCTTTGCATTTACCTTTACCCTATGAGTATACAAGACTAAGATAGTGACATGAAGGACCGTCCCAAAAGATTTGTATGAGTGGAGATATAAACCCAACACTCTTTCCACTACACCTTAAAGGCCCTCTGACAAAATCTATTCTGCTAAAAGACTTGCACACCAGATCACAACTATCAAGTTCTTGTTTCATACTTTACAAGTTTACAGCTTCGTTTAGCAAAGTGTGTTATATTAGGATTTACTCCAAACCTACAGAAAAGTTTGAAGCAAGATGAAATGCCTTTTTCTTAGAATTCAGCAGCTAGAATTCACTCTCTCCAGAGACTATTACTTACAGCTGGGAATGGGAACCTCCGCTCCATTCTTGGCCTACCAAGGGGCTCAATTGGGCCCATGAGGCCACTTTCCCCAAACTGTACCTGACCTGTAATCAGCTGGTATCACTGGTCTTGGCAACTTAAAAGGAAAGCACAGGGAAATTCCTACCCTATGAAGGGGGAGGTACTGGAACCAGGATATGCTGCCAAAAGGGACGCGGGTGGCGCTGTGGGTTAAACCACAGAGCCTAGGACTTGCCGATCAGAAGTTCGGCGGTTCGAATCCCTGCAACAGGGTGAGCTCCCATTGCTCGGTCCCTGCTCCTGCCAACCTAGCAGTTCGAAAGCACGTCAAAATGCAAGTAGATAAATAGGTACTGCTCCAGCAGGAAGGTAAACCGTGTTTCGGTGCGCTGCTCTGGTTCGCCAGAAGCGGCTTAGTCCTGCTGGCCACATGACCCGGAAGCTGTACACCGGCTCCCTCAGTCAAAAAAGCGAGATGAGTGCCACAGCTCCAGAGTCGGTCACAACTGGACCTAATGGTCAGGGGTCCCTTTACCTTTATGCTGCCAAAATGGCACAAAAAGAGTAGAAGAGATGGAGAGCAGGGGAAAACAGCTTTCATGGCCACTCCAAGACTCTTGCCACCCTCACTCACTCAGGATCTGAGAGTCCCTCCGCCCTCCATTGCCCTCTCCTCTGTGCCCCACAAGCAGGCAGCAATATTATTTATTGGGGGTGGGGGAGAAACTAGATAAGAAACCATGTCCAGCAACTTCCAAGCATAGCTGTCAAATTACAGATTTGAAAATAAGGGACCAGCAGCCTTGAAAATAAGGGATCAGCAGCCAAAATAAGAGATTTTCCAAGCACAGGTATGTTCAACTTCTGAGCCCCTCTGAGCCAAAGGCAGAAAGCCCAGCCAGCAGCCAAACGAAGCCTCAAGCGGTAGTTCCCACAGTGCAGCAACCCGGCAAAGGGGATGAAGCAAGGAAAACCACCGTCACCTCTCCGCTGGGAAGCGCTGAGCAAAGGCGAGTCCCCAGGCAACGGGGCCGATTTGATCGGCACAAGGCATGCAAGCTCCACCCCTCCAGTCGTTCTTAGACTCCTTATTGGGTGGCGCCTCCCTCCTCCCTGGCGGCAGGGAGGGAGGGAGAGGAGCTGCTTCCTTTGAAACCCAGGAAATTTAAGGGACATCATCAATAAGGGACAGCAGCGGGACACAGCGCTGGGATAAGGGACTTTCCCGCCAAATAAGGGATGGTTGACAGCTATGCTTCCAAGACTAACAGAGAGAACGCCGAAAGGCCTCGCAGTGATGCTGGGCTACAGGAGCCACCTACCCCCAATTCAACTTTCCAGTCACCAGAGGCAGGCAGGGCACACGAGAAGAACAGCACATTGCTGCCCAGGGAAGGTGGGTGGAATCTGCTGAGAGAGACGCTTCCCAGCCTCTCTCAACACCGCTCTCACCACTTTACGTGATTTCACGTATACAAGTGGAGTCTGGGAACATAACCCTTGTGTAAGTAGGGGGACGCCTGTAATCATTTCTATTGTGGATGTCTGCATGATTAATTTGTTTCCTCATACGTTATGAGGAAAATAAACTAATCTCTAACTTTTTGAACTATTGGGGAAACTCAGTTACTTTGGATTATTTATTATCAACATCCCATTGAGGGAAAGTGATCTTCTGAATATGTTTACTTACGTATGATTTATTAGCCTCAGGGATGCACAGCTAAAACAAGCACGGTTTTCCAAATGACCTAGAAGTAAAAAATAAAATAAAAAAGAGTCTGTAAACCAGTAGATTGCAATACAATACATTGACCATTTGTAGCAGCACCAACATCAAAATAGCTTTGTTCAATACTACTACACCACTGCAAACAGAAACATTAATATGTTGTATGCTCAGGACAGGTTACAAGAAGCATTCAGGAGATGGGGTGATGAGCAAAGAAAGCAGATTATTCAAATAAAACTATATCGTAAGTCTCAAAGCCCAGCAATAACAGCAGCAAATGATTCAGTTTGCTTTCATTTAATTTTTAACTTGTACACTCTCTTTCCTATAACAATTTTCAATAGAACTAAAAGCAAGTTGTTCAAAATTCAAGAATTCATTTCACATAAAAGATTATAAACTAGAATCAACAAACAGAACAAAATCACCCCACCAATTGCAAAATGTTAAAAAAGCTGCACTGTAGTGCCTCTCACTCTCCAAAACATTATACATTTTATTTTTCTAGAAGCTATACTTTATGTTGTTCAAATATTAATTTTAAAATTATATATGTGAATAATTATTTAAATACCTGCGGTTAGGCAACTGTATGTATTGTCTTTATATGTAGTTTTAATATATGAATGATACACACTTGTACTGAGATGTGCTCTGCTTTATTTGTATTTAAAAATGGATTTTTAATTATTATTTATTTTGCAATTTGTTTTTTAATGTCAGTCTACAGTTACACCTTGCAATACTTAAGGCATAGTCATTAGTGGATAACAGACCATTCTTAGAAGCACTTAAGGCTACTTAAGAAGCACATACCAGATAAGATTAGCAATGAGATTCTAAGGGGATTTTAGAAAGAAAACAAGTGATTATCTTATTAAAGCTGAAAAAATACACCATAAAACTAATAAGAAAAATATACAGACCACAACAAAATGTAATCAAACAAAGCCAGTGTATGGCATACAATTGTTAGTATAAGGAAAAGGCAGGAGACAGAAATGCTTCTAAATTAGATCTGGGGATTAGTCACACTAGGAATACTCTGCAACTGCACATGTGCCATGTTTCACCTGAGATTTGGCACCTCACACAAAGCCTAGAGTAAACAGAAAGGCACGAGAGTGTCTGAAGTTTTCTACTGTTCAAAATAAATACGTTTGTAGCCTTCATTGTTGCAGAGATCTTTAAAGTCTTCAAAAGGATATCGTGTTGAAGTGATAACGTTTCTGTATCATGAATGACTAAATGCATAGCCTAGACACTTTCCCACCTAATTATCACCAGACACTAAGTCACATCACAAAGACTAGTTATATAGGTCTCAGACACCACAAAGTATGTACATTCAGAAGTCTGTTCCCAGTAATCTTTGAGATATATTTTATACACCCATCAGTTTAATGGTCCCCAGATCAAAGTTCACTGAACACTTCACCTGAAGGAGTCATTGAATCATATTTTCAAAGGTTTCATAAAGAAGCTGCACTTAGAACAGTGAATAGAGGATTAACTAGTGCCATGCCAGTTCACCAGCTCCATCTTGCACCCTCCAGATGCAATCATTAGGCTGGGGTCCTCTATTCCGATGGCTTCATAATGCAATTAGTCTTTAAGCTTCTGAACAATGACTACAGCCCAAGGTGTGTACCTCCTTAAAGAGAACATGCCTCCTATGAGACTCACGACTTACCTAGACTAGCAGCTGCTAGCATGGGGACTGGGAATGAAACAGTGAAACTGCAATTGACTGGTGCTCAAATTCAGAGTGTCAATAACCTTCATAACGTTAAGCCTAAAAGAATTCCAAGGCTTTGCTTCATGCTATTATTTTACTTATTTGATCCCTACATGGCTATTTTTGGATACCACAGCAACCTGGATTGTACTAGAACACCAGACTCAATATTAACTCAAGGGTGCATCACCATTCTTTCTCACCTGCATAAAGGCACAACAGAAAGCAAACTATCCCACAAGCAAAGACCTGTATAATACGCACCTAAGCTGAAGATGGCAACACACTCCACCAATCACATCAAGAGATATTAATATTGCAATATTGCACAATAATGCATTGCACCTAAAGCCATCTTAATGCAGAGTCAGGTCATAAACCTCTATTGCCCAGTTCCAGGTACTCTGGAGAGCCAGTGGTGGCAGAGTGATTAGTGGCAGACTAGGACCTCCGAGAGACCAGGGCTCAAATCCCCCCAGTCAGCCATGAAGCTCTCTAGGTAAACTTGGGGGCCAGTCGCTGCCTCTCAGCCTAACTCTACCTCACAGGGTGGTGGTGAGGAAGGAAGGAAGTGAATATATTATTATTATTAATAATACTCCGCCCATCTGGCTCAGTTTCCCCAACCACTCCACGCGGCTTCCAACAGAGGACTAAAAACAGATTAAAACTTCAAACATTAAAAACTTCCCTAAGCAGGGCTGCCTTCAGATGTCTTCTAAAAGTCAGATAGTTGACATCTAATAGGAGGGCGTTCCACAGGGCAGGTGCCACTACCGTGAAGGCCCTCTGCCTGGTGTCCGGTAACCTCACTTCTTGCAGTAAGGGAACTGCCAGAAGGCCCTTGGAGCTGGACCTCAGTGTCCGAGCTGAACAATGGGGGTGGAGACGCTCCTTCAGGTATACTGGACCAAGGCCGTTTAGGGATTTAAAAGTCAGCACCAACACTTTGAATTGTGCTCGGAAACGTACTGGGAGACAATGCAGGTCTTTAAGGACCGGTGTAATATGGTCTCGGCGGCTGCTCCCAGTCACCAGTCTGGCTGCTGCATTCTGGATTAGTTGTAGTTTCTGGGTCACCTTCAAAGGTAGCCCCACGTAGAGCGCATTGCAGTAGTCCAAGCAGGAGATAACTAGAGCATGCACCACTCTGGCGAGACAGTCTGCGGGCAGAACCACCCAACTCCACCTCCAGCTCTTTGGAGAAAAGGGTGGGATATAAAGGCAGTGCAAGGCAATCAGCCACACTCTGGCAGCAGCTCTCTGGAGACTCAGGCACAAGAGACCAGAGTTCAAATCACGCTCAGGCATGAAAGCTCGCTGGGGTGACCTTGGCAGCCTGTCACTGCCTGTCAACTCAACTCTACCTCCTCACAGGATTGGTTGTTATTGTAGCGGGGATTAAATAAGTAAGAGGGAGCAAACCACGGAAGCTCCTCGGAGAAAACGGTGGGATATAAATCCAAGAAGTAAGTAAGTAAACAAATAAACAAACACGCTGTGACAGCAGCCTTTCCAAACTATGGGTCCCTGGTGGTTGTTGGACTACGACTCCCATGATTCCTAGCTATCACGGCCGGCGGTGGGGGATGATGGGAGTTGTAGTTCCTCAACATCCGGAAAGGTTACCGGCGCCGGAGGCTCAAGGCCTTCTCGAAGCCACGCTGAGGGACGCTCTAAGGCTGACTTGTTGCAGCCGCTCCCCCTCACGGAGCCCCCCCTCTCATACCCCAGGCCCGCCCCACCGGCGCCAGGCCCGGCTGTCCCCACCGCTTTCCTTCTCCCGCTCCCCGGTCCGACGCCGCCCTCACCGGCCTCGGGCTCCCACCGCAGGCGCCTCGGGACGGAGCAGGCGCCCCGGCCGCAGCGCGCCAGCAGCACGAACGCCATCTCTCCACCCGCAGGACGAGGCTGCCGGTCCGGCCTACAGAGCCGCGTCCGCTCGCTCGCCTCGCCGGGCCACTTTTCTCCTCAGGAGCCGCCCGCGCGGGGTGGAGAGCGGAGCCAGGTGCATGCTGGGAGAGGGAGTCTTCCGAGGGAGGGGAGAAGCGGCGCATGCCGGGAAGTCGAGCCCGGCGGCTCGAAGCGATTCCCGCAGAATCCCGTTGGACGGCCGAGTGGCCAATCGGAGCCGCCGGCTCCTGATACGCTGAGCCCGAGGCCGCGCCTGGAGCCTCCGGGGCGGCTTCGGGCGCCATTTTTGTTTTTTTACCTCATCCCTTGAGGGGAAGCGGCGGCTTCCTCACGGGGAGCGGGAAAATTTAGAGAGGCGGCTGCAATGGGATGCCTTTCCCCGCCTAAACTTAAAGGCGGAAGGAAACTCCCCTGTTTTGTTTGTTACTGCGTTATGTTAGGGTTACTGTATTATTATTATTACATTTGTAGCATCCTTTTTCTCCGTGTAGCCCATGTTGTTTTTTCAAAAAAAATATATTGGTTTTCACAACATTATAAACAAACACATAGGACAAACAAACATAAATCATAGCCTTAATGAAATTTACACTTATTAACATTGTTAGGTGACTTCCTCGCTTGCTTCCCCTTGGTTGAATTTCATTGCATATCCTTTTAACGGTTTTCCAAAAAAACAGTTGTTATAAAATTTAACTTCCTTAGATCTTCACATTATGAAATTAAACATATTACTTCATCCCTTAACATAAATAAAATCCTTCGCCAATTAAGTATCTGCAAGATGTTTTCAGTTAATTTAACTTAACATAATTTACTAAGTAATCATTAAATTTAATCCACTCTTCCTGATACTCCTCCTTCTTCTGGTTGCAGACTTTTCCGGCTAGGTTGACTAGCTCGGAAAAATCCATCATCTTCATCTGCCATTCTTCTAATTCTTGGGTGTAGCCCATGTTTAGCTTCACAACAATGACCCTGTTGTGCTAGGCTGAGAGAGGCAATGGACATCACACCCAGCGAGCTTCAAGGGAACATTTGAACCCAGGGCTCTCCCAGGTCTGATTCCAGCACTCTGACCTCTACACCCAGTGCTATTTTTCTAGAAGAAAGAGGTGCCTCTTATAATGGGAATGGCGCCCACCTGAGAGGTGCCAAAGCTGAGTTTCGGTTAGTTCTGGCTGGGGGGAAAAGCCCTGCATTGAACTACAACTGGCCTAGGACAAAAAAACCATGTGGCGCTCCACTTGCCACTCCCCCCCCCCCCCCGATGACAAGGAACCATAAGTAAGCAATCCTGGGGTTTCGTTAGTTGGCCCGCTACAAATCCACCTAGCAGTAGACCTCATCCAGTTCAGAGCATCTACTTAAATAAAGTACCGTGGTACCTCGGGTTACAGATGCTTTGGGTTACAGACTCTGCTAACCCAAAAATAGTACCTCGGGTTAAGAACTTTGCTTCAGAATGAGAACAGAAATCGTGCTCCCGCGGCACAGCGGCAGCAGGAGGCCCCATTAGCTAAAGTGGTGCTTCAGGTTAAGAACAGTTTCAGGTAAAGAACGGACCTCCGGAACGAATTAAGTACTTAACCTGAGGTACGTACCACTGTAAATTAATCAGAACAGTAGAATTGGAAGGGACCAGGAGAGACAACTAGCCCAACCCCCCACCCCCATGCAGAAATCTCAGCGAAAGCATCCATGACAGATGGCCATCCAACCTCTGCTTAACAACCTCCCAAGGAAGGAGTCCACCACCTCCCATAGGGGTTTGTTCCACTGTCAAACAGCTCTTGCTGTCAGTTATTCCCGATGTTTAGTTGGAATCTCATTTCTTGTAGCTTGAAGCCATTGATTTGAGTCCTGCCCTCAAGCAGGGGAAAACAAGCTTTTATCTTTAAAAAATTTAAATGGCTGTCATTTCTCCTCTCAACCTCCTCTTTTCCAGGCTAAACATACCCAACTCCCTCAACCCTTCCTCACAAGGCTTGGTTTCCAGACCCCTGATCATCCTGGTTGCCCTCATTTGCACACATTTCAGCTTGTCAACACCCTTCTTATTGTGGCTTCTGGAACAGTACTCCAGGTGTGGTTTGACCAAGACAGAATAGAGTAGACCTATGACTTACCAAGGGACGCGGGTGGCGCTGTGGGTAAAAGCCTCAGCGCCAAGGGCTTGCCAATCGAAAGGTCGGCGGTTCGAATCCCCGCGGCGGCGTGCGCTCCCGCTGCTCGGTCCCAGCGCCTGCCAACCTAGCAGTTCGAAAGCACCCCCGGGTGCAAGTAGATAAATAGGGACTGCTTACTGGCGGGAAGGTAAACGGCGTTTCCGTGTGCTGCGCTGGCTCGCCAGATGCAGCTTTGTCACACTGGCCACGTGACCCGGAAGTGTCTCCGGACAGCGCTGGCCCCCGGCCTCTTAAGTGAAATGGGCGCACAACCCTAGAGTCTGTCAAGACTGGCCTGTACGGGCAGGGGTACCTTTACCTTTACCTTTATGACTTACCAGGATCTGGACATTACAGTTGATGCAGTCTAGAATAGCATTAGTTTCTTTTCTTTTTCCTTTTTTGCTGCTGCATCACACTTGTTGGCTCATGTTCAGCTAGAAGCTTACATTCATCCTCACTGAAATTCATTTTGATCGTTTTGGCCCAGTTCTCCAATCTGTTAAGTTGATATTGAATCCCGGTGCTGTCTTCTGTGGCATTAACTACACCTCCCAGTTTGGTGTCAGTCAACAGGCTACAAATCCACCTAACAGTTATTTTGTCTGGCCCACATTTTACCAGATTCTCTGTGAGAATATCATGGGGGACTTTGTCCAGAGGGTTACTGGAATCAATATATACTACGTCCAAGGCCCATCTGTGTCTCCATTTTGCAGACATGCTGTTGGCTGGCAGGGAACAAATAGGCATATTCAGAATTAATTCCTGGATGTCAAGATCCAAGTTTGGTGCAAGTACTCTTTGGTGAGAACCCCAGCAGAGATTTAAAATCACAAAATAAGGACGAGTTAGTAAAAGAAGTTATGATAAAGTGGGCGGTCTATTTTGGCTATAAGATTGAATACGACAAATGGGTTAAATTATGGAACATAGGTATGAAATTTACAGCATGCTCCACCTTAAGAGAAAATTTAGGAAAAATGATGTACCGGTGGTATATCACCCCAGTTAAATTGGCCAAAATGTATAAATTGAGTAATAAAGCGTGTTGGAAATGTAAAGTAAAAGATGGGGATCTCTACCACATGTGGTGGGAGTGTGAAAAGATGGAGAGAAAAAAAGGGATTTAATATATAATGAACTGAAGAAACTTCTTAAGTACACATTCCCCCCAAAACCGGAAGCTTTTCTATTAGGGATCATAGGGGAGGAAGTTAAGGAGGAGGACCATAAATTATTCCAATATGCTACTGCAGCAGCTAGAATACTGGTAGCTCAAAAATGGAAATTACAGGAGACCCCAACGATAATGGAATGGCAGGCCAATTTTTTTGAGTATACAGAATTAGCTAAAATGACCTACAGAATTCGAGACCAAAAAGGGACAAAGTTTGAAGAAGAATGGGGTAAATTTGTGGCATATATAAGATCTAACTGTTGAAGTTTAAAGACTACAGCAGGGTTGATATAAATCCTGTGATCTGTACGGAAAGTGAATAAGAATCTACAAGAGAAGACATACATTAAGAAAACCGAAGCGGGAAGGAAGGAAGTCTAGGCGTGAATATACACAGTGTAAATAAGATGACATAAAATGATGACTGTAAAATATTGTTTTGTTTTTGTTTGTGAAAAATTTAATAAAAAGCAATTTTAAAAAATCACAAAATATGCAGCAAAGTAAAGCACAGAAACATAGGCTGTTAGACCTTTAATGTATGCCCTTATGAGTTTCTTCAAGAGTTCCCTTCTTCCCCTGGTATAGAAAAAGACTACACAATTGTTAGTCTTTTATTTACTGTACTTACTAACTCCTCAAAGGTGATATTCATGTGCTTTTCCTCACAGCATTCAAAAAAAGTTGCACAGGCAATAAAATACGACTTAGTTACAGCAGTGAAAGTGCCTAAATTACTGGTATAGGAACACAATAATGGCTTGAAAGAGCCATCAGGTCTGAGCTGTAGCAATCAGCTCAGCCTGTCTTCACATATAATAGACTGAAGTGAAAATGGCCTTCATTATCTTTCTCTCAAGTTCCAGGGGAGGGACCTACCTAAGTCTGGTAGTACAGTTTCCCCAAGGCATTAACTCCTTCATGCATTAATTAAACTTACACATGTTGGTTACATGAGGCCATGCAACAAATGGAGGCTGGATGTGTTGTGGGCAGGGCCAGGATAAAAAAATATCTACATGGAGCAGAATGAATCCTCCTTTGGAAGTCAATGCAGGAAAGGCTATTACAGAGTAAATTAATATAGTATACAGCAGACAAAGCAGAGCCTTCAGCATTGTACAATGGGTGATGACTCTGGCAGTAATTCTTGGTGTGAAGAAAAGGGTGTTAGGAATTCACAAAGGTGTCCCTGTTTTCATTAATAAAATGGGTATGCTTAGCCTGGAAAAGAGGATGATAGCCATCTTCAAATATCTAAAGAGCTGGAAGATGTAACAGAGCGTGTAGGTTAATAAATCATAAAAAACGTTGACGTTAACTGTTTAATAGCAAAACAAAATCTTCACAGACTTGCCTGAGTTTCAGGCCTAAATGAGCACAGCAGCTTATTTCATGTAGGCTGCATGTCAGTGGTACCTCAGGTTAAGTACTTAATTCGTTCCGGAGGTCCGTTCTTAACCTGAAACTGTTCTTAACCTGAAGCACTTTAGCTAATGGGGCCTCCTGCTGCCGCTGCGCCGCCGGAGCCCGATTTCTGTTCTTATCCTGAAGCAAAGTTATTAACCTAAAGCACTATTTCTGGGTTAGCGGAGTCTGTAACCTGAAGCGTATGTAACCCGGGGTACCACTGTACTCCATGAAACCAGTTGCCCAGATTAAAGGCCCCTCTTCCTAGTAGCTATATATGTCTCCTGTCCAGGGCTTTCCCCAAGCAATCAGAGACTTTGCCTGTGTGCAGCCTGTCTTTGCTCTGCCCATTTCATGCCTCTCCTGGTTCTGGGAGTCAGGAGGAGGGAAGCTTGTTGCAGCAGGAGGTGGAGACACCCCTGACTGTTCACCAGCCAGACTCACCTCTGCCTCTTGACCTCCCTCCTGCCACTCACCTGCTTCAGCCTCCGATTCAGGACTTCTCCTTTCTCTCTCGACTTTCCTGGCTCACCAAACCCTGTTACCTCTGCAGCTTTCAACACCTCTTCCAAGTCTTCTCCCTCTTTTCCTTCTGACTACTCATTTTTGTCCCACCACCACTTCCCGGGCAGAGCCGTAGCTATTGGGGGTGGGGAGGTGAAATATACTCGGTGTCGAGAGTGGATTTCATGCTCTTTATTGAGCTCATAGTGGTAAGGAGGAATGGAAGTTCCCCCACAATATCTGCTTTATATACATTATTTACACAATGGGCTGCACGTGACTCGCTAGTTCCGGGATACTCCTGTAGGCCAATCAGGTTGTGGATTCACTTCCACCTGGAGCTGGATTGGGTGGCTCCTGCAGACCAATCAGACTGCTGCATTCTGAATCCTATTGTTCTAGGACCAATCAGACTGCTGCATTTTGGATCCTATTCAACTCAGTACATAACAGGAGGCTTGCTGGGATTTTTGCCCCAGGTGAAGCCTGCAAATTGAGGCTCCCAGCCTGTGTGTGCACAAATGCGCGTAGGGGTGCCAAACTGGGTCTTTGACCACATGAAATACAATAAAACCTAGTTTTGCCCCCGCCCCGGGCTCTGAGCCTTCTTTCCATGGCGTTCCTTGCACCATTCCTCAGCATCCATTACAGAAGATGGAGCAAGCTTGTTTTCTCCTTTCTCCTTTCAATGGATTCAAGTTACAAGAAAGGAATTTCCTCCTAAACATCAGGAAGAACTCGGTCAGTAAGAGCTGTTGAACAGTGGAACTGACTCCCTCTGGAGCTGATGAACTGGACTCTCCTTCCTTGGAAGTTTTTAAGCTGAGATTGGATGGCCATCTCATAGAATCATAGAGTTGGAAGAGACCACAAGGGCCATCGAGTCCAACCCCCTGCCAAGCAGGAAACACCATCAGAGCACTCCTGACATATGGTTGTCAAGCCTCTGCTTAAAGACCTCCAAAGAAGGAGACTCCACCACACTCCTTGGCAGCAAATTCCACTGTCGAACAGCTCTTACTGTCAGGAAGTTCTTCCTAATGTTTAGGTGGAATCTTCTTTCTTGTAGTTTGGATCCATTGCTCCGTGTCCGCTTCCCTGGAGCATCAGAAAACAACCTTTCTCCCTCCTCTATGTGACATCCTTTTATATATTTGAACATGGCTATCATATCACCCCTTAACCTCCTCTTCTCCAGGCTAAACATGCCCAGCTCCCTTAGCCGTTCCCCATAAGGCATCGTTTCCAGGCCTTTGACCATTTTGGTTGCCCTCCTCTGGACACGTTCCAGTTTGTCAGTGTCCTTCTTGAACTGTGGTGCCCAGAACTGGACACAGTACTCCAGGTGAGGTCTGACCAGAGCAGAAAACAGTCGCACTATTACTTCCCTTGATCTAGATGCTATACTCCTATTGATGCAGCCCAGAATTGCATTGGCTTTTTTAGCTGCCGCGTCACACTGTTGGCTCATGTCAAGTTTGTGGTCAACCAAGACTCCTAGATCCTTTTCACATGTACTGCTCTCAAGCCAGGTGTCACCCATCTTGTATTTGTGCCTCTCATTTTTTTTGCCCAAGTGCAATACTTTACATTTCTCCCTGTTAAAGTTCATCTTGTTTGTTTTGGCCTAGTTCTCTAATCTGTCAAGGTCGTTTTGAAGTGTGATCCTGTCCTCTGGGGTGTTAGCCACCCCTCCCAGTTTGGTGTCATCTACAAATTTGATCAGGATGCCCTTGAGTCCATCATCCAAGTCGTTGATCTGTCATGGATGCTTTAGCTGAGACTCCTGCATTGCAGGGGGTTGGACTAGAAGACCTTCAGGGCCCCTTCCAACTCTAGGCTTGCACCATTAATCAAGCAACTGCTTTTCTGCTGCTTATCTCAATACCATTTTTTCTAAGGATGCTGTTGTTGTTATTTAAATTTGTTAGGCACTTTCTCTTGCCTAAGGCAACCCAAAGCAACTTGCAACCAACCAACGAATCGAATCCACCCCACATAGATGCATTAAAACTAAGGGGGATAAATAAATACGTTAAAAACCTCCCACCCGTTTTTATGTTCTTGTTAATACCGTTTTAATGCTGCGAAAGGCTCTGGAACCTTATGGAGGGCTCCATATAAAACGGATTTTGTTATGGTTTCTTATGTTACAGTGCCTATCTATTTATATCTATAATATTATGATTGTAAAATGGATTTTGCTACGGTTTTCTCAACTAAGAGCCTTGTGGGTGTGTAAAGGCAGGGCGCGATTCTCCTCCTCCCCCCTCGCTCGCTCGCCTCCTGCCTCCGAATCGGGTCCCCCTCCCTCCCTCCCACCCGAGGGCGCCGCGTGCGCGCCCCTCCCCTCCGGCTCGCGCGGCTGGTTTGAATGAACCGCTTCGGGAGTTGCGGCGCGAAGGCGGCGCCGGCCAATCAGAGCGGCGCATTTTTCGCGCTGGTTTTGGGCTGGGGGGGGGGGCGGCGGCGGTGAGGCGCAGGAGGCGGAGACCAAAGGGGACGCTCGCTCGCTCGCTCGCTCGGTCTGTCGGCGGCCCGTTCGCTCTCTCGCTCGCTCGGGGGGAGGAGGAGGGGGCGGCCGGGGAAGAAGGAGCCCACCGTCCCGGGGAGAGACGAGGCGGCCGAGAGAAAGAGCGAGGCCCCCGCCTCACAACGCCTCAGCAGCAGCAGGTCAGTGGCGGGAGGGCGGCCGGGCCGGCCTCCCCTCAGGGGTTGCGGGGCGGGGGCGCGCCCGCCGTTCTTTCCCGCGCGCCCGCCTCCCGGGGCGGGGGGGGGGGTCTCCTCCGCGTCCCGCCTGCCTCCTTCCGAGGCGGGCTTCCCTCGCCCGAGGCACGGAGCCGCTTTTTCCACCTCAGGCGCCTCCTCTCCTTCCCGGCCTCGGGGGGGGGGTTCCGGCGCCCCCTCGCACCCCCACCCCACCCCCAGAAAGACGCCCCTCGGGGCCGGCCGCCCCTGCAGGCGCTTCCCCGCGACCGCACCGGGGTCGGGGCGCCGCCTCTGCGGGAGACGTAACTCGGGAAGAAAAGGGTCAGAAGTGGAAGCGGGGCCCGGAGTTGGGAGGGTCTCGGGGGAGGACGGGGGCCGGGGCGGGCTGGGAGGCTTTTCTCCTCCCTCGGCCTCGGGACCCGGTTGTGGGGTCGCCCGCTCCCTTGGCCGGAGGCAGCAGCTGCCGCCGCCGCTTCTTGCCTGGGCTGCGGGAGGGAGGGGGCGAGGATGCAACTCCGGGAACGTATGGGCAGGGAAGGAAGCCATGTTTGATTCATTCCCCACCAAGGGAGCGCTGTGCGGTTGGGGATGCGGTGCGCCAGCCCTGCTGCTGCTCGGCGTATGGGAAAGGGATGCAATAAGCCCTCCTAGGGCGCGCTCCCTCTTCGGCTTAAGCCTGGCTGTGAAGCGGGGCCGATTGGCCTGGGAAGACCTTTTCTCCTGACCACCCACCAACCAAACCCCGCCCGCCCGCCCGCACATCGCCAGCTTGGCCCGATGTCCTTCTGGCAAGAAGGAAAAGCCTCGGTCGGAGCTCCTCTGGGGAAAGGGGATTGCAAAGGACGCCTCTGGGGCTACTTCACAACGCAGCAGCTGCTGGGTCCCCCCCCCCCCAGAGGGGAAGGGGGCCACACGGTCTTGCATCTCCTAGGAATGAACCGTTTCAGATTTTTTTTTTTGCTAGGGAATTAAAAGCCAATAATAGATCGCTCTTTTATTTCGCGTTGCCACGTGCATGGGTTTCTGCATTCCTAGGGATGCGCAAGCCAGTCTGGGGCAATTGATCCGAGAGACCGACTTCCTAGGGTTTTGAAATCTAGGGCTTTTGGGTCACCTAATTAAGAGGCATGGAAGTGGGGAAATAGACTCCATTGAAGGCATCAGTGGTGCACACTTGCTGAATCTTTGTAATGTTAAATTGCTTTAATGTACAGTGCATTAATAGATTGGTTCTTCAGTCTCTTGAAAGACAGCATTTGCTGTGCAGCTGTTAGATGATATTCAGTAAACTTATGAGCTGACCTGAGGATTGCCCATAAAGTGTATCATGCTCCCATGAGTTCACAATGAAAACATGACAAAGGAGGGGTGTGTAATTGCTAAAATGTGATGGGGATGGAAAATCAAAAGGACTTTTAAAACTAGAGCATATAACTAACACCTATCTGCTTTAAAAGTGTGGCATTCTTTATACAGCCCTTTTGTAGAGCATATTAAACTGGTCTGTTTAACAAAAATGCGAAACGTTAGAACTCAGGTGTTGTTTTGCTTACAAAGGCTTGGATTTGATTCCTTCACTGGTACTTGGCAATTGATTTTGTTTGATTGGTCTCTTCTTGCTTTAGCTGTATAAACTGATTTATAATGGGTATCATTTATCACTATTCCCATGATTTTATACAAAAATCAATGCATGTTTAAATAACAAAAACAATTTTCTTAAAAAATAGCTTGGTGCTGCCTCAGAGCAGCAGTCATTGGTACATAGTACAATCCTATGTATGTATAAAAAGAAGTAAGCCCAACTGAGTTAAGAACCAATGGCAACGAGGACTTTGGTGCTCACTGAGTGACCTTGTGCCAATCACCATGTATTATGAAATACGAGGGCCTCTTAAATAATGTGGATCTCTTCTCCTGAGCCACCCTGAAGATCCCAGTAATCTGAACAAAGCTCCAAATGCTTTTTGTAGTTTATTTTGTCATCTACCTGTCCAAGCAAAGCCGTGTTCTCCACTCCACCCTGCCCAAGGCTTGAAGCTGGATTTAAAAGAAGTCTTTTGTCCAAAAGAACCCACAGCTGAGCATAACCTAACAGTTTCTGTCCAGAATCTAATGGATTTTTTTTAAAAAAAATTGCTCTCATCACTGCTCCAATAAGATTTTACAATTCCATTTCTAATCATAGAATAGTAGAGTTGGAAGGGACCATGAGGGTCATCTAGTTGGACCCCTGCAATCTTTTTGCTCAATGTGGGGTTCAAACCCTGAGATTAAGAGTCTCACACCCTGCCAATTGAGCTATCCCACCCATCAGTGATGCCAACAGTATGCTGTATGTTGATTCAGCCCTCTGCTGCACTTGCAAAAGAGACACATTTGCTTGCATTTCATGTCTCATGAACACTTGTGCCCCCTTTTGCAGGTGAGCCCCCCTAAAATGTCAGGGGTCTCCACGGGTAATAAGATATCTGAGATGCACAATATCAACAGGGATGCGGGGGGCACTGGGGTCTAAACAACTGAGTCTCTTGGGCTTGCTGATCAGAAGGTGGGTGGTTCGAATCCCCACGACGGGGTGAGCTTCCATTGTTCAGTCCCAGCTCCTGCCAACCTAGCAGTTGAAAAGCATGTCAAAGTGCAAGCAGTGGGAAGGTAAACGACGTTTTCCGTGCACTCTGGTTTCCATCATGGTGTTCCATTGCGGCAGATGCGGTTTAGTCATGCTAGCCACATGTCTGCAGACAAAGGCCAACTACCTCGGCCTGAAAGCGAGATGAGCGCCGCAACCCTATAGTTGCCTTTGACTGGACTTAACCGTCCAGGGGTCCTTTACCTATCACCTATCAACAGGAAAAGGGATGCGGGTGGCGCTGTGGGTTAAACCACAGAGTCTAGGACTTGCCGATCAGAAGGCCGGTGGTTCAGATCCCCACGACGGGGTGAGCTCCCGTTGCTCGGTCCCTGCTCCTGCCAACCTAGCAGTTCGAAAGCACGTCAAAGTGCAAGTAGATAAATAGGTGCCGCTCCGGCGGGAAGGTAAACGGCGTTTCCGTGTGCTGCTCTGGTTCTTCAGAAGCGGCTTAGTCATGCTGGTCACATGACCCCCGCAGCTAATAAAGCGAGATGAGCGCCGCAACCCCAAAGTCGGTCACGACTGGACCTAATGGTCAGGGGTCCCTTTACCTTTTTATCAACAGGTAAAGTTTTCCCAGTAATTGCATTCCCATATCAAAGGCTTACCCAGTTTAATTTTTGCCTGCCACACAGCTGTTAAAGCCACAATCCTGTTCTACAATGCCAAGCCTAAATCTTACAAGGAACTCAAGAATAAAAACAACAATGAAACATTTAGGCAACTTGATAATGTTTTTAAATTTAAAAATAGTAAAAAATAGACGTTTGATTGTTCAGAAATGTAATATAACATTCATAGGCAAAGAAAGTGATGAGCCATTAGTAATAAAAAACATGCACAAAGCCAATTAAGCATGTATCATTCCACCCTCCATGCTTTGATTGCTACATAAACGAAATACTCTGAGCACGTGCAGGTTCACATTTTGAATTCATTTAACTCACTGTTTTTGCTCACTTCCTGCAAGTTGCTAGCTCAATCTAAGCTAGACCACATGTCTGCTGTGAAAATATAGGAGGTATAAAATGGCTGCAAAAGGGGGCCTAGTATTTGTATCATTGGCGTCAAAATTTGGCTCCCTTATCCAGAGTGAGGCATCTTTGTACTATGAAGGGTCATGCTTTTCTTCCCATATTAGCACAGTTCCGCTTCAAGGCTAACCTATATTAATCTGCCCTGATTATTGTATGTTGAGCAGGATGCGTAAGGTCCACTTGTATTCACCTGAGCTTACTCTCAGTTTGTTGTGGGCATTTATTTCTAAGACGAGTTATTGGGGAAGTGAGGAAAGCAGAGTGATCTGCTTTCGTTTTGGAAAGGCAGTATTCTTCCTAATTGCTCATTTAAAAAAAAAGAAAGTTCTGTTAAAAATTTTATTTGATTTTATATACACCTCTTTTATAAAACAACTTTATGTTCTGTTTTGCCTTGATACTGATATTTTCATTCTTGTGCCCCTTCCTAGCAAAGCCAAGACTGTAACCCTGCACCTACTTCTAGGAGTAAGTCCCATTAAACAAAAAAGTAGGCATGTATTCAAAGGGTTCTTAATGAATGCCTGCGCTCCAGATCCTTCTAATTTGCAACCCACTACATCAGTAGCCCCGGAACCAGGCTCTTGGTGGGCCTGTATATAAAAGCTAAAGCCTTCTGATTTTCAGTGCAAGGTCTTTAATGTATAGTCTACAAATTTGGTTCTACACGCAACCACTTTTCACCTAAGTAGCTTACCTTTTCTATTTTTATGAATTCTGCATTTGCGATATGACCTACCTGCTTCTGTGTTATCAACTTCACTATATATCAACTTCATTATACTGTGCTACAGTTGGCCCTCACAAATGCTTTTCTCACAGCAATCATATATGCTTGTTTATCCAGATGTATATCTCATTCATTTTAATTGAGGTTATAGGCAACAACCAAATTACATGTGTCAGATTGACGCGCAACTGGGCAGAACCCAGAAGTGACTTTAAAAATGGCCCTAAAAGAGCCTAGAAAGCGTGAAAAAGTTGCAAAAACAGTGCCTAGCAATCCCACAAGCCTTTGCAATTGCAACACCAGGAGCCCTTGCATCGACCGTTGAGAACTGGAGAGTTTGAGTTTGAGCAAAATGGTTTGGAGGGAGCAATTGTGGCGAAGTTTGGCATCTGGTAAGTGCTGCTGGTTTTTTCAAGGGTTTAGAGGGTGTTTGCAGGCTTTTCCAATAAGTGTTTCACATAAATGTGCAGAGCCTTCCAACATAAGTCCTGCGTAAATTGGGAGTTGCCTATACTCTCAAGCAGGCATGCACAGAAATGCATCTTATAAAGTGAGCAATAGGAGCTATTTTCATCATTGCTCATGGGAAAAACCATTCCTGAGCTTGCTTTAGCTTATGTGTTTTGCACATCCCTCCATGTCTGTGTTGAATGCAGGTGTCCATAGTTTTACGATGTGAATAGTATCCTATGCAGGGCACCAGTGTTTTCTCAATGGGGGTATTAACAAGGTTTTGCCTAATGAATGCTACAAATAATTTTCCTTCTTGCCAGTCAACATAGAGTATAGCAACCTTTCTCAATCAGATGTTCTTGGACATCTTGCACCATCCCCGACCACTATCCATGCTGGCTAGGTATGCTGGGAGTTATAGTCTAACAACATCTGGGGATCCAATGTTGAGAGAGGCTGTGTTACAGCATATAGCCCCCCTTTTTGGAGGGGGGAGGTTTAGAACAGGCATAGGCAACCTTGGCCCTCCAGATGTTTTGGGACTACAATTCTCATCATCCCTGACCACTGGTCCTGTTAGATAGGTATCATGGGAGCTGTAGGCCAAAAACATCTGGAGGGCGGAGGTTGACTATGCCATGTTTAGAAGATAGTGTTAATTGGCTACTTTTAACAGCCAAAGGGTATTGGCCTTTGTGGTGCCTCAGGATTCCAACCAGTCTCCCATACTTTTTAAATTCCTACATGAAACTTCCAAGAGAGGTCATCCAAAGGTTTGCAGATCACTAATTACATGGATTATCTAATGCTAATCCCTAGGAGGCAGGCAAAAAGTTAAAACTACTGTCAGTTTTATCCAGATAAGATAAAGTATTGTTTGGGAAGACCACTGATGTGGATGGAGAATTGCAGCTTGTTTTGTACAGAGTTGTCAGGTATGCAATTTAGGGATTTTCTGAATCAGGTGACCTCAAGTGGCTAGGGGTGCCTTTAGCCTTAGGACTGCAACTGGCAAACCAGACTATCTGGAGAAAGCACAGCTGGCCTCGGCCTCACATCTACTGGATATATCCAGATTAAACGGTTGTAATGTTCCTTATGTAGGGAGTACGTACCCGAACACAGACGGGAAACATCAGCTGGTATAATTTTTGGGATTTTTGTTTGTTTGCTTTTGTATTTATACGTTTTTATTGAAATTTAGGTCCAACATTAAGAGGTATATGATTTTTTTAAAACTATTGGAACCAAGATTTTAATCCTTTAATGTTTTCTATTTTTGTGCAGTGAAGATGCCGGCTACCAAATTTATCTGCAAATATATTTTTTCCCAATTACCCTTAAATTCCAATGAAGGCCCAGTAGAGATTTTCAGGAGTTTAGTGTAGAGAATAAAAACTAACCCCCTACCCTTATGCCCTAGGATCAGCTATAACTTTTCTTCTATTATTACCTTGAGCCTTTAGGGGCTTGATCAGCTAATAAATGTTGAAATTAGTGAGCCTGCAGCCAGTTCAGACCTGAGTTCCCAATGTTTGCTCCAGAGAAGTTGGGCTGTTACTGTGAAAGCTCTACAGCCGAAGAATCTCCCCACCCCAATGATAGGGTGCTGTTATGCAAATTCATATCCATCACCTGCTGATAGTAACTTGGTGGTATCAGAGATGAGCAAGTAAGGAATAGCCAGTGCTGACATTTTTTCTAGATCTTCAGTATACTGGTTATTTAACGGTTGTAACATCAGTGAGCTGAAAATGCAAAAGGGCAGGACTCATAAATTCCTTTGTGCTATTTCTTGTTCCAGTGTAATCCACTTCTTGCTTACTTTTTGAATTATACTTCAATGTTGTCTTAATGTTTTATAATGTTAAGTGTGGCAATCTCCAGCCCCCTTACGTTTTTTACTAATAATTTTTCATTGCTAATCTTTTTATTTTTTATTTCATTACACTTACTCTTTCCCCATGTGCATTTATTGAATAAAATAAGTTTGTTTTGCCTTTGCAAAGCAAGCTCAAGCCTGCCTTCAACTATCATTTGTCTGCTTTTCTCTCTCTAAGGCTTTTCAGGCTTATTCTTTATTTTTCTACTTTATCTTCTCAGTAGAGCTCTTTCTCTTTGGCTTGAAAGCTTTAGTGAGTAGTGTTTGTTGCTCCCTCTGCATTGATTTCTCATTAGTGAGTAGCATTTGGTGTCACCTTTCCCCCTTTTTCTGTTCTTTGGTGTGTGTTTGGGTTTTTAGCAGCATTTGGCTTTCTTGTGTGAGTGTGTAGCAAGCATTTTCAGTAGTGTTTGCTGTCCCCCCCCCCTTTGTTTGGCATGGGTGTCTGGTTAGTCCATGGGTAGGCAAACTAAAGCCCAGGGGTCGGATCCAGTCCAATCGCCATCTAAATCTGGCCCGCAGACGGTCCTGGAATCAGCGTGTTTTTACATGAGTAGAATGTGTGCTTTTATTTAAAATGCATCTCTGGGTTATTTGTGGGGCATAGGAATTTGTTCTCTCCCCCCCCCCCTCAAAATATAGTCTGAGGGACTATAAACAAGGTCTGAGGGACAGTGGACCAACTCCCTGCTGAAAAAGTTCACTGACCCCTGGGTTAGCCTTTCCCTGTCATTCTGTTGTAGTTCTCACTTCTTTTCCCTGCTCTTTACTCCCTCCACTATCCTGTTGACTTTTCCTCTTACATTGCCGCCTTTCAAAAAAATAATAAATCCCTCCTGTATATTTTCCTTCTGTCTGTCTTTTGCTCTAGTGCTGTCTCTGTAGCAGGCCTGGCCCACCCATAAAGCAAGGTGAGGGGACTGCCTAGGGGAGCAGGATCCTCGAGGAAGTAGATCTTTCTTCCCCCTTGTGTTAACGTATAGATCTTCACTCCTCCTTCCCTGGTAGTGTTCAAAATTAGCATTTGGCAACTGACTATTGGCCATTTGTGACCAAGTGAAGAGGCTTGGGTGTCAGGAAGGCGCCTGACATGTCCACCATTGGGGGATCATAGGATCTGGGCTGTTTCCACACACTACCATATCCTGTAGAATTCTATCAGTTATATTTTATCTGCACAGTCAGAATGAATTTCAGGAACCGAATTGCCTTTTTCTGTGCATCCTGAGCAGGAGCAGTCGCCATTAAGAGAAAGTGGTTGGACTGTCCCTTGGTCAAGTAACTTCTTTAAATTCTCAAAGCTCTTAACCCAGCTCAAAACTGTCATCTGAACTAAGCCAGATGTTTAGCTGATAATCAATCACAGTTAGTCCATCATTAGAAAACAAGAGTTTAGAGCGGTTGTACCTCAAAATGGAAACTAGACATTCCGATTTGGCGACTGTAACCTTGGTTTTAAGGAGCCATTTGGGGCCAAGCTCATATACCTTGAGTTTCTAACACTGTTCCCTGGTGGGGAACCACCATTTTGTGGCTTGCTTCAGTTGCCGAAATGTATTGGGCAGGCCCTGTTCTGTAGGATGGTGGTAGTTGATCGGGGGAGCAGATCTCTCTTCATTCTGCGAGATTCAGTCAGATGTGAGGCACTGCTACTGCCCCTTTTCCGTGTGCAGGAATGGTTTTCCGCCCAGACGTCATGTATAGCTGTTGGATTCACTTCAAGGACATTTGTGTTATACCAGGGGTCAGCAAACTCTTTCAGCAGGGGGCTGGTCCACTGTCCCTCAAACCTTGTGGGGGGGCTGGACTGTATTTGGGGGTGTGTGGACGAATTCCTATGCCCCACAAATAACCCAGAGATGCATTTTAAATAAAAGGACACATTCTACTCATGTTAAAAACACACTGATTCCCGGACCGTCTGCAGGCCAGATTTAGATGGCGATTGGGCTGGATCCGGCCCCTGGGCCTTAGTATGCCTACTGTCCGCAGGCCAGATTTAGAAGGTGATTGGGCCGGATCTTGGGGGGATGGAAGCTGAAATGCAAAAGCCAGACTATCAGTTCCTCGTGGGGGTGGGGCTTCTCCACATCTGAGAGTGCAGAGTGGGGGGCAAAGAGCCCGCCCAGGCAGCGAGGGGCAGGTCTGAGGGATCCACTCTCTGCTCTCGTTTTATCCAATACTCACCGCTAGGGAAGGGATGTGGAACCCCAGCAAATCTGCAAAGAGAAGACATGGGGACAGGTGAGTTCTTCGTCCCTAGGCCTTAGTTTGCCTACCCATGTGTTATACCCTTACTTGATGCAATGGCTTCCAAGGACCCTACTTCAGTGACTCTGTGTCCCAGAGAGGGCAGCAGCTGGGAATCTACATTCACAGACCGCCCAACAGCAGAAATGATGGGAGAATCTGCAGTGATACAGGCAGTTCCTAATTTCTAATAAGATCAGGAGATCTTTTTGGGGAGTGTTGTTGTTGAAATGTTCAGTAGACTGGTGGCTGTTCTCCAATTGGACAACAATGTTCTGGCAGCCCTAGGTTGATATGGTCATTCAGTTTTATTGATGGCTGCTTCTGGAACTCACAGTAGAGCTTCTATAGTCTTTTTACATTCCTGCACTCCCAGGACATTGCTTGGTTCTTTCTGAGCAACTAGAGGCTGTGCCCATGGTTCTACTTGGGTCCTCACAGCTGTCTCTTGTGCTCTTTTTTTTGTAGGAACTGTGTTCTGCAGGTTAGCCTCAGGTTCTTGATTGACCAATTTCTGGCGCAGTGGAGCTTGCAGTGTCCTTGTCACAGAGTGCTGTTGTTTCAGTTGCACAACTACCAGGTGTCTTTGTTGGACGTGATACCTCAGTGTGTTTTGTATTTGCTATGTGGTAGCAGATTAAAGACCTATACTTCTTGCCACCTGATTTTCTGTATCCCGTTAAGGAAGTCTGCTGGGTTACATTTCTCCTGTTGAAGAGAAAAGGGGTGTAGTTCTTTGAAATAGGTTATCCCACTTGTAGTAAGTAACCTTAAAACAATAAAATCTTGAGGGGAAATTATGTTACTATGTTGGGCAGAGATTCTGGAGAATCAGTGCTTTGCCATCCCTTGAGACAGTCAAGCCAGTTGTGTCTTAATTCCCTCCTCCCTCAACCTCAGACCCACAAAGACTCCTATTTCACTGTTGGTCCTTTGGTTTGATATCTTGGCCTTGAATGTGTGAGAAGCCCGGGTGGAAGCAGCAGAAGATGAGGGATTATCGAGATACATCTGCCACCAAGTGTCTCTGTAGGTTCTGTATTGGGCAATGGACACCAGAGTCAAGAACCTTACATAATCTCTGCATGGGGTAAGGACTTCAGAGGGACCCCACAAATACATTTTGTCTACTACTTCATTTCTAACTTGAGGTGGGAAAGGAACAGTTAGCAACGTGAAAAATTAAGGACCCGTGTGCCTTTTCTGTAAATTCAATAAAGGAGTCGCAGACCTCGTTGAACCAGCAGGAATATTTTGAATTTTTAGAAAGTGCTGTGGGCACCAGTCACAAAATGGCTGCCATTGAAGTTTAGCATCATGCAATATGGCTGCTGTGACACAATAACTGTCGTGACACAATAACTGTTTCTTAACCCACCAAACCCTGAAAAGTTGACATCCGACATTAAGATTGTGATTACCGTATATACTTGAGTATAAGCCAACTTTTTCAGCACATTTTTTATGCTGAAAAAGCCCCCCATGGCTTATACTTGAGTGAGCGGAGGGACGAGTGGCGAGAAAGGAGCCTCTTCCAACCACGGCTCCTATGTCTACTCTTGAGAGCGGCAGAGGCAGCTGTGTCCTTTCAAATGATTTCTCATGAACAGCCTCCACAGATCTTTGAAGGGAAACTTTTCATATTCCATGCCTCTTAAAATTGCAAAATGGATTTTGGAAGGATCAGGCAACAGGTCCCTCAGCAGTTAATTGATAACAAAATGCAGTAGCTGTCTAGGGACTGGCTCCTATGTAGGCTGCAGAACACCTCATAATTCGCTCATTTTCACTGCCTGCACCAGGCTGTGTGCATGTCTCTTCTTAATGTTGCTGGAACTGTTTGCGAATGAGACAGAATCCAAGGTAAGCTGCTCTGGGTTTTTACTTAATAGTAAAAGAGACTGGATTCACGGAAGAAACAAGGCAGCAATTTCTTTTTGTGTAGAAATTGTACCAGATGTTGTTTTAGACTGCAGATCTTGCTTTTCCGTTTTTCAACCTGTTTTCACTTGACTGTGTAGCTTCTCACCAGTACAACTTGTTACATAATCCTTGCCTAATTTACCAGTAGCTGCTGCATTTCCCACCCTAGGCTTTTACTCTAGTCCAGTGTTCCCCAGCCTTGGGCCTCCAGCTGTTTTTGGACTACAATTCCCATCATCCTTGACCACTGGTCTTGCTAGCGAGGTATGATGGGAGTTGTAGTCCAAAAACAGCTGGAGGCCCAAAGTTAGGGAACACTGCGAGTCTAGTCAATAAGTTTGCCCAGTTTTTTGTGCTAAAATTAGGTGCCTTGGGCTTATATTCGGGTCGGCTTATACTCGAGTATATACGGTATGTTGTGCTGGTACTAATTGCGGAGATGACACAGTATTGATTTCACACACAACACTGTTGCTATCTAGTAACAGAGCATTCCCCAGTACTGGGGGGTGGGGGAATGTGCCCCACACCATACTTCCATGCATCTTTGTTCATTTGTCTGTCTGTCCCACTCGCACGCACGCGCACAATCGCTCGCTCGCTCTTGCTTGTGTGCATGCATACATACGAGACTGCATGTACATTTCTCCCTCACACACTTGGATGTATGCAGGAAATTTTCCAGGAGGGGGCAAAAAAATGAGGGCGGGGCACAAAGTAAAAGACTGAGATGGGCGCACAACCCCAGAGTCTGTCAAGACTGGCCCGTACGGGCAGGGGTACCTTTACCTTTACCTTTACTAAGTTTCGAACAAAAGTTATTTGCTATTGTTTCCTGTTGAAATTACAAAAATTTCTAAAGTACAAAGTGGTATTTTTACCTGATTGATTTGGAACCAAGTATGTTTAAGTTCTAATTGTAGTAGATCGCCTGATTTGGCCTTATTACCAATATAAAAATCTTTGACATTGGAGATATATATATATATATTTACAATTCCCCCCCACCCCCAAAGAAGCATGTCTTGTTTTAAAAAGGGAGTATTAACTGATTTAGTTTTTTGAGATGGATGAATTAAATACTGAGGCCCTCTCAAGTTCTGTCTTGCTTTTCCAGCCATTTCCATTGTTACCAAAATTCTTTTTGTATTACTTTTTAGTATTGAAATTTTTATGTGAGATGCATTGTGGTATGATGGTAATCCTGGAATGTGTATTCCTCTGTTTTTTGTAGACTTAATATGTTGTTGTTGATGCTGCTGCTAATAATAATAATAATAAGAATAAGAATAAGAATAATAATAAAAAATAATTATATGGTACCCACTCTGGGTGGCTTCCAGCAAGATATAAAAACGCAATAAAGCGTTAAACATTTAAAACTTACATATGAAGGGCTTTCTTTAGGTGTCCTCCAAAAGTCATCTCTTTAATATCTAATGGGAATGTGTTCCACAGGGTAGGTACCCCTACTTAGAAGGCCCTCTGTCTGGTACCCTATTACAGGTACGTCCAACAGGTAGATCGTGATCATTTTTGTACTGCACCCTTCCTCCCTTAAAAAAAAAAAAAGCTCAACTACATTGACCTGAACCTCAAAAAAGGGGGTAGATCACTGCCAGTTTTTCACTCTGTGAGTAGATCGCAGTCTCTTGCCCTATAACCTCACTTCTCATAGCGACGGAATCATCAGAAGGCCCTTGGAGCTGGATCTCTGTCTGTGCTTAACAATCGGGGTGGAGACGCTCCTTCAAGTATACAGAGCCAAAGCCATTTAGGGTTTTAAAGGTCAACACCAACACTTTGAATTGTGCTCGGAAATGGTCTGGGAGCCCGTGTAGATCCTTTAGGAGCGGTGTTATATGGTCCTGTTGGCTGCTCCGTCAGCAGTCTAGCTGCTGCATTTTGGATTAGTTGTAGATTCTGAGTCACCTTCAAAGGTAGCCCCACGTTCATAAGAATGTGCAGCATTGTACAGCATGGTTTTTGATACCCTCTTTTTGTCTGAAGCTATAGATGCAAGAATGATTTTTTCCTTGATCTCAATGTGTAATATTAATAAGTATTGGTGATTTTTTGAAATTATAATAAAAATAGAATAATTCATCATTTGCACGATATGCTGACTGGGCATATAATCATTTTAATTGATGCTATCCTTACAAGCCAAGAAAGTGAATAATTGTCCCATTCTTTTAGCTGTTATTTTATTTGCTGGATTAACAGTTGTAAATGAAATAGAAATGTTAAATTTCAGTGTTGGGGGATATCTACACCTAGGTATTTATTTATTTTTGCATATTTGCCAATTCGTTTCCTTCAGTTAAAGACCTATATATCCATATTCTTTAATTACATTCATTACGTGTGGCATAACTTCATTTAGGTTCAAGATCATAAACACAATGTCATCTGTAAATTATTTAGCTAACGTGTTTCACCATCAGTAGCGTTAGGATTATTGTGTAACGTGTTTGCCTTGGCAATGGAAACCTTGCCTAATAACATCGGCGATAATGGACAGCCATGTTTTGTTCCTTTATTTACCTGAAAAGCACCAGAGTTCTATCTGTTAGCTCTGATGCGTGTCTGGCTATTTTTATATAAATATCTTTATATTTGAGTGACTTGTCAATCCCTATAAATTCTAAGACCTTAAAAGAGAATCCCATTCCAATTTGCCAAAGGCCTTTGTCACATCAAACAACACAAAGTGCCTTTGACTCTTTAAGATGAGTAAATTACATTTAGTATGTGGCTGAAGGAATTAGCAGTTAATCATGTTTTAATAAAACCAGTTTGCTCTAATTGTATGTATTTTGGTGCTAAATTTGAAGGATGTTCTATAAGAACATTTGAACAATTTAGCATCAGTGTTAATTAGAAACACAGTACAATCGTATTTAACTTGCGCAATTCCAACCCAGTGCAAAAAGAGATTTTAAGCTTTCTGCCTTGTTTGGGAAGCAACCTTGTTTAGACGATGGGCACAGGGTGCTCCCACAAGATCTCACGAGAACACCCCAGGGCCTCCGGGGTTGAGGCGCAAAAAGAACTTTTCAGCAAGGTTCTCTATGCCCGGCTCTGGAAGCCGCCTGATGGGGTGGTTCTCATGGTTTGAGTGTATGTGTTTTTGCGTATAAGGTAAAGGGACCCCTGACCATTAGGTCCAGTTGTGACTGACTCTGGGGTTGCGGCGCTCATCTCGCTTTCTTTCCAAAGGGAGCCGGCGTACAGCTTCTGGCTCGTGTGGCCAGCATGACTAAGCTGCTTCTGGTGAACCAGAGCAGCGCGTGGAAACACCGTTTACCTTCCCGCCGGAGTGGTACCTATTTATCTACTTGCACTTTGACGTGCTTTTGAACTGCTAGGTTGGCAGGAGCAGGGACTGAGCAATGGGAGCTCACCCCGTCGCGGGGATTCGAACCGCCAACCTTCTGACTGGCAAGTCCTAGGCTCTGTGGTTTAACCCACAGCGCCACCGGAACCAAACCCCTGCATGCTTTATCCATCTATGAGTCAACCTGTTCTTTATCTTTGTTTGGTTTAGGTAACACTATGATTCTGGTTCGTTTCCAGGACGATGGAATCTGTCCCCCTTCATTAACTTCATTAAAGAGTTTTCCAGGTAGAGGCAATTGAATATTCTGAATTTCTAAATCCAAAGCTCCAGCGAAACCATTGGTTCCTGGTGCGTTGGCTGGTTTAAGTTTAGATGCACATTTTAAATTTCTTCCTGTGAGATCAGTTTGTTTAAACAATGATTTGGAGCATATGATCTGTATTGCAGTCGACTGACTGACTGACTAAATTAATGAAGTGGGTGAAAAGCAGGCAAATGCAGCCATGTTGGGGCACAAGGCATCACAACCCCTTTCTAGAGTCTGGCATTTCTCTTACAGCACTTAGTTGTCTTGTTTGGTGGAGCTAATGGGGGAGAGGGGTTTGGCAAAGCCATCAGATTTGCAGTTTTGAAGTGAATGGGGTCTCTTGTTCAGCCATTGATGAATTCTTCTGAACCCTACTCACCTTTATTGACACATGAGAACCAGTGGCTGCCAGATTTCAAGATCCAGATAATGACTTCCTAAGGATAATCTAATGAACAGTAATGGTATTAGTGATCAAATAGTTTTAAAATTGGAAGTGTTAATGCCCTAAACTAGTTTGCCCTCAAAATGATATAAACCTGGTGTAAATATAGTAAAAAGTGCCTCTGGTAAATAGAATGCCAACTTGCTTGAGTGGGGATGTTGCTTGGGTAAGTTTCTGACCGCGTGCTCTAAATTATATTAAGTAATATACACCAAAGCAGCATTCAAAATAAGTAAATATTCCAATACTAATGGTTCTTCCTTTCTTTTTCTTCTGTTTTAATGCAGCGGTACAAAACTGGAAATCCTTTTGACTGAATGGATTTCAAAAGTAGCTCTCTGCTTCTAGCCAAAAAAAGGGTCAACCACATCAAAATGAAGCAAGTACCAGAGATCCTTGGAAATCCTACAGGGAAAACACAGAACTGTGAAGTGAATCGTGAGTGTTCTGTTTACCTGGGCAAAACACACCTTTCTGCTACACTACAGGAGGACGTTATGCCGAAATATAATGGCCACGATGCTCTCCCATTTATTCCTGCGGACAAACTGAAAGATCTCACTTCTCGTGTGTTTAATGGAGAATCGGCAACACAAGACACCAAGCTGCGCTTTGAGTCTGAGGATATAAAAGAACCGGCAACTCCACCTAACACTACACCTGTCAAGAATGGTTCTCCAGAGATTAAACTGAAAATCACTAAAACCTACATGAATGGAAAGCCTCTATTTGAATCTTCAATTTGTGGTGACAATGGAATTGATGTGTCTCAGGCAGAGGAAAATGAGCAAAAGCCAGCAAATAAGGAAAGGAGAAATAGAAAAAGAAGCATCAAATATGATTCCTTACTTGAACAGGGTTTTGTTGAAGCGGCATTAGCATCAAACACATCTAGTTCCTCTGATGAGAAGGTACAGAATTTTTTTGCTACCTCTGCTCTTTGGGTAACTCGTGTCAGCCAAAGTTACCAATGTTTGACCTGTTTTTTCCTAACTGATCAGTCAGGTAGCAGCTGATGGCTCCTACAAGGTTCTGAGTTTCAGAGTCTATTAATAAGTCTAGCAAATGAAGTTGGAGAGGATAGACATGCATCCCCATGCTTCACTCATTTGAGTCCATTTCATCCTTCCCCTTCTCTGGTGCTCCCCAGAGTGAACTTGAGACAGACAATCTAATAATAGGAAGTTTTAATAATGTATTTAATGATAATGGACCATTAAGGTCCAGTTTTGAATCATGTTATGAAAACAAATTTTTCATCTTCGTTTTGATGATGATGATGATGAAGAAACAATTCCAGTTGACGGGCTATTGAAGAGGGACTATTTGTATTAACTTTGATGCACCAAAACAACATCATCATCACAAACAATAACAATAATAATACCTTTATTGTCATTGTACAACCTGTGTACAGTGAAATTAAACGAGCCTCCCCCCCTCAATCTCATTCCACTCTTTGTGCTTATTGGACAACACCCCCTCCCCCCTTCCAAGGCAATTGCTCTATGTTATTTTCCGTTCAACAGCCTAACACCCCGCGGATAGAAGCTATTTTTTAGCCTGTTGGTACGGCTGATTATACTTCTATATCTCCTGCCCTACATGGGTAGCTAGCCAACATGGTGCCCTCCAGTTAAAATTTCCTTCAGCCCCCAACTATCTTGGTTTAGCTACCTATGTTTAGATGGACTGTTTTACTGAGACATTTTGCTGTTCAGACTTTGTGCAACGGAATGCAAAATGAATCTAGCGTCTCGGACACACTCATTCTGAAGCACTTTGTTATTAATTAAAAAGGTAACAAGGCTATACCAAGCAGCTTTGGTATAGCGTTTTATGATCTGTAAAGAATGTGTTTCATGGATGTGAAGGAGATAATTTTTCTCAGCTGGGCTTCTGCCTATGCTGCCCTTGAATTTTTTTAAAAGTTGTATTTGCTGTATTGAAGGGATCATTGTTTGTACAGTTAGGTGCCAAGTACCTTTGACTCAAAGTGTATGAATTTCCCAGCAAGAGACCAGGGAAAATAAACGTAAAGGTAAAGGGACCCTGACCATTAGGTCCAGTCGTGGCCGACTCTGGGGTTGCGGCGCTCATCTTGCTTTATTGGCCGAGGGAGCCGGCGTACAGCTTCTGAGTCATGTGGACAGCATGACTAAGCCGCTTCTGGCGAACCAGAGCAGCGCACGGAAACGCCGTTTACCTTCCCGCCGGAGCGGTACCTATTTATCTACTTGCACTTTGACTTGCTTTCGAACTGCTAGGTTGGCAGGAGCAGGGGCCGAGCAACGGGAGCTCACCCCGTCGCGGGGATTCGAACCGCCAACCTTCTGATCGGCAAGTCCTAGGCTCAGTGGTTTAACCCACAGCGCCATCCGTGTCCCTAAAAATAAACTTAGGAGTAAAAAAAAGGAGGTGTCAGTATTGTTGTGTTTCTTCTTTGAGTTACTTATTTTGCCTTAAGTAGGTGTAATAATCGGAAGCCAGCTAGGAGCTAAGTTGTCCTTTCAATATGCAGTCCTGCAAGATGTTAGTAAAGTAGCAGAGGGGTCCATTTACCTCTGATTAATAAGAACCTCCATGTGCTTACTACAGATAACTTCTAATCCGTGGGCCACTTTTGGCCAGCTATGACATTTCCCACCAAAAACCCATACCCACCTGCCAATCAGACTCTAATCGGGTTTCTCTGAAGTTGTACTCTCCCTGAAATGGCAGGTATAAAGTTTTCGTGTATTTCTTAATCTAAAATAGTCAATGTCCTATGTGGTTCAGAGGGTCTTTTAGCAGTGACTGCAGCCATTCCTGGACATGGATAGTCACGATGATTCACACTCTGGTAGTCTCCTAGTTGGATTACTGTAATGTGTTATATGTGGGACATTCCTAAAGATGACTCAGAACGTCCAGTAAGTGAATAACACAGCATCCAGCATTTTGACTGGTAGATTCATGACTGCCCATGTTATAACAATTTTGGAAGAATCATATGTCTACCTACTTTATTCAGAGTCCAATCTAAGGTACCTGTGCTTTACCTTTCATGTATGCTCCTCTCCATGTGTGCACCTGCAGCCTCAAGTAGTACAATGCAAGAGGAGCTTTATGAGTTAATTTTATTGGATGTATAAACTAGCCTTAAATAGTACTGGCTTTCTGATACAGCATATGGAAAAATTGTTTGTTTGCTACCATTTAATTCTCTTGACAGCTTGAATCACAAAGGTTTTTTGGAAGTCCTTGCAGCCTTTGCATGTGGTGTATGAAATTATTCTGGAAGACTGACAAGAAAGAAAGTTCCTTGACCTTTCTAGAATGGTCCACAAACACACACTGTGATCACGGACTTGGAGCTAGAAACTCAATTTTGTAAAATGAATACAGGGTTGAATCGCATAAACACGGATAATATATCCTCAACCTATTTTATGCATGTACCTAAAAACGTCACGTGTCTGTACAGCAGATATGAATTTTATTGGTGCATATGTCAGAAAGTCAGGAGTCAGCCATTGCTCCCCACTGCACATGAAATGGCAAGTATATGCTTTTTGACACATGTGTGAAGTGGTACTGCGACTTGTGTTGCTGAAAATTCCAATAACAGTAATATCTAGGGGCTCTAAAGCAACAATTGATACCAGTTGTGGCTTTCGGTAGCTGTCGCTTCAACTCCTTTTACTTCCAGAGAAGCTGAGGCTCCCTTGTTCCTTTAAAATTGGAGTTCACTCTTCATTTCAAAGTAATATATTTTCCCTGTTACCAAATAACAGAAAGTTCATAGCCTTGAAAAAATACGATGGGTGCCCTGATAGTTGTATCCCTTTAGCTGTGGATCTGTGACCCAAACTTAGTTCATATGGCTAAACGTTTTCATGAACATTCCAGTTAAAGTTACCATTCATTTGCAATGCTCCAGGCACACGGTGTATTGTTACCAATTAAGCGTGATTTATGGAACATTCTTCATTCCCTGCGCACTCAAATATGAAAATATTTTTGTTTGATCAAGTTGCTAGAATTTGTAATTGTCTGCCTTTTTCTTTCTCTAAAAAGATTCCTGCTAAAGAAGATTCTTCTTTACTACTTGGAAAAGATGACAAAACTCATGTATTGAAGTACAATGTAGGAGACTTGGTATGGTCCAAAGTATCTGGCTATCCCTGGTGGCCGTGCATGATTTCAACTGATCCTCTTCTTTACAACTTCACAAAACTAAATGGTATGTCCTCTGTCTTTGGTAGTTTTGCATTTGCAGCTATTTCTATGTTAGGCCCAAAAACTAAAAGGAAAGCCACCAGTAAACTGGGATATTTTATGTGTCTCTGTTGGCTTAAATACACAAAGAAGATGTAAGCTTTACAAGTTGTACTAAGCTTTGTATTAGAAAAATAGCTAAAATAAATGTGAATAGTGTTGTAATTTGAATAAGATTATTACAGATATTTTGATCATGGTGTATTGAACTGATCATTTATTACTCATTGATTTATAGATCTATCTTATCTATAGATAAGAATTAAACAGTTGGTGTCATGCTTTTTGTCTACTAAGAAAAATAATTTGAGTTCTTCTGGGTGGGTCAGTCTCTTGTAGGCGACTATTTGTATTGGTTTTCTTTTCCGCTCATGCAATTTCCACAGTTAAATCACAAAACAAGGCTTATAAGCTTGTTGCAGACAAGATATAGGGACAATGTTTTTGATTTGTTTTGCTAATTTTCAGATTTAGCATGATACCATAGCTCAGCCAAGAGTCCTCCATATGTTTTGGACTGCAACGGCTATCAACCCCAGCCATCGTGGCCAGTTGTAGTACAAACAGAGAAAGCACCAGGTTGGGAAAGACTCGCATAGTCTCTGACCTGCCCCCTTCTTTCAACCATACCCTATAAACCAGGCATCAGCAAACTCGGCCCTCCAGATGTTTTGGGACCACAACCCTCATGATCCCTAGCTAACAGGACCAGTGGTCAGGGGTGGTGGGAATTGTAGTCCCAAAACATCTGGAGGGCCGAGTTCGCCTATGCCTGCTATAAACCTTGCCGTTGCACCTCCCTGTGATCTAGTGTAGGTGGAAGTTCTCCCAATAGTATAACAGAACCCAGTTATGTAGCTGTTTGCACGGTGAGATTGTCTTGGCCAAGCTGTAACTTCATGTGTGTCACAGTTGCTACTTTTCAATCTTTAGCCCCTCACTACTGAATGCTTCTGAAAAAAATTAACTGTTTGAGATTAGTAATATTATTGACTTTTGCAAAGCCTTTTTCAAAGGACTGCATTGAGTAATGCCCTATTTCTTTAAACTGTCCAGTTAAAACTAATTTATATTTCCAAACTCCCCCCCCCCTCTCTCTCTGCATGTGTGTGACATAACAGAGTTCATGATTTTTTTAAAAAAAGAATCTAAACCTATATATTAAGAGATCAGAGCCTGAAAGAAACAAAGGTTAATCCTTTTTCCATTTTTCATCAAATGTGTTTTTACATTTATGTATGTTTATATTAAAATTTCTAGGTGACAAAATAATTATATAAGTGTGCCTGCTACCTTTTCCAGGACAAAAGAAGAGCTTTCGCCAATATCATGTTCAATTCTTTGGAGATGCCCCAGAACGAGCATGGGTGTTTGAGAAGAGTCTTGTACCATTCAAAGGAGAAGAGCAATTTGAGCAATTGTGCCAGGAAAGTGCAAAGCATTCCCTTACCAAAGCAGAGAAGATAAAGGTAAATATTAATGTGTTATGTATTAACATAGTTGTTCAGTTATCTGCTTGAATGTTCACATGTGCCACTGCATGCATATGTATTTATTTATTTCAATTTATAAATTTATAAATTTATTTGTAAAGGGACCCCTGACCATTAGGTCCAGTCATGACCAACTCTGGGGTTGCGGCACTCATCTCGCTTTATTGGCCAAGGGAGCCGGCGTTTGTCCACAGACAGCTTCCGGGTCATGTGGCCAGCATGACTAAGCTGCTTCTGGCGAACCAGAGCAGCACACGGAAACGGCGTTTACCTTCCCACCGGAGCGGTACCTATTTATCTATTTGCACTTTGATGTGCTTTCAAACTGCTAGGTTGGTAGGAGCGGGGACTGAGCAACAGGAGCTCAACCTGTCACGGGGATTTGAACTGCCGACCTTCTGATCAGCAAGTCCTAGGCTCTGTGGTTTAACCCACAGCACCACCCGCGTCCCTCATTTCAATTTATATACCGTCCTTTATCCAAAGATCCCAGGGTGGTATACAACATTAGTAACATGATTTACACATCATAATAACAGGCCATAGAATAAAGAGGATTGTTTTCGCCTGGCTCCTAAAGATATTCAATGATGACACGAGGTGAGCCTCTCTCTCGAGGGCATTCTACAGGTGCCACCACAGAAAAGGCCCGTTCTCATGTTGTCACATTTGCAGTTTTAGCATAATGCCATAGCTCAGCCATGTTACTTCGTATGTCATGTTGTTATTGGGTGTATTCCTGCTTCAGCTATGGCACATTTCTTTCCAAGTCATTGTTCCCTGCACAATTCAGCATCCCTTGTTTAGTAGCATATATCTTTTTACATTTTGGGAGTAAAAGCTTCATTTGAATATATTAATAGGAGACCGACATTTTTCATGATCCCTACGGGTAAGGGTTTAGTTTCATTCTCTTTTGTTGATGTGCTTCTCTGCAGATGCTAAAACCTGTTTCAGGAAAACTACGCCCCCAGTGGGAGATGGGTCTTAAGCAAGCAAAAGATGCATTGTCCCTGACAGCGGAGGAACGAAAAGTCAAGTACACCTTCATTTACGTTAGGGGAAGACCTCTTCTCAATCCTCAAGTGGCCAAAGAAGCAGGTCTTGCTGTGAAGTCTCTGGAGGAAATGGATAAAATTTACACAGATGAAGACATTTCTCAGACTTTGAAATCAAAGAAAGAATCTGATATTCCTACCAAGAGGAGGAGGAGAGCAAAACTGCTTGCATTGAATGAATCAGACGAAGGCATTGAACCAGTTAAGAATATCACCCCTGAAAAAGTCCTTGAAGGCAGAGAAGCCAAAAGGAGCACAGGGTCTCCTGTTGCTAGGAAAAAAGTTGTTGCGTACACCCCACGAAACAGAAAGGGAGATGCAGTTTCTCAGTTCTTGGTTTTTTGTCAGAAGCACAGAGATGAGGTTTGTGCATTTGCCTTCAGAACTTGTATTACGAAGCTTAATTCATATGCATATCTGTTTTCCTTGTGATAGTGTCCCAGAGGTGCCACAAGCACTCTTAATACATGAACTCTCTCTGTTCTCTCATAAATATACACACATGCACACATGTGTGCATACAGAAACCTATTAATATACCCCATCTTTCCTCAAAAGGAGATCAAGCATAATGCACGGGGTTAACTTTTTTTCTCCTGCCATCAAACATGTGAAATAGTTTAAATTGAGAGAGTGACTTGTGATGGCCTAGAAGCATTTGATCCCCAAAGCAGCATTATGCATTGACTTACCTGCATAAATGGGCTTTTTAATCCAAACAGAAGTCTTGGTTATTGAGGGTGGAACTGTGAACATTTCTTCAGTGTTGTGGTCAAGGTAGATAATGTAAACCAGTTCAGATCTCATCCTCACTTCAACCACTATTCTGTATACAGACTTAAAGGGTTGTCCATCTCTGACCCAGTGTCTGTTTGTTCTGAGTTTTCTCTGGTGGGGCAGTTCAGTTTGGAGGGCAGATTTAGGGTGGAAAAACAGCATAGATGAAAGGTTAAGCCCTGTGTGTATTTTGCAGCCTCAATCATTACCTTGGCAGATGCTTTGAGGGAAAGGGGGATATGTGCTTGAATCTTATGTTTGTGTGTATAGAAACGGTGGTCTTGGTAGCAGAGTACTCCTGATGATGAAGAGAGAATCATAAATTGAAAATGAGCACCTTTTAGTGGTATTTTAGTAAGTGAAACATACACCAAAATTTTCCAGGCAAAGGCCAAAAGTATCTGAGGCAACATGAGTACAGCTATTAAGAGAGCTTGGCGCATTTGCAAAGAACTTCCACTTTTGTTTTGATTAATCACAGTTTAGAGTGTCACCCGAACCCTGAACTGTGGTTAATCTTTATCGTGGAAAGTTGGCGCAAGCCACCTTCATAATCAGTGGCTTGAAGTTGGCTTGTTACAACATATTTATGATTAGCTGCAGCTTTTGGATATCATGACAAGGTGTGGCAAGTCTGAAAAAGACCTCACCATTTATGGTTGGTTTAGAGAGAAACAAACTACAAGCCCAGGTTTGGATGATTAGGCAAGCCAGACTGGCCTGGTTTGTTCACTTTTTCAGTGTTAGGACCACATTTCTTTGTGGGTAATGTTTTGGAATCTTCATGAGTGGATGCAGCCAGAGCCAAAAGTGGGTGAGGCCAGAGTCAAAAGTAGGCAGACTTTCACCTTTTGCACAATAGGTTGCATTCCAGCCACACAAAAGCCAAATGTTTCAACCCCCTCTCCATTCCTCCATCCTCTTGTCTCCGCGCAAGCAAAAGGCATCACAGTTCAAGTACACATTCCAGCAGTTGAGGAGGGAGTGAAGTAAAGGCAGTGAAGGGTGTAGCCTGGCAAAGGATAGTGGCCTAGGTCCCAAGGACTGGATAGAGGAGGCTAAAAGGCTGCATTAGCCTGAGATTCACCTTCTCTGTCTTCAACCATAGTACAAACCAGGCCATTATCACTGTCATTTGTGCTGTAGATTTTTACATATCAAAGAACAAAAATCAGTCTATCGCAAGAATTGTTCACTAGATTAGATATCTATAATTTTTTCATTTTATTTTTATGTTTTGAACAATTGAATAGTTTCTGGCAGTGTTAGAAACTGAGATATCAAAGCTAGGAGCCTAGATTATGGGTGCAACAATGGAATGTCTAGGCATGCTTTTTTATAAGAAGACTACAAAGTTGAAAATGAATGAGCGGCAGCTAAAATATTATGTTCCTTTTTCGCATGGTATAGTCCTTCTCCTGCCCACCCACCCCCCTAATATTCTTAAGAGGGTCTCTTACCCAGTCTTCAGAGAGTGACTGAAAGTGGGGAGGCAGAAGAAGGTCCTCCTTTCCTTCCACTCTGCAGTTTTAATCTGAAATTGTAGGTGCAGTACTGCGCCCAGAGCTCAGAAACTGTTTGCACTAATGAAATTCCCTATTGCAAAATGCTCGTAGAACAATGAGGGAGTTTCGAACACTGGTTTTCTCTCTCCCTACCACAGTTGTTTTAACAGAGGGTCCCATGTAGGTTTGCATGGGATCCTCTGCTAAAATGTTGGGGGTGGGGGCATCATTTTAGTAGGAAGTTCTGATTCACACCCCTTCCTGATTCAGGGAGGGGCTATGTGTCGGAATCCCCTGCTGAAAGGGGCAGTTTCCCTCTATTGTTTTAGCAGAAGACTCCGTGTATATTTGTACAGAACCCCCTCCCAAATCAGTGAGGGAAATTCCCCTTTTGGCAGCAGATGCAGATACGCCATGTGAAAAGTTGTGCTAAAGAGAAACACGTCCCTTTCCATTTCTCTCACCCATCAGTCCTCCCAGCCATCATGGGTCCTGTAGTTTCAGCTGGGATGGGGTGGGAATGGCAGGATCTTTCTCAGGAAGGGGAAGAGGACCCCACAGCTGACAGTGGGGGAAAGTTCAGGTAGTGAGAGAGTCCTGCACTGCCGTTGCCAGGCGCCAATCTCGGGGAGGCAGCATGAACTGGGCCAGTTCCTTCTCCATCTCTACAGAGCCAAGTTCCCAGGTAGCCGAATAGGTAGCTGGATTATGGGTGGAGCTGGTTGAATTGGAGGTGTGGTGAGAGCTGGAGAGTTCAACACAGGTCCCATCGCCAATGCCCCTCCCATCAGACATGCCCCTCCCCATCAAGAGCACCCGCCTGCAAGCAGAGTCTTCTCACTTGTGACCAACCAGAGCGGGAGGGGCAAGTCCATTGTTGGGATGCCTTTGCTTATGTCTAGCTGTGTATCCAAAAACTCCTACTTACAGATCATTGAACCATACACTTAGAGCTGATGCTGAGTGTGTGCTGATTTTATCAATAAAGCTTTCAGCATTTCCTGAGTTGAGATTTGGAGTGTTTCATCTGATGGTGGGAGTCAGGGCAGTGATGTCAGCTGATGGGGGGGGACTGCCTCACAGGTAAAATTTGGGCACCTGCCCCCCGCAGGCAGGCAGTTTCCTCATCCTCCCTTAAATTGACAAAATAGTTGGCATGTTCCATAAGAAATCCCCCAGCAGACCATCTTGATAACATATATTGAAACAAAAGGTGACAACCCTGGACATTTGATATTTCCTTAAATGTATCCCATGTCTTCATGGAATGTTATGGAGTCTGCTTTTAAATAACTATATAGTGGTGGCTTATTATGCCTATATGGAATGATGTGTGCCCCTGCAAATTAGGATGACACTTCAGGCTTCTGATGAACTGGATTATAGTCCACAAAGATTATGTCAGGGATGGGGAACTGGATCTAAGGGAACTTGCTCACCCTCCATGGGTCATTTTGACTGCTGGACGGGGTTACTGGTTTGTCAATCACTTGGTGTCATGTTCAAAGCTCTGGGAGAAAATGGAGAATTATCTGCCTTTGGTTGTCCTCTTGCCTTTTTTTGGTGTGCCCCTGTTGATTTTTTGACGGCTTTTGATACCGTTGACCATGGCTTTTTTGTGGAGAGGCTGTTGGGAGTGGGTGGCATTGCTTTGCTAACTGGACGACCACTTAGGGAATTTTGTACGACCCTGTGGAACCTTCAGTGTTGAGAAGCCAGGGTTTGATTTTATCCCCCATGCTGTTTAAAATGTATATGAAACCACTGAATGGGATCATCCGCCATTTTGGAGTGTGCCGTCAGCAATATGCTGATGCTGCACAGCTTTAGTTCTTTACGGCTGCAGGTGTAGCAGCAGGTGTGCTGAATCAGTGTCTTGCCTTAGTAATGGACTGGGTGAAAGCCAATAAACTTAAGCTCAATCCGGACAAAACTGAGGAACTATTTGTGGGTGGTTACCTAGACCGGATGAGTGGGATGTGTCCTGCTCTAGATGGAATTGCACTTTTTCTGAAGGACCTAGTACATCACCAGTCTCAGGGTGGTGGTGAACAGCTCTCCTAGCTCCCCCTCTGTGGATGCTGAGCAAGCTGCTGTCAGTTGCAATGCCCCCCCAGAGCATGTAGCTGCTGGCAGTTCTTGGGCTGGGTTAGCAACATCACAGATCTTGTAGTTGCTGGGCTGACCCCTCCCTCCTATACTCATGGGTTGACTGAAGTGCTCTCAGCAGTGGTACCAAGCATGCAGCTGCTCAGCAGGGTGGCCTAGCAGTGTGATTCCCCCAGCATTAAATAAAGCACAGGGCGAAAATCTGTAAGCAAGGGCAAGCAAGGAGGAATTGCCTGAGCGACCAAATGAACTGAATGCCTGCAGCATTGCCCAGAAAAGGCTAAGTTGAAGGTGGCTTTTGGCTCTGTTCTTCCGTGAGACGATGAAGAAAGGGTGAGAGAGCAGAGAATTCATGGCAGAGACAGGACTCAAACCGGGGACTTCCTGACTCATAGCTCAGTTTCTTGACCCCAGGCCATGGTAGCCTTCCACATGTTGCTGGACTACAGCTCCCATCCTCCTTGACCATTGACTGTTTTGGCTGAGACAGATGGGACTTGGGTCTAACAACACCTGGAGGATCACAGATGCTGTGCCAGATCAGAAGTTTTCCACTTCATAATTACAGATCATATTTACCTGTTTAGAAAAAAATGCTCTACTTTTCCTTATAAAATAAACTCAAAAATCTTTGTACACAAATGGAAAAATAACAGCAAGCACAATAAAATGTTCAAATTAATGTAAAGCCAGTTCAGATTACTAAATTATGCTAATAAGCATACATAAATGCATACAAATAAATATTTTGCCTTCTGGATCCCACAGTATGAAAAGGAAACTTAATCTCTACTTTATTACTTTTAGATGCAGAGTGTTAGTTTTAACTACGTATATGTTTTAATTCCTACTTTGAACAAGTATTGTGTTTGTTCAGGTGATTGCTGAACATCCAGATGCCTCGAGTGACGAAATTGAAGAGCTGCTGGAATCACAGTGGAACATGCTTAGTGAAAAACAGAAAGCACGCTATAACACAAAATTTGCCATAGTGACCTCTCCTAAATCTGAAGAAGACACTGGTAAACGTAAAACTGTGCTAGTATACTCTAACTAAGTTTAATATATGTGGTGGTGTTAACCTAAGCACACAGCTTGAGACTTGTAGGGGGGCGGGCAGACTTTGCTGTTCTCCACTTCTAATTTTGGTGTGTCGTGATGATAGCCGTGAATGCAGTCTTTACAATAAAAGTCAATAATGTCTGCATTTCTTGGTCATTGTTCTGCGGAGTTTTTCTGTGTAAAACTACTGTTTAGATATTGCTGGTTTCTCATTCCCTTCCTGTCTATAAGCAGCTGCCTCACTGTTAGCAAAGTGAGAATGGTGGAAATGAGGAGAAATAACCTTAGCATTTAAATGTTATCATTAAACATAATCAGACTTCTTAAAATTACAGTGTCATTTGTAATTTTATTTCCCTTTATAATAAGTGAAACTGTTGACACGTGCATAAACATCAGAAATGCATGTTTCCAAATTATAAATGACCAATTGAGCACTGTGCTGGTCTTCTAGAATAGCATCACAGCCTGCAAGGCATTTTGGTTGGTTGGTTGATATTAACACTTCGCTCAATATCCCGATATAGTACTAAAAGTTCTTTGGAATAATGAATAAACCTGAAGGAGAAAGGGAGGGAATTATATGAGTGATCTTTCTCAGTAAAAGTAGTAGCAGTAGTAGTAATAAAGTAATAAATATTTAGCATATTAACTTCATTAGATTATTATGGAAATTTTAAGCCATCAGGTTGCTGCTTTGGGCAATGAGTGGAATGAAGGTGTGTTTGACAGGTTTGTCAGTTTTGGAAAAAAAATGTATAAAAAGTGCAGTCAGTTTTGTTATCTGTGTATGAAATAACATCTTGTGGGAAAGTTAACAGCTTTGTCTTAATGTGTAAAATAATGGATGTCTATTTTAAAACAAACAACACTGCACAACATTCTGTATCTCTAAAGGTTCGTCACAGAAGAATATGGGCGAGGCCAAGCGTAAAGTGTTTCAAGAATCCCCTAAAAGGAGATCAAGATCCAGAAGTAATTGAAATCTGTGCTGTGTACTATTAATTCATTATGAGTAATTCTTAAGTCTGCCTTTTATGTAATTGCTCACAAATCATCGTTTTTCTCTCAGATGTTGTGTTCCTTTGGCTTCAGAATTTTTATGGCTCCCGAATTAAATACTTGAGTGCTGTAGTGCTGAATTTTGTTCAACTTCCTGATAGCTTCGTCCTACAAAATAACCGAAATGAATATAGCTTACTTCATATCTATACAATATGTATTTCATGCTTGGGCATGTTTTTAGCAGTCTGCAAATGATCACCATTGTATGCCAGTATAGATTATGCCAATATATTATGTTCAGAAAGCAGTGGCGTAGTATATAATAACTGCTGGCTGTGGTATTTTTAAGCTTCCTAATTGACATGAATCATGTCTGGACAGTTATCTGTAGCTGTAAAAAAAATTAGTTTATTAGCATTTGTTACAGGATATCATATTATGTTCTGAAGTTGAAGTTCGGACTGTTACATGAAGCAGCTGCTCCTCAAGGCACTTCTGCTGAGATGGGGAAAGCAGCTGAGATGAAGTTCATTACTATTACTTTTTCCATATAGATTCAGACTGCTAAGAAGTTTGCCTTTTTTTAAAGTAAGTCTTTACACCAGAGCAGAGCTGTTGAAACATAGATTGGCTGCTGATCCTTTTGTCTTGGAGCTACCTCTCTGTAACATGGAATTTGACTACTTCATCTCCCCTCAATATGTAAACATTCAGGGTGTTGATGGCAACTGTTCTTCTAGGCTTTGTTTGAGACAGAATATTTAAAACGGGGTTTTCTTGGCCTTCGTACAAAATAAATTCACATGCTACATGTATTGCTATACGTCTGCCAAATTGTGGGAGAAATGGCACTAGTGATCTCACAGACAGGGGTAACTGAAGCCTTCTATTGTATAAGACCTTAATTCCTGGAAGAAATTATTTTAAACCAAGAGTAAGACTTCAAATTGTGGGTCCATTGGTAAATTGCTTGAAACAAGAAAACGAATGTTAACTTGCGCAATAACCATGTGGTGTGTTTTGATAAGAAGCTTAGCCCTGAAAGATTTGTACTGTAAAACTAGTTTAGAAACAGGACTTCCAAGCCCCAGGCTTTTAAGGGTTAATAAAGCATATGAAAACTGATGAAAACTAGATGAGTTCAAGATACTTTCTAAATGAGCTTTAGATCTTTTTCATGTAAGTTTCCCCCCATCCCCCTGCTCCAAGGTAACTTACATGGAAATAAAAGGAAACCAATAAAGAGGACAAGGAAACCTAAAGAAGATTTTGAACTTCAGGAACTTCCTAGGAAAAGGCTCAGGATGGATAAGAAGAATTACCTAAAGGTAACTACATTGTTGGCTTGTTTGGTACATTATAATAGCACCAGACTTTCAGTTTTTCAGAGTTTCTATAATGTTCTGCTTCACTGCAAACAAATGCATTAGCTATGAAGTGGTTACTCAGAATGAATTTAGAACACAAGTTTGGGGTGTATTTGAATACATCCTCTAGGATGTCATATGCATCATTGAATGTGACTCTTCCTGGACCTTTTTGCCAAGTAAGTGGGAGAGGTGTTGTCAGGAAGCCGGGGGGGGGGGGGGATAATGGACTGTATTTGGGAAAACAAATAACTCAAATGGCTCTTTTCCTCAGGAACACTATATAGGAATATCACTGCTTTAGAGAGCCATCACTGCTTTTTTAATGCAGCGTTCCCGGAGCACTAATCCTCTTTCCATCTGAGACCTATTTGCATATCTAACTACCCTTCACAATGAGCAAAGGGGCAGAAACGCTGAATTTTAATAGGCCTCAATTCCAGAATTAAGATGGACATAAATAAGTGAGAAAGAACGAGCATAGCTAGACCACACACCATTTCCACATTGGGTTTAAACGCTCACTTGCTAATAATGTTCAACCAAAATTAGCTCTCCTGGAACTTAAGCTCATTAGATCTTGTCCTGCCATTTGGCAGAAGAGAACGCATCTTTGCCCTTTTCTGTGTGATGGCCTTTCAGTTTTTAAATAATGTCTTCTCCAGGCTAAACATACCCAGATCTTTTAATCATTTCTCATACCTCTGACCATCTTCGTTGCTCTTCTCTGAATGCATCCCAGTTTGTGCAGTGCAGAGCAATAGGGCAACTTTCTGAAATATTTTGCTATGCAAAATGTAATTGTACACTAAAGTCATGTGAACACCAGTGGCCATCTTTAATACATAGATCATGGGATATATTTTATAACAACCTTTAAAAACAAACTTTGAGGTTAGGACATGCATGCTTAAAATTGCTTTCAGTGTTGTACAATTCAGTATCAGAAATCAGTATACAATAAAGTAGGTTTCTGTGGGCTCCTGTTGATTGTGGGGCTGGTGTTTTCTCGGTTTGGATTAGAGTGCATTGACTTTCTGCTCTTTGATTCTATGAGTGCAGCAATTTCTCAGTTCTTGTTCATGATGGAGTTATTTGCACATAAATTGAAAATATGCATGAGGTGAGCTTTGTTGTTCTTACTCAAGGTAGCCCAGAATTTGCAGAACTGTTGGTTAAGTTACACTTTACGTAAGTAAAGCTTAATCTTAAACAAATGAGACTCTTACCTGAATGTGTACTCAGAATTTCAGTGTTAATCATTCATGGAAGAATCTTTTAGACCATAAACTTATAACTTAGTATATTTAAGGCTTGATTCAGACATCTTTCTAGAGTGCAAATTGGGGGGGGGGGGGGTGTCTGCTTGTTTGGAATTTGAGGATTCCGTTCCTGTCTAACAGTGTTCTGAACAATTGGGAGGGGAGAAGAAGGTTTAGGAACTGATGGATAGCCCTCATTTTCTTGAATATGGAGCTTTTCTTTTTTTTTTTTAATAATAAATTTTTATTAGTTTTCCATAAATAAAGAATAAACAAAACAAAAACATAGACATAAACAAACAAAAACATGACTTCCCCATACCACCCCTTTCCTGCATTCTTGTTTCAAGATTTTTTAGCAACCCTCTGATCATAACTTAAATATATTTCATGTATTTAACTTCAGTTAATTATTAATACAACTGTAGTTCTTTATCTCTTATAACTCTGAGCCCCTAATTTTCCAAATTACAACAGTTTTTAAGATAAACTTTGAATTTGTTCCAGTCTTCATCCACCGCCTCTTTCCCCCGGTCTCGAATTCTGCCAGTCATCTCTGCCAGTCCCATATAGTCGATCACCTTCGTCTGCCATTCTTCCAACGTGGGTAAATCTTGCGTCTTCCAATACTTTGCTAGAAGAATTCTTGCTGCTGTGGTGGCGTACATAAAAAATGTCCTATCCTTCTTTGGCACCATTTGGCCCACCATACCCAAGAGAAAGGCCTCTGGTTTTTTAACAAACGTTCTCTTCAGAACTTTTTTTATTTCATTATAGATCATTTCCCAGAAAGCCTTAATCTTCGGGCAGGTCCACCAAAGGTGATAGAAGGTTCCCTCCGTTTCACTGCACTTCCAACACTTGTTATTGGGCAAATGATAGATCTTTGCTAACTTAGCAGGAGTCATGTACCACCTGTAGATCATTTTCATAATGTTTTCTTTTAAGGCATTGCATGCCGTAAATTTAACACCAGTGGTCCATAACTGCTCCCAGTCTGCAAATTCAATGTCATGCCCAATGTCCTGTGCCCATTTAATCATATTAGATTTCACCATTTCATCTTGAGTATTCCATTTCAACAGCAAGTTGTACATTCTTGACAAATTTTTAGTATTGGGTTCTAACAGTTCTGTTTCTAATTTTGACTTCTCCACCTGGAAGCCTTTCTTTCTGTCCTGTTTAAATACTTCATTTATCTGTCGATAATGTAACCAATCTCTCACCTTAAATTTCAGTTTCTCAAAACTCTGCAATTTTACATTTTCACCATCTTGTTCTATAATTTCACAATATTTAGGCCAATTAGAACCCATATTCAATTTTTTCACCTCTTTTGCTTCCATTGGTGACAACCACCTGGGGGTTTTACTTTCAAACAGGTCTTTATACTTAATCCAAACATTATACAAAGCTTTCCTCACCATATGGTTCTTAAAACCTTTATGCAATTTTACCTTGTCATACCATATATATGCATGCCAACCAAATCTGTTGTCAAATCCTTCAAGGTCCAAAATGTCTGTATTCTCGAGGAGCAGCCAATCTTTCAACCAGCAAAACGCTGCTGATTCATAGTAGAGTCTTAAGTCCGGCAGGGCAAAACCCCCTCTATCTTTCGCATCTGTTAATGTCTTAAATTTTATTCTTGGCTTTTTGCCCTGCCAAACAAATTTCGATATGTCTTTCTGCCACCTCTTGAAACAGTCCATCTTGTCTATTATTTGTAATGTCTGAAACAGAAATAACATTCTAGGCAATACATTCATTTTGATAACAGCAATTCTGCCTAACAAGGAAAGTTTCAGCCTTGACCATATGTCTAAATCTTTCTTAACTTCTGTCCAACATTTATCATAATTGTCTTTAAAAAGATTCACATTTTTCGATGTCAAATTCACCCCCAGGTACTTCACTTTTTTTGCTATCTCCAAACCTGTTTCATTCTGGAATGTCTCTTTTTCTTCATTTGTTAGGTTTTTTTCCAATACTTTAGTTTTTTGTTTGTTCAGTTTAAATCCTGCGACTTGACCAAATATCTCGATCAGTTCTAAAACTCTTTTTGTACTAGTGATTGGCTGTTGCAAAGTCAAAACTAGGTCATCTGCAAATGCCCTTAATTTATACTCTTTCACTCCGACCTGAATTCCTTTAACCAACTGGTCCTTTCTAATCATATTTAACAAAACCTCCAGAACTAGTATAAAAAGTAGGGGGGAAATAGGACATCCCTGTCGTGTTCCTTTCTCTATGGCTATCTCTTCCGTTACCACATTGTTCACAATTAGCTTTGCCTTCTGCTCAGAATAAATTGCACCTATACCATTTTCAAAACCTTGGCCTACCCCCATCCCTTGGAGATTCTTTTTCATAAAACTCCAACAAATATTGTCAAAGGCTTTCTCCGCGTCCACAAAAATCAAAACCGCTTTTCTGTTAATGTTCATTTCCAACAGCTCCACAATGTCTATTATGTTCCTCACATTGTCAGACATGTGTCTACCCGGGAGAAAGCCAGATTGATCCTTATGAATCTCACCTGTCAATACTTTCTTCAGTCTTTTTGCTAAAATGTCTGCAAAAATTTTGTAATCCACATTTAATAATGATATCGGGCGGTAGTTCTTAACCTGGTTCTTTTCAGTCTCGGTCTTTGGTATAAGTGAAATAAAAGCCTCTTTCCACGTTTCAGGTGCCTTTTTCCCCTCCAATATTTCATTGCAAACTTCTTTTAGTGGTTGCACTAGACCTTCTCTCAAAGCTTTATAATATCTAGCCGTCAGTCCGTCTGGTCCTGGAGACTTTCCCAGTTGTGCCTTTTGTATGGCCTCCTCTATTTCCTGTTCTGTTATTTTCTCATTCAAAATCAACTTGCCCTGTTCTGGAATTTTCGGTAGTCCATAATTTTTAAGAAATTCTTCTATTTCTTGTTCATTTACTGGCCCTTGTGTGTATAATTTCCTGAAAAAACTTTGGAAACAGTTACTTATCTCATTTGGCTTATGAACGTTCTTTCCCTCTATCTCCAAACAAGTAACTGTGTTCAATTTTTGTCTCTTTTTCAATTGCCATGCAAGGAGCTTCCCACACTTATCTGCAGACTCAAAAGTCCTTTGTCTCATTTGTTTAATTTTCCATTCTATCTCTTGATTTGTCAGTTCCATATATTGCGTCTGATAATATTTTATTTCTCTCAAAATTTCTTGAGACTTTGGTTTTGACCTCAGTTTCTTTTCTCCTTCCTTCATTTTTTCTAAAATTCTTTCTTTCCTTTCATTTTGCTTTTTCCTCTTGATTGAATTCTGTTGTATCAGGAAGCCTCTCATCACGGCTTTACTTGCGTCCCAAATTGTTCTTTTTTCCACATCTGTTCTCAAATTTATCTCGAAGTAATCTTTCAATGTCTTTAGGGCCTTTATACAGAATTGTTCATCTCTAAATAGGGAGTCATTCATTCTCCATCTAAAGGATCCAGTTGTTGTCATTTTCATTTCCATCTTTACGGCATTATGGTCGGAGCAGGTTTTTGGGCAGATTTCTACTTTTTTAATCTTTGTAGCCATCACACTAGATACCCAGATTTGGTCGATTCTCGTCCATGTCATTTTAGATTCCGAGAAAAAAGTTCCCTCTCTCTCGAGAGGATTCTTTGTTCTCCAAATATCAATCAAGTCCATATTTTCCGTCATCTCGAAGAAAGTCTTTGGTAATCTTCCTTCTTTAGATATTGTCTGTCTTTGTGCCTTGTCCATGTTTGTAGAAACCACTCCATTCATGTCCCCCATCATTATTATTTTGCAGTCGAGATAATCTAGTAAGGTCTCATGCAACTTCTTAAAAAATTCTGCCTTCCCATCATTTGGTGCATATACTCCAATTATCAAATATTTTTCCCCCTGGATCTGTACTTCAATTGCCAGGTATCTTCCTTCTTCATCCTTAAATTTTAACTTTGGGTCCAATTTTTCCTTTGCATAAATCACTACTCCTCTCTTTTTTACTTTATCGGAAGATATAAATTCTTGTCCCAGTCTTTTGTTCACCAACAATTTCCTGTGTGCTCTAGTTATGTGAGTTTCCTGTAGACATATCAGATCCAGTTGTTCCCTTTTCAAAATGTGGAAAACCTGTCGTTTTTTTCTGGGATGGTTCAAACCGTTGCAATTCCAGCTTAGAAGTTGCAGAGACATTTTGTTTGTTAAATGTTTGATCCTCCGACTGCTCCAAGTTTTTCTTCCTCTTCAGTTGGCAGTTGTGGTAGTCCAAATGATAGATTTGCAATGTCTGTTAGCCCTCCTCCTTCTGGTGTTAATCCTTGCCCTTCTCTTGCCGGATCCACCGTACCTTTCTGTAGGTCCTCTAGGTTTCTCTCCAAAAAGTACTCTTTCTCCTGTACTGTTCTTATTCTTACTTTCTTCCCTTTGTAGTTAAAGGACAACCCCTGTGGGAATTCCCACCTGAAAGGTATGAAGTTCTTCCTCAGCAAATTGGCAAGATCTCTATAAAAGGTCCTCACTTCCAAGATGTATTTAGGGATGTCCTTAAAGATTTGGACTTGAATGTTTCCAATCACCAAAGCTTTTTGGTAATGAAGGTTCAGTATCTTGTCTCTTTCCTCTTTGGTTCTAAAGGTGATCAGACAATCCCTTGACTTCTTGCTTTGCTTTCTACCAAGTCTGAAAGCAGTTGTTATCCCCACTTCATCTTCCTCCAGATCTTCTTGCCAGTTTTCCAGAATTGCCTCTGTGAGAAATTCCGCCAGATTGTCCTCTTCTTTCTCTGGAACCTGTCTAAATTTCAGATTTCGTTCTTTCCGTTGTAATTCCAGTAAGGAGAGGGCCGCTTCATGCTCATTCACCTTTTTCTCAATCGGCACAAGTCTTTCCTGTGTCTCACCTGCGACAGATTTTGCACTCTCTGCAATTTTCCTTGTTTCTGAAGATTCCTGAATCAGTCTATTTATAGATTCTGTATTTGTTGCCACTGATGTGGTATTCAAATCCAATCTTGCTGTAAGTTCTGTCAATTTCTTTGAATTTTCTGCTGATTGCTTTGTTAAGGCCTCAAGGGATTGATTTATTTTAAGCAGTGCCTGTGTCATAGGTTCCATTGATGCTGCTGTCCCAGTGTCTGGTGCAGGCACTGTGTTGCCAGAGATTGAGCCTCTTTTCTTTTGTGTTAGTTTAGCTTTAGATCTGGTTCTTATCTCCTCTGCCGTGCCACTCATATCCCAAGGCCGTTCTCACAGGAAAAACTTGCAATGGAAAATCCCAGTATTAGTCAGTTACTTTACAATTTTTTCCCTCTTAGCCCTCAAGAGGGAGCAGTTAAAAGTTTCCAAGTTAGAAACAACAAAGAGACAGAAAGCCGGATGTAGAAAATCTCAAGTCCGCCATTAAAGTTGTAAAACTTTTTCTCCAATTTAAATTTGGTTAGTCCAATATCAGTAACAAAGTCCCATTTAAATCTTAAATGTCTTAAAATTTTTCCACCATTTAAGGTATAGTCTATATCCACTTCAAAGTTGTTTTAAAGAACAGTTTTCCCGGTGTTAATTCCTGGCAGGTCGTCCCGGGGATCAGAGCAGTGAAAAACTTTGTTTCCCTTTAAATTAAAAGTATCTTCGCAAGACTGTCTTTTTTCCCCCTTCTCCTGCCAATCTGGAGGGGAGAGATACTTTTGACAGCTCAGGTTTGACAGTTCGCAACTAAGTCTCTAATAACTGCAGCGAGGTCTTTCGTTGCTTTAAATTCCTGCAGTCCGGGGGGGGCAGACTTCCTTATTTTTTGCCCTCCCGTTTTCAGCCAAATTTTCAATTTTTAAAGGTTCCTAATTTTTTCCCTTCTTACTCACGGGAATCCAGTCCAGATTTTCTTTTCAGGAAGGAATCGGCGCTCTCCGCTAATGGCGACGCGGCTTCACTCCGCAGGCTGGGTAGCGACTCTCAGCACCGCGCTCACTCCCGATGCCGCTCCGGAGCCTTTAAAAAGGCTCTTTCACAGTACCGGGGGGCGCAAAGGTGCCCACCGAGTCTCCTTGCTCTCAGGCTTCCGCGCCTGAGATTTTAGGGGTCCCCCGCTCGCCGTAGCGGGTAAGACCCGAACTTGCGGAGCAGTCCTTCTCCGGAGCTCGGAGGTAGGACCGCCATTAAGCGCTGGCACCGACCGGAATATGGAGCTTTTCAACACCAGCTTGTCCTTTTCAACAAGTGCAACTGTCTTTCTTTTAAAAAATGCTGTTGGTCACTTTGCTCCAGCAACAGCTTGTGTCTATGATTTGCCCAATAAAGCAATATAAAAGATCTTGCAGATATTTGTTGCATAATTCTGAGAAAACAGCCCTCCAATCTCAAGAGCCTTGCTTATAAGTATTTTGGCTTCCAAGAGGCCAGCTGCCTCTGCCTCTTCAGAATGCTGAAGGGCTCCATTCCACAAGAATCCCAACAGGAAGGAAAGCCTAGAACAAACTGGCTTTTGCCCCCCTGCTTAACCCCTTTTTTATTTATTTTTTAGCCACCAGTCTTTCCCTGCTCCTCCCCTGTCCAGGGAATAACTCCAGCCCTAACCCCTTCAGGAGCTGCTGCTGTGAGCTTGCCATACTTGGGGGTGGCAAGGGAAAGTACAGGTTGAGCAAACTCAGTGCTTCCTAGACTTCGCTGACAGATGGTGCGGCTGCAGGCAGGGAGCCCTCCAGGGCTTTGAATGGGCTGAAGCAGCCTCTGTAATCAGCCACATTAAGAACATCATACTGTCCCTGGTAGTGCAGCATCGTGGATAACATTGCAACGTCTTGGTGTTTCTGTCGGTGTGTGAGAGAGGGAAATTCTTTCCTTTGGTTTCAGTTTTGTGCTGTTCTTTACACTGGATTAGGGTGTCCATGTGTCCTCTTTTTCCAGGACACATTCTCTTTCTCAGGGGTAAAATTTATGTCCGGGTGGATTTTTTTAAATTTGCCAAAATGTCTCTGGCTATACTTTCTGGATGAGACATAGACGTAACTGATGGTTGAAGTTACAGGTAGGTAGCCGTGTTGGTCTGCCGTAGTCGAAACAAAATAAAAAAATTGCTTCCAGTAGCACCTTAAGAGACCAACTAAGTTTGTTATTGGTATGAGCTTTCGTGTGCTCATACCAATAACAAACTTAGTTGGTCTCTAAGGTGCTACTGGAAGCAATTTTTTAATGCTGGTTGAAGACTTGCCTTCTTGTTCTCTTCTCATGCTTTCTTCTTCTCTCCTCCTGTCCCCCTCAGCAATATATCGCAGATTCTATTCTTCTTTCTTTGGCGATCACTCGTAGCCAAGTAAGATTGTCTTCCATTAACACGGTTTTAACAATGAGTCTGTAAGTGACTGTGGAGGCCAATCCTGGATCCATACGTCCTTCCACAGAGGGGACATAGGTTTCTGGGCGGGAGTTGATCACAGTGTGGATTTGCCAAGCATGGCTTCCTCTTAGCACATTTCTCCCTTGCATCCTGAGTTCGAGTGTCTTCAAAGCCCATTACACCTTTGGTAAAGGCTGTTTGTTCTCCAGTTGGAGCGCTCTCAGGCAAATGTTTCCCAATTGTGGGTGTTTATACTACTTTTTAGGCACGCGGGTGGCGCTGTGGGTTAAACCACAGAGCCTAGGACTTGCTGATCAGAAGGTTGGCGGTTCGAATCCCCGCGACGGGGTGATCTCCTGTTGCTCAGTCCCAGCTCCTGCCAACCTAGCAGTTCGAAAGCACGTCAAAGTGCAAGTAGATAAATAGGTGGGAAGGTAAACGGCGTTTCCGTGCACTGCTCTGGTTCGCCAGAAGCGGCTTAGTCATGCTGGCCACATGACCCGGAAGCTGTACGCCGGCTCCCTCGGCCAATAAAGCGAGATGAGCGCCGCAACCCCGGAGTCGGCCACGACTGGACCTAATGGTCAGGGGTCCCTTTACCTTATACTACTTTTTAAAAATTTTGCCTTGAGACAGTCTTTAAACCTCTTTTGTTGACCACCAGCATTACACTTTCTATTTTTTAATTCGGAATAGAGTATTTGCTCTGGAAGACGATAATCAGGTATCCGCAGAACATGACCAGTAGGCGTATTTAAAATGAGAGTCATCATAGCATCCTCTTTTTTTGCTCTTCACAATCTGGCAACCATACACTGGAAATAAGTGAGCACCTTTTTGCGATGCAGTCTCTGCCACAATACTCGCTTTGTCCCTTTTTTATGAAATCAAAGCACATGGTTTTTTTTTTTTTAAAAAAGTCTTCATTGAGAATAGCATTGAGTGGCCTTAACTTAGTGAACACAATTTAATTTCATGCATAAATGGAACATTTCATAGTTTTATCAACTTGACTTAGTCAAAACACAGTTTAGCACCTTCTAAAATTCATTATAGAAACCCTTGATATAAGCACCAGTCAGATTTATGGTTACAAAAATACTGAGTTCTGGATAGACCATGCCTGCAACAGGTTTGTATAATACTAATACACCTTTAATAATACTAATAAATGATTGTTTTGACTGATAGTTTCTCACCTTCAAGAGATTCCATATAAATGAGATGGATGTGGTTTTTTTTTTACCTTTGTAGTATCTTCTGTAGTTTTGTATTACAAAGACATTTGCCTGGTAATGTCCACATTTATCCAGATTAGGTTTTTTATTTTTTCATTTCATTTCATTTTTATTTTTATTTCGTAACAGAGGGAGACAAGCAATGACAAAACAGCAAAAACAAACTCAGCTAAAGTCACAGAAACCTCTTCTTCACAAAAGAACCAGTCAGGTAATGTGGTCAGAACAAGCTTTGATGTAACATTTTCAATTAAATTCTTATAAATTCCAGTTGTTGAAGATTGCCAACTCCCTAGTTTGATGGGAAAATGTGGCTTTGTTTGAATGCTGGCATGAGTTGTTGTTTTCCTGTATTGCTGTTGTTGGCCCATATCTTCTTCTAATATTGTGAAGAATGGGATTCATTAGACATACCTGGTAAAGTAGAGTGCAGTGAACCCCACCCCTCAGTCATTCTATGGGCTAGTTTTTAACATGCCACAGGATTCTTTGGCTTGGACCTGGTGGCACACTTGGCAATGAACAGAGACCAGTTGTGTTTACACAAAGTGGGATCTTACTGCCCATTTGGCCCCTTGCATCTACAGTGCCACACAACACCAGACGTCATGTTGGAAGACCCCCTGGCCCTCTGAAACGGCTTTTACGAGACCAGAAACCTCTGTTCTGCTTGCAGTTCTTAGAATTCAAATTCAGACCTTTGTCATTCAATTTAGCATTGCGTTTTTCCATGCCGTTTTGTTAGATTTAGTTCGACAGAGCAGTGATGAGGAGTGGGAGGTAGAGAACCAGTCTCTAAAAGCTATTGGTCTAGATACACTTCCGTGACAGTGCAATCCTAGAAATGTGAGCTCAGAAGTAAGCCCCACTGTGCTCATGGAACATGCTTCAAGGTAAGAATGTATAGGATTGTTGCTTAAAAGAGAAATCTGGGTGTTCTAGTGTGGCATGTTTCACCACCATGGGGTTGTTTTTCAAACTATTTTATCCTTGAAAACAAATTTGCTAGTATTTTTTAAACCCCAGTTTCTACTTAATGGACAAATTGAGGAAAATCCAATACATGCTGCTCCACGTTCCATAGAATACAAATTAATTAACAAGGGACAAATGTGCAGACTTGTTTAACTGAAGTGTTTCTTAACTATGAGTGCCTTTTGAAAGTGCTCTACAGTTCAGTACTGCGGTAGTTTAAAAAGCCCGGTGTAAAAGGTTCCCACACATTTGAGGGGAGGTTATCTACAGAATTCGAGAAAATGCGTTAGAATTCCAAGTTCACCTTGTAAACAAATTATTTTGCCGCAATGACAGGTCTTTCAGATGCATGTAAGCCCCTGAAGAAGCGAAACCGGGCTTCAGCAGCAGAGCCGTCAGATCTTGCCTATAGCAAAACTTCATCTCCTTCAGCTTCCTTAACTGAGAACGAGGTAAAAATATGAATGAATAGTGGCGTTCAGATAAAACACCATAACTTCTTTTTTTAAAAACCATGTACAAAATCCACATAAAACAAGGCGATGAAATTTAGAGCGAGGCATTTCTGTTCTGTGAACACCTCTCCTGCACTTCACCGCCTCTCTTCTTGCAACACACTGGTAGACTGAGCTGTGCAAGGCAGGGAGAGGAGGAAGGGCTGGTGAATATCTGGCTCAGAAAGAAACCTCATCTCAGATGGGTCCAACAAAAGCATTCCTCATACCCAAATGCTCGGGAAGAGATACTCCTATAACATGCACAGTGTCTCCTGAAATAGCACTCTGGATAACTCAGTGCCACCCATGATTATCGTGACTTTCTTCCTTGGTCAGCCCCTTCTGTGTAGAACTGTGTATTGCTTTAAAACTATTAAAGGTAGAAGATTGAATTGAAAAGCACCTGGAAGAGCATACTTCAAGCTTCCGAGTCAGTATATAATACTTGGAATGTACATACAATTCAAGCTGTACTAGGACTAACGCAAGTTAAAATGTTGTGTAAAAATTGCAAAATCAAAGTTTGGCAACTTCTCTGAACATTTTAGAATATGTTTGTATGTTGGCGTATTAAGATATACTCAAAGCTAACCTGAAGGAGGGAAAAAACCCAACCAACTAAGGAGCTGCTTCACTTCCAAATGCATCTTATTCTGGTAAATTGTTACATAATTTCACATTAAATAGTATCATATTTATGCCATCTTGTGTTTATATCAATGTTTTATGGAACTAATTGGAATAACTAAGGTATGTATCACAATGTATACAACAGTGTAAGTGTACATAGATTGAATATTCTCTATAAAAAGTTAAACACTCTGTTCCAAGATTATAGTTTATTTCAACTACACAGAAAGCTGTGTAATTATTGTTGCAACAATGTAAATCACAGATTGCATGTATGGTTGCAATTTGCTGTAAATACAGACACGGTGTAACCAGCCTGGATAGCACAGTGCTGATAACACCAAGGTTGCCGTTTTGATTAGCTGCATATTCCTGCATTGCAGGGGGTTTGACTAGATTATCCTTGGGGCCCCTTCCAACTCTGATCCTATGTCTGGATAATGAATATGGCTCCTGAGAGAAGTAACAGAAGCTTCCCACCTCATTCCCTTCGCTTCCTAAACCGTTCCTTTGGATTTGGATTGTTGCTCTTGAACAAGGTGGGGTAGGGCTCAGGTTGTTGCTGGATCAGGCGGGAACCTATTTCTCAGCAGACGTGTAGAAGTGTTCTGTTTGGATCCAAGTCATTATTTTTAGATAATTCTGTAAACGAACTGAACTAATATTCAGTTTGGGCCGTGCAACTTTAAGCCTCTCTTAGCTGGAGTCTGGGCTGGCTCTGGTTGCTTCGTATCCCCCACTCAGCTCTTGGTGTCCAGGCCCTCCTTTTGGACAGGAGAACAATCTTCAGTGTCACAGGTAGCATTTTCAGTGTAGCAAGTCTGAAGGTCTGAAAAATACTCATATAGACTTGGTTGACTGAACTACATCTGGCATGGTTTTCGATTGCACCTTCCCTTCCTCTGACTCCTTTTCCCTTTGGGCATTTGAAAGAGCCTACACTTCAGGCATACTGAAGTTTCTAGGTGTACAAATTATTCTGGGAGACAACAGCAGCTCTCACAGTGGCCCTAGGAGGAAACACTACAGGTGGAATGTCTGAAGACCTGATCAGTTCCATGATCAGTTCAATTACTCCAGTGCTGGATATCTCACCTATTTGAGATGAGAATTACCTAGCGTAGATGATGATCATGGATTCCTGGCTCAATAGCTGGGGAAGTAGTTTTGAGAAGGAAACTGATGCTATAATGGCAATTTCCTGAAGCTGAGGGAGATTGTGGTGGCAGCTTGTTAGTACTTCTCAAGGCAAATGGAGGGACGTTGTGTTGCATCATGCGGACAGACAGCAAAGATCATTGTCACAATCTCTCCTAAATGAAGGCCTTCTGCTCTTCTGGGGTCCTGCAGGCAGTGGCCCTAAATACTTAATGAACAAACACCAATCTATTGGTTTCTGAATTCCAGAGAATACCCTTAGAGTAGTGACCAAGGTTGTGTAAGTGGTGATGTGACTTTTTCTTCTCTGTTTAGCAATCCACTGATACTTTTTTTCATTAGGAGAAGTAATAAGAGACAGTCAACCCACTAAGGGCAGATTGGCCAGTTGATTTCATAGACACCTTTCCTCCATTTCTTTATATCTCCTAGGCTAGCATAAAAGTTCTGTGAGCAGCAGGTAGGGATGTTCCTTATTGCTGCAATGTGCTGAGGAGACCATGGTTCTCAGATTTTGTGAGTTCCAACATCCTCATGGCTCAGTCATGCACCAGAATCAAAAGTATAAGCATTTAACTGCTTGGAGGTTGAAAAGAACCTCCCCCTAACCCATGATTACTCCAAACATGTGTTTGGTACATTTCTGGCTTGTTCTGTGACCAATAGTTCGTGGGATTGCAAGAAAGGATTCATCAGCAGGTTGGGTGGGTCTAGTAAGATCTCTTATAGAAGGGGTTTTGGAAGTCCTGGAGTTTCTGCAGGACAGTCTTAACACATTTTGCAGACAGGCTTCGGCTTTGGCTAACATTGTAGGCCCCTTGACATCTCCAGCTTCGCACTCACAAGTGCACCAGCTTCTGAGAACAGTGTTCCGCATTTTTCCTGCAGCTTGTATAGTCCTTGTCTATCATAGTTCTGTGGGCACTAGCCAAAGCTCTTTCCAAGCTGTTAAAATTTTACATTTGTGTATGTGAATTTCCGTCCTGCTCTGCCTATACCAAAGGACAGTATACCTGCTCATGGCCTACTTCACTACAAAAGTGTGGCCGTATGCTAAACAGTGAGATTTATTTTTATACCTTGCTTTTTAACCAAGGTTGACTGTCAGGGTAGTTTACCATCAGAATCCGCATAGTACAATATAGTTGGGATTATGTTAGAATGCGTGTAGCAGTCTCTTCTGGACACTGGTGATAAAGTACATGATCTAAGTCCTTTTCTAGACGGAAGGGCACTGTAGGAGCTACAGAACTGATTTGACGGGGCAAAGCCTTAATTAACAGAAATCTCTTTAAAATGGCTGTCAGGGAACTGCCATCAGTGCCGGAGGGAGAGAGAGAGCTCCAGAGGGATCCCAGAGAGCGTCCCGGGATTGGGAGAGGCAGCCCATCTTCTGGGGAAGGGAATCAGCTCAGCTCCAGTGGAGAAGGGGGGCAGATGGGGGAATCTGAGAGGGAGTCACATGACTCCTTGCCGGGAACCAGCGGGGGGAGGAAGGGTCCTCCGCTGCCTACGCCCTCCTTGCGCAGAAGGCTTCCGTGCAGGGAGAGTAGGAGGAGACTGGGTGTGAAAGAACTTCTATGTTGGAAGAAGTTTAAGAAACGCCCACTGACGGATTCTGCCAGCCATTGAGACAGCCACGGGTGAGTGGCTGTCCGGACAGTAAAGGTTCACTCAGGCAACCCAGCCAGGTGTTGGCACCGGCTTACGCACGAGCAACCCCTAGAACCATTGCAATGGCCCTTGGCAAAAGAGGTACCCATGGCATTTCTGGATCTTTGGTTAGGAAATACATTACCATTTGAAATGCATAAACCCGTCAATCAGTTTCCTAATGTGTGAAGATGTACACACAGGGCTCCGGGGAGCACTTGTGAGTAAGCAAGCCAGGGTGCCTTCGAGAATGTGGAAATGAATGGACAAACCACAGTAAAGCATTCTGTCCTGTGGGCAACCCCTGGATCACAGACCATATAAGTCCAACTGCTAGATTTTAGCGAGCCCTTGGGATCCCTTCCCACCCATCAGCTGTTAAGTGGGGAGCATAAAGTGTGCAACTGCAGTGCCTTCCTCTGGAAGATGATAAAAGCAGAGAGGAAACATCCCAGCAGAGAGGTATACTTGCGTTTCTTGAAAATACACAAAAAACATCCTTGCAGTCTGCAAATTGCATATATGCAATTATTGGGATGCAAACTGCATTTTGATGTTTGAGGCTTTGGATAGCTGCAAGAGAGGGCTCGCTGTTCAACTGTGCATTTTTTATTTTTTGCATTCTTCTGAAATTTCTGAGGTTGGTTGGTTGGTTGGTTTTCCCCTGTTATGCAGTCATAATAAGATAAAGTGTGTTTCAGAGCTTTTTAAAATAACCTTCATAAAGACAGCTATGGATAAAATGGAAGAGGAAAGTTGAGAGTGCAGTTAAAAATACATCTATCTTACCATGGACCATCACTGTATTCAGATCTGGCACTTGTATATGGGAGTGTGGCTCCTGACAGCTTCCCATCCAAGTAATGTATCCCTCCTTCGCCCTGAACTAATGAGCCAGAGATACTCAGTGCTAGTCTTTTGAAAGAGAGAAACGTGTATCTATGACGCCGTGAACTCTTGGTCTAACAACTTCGAATTTGCAGGATCTGCAGTTCCTGCCTCTTCCCTCTGAAGATGGCAGTCTAGAATCTGGACCGTGTAGCTTGGAAGATGTGTCTTTATAGATAAATTCACAATCATGGGTTGGGTATTACTTTTTGGTAATTGGTGAAGGAAATGCCCAACCTGAATATTTGAAATCCTTGCTATTTTTAAATGTACCTGTGCTAGACGCCCTATGACCCTTGAGTGGCAAAATGAGGATTCTGTTCTTGTGAATTTATGTGGATTTATGTCCATTTGGGAAGAAAGGGCTTATCTGTGCCTACCCTCTCTTGGTTCTGCTCCCTTTCATGGTCTTATTCTTTCTGGGCTTTATAAGGTTGAATTATTTCCCCTAGTGCCTGGTCACTAGGTTATCATGTGTTCATTGAAAGCTGTACAGCATCTCTAAAATTACTGAAGTTTCTTATACTGTTAGAACTTTTCTCCGTGAGCTCCATTTCATCAGTTACATTTTAGGCTAGTGGTTCTCAAAACATTTTGCAGCAGCAGAACCTTTCACTTTGAACAAAACTTCAATGGAACCCATGCAGCAAATTGATTTTAAAATGATTTTTGCTCCTCGCTGCTTCACCACTCCCCCGCGCAGTAACCTTCAGCAACAAACGGCAATGGAAAACCAGTGCTTTTCAATTCCTGGAAAGCACAGCAAGGGAAGGAGAGAAGGAGAAGGGATTCCCAGGACAGTTCTCCTGCCCCGGTAGTGCATTTAATCTCTTTGACTGTTGCAAAAATGGAAATTGCACATTGTTTGCAATTGTCCGCCCTTACAAATACCTCCTTTTGGGCAAAGGTGATGGAGAGGGTTGTGGGGGAGCAGCTGCAAGCATTCTTGGGTGACACAGACTATTAATATCCATTCCAGTGTGGGTCCAGTGCTGGCCAGAGCAAGATGGGAGGAGCACGACTTCGCTCCTGGTTCTTGATCTCTTGTCGGCTTTTGATGCTGTAGTCCGTTGTGTGTTCTTGAATGAGAATTGGGTGCAGAGTAGCATTAGGAGAGTTCCTTTAAGTGCCACTGAATATCTATCCGAAGCTGTTGGGAGGAGTCATTAGGAGTTTGGGGGCAAGGCGCCACCAGTATGCTGATGACACTCAGCTCTTGTTTCTCCATAACATCCGAATCGGGAGAGGCCAGGCGGCCCTTGGACCAATGCTTGGATGCAATGGTGAAGTGGATGAGGAAGAACAAGCTGAGCTTTGAATCCTGAGAAGACAGAGGCACTGTTGGTGAGTGGTTCCCATGTCTGAGAAATTAGTCAGTTGCCTGCCCTAGATGGCTTGCACTCCTCCTGAAGGAGCAGGTTCACGGCCTGGGGGTACTTCTGTATCCAGCTCTGTCGCTGGTGGCCAAGGTTGCCTCCGTGGCTAGAATTGCAGTCGGTATGACAGCTACGATCATTCCTGGGAAAGCTTGGCCAACATGGTTCATTGCAAGCTTTGAACTGTTTCCTTGCAAAACCAAGATCTGCTCCTTGAAGGGCCGGTCGTTTTGTGCCTGAGTGATACGCTGCTGCTCAGACAGAGAAGACGTTTGTCTCAGCTCCTCCTCCTCCCCTGTTAGTTGCCGTGACTCAATTTCTCCCTGCGGTGGGGGTTGCCGCACAGCTGAAAAGCAGATCAGCAGCTCCTCCTCCTGGCTAGCTACCATGGTGCTACATAGTGAGTAAGGCTCCTGGATCATCCCGCTCTCCCATTCCTGCTTCAAAACCCTTAGAAATAAATCAGAGCAGGCAGGAGACAGTGTTCACCAGCAGTAGGAATGCTCAAGAATGCAATTAATTTTTAGGGGACAAAGGAAAAGGAAATAATTTTCAACACGTTTCTGGGTTAGGCTTCCAAAGACGGAAAGTATGTCTGATTGAGAAGCTTACTTGTGTTAGTATCAATTCTAGGCTGCCTGCCTCTAGAGTTGCCCTATTACAAGGGAATATTGTGCCAGTCTAGCACTTTTGCATCTGTTTCCTCATTCTTGTTAGGTCTGTTAGGTAATAGTTAACCTAGGCAGATAATACAGATTTCCTATCAATAAAGCAGGAGTTACTTGCTACCTTCCTTCCTGTTAATTTGATTTCCCACCTGCCCTTCGCCATAAGGCCCTAGGGTTGTATTGGGCACTGTATTCAAAAATGGGTAATTTGCAGGTGTCGACTGCATTGGGTGTTGTGATACACTGTGCTATTGTTAAGTTTCACAAGCACTGCAAATAGGCAATGTGAACCTCTTGATTCCCATGACCCTTTTGAGGTTATCAGACTAAACAGATATTTTTCTTTGCCTTGCTCCTGGGTTGCTTTGCTTTATCAGCTTTTGTCAGCGGCATATAGTGATCTTGTGTATTCTACCAATTTTTATGTGAACAGCAAGGCTTGTTAAATTTTGTCTTGAAAGTGAAGGGTGTGGTTGTTTTTTTCAGATTTCCTTTCCTGAATATCTTAAGCCAGGGGTCAGCAACCCGTGGCTCCGGAGCCGCATGTGGCTCTTTTACACCTTTGCCACGGCTCCGGGGTGGATACTAGCGAGGGGAGGAGGCGCATTGTGTGCCCCGACACTCCCCACTGTTTTAAATGTCGCAATGGTTTTGCGGCTCCCAGTTTTTTTTCTTCGGTCCAAGTGGCTCTTTTTGTCTTAAAGGTTGCAGACCCCTGTCTTAAGCAAAGAAAATATTTGGCAGTTCATTTTTTTTAAGGTATATTCAGATATTCCTATCCTCTTCAAGCCAACATACTTCTTGTCTGTAGCAAAGTATACCACATGGAATTTGACAAGATAAGCCATTAAACCCCTTAGGCTTCAACAGTTGTTTTTGTGTTATATGGGTAGATCTTATCTTACATGAGGATTAGGTTCCTGGGGACGGCGCGTCAAACGTTGTCAAGGGCAAAAGCTGGATAATTCCATTGGCTAAACAGCACTGTTAGTGTCTGAAAAATGAGAGTTTTGAGTTCTATGGTTCAATATATCCCGTAGGAGGGGATGCCATCTTGCTGCATCCAAATTGTAAATGACATTTTAGTTGCGTTTTGACTGCAAACCTTCATGGTAAAATCAGCCAGAAAATTATTTTGTATGATAACTTATTTTAGAAAAGTAGTCTGTACCACATCATTTCCTATATTAATAGGAAATGCCAAATGAGTGTTATGTGCATGCACAGTTATGTGTGTTTCTGCAACATGCTAAAACTTGTTTGTTATCTAACACGTACTGTACTTTTCTTTCCTGCACATAACATCATCCAGCAATAAATATGAATAAGAACCAACAAAGCTTCTATGAGTGTCCCAAGTCTCATTTTTGTAGCCTTCTTTCTATAGTAATAATTGTAGCCCCTTTCGCCAAATGCCCAGGCAGGCCAGTGTGATTCTTCATTGCTCCCCTTATGTTTCCCTAAATGCCTCCACTTTGCCACTGCTCTCAGTTCCTCAGATTTCAGTTCACTTTGTGAACTTTGTGGTTTCACCTCTGTAGTACTCTTTTTCTAATGGCCAAATGCGCTGGCCAAAGAAAGACGTTAAACGCATCTTGGCATTTAATGCACAAGCAAAGAGCTACTGGATAGGGTATTGATATTTACCGGGAGTGTGGCTGGCCAGTAAGGTTAGGTGAGGAGCCCAGTTTGTTAGTACAGGTTGTTTGGAATAACTATCTATCTCTGTTGTTCTGTGGTTTTAAACATAGGTTTTATAGGAAGGGCCGTAGCTCAGTATAGATCACCTGCTGCTTTGCATGCTGGGTTCAATCCCTGGTATCTCCAGGTAGGTCTGGGAGATAATCTTGCTTTGAAACCCTAGATGGACCCAATGGTCTGACTCAGTATAATGGAGATTCCTAGGTTCCTATAGTTACAGATTAAAATGTTTTCTGGCTCCTACTTTAGAGATTTTAAATTTCTAAAATCTCTATAATATTACTTTGCCATTATGCTCTTTTCACTGTAGGTTGTATTGCATATGAAATACTGAATTACTAACAATAACGAAAGCTGCTATATAAACCAAGCTGTCATATATTTAAAATGGTCTATGTGGTTGACGCTACAGTTCTGGCATTTGCTTTAGAGCCTGGCTGGCTCCAGAGATTGATATGGCTGGGCAAATGCAAGGGCCTAGCTTATAAAAATTCTCTTGATGTATTTCGTTATTTGGCAGGCTTTTTGGAGATTTAAAGATGAAGGCTGGATATAGGGCCATTTCTCTGTCCAAAACCACCTAGTGAGGTGAGATTCAAACTGAAAATTTCCCAATTCCTATAGTTTAAGATATTCCAAATGTGTACCATAAATTCCTGGTGCTGCATTTTAAATTCATACTAGACATTAATTTTTATTTACCGTATTTTTTGCTCTATAAGACTCACTTTTTCCCCTCCTAAAAAGTAAGGGGAAATGTGTGTGCGTCTTATGGAGCGAATGCAAGCTGCGCAGCTATCCCGGAAGCCAGAACAGCAAGAGGGATTGCTGCTTTCACTGCGCAGCGATCCCTCTTGCTGTTCTGGCTTCTGAGATTCAGAATATTTTTTTCCTTGTTTTCCTCCTCCAAAAACTAGGTGCGTCTTGTGGTCTGGTGCATCTTATAGAGCGAAAAATCATGGTAGTTCTGACATTTTTTGTTGTTTCTTCTACCCTAGCAGACGTGGAAATGGGCATAGCTTGGGTGCAGGCTTCGGTTCATGCGTATGCATTTGGACAGCATTTTGTATCTTCTTAGTGCTTGTCCAGTTGGCAGCGAACTCTTAATGTGGATGAAGTTGTGTATCTTCATTTTAGGAACCAGTAGTATGACTAGCCGTGTGCAACTAGAGCTGGGTGCGTTGTCTGTCCAGGCGTGTTTAAAAGGTTTCAAAAATTGAACGGTACTTGTTTGTCATGTTCACTGTTCTCCTAAAGGTAAAGTAAAGGGACCCCTGACCATTAGGTCCAGTCGTGGCCGACTCTGGGGTTGCGGCGCTCATCTCGCTTTATTGGCCGAGGGAGCCGGCGTACAGCTTCCGGGTCATGTGGCCAGCATGACTAAGCCGCTTCTGGCGAACCAGAGCAGCCCACGGAAACGCCGTTTACCTTCCCGCCGGAGCAGTACCTATTTATCTACTTGCACTTGGACATGCTTTCGAACTGCTAGGTTGGCAGGAGCAGGGACTGAGCAACGGGAGCTCACCCCGTTGTGGGGATTTGAACTGCCAACCTTCTGATCAGCAAGTTCTAGGCTCTGTGGTTTAACCCACAGCCCCACCTGCGTCCCCCACTGTTCTCCTATATTAGCCCAAATCTTATATGACATTTGCAGTACATTCAATAGACTTTCGGAGATGACACTTGAAAGTAAATAGAGGATTGTTTACACAATAAGCAGTTTATTTAAACCATAGATGTGCTGCCCTTTGCTTCGTGCCAGAAATCCAAGATGGCTAACTAGAAGGCTTAGCATTGCAATATAGCATAATTTAAATACTGTGGAATTAATTTTTTTTTTTTAAATCCAGATTGCATCAGTGCAACAATAAAACGATGTAAAAAATTACGCCTAACCCTAACAACAAAAGCCTTCTTAAAATGAAAGCTCTTACTTACTTTTAAAGAAGGGAGAGTTGAGGTTACATCAAACCTCCCTGAGGCGGAAAAAGTCTGAATATTATCACCAAAAAAGATGTCTAATTTCAGAGAGTAGGGGGAGCAAGGCTTTGATGATGACTTAAGCATCTGAACAGGTTCATACTGGGGACAAGTGGTCTCTTTCAGTTATCTGGCTCCAGACCATTTTCAGATTTTATAGGTTAATGCTAGCCCTTTGAATTGGGTCAGAAAAACAGCTGGAAGCCCATGAAGTGCACGTTCTTATTTTTATTCTATGTACACTACTATTACTATATCTATCTATCATCTCTCTCTCTCTCCAGCTTTTGTATCCTGTTGCATAACACAAAGGTCTGCGCAACTTACAATAGAAATAATGTAAATATAAAACATAAAGCATAAAATCAAAGCGAAACAAATGCAGCAAAAACATTTGAACACAGCACCCTCAAGATTATTATTTAATTTAAAACTGAGAGGCCTGGAGCACACAATTTTTTTGGAAGGCATGAGTAAACAGACAGATGTTCAGCTGGGGCCAGAATGGCCACACAGACTATGCCAGGCTAGCTTCCCTGAAAAGGCTGTGTACTGTAACTGGTATTAAAAAAAGGTAAAGGACCCCTGACAGTTAAGTCCAGTCGTGAACAACTCTGGGGTTGCAGCACTCGTCTCGCTGTACTGGCCAAGGGAGCTGGTTTTTGTCCGCAGACAGTTTTTCCGGGTCATGTGGCTAGCATGACTAAGCCACTTCTAGCGAAACCAGAGCAGCGCACGGAAACACCATTTACCTTCCCGCCGGAGCGGTACCTATTTGTCTACTTGCACTTTGATGTGCTTTCGAACTGCTAGGTTGGCAGGAGCAGGGACCGAGCAACGGGAGCTCACTCCATCGTGGGGATTCAAACCGCCAACCTTCCAATTGGCAAGACCTAGGCTCAGTGGTTTAGACCACAGCGCCACCCGCGTCCCTAGTTCCACCCGCTACATACCGTTTACATGGTAGTGTTCTGTAAATAATGCCTTCCCTTAATACATTTCTTTGTACACTTCATGCAAAGGTGGAAAAGTGGTTTAGACCACAGCGTATGGCCATTACCAAAACCAACCTCTTCCTGCTGCTAACCTGCCTTAAGTCATTTGGGGTGAGGAAGATGCACCCCAAGCAGGGTCTCCAAAGAGGACCTTAAGTTTTGTGTAGCTAAATATGGGAGAAGGTGGTCTTTCAGGTAACCTCATCCCAAACCACTTAGGGATTTAAAGATGAAAGCCAATATTTCATTTTGGGCCCAGAAATGGACTGGAAGCCATCACAGCTGACAAAGCACAGTTTCTAGAGACTTACTTTTATAGGCAGCCCTACATACAATACAGGGGACGCGGGTGGCGCTGTGGGTTAAACCACAGAGCCTAGGACTTGCTGATCAGAAGGTTGGCGGTTCGAATCCCCGCGACAGGGTGAGCTCCCGTTGCTCGGTCCCCGCTCCTGCCAACCTAGCAGTTCGAAAGCACATCAAAAGTGCAAGTAGATAAATAGGTACCGCTCCAGCGGGAAGGTAAACGGCGTTTCCGTGCGCTGCTCTGGTTCGCCAGAAGCGGCTTAGTCATGCTGGCCATATGACCCGGAAGCTGTATGCCAGCTCCCTTGCCCAGTAAAGCGAGATGAGCGCCGCAACCCCAGAGTCGGTCACGACTGGACCTAATGGTCAGGGGTCCCTTTACCTTTTACATACAATACATTGCCATGGTAAGTGGGAGGTTACTAGATTGTGGGAAATTGTGGTCAAGCCAACTCAATCCAGACAAGGTTACAGTTGGTGCATCAGTTGAAGCTGCTAAAAGACACTTCAAGCTGCAGGTGCTACTTGAGCTTCCAACAACAGTGCTTTACTAAGTGGATGAATGAGCCAACAAGACATTGTTTTTATCTCGATTGGAACTTGGTTTATTCACCCTTATCTAGCCAGTTCATCCAACCAACCCATGCCCAAGCTCTGCTTCAGGAGAACCGCAGCATTTCCAGCATCTGATGAAAGAGAGAGATTAAAGTTGAGTGTCATTTGGATACTGGTGGCACCTCAGAACAGATCTCTAGAGACCTAGTATTTCATGTAGATGCTAAACAGCATGGGTAAAAGAACAGAACCCTGCTGAACATCAAAGCACTACTGCCAGGGGATCCAGCAATAACCCCCCAGCACTGTCTTCTGGAAATGCCTATCCCAAAAGGAGCAGAACCATCAAGCAGCGCCTCCTGTCTCCCAGACATAATGTAGAAAGCTATATACAGAAGGCTGGTTGTATCAAAAGCCACTGAGAGGTCCAGGAGAATCAATAAGGAAGCAGCCCTCTCGTCTTTTTCTCAACAAAGGTCATGCCAAGCATAGTTTCTGCCCCAAAACTAGCCCTGAAACCCAACTAAAAATCCCCAAAGTGAGATTAGTGTAATCCAAATCTTTTTATTACTGTTGTACCGATATTTTGACCTCCTTGGCCAGGAAGGGAATGTTCACCACTGACTTATAGGCTAGATTTCTTCAGGGGCAATATAATAATGGCTTATTTTAAAGAAGCTGAGACTGCTGCCTCCATCAGACATTTACAGCCCTCGTGGACCGACTCCCTGCTAGACAAAATAAGCAATGGATGGCAAGAGTCAAGTATACAAGTGATTGACCAGACTCGCCCAGGCACCTTGTCCACTTCCTCAAGCTCCGATAACTCAGAGGTCATTCCACAAAACCAGATCAGACACTTCCACGATTGACGCTGCTTTAATTGTGGAGCCCAAGTCTTGACGGATATAGACGACTATCCTCGGAGCTTCTTGCAAATGCAGCGCATTTTTCTACCGTTGGTTCTGCTATCTCTTCCCTGGGCCATATTTCAAAAGGTCCCACACCACATTGGAAAGCTCCTCCGGACAACACTGAAAGGGTGCAATTGGGGGGGGGGAACTGTTTCTACACTTCCATCACTAACTCGGTGTGGACTGATAATAGTCTCTCACTTCGGCCAGACTGTCGTGAGCCTTTTCCCACTTGTGACCCCGCTGTATTCCTGCTTTCTTCATTGCCCTCAGTTCTGGTGTGTACCAAGATGTTGCGTGGATTCTGCTCAGCAAAAGTGGGCACTCTGGAGCAATCAATGGCAACCACCCAATTAATCCCTGAGGGCCACTAGGGTTTCAGCAGCTATTCCAACCATAGCTGCCAAAAAATATTCCAGAGCCCTTAGGAATTTCTCAGTCTTTGGGAGGTGGGCCCCATTTCACAAGGCTCCCCCAACTCTGCAGAGGGATAAAATCAAGAAAAGCCTGAAACACATTCCATTATATGTGGAAACGTACTGGAAAAGTGGATATAAATTGTGTAAATAAATAAAGTTAACTTGTTTGTTTGTTTATTTTTATTTTTATTTTTTGTAATTTATATTCTAGACCTTTATATCTCCAGTGTGTTTGACAGTGCAATTTAAAATAATGATGACAACAAATAACAAACTAAATAACGATGTATGTAATTTTTATTTCTTAATTATATTTAGTGGTAGTACGGCTGTATTGTTTTTTGTAACATAAAATCATTCAATAAAAATTATTTTAAAAAATAATGATGATGATGACAAAGCATACAAACTAATATAGGAAACTGGAACAATGTAAGCATTTTGGTGGGACAAAATTTTGGAGCCGGCTTGGAGGAATTAAAACCCTTGACCTTCTTGGTTGAGACTAGCTATTAACCCAGTTACTGATATTGTTGTCTGCTTGTGTTTATGTATGTTAATTTAAGCATTTATATCCTACCCTCTTGATGGAAAAGACCATTTAGGACAGCTTATAACATTTAAAATCACATTTTCATAAAAACAATAAGAAAGAGGAACAGCAGTTAAAACCGAACACAAATACATTATCTGCCGTGTACAATGAACTGGAGAGAGTGCTTTTTAGTGTGTTAGCTAATATGCAGCAGATTTAGCAAATAATTTTGGTAGTTCACAATAATACTGTGCAAGAGAATTCCTAGAATTTTTAGGGTTATGTAGATTTTGTACTTGTCGAATAACCACAAAGAAAATCTGAATTCTGCAGTTTGTAAGTATGTATGTTAAGGATATCACTCTCAGTGAAGGAGAGCGTCCTATATCAGGTAGCATATCTGGCCCACTGGCCCATTCAATTTTTCTTCTGGGGAAAAAGTGCCTCTTTAGTTAATGTGCTGTCCTCTGAGAGAAAGCTCTTCGTAAGCTCTGAAAACCGTATTATGAACTCTCTATCAGTTTCTACACTTGCATGTTGGAATCACATTGTATATGCAGCCAGGTTGTAAGTTTACATTTAGCTAAATTTCATGATCTCAAATTTAACTGTCTGGATTTATGTCTTAGCATTTATTTCTCCCGAGCGCCATCAACTGACTCTTAACGCTTCTTTGGCTTCCCCTCTCACTTTCCATTTCCTTATTGATAACACCTTGTTACCTTGGCTCAGAACCAGATTCTATCGTGGTCCACTGATATTTCACTGGATATTGTTCTGTGCTGTTGGCAGAGATTCTGAAGCACTGCTAAATCTACAAGGGGATTTATTGGAGAACCACAGAGCCGTTCAACAGACAGGCCCCTCTTGGAACTTTTCTCTCTTCCAATTTCTAGTTTCTAACCTTTAAAGCCGTATACGGCCTAGGACCCTTGTGCCTACAGGACCGCCTCTCCTGGTATGCCCCACGGAGGAACTTACGGTCTTCAAATAAAAACATCTCTGTCATCCCAGGCCACAGAGAGGCTAGGTTGGCCTCAACTAGAGCCAGGGCTTTTTCGGCTGTGGCTCCAATCTGGTGGAACGCTCTGTCACAAGAGACCAGGGCCCTGCAGGACTTGACATCTTTCCACAGGGCCTGCAAGACGGAGCTGTTCTGCCAGGCCTTTGGTCGGGGTTCAGTCTGACTCCCTCTCCCCTTTCATAAGAACTTGCATGAAAGTGGCCTCCCAATTTTTCTCACAGGCCCATATAAGTTCAGCACAAACAGTTGGGCCTGGTGAGCATTTAAGGTCCCCAACCCTAATCTGCGGGTTGCCATCCGATTGGATTTTATTCTGATCTGATTTGAGGATGTATTTGAATTGATTGTCTGATTTTATGTTAATGTATTATACATTTGATGTTAGCCGCTCTGAGCCCGGCTTTGGCTGGGGAGGGCGGCATATAAATAAAATATATTTAATAACAGCAGCAGCAACAACAACAACAGCAACAACAGTAATGATGGATTGAATCCAAGAATAGGTTTTTCCTGCTCCATTCTAAGTACTCTTAGACAGCCTATCCACTAGGAAGCACCCATGTCAGAATCGGAAACATTTCACTCACTGAATATTTGACAGATGTTCCATTGAAATGTCATAAATGCTTTTTCTTTTTAGGACCATTTCCCTTTTGCTTATAGTAGAGCCTATTCGATAACAGTGGGCCACGCACACTCATACTTGCAGGGGTCTTCTGTCACACAAAAAAGGAGTTTGTTGAATGAGAATGTAAGAAAGTTTGGGCAGGATTCACCTTACACACCCCATCAGAGGAAGCCCTGTGCCGGGACTTGCACTTGCAAAATGGGGCGTTCCCCTCTCTCATGCCCCCCGACTGGCTCTGGGGAGGTTGGGGGAACCCTTAGAACAGCGTGGGGGGCAGGGAGGGGAAGAGGGGATTGTTGCATCTGGCAAGCTGCAGTGCTTGCGCAGACAGTATTTGGAAGAATGTGGCATTGAATCCCACCTTTTATTAATTCTCCTTTAGATTTCAGACAGTCAAGGAGACGAGAGGTCAGAGTCTCCTTATGAAAGTGCAGATGAAGGTCTTGCAGAAGCCTCTCTGTCATACAAGAAGTCTGACCGTGGAGGAGCAACAAGGAAAGAATACGTTTGTCAGGTAAGGGAGACATTTTGTTTGAGTAGGCGACAGGCTGCTGTTTTATTTACAGTCGTACCTTGGAAGTCAAACAGCTTTGGGAAATGATTTATAATGAATTGAAGAAAGTATTGAAATATACCGTATTTTTTGCTCTATAAGACTCGATTTATAATGAATTGAAGAAAGTATTGAAATATACCGTATTTTTTGCTCTATGACTCACTTTTTCCCTCCTAAAAAGTAAGGGGAAATGTGTGTGCGTCTTATGGAGCGAATGCAGGCTGCGCATCTATCCCAGAAGCCAGAATAGCAAGAGGGATCACTGCTTTCGCTGCGCAGCGATCCCTCTTGCTGTTCTGGCTTCTGGGATTCAGAATTTTTTTTTTCTTGTTTTCCTTCTCCAAAAACTAGGTGCGTCTTATGGTCTGTTGTGTCTTATAGAGCGAAAAATACGGTACATTTGTAAAGAAACCAGAAGCGTTTTTACTAGGAATAATAGGTAATGAGATAGATAAGAAAGATAGGAAGATATTTTTATATGCAGTGTCAGCAGCAAGAAATTTGATGGCCCAGAAGTGGAAACAAGAAGAGTTACCTACGATTGAAGAATGGAGAATGAAAATGATGGATTATGCGGAACTCAATAGACTAACAGGAAGGACCCGGAACCGACGTGATCAAAGATTTACAGAAGATTGGATGAAATTTATTGAATATATGCAAAAATTAAGTGATAATCAGATAACGTTTGTAAGTTTTAACGAAGCTCTGTGAAGAGAAAGGTAGGAATATTGTTAGATTGTAAAAAATTAATTAATAATATGGTGGTGTAATTTAAATTTAAGAACTGTGGAGAAAGTAAGTACTAGGAAGGTTTTTCAGGCGGGAGGAGGGAAGTCAATAAGGAGGAATTTGGATGTAAAAAAGATGTTTTGGGTGTATAATTTGTTATGGAAAAAGAATAAAAAATATATTATATATAAAAAAAGGAAGTCAAACAGCTTAGTTCCTGAATGTTTTGCCTCCCAAACGTTGCAAACCTGGAAATGACTGTTCCGGTTTTCAAACTATTTTTGGAAGCTAAACGTTCGGCGGGGCTTCCATGGCTTCCTGCAGCCAATCAGAAGCCGCGCTTTGGTTTCTGAACGTTTTGGAAGCTGAACGGACTTCCGAAACGGATTCTGTTTGACTTCCGAGGTACGACTGTACTCTGAAGTGATCTCAGTAACATGCACTGCTCTGTAGGCATAAATAGAATTGGGCAAGATTTTAATTGCTCTCACCGAAGGATCAAAAAGGTTGTTAATGAGTGGAGAGAGGAGGGTTTTCCTGTTCCTTTGCTCATACATACAGGATTGAAATTGTGGAATAGAAACGTGATTTTAAATATGTCATAAAACTCAGAAAGGTAGCTGAGAAGGACAGAAACAGTTCATCAGTATCCTGTACCCTTTTTCAACTCTTTAACTTTTCTTCTTCTCATAGCTCTGTGAAAAGCCTGGAGACTTGCTGCTCTGTGAAGGACGGTGTTTTGGTGCTTTTCATGCAAGATGCACCGGGTTCTCTGGAAAGGCCTCGGAACACTTTATTTGCAGCGAATGCTCTTCAGGCAAGTCTTCGCTCATGCATGCCAGCAATATTTGCATATTTCGCTTGAAGAAATTGTTATCTTTTAATGCCATGCTCAGCTGGAGGATAAGATTTCCATTATCAAGTTCATTCTAAGTTTTTTTTTCCCCTCCTGCAAAAAACCTTTCTTATTTGGGATTGGGAAGGCTTTCCTCTGGTTTTCTCGGCTAGTGATCTGAAAGAGCTTTGCCTTCTCTTGCAAGTTTAGGACTTGGTTGAATTGCATGGGTAATCAGGAACAAATTGCTCAGTAAACATTCCTTGCGGTGTTACTTTTTTCTGCTTGTGGCGCTTCTGTGATGGATTGTGTGAACCTGCCTGTGGAAATGTACAGTGGTCCCTTGGTTCTCAAACTTAATCCATTCCAGAAGTCCGTTCCAAAACCAAAGCGTTCCAAAAACAAGGCGCATTTTCCCGTAGAAATTTATGCAAAGTGGATTCATCCGTTCCAGACTTTGAAAAGCAACCCCTAAAACAGCAACTTAACATGAATTTTGCTATGTAACAAGACCATTGATCCATAAAATGAAAGCAAGAAACAATGTACTGCAGTCACATAATCAATCAGTAGTTGAACTGGGTTCCACACAGTCACACACACACACAAAAAGAGCCGCAAAAATAAAAATGCAAAATAAATAGCAAAAACGGGCAGACCTCGGTGTAACACTCAAAACGGAAGTGTGGCACTCAAAACAGAAGCGTAACACTCAAAATGGAGCACGTTTGGCTTCTGGGTTTGCAGAGTTTGGGTTCCAAGTTGTTCAAGTAACAAGGCGTTTGAGAACCAAGGTACCACTGTATACAGAGGCAGTGTGTCTCTGTTGTTGTTGCTGGGAATCACAAGTGGAAAGTGCACTGTTGCAGTCATCTCCTGCTTGCGGACTTCCCTTTGGCCTCTGGTTGGCCACTGTGAGAACAGGACATTGGACTAGAACAGCTTTTCATGTCAGTCCAGCAGGCCTCTTTTTAAATTATTAGAATATCACATCTCTCTCTTTTCAGGTGTTGTGTTCCTTTCTTTATTACGGTGCTAAACACATTTTCAGTTTGGGATACAAAACCTGCCTAAACCCCTGAGACATTTTAGATGTTCTAGAATCTGAATATACTTTTGGAAAGCTATAATTTAAGGTAGATGTTTGCCCTGATCAGGGTTACGGCCTGTCTTCTCTCATAATGGCTTTCATAGGGATTGGATTCATTTGCCTTTGGGGGGGGCGTGTCAGAAAGTGCTTGTACTTCATGTTGTATATAATATTGGGAATGTTTTTATCTGTAAGAAATTGAGCCCCGCTTGCACATTATGGCAGGGCAATGAAATGTAAGAAAATTTAAGATACAGGTAGCTTACTGATGTATAAATAGTGCATCTGCTGAAAAAATGTGGCTGATAAAAGATGGAAACTCTGGCTTCCCTGATAGAGGCATTTAGGATCATGGTCTTAAATATTCATAGGAGATGCATTAGTGAAGAAGTACATGTGAAAACTAATCAGTCACAATGTTTATTAAGTGTGGTGGCGGCTTTTTAATTTAGAAACTTCAGTTTCTGATGTTTTAATTAATTACCAGTAGAAGTAAGGTGTTTTGTATGTCTTTAGAGTTTAAAAATATTCAACTTGTTTTTAATTCTTTTTACTAGGCGTTCACACATGTTTTGTGTGTAAAGAGAAAAAATCAGTCGTGAAACGCTGTATTGTATCCCACTGCGGAAAATTCTACCACGAAGCTTGCGTGAAAAAGTTTCGCCTCACGGTGTTTGAGAACAGGGGTTTCCGATGCCCTCTCCACAGTTGTGCGAACTGTCACGTTGCTAACCCTTCAAATCCCAAAGTATCCAAAGGTATTTATTTTCTGTTACTTCCCCCACCTTACATATTTAGAGTACTGTCGCAGAGGTGATTCACACACCATGTTATCCACAGCCTAGATGCTACTGCCGTTTGTCATGTGAACACTCACCGAAAAGCATGAAGAGCTTCCATGCCAGCAGCAGAAGCTCTCAGAAATAACTAGTACTAGGATAAAACTACATATACAGTGGAACCTCTCCTTACAGACGTAATCAGTTCCGGAGGTTTGGCCGTAAGTCGATCCGGGGCGCTAGTAGAAGTGCCGCTGTGCGCAGACGCATTTGGTGGCAGCTGCTTCTGTGCGTGCGCAAATGGCAGAAGTACCGCATTTTTTGCTCTATAAGACTTACTTTTTCCCTCCTAAAAAGTAAGGGGAAATGTGTGTGCCTCTTATGGAGCGAATGCAGGCTGCACAGCTATCACAGAAGCCAGAACAGCAAGAGGGATTGCTGCTTTCACTGCGCAGCGATCCCTCTTGCTGTTCTGGCTTCTGAGATTCAGAATATTTTTTTTCTTGTTTTCCTCCTCCAAAAACCAGGTGCGTCTTATGGTCTGGTGCATCTTATAGAGCGAAAAACACGGTATTTACTTCCGGGTTTGCCATGGTCGCAACTTGGATTGGGCCCAAGTAGAGGCGGTCATAAGTAGGGGTTCTACTGTATTGGGAATTTCCACATGGCCATTAAGAATGAAGCCAGGATGTGGATAAGTCTTGTTTTGTCGAATGAATATCATCGGAATGAGTTCTTTGCTATAAAACAGAAGCTGAGTGTCCAATCTTCCCCTACACACAGAGGGGAACCCAGAGGCGCCTGATGCTCGTCGCTGCTCATTGTATTAGCACCCCATGGTTTGGGAGGATTGTCAGAACTGAACCATTATATTTAGATATTACTTAAAGAGCATTATTTACATGGTCTAGTCACACAGGTTGGGGCTGGTGTCCTGATGGGACTTTTCTGTCCCATAACTGATTGCTGTGAACAGTTTATTGATGGACAGGACACTGTGAGGATGATGGGCATAAAATGGGGGAGGAGATGGTTGTAAAAAGGCTGAAGGAAGAGCGAAAATAATTTTCTTTTTATATATATACATATATAATTTTTTATTAGTGTGTGTTTTTTTTACATACCATTTTCAACAGTAATTAAATATACTTTTACATCTTATTCAAATTTTTGACTTCCATCAATCCTGTCTGAAAATTTTCCAATCTAATCTCTCAGTATGCATTTCTTTTCTTCCCTATTACATTTCAAACTCATAACCGATATCCTACTTCAGCTACAGTACCCTAAAGCCCAGACCTTAGTGCTTGCTTGTTGATACGGTTGTCTTAGGGTGGGCCATTGAAATCCCTGTGCCAGAGCAGCCTTACTCGCCAAAAGGCTGCTCCTCTTTTAGTTGGGGTAGACTTGGGAGCAGGGAAGGCAAAGGAGGTTCTTGCTTTTGCTCATTCGGTGCAGATCAGTGCAAATTAAGATTGAGTGCTGTCCAAGTGCAGTGGGACTGCAGCGTAAGATTTCCCATGCGAACCGTGGCCATTGGCAATGAAATTTCCCACTGATTCCCCAACATTTTCAGTCAATCTTCTTAAAGGGTGATGCACGTGTATTTTTTATTTATTTTATTTTATTTTATTTTATTTTATTTTATTTTTGTTTCCGCCAGGCAAAATGGTGCGTTGCGTCCGCTGCCCTGTAGCTTACCATGCTGGAGACGGTTGCGTTGCTGCAGGGTGCTCAGTGATCACTTCCAGCAGCATAGTTTGCACCAACCACTTCATTGCCACTAAAGGGAAGAGTCATCACGCGCATGTCAATGTAAGCTGGTGCTTTGTATGCTCGAAAGGTAAATAAAGGAGTGTCTTAATTTTTTTCTTACAAAAGTAATGGGCATTTAAATTTCACTGTTTTGAAAAGATATTGAACGTACAGTGGTGCCCCGCAAGACGAATGCCTCGCAAGACGAAAAACTCGCTAGACGAAAGAGTTTTCCGTTTTTTGAGGTGCTTCGCAAGACGAATTTCCCTATGGGCTTGCTTCACAAGACGAAATGACTTGCGAGTTCTTGCGAGTTTGTTTCCTTTTTCTTAAAGCCGCTAAGCCGCTAATAGCCGTGCTTCGCAAGACGAAAAAACCGCAAGACGAAGAGACTCGCGGAACGGATTAATTTCGTCTTGCAAGGCACCACTGCATTACTGCAGTAAGTTTTCTTTCCTTAAAGTTCGCTTATTATATTTAAACAACTTCCTTTGACGTTCCAAAATGTGTGTGTTGTGAGGGTGCGTGCGGGAAGACCGCATTTGGAACCCAGGAATTTGCACATTCCTGCATTGCAGGGGGTTGGTCACCCTAGGTCAGGCACGTCCAACCGGTAGATCGCGATCTACCGGTAGACCCCCGGCTCATTCTGGTAGATGGCAGGACCCTTATCAATCGTGGGATTAAATAAAGTTTACCAAAAGTTAACAAATAAAAGCTGAAGAACTCTGGGCAATCCTACCCCGAAAAAGCTCAGCAACTCTGAGTTCAACAACATTGGGCAATCCACCCACCCCACACACGCTCCTCCTCCCTCCAATGAGTCGATCACTGCCAGTTCTTTTATACTGAGAGTAGATCACAGTCTCTTGGGAGTTGGACGTGCCTGCACAAGGTGAAACTTCGGGTCGCTTCCGACTCTACAATTCTATGTCTAAATGTATCAGTGTGTGGAGCACTTGCAGTAAGGCACGCAGACACATGTCCCTTTATTACAGTGTTATTGAGGTTAGAGAGGGCATAATATATCCTCTTGGGACATATGTGGTGCTGTGGGTTAAACCACAGAGCCTAGGACTTGCCGATCAGAAGGTCGGCGGTTCGAATCCCCGCGACGGGGTGAGCTCGGTCCCTGCTCCTGCCCACCTAGCAGTTCAAAAGCACATCAAAGTGCAAGTAGATAAATAGATACCGCTCTAGCAGGAAGGTCAACGGCGTTTCCGTGCTCTGCTCTGATTTCGCCAGAAGCGGCTTAGTCATGCTGGCCACATGACCCGGAAGCTGTACGCCGGCTCCCTCGGCCAATAAAACAAGATGAGCGCTGCAACCCCAGAGTCGGTCTCGACTGGACCTAATGGTCAGGGGTCCCTTTACCTTTACCTAATATATCCTCTTAGAAGATAGTTTTGTCCTCAGTCTTTGCCATAGATTCTATAGAGTCCCTTCTCAGTATCTTCCTTGAGGGGACCAATGAATACAGTACTGGACAGTTAAGAAAACACCTGCCCATTGTCATGTGCACCAGGTATATGGCCTGGTTAATGCCTGTATAGGTGACTGTCTTAGAACCACATCTAAACTACATTGAGATATAAGTCTCAGGTGTCTTAATTGTTAGTTTTAGCTTATCATTTTTACATAATTTCTTTCACCGAGGTTGTGAATTTGTACAAAAATCCTTCACGTCCTGTCATTGGTTGGCTGACCATAATAAACACATGGTTAAAAATGCAAGCAACAAGGTTTGAGGATTGTAATTATTATTATTATTATTATTATTATTATTATTATTATTATTATTACCCCACCCATATGGCTGAGTTTCCCAAGCCACTCTGGGTGGCTCCCAACAGAGTAATAATAATAATAATAATAATAATAAAGCGATCAAACATTAAAAACATGTACTGGTGACAAATACATAAAGGTTTGCGGAACCTGCCTCTTTCCACAGACAAAAATGCATTTGTAAGAAATAGAACCATTCCTGTGACTGACCAGTTTTATTGGTAGCTCCTGCCTGCCTGCCACTGCCATGTGGCCCTTGGAAAGTTCCCCGTGAAGAGATGTGCCCCCTCCCCAGCTAGAAAAGGTGCTCCACCCCCTAGATTAGAAGTGCAACCTGTTCTGAACAAAGTTGCATTACCTGTGAGGGATCACGTTCACCGTTCGGAGGCATCCAGGAGGCCAGGTGTTCAGGCAGATCACTGTGTGTTGTCCCAGGCTCCCTTTCTCCTCCCGTTAGGTGACTTGTGCTGCCGACCGTTCAGCAAGTACATTGCTATTTAAATGTGGATTTCTTTTCTTGCAGGGGGAAGCCTTTTATGTTGTGAATCTTGCCCTGCAGCGTTTCACCCAGATTGTTTAAACATTGAAATGCCGGATGGAAGCTGGTACTGCAACGACTGCAAAGCAGGAAAGAAAATCCATTTTCAGGATATTATTTGGGTCAAGCTGGGAAACTACAGGTTTGGACTTCTAAAAATAGAATGACTATTTGAAGTGGCCTTTATTTTTATTAATGCATGCTTGTATCCCAACCTTTCCTTGAGCAGGAGGAATTCCTGTACGAGCCCATTCATGATGGGCCTGAGATTCAACAACCTTTTTTTGGTTTTCTTCAGAGAGAACAAGGTTCTCAAATTCTCCCTTCTTCTTTTGGGGCAGATGGTGGCCTGCAGAAGTCTGCCATCCCAAAAACGTCCCTCCAAATATCCAGAAAATGAAACATGAGATTGGAGAGTTTCCTGTCTTTTTCTTTGGCTCGAAAGACTATTACTGGACGCATCAGGCTCGCGTGTTTCCCTATATGGAAGGAGACAGGGGAAGTCGGTACCAGGGAATTAAAGGAATTGGAAAAGTCTTCAAAAATGGTATGGCTATTTAATCATTAAGCTAAAAACAGAGTACAGTTGTACTTTGGTTCTCAAACGAAATCCGTTCCGGAAGCCCGTTCAGGTTCCGAAACATTTGAAAACCGAGGCGCAGCTTCTCATTGGTTGCAAGAGCTTCTTGCACTCAGCAGAAGCCATGTCACATGTTTGGGTTCCAAAAAATGTTTAAAAACGGAAGCATTTACTTCTGGGTTTTCGGCGTACGAGAACCGAAATGTACGACAACAGAGGTGTTCGGGAACCGAGGTTCGACTCTACCATAGGTTCCAGCTCCCTGGGGACCTGGGTGCCCAGGCACCCACAAATTCCCCATGAAGGGGCCAGGTACCCCCAAATTTCTGTGCCAGGGTCATGCACCATGATTGCAGAGCCAAGCTGGCACTCCTGCAGAGTACTGTAATACAATGTGATAGTTGTTGTTGTTGTTTAGTTGTGTCTGACTCTTCGTGACCCCATGGACCAGAGCACGCCAGGCCCTCCTGTCTTCCACTGCCTCCCACAGTTTGCTCAAACTCATGCTGGTAGCTTTGAGAACACTGTCCAATCATCTCGTCCTCTGTCGTCCCCTTCTCCTTGTGCCCTCCATCTTTCCCAACATCAGGGTCTTTTCCAGGGAGTCTTCTCTTATGAGGTGGCCAAAGTACTGGGGCCTCAGTTTCACGATCTGTCCTTCCAGTGAGCACTCAGGGCTGATTTCCTTGAGAATGGAGAGGTTTGATCTTCTTGCAGTCCATGGGACTCTCAAGAGTCTCCTCCAGCATCATAATTCAAAAGCATCAGTTCTTTGGCGATCAGCCTTCTTGATGGTCCAGCTTTCACTTCCATACATCACTACTGGGAAAACCATAGCTTTAACTATACGAACCTTTGTGGGCAAGGTGATGTCTCTGCTTTTTAAAATGCTGTCTAGTGATAGTACCATTTTTAAAATAAAACACCATTGCACTTCAGCCATGAACCACAATGCTATAAATGGATTGAGGCTGCATTTTAACTCTCTTTGTTTCTGCTTGCATTGCATTTGAAGAAACTTGTCAACTTGCTTTTCACCCAAAGAGATGGGTATATTTATTTTAGAAATGGTATTAACAGGGGTTATCTTTTAAAAAGAGAGAGAGAGAGAGAACGTAACTGCAACTGTGGCCTTCAGCAGATCCAGCAGTGGAGAAACAAGAATGAGCAGAGATGATCAGAAGATGCTTTGAAACACTATATTCCCCAGAAACCTGTCAGATCTTCTATAGTGTCACACAGTGGCTAGGTGACCTTAGTCCAGCCACTCTATTTTCAAGCCTCTGTATCTGTAATATAGTGATTACTGTTACAGATAGGCAGTCGTGTTGGTCTGCCATAGTCAAAACAAATTCATTCCAGTAGCACCTTAAAGACCAACTAAGTTAGTTCTTGGTATGAGCTTTCGTGTGTATCTGAAGAAGTGTGCATGCACACGAAAGCTCATACCAAGAACTAACTTAGTTGGTCTTTAAGGTGCTACTGGAAGGATTTTTTTTTGTTTTGACTATGGCAGACCAACACGGCTACCTATCTGTAACTGGAACTATGGAAGGCACCACATTGAGCCGCATGAAATGGAAGTCCATCAACTGTGTATCTAAAGAAGTGTGCATGCACATGAAAGCTCATACCAAGAACTAACTTAGTTGGTCTTTAAGGTGCTACTGGAAGGAATTTTTTTATAGTGATTACTGACCTGCTTTACAAGCTTGTAAGGGTCACTGAGATAATGCATGTAATGCAATTTGAATAATTGAAAGCACTGTAAACACTAAGGATGTCAGAAATTTTCTGAAGGTGCAGATCCCTACTTCCAGACTAATATCTTGTCTTTCAAGCAGTTAAATGATGTGTTTACGGTCACTGTATGGAGAAGTCTTACTGTGGTTCATTTGTATATTCTGTTTACTCATTTCAAGTATTAGATTTTACTATTACGTTGTATGTTTTTAGGCTGCGTTGTAAATTGCTGTAGGAACTCTTGAAGGGGTGGTGGGATAATGGGCAAATACATAAATATATTACATAAAAGAGTCTTGGGCATTGATTTTCTACTTCCTAAAAGTCCTCATAGTGGAGTTTCTTTAATTTGAAACATGGCATTTAACATTGGTGTCAACCCTAAAGATAATATGAAGTGCTGCTGGATCAAACAATTGAGGTACAAATATCCAAGCACTTCCCTCAAATCCTGTGAGTGGGCATGTTCATAATCTCTGCCTGCGCATTATACGTTAGAGGGTAGGGTATGTTCATGTGGATAAAATATTTGTTCCTACAATTCATGCAAATAGTTTATTTTTAAAGCTTTGCAAGAAGCTGAATCCCGCTTCCGAGAGATAAAGTTCCAACGGGAAGCCAAAGAAACGCAGGAAAATGAGCGCAAACCTCCCCCTTACAAACACATCAAGGTAAGGTGCTTGAGGGCAGGTGCTGTTCATTTGATCCACCCTGGAAGCTTAGTTCACCTGTTCTTTAGGGCAGGATCCTAACATGCAGCCCATTGCTGTGTCCCAAGACCTTTTGAACTGGGACCAATGGGAACATTTTTCAAGCCCTTGTTGTTCACAGTTGACCTGAATATGGCACTTTGAAGAGCCTTGCATCAGTCATAAGGCTGAAGAAATAAAAGGCAGTTCTTCGGTTCCCTTACCCGTCTAGTTTGGAAAGACAACAAGTTCATAGATAAATCAAGGGTTTTAATCCCATTGGAATATTAGAGAAGAATATATAAACCTGTTGGTAATTAAAATCCACATTTGAACGGAGGTGGAACAAACCAAATCCTTACCCAAAACAATATTATTGAGGAATGGTTTCTCTCCTGCTATTTAAGAATAAATAAAGTGATGTTGTCGGTAGCAGATATGTCTAGGATTGTGAAATTTAAAAATTATTACTGCACTGCCTGGGAATCTGGGGGGGGGGGGAATAGATGTGGTTTTTTATATGACTAGTTAATCTGTGAGTTTTAGGGTTGTTCACACACCCAATTTAAGGCTCTAATCTGTCCCTCACCTGGGGCAGGGCCTCACCTTGCCCTAAATCAGTTTGTGTCTGGGGGATGCTAATATTAATTATGGTTTATTTGGTCCATCTTGATTCAACATGTTATCTGGCATCCAAACCTAGGCAAAGATTGCTGCCTGTCCCTCAGGAACCATTGTCCTGAGTTGGGTGACATTAACTTCAAAAGCATCCACGCTGGTTCTGGTTGTAAATGTCGCACCAAATTGGACAAAGTCATGTCAAACTGGGTGGAAAAACCTTCAGCGGCATACAAATCAGCACAGTTTGGACACTTAAAGCAAAGTCACGCCAATGTCATGTTTCAGTCCGCCATCTTGATTCAAAATGGCACCTAGTATCCAAACATAAAGACTGCTGGTTCTCCCTCAAGGATCCTTGTGCTGAGCCAAGGGACAATATTTTCAGTGGCATCTGAATTGGTGTGTGTTGGAACTATCAAGCCAAACTGGGAGACGGTATCGTCAGAGCTGGCCAAATTGGTGCAGGTTGGGTTCATTATGCCAGATTTGGCAGTGTAGTGCCAAAAGGGGGCTATGATATCTTCAGAGGCATCCGGGCTGGCACCGTTTTAATCAGGCAAAGTCACATTTCAGACCTACAGGTTAATTTGAACCGCTAGCCAGCACCAATGAAAAGTGCTTCTCCCACCTGAGGAACATTCATGCCAAGTTTGAAATTTAAACACTTTAGTCCTGTCACACCAAAAATCAGGCAAGGTCATATTTCGGAGCGCCATGTTGATTGATGATTGCCTGAAACGGAATTGACTGCTGCTTCCAAGATTAGTTGGGGGGTGGGTGTGTGAATTTTAGTGATTAAATGAGTTGGAATATAGATTGCCTTTTTGAGAAATAATAGCCAATAACTGCTTCATTGTTGTTGTTTTTTTAATATGTTATTCAGGTAAATAAGCCTTTTGGAAAAGTTCAGATTTACACTGCTGACATTTCTGAGATTCCCAAATGCAATTGCAAACCCTCTGATGAGAACCCCTGTGGTTTAGATTCAGAGTGTCTAAATCGGATGCTAATGTATGAATGCCACCCACAAGTCTGTCCGGCCGGAGAGCGCTGCCAAAACCAGTGTTTCACCAAGCGCCAGTATCCTGAAACGAAGATCATCAAGACTGATGGCAAAGGATGGGGTTTGGTTGCAAAGCGAGACATTAAAAAGGTAGGCGTTAAATGAGTTGGGTCCATTCATGGGAGCATCTTGTGATGCTCAAGATGAACAAGAAGAATTCTTCCCTCTACACGTAGCACTGGGTTCTCTTATTTTGCTTCCTCTAGGGCCACCTTCCCAAACTAGTGCCCCTCAGATATCTTGGACTCCATCATCCATGGATTGATGGGAGTTGTGATACAGAACATCTAGGGGACACGAGGTCTAGAAAGGATTATCTAAGAGCATCAGTGGTTGCCATAGGCCCCAAAATGGGCTTTTTATGTGGTAACTCCCTGTTTATGGAATGTTCTCCCAGGGAGGTTCATTTGGTGCCATTAAACACCTTTAGGAGCCATGTGAAAACATTCCTCTTCAACCAGGCCTTTGACTGGTTTTTAATGTGTTTGGGGCAGGGGAGTTAATTGGTTTGGTTTGTTCTTGTTTTTTTCTTATGTGTTGTGTTTGTATCTTGTATTTTTATTTTACAAATCAATAAAATGAAATATATGGGAGCAATGATGGTTTAAGGAAAGAGAATGGTGGATAAAAAGGGAGATGAGGAGATGGAATAGACCAGTATTCCCCAACCTTGGGCCTCCAGCTGTTTTTGGACTACAATTCCCATCATCCTTGACCACTGGTCTTGCTAGCGAGGGATGATGGGAGTTGTAGTCCAAAAACAGTTGGAGGCCCAAGGTTGGGGAACACTGGAATAGACGATGTATGGATAAGACTCATTAGATTTATTTATTTTTTTAATCTCCCTGCTTCAAAAAGACCATGCATGATTTTGTTCTTTTGTGTTATGTTTTATGCTGTACTTTACATTTTGGTTTTCTACGATTCCTATTTTGATACGTTATTGTATATTATTGGGTGGCATGCTGTTAATAAATACAGTGGTACCTCTAGATAAGAATGGGATCCGTTCTGGAGCCCCGTTCGCATCTAGAAGCAAATATAACCAGCGACAGCACATCTGTACACTTTTCGTTGCTTCTGCGCACGCGCAAGCGGTGAAACCCGGAAGCAACACGCTCCATTACTTACGGGTTGTCGCAGAGCACAACTCGAACGCGCTCAACCCGAAGCATATTCAACCCGAGGTATGTCTGTAATAAATAAAATTATCTATTCCTCAGGGTGAGTTTGTGAATGAGTACGTTGGTGAGTTAATTGACGAAGAGGAATGCATGGCAAGAATCAAGTTTGCTCAGGAAAACGACATCACCCACTTTTATATGCTTACTATTGATAAGGTATAGTATTTTAAAATGTCTTGATTTGAATCTCATGGTTCACCTAGATAAAAGAAAAAACACAACTGCCGTAAACCACTGTGATCAGTGGCAGCAAAAGCTGCCTCAGGGTGCTTCTCAAACAGGAGTTTGTTGTGGAATTGGTGCTGCTCTTGTACACAAGCTATTCTCAAGGGGTCCCCCCCCTATTTTTCTTATGTATTTTGTGTGTGTTTTTGTATTGCAATCTTATGTTGTTTTTAAAAAATAATACTGAATTTCCATTTTAACACTCCAATAAAAACCACATTAAAACATTCCAAATTATAATACAATTTTAAAAAGCCAAATATCAATGCCAAATCATATGACTTTTGGGTGTTATCCCATGCTCTGAAGTTCGGGGAACTCCTGTGGAATTTTATGTTGTTAACTGCCCTGAGATCTATGGGTTTAAGGCAGTATACTACAGTGGTGCCTCTGGTTACAAACTTAATTCATTCCGGAGGTCCGTTCTTAACCTGAAACTGTTCTTAACCTGACGTACCACTTTAGCTAATGGGGCCTCCCACTGCCGGTGCACAATTTCTGTTCTCATCCTGAGGTCAAGTTCTTAACCTGAGGTACTACTTCCAGGTTAGCGGAGTCAGTAACCCAAGGTAAAGGTACCCCTGCCCGTACGGGCCTGTCTTGACAGACTCTAGGGTTGTGCGCCCATCTCACTCAAGAGGCCGGGGGCTAGCGCTGTCCGGAGACACTTCCGGGTCACGTGGCCAGCGTGACATCGCTGCTCTGGCGAGCCAGAGCACCGCTGAAGTAGCAGCTTACCTGAGGGTGTCAAGCTGTTTTGTAGGGGTGCCTGCCTCTTAGGCTACAGCAGGGGTCAGCAGACTTTCAGCAGGGGGCTGGTCCACTGTCCCTCAGACCTTGTAGGGGGCCGGACTATATTGAGGGTGTGTGTGAATGAATTCCTATGCCCCACAAATAACCCAGAGATGCATTTTAAATAAAAGCACACATTCTACTCACGTAAAAACACACAGATTCCTGGACCGTCCGCGGGCCGGATTGAGAAGGTGATTGGGCCAGATCCAGCCCCCGGGCCTTAGTTTGCCTACCCGTGGACTACAGCAATGCAGGATCTGATCCACCTAGCAAAGGAGACTTTAAATGTCTACACAGTAGATCTCCTAATATCCCCGATATTCTAGTATTTCCTTCAATACACATGAACTAACACACACCATCATTATAATTCTTCCTGCCAAATTCTCAGACCCTCCATCCCCAAGCAAAGCAATAGGTTGACTGCATTTTCATCTCCTGCTCTGTATAATTTTGAACGCTGTAGCATACAGGATTCAAAAACTATTAGTACACCGTTCTTACATTTATCTTTTAAGAATCTAATATTGAGTAGATTTATGCCGATTTTAGTTACGTGAAAGATACACAAATGAAGACTTCTTTTGAAAGATGCTTCCAGTGGCGCTGTTCCTGTATCTTTTTATAACCTGGGAAGATTCGGTAAATGTAGTACAGTTACAACTAGGGATACGTTGGGAGTCTGCCTGCCTATTTTAGCATTGTGTTGGCGTGAAGAGCTACAAGTTCAACTCGACATGTATGATTAGCTCTGCCGGAGCAACGTTTCTTTGCCGTTAAACCAAATCCCGTCTGGTTCTATTCCCAACTTTTAGGACCGCATAATTGACGCCGGACCCAAAGGAAATTATTCCCGGTTTATGAACCACAGCTGCCAACCAAATTGTGAGACTCTGAAATGGACTGTACATGGCGACACTCGTGTAGGACTGTTTGCTGTGTGTAGTATCCCGGCAGGTACATACGAACGTTAGGACGGCAGAATCGTTTTCCGCAGCTCAGAGCCTTGTGTAAAAAGTGTCCTCTGTAGTGTTCACAGGCTTCTTAATTTACTCCAGTGCCGGGACCAGTTCCGCATGTGTGGTGGACCTGCCTCGGTCACCAGAAGTGCACAGGGGATCCTGCTTCCCACAGCAGATCAAGCTTTGCTTTGGAACCGACGTAAATCACTTGCATGCCTTTTGATCTCCCCTCTCTCTCTGAATAGATCTTTTACAGTATACAAAATATTTCCTTTGAAATCAGTCAGTGTTTCCCAGAAACAGAGATAAAAAACTAAGGTCTTTTTAGCTGTACAATCACAACTTTCCTAAAATGTAAGGATGTGAAACTTGAAAATGTAAACATCAAAACGATATGGCACTGGGACACGAACAGGAGAAACAGGCCAGAGAAGAAAGGAATAGGTTGAAATACAATGTCAAAATCCTAATAACCATCGCATGGTTGTTCTTGCTTTTGTTGATCTTCAGTTCCCCTTTCCGTCTCTTATACTGTAGTTGCTCCTATATTGCCATGGGAGGGGGGTTTCCAGCGGAAAAGGTGTGAAGTTGCAGTGAAAAATCTATTTTGTTTTTTCTTACTCAGGGACAGAATTGACTTTTAATTACAATCTTGACTGTCTGGGCAATGAAAAAACGGTGTGTAAATGCGGTGCTCCAAACTGTAGTGGCTTTCTTGGAGACAGACCAAAGGTATGTATTATTATTACTGTATTTTTCACTCTATAACACGCACCCGACCATAACACACACATAGTTTTTAGAGGAGGAAAACAAGAAAAAAATATTCTAAACGAAACAGTGGATGAATGATTTTTGTGGTTCATGCTGTGGCCACAGACATGTGATCTGACAGTGAGTTTGGAGTAGCCCAATGCAAAAATCCTGAGGATCCATGTGGATCCGTGCTTTGTAACCACGTTTTAAGTGGGGAGGGAGGGAAAAGCACTCAAGGGACAAGGAGCATGCATAAGGTGGGTGGAGAAGGATGCTGCTAATAATGAAGAAGAGGGGTATAAGGAGAGAAGGCTCCTCTCCTCTCCAGCTTTGCTCCTTTAAAGCAAGCAGGCTCTGCTTTTCTCCCTCCTCCCCGCTCATCCCCGGCTTAGCGAGCTGAGTAGGGAGGAGAGAGGGACAAAGAGCCTGCTTGCTTTAAAGGAACCAACCGGACAGGAGCCGCTTACACTCGTGAGCGAAGGAAGGGGAACCATGGATCCTCTGCTCACGACTGCATCAGATCCCCCCACCACCCGTAGGCATTCCCTCCATAACACGCACAGACATTTCCCCTTACTTTCTAGGAGGAAAAAAGTGAGTGTTATGGTGCAAAAAATACGGTATTTATTATTCTTTTGTTGTTGTTGTTGTTAAATATATATGCTGCCCTTCATACGAAGATCACGGGGCAGTTTACAACGTGCAGAGTGAATAAATACAATGCATTCATGTTTTCGCTTAGTTTCTATTTCACCCACCCAAAGTTCTCAGGGTGACATATATGATATGTGGAAATTGGTGCTCAGCTAGGGCCAACACTCCCTACCTGAGTTCTTCTTAAGAAGCTGGGTTCCTCGGTCAGTGAAAATAAGAGAGAACAACCAGGCAAACCCCAAAGCCTTTTATCGTTTTATTTGTCGCAACAAAGATTCGACCTCTCTAAGGCAACGAGAAACCCAAGACAGAGGCTGTTCTGTCCGTTAAAGGTTTACACTTGGCGTGAAACAGCAAGAAGTCCCACCCACGAAAATGGGTAATCGAAGATAGGCCACCAAATTAGGACGGTTTACTGTGGGTCAGGGAGGTCAAATTATAATGTGTCAATCAAAGCGTCTGGAATTGGCAAGTCTTGGACCTTTTCAGACAGAATTTACATCCGGTGACATTACATACAGGCGACATTTAGAGCAGGCGACATGATCGGTACATACTAGATAGAAGATAGTTTGGGGAAACATAGCCCTACACCGTCGAAGGGACTCTGCCCAAATGCTTCTCCTGGAAGCTGTAGCCTGCGTGACTCTCCCTCTGGGTGGATTTGATTTAAATCACTAGTTAGTAAGACTTTGTTTAAATTTTTTTACAGAAGAACTCATTCTTGCTGGAATAATCTTAATATTTACAACCAGAGGAGGGTTTCATTTTTGGAAGAGTAAATTTTCAGAGTAGTTTTTACAGTTATATCAAAAATTGCTGATTTCGTTATACTATTAGAAATACATAGACAGATAATTATGAAATTATTGTGAGGTTTCATAAGTTAACTGTTTATATTTGGACAACTTTTTGCGGTACTTTATTGGAAGGAGAAAAATAATCATTTCCTTCATAGCAATTTAAACAATTTATTTAACTAAAGGAATAACATTGTAGCATATGTATCCGTGTTTGTTAACGGATGTGGTTAAACTTTTTTTTGTGGGGTTTTTTTAAAAAACAAAAACCAAAAAAACTTAAGACTGAGTTTTATCACACATGAAAAACTTAAAACAAATCCTTATTTCCTGATGAATAGCCTCTGGACTATAATGTAACTTAAATAGAAGGCTTATCTTTGGAAATACTTTTTAAAGCATTTTAAAAACCCGATTTAACTCCAATTTTAAAAAAGAAAAAGAAATCATTGATTTTTATTCACTCTGCTCTCCTTCCATAAGTCCCAAAGCGCAGAGAATTCCCAAAACTCAAGAGTGAGCTTATGATAGGTGCCAGTTGTTCACCGGGTGCTTTTTGGGTCTTTTCCCTAGTAGTACGTTTCTGCTTTCTGTGACCTTACCTGGTGGTGCTTAGATGCTAATCTGGGCTGGCTGGTCCCTACCAGTCCTTGGTTGGGCTAGTATGGAAACCAGCATTTTCTAAGTCCAAGCTGCTTAGAGAAGGTGGGAGATCTTCTTCAGCCCCCCTCATGGACACCCTGTCACATGCCAGTGGTGGGCAGGGCAAAAGGAGCGTCTCCACCCCCATTGTTCTGCCCGGACGCTGAGGTCCAGTGCCAAGGGCCTTCTGGCGGTTCCCTCGCTGCGAGAAGCCAAGTTACAGGGAACCAGGCAGAGGGCCTTCTCGGTAGTGGTACCCACCCTGTGGAACGCCCTCCCACCAGATGTCAAAGAGAACAACTACCACCAGACTTTTAGAAGACATCTTTAGGGAAGCTTTAACGTTTAGTAGACTGTTGTATTTTAATATTTTGTTGGAAGTCGCCCAGGGTGGCTGGGGAGACCCAGCCAGATGGGCAGGGTATAAATAAATTACAGTGGTGCCCCGCAAGACGAATGCCTCGCAAGATGAAAAACCCGCTAGACGAAAGGGTTTTCCGTTTCGGAGGCGCTTCGCAAGACAAATTTCCCTATGGGCTTGCTTCGCAAGACGAAAACGTCTTGCGAGTCTCGCCATTTCCCCCCCGCTTTCCCCCCCTTTTTCTAAGCCACTAAGCCATTAATAGCCTTTTAACAGCTTAGCCGCTAAGCCTTTAATAGCCGCTAAATCGCTAATAGCGCTAATCCGCTTAGCCGCTAATGGGCTTGCTTCGCAAGACGAAAAAACGGATTCTTTTCGTCTTGCGAGGCACCACTGTATTATTATTATTATTATTATTATTATTATTAAAAGGGGGCAGGCAAGCAAAATGTATTACCACAGTTCAAGAATGTAGCCTGTCTGGGCAAAGACAAGGAGGTGGCAGGGCTCAGGGGGGACTGGGCTGCAGAGCGCATGAAACTCAGCACAGAGTGACCTGCATTTGGGTCCCTGGGTCTGAGAGTCCCCATCCTTGGCTGAGCACTTTATATGTCATCAGATTTAGCAGCTACCTTGAAGGTCTGGTCTTGTAAATTCAATCCAGCCTACTCCCGGCCAAAGGCAAGCTGCCACATTTTCCGCAAACTTCAGAATGCCCTGCGCCGATCACATTGCCGTATTTGCCCACCCCCACCTCAGTTGCAGGACCCTATCGATATTTAACATCCAGTTCAAGAAAATGATACGAGCCTGCTGGACTGAACCAGTTGCCCACCTAAATGCTTATTGGAAAACTGCATACCAGCTCCAACGTGGATCTGGAACAGAAGCATTATGGCTGGTAGCTGATGGTAGCCCTTTCCTCCATGAATTTGTCTAATCCTCCTTTAAAGCCATCCAGGTTGGTGGCCATCACTGGCTCCCACGAGAGCACATTCCAGTCTTCCAATATTTAGCTTTGCCAGAGGTACATGAGTTCAAGTGTTACAAGAGAAAAACTTCACTGTGGCCACTTCCTCCATGTATTCTTTTATTAACTTCTGCCACTTCTTCCTCATCTAGTTTGTCAAACGCTGCTCAGAAATATAAAATATTTGAGAAAAGCGGCTGAACTGCTAGAGCGGTCCATTTCTAGCGGCTCTGGTTTGAGTCCAGCAACCTTTTCCTTTTTGCTCCAGATCTTTGCAGGCAGGTGTTCAAGGCTTGCAAGTATTGATTTCTGCAATTTCTCTTGGGAAGCTGTAACTCTGCAATGGTTTGCTTCTCATTCTTTTTTTAAAGAATTCGTCCTCTAATGCTTCGGAGGAGAAAGGAAAGAAAACCAAAAGAAGAGCAAGGAGACGCAAAACAAAGAACGAAGCAAGGAAAAAATCGGAGGATTACTGCTTCCGTTGCGGTGATGGAGGCCAGCTTGTATTATGCGACCGAAAATCTTGTACCAAGGCTTATCATCTCTCGTGCCTTGATTTGGTGAAACGCCCTTTTGGTGAGTAAAAGTGAAGGCATGACTTTATGGCCTGCTCCTCCTTGTCTTCCTTTTGAAAAGGACAAGGGGAAAGCTTAAGCAGCCTTTACTTTCACTTTCTTTTAAAACTGGCTTCTTCAACCACTACCCACCCTAGTCTGGACTTTATTGTTTGGTTTGAACAAGACACCTTCATAACACGTCGTTTGTGAGCCAGCCAGGGTGGTGCTGAAGTCCTTCTCCCAGGAAGATGGGGGGGGGGGCATGGGAGTCCAGGGCTCATGCCCTGCTCATACATGGCTTGCATTAGGTAAAGGTAAAGGGACCCCTGACCATTAGGTCCAGCCGTGGCCGACTGGGGTTGCGGCGCTCATCTCACTTTATTGACAGAGGGAGCCGGTGTACAGCTTCCGGGTCGTGTAGCCAGCAGGACTAAGCCGCTTCTGGCAAACCAGAGCAGCGCACGGAAACGCCATTTACCTTCCCGCCGGAGCGGTACCTATTTATCTATTTGCACTTTGACGTGCTTTTGAACTGCTAGGTTGGCAGGAGCAGGGACCGAGCAATGGGAGCTCACCCAGTCACGGGGGATTCGAACTGCCGGTCTTCTGATCGGCAAGTCCTAGGCTCTGTGGTTTAACCCACAGCGCCACCCGCGTGGTAAGGGAGATTAAAAACAGAAAAGGGATGGCAGAAAGAGGGGGAGAAAATGGACCTGTGGCCCCTGGCATACCTGCCCCCAAGGGAGTGCTCCACCATGGCACTGAAATGGTGTGTCCAGGATCCAAGTGAATTCCTAGAAATCATAGCCCAACCATCTTTTGCCATTACCTTTTAGGAAGTCTGAGTAGATATTATCTGCCCATGCTTTGGTGAAATACACGTACCGTATTTTTCGCATGATTGGACGCACTGGACCATAGGACGCACCTAGTTTTTTGGGGGGGAAATAAAGGGAAAAAAATTTCCCTTTATTTCCCCCCCAAAAGCAGGTCAGGGAAACCGAACCAGGTCGAGGAACAGCGGGATAGTGGCGCTGCGCCTCCCTGCTGTCCCCCGAGCTTGTGGGGCTGGCTGATGTCTGCCTGGCGCGCAGGGCGCTCTGCTTCAGCGGGCCCCACCCTCCAGGCAGCAGGCTGCTATCCGCAGCATGGGGAGCCCTGCGGGGAACTCCTGCAGGGCTCCCCACGCTGCAGATGTGTTCCCGAAGCACCGGGCGCCCTGCTTTCAGGGCGCCCAACGCTCCGGGAAGCAGGCTGCTATCCGCAACCTAGACACGGCTAGCGGAGCGCTAATCCCGAAGCTTGGGGCGCGCTGAGCTCCGCACGCTCCAAGCTTCGGGATTAATGCAGCGCTCCGCTAGCCGTGGGAGAGCTGGGTCTCCCACGGCTAGCGGATAGCTTCCTGAAGCCTGGAGAGCGAGAGGGGTCGGTGCGCACTGACCCCTCTCACTCTCCAGGCTTCAGCGAAAGCCTGCATTCGCTCCATAGGACGCACACACATTTTCCCTTGCTTTTTAGGAGGGAAAAAGTGCGTCCTATTGTGCGAAAAATACGGTATATGAATGAGAGGGAGGGTTCTTTAGCGACTGCCTTACAAGCTCAGAACTTGGTTCCACAACTTTAAAATCTGCAGTGGTACCTCGGGTTACAAACACTTTGGGTTGCAAACTCCGCTAACCCGGAAGTAGTACCTTGGGTTGAGAACTTTGCCCCAGGATGAAAATGGAAATCACATGCCAGCAGGAGGCCCCTTTAGCAAAAGCGCACATCAGGTTAAGAACGGAGCTCCGGAACGAATTAAGTTCGTAACCCAAGGTACCACTGTAATTGGCACTGCTGAGATTATTTGAAACAAGAATGCAGCTATTTCTGAATTGACTCTGTACCCTTTTTCTGCTGGTAGGAAAATGGGAGTGCCCTTGGCACCACTGTGATGTATGTGGCAAGCCTTCTGTCTCCTTCTGCCACTTCTGCCCAAACTCTTTTTGCAAGAACCACCAAGACGAGACAGTGCTTGATTCTAACTTAACTGGACAGTTGTTCTGCTCGGACCACATCGGGGAGAATTTTGCTGAAAAGAAGGCGAAGAGACCCCCTAGAAAACTGGCCGCACTGAAGTGCAAACGAAGACAAAGAAACAAATGGAAGAGGAAGGAATGTAAATAATGACGAACTGCAGTTCCTGCTGCCAACGCTGTCTTGTAGATAAGTTGTGAATAGGGTCAGGGAAGGACACGTCTTTTACATATATTCTGCAGGAATTGGGTTTGGGGCAGATCATTTTTAATCCACTGAGCCAACTGCAGCAGTGTGTTCTGTTGCTTCTGCACTGATCATGAACTGTGGCATGCAAAGTTCAGCCACTTTCAGGACAAACCAGGTTTACTCTTCAGCAATAATGACAACACTTGAACTGTTAGGAGTGAAAAACCAATTCATTCCAGAATTTCCTAGTTGAAGGTGTGTTAATTTCCAACCAATTAAGGCATATATGCATAGCTTTTTGAAATAGTAGTCACCACCCAGCAAGTGTTTAAATAGTGCTTAAGAAAGACATGATTAGCCTTTAAAGCAAAACGTTGTGCGTAGAGCTGCCTATATTACCTGCATTAAGTGAGGCATATGGACGTCATACAGTTTAGAGGCACAGAGCTCAGTATAACCATATGCATTGAGCTCTGTTCAGAAGGATGTCTGGTTTGCTTTGGATTTTATTTTTGTTTTATTGTAATATTCTGCCAAGGAACAAGAACATGATGGAAACAGGCAGCATACCACAACGAAAGCTTTGAAAGAAAGAACTGTCTCCTGTTGAGTTTCAAAGAAGGAAAATGATACCGTGACCTAAGTCCACATTTAAATTGATATTAAAATCTATGCCCATTTTTTTTAGATTGTATTTGCATAATAAAAGCCTTTAAAAAACCATACTAATGCTCATTTACTCTTCTTTTTAAAAGCCATGAATGTCTTCAGCAGCTAAATAGTGGGTTTTTTGTATCAAGGTGATAATGAAAAAGAAGTTAACCAGCAGCTTCTAAAATAATATTTTGTTATCAACAGTCCTTTGGCAGATGCAAACAGTTATGCAGACAATTGGGTTCCTTTCCTGTTAACTCTGCCAGTTTGAATGTTGTTTATTTACTTAAATTCTAAAGTGAGAAAAATCCCGTATTTTTAGCTCTACAAGACTCACCTTTTCCCTCCTAAAAAGTAAGGGGAAATGTGTGTGCGTCTTATGGAGCGAATGCAAGCTGCACAGCTATCACAGAAGCCAAAACAGCAAGAGGGATCACTGCTTTCACTGCGCAGCGATCCCTCTTGCTGTTCTGGCTTCTGAGATTCAGAATATTTTTTTTCTTGTTTTCCTCCTCCAAAAACTAGGTGCGTCTTGTGGTCTGGTGCATCTTATAGAGCGAAAAATACGGTATCTAGTCTGCCACCTTTAAAAAATCAAATAAAGATTGCGGCCATTTCATCTTCATGGAATGAAGCAGCCTTGTACTGAACTGCAAGGAACGAAGTTGACAGCCCATCTTGGTTCATGCCATTTGTAAACAGTGTCATAGTTTTCCCAAATCAGCGTCGTTGGGAAACATTTCTTTAATGAAACTCCGTGATTCTTCCAGCAGTCAGCCATATGAATCTACTGGCAATTTTAACATGAGAAGTTTGACTGTCTCAGAGCATTGTATTCCAGTTTTAAGCTGCCACAATTTGACATAACCCTAATTTGGCACAATCGGAATTTGGGGCTACCACAGCTGTCTTGTAATGAACAAATAAATCTCTTGGTATTCTTTTACTGAGATCTTGAGAAATACAGAATGTTACGTTGGACCTACCGTGAAGGTCCATTTTCTGCAGGGAATGGAGGAGAACCTGGAATGGTTTGTCCCACTTGCCTGACTAATATGCAAAGTGGATGTCACTACCTCATGTGAAAGGCTGGTCTTCCTTACGATGCAGTTACACCAGCTGAAAAGAAAAACAGTTAAGCAGCAGCTACTAACATAAGCAGAGAGGGGTCTGGGTAAAATAAGTGCCAATTAAACAAGATGGAACCACTGCCAACATGAATATGAGCAGTAGCAATATTGTGTACCATTCACTCAAAACAGACCAAGTTGAAAAAAAGAACCATTAGATACCGTATTTTTTGCTCTATAAGACTCACTTTTTCCCTCCTAAAAAGTAAGGGGAAATGTGTGTGCGTCTTATGGGGCGAATGCAGGCTGCGCAGCTATCCCAGAAGCCAGAACAGCAAGAGGGATTAATGCTTTCACTGCGCAGCGATCCCTCTTGCTGTTCTGGCTTCTGAGATTCAGAATATTTTTTCTCTTGTTTTCCTCCTCCAAAAACTAGGTGCGCCTTGTGGTCTGGTGCGTCTTATAGAGCAAAAAAAATACGGTGCTTTGCACATGTCATCTGTAAAACCTAATTAAATGTTAAGAATAACTGCTGTTAAGAATGTTAAGAAAATACTACTCCAATACACTACAGGCCACAATTAAAAACCAGCAGGAGCAGGACATAGGACATGGTTTAAACCATACCCAATGGTCTAGAGACCAGGGTCTAGATCACCATTCAAATCCATCCTCGGCCAAAAGAACTCACCCTAAAACATATATATATATAGATGATACCTAACACCATGGAAGCTGGCACAGATACACCCAGGAAATTCATCTAAATGCTGGAGAGATTGAACCGCAATAGGCATATAACGTACCTCCACATGTGGGAATGGCCCCAAATCCAATCCTTCTGGATATTGGTGCTGCAGGAAATTTCCAAAATAACAAAACAGGCAATAGAAGCCACTCCAGAACTTGCCCGATTAAATATCTTCCAGGACGACAACACACATGTACAGTACAAGGAACTCATAAGTCACTCTTGGCAGCTAGAAATATCATAACTAGACACTAGAAGGACCTGTCGGGAGTGAACATAGACCACTGGTACCAAAACGTATGAGAAACCGCTGTACAGTAGTACCTCGGGTTTTAAGAACTTAATTCGTTCTGGAGGTCCGTTCTTAACCTGAAACTATTCTTAACCTGAAGCACCACTTTAGCTAATGGGACCACCTGCTGTCGCCGCCATGCAATTTCTGTTCTTATCCTGAAGCAAAGTTCTTAACTCGAGGTACTATTTCTGGGTTGGCGGAGTCTGTAACCTGAGATACCACTGTACTAGAAAAGTTAACCAACCAACTCAAACTAGCACAGGGACAAGCTACAGAGGATGCCTTCACCCCAGTGTAAAAGGTAAAGGGACCCCTGACCATTAGGTCCAGCCGTGGCCGACTCTGGGGTTGCGGCGCTCATCTCGCTTTATTGGCTGAGGGAGCCGGCGTACAGCTTCCAGGTCATGTGGCCAGCATGACTAAGCTGCTTCTGCCGAACCAGAGCAGCGCACGGAAACACCATTTACTTTTCCGCTGGAGTGGTACCTATTTATCTACTTGCAACGTCTGTTTTCAAACTGCTAGGTTGGCAGGAGCAGGGACCGAGCAACGGGAGCTCACCCCGTTTCAGGATTCGAACTGCCGACCTTCTGATCGGCAAGTCCTAGGCTCTGTGGTTTAACCCACAGCGCCACCCGCGTCCCTCACCCCAGTGAGGTTCCCCTTTATTACATATGCAGGACAATGACCTACCCCCCCCCCACAACAGCATACAAATCAATATGGCTAAGCTGACCCAACAACCTTCACACAAATAAGACACAGCGCAATTGACTAAACACAACCAACGAAGCTCGGGAACCCCAACTTCTCACAATATCAATAAAAAATACACAAAGGACCCACCCCGTGATGCTGACAACACCCCCCTCTCTGAGAATAGGCAATAGAACAACAGAACAACCCCCATCTCCCCCCCTTCCCCCAATTGTAAGATGTCTATGACAAAAATGTCTCAACAAATGTAAACCGTGAAAAAGACTACGAATTGAAAGTGGAGACAGCATAGCAAACAGGTACAGGGAGCAGTGTAACACAAAGAACCCAATAGAAACAAATTAGAAAGAATAGCTGCACATTATGATGCTACAAGAAGGAGAAGTTATTTAGAAAAATCTGAACTTTATTATACATACTATATTATGCTGAAAATATGTACCCAAGGACATGAGGTTTTGAATTTACATCTGTACAAACACAAAATAGATTAGAAAACATGCAACATTTTACAAAACATTGCTTGTTATAAAGGTACCAGTTTCCCAGAGGGCTCCGACTTAAAACTTTTGCCTGGTCTTAAAACATTTCTCCCGATTTCAGATTCTGCTGTGAAAATGCAATTCCAAGCTACAGTATCAAAGTACCTTCGATAAGTTTGGCAAGTGTCACTTCAACATGATCCGTGGGGGAAAGAGTTGTGTGGTTACCAAAGGCAAGAGCCAAAGCTGAATTTTTCAAAGTGTAGTTAACCCTTTAGGGTTAAGGTCTGCGTTCAAGCTTTGTCAACGGAACCGGTGGGTTTCAATTGCTCTTGATGGCTGGGCAAAAAGAAACTGAAATTTTGTGACAGCCATTCGCGTCTGGCTTCTTTCATCACTCAGACTGAAGATCCTGGATGGATGAGCAGAACGATCTCGCCAGCGATGAAAGGAATGGCCTCTTTGTCTTGCTATTTCTGGCAGCGGTGATCTTCGTCGCATCACAACTGGGTCGCACATTTTAGATTGTATTCGCCTGTTGTAGATCTCCCCCTTTGTAGAGACTTAGCAATTTCTCTCCCTAATGAGAGGGTTCATATATTATTTTGAAACCGCCGAGAAGTCCTCCCACGTTAATGATGGGCGACAAAAAAGAAGTGGGAATGGTTATCACATGTAAAAAGCATGTTCTCGACCCTCTGGAGACACCCCTACCTTCAAATTGTAACATGTATTGGCTTCCTCCTACCACGAAACAAGCTGTTCAGCTTTGGCTACGTATGTCAACAGGTTACAAAAGATGGGAGGTTTCACGCAAAAAATCTCTTTACAGAGCATATTGCCTCTTAAAGCACCTCAACTGGTGGTGTTTACCATCTGTAGTTTCACATCTAGCTTCCTTCCTGCAAATTTAAACATCACCAGACCCCCCGGTAAGCATTTTTGTACCCACTAAATGAACTAAACAGAAAAGGGAATGCAAACTTCCATTTGCCAAGATGTGTGGCATATTGTGGCTAATACAATATGCTATCGTGTTGAAACTAGTGTGTGCTTTGCTTACTGTTATTCATTGTCTGCCCTGGCAAGCACATCTGTATTTCAAACATCTGTACTGTTATTTCAAAAATATTCACAGACATTCAAATGCTTTCTTTATCCTCACTTCTAGAACTGTCTGATCACATTCTCAATGTTTAGTTATCGTGGCATGCAGAACTTTTGATCCATTGGTTTATATCATTTTAATCTTTACAAGATTAAACCTGCAACTTGTAGCTTATGTTTTAAACATTTCCATCTGAATAATTTGCCATTAACATTCATGCCATACTCAAAACTGACAAAAAAAAAAGGAACAAGATAAACATGTCAAAATAATTAACGTTTTAAAAACAATCACATCGTTTGTGATAGCTGCTAAACTTTTTAAAAAAATCTTATGTCCTAAACACTTGGCCTTCCTATCATAGCTGAAATTTAGATGTGAGAGAACGAGAATGAAGCTCAGGTCTCTTACATCTTGCCAGCTGCCATTTTAAAACGCTCAACATACTAACCTTTCCGTAGCTTCTAATTTCAAAAATATAAAATCTATAAAAGATTCTGAATTAAAGGCTATCCAAACTGATAGTTATGTTTCGGGGGTTTTTCTGTGAAACCAAAACAAATGGCCAAAAAAACGCCCACCATCCTGTTTTTAATCCGTATTACTTCATAGTCTAGCTTTAGCTGTTTACAAAATTAAATAAATATCTGACCTTTATCTGGAACCCTTTCTGAAACCTTACATTTGCTACTGATCCCTAATAATCGTTTGGCTGAGGAGCAATTTTTTTTCCTCCCAGAACAAAGGTTATTCTGTTGTCAATACTCATTCCCACCCTCCAAGTTCTTTGGGGCAAGTAACATCAAACCAAAGACCAGAGACACAGCTTGGTTACATCAGGATATAATGTAAAATAAGACTTTGTCTCTTTTCCTAGCTTTAGATTCTCTTAAGTGGATTCTCTGATCAGGTGCAGTTTGATAAATGCCAATATAAGCCTGGCTTAAAAGCTAGCATCTAGTTTGCTCCAATTTAAAGCCCGGGCTAACACAAAGCTCTTACATTGCGAATGATCTGTGCCTCTCTTTGACATCGGCTTTATTAATTTTTTTAAAAACTGTACCCACCATTTCTTGTGGAAATGCCAGTTGTGAGATTCCTTCTATTATCGTCCAAGCATAAACTGTTGAAATGATCAAGTTCCGAAAGCATAGCAGTTAGGAAACTGCTCCGAAGGCAGTCTCCTCCGTTTCTCCCTCTGAGAAGAGAGTCTTTTGCAACAGGACCGCTGCTAAAAGGTGCTCTCCAATCTCGCGAAGCTGCAGGTAACGTCCGTGTGGATGGGGAGGGAAATTCCGAAGGATGCCATTCCTTGACAAATGCATCTCCAGCAACGGTAGCTAAATTAACCCTGGAAAAATCAGGGGTGAGCCAGCCAATTGCCAATATGACTCGTATTTAACACATTCCAACATGGACACAGGGATGCTGTTCCAAAGTAACTTCATGCCATGACATTCACAGACACTGTTTCAAAGGCCAGTCTTTGGTAGATTCAAAAGGTACCAGCTGGGCAAAAAAAAAAAAAAAAAAAAAAGAGCAGGAGGGAAGAAGGGCTGGTTTCAACATAAAAGCAACATGCTTCCATTTCTCAGAACTTAGTTAAGTGACCCTGAAGCAGAGCTGAACCTTTAAAGAGCCGAGGGCAAATCAAGAGTCCTGCATTTCCACACAGAAGAAATGAGGTGCCATCCAGACCAAAACAAACCCCTTAACCTTTTGGTCTTTAGTGCTACTTTACATTTTTTTAAATGTATACATGTAAAAAAAGGTAGCCCGTTTACAGGACAGATGCATGTAAGTTGATGTATCTGCCATTATGCAGTTCTATGAATCGACTGTGTTGTTGGGCTTTACACAAACAAACAAACAAACAAACAGTGTTACCCTTCATGTTTTCACAATCACTATTGGGGGGGGGGCATCCAACACGCCCTAAGCCGAAGGAGAGAAATGCAGCCATGCCCATTTTAAACGCAGAACCTAGAGTCAAACTAGGCATCGCTGCTGCAAAAAATGGTCTCAACTGGAAGGCAATTCCTCTCAAGACATTTGAACATAAATCTTTCTGCAAAAGGTAGAAGCATTTCAGCTCTTCTTCAATCTGCTGCAATCGCTGCACAAGCACACACACACACACACACACACACGCCACCGGGACTCTTAGACAAGAATAATAAAGACAAGCATTGCCGTTCTGCTCTTTTTCTTCCTGCTTCCGGAACTGATCGCCACGAGTATTCTGGGTGGTTTACAATGAGGCCTAAACGGGAATGTTGTTCTGCCTAGTCAACACACTATGTACAATGCTGGCTTATTCTATGGTCTGTTTGGTCTACACTTTATTACCGAATTGTTTAAGAAACGTTAGTTATTGGTTTGTATTTCTTCAGTCTGGTCCACTGGCCAGTGGCGTAGTTCATTTCAAAAACCGTGTCCACCAGCATCGTGGTGCTTCCTGTGCCGTCAGCCTTTGGCAGCAGTTCCGTGTGTTCGCTCAGTTTGATCTGAATTATGTCGCCCTGTTCTTGACAAGGGTTTTCTGTGGAGGCAACAGGAGACACGCGTCACGGGCGGGAGCTTAGCAAACACAAAGCGGTTCAGGCCAGGAGCAATGCAGAAAACAAGATCTGCTCTGGTACACACCAGCAGCACCCTCATATACTTATTTCCAAGTCTGTGCTGCTATTCTCAAATAATTGCACCTACGACATTCAAGGATAGCTTTGTATCTCAGTGCACACAGATCCCCTACTCCATCCCCAAGAGGAAGGTCACTGCAATGCCTCTGGGATCATTAAGCAGCCTTTTGCATCCCGGGCCTCTGCATGAGATGTCTTCATCTGACCTTGCCAGTTATCCCTGATCCTGCCAGCCACAATATCTGAGAGATCTGCATTGGCTCCCACTACGTTTCCGAGCACAATTCGAAGTGTTGGTGCTGACCTTTAAAGCCCTAAACGGCCTCGGTCCTGTATACCTGAAGGAGCATCTCCACCCCCACTGTTCTGCCCGGACACTGAGATCCAGCGCCGAGGGCCTTCTGTCGGTTCCCTCGCTGCGAGAAGTGAGGTTACAGGGAACCAGGCAGAGGGCCTTCTTGGTAATGGCACCTGCCCTGTGGAACGCCCTCCCAGCAGATGTCAAGGCAATAAACAACTATTTTACTTTTAAAAGACAACTGAAGGCAGCCCTCTTTAGGGAAGTTTTTAATGTCTGATGCTGTGTTGTTTTTAATATTCAGTTGGAAGCTGCCCAGAGTGGCTGGGGAAACCCAGCCAGATGAGCGGGGTATAAATAAATTATTATTATTATTATTATTATTATTATTATTATTATTATTATTATTATTATTATTATTATTATATCCAGGCACCTGGCTTTGATATTCAAGGCAAAGAAATACAGTTCGGAATACATGCCTCTGGATCCGGCCATGAACCCAAGGATGAGAGCCTTCTCTGGCCTTGTGACTTTGTTTGCGGTCTTGAACATTTCTTGCGCTGCATACATTTGTTCCTTCTGCAAGGAAGAGTCAGTAAGATTTTATTTCAGGAGAGAAAATGATCGGGAGAACAGAAAATAAGTTCAAGCATCCAGCCTCATTGTTTCTCAATTGACAAATCCCTTATCTTGTGCAGGAATAGAAAAAGCATCAGTGCCCCTTGATAGAACCTCAGAGCTTTTATTCTAATCTAATTTTCATATAGTCAAGAGTGGTACATTGGCCAGAGCTCTTCATATTCTTGCAGCTGATATTCTCTCTCTGTCTGTCTGTGTGTCTTAAATCTACCACTATGTTCCAAGATAGAGGTACAGAGTAGGCCATCACTTGGGTATCTTTCTGGGGGTCTTTGATCAAGTACCGAAATAGAAAGGTCAATGAATGCAAAGCCCTCTGGGGGATACACGGAAGCCCCAACCATCAGCCAATTGTTGGGGTTTAAAGAGCAGAACAGGGCTCACCGAGAGCGCCGAAAATCAGCTGAACTCCCAAGAGGGCCTGGAGGAGCCAACCTGGATTCTAGCTGCTCCCCCCAGTGCTCTATGAATCCAAGCTGCTTCCTCTGGAGAGTACGAAGTGCCCCACTTGAAAATGTAGTTATTATTTTTCTGGGGGAAGACCCTTGAATCCCAACAGCTCTTTCTGTGGAAGGGAAAATCTCTGCTTTTTAAGAGCATATCCCCCCCCCCCCCCCCCGCTCTAAAGAGACTTCAGATGAGTTCCACGATCAGGGTTGCAGCATCTTTGATGGAGCATCTTCAAAGGAGCTTGCTGCAACCACCATTCAGCTAAAGGGCTGTTGCAGGAACCTCTCCTTCAAGCCCTTGGCAGGTATCAATGACCTGAAGCCATTATGACATCTGGTAACTGGCAGGTAAGCGGTCTTACCCACTTCTCAAAATTGGCTCACGGGCACGGGTGGAAGATTGGTTGTCACGACATAAAAACACAAAGTACGTAATAAAAATAAAAACTAGAACAACCCAATAACCCCACCAACACATTTCAAAGACCTTGTTAAAGAAGAACGTTTTTGCCTGGCGTCTAAAGGTATATAATGAAGGTGCCACCTGAATCTCCTTAGTGGGTCAGAAGTTGTACAGGCAGGGCACACATCAGTTCTCATCAGTATTGAGGTCTATTTGTAAAGAAAATCCTGAAAGTGTTCTTAAAGAGCTACAAGGTAGGGCTGCCATACATTCGGATTTTCCCAGACATTACCAGGATTCCAAAGGCAGAATTGACATTGGGGGGGGGGGGGTGGATTTCCGAAAGGCAGTGCTTTGCTCTGGATCTTAGGCAAGTCAATTGAAAAATCAACAACTTTCAGGGCATCCTGGTTTTTACTTTTTGAAATGTGGCAGCAAGGTTATTAGCATTCATACCCTTGAACGTTAGCGGTCTTATGGTTTAGTACAGGGGTCTGCAACCTTTAACACAAAAAGAGCCACTTGGACCCGTTTCCGAAGGGGAAAAAACCTGGGAGCCGCAAAACCATTGCGACATTTAAAGCATGCGCGCCGCTGCCCTCCGATCTGACAGTGGGTGGGAAGGTGATGTCGGGACGGTGTGCGACTAATGCACGCACCGCCCTCATGTGACGTCACAGCCAGTACAGCGCCCGCCACAGTGGGGAGTGTCGGGGCGCACAATGTGCCTCCTCCCCTCGCTAGTATCCGCCCCGGAGCCACGGCAAAGGTGTAAAAGAGCCACATGCGGCTCCGGAGCCACGGGTTGCAGACCCCTGGTTTAGTACTACCCAGATCCGCATATTCATAAACAAGATTGCAAACGCCTGGCTATTTCTGTAGAAGCAACGGAAAGGATCCAAGCGAATCGTCTATATACATTGTGAGAGAGTTCTCTTAGCTTACTGTTAGAGAGAGGTTCTTCTTGGGCGGCGCTTGCTGAGGAGGAGCTGCCGGTGGCGCCTGCACGGCTGGAGGGGCGGCGGGAGGAGTCACAGGAGAGGTAGGCGTCGCTGCAGCTGTGTTTGCGTTACTGTTATACATGGGTGTCCTTTGCTTAAACTGAGTCGGGACAGCAGTGCCAGGGGGCGTCGCAGGCTCTTCTTTTGCTTGCAAGGGTTCCCGGACAGAGCCAGCTGTTTGCAACAAAAGATGTCATCAGCAACAACAAAATGGTGTTCGTACCGTTTACTCTCATTACAAATTTTAACGCTTTTCACTAAAGGATAACATGTAACTTAGCAAAAAGGTCCCCCTCCGACAGGCAGTGACAGTCTCTCAACCTTCTTCCTGATGCCCTGCCTTCATTTACCTAAAGCCTCACTTTTGCTTGTCTGCTTTTCTGTCTTCCTTGCTTGCCGCCACAGCACAGGGAAAACGGGTGATTGCAGAAACCCAGAATTCCTCAGGCCATACAGTGGTGCCTCGCAAGACGAAATTAATTCGTTGCACGAGTTTTGTCGTCTTGCGATTTTTTCGTCTTGCGAAGCACGGTTTCGGAAAAGTTTTGGAAAAGCTTCAAAAATCACCAAAGTCTTCAAAAACCTCAAAAAAGGCTACCACACCGCATGCTATGAGTTGCTCCTCGAAGTCAAGTCGCAACTGTATTAACGGTGTTAAGAAAAAGGAAACAAACTTGCAAGACGTTTCCGTCTTGCGAAGCAAGCCCATAGGGAAAATCGTCTTGCGAAGCAACTCAAAAAACCAAAAACCCTTTCGTCTTGCGAGTTTTCCGTCTTGCGAGGCATTCGTCTTGCGAGGTACCACTGTACGTGAAATTAAAATCCCAAGTGCTGTGGGGGCTTGAAAGACACCATTTGGGTACAAACTGAGATTATTCAACTGAAGCCTTTCCCCAGAAAGAGAAACAGCACACCTGCTTCCTGTCAGATCTGAAATCGCCAATCGCTGCTTGAAGCTCATGTTCGTTTCTCTCAGATCTGAAACCTTTTCTCACATCCCTCCCTACACACGCTCACAACTCTAATTTCAAAAAGAGAGATTCTAAATATTACAAAGGCAAGAATCGATGCACAAAGGTTATGCACAGAGGGTAATGTGAAGAACCACGCCATGCTTCCCAGATACAGGGGGAAATGTTCTCATGACACTTCCTCTGGGTAAAAAAAAGAGAGAGAGAGATATAAAATAGCACCACACAAAGGCAAGATCCTATAAAATTAATGTTATGTGCTTCAGTCCAGTCATGGGACACGAGCAGGGGAGGAAGGCATGACCCAAAAGGAAAGCCACATTTGGGCAACCTACAGCCCTCAGCTACTCTTCCAGAGCCCCACAAGCCCAGTCACTTTCCACCCATCAGCTGTCAAGTGGGCAGCAGCGAAAGGATCCCTCGACTAAGCAGTATGGAGGCAGAGATGTTGTCTGGTTGGGAGAACTGTGAAGTGGAGGTTTCAACCTTCTCCTCCCCTCCATGCTCCTGAGGCAGCTACCCAGTGACATCTGTGCTGAGGGTGCGCTGGGAGAAGCTGAGGTGAGAGAGAGTGTGTGCAGGTGTGTAAGCGCCCTGCTCATTGTGTCATAAAGGTAAAGGGACCCCTGACCGTTAGGCCCGGTCGCGGCCGACTCTGGGGTTGCGGCGCTCATCTCGCTCTATTGGCCGAGGGAGCCAGCGTACAGCTTCTGGGTCATGTGCCCAGCATGACTAAGCCGCTTCTGGCGAACCAGAGCAGCGCATGGAAACACCATTTAACTTCCCGCCGGAGCAGTACCTATTTATCTACTTGCACTTTGATGTGATTTCGAACTGCCAGGTTGGCAGGAGCAGTGACTGAGCAACGGGAGCTCTACCTGTCTCAGGGATTCGAACCACCAACCTTTTGATCGGCAAGCCCTAGGCTCTGTGGTTTAGACCACAGCGCCACCCGTGTCCTACACAGCGCCACATTGTGCCATACAGCCACCAAATGCCTCCCCACCACCAGATATGGCCCTTGAGGACAAAAACATTGCCCACCCTTTCTTTATGCCACCTGGTTTCTGTTTCCTCCAAAATGCTTATATTCTGGTTTGCTTCAGAAGTTTCTGCGGGATCTGGTTTAAACGCGACACCCGAAACCCGCTAATCTTTGAGATTATCCCAGGAGTTCAGACAATTGCCTGGCGTTGAAATATCAACAGCCACATCCCTCTTTTTCACTCAATCCTTTATGAAACTGCTTTGAGGTTTTATTACAATCAAGCAGCCTAATAAATGCTGTGAAATGTAATAAATAAAGAAGCACAAAGTGACCAAGTGTACTTTGTCGCTGCACAAATTTCCTCAGTGCTTTTTTCAAGAACCTTTGAGGAACTTCATTTTGGCATCTTGGGGTGTTAACTGCGAGAATCCTGTCATTTTACAGAAATGAGTGGATGTGGCAATTAGGGCAGAAGTTGACATAACTAACCTAAAGGAAGATGAAACTTCCTCCATCCATCACTGGCCAAGCAAGGTCTCTACATGACAGCACACAGACCATGCCCAGAAAGGATTCAAGGTCTCAGTAAGTATTATTCACAACAAGTTTGATATTGCTTCATACCTTTGCATTGTAACTTTAGTACAGACTAGGGAATCTCTTGGGGATGCGGGTGGCGCAGTGGGTTAAGCCACAGAGCCTAGAACTTGCCAATCGGAAGGTTGGCGGTTCGAATCCCCGCGACGGGGTGAGCTCCCGTTGCTCGGTCCCTGCTCCTGCCCACCTAGCAGTTCAAAAGCACGTCAAAGTGCAAGTAGATAAATAGGTACCGCTCTGGCGGGAAGGTAAACGGCATTTCCGTGCGCTGCTCTGGTTCGCCAGGAGCGGCTTAGTCTTGCTGGCCACATGACCCGGAAGCTGCACGCCGGCTCCCTCGGCCAATAAAGCGAGATGAGCGCCGCAACCCCAAAGTCGGTAACGACTGGGCCTAATGGTCAGGGGTCCCTTTACCTTTTACTAGAGAATCTCCAGTTTGCAGACCTAATCCAGCACAACAGGCCTCCCCATTTGGCCTGGGGAGGATGCTTCTGGCAAGCCATGCCCATCTGCCCTACACCTGATGTCATACATGTGGGTCAGGTGGTGGGGTCTCCCTCGAAGTGGCTTAGCAGGCACGGCTGAGAACCACCTGCAACCCTATGTGCAGGGCTTCCCAGCGGCTTGCAATGCCTTTGCGCCAGGCTTCTGAAGCACCAGGCAACCATCTGGTTGGGAAACACTGACGAGCTGACTCTGACAGGTGCCAATCAACTGATGTTGGATGACTGGCAGGTGAGTTGTTCCTTCCACCTGCCGGTGTGTGTGAAGATAAGGATTGAGCTTACTGAGCCAAAAATGTTCCCCACCTCAGCTCTAGGCAATATTGTTATTATCTTTGGGCTTATTATAGAAACCGAAGCCCTGCACATCTTCCTTGAATTCAGGTATTTTGGGCTGTTTGAATACAGAACAGATTCAAAGCTTGCTGCAGGCGATGTGTCCTCGTTTGACTTGCACTCTGCGCACTGTTTAAAAACATTAAATAAACCTATTCTGATGAAGGTACTTGCCATAGCCTTTTGAGTGCCGTCGTTTTTACAATGTGGAAGATATCAGTAACGAACACATTCAGAAGTGCAATAATGGGAAATTGTGTCACTTACCGGGCTGCGTGGTGTCGGAACTTGGAACATAAGAGGAAGATGGAACAACACTGGGTGCTGCAGGCAAATAGCTCGTAGAAGCCAGGGCAGGGTCATTGTTCAAAGAGGCAATTTTCTGTAAAACAGCACATGCATCCTTAAACTATTTCAAAAATAATTTTGACAATTCAAGGGTACATCGTTCGTGCCTGTGATTGCAGAGCAGAGCCCTACATGGATGAGGCTTAGAAAGCAGCCCGATATACAATACTGTTCTAAATCCTACCTGAGTAGATACGAGACCAGCAGCATAGTCTGGAGTAGCATTTTCGACGACTGTCTCTTCTTTCGCTTGCTTTTCCACCACTTCTGTATCTACACCATTAACAAACATAGAAGCTAGTTAGCCATAACTCCTGCCTTGTTTTGGTTACCCAAATAAAGAATTTTTAAAAATCCAAAATTACTTCCGAATTTTGAATTCTCTCCTTTCCCCCCCCCCCAAATTTTTTTTATTGGTTTTCACAATATTATAAACAAACAAACACATAAGACAAACAAACATAAATCATAGCCTTATTGAAATTTACACTTATTAACTTTGTTAAGTGACTTCCCCGCTTCCCCTTGGTTGAATTTCATTGCATGTCCTTTTAACGGTTTTTCAAATCCCAATTCTTATAAAATTTAACTTAAACATAAACATCCTTAAATCTTCACTTTATGAAATTAAACATATTAATTCATCACTTAACATAAATAAAATCCTACGCTGAGTTTTGAATTCTCTGTACAAGCACGGATTCCACAGGGGAATGGTACAAGAAACAGCTGGAAGTAAAGTTTGGGCTGCAGGAACTCAGAGCAGACATAACTGTGGCTATTCTATTCTATTCGATTTGCTAACTCTCAGATCCAGCCAAATTTGTGTACAAATACAACAGAACAATTCAATTTGCCTCACTAGGCAAGTCCAAGCGCATGGCAGTCTTCATATAGTAGGTTTTCTTTATTAATGAAAACAGATTTAGATAGATGAATCAATAGTCATTTATATATTCCCTCTTGTTTCCCTGCATGTATTTTTCAAATGATGTGTGTTACTATTTTCCAAACCTCTCCGCTGGTCCGCAAGCAGGTGCCCTATTGTGAATTGTTCACTCTCTCAAGCCTATCACAAGTTGACAGACAATTATTCCATATTATCAAATCTCAACTCCCTATAATTTCACAGCAGCTTTAATAAGTGGCAAATGAACAGAAAAGCAAACAATTAGCCTTTAGCTCTAAATTTAATTTGACAGATTAAGTACAAAAGTACATCACTTTGTACTTAACCCTATATACCAGTTTGTAACCCTATATACTAACCTAAGGTCTTTCTTCTCCTTTTGGCTTCCCGGCCAGCACCAACCGTATCCAGCTCTGAGATGTCGAGTAACTACAAATACACCAAAGGAACACTTACTTTCACATTTATTGCAGAGTTTACTAGCTCCTGATACATGGATTGCCCTGTCTACCTTTTACACTTCCACATACGTGCATCATGTTAGAGCTTCTTCCCTTATACAAAATAACCCCCCCCAATTGTAACAGGGGGGAGCGATTTTAGTACAGTGGTACCTCTAGATACGAACGGGATCCGTTCCGGAGCTCCGTTCGCATCTAGAGGTAAATGTAACTAGCGATGGCACGTCTGCGCACGTCGCTTTTCGCTGCTTCTACGCATGCGCGACGTCATTTTGAGCGTCTGCGCATGCGGTGAAACCCGGAACTAACGCGCTCTGTTACTTCCAGGATGCCAAGGAGCACAACTCGAACGCGCTCAACTCGAAGCATATTTAACCCGAGGTATGACTGTATATGTATCCATACTGTACCTCACAATACCAAAGAGTACTGTGATTTTTTAAATTAAAAAGCAAAACAAAACTGTGTAAACAGGGATGAAATAATGAAATAACACTCAAGCTAGTTGGACAAATACACAGGGCTGTTGTTTTTTAACTTTGAAAAGACTGGATATTCAGAAGCCAAGGGAGAGTGCCAAGGAAAGCACACTTGAAGCTGCATAAATACCTTTACTCCTCGCTCTTTGCGCAGAGGAGTTCTCGAGGGCGGAATCGGAGTTCTGTTTCCAGCAGGACTGAATACACTTGGAGTAGTGGGATTCCTGAAAGGTGCTTGTTTAGGTATCCCTTTGAGTGGAGCTATACAAAAACAAAAGGGGAAAAAATCACTGAACTGAACACAGCGGTAAGACTCCTAAAGGTAAAGGGACCCCTGACCATTAGGTCCAGTCGTGACCGACTCTGGGGTTGCGCGCTCATCTCGCTTTATTGGCCGAGGGAGCCGGCGTACAGCTTCCGGGTCATGTGGCCAGCGTGACTAAGCCGCTTCTGGCGAACCAGAGCAGCACACGGAAATGCCATTTACCTTCCCGCCGGAGCGGTCCCTATTTATCTACTTGCACATGACGTGCTTTCGAACTGCTAGGTTGGCAGGAGCAGTGACCGAGCAATGGGAGCTCACCCCGTCACGGGGATTCGAACCGCCGACCTTCTGATCGGCAAGTCCTAGGCTCTGTGGTTTAACCCACAGCGCCACCCGCGTCCCTTAGGGTTAGGTAAGACTCCTACTGAGGACCAAAACATTTCAAAGCAATACTGATTATACATATAGATGAATTCACAAATGTAGTCCAGAGGACATTAGTGCTGTGAAGCAACACATACAAGATGCGTGCTTTTTTAAATGTCCTTTTCCCCTTTGCTTACTTCCATAATCTTACTTCCTCAACACAGTACTCATTCTACTCCATTAACTCTCAAACACTGTTAACGCACTTCTGTAAAAACTGGGAAAATATGGCTATTACTTTGGCAACCCATGAATGCTTAGGGGAAGGAAGGCAGTTTTAAGACACCAAGTATGGAAATGGGCGATTCCTCACTATTAGAAGTTAACATTTAAACGAAGTAGCTCTCAGAAGGCATCAGAGTACACAACATTACCAAATTTCACCATCTCTTATGGGAGGCAGCAGGTGGGGTGCTATAGTGGTTAGAGTGTCAGACCTAAGGAGACAAGGGTTCAGATCCCCAGCCATGAATTTTACTGGCTGATCTTGGGACAGTCACTGCATCTCAACCTAACCTACCTCAGAGGGTTGTTGTGGAGCATGGGTAGGCAAGCTAAGGCCCGGGGGCCGGATCCGGGCCCAATCGCCTTCTCAATCCGGCCCGCGGACTGTCCAGGAATCAGTGTGTTTTTACATGAGTAGAATGTGTCCTTTTATTTAAAATGCACCTCTGGGTTATTTGTGGGGCATAGGAATTCATTCATTTCTTTCTTTTTCAAAATATAGTCCGGCCCCCCACAAGGTCTGAGGGACAGTGGATCGGCCCCCTGCTGAAAAAGTTTGCTGACCCCTGTTGTGGAGATTAAATGAGGAGAGGGAGAACCATGTACACTACTTCGAGCTCTTTGGAGGAAAGCTGGGGTATAAATGGACTGAATGAATGAATGAATGAATGAACGAACAAAGGCTCGGCAACTTTGCTTTTTCCTGGAATCAACACAGTCAGTGCCTATTCCATTTGGAGAGCCCAAGTATAAAGAGACCTGGGAAGAATGCACCCTGCAGCCTCTGAGGCAATACAACAATATATTCCAGCATGTGGATAGGCTACTTCGCTCAAAAAGAGAGGATGTGGCAGGATTCTCTGTAATGCAGCCTTCAGTACACCTGAACGCCCTGCTGGACACCTACAAGCATCAACAGTGCCCAGAGATCAGGGTAGCTGGGCAAAGGGGAGGCAGGATGCTTGGAAGCAGATCACCTGTAGTTGTACAGTGGTACCTTGGTTCTCAAACACATTGGTTCTCAAACAACTTGGAACCCAAACACTGCAAACCCAGAAGTAAGTGTTCCGGTGCGCGAACCTTTTTCGGAAGGCAAACTTGCTCCGATTTGAGTGCCACACTTTCGTTTGGAGTGTTACGCTGAGGTCTGTCTGTTTTTGCTATTTATTTTGTGTTATTCTGTATACGTAAGAGTGAAATATGCTCATCAATGAAGGGGTGGGGGTATGACTGTGCCCTAGATATCAAGGTCTCAGAAAGTTCAGTCCCCAGTATAGAGACAGGACAGTCAGTATTCAGACTGTTATTACTGAAATCACAACATGCAGCTGTGAGCAAAATCCCAGGCAACCAGAGACAGGCTGAGCGATCATGGCTGGCTTAATTAAGCAAGTGAAATGGTCCATAAAGGAAAGATGCCATTTCACCTCCACTGGGGTTGCTGGCTAATCTTGTCTATGGGGGAAAATTCTTCCCAGGTTGTAACACTGCAGCTTATGGCTGGAATTGTTCTTCTGGTGAGAGAAGCAGCAGCAATAGTAATTTCTGCTGCAGTAAAAGAAGAGTTAGGGAGAGAGAAGGGGGGCAAGAATCACAGAGGAACCGCAGCAATGAAAATACATGCACTGAGTATGGGGAGAAAGGAATAAGCTACAGAGATACAGAGCACCTGTCTAGGTAAATACAGTTGATGCCTGGATTGCATGGAAAGATGTTGCCATGAAAAATAAACAGAAAAATTCAGAAAGAAAAGGTAACAGAAGGCAAGGAAATGTGAAAAGAGGAATTCCTTTTCTGGGAATAGCCAATTACACTTAATACTAATGCCAGAACCACAAAGGCACAAGTAGGATTCTTGAACATCAACTTGCATGAAAAGCTTTCACCAAGCTACATTCCTCATCCTCCCCTCCCCTCCTTTTAGACAACCCAACTTTTATTTTAAATCTACATTTAGGACAGCATTTAATTTGAGTAGCTGGACAGTTAATTGCTCTTACACCTTTGGAGATAAAAACTCTAAAAACTCCAATTGCATGTTTGCCTACAGTACCTTCTCGGAGACAGGATATGATTCTTGAGAAGAAGCATATGTGATTTATTTCAATATTCTGTGGAACACTTGTAGAACACTAATGCAGAACCTGGTTTTCCAGTATTCCAAAACCTCGCATGGCTATTTATATTTTAATAATATACCACTGAATGACTAAATGCTACTGAAAAACCCAACTTGGTGACACTATCAAAAAGCAGAGGCAGCAAACCTTTTCACAGGGGGCCACAGAGAAAGTTTGTTAACCATTTTCAGCCTTACCTGCAAGGCCTAGAAACAGTGCTTAGCAAATTACCCTTCTTGAAAAAGGTATCTCATACACCAAAAGCATTTCTTTGCTATCAGAATTCTTCTATGAATATTGAGGCACAAGGTCGCTTGGTGCCACCAATATATGCAAACTTCTGGCTCATCTAAGACTTTATAGAACTTAATGCTCAATAATGATTTAACTCACATGTGGAGAATACTTTTATTTTTTATATATCTTTATTATTTTATAAGGGAATCTTTGAATGACTTAATACTTTATTAACCCTGTGCTGTATCTTTGCACTTTTGTCCTTCTAGGCTGCAATGTTTTATGTTTTCACATTTTTTTATTCTTTATCTTCTTTCTTTTTGTTATCTTTGCACTTTTTAAAAACAAGTCAATAAAATATTTTAAAGAACAAGAAATACCTAGCGTTGATTAAATAAAAATGTGGGATTTTCAATGTTCTAAGACAACACAAAGGTATTATTCAAAAAAGGGGGTGTGTAACTGCAAGATTATATACTCATTCTATCTCTCTCTCTCTATATATATATCCTTCAAAATAGCTGTTTCATGCTTTGCATATATACGTGTCTCTTAGATCTAAGAGAAAATTAAAATCCTACTTGTTGTATCGATCTTTTTGACTAGCCCTCTTCCTTTGGCATGGAAAGGCACTCCAGCTGTCTTCTTGAGCTGCTGTGCAGTTTCAGTAGCTACAAAAAATAATTCTAATTAATACTCCACCAAGAAAACATATCAAGTCATTCTTAAACAGTGCTCTTCATGGAACAATTAAAACTTGACCCTCTCCGGAAAGAAATCATACCGCTCAATAATGCACAGACTGAATTTACAAACAGAGCTTCCCCTTTTTAGTGCTATACCTGGAACAGGAAGAACCCCTGGTCCTAGAGCACCTGCACACTTTTCATTCTAAAATATGTCGATATTGATCAATGCCACCAGCTCTCAACCCACCCATTCCAAAGGAATGTATTGCGCATGCCTGCCTTTCCCCTTCTCACACATGACATGATTCTTGCCCCTTTAAACAACTCTGTAGAACAAAGGGAAATTTTAAGGTGTGAAGCCTGAAAATCAGAAGCAAAAGAAGAAAAACGTAAAGCTGTCAAAATTCACTGTTCTACATTTATCTTTTTTAACGAGAGAGAGATTGGGTAGGGGGAGAATGGTGGGGCTCCAACTGGGGTCACCCATATATTAAATATATTAAGTAGAGCCCCATCCCACCAGTTGAAGATCAAAGTTCTAGACTACAAAGCATCAAGACTTCCTCCAAGGCTGGTTTCAGCATCTCAAATTCTACTGTGTATGTTGCATTTTTTTCAAATACTGTACAATATTGAGGCTATTCCTCTGGTGTTTTTCTTAACAGGTGCCTTGATACTTACACTTCTGCAGCAGCTCTGCTCGGAGAGTAGCGCTTTTTGGTTTACGTTTCAGCTGGAAGTGCTTCACCGGAGGAGTAAGTGGTCCAGCCAATGTGGTCAAGGCATTCTTATTTAAGTACTGGCACTCCAGCGGCAGCATAGCTGACGATTCACATTCACTCACTATGTAATCAGAAAACACATAGGAAATTAGTTCCTGTAACAACCAACATTAAGAAAAGCGTTTATCCTTTGGGCAGACAACTACATCTTCCTCCCAACTTGGAAGATCAAATGTTTTCTCAATTTCCTCAAGTTATCTTCATCTTGTCCATCACATTCGCCATGGGGAGCTCACTTGCACAGCTGGTCCAGCAGGCTTGGACTACTGATGGCCCATGACTTCACTCCAGCTTTCTCCAGAGATCGGCTGAGTTCCCCACGTGTAATTCAGCTGCGCAGCTGAGCTGGCTTTGTCTCTACATGTCTTGCACCAGAGGTCTCATATGGGGGCAGGAGGACATGGCTTAGGGAAAACGGCTTCCTGTGATACTTGCGCTGGGTGAACTTTGGACCATGGGACAGAGGCTCCCTACCCTGAATTACACCATAGCTGTCAACCGTCCCTTATTTGGCGGGAAACTCCCTTAATCCAGCGCCGTGTCCCGCTGCTGTCCCTTATTGATGATGTCCCTTAAATTTCCCGGGTTTCAAAGGAAGCAGCTCCTCTCCCTCCCTCCCTGCCGGCCAAGGAGGAGGGAGGCTCCAACTGTGTTGCTTGGCTGCCCAGCCCAGCCCCGGGAGCCCCTCCCTGCCGGGACTGACGGGAGCCTCGGGCCCTTCTGCCGCCATCCTCCTCGCGGCCGCCAAATTGAGCGTCTCTGCCCATCGCTGCCTTTCCCGCTAGGCCGTACTGTGGCTGCTCCGCCGAAGGACCCAGATGAGATGGGCAGCCTGGCACGGCCTATGAATTGCTGAGGAGCCTTGAGAGGAGAGTGAGGGCAACCATAGAGAAAGCAGTTCAGAGAGAGGAGGAGGAGGAGGCGCTGGCAGGTGTTCCAAGGGCTAACCATAGAGGGGGAAAGCGGAGGAAGGACCGCAAGCGCTTCTCCCATAGATTTGTAGTGGGAGACTAGCATAGATGGTCTGATATGCGGGTTTACTTCGGGCGCTATTCCCCCCCCCTTCCTCCCGCCCCCCTGACGGAACTGAGAGCTGCAGATGGAGCACGAGAGAAAAGATACAGAACTGCAGCAGCATCTTTGTAGCTTGGACTTCGTTTTGCGTGAAAAGTGGTTGCTGCTTGTAGTTATTTAATTGCAGTGTTTCATCGGCTGGTGTCTTGAGCAGCAACCTCTGGAAACGAAGGGCTAAAAACCGGCGCTGCTCTCCCAAATTATCTGGTCCCTTTTACCGTATTTTTCGCTCTATAACACGCAGATTTTTTCTCCTAAAAAGGAAGGGGAAATGTCTGTGCGTGTTATAGAGCGAATGTGTGGTCCCTGGAGCCAAAAAATCAAGCAAAAGTCAAACCGCGAGTCACGAGAAGGGAAACCTGAAAAGAGGAAGTGGCAGCTTTCCTGCATTCTGCCTCAGGGTCTTACTGCCCACCCTCCTCTGTTTCGTTGCTGTGATTGCTGAAACGGAACAAAGAGCAGGGAAAGCCCCTCCCCTCCAGGCAAGCAGAGTGCCGTTCTTTCTAATTCCTCTCTGTGCTCCGGTGCTGCTGGGGGAGAGGGAGAGAGAGTGGGGGAGGGAGAGGGAGAGGGGGGGAGGGAGAGGGAGAGAGGGGGGGAGGGAGAGAGAGGGGGGAGGGAGGGAGAGAGAGATGGCTGGCTTGGGGGGGAACTTTTGCCTTTCTTTCCTCCCACCCCAAATCCCTCTCCAGCATTCTTAGCCAGCTGCTTCTCTGCACACCCCTCTCATGTCCCTTCTTTGTTTTTCCTTCGCTCCCCACTTAAAATGTGGTTACAAAGCATGGATCCACAGGGATTCTCAGGATCTTTGCATTGGGTCACCCCAAATTCACCATCAGATCACATAGCATGTCCATGGCTACAGCCTGCACCCAAAAAAAGCAAGCACCCACTGTTGCCTGGGGCTGCAATGGTGCAAAAACGTGGTTACAAAGCATGGATCCTCAGGATCTTTGCATTGGGTCACCCCAAATTCACCATCAGATCACATAGCATGTCCATGGCTACAGCCTGCACCAAAAAAATCACGCACCCACTGTTGCCTGGGGCTGCAATGGTGCAAAAACGTGGTTAAAAAGCATGGATCCACAGGGATTCTCAGGATCTTTGCATTGGGTCACCCCAAATTCACCATCAGATCACATAGCATGTCCATGGCTACAGCCTGCACCCAAAAAAAGCACGCACCCACTGTTGCCTGGGGCTGCAATGGTGCAAAAATGTGGTTACAAAGCATGGATCCACAGGGATTCTCAGGATCTTTGCATTGGGTCACCCCAAATTCACCATCAGATCACATAGCATGTCCATGGCTACAGCCTGCACCAAAAAAATCACGCACCCACTGTTGCCTGGGGCTGCAATGGTGCAAAAACATGGTTAAAAAGCATGGATCCACATGGATCCTCAGGATCTTTGCATTGGGTCACCCCAAATTCACCATCAGATCACATAGCATGTCCATGGCTACAGCCTGCACCCAAAAAATCACGCACCCACTGTTGCCTGGGGCTGCAATGGTGCAAAAACGTGGTTACAAAGCATGGATCCACAGGAATTCTCAGGATTTTTGCATTGGGTCACCCCAAATTCACCATCAGATCACATGTCTGTGGCCACAGCATGAAGCACAAAAATGATACATCCACTGTTTCATTCAGAATGTTTTTTCCCTTGTTTTCCTCCTCTAAAAATGATGTGCGTGTTATGGTCAGGTGCGTGTTATAGAGCGAAAAATACGGTAACTTCGTATTTCAGCTGGCTGAATAAAATCCCTTATTTTGGCTGCTGATCCCTTATTTTCAAGGCTGCTGGGCCCTTATTTTCAAATCTCTAAGTTGACAGCTATGATTTACACTCATCAATTCAGGCAACTTGTTGTGCGAAGAGATTTATATTTTGGAACAGCCCTTCCCCAATGTGTAAGCTGCAGGAGAGGCACATCAAGCAGTGAAACGGAAATGTGCTGCCCCCCCTGCCGACAATGGGCTTCTCTCATCTATGTTGTGGCAGCGCCCACAAAGCACTGGCTTCCAGCGGGATCTCACTGAAATCTCGCAAGATTTTAGTGCTGCTGCCAATGCCCCTTTCCCACTGGCGGGTCCCTCACCTTGCCTCATAAGTGGGCCAGGTCTGATAAGTGGACCGGGTATGGGGTTTTAGCCCCCTTTTCAGTCTCAAGGAAAAGTGGCAAGAGCACAGGCTATATTATTATTATTATTATTATTAATAATAATAATAATAATAATTTTTATTTATACTCTGCCCTCCCCAGCCAAGGCTGGGCTCAGGGCGGCTAACAAGCAATAATAAAAACAAGTTGAATGAATACAACTTAAAAATAAGATTAAAATACAACATTAAAATATTGAAACATTAAAATATTAAAATGCAGCCTCATCACAGGAGGAGAAAAAAGAAAGAGGGGGAGGGAATCAAATTGGCTCCAAGCCAAAGGCCAGGTGGAACAACTCTGTCTTACAGGCCCTGTGGAAAGAAATCAGATCCTGCAGGGCCCTGGTCTCATGAGGCAGAGCGTTCCACCAGGCTGGAGCCAGTGTTGAGAAGGCCCTGGCTCTGGTTGAAGCTAATTTAACTTCCTTAGGGCCCAGGACCACTAGGGTGTTGCTGTTTATGGACCTTGAGGCTCTCCGTGGGGCATACCGGGAGAGGCGGTCCCGTAGCTACGAGGGTCCTAGGCCGTGAAGGGCTTTAAAGGTCAAAACCAGCACCTTAAATCTGACCCTTAAATATTAGCACCATCTCACGTCCCTTGGGCTTTACCACCAAGCCATCAAACATATCCTGAGGCATAACTGAGCCAGCAGAACATGAGACCCTTAATCTCAGGGTTGTGGGTTCGAACCCCACGTTGGGTGAAATATTCCTGCATTGCAGGGGGTTGGACTAGATCAGGGGTCGGCAAGGTTTACCTCGCCTGGGCCAGTTCACTCCGGCGGAGATCCCTCTGTGGGCCAGATTGCGCATGTGCGCCCACAATTTCCGACGTCTGCATCTGCGCAGATGCGATTTCCAGCTGCTCAGTTCAGGGGCTGCTGGTGGGCCGGTTAAACAACCCCCGTAGGCCACTTGTGGCCCATGGGCTTTAGGTTGCCTACCCCTGGACTAGATAATACTCATGGTCCCTTCCAACTCTACAATTCATGTTCTGCCCCTCGGGTGGGTGACATTTTCCGTCAAATGCTCCCTTTGAACTCCCCTAGATTCCACCTCCAAAAATCTTTCCTCTGAGCCTCAGACCCAGAACACCTGGCAATCCTACCCCTACATCCTGAGAAATGCAGGATTAATCTATTAATCTAAATACAGCCCAATCCCTGTTTTACAAAGCAAGCGCAATACAACAATTTCACGGGAATTTACATGAAAGGAGACCTACCTTTTTCTCGCAGTTCTCCTAAAATATCCTGAACATTGGGATTCTGCTCTTCCAGATCAAGGTTCAGGGAACCTATATCAGGAAAGGATTTCAATATATCGGCCACCATTAAGACCCAGGGGTCCGGATCCAAGGTCGCAAGCTGGATGATTTCTGTCAGTGCATTTTTCATCTAAGAAAAAAAGGAGAGAGAAGGCAAATCAAGAGTGGAATGTTCAAAGAACGTTAAGAGCTGCTTTCTCAAAACTTTACTGAATAGACCAAACCTGCAGCTCACATTCACTGGGGTAAAAGATGTAGAGTAAGGCAGTGTTCCCCAACCTTGGGCCTCCAGCTGTTTTTGGACTACAACTCCCATCATCCCTCGCTAGCAAGACCAGTGGTCAAGGATGATGGGAATTGTAGTCCCAAAACAGCTGGAGGCCCAAGGTTGGGGAACACTGGAGTAAGGAGTAGGGAATACAGTGGGACCTCGGGTTAAGTGTTTAATTCGTTCTGGAGGTCCGTTCTTAACCTGAAACTGTTCTTAACCTGAAGCACCACTTTAGCTAATGGGGCCTCCTGCTGCCGCCGCACCGCCAGAGCACGATTTCTGTTCTCATTCTGAAGCAAAGTTCTTAACCTGAAGCACTATTTCTGGGTTAGCGGAGTCTGTAACCCGAAGGGTTATGGAACCCGAGGTATCACTGTACAGAGGCAAATTTGCCCATCCCTACATCTGTACACTGACCACTGAATGAAAACGGGCAGTGGCACTCCTACGGCCCTCTCTCCAAGGCTGATGCCCTTCCTTACAGCGAGGCATTGTGAGCAAGGTTGCCCCCCAAATGTGCCTGTTTAAAGTTTAGTACGAGTAAACTGTGAAACTTTAAACGGTATTTGTCACAAATGGCAAAGGCGCAGGTGCTCTCTGGTCATCTCACCCACAATTTCTCTCCCTGTGAAGAAGGACCCTTCCTCACAAGAGAGTCTCAAAGGGTCTAGGAATGCCCACGCTGTTGCCCCAAATGCAGAAGCAAAATTTTTCTATAGCAGGTCCCAGACGTGAGTGCACAGGGGGAGGTCTCAGACAGCAAAATGTTTTGAGCCAGCCCCCACCACACCCTGATATCACTTAAATAGAAATAAGGTCTTCTATTTTTTTCTGAACATCAGAGGTTAAATAATACTTTATTGCACAGTGAGAAACGATTTTCCTCTACCTAAACAGAATACAAATCATTTTAACCAAATATTACTCCAACACTGTCCATGTTATAAAATGGTCCATTATACAGTCATACCTCGGGTTAAAGTAGCTTCAGGTTGAGCGTTTTCAGGTTGTGTTCCGCGGCGACCCGGAAGTAATGGAACGGGTTACTTCCGGGTTCTGCCGTTCGCGCAGACGCTCAAAATGACGTCACGTGCATGCGCAGAAGCGGTGAATCACGACCCGCACACACACGGGAACGGATCCCGGGTTAAGTACTTAATTCGTTCCGGAGGTCCGTTCTTAACCTGAAACTGTTCTTAACCTGAAGACCACTTTAGCTAATGGGGCCTCCCGCTGCTGCCGCTGTGCCGCCGGAGCACGATTTCTGTTCTCATCCTGAAGCAAAGTTCTTAACCCAAGGTACTATTTCTGGGTTAGCGGAGTATGTAACATGAAGCGTATGTAACCTGAAGCATATGTGTCAGCGGCTGCCTCAGGTCCCAGCTCACAAAGGACCAACGCCAGTTGCTCTTTATAAACGAAAGTCTTTATTGCGGTTCATTGTTGGTTTGACATCAGTGGCGCGCAGCGCTACGTCTGAGTCCTTAGACCGGCGAAGCTCCATCTGAGTCTCCACCCCCTGTACACCAGCTTAAGACTCTAACCTTACTCCACCTCTTCCGTCTCTCCTTTCTCCTCTGGGTCCTTCTGCCCCCCGGGGTCTCCTCCTTTCTGGACTCTTCTGACGCTGACCCCCCTGACTCCTCCCCCTCCTTTCGGCGGGCTCTGGGACCTGGCTCCCTATCCGGGCTGCCCACTGCGCCGCCCTCCTGTACATTTGAACTTGGCGCGTGCGCCCAGCCTCCAACCTTCCTCTTGACCGTTTCCTCGCTCTCCGATGGAGGCGTGGCCAATCCTGACTCCTCTCCTCCCGCTGGCGGTGAGCCTCCTGATCCCGATACCTGGGACTCCTCCCCCCTACTGCGCTCTGGTGGGGAAGCTGGTCCTGATTTCCAACTGCTGCTCTCTGAGTCCCCTCTGGCCCCTTCTTCCTGGGGTGTCCCCCTAGGCACCCCCCTTGCTCTGACCATGGGAGCCCCTTTCTGTGAATCTTCCGATTCGCTGGAAAGACTCAGAGACCTCAGACCGCTGTCATCGCTAACATTTCCTTCGGATTCCTCCCCCTCGCTCTCTATTTCCTCCCTTTCCTGTGCCTCTGCTCCTGAGCCCCTGACAATATGTAACCCAAGGTACCACTGTGTGTGTGTGTGTGTGTGTGTGTGTGTGTATATATATATATATATATATATATATAGCTACGGATTTGCTTTTAGAAAAATCAGAGCAGGAAGAATCACAATTATCACAACACAGCTCCAATTTACAGCAAAAAAAAAAGCTTGATTAGAAAAAGGAAATATATGATAAAATCCTGTTAAGGACAAACAATTTAAAGCAATCATACAGTATAAGCTGAAAAATTGGGAGATGTGTTAATGAAAAGTTACATAAATATTCTTAAACTGTGGATAGTATTAACAAATGCATTGTTATACAAGTCCAAGGAGAGTCACATGGTTGTAGAGAAGATCTGTGATGCCATACTTAAGATTACTATATTCAGCTTTTGACACAAAGAGGTATGGCCAGTATTGGAAAAGTTCAGAAGCATTACAAAAATGAAAAATAGACTTTGAAGCAAAATGGAGTGCTAAGGGAGTTAGGTGATCTATATATAATGAAAGCATTACAGAGAAGAAACAATTCTCCATATCTTCTGAGGACAGGGCAAGGAACAGTGTATAAATTAGTCAGATAAATTAGTAAGGTAACTAGGGATACCTGCGAACCTTTCTTTGCAGATAGATGCCTGCTCATCTAACCTTAACAGACTATGCAGCAGGCAACCTGTTCCAGACTAAGGGACTGGATCTGATGATCCACTGGATTCCTACGCACACATTTTCTAAGAATGGGGAATCCTTAGGTTCAAGTTCCTGCTCAGAAAAGCTCAGCAGGTGGCAATACGGTTTCAGCTTGAGGGATTGTTTTGAGATTTAGCAATGTCTCAATAAAAATGTTGGGAATTAGAATTAGGACCTTTCTTGCATATTTTGGTATTACATATGTGGCTTATGTTGGGAGCATTACTGGAGATGTCAAAGTGCAGGTGCCAAGTTGTCACATGTCAAGCTGTAGGGCAGAGACCAGTTTTACTGAATTCAGAAAGTTCCTAAGTGCATTGAAATGAAATGAAATGAAATTTATTACGGTCCTAGACCAGATTCACATACTGTTTCCTATGTGCATTTACTCCAAAGAGAGGCACAGTTATTTCAGTGGTTCATGCACACGTATTTGAAAGTAAGTGTACATGAAACTGCAGCCTTAAAAGTGATGCTGCTTAGATAGAAATCTGCCTTTTGCTTCTAAGACGTAACTGCAGTGCAAAAGAAATGCAACTGCAAAACCAAAAGTTTTGGATTCTGCTGCTAGATTGTGGAAAAGCTCTATTTAGTTGCAGATCAGTATGCTTTCACTGCTCTAGCAACTATTTAGTACCATTTAGCATGTTTCCCCAGGTGCATTCATGCACCTGGAAAGGATGCTAGCAATATCTCTAGCTCACAAAAACTGGGATGCTCAAATCAGTTACTACGGCTACCAGTAACTGCAGTTGACTGAGGCACATCACCACTAGTATTTACTTCCAGCTTTCCTCTGAATGGTTACCTATCTATTTTCTGGACCTATCAATATATCTGATAGTTTGTTTTTCCCATGGAAACAATCACCAATGCCCTAACAGCACAAATGGTAATGCATGCCCATACTAGTAGAGCAATGCTTCAATATGATCTTGCATTAACCTAAAAGTATAATACTATGTAGAGTTGGAATGCTGGAACCCACGGAAATAAACCATTAGGTTTGGAAGATCACATAATCCTGGGATGTGGCTCATAAGCCATTTGGAAATCACACACTGTAGCACTAGACCTTACTTCCTAATTATGACCAGCAAATCAATACTAGCTAAAAATGGGAATTCCTCTCTAAAGCAGTCATAAAGACTTTAATAGATATTACACTGCCAAGCCAGTATTAAATAAATGTACTGCCAGATCCCATGCCTACAAACAGTAGTAGAGTTTTCTAGTGGGCCTTTGCAATTTTAAAGATGCCTGTGTTGCCATACATAAAATACAGTGGTACCTCGGGTTACATACGCTTCAGGTTACATACGCTTCAGGTTACAGACTCTGCTAACCCAGAAGTATTACCTCGGGTTAAGAACTTTGCTTCAGGATGAGAACAGAAATCGTGCTCTGGCGGCGCGGCAGCAGCAGGAGGCCCCATTAGCTAAAGTGGTGCTTCAGGTTAAGAACAGCTTCAGGTTAAGAAGGGACCTCTGGAACGAATTAAGTACTTAACCCGAGGTACCACTGTAGTCGTAACATTGCACTATGTGATTTATGTGCTTTTATTCTTTAGTTTCAATAAACCAAGGTTTCCTTTTCCAAAATTTGGTTTGTTGCACACTTCAGAAAAGTGCCTACTGCTTTCAGCAAAAGGGTGTGCTCCTCTCTGGAACAGAGACGTTTGGAGACAGGGGGAGGAGAATCAGGACTACTGGAATGAGATGGTTGGAATGTAATCTTGACCTGACAGAGCCTCCTGATATACTTGGCAAGTCTGAGAAAATTAAAGGACAAATCGAAGATTAATTTCTTTATGGAAGCGTGGAATAGCGGCTGTCCCTGAGCGATATGATTTTTGGAGAGTATAAAACCCACACAGAGGATGCCTGTTTCCAATCTGCTTGTGAAAATTATCAGAGATCGCAAAGAAAGGAATATACGGTAACAACAAGAAGATGAAGAAAGTAATAAAGGACTATCTGGATTGAACTGGATAGAACTGTTTAATCAAAGCAGCAATATAAGTGATGTTTGGACTCGTTCGGAGCTTGATGTATGGGTACCCCCAACAAAATTTAAAATTTGGCTGTATAATTTGGAATTAATGTGATTTGGATAATGTGATTGGCCTGTTAATAAAAATTATTTTTTTTAAAAAAAAGGAAGGGAGACGTTTGGGGGGTTGAGAGAGCAACAGATGCTCATGGGATCAATTCAGACATTTGTATGGAGTCTTTCCCTGAAGCTGTGTGAAAAGTATACAAACGCCTTCCTGTGGTCTTAAGCAGAACAGCCCAAGTAAAGCACTAGAACTCAGCTCCATTGCATGCATAAACCAAGTCTGGGATGAAGTTGGGAAGGGATTTTGCTTCAAACTCTTGCAATAGATGGGCTGGGCCAGACTGAACGTACATCGGTGATGTGATATGGCAGAAACAGGCAGTGATTTCTGTTGAATCACCTAGTGCCTACTGGCTACTAATATTCCCCCCCCCCCAAAAGAATTAAGCACACCTCCATCCGATTTCCCCTCCCCCAAAAGCACTTGTAAAAAATTCGGAAACAAGAGTGCATCCTCTCAGGGTATCATCCAGAGTTTAACATTTTGCCTTATCCGATTAAAAGGTCACAACTTATGGAGCCTTGCTTTGGAAAAGGGGGGTAAAAAAACCCAGCCAGGTGGACCTCAGGAATATTGTATTTGTGTGTTTGTGCGTGTGGATGTGTATAAATAAGAGATTGGTCAATGAGGAATTGCAGACCACCTCTGTGAACAAGGAAAACCCATATTGCAGGTTTGCTGCAATGGACCTTGGGAAAAGTTTGAGTATTTGTGTGTGTGTGTGTGTAAATAAATAAAAGATCACTGAATTAGGAAGTGCAGCCCACCCCTTCAAAAGTGCACCTTAGGGTAAGCAAAGGACCTCGGGAAAAGTTTGAGTATTTGGGTGTTTGGGTGTCTATACAGTGGTAGCTTGGATTAAGTACTTAATTCGTTCCAGAGATCCGTTCTTAACCTGAAACTGTTCTTAACCTGAAGCATCACTTTAGCTAATGGGGCCTCTGCTGCCGCTGCACAATTTCTGTTCTTATCCTGAAGCAAAGTTCTTAACCTGAAACACTTCTGGGTTAGCGGAGTCTGTAACCTGAAGCATATGTAACCTGAGGTACCACTGTGTATATGTGTGTGTGTGTGTGTGTGTGTGTGTAAATAAAAGACCACTCAGTTAGGAAGTGCAGCCCACCCCGGTGAAGGAGGAAACCCCACCTTGCAGGTTTGCTGCAATGGACCTCGGGAATAGTTTTCTGTATTTGTGTGTGTATGTGTATAAATAAGAGATCACTCAATGAGGATGTGCAGCCCACACCTTCGAAAGTGAACCTTGGGGAAAGCAAAGGACCTCGGGAAAAGTTTGAGTATTTGTGTGTTTGGGTGTCTCTATATAAATATGTGTGTGTGTGTGTGTAAATAAAAGATCACTGAATTAGGAAGTGCAGCCCACCCCTTTGAAAGTGCACCTTAGGGTGAGCAAAGGACCTCGGGAAAAGTTTGAGTAGTTGGGTGTTTGCGTATCTATATATAAATGTGTGTGTGTGTGTGTGTGTGTGTGTGTGTGTAAATAAATGAAAGATCACTTAATTAGGAAGTGCAGCTTACACCTTCGAAAGTGCACCTTGGGGTAAGCAAAGGAACTCGGGAAAAGTTTGAGTATTTGTGCGTTTGGGTGTTTTTATATATATATATATAAAAGCACACCTCCATCCGATTTCCCCTCCCCCAAAAGCACTTGTAAAAAATTCGGAAACAAGAGTGCATCCTCTCAGGGTATCATCATATATGTGTGTGTGTGTGTGTGTGTGTGTGTGTGTGTAAATAAATAAAAGATCACTCAATTAGGAGGTGCAGCCCACCCCCTCGAAAGTGCACCTTAGGGTAAGCAAAGGACCTCGGGAAAAGTGTGTGTAAATAAAAGACCACTCAGTTAGGAAGTGCAGCCCACCCCGGCGAAGGAGGCAAACCCACCTTGCAGGTGTGGCTGCAACGGACCTCGGGAATAGTTCCGAGCCCTTTCTTGGCGCGCGTCTATATACAGTATATGTGTGTGTGTTGTTGTCGTTGGCACCCGTCTGCCTCGGCGGGAGACCTACGCCGCGTGTGTGCGGCGGTGGGATGTGCCTCCCCCCGAGCCCCCTGTCCCACCCCCCTGGGGCGGAGGAGGGGACCCCCCCCTCACAGATGGGCCTCCGGGGGCAGAAGGAAGCGGCGCCCACCCCGGGGGGGGGGGCGAAGCGACGACTGAGGGGCGCCGGGGCCCGTCCCGGGGGGGGGGGTGTCCCGGCTTCCCTCACACGGCTGGTTGGGGGGTGGGCGGCCTCCTCAGGGGTCTCTCTCTCTTTGCCTCACCTCGTCCACCGCGCGGCGAGGCAGGTGCAACATCCCCAGCAGGAGCTTGAGCTTGACGGGCGACGAGAGGCCGTGGAAGCAGAGGCGGATGTTGTCCACCACCGAGGCCGTCAGCAGCGAGGCGATGCTGGGCGGCGCCCACAGCTCGTCCGCCGAGCCCAGCTTGTTGTGCAGCCACAGGCCGGTGTCGCTCTCCCGCATCGACGCCATCTTGGAGCGGGGGGTGGGAGGGGAGGGGAGGCTCTCGGCGGGCATTTTATGAAGACACCTAAAAAAAAAAAATGGAGGGAAGGAAGGAAGGAGTACGGCCGCAAGGCCCCCGCGACCCCTTTTCCCGCCTCTCTCCGTCCGTAACGCAAAATGGCGCCGCCCAAGCGCCGGGGAGAAAAAGCTGACGAGGTCTTAAGAGGCGGGCGGCGCAAGGTCGCCGTGCAAAATGGCGGCGCCCGCGTCAGGTCAAGCGAGAGAGAGAGAGAGAGAGAGAGCAGCTTCCTTCCGGGCAGCAAAATGGAGCTTTTCCGTACGGGAAGATGGCGCCTCCCAGCCAGGATGGGCTTGTGCGGAGGTCGAAGAGCGGCCGTTTCTTTTTATATACTGTATATAATCACACACGCATACACACATATTTATGATATGTAAAATGAATCATGGAAATAGAAGAAAGGAAGTCATTGATATTATAAGGATGTAAAATGAGTACTTTAAATTGTAAAACAAATTTTTAAAACATTATATATATATAATGTTCTGTTTTACAATTTAAAGTACTTTAAATTGTAAAACAAATTTAGAATATATATAAATATATATATATATATGTATAATATGTTCTGTTTTACAATTTAAAGTATTCATTTTTACATCCTTAAAATATCAATGACTTTTTTCTGTTTCCATGGTTCATTTTACATATCATGAACCTCTGCATATTTTACAGAAACCATACCATTCAGGCATATTGCATCCATCAAAACATCAAAACTTGCATTTATCTTAATGCTGCCAGTGTTTTCAGCTGCACCCAATTATTTCCCATATATTCAATAAATGTTTTCCAATCTTCTCTAAACGTATGTTCTTCTTGTTCTCCGAGTCTATATGTTAAGTCTGCCAGTTGTGCATCTTTTGTCAACTTAAGTTGCCATTCTTGTTTAGTTGGGACCTTGCTCATTTTCCATTTGAGGCTAACAAAACACAGGCCGCTGTAGTAGCATACATAAATCACCTTTTTTGACACCTGGGAATTTTGGTCTGAATTACCCCCAACAGAAAGGACTCTGGGTTTGGGGGGGAAAGTACTTTAAAACATTTTTTCCAATTCATTATGGATCATTTCCCAATTCTCTCTTACCCTTCTACTGAAGAGTGCTGTTTCCATGGGACGCAGCAACCGTTTTTCACTTTGCTGCTTCAGAAATCTTGTGATAGGGAATGCCCTCAGTGGCTCCATTTACCAATCTGTCAAATACAGCAGTGGTGGTGGTGGTGTTATCAGTGCTCTTTTTTCTACAGAAAAAAGGGCTGGTACTCATCATGAAATTGTTACAGTGAGTGCCACACTTTTAACACCAGCGCGGGGGGGGGGGGAGGTGCTGGTATTGCATGTCCCCTGAGAACCCCCAGAAAAAAGCACTGATAATTATATTTATGTATGTATTACATTTATGTAGGTATGCAAAGTGTTATGTACTGAAGTTCTCACCCTGGGCCAGCAGGGGGATACTGTAGATAGTTTTCACTCAGGTCCACATATGCAAAGAAGGGATCGAAAGTGACGTTCAGTGATTGGATAGCTACAGAAAATGGTTACTGTTGCGTTCTAGTGGAGCTCTATATAAGCAGGCTGGCTGAACCCTTCAGTTCAGTTCTGTTCTGGCCTGTGAATAAACAAGAGCTGTTTGAAGAATCGCTGTGTCGTCTGATATGTTCACCCACAACTTAACAGGTACTCTGAAGCATGGTTGCCTCCAGATGTAGAGGCAGAGCATAGCCATCGCGGCTAGTAAACGTTGATAGAGAACTTGGTAGCCAGGTTGCAAAGTTCAGGTCCTAAGAGGCCATGGCAAACTTGTTTTTAAAGCAGTATTAGTAAAAATAAAAAAGAAGTAAATTGATTTACTAAGCAGCAGTATTAATAAAATAATACAGAACGTAATGCATCCGTAATATAAAATTTCATAATATAGAAAAGACTTTGCCAAGTTCCTGGGCATTAAAACAGTTTCCCTTGTGCGTCTCAGACAGCTCCGATTGTAATATTTTGCCCTTTTAAAATCCAGAGAGAGAAAGCAGAGACACCTACAAAATCAAATCCAGCTTGATTTGATATTAAACCTTTGAATCGCCACAAGAATTTACAGGGATTTTATATAACTCCTTTTTGTTGCTTTTGTTTTTGCAGGCAGTTCACAGAGGGCTACTCTCTGTGTTACAAAGCTATGAATGTCACTCAAAAGAAACTGAACCATTTGTGCCAGGGAAATGCAAAAAACCAACAACAATCTCTTGGGTCTCTATATAAGCGGCAGACTAACAGATAATGAGTGGTGTCTTCCACCTGAGGTTGACCACAAATACAAAGTCTGTCTGTGTATGGGACCTTGTAGCAGCCATCTAAGCCTTCAGTGGGCATCACTTGAAAACACAGCTTTTAATAAAGGCATTTCTTAAGGAAGCGGGTGAGTGTTTGGTCCAATAACTAGCTCTAAAATGCTCTGTTCTCAAAAGCGGATTCCAAGGGGGAAATTAGCATTTCTAATTAGTTGAGGTCCCTTCTGGATTCTATCTACAATAGCCAGTCTCTTGGTTGAGACTTACTCAAGGTCAAAACACTTCTGGAAAGGTCGGTTCTGGAAAATAATAACAGTCTAAAACATATTGTCAAGTATGGGAAACAAGCAAGATTAACTGGAGTTTTTAATAAAAAGGTAAAGGTACCCCTGCCCGTACGGGCCAGTCTTGACAGATTCTAGGGTTGTGCGCCCATCTCACTCAAGAGGCCGGGGGCCAGCGCTGTCCGGAGACACTTCCGGGTCACGTGGCCAGCGTGACAAGCTGCATCTGGTGAGCCAGCGCAGCACACGGAAACGCCGTTTACCTTCCCGCCAGTAAGTGGTCCCTATTTATCTACTTGCACCCGGGGTGCTTTCAAACTGCTAGGTTGGCAGGCGCTGGGACCGAGCAGCGGGTGCGCACCCCACCGTGGGGATTCGAACCGCCGACCTTTCGATCGGCAAGCCCTAGACGCTGAGGCTTTTACCCACAGCGCCACCCGCGTCCCTGGAGCTTTTAATACAGGATGGCAAATATGACCTATAGGCATTACTGAAATTTGGTGGAATGACTAATGACTGGAATGTAGGAATTAGGGGGTATAACCTGTTCAAAAGGAACAGACCAAACAGGAATTGGCAAGGAGGAGCATTATACATAAAAGATGTGTACACTTGTGAAGAAATCCATGACCTGGAGCATGGAATGACCTTAACAGACTGGAGAACTAGGCGCAAGCTAACAAAATGAATTTCAACGGGGACAAATGTAAGGTTTTGCACTTAGGCAGGAAGAACTAGATGCACAATATAGGATGGGGGACACCTGGCTGTACGAGCTGTGCATGTGAAAAGGATTTAGGGGTCTTGGTGGACCACAAGCTTATTATGAGTCAACAGGGGGATGAAGCAAAAAGGTGAATGCTATTCTAGGTTGCATCAAGCATACCTTACCTGGTTCTCCAATGCCCCAGTCAAATAAAAGGTGATTAACGAATTTCACACTCTACATACACCATTTACCTACCTCAAGAGAGCTTTCCACTCTCTAAGCCACTCTTGGGAGCCAGTGTGGTGTAGTGGTTAAGAAAGGTGGACTCATAATCTGGTGAACCGGGTTCGCCTCCCCGCTCCTCCACATGCAGCTGCTGGGTGACCTTGGGCTAGTCATACTTCTCTGAAGTCTTTCAGCCTCACTCACCTCACGGAGTGTTTGCTGTGGGGAAGAAAGGGAAAGGAGAATGTTAGCCGCTTTGAGACTCCTTAAGGTAAAGGGTAAAGGGACCCCTGACCATTAGGTCCAGTTGTGACCGACTCTGGGGTTGCGGCGCTCATCTCGCTTTATTGGCCAAGGGAGCCGGCGTACAGTTTCCAGGTCATGTGGCCAGCATGACTAAGCCACTTCTGGCGAACAGAGCAGCACACGGAAACGCCGTTTACCTTCCTGCCGGAGCGGTACCTATTTATCTACTTGCACTTTGAGGTGCTTTCAAACTGCTAGGTTGGCAGGAGCAGGGACCAAGCAACAGGAGCTCACCCCGTTGCGGGGATTCGAACTGCCAACCTTCTGATCAGCAACTCCTAGGCTCTGTGGTTTAACCCACAGCGCCACCAACTCCTTAGGGTAGTGATAAAGCGGGATATCAAATCCAAACTCCTCTTCTTCTTCTTCTTCTTCTTCTTCTTCTTCTTCTTCTTCTTCTTCATGTCCTGAGGGAACTCTAAATTTGGAACAGTGTCACTTGTTTCTGCAACTGTACATTACACCATGCGCATGCCCCCCCCCCAACTTACTTGCGTGCGACTGCGCATACGAGCAGTGCTGGGAAATAAATTAAAAATTCAATTCAAACCTGGAAATGGCAGGAGAGAACTGGAAAGTCCTCGTAGCTCACGAGGAGACCCTCCCCCAAACCCAAAGAGGACGTCAGTGAGGGCAGAGGAAGCCCCAAAGATACTGGAGGAGCCCTGGGGCTTTGTTTAGGCTGCTCAGCCTCCCTGCCTAGCCACTAATGTGCAGCTGGTAGCAGCTGGTCCCAGAGCTTCAATTCTAGTTGTGGATATTTTTGGATACAGTATTTTTTGTCTGGATTGGAGAGAGACCGACAGAGAGGGTGTTTTGAGGGTGCTCCCTATTTACGTGATTTTCACTTAACACTCACAAAAGTGGGGGAAAGACTGTACTGTAACCTGCATTGATTCATTATGGTAAAAGGCAAGTAAATAAAATAAAGCTTTTTAAAAAAAAACACCACCACACAGACAACTTGATCCATTATTTGACTGGCGCTGTGGGTTAAACCACAGAGCCTAGGACTTGCCTATCAGAAGGTCGGTGGTTCAAATCCCCGCGATGGGGTGAGCTCCCGTTGCTCGGTCCCTGCTCCTGCCAACCTAGCAGTTCGAAAGCACGTCAAAAACTAACTAATTTACTAACTAATTAACTTAAAAACTAACTAATTTACTGCAGCGTCACAAAGCCTAGGACTTGCCAATCAGAAGGTCGGCGGTTTGAATCCCCGCGACGGAGTGAGCTCCCATTGCTCGGTCCCTGCTCCTGCCAACCTAGCAGTTCGAAAGCACGTCAAAGTGCAAGTAGATAAATAGGTACCGCTCCGACGGAAAGGTAAACGGCGTTTCTGTGCGCTGCTCTGGTTCGCCAGAAGCGGCTTAGTCATGCTGGCCACATGACCCGGAAGCTGTACACCGGCTCCCTCGGCCAATAAAGCGAGATGAGCGCCGCAACCCCAGAGTCGGCCACGACTGGACCTAATGGTCAGGAATCCCTTTACCTTTATCTTTCTTTAGCATAAAACTTTCTACCCTTGTAACTCCCCCTGTTTTCTTAAATCTGAGTTCCCAGAAATAGGGGGCGTCTTATAGATGGAAAAATACAGTATATTTCTGACTCTGTACATGTATGGGAAGCAACATATACGCTTTGGGGCCAGGATCAGATGGCCAATGTGGAGACTTCATGAAATCCAGAGGGTTCTCTTACAATTTTTAATGCTTTTTTTTTTACAATTGCTGACTCTTTCATCCATCACATCCAGAGGTTGGGGGTGTAATTGTGTATAAAAAAAGCATTCTGAATATTGGATTTGATTGGTTAAGGGACTGGTGGCAAGAAAAGATAGCTAAACTGAATTTATTCCTCCGTTCCAGTTGTGACTCATTACCTCTTGGACGCTCCATCTCAAAAGCAGCAAATTTAGGGATAAAATCCCTCCCCCTATTTTCTCTTCCATCCTTGGGTGGGGGTGAGGAGGTTCAGCATCTTGCCTGATAAAGAGTTCTGGAGAACTTGGGGGGGAAACTGTTCATGATTCTGCCATATTTTAGATAGTCCTGGTAGAGATATTACAGTACTGCGGCTTTGGGATTAAAACTAAGGCAAGTCTTGGTTGACTTTTCCACTGGGGTGTTGCTTCCCTCTTTAAAGTGATACCATTCATAATAAAGCAGCAATCCCCAGCCCATTGTTCTTGAAGCCTCTCCTTGAGTAGAGCGCTCTGCAGCGGCGTTGCCATGGTAGATCCTCTCCCCTTTCAGGGAAGGATAAAGAGAGCCAGTGCACATGCTCAGAGATGCTCACTAGCAGTTTGCTGCAGCCATTCAAAGAGACCATCACAAAGGCAAGTGAGACACCAGGTACTTCTATTTTATGATTTGCTGCAAAGGGGTTTCCCCCCCTGTTTTATAAAACTGAAAAGATGTCGTGCACTGGCTCATCGTATGCTATAATTTGTCCCTGAATAGCTATCGCTCGCTGTGCAAAAAATAAACGGCAAGGTAACTGGCAGGGAACAGGTGATTTCTTCTTGCCATATTTCCTTGCCGGAGCTCTTGTGATGAGCCGGCCTGCTGGGACTGAGAGCTTCTTTGGAAAAACAGAGACAATGTTTGTTTTACGGGTGCAGTGAGAAGGCTTTTTCACCATTCCAGACAACAAAGACTTCCACGAAGCTCAAGTCACTTCTAGGCAGTGATCGTCATTCCTAACATATACGGGTAGGAGAAACCCCTGCCTTTGCAGAGAATTATAGTGAGGACTTAAATTTAATATATTGGCAAACGGCTGGTTTTAAAATGCACTCAGGTTTTCAGTCAATATTATTTAAAGAACGAAAACTATGCGAAGTAATATGTTTGTGTTAAGCAATTTTATTTGGAATTGCAAAATTGGTATTCTTAGGGCTTTTGCAGGTAGCCGTACCACTGACGGCCGTGTGTTTTCATGCAGCAGCTGTGGTTCTGAAGCCACATACTGGAAGAACTGCCTTTGCAGTTGTTTAAATGCATCTTTGCTCTCGATATAAAATGGGGAAAATTCCAGCGTTGCCCTCTGTGCATGTCAAATGAGCATTCTTATATAACATCATCATGTATAGACGCTGCCTTCCCTCACAGCACTTCTTCATGGCTTTTGAACATGAGGACCCCCCCCCCCATGGCAAGACGTTCCATCGTTTTGCTTTGAACATTTGTGGCTGAAGAACATTCTAACAAGCTTTGAAAGTTTGTGACATTTTAAAATGACCAGCTGTCGTAGTAAACAATGCCCCTTCACATGCCACAAGAACTTCATGTATATTGTTTTTGTAACTTTAAAACTGTGGTTTGATTTTGTCGTTTGTCACCTTGAGCTTTTTATGAGGAAAGGGGAGGGGTTAATAGTGTATTAAGAAATAACTAAATAGTAGCACGCTGTTGATATTCTGGGTTTGTAAATGAATAATTGCTCAAGTATCTCAGGTGTCAAGACGTTTAGAGTTTGGGTGAGTTGCCACAGTGGTGTTTTGCTACATCATGTGTCTGTCACAATTCCTTTCTAAAATGTTGAAAGCAAATACTGAACATGCAGATTTCCATGGATGTAGGTAGCACTCTGCTGGCTTAAAAAAAGTTAGGATAGTTTGCAGCAGAGATTATTATCCTCAAACCCACCTGATGTTTTGGTGTCATGAAACGTTTGTGCAGTGCTGAAACACATTTTCAGCTTGTGATACTTGTACCTGTGAAATCTAACAGTTCAATTAAAAATAAATAAAATTGCACAGTGAAGTTTGTAAGACTTGAAGTTTCACAGCTTCTCAGGTAACAATTTGGTCACCTGTAACAAACCCTTACGGGACGCGGGTGGCGCTGTGGGTTAAACCACAGAGCCTAGGACTTGTTGATCAGAAGGTCGGCGGTTCGAATCCCCGCGACGGGGTGAGCTCCTGTTGCTCGGTCCCTGCTCCTGCCCACCTAGCAGTTCGAAAGCACGTCAAAGTGCAAGTAGATAAATAGGTACCACTCCAGCAGGAAGGTAAACGGCGTTTCCGTGCGCTGCTCTGGTACGTCAGAAGCAGCTTAGTCATGCTGGCCACATGACCCAGAAGCTGTACGCCGGCTCCCTCGGCCAATAAAGCGAGATGAACGCTGCAACCCCAGAGTCGGCCACGACTGAACCTAATGGTCACGGGTCCCTTTACCTTTACTAACAAACCCTTAAGAGATTTATATCGACCTACATCTTCAGGCACATCCATGCAACCGTAGACAAAGTAGCAGATAGTATAGGGCTAGACAAAATTGTAGTATTGTATTTTGGCTAAGAAACCATATGATATTTGCTTGGCCCTGTGTCAGTTATTAAATTGTTTCAGTTTCATGGATATGACTAGTAAAGGTAAAGGTAAAGGGACCCCTGACCATTAGGTCCAGTCGTGGCCAACTCTGGGGTTGTGGTGCTCATCTCGCTTTATTGGCCGAGGGAGCCGGCGTACAGCTTCTGGGTCATGTGGCCAGCATGACTAAGCCGCTTCTGGCGAACCAGAGCAGTGCACGGAAACACCATTTACCTTCCCGCCGGAGCGGTACTTGCTATTTATACTATTTATCTACTTGCACTTTGACCTGCTTTCGAACTGCTAGGTTGGCAGGAGCAGGGACCGAGCAACGGGAGCTCACCCCATCACGGGGATTCAAACTGCCGACCTTCTGACCAGCAAGTCCTAGGCTCTGTGGTTTAACCCACAGCGCCACCCGCGTCCCTTTAACCCGCGTTAAATTGTTTCAGTTTCATGGATGTGACTAGAGAGGGGGCTAATTAAGATGTTTGGAATTAGCTGGGGATTTTTATGTGTTCCTGATGCTGTTCTGGATATTCGGTAGATAAAAACTTGGGTTTGCTTACCAGGATGGCCATCCAAATAATGTAATACTGTACTTCAAAATGCTACTTTGTCTCTGAATTCCTGTTTTCCCTAGTGAAGGAGGAAGACGCCACTAGCGAAATGGTGAAGCCCTGCATAAGCAAAGTGATCGTTTTAGTGCCTTTAATGCTTGTAGTTGGGCTTTTTTCTACCAAGCCAGCTACAGCCGAAGAAGAATCAGGAACAACAATCCCTGCTGAAAGTACGTACTGGGTTCTATCTAACTTAAAAACCATGGAGAGACCTGGTCTGAACAAAGACATTGGATTCTTATCTCATTATACATGACAAAGCCATTTTTCACCTTCTCACCCCTTGCTTTTTCCTGTAAGACCTATTGCAGTCGTTAAGAGTCGTCAACAGGCTCATCACAGCTATCTGCCAATCACCCATTCCCACCACCCTTCTGAGTAATACCCCTCCCCACCTTCTCACTATATAGAAGGATCTGGCAACTTCTGTTTCAGTGTATCTGAAGAAGTGTGCATGCACATGAAAGCTCATACCAAGAACTAACTTAGTTGGTCTTTAAGGTGCTACTGGAAGGAATTTTTTTTGTTTTGACTATGGCAGACCAACACGGCTACCTATCTGTAACTGTGTTCTATCTAGTCTCTCATGCTGATACCCCAAGGCTCATTTCACACAAATCACAGTTTGCCACTGGCTGCAGCTCCTTGCTTGAATATCCACTCAGTTATGATTCCTATATGTATGTTCCTTGTGTGTGTGTCTATGGTACACATGTTTGCATGCAGCTCCTAATTTATTCTGTTGCTGCCAATACAACACTGCCCAAATCCTTCAGAAGAAGTATCAGTATGCAAAACAAATTTGTGAACTCTGGATAAGCCAATAAGCCATAATAATAATAATTGTTTGTTTGTTTGTTTCTACTCTGCCCATCTGACTGGGTTGCCCCAGCCACTCTGGGCAGCTTCCAACATATATAAAAACATAATAAAACATTACACATTTAAAAGCTTCCCTAAACAGGGCTGCCTTCAGATGCCTTCTAAAAGTCAGATAGTTGTTTATTTCCTTGACATCTGGTTGGAGGGTGTTCCACAGGGCAGGCGCCACCACCGAAAAGGCCCTCTGCCTGGTTCCCTGTAACCGCACTTCTCACAGGGAGGGAACCGCCAGAAGGCCCTCAGAACTGGAGGTTGTTTCTGTCGGTGCAAATTATATTACACAGACACAAACATGTAGTGCTTTTTTCTGGGGGGAACGCAGAGGTACGCATACCCCTAAACATTTTGTGAATCTAAGTTTGGCCTCATTGAGGGACAGTATTTCAATATGAGTAGGAAAATGAGAGTACCCTCTAAACATTTTTTTAAGGAAAAAAAGCACTGCAGACATGCATATATATCTCAAGTTATATACGAACTATTTCAATTGATTCGTATTCTTCTGTAGTAGAAGAATATCTATGGTGCCACACTTCCATGTGATGTGATAACATTATACATAGTCCGAGTGTTATCAGAAAAGCGATTTGCATAAGCTACAAATCGTGATCGAACCCACCACACATCCTTATAGGCTTTCCGTGTGTTTCAGTGGAAGACTCCACTTGTTCTCCTGCTTGTCTTTGTTTCCCATCTATTGGCATGAAATGTTGAGGCCTTCTGCTATCCTTCCCAAGTGTCGGAACGGCCTGAAGATGAGGACTGGGGAATGCATTCTATGGCAGACCAGCTTCTTTCCGGTGGAGAGCTGGAGGAGGAAGAGTTGCCCCCCCTTGTCCACAGCATGTTCAGAAGCAGAGAGAGAGAGAGAGAGAGAGAGAGAGAGAGAGAGGAGATGAACAGCTTAGGAAGGAGTTACCCAGTTAAGAGATAATGACAACAGAACCAGGAGGGAGGGGGCAGCTAGTTGAGACATCACTTGAGAGCGTAGGGGACCCCCCCTCACCATGGACTCGGAAGCCTGAATGTACCAGAGAGCAAAGGGGTCAGAGGGAGCGAGGAACGTCCGTTTGGCACCCAAAATGCTGCAGAAGCCGGAAGGAGGAATAGACTAGCCAACTGCCCTTCTTTCCTTGCGGAGAGCTGTGTGCTTGTGCTTGCAACATGATGCCGTAATAAAAGGACTATAAAGCTATCAACTGCTCGTTAATTCTTATCTGTGCAGTTACTACAGGGAGGGGAGGACTGATACCAAGCAAACTGCTGAATTTCACATAGGCAGACCCCTGGTTCCAGCTAATAAGAGGAGAGGTCCGGTCCTCCAGTGGATCAGGAACTGGCTAAGCTGCAGGAAGCAAAGGGTAGCAATAAAGGGACAGTTATCCAAATGGAATAAAGAATAAAGTGGAGTCCCTCACAAGGATTGGTGTTTGGACCTCTGCTTTTTACCGTATTCATAAATGATCTGGAGTTACGACCGAGCAGTGAGAAGACCAAGTTTGCGGATGTGTTCAGAGTTGTTGAAACAAAAATGAGATTGCGAAGATCTCTGAAAGGATCTCTCCAGACTGAGTGTGTTAAGTTGTGGGTGAACATATCAGACGACGCAGTAATTCTTCAAACGGCTCTTGTTTATTCACAGGCCAGAACAGAACTGAACTGAAGGGTTCAGCCAGCCTGCTTATATAGAGCTCCACTAGAATGCAACAGTAACCATTTTCTGTAACTAGCCAATCATTGAATGTCACTTTTGATCCCTTATTTGCATATGTGGGCCTGAACTATCTACAGTATCCCCCTGCTGGCCCAGGGTGAGAACTTCAGTACATAACAGAGTGAATGGGCAATAAAATGGCAAATGCAACCAACAAGATAACAACAACAACAATAATAATTTTATTATTTACACCTCCCATTTGGCTGGGTTTTCCCAGCCACTCTGGGTGGCTTACAGCATAGATCTAGGGAGATGGTGCGACTTCGCTACGGGGAAAGGTTGCAGCGTTTGGGACTTTTTAGTTTAGAGGAAAGGCAAGTCAGAAACACGATAGAAGTTTATGAAGTTCTCCACGCAAGGCATGGAGAAAGGGGAGCGAGAGAGAAAGCCCCCCCCCCCCGCCTCCTCTCTCATAACTCTAGAACTCTTGGACATCCAACGAGCCAATGTGGTGTAGTGGTTAAGAGTGGTGGACTCGTAATCTGGGGAATCGGGTTCGCGTCTCCGCTCCTCCACATGCAGCTGCTGGGTGACCTTGGACTAGTCACACTTCTCTGAAGTCTCTCAGCCCCACTCACCTCACCGAGTGTTTGTTGTGGGGGAGGAAGGGAAAGGAGAATGTTAGCCGCTTTGAGACTCCTTCGGGTAGTGATAAAGTGGGATATCAAATCCAACGAAGCTTCATGTTGAAAGGTTCAGTGCAGATAAAACAAAGTTTCTTTTCATGCAGAGTGCACAGAAGGTACTAATGACCACTAATCTAGATGTCTTTTAAAAAGGATTAGACAAATTCTCATGGAGGAGAAGGCTATTGAAGGCTACTTCGCCATGATGGCTAAGCTCTGCCTCCATAGCTGGAGAATACGAGTTGCTGGAGACCAGAGGTGTGCTTGAATCCTGCACGTGGGTTGCCCAAAGGCAGAAACTTGCATGCACCACTTTGAGGAGCTTATCTGAACTCAGGGTGGCGAAAGGGAATGCAGCACTGGGTATGTCTGCCTGTCTGACCAGCTTTTGTATTTCCCATGACTTTTATATAGCTAACTTTTGTTTCGAGGCGAGATTTTTGCATGTATGCACACTTACCGTAATTCCCAGGCACAGGACAGCTTCCCAAGAACATCCTTTGGATGTGCATGTATCCCATCGGCAAATCACAAGGAACGTCCTTTGTTGTTGTTGCTGTTGTTTAGTCATTTAGTCGTGTCCGACTCTTCGTGACCCCATGGACCAGAGCACGCCAGGCGCTCCTGTCTTCCACTGCCTCCCGTAGTTTGGTCAAACTCATGCTGGTAGCTTCGAGAACACTGTCCAACCATCTCGTCCTCTGTCGTCCCCTTCATCCTTCCCAACATCAGGGTCTTTTCCAGGGAGTCTTCTCTTCTCATGAGGTGGCCAAAGTATTGGAGCCTCAGCTTCAGGATCTGTCTTTCCAGTGAGCACTCAGGGCTGATTTCCTTCAGAATGGAGAGGTTTGATCTTCTTGCAGTCCATGGGACTCTCAAGAGTCTCCTCCAGCACCATTAGGAACATCCTAATGGTAGCAAAAATGAGGGTGGAGGGGAGAGTCTGTGTGGGAGGTGTTGGAAATCATCACCGTGGAAGGAAATTGAGTGAAAGTACTGCCCAAAACACTTCATTTGCACTGTTATTGGAAGTTTATCCTAAAACCGTGAAGCATAGCTCTGAATATATTTTACAGTTTATATTTGCTTTAAATATTAAAGGTTTTTTTTTGTAAAGAGGTATAAACTTGCCCTGTTGCTCTGCACATGATAATTTTGCAGCTTTTGGCTTTGATCATATTTATCTCTTCCCAGCTCTGTGCTGGTGACATTCTCCAGACTGCAGCCAACAAATTCAGTTGCTAAAAACTCCCAATTTTCTAACTTTTGCTGGTACTGTACTCATTTAGTTTGCATGCTCAAGTTTGGTTTTGATATTTGGGTAGACTGTTTATATTTTGCAATTCAGCTAGAGGTAGCAATTTAATTGGGCATTTGAGGCACGTGCTGTTTCTCAGATTGTGAGTCAGGGACTCCTTCCCAAATCTGAGCGGAACCTGGATGTTATTTTGTGCAAAGTCATGACCCAGTGGCAAAATTGCTATGTCAGGATAGTTCATGCTGAGGTCTTTGCAGACATTCTTGGGCATTGTGCAATTTTCTGCTGTGTCACAGGGACTCAAAAACAAAAGCTGAAATTGTAATGAGTATGGAAAAGCTATTGGACTCATGCTGTCATAGGCAGATTGCCCTATATTGATACACTACATATTTCTGTATGTGCTTTGGTTATTTGACTAAAACAGTTGTTCCCCAGCCTGGACCCCTGCCAGTTCTGATGGTTGGGGTGAATGGGAGAGGTAGTTCGGAACATCTGTAAGGCAGGCAAGTTGTGGAAAGCTGTTTTTGTCAAACCAGTGAAGTCATCAATAGAGAGAAACTGGGTATATAGAGTGCTTTTCTCCATCTGTCCAAATACTAGGAAGTCATTCTGTGAAGTCATCCTGTGAATGTTGGAAGACTCAGGAGGTACTTCTTCAGTGCATAATTAAAACAACGGAATCTGCTGCCAATTTTAGATGGCTTTAAATCAGACACAAACTTGGATGGCTTAAAAGGAGGTTTAGACAAATTCGCTGAGAATAACGCTACCAAGCCTACTAGCCCAGACCCTATTTTACAGGGACAGTCCCGGTTTTACAGAAGCCATGCCAGTTTCTGATCTGGTCCCAGAATGCCCCGCTTTTCCTTAAAAAGTTAAAGGTAAAGGAGCCCTGACAGTTAAGTCCAGTCGCAGATGACACTGGGGTTGCGGCGCTCATCTCGCTTTACTGGCCAAGGGAGCCGGCGTTTGTCCGCAGTCTGTTTTTCCGGGTCATGTGGCCAGCATGACTAAGCCGCTTCTAGCAAAACCAGAGCAGTGCACAGAAACGCCGTTTACCTTCCCGCCAGAGCAGTACCTATTTATCTACTTGCACTTTGACGTGCTTTCCAACTGCTAGGTTGGCAGGAGCAGGGACCGAGCAATGGGAGCTCACCCCGTCGCGGGGATTCGAACCGCCGACCTTCTGATCAGCAAGCCCAAGAGGCTCAGTGGTTTAGATCACAGCGCCACCTGTGCCCTCCACTTTTCCTTAGGACGTCCCTATTTTCGTTGGAGGCTTTGGAGTTACCCGACCCCCCAGACATCTGAAGGCAGCCCTGTATAGGGAAGTTTTTTAAATGTTTAATGTTTTATTATGTTTTTATATATGTTGGAATCTACCCAGAGCGACTGGGGCAACCCAGTCAGATGAGGGGTATTATTATTATTATTATTATTATTGTTGTTGTTGTTGTTGTTGACTAGGACATCCCTATTTTTATCAGAAAAATGTTGGAGGGTATGGTAGCCAGAATTGCTATATTCTACCTGCACTGGGGACGCAGGTGGCGCTGTTGGTTAAACCACAGAGCCTAGGACTTGCCGATCAGAAGGTTGGCGGTTCGAATCCCCACAACGGGGTGAGCTCCTGTTGCTCGGTCCCTGCTCCTGCCAACCTAGCAGTTCGAAAGCACATCAAAGTGCAAGTAGATAAATAGGTACCGCTCTGGCGGGAAGGTAAATGGCGTTTCCGTGCGCTGCTCTGGTTTGCCAGAAGCGGCTTAGTCCTGCTGGCCACATGACCCGGAAGCTGTATGCCGGCTCCCTTGGCCAATAAAGCGAGATGAGCGCCGCAACCCCAGAGTCGGTCACGACTGGACCTAATGGTCAGGAGTCCCTTTACCTTTACCTGCACTGTCAGAAGTGATGCGTCTCAGCGAGCCATTTGCCAGGCAACACAAGTAGGGCGAGTGATGTTCTGCTGTGGTTCTGCATGTGGACTTTTCATAGGCATCTGGTTGGTCCCTGTGAGACGAACAGGATGGATTATGCTTGAGCTTTGGTTTGGCCCAGCAGGCTCTTCTCCCGTTGTTTTCATTTCCAATAATATTTCGTGCTTGTCTGCCAACATTTCTCCACCCTTAGGTCGCCCATGTGTTGACTGCCATGCGTTTGAGTTCATGCAGAGGGCTTTGCAAGATTTAAAGAAAACGGCATACAACTTAGACTCACGGGTAAGGCTTGTTCCTTAATCTGGGCACAACACGATTTTGTTTCTTTTAACGCTCTGCCAAAAGAGAGCAATTGTGTGTGTGTGTGGGGGGGTGATCTTTCCCCCTGTCCTCTTTATCTCTCTCTCTCTCTGTTCCCACGTTAATTGTTTGTCTCTACCCCTGTTGGTGCCCATTTCTTGCCTCAGGTTCTCTTGCCCATGCCCAGAAATTAGTGAACCATCCAAAAGGTTTGAATAGTTTGCAAACCGGCACACGACGCCAGCTCCGGAAAAAGCGAAATGTTTTAAAGACTGGTTTGGAATTTAAAGTGTTTAGAATTGAATGTGGAACAAAGTCATCTAACATGCAAGTGAGGAGGCTCGCAATATGAGAAAAGCAAAAATTCTTAGTGAGTTCCAGTGTGTTCCTCAAGACTTGCCGTATTTTTTGCTCTATAAGACTCACTTTTTCCCTCCTAAAAAGTAAGGGGAAATGTGTGTGCGTCTTATGGAGCGAATGCAGGCTGCGCAGCTATCCCAGAAGCCAGAACAGCAAGAGGGATCGCTGCTTTCACTGCACAGTGATCCCTCTTGCTGTTCTGGCTTCTGAGATTCAGAATATTTTTTTCTTGTTTTCCTCCTCCAGAAACTAGGTGCGTCTTGTGGTCTGGTGCGTCTTATAGAGCGAAAAATACGGTACCCAGGCCCAGCCAAAAAGAAAACCTGTGTTGGGGGATTATTGGCTTATTTATTTATTATGCGTGTTCATGTTCTGCACCTTCAGGCAAGCATGACTTTTTCTTAAACTATGTGCTTCGGTTCTGCTGTTTAATATTCAGAGAAGGCAGAAGCTGAGGAAGCCCTTTGTGAAACCTGAGCAGGGAGAAAGTATGAACTCATCAACAATCTGCCTGCAGACTGTTTTGAAGCCAGTTTCCAAATAATTTAACCTGACGTGACTTTCCTGAAAGAACCTAGGGGGGCATAGTTTGCTGAGGATGCGGAGAATTATTATTTGATAGCTGTGGCTGCTGCACAAAAATAATCCCAAACGTTCTACAACCAGACGCCATAAGAATTAAACAGATATGAAATTGGGGTATAAAATGTCCACATAGCCCCAACACATTGCTCTGAAAACAATAAGTAGTTCTCACAGAATGGGGGTTTCGTCTAACTCTCTGATTTCAGTATTGGTCCCCAAGCTGCTTTCAAGTACATACTCAATTAAACAGAACAGCAATGGTTACTATAGTTGTTAACTGGATTCAGAGTTTGCCTGGCAACAGGAGAGGCTGCAAACACACCCTCCATTGGCTGAGTGGATTACCACAGACGCCACATTTCAGCTCCCACAAATGCTGCTGGTTAGAGCTTATCAGCTGGATTTTCACTCTTTTCCGTGCCTAAGGTCAGGGCTATGGGAATTTAATTTGTTGACTGGATGAGACCCAGAATGTGCTGCTAAACTGAGATCTGGAATACGTGCACTAATAATTTAGAATATTGCCAACGCATGTGCAAAGTACTTTTTTGGTCACCAGAGTTAAAGAACAGGAATTCCAGGGCAGATAGCAACTTTATTTTGTGAGGGAAGAGGAAATCAGTTCCTCATTTCAACCACTGCTCCAAGCCACTTTGGTACTTTTTTCCGGTCCAGACTAAAGTGCCCTAAGAGAGGATTTTCTTTTTTAAAAAAATAGCCATGAAAAACCTGGCCATTAGTGTAGAGCCAGGAAGTCAGGCATAGGCTGACTCGGCCCTCCAGATGTTTTGGGACTACAACTCCCATCATCCCTGACCACTGGTCCTGTTAGCTAGGGATGATGGGAGTTGTAGTCCGAAAACATCTGGAGGGCTGAGTTTGCCTATGCCTGCAGTAAGTGAAAGAAGCTTCAGTCAACCCACCACCTTCCTTTTTCTCTCCTAGAGAGCAATCTTGATCTATTCTCATTTCCTTTGCACACTAACCAAGAAGGTTTTCATCTGCAACACGGGATGCTATCAAGAGTTCAGAACAAACACCTTTCATGGCCTCTCTTTTCACTTAAATCTAGTGATCTTTCTCCATAAATGCTGTTCCTTGCAGGGACACTACAAGGTTCTCAAAAGGTCTGGGCCCAGGGACATAAAATCGCCTAGCATTTGCATATGCAGCATTTTGTAGAATTTGAATTTTAACCAGAGTTATGGCTCTCCCTGGAAAATAACCACAGGTTACTGGAAAGCTGAAGGAAATGAACATTGTTTCCTGGTCAAGGGTGCCAACTTTAATAAAATATTGGAGAAGTGTCACGTAAGCCCTGCCCCCACATAACTGATCACAATTTGAATGGCAATGCTCATCAACTTTGGGAGTGGTCTGGGCCCCTCAAAAAAATGTTTAAGGGGGCCAAAGGAATCTCAGCCCCTAGGAGTTGGCTCCTATGTTCCTGGGCCTTCTTAAACAGTTCCTTTTTCACAATCTCTATCAATAGGTTTAATATTAGGAGGATAAAAGTACAGTCATCTAAAATAAAGATCTGCCCCTTAAATTACACAAATGTTTAAAGAAAGAAACTGTACACACAGCTTATCAGATGAATTCTGTGCCCATGTCATAATTCAGTTCAGTTCACAGCAGAATCTTATTTAAGTTAGCAGAGGTGGCATTTTATTTTATTTTATTGGTTGCATCCAACTACCATATTTTTCGCTCTATAAGACGCACTTTTCCCCCTTCAAAAATTAAGGGGAAATGTGTGTGCGTCTTATGGAGCAAATGCAGGTTCCTTGGCTTCAGCGATAGCAACGCGAAGCCTCTGAAGCGCAGAGGGAGAGCTCCCCCTGGGCTCCGGAGGCTTTGCGTTGCTTTCGCTGAAGCTGCCTGAAGCCCCCGGAGCGCAGCGGGAACTCCCACTGCGCTCCGAAGGCTTGCGGATAGCCGCCTGAAGCCTGGAGAGCGAGAGGGGTCGGTGCACACCGATCCCTCTTGCTCTCCAGACTTCGTTTCGCTGGAGAGACGCTGCACAGTTTCCCCTCTCTGCGCAGCGCCCCTTCAGCGAAGCGGGAGGAGAAATGGAAGGGGCTCCGTTTCTCCTGCCGCTTCACTGAAGGAGCGCTGAGCAGAGAGGGGGAGAATCCCCCCCCCTGTTCTCCCCCTCCTATGGTCCGGTGCGTCCAATGGTCCGGTGCGTCCTATAGAGCGAAAAATACGGTATGTTTTACTCAGAGGATTGATATTAGTGGACCTAGCAGTCACATCCATTCATTTCAGACAGTCCACTCTGTGTGAAACTTCACTGAACACCACCCTAGATGTGCTTTGTGTTGGCTGTCCGGCGAGATGGGCAAACAAGACAAGCGTGTTTGCCTCAATTTTAACTCCTGCAACAAAACTGCTGACACATTCTTGGAGCTCATTTACATGGTAGCTAAAGGGATGCTGAGTCAAAATTCCCTGCTTCTGTTATGCCACTGAGATGGTAACTTGAGGACTTCACCTTGCCTGCATTTCAAAGGAGCACATTTAGTGGGAAAGAGAAAGAGCTGCCTTATCTTTGGTCAGGCCAAGGCTCCATCGTTGCAGTAACCTTACTGTGCCCTTCAATTCAGCTTCATCTTGATTAAATAATTGGGCAAGTGCTTAGAAGACAGAGAGAGAACCAGAAGCAGGCACATACTGTTAGCATCACAGCGTATTTGAGGAGAGCTGCATTCCTATACAGATTTGGGGGATTATTTCTGAGTCGATTTGAATAGGTTTGTGCTGCAATGCAGTTGCTTTCAGGGCTGAAAGCTCCTCTGCAACCACACCTGGAGCCAGCAGGAGACCCATCAACTTGATCTTCTTCCTCTGTAGGAAAACCCTGAAATAACGCCCTCCCCACAACTGAAAATGAACAGGGTTTGTGTGCAGGGGCAGATCTCTCATTCAGCAAACTGAAAAAGGGCCAAGACACCAAGATGAAAGCTCAATGAAAATGTCATCTTTTGAGTTTACAGAAACGAAAGGATTGGGCTGTAGGGAAAATGCCACAGTTCCATTCAGAATTATTTTGGTCTCTAAATCCACAAGGACCGTCCTACTGTCTGGTTCGGTACTTGCTGCTAGCTGATTCCTTCTCGTTAGAGTCTGTCTGGACTAGATTGGGTGATTCAATGTGCAACTCCCTGTTGTTTTTGTTTAGTCGTTTAGTCGTGTCCGACTCTTCGTGACCCCATGGACCAGAGCACGCCAGGCACTCCTGTCTTCCTCTGCCTCCCGCAGTTTGGTCAAACTCATGCTGGTAGCTTTGAGAACACTGTCCAACCATCTCGTCCGCTGTCATCCCCTTCTCCTTGTGCCCTCCATCTTTCCCAACATCAGGGTCTTTTCCAGGGAGTCTTCTCTTCTCATGAGGTGGCCAAAGTATTGGAGCCTCAGCTTCAGAATCTGTCCTTCCAGTGAGCACTCAGGGCTCATTTCCTTCAGAATGGATAGGTTTGATCTTCTTGCAGCCCATGGGACTCTCAAGAGTCTCCTCCAGCACCATAATTCAAAAGCATCAATTCTTCGGTGATCAGCCTTCTTTATGATCCAGCTCTCACTTCCATGCATCACTACTGTACCGTATAGCTTTAACTATATGGACCTTTGTTGGCAAGGTGATGTCTCTGCTTTTTAAGATGCTGTCTAGGTTTGTCATTGCTTTCCTCCCAAGAAGCAGGCGTCTTTTAATTTTGTGGCTGCTGTCACCATCTGCAGTGATCATGGAGCCCAAGAAAGTAAAATCTCTCACTGCCTCCATTTCTTCCCCTTCTATTTGCCACAACTGTAGCAGGCATCTCCTTCATCTTCTCAATCTCCTCTCAACTCTTTCCAAGTGTACATGTGCATACACATGCGCGCACACAGAGCGAGTGGCTGGCCAAAGCTCGTAAGGCTGAATGCTGACTTCTCTCGTTGTCTGCTCAACTCATCTGCTCGCTGTTGTGTTGATAAACTCAGTTGCGTTGTACACAGTGCACATTGAGCTCCATGCAACTTGAGAAATGAGGGAGTCAAGAATTAAGAGTGCACTGGGGAGATGCCAGTAGAAGTTCGATCTTCAACAGCAGTCATGATTGGTTGGGAGACTGGTCCTAAGCAGCCCATGAATCCCGGTTGGCGGTTCGAATCCCTGCGACGGGGTGAGCTCCCATTGCTCGGTCCCTGCTCCTGCCAACCTAGCAGTTCGAAAGCACACCAGTGCAAGTAGATAAATAGGTACCGCTCCGGCGGGAAGGTAAATGGCGTTTCCATGCACTGCTCTGGTTTGCCAGAAGCGGCTTAGTCATGCTGGCCACATGACCCGGAAGCTGTACACCGGCTCCCTCGGCCAATAAAGCGAGATGAGCGCCGCAACCCCAGAGTCGGTCACGACTGGACCTAATGTTCAGGGGTCCCTTTACCTTTACCTTACCACTCGGATCCATGAATGACAAGTTTGGTTCCTTTTCTCCAGCTTCCTCGTTTGTGACAAAATGCAGGAGGTTGTGATGCAATCGGTTTATGCTAAGTTTGCCCCCCAACGTTTATTCCTCTCTCTCCCCCCCCTTTCTATTCCTACAGACGGAGACCTTGCTTTTTAAAGTGGAGAAGAGGACTCTGTGTGACTGTTTAACTGCAAATGCACTGAACTGAATACTGGAGACCCACCTAGCAGCCGCTGGTTCGTCAACAGCTTTTAAGATGCTGCTGTTAATGCAGACAGATTTAGGAAATAAAATACTGCGAACATGTAAGCTTCAGGGCACTTACGCAACTAGGTGGAGGATTTGGGTGTGATATTGATGTGTCTCTCCTGTATGAATGCTTGTGTAATTCTTTGTCTTCACCTGTGTTGATGTCATCATGAGCTCTAAGATATTTTCCAAAGAAAGGGAAAAGCTGGAAGGGGCGCAGTTCTAATTTATTGCAAAAATATTAAAATCTTATTTGGGGAAGCTCTGGGGTTTTTTAACTTTACATTTCCCCCCCACACGAAAAGCAAAACACAGAGGACATCATTATTCCTGGGATTTCTTCTCCTAACACACATTTCCCTCTAATATTTTAGAAAAGCCTTTTCCCCCCTCTCACATGCAAGATGGGGACTATGCCGTCTAACATGGTGGCTTCAAAAATGCTAGTTGCTTCAAAAATATTGTTTATACCCATGAGCAAATTCTAGATAGATTAATTGATCAAAATAGTAAAACTCATATGATTACCGTATTTTTCGCTCTATAAGACGCACCAGACCACAAGACGCACCTAGTTTTTGGAGGAGGAAAACAAGAAAAAAAATATTCTGAATCCCAGAAACCAGAACAGCAAGAGGGATCACTGCGCAGTGAAAGCAGCAATCCCTCTTGCTGTTCTGGCTTCTGGGATAGCTGTGCAGCCTGCATTCGCTCCATAAGATGCACACACATTTCCCCTTACTTTTTAGGAGGGAAAAAGTGAGTCTTATAGAGCAAAAAATATGGTAATTGTTTCCAATAAGTTTGAACTTTTTTTGTTCTGTGAACCACCCTGGGACCTCCAGGTATAGGGTAGTATATCAATTCAATAAATAATAATCATAATAATAAAATAAGGAATTGATGCTCTGAGTCACTACATTGCACCAAACATCTGCTGCTGCTCCCAAGGAAGCTGTTGCTGTCATAGTGGCGCAGAAGAGAGAGAAAACCCCCAAACCACAGATCCTTTATGACTGCACTAATATAAAGAAATGTAACCCAACAGTGATGAGTCAGATTTCTCAATAAAAAAAAATTGCCACTTCAGTAACCATTGATATTCTGTTGGAAGTCTTTAGGGCCCTACTTGCTATCAAGAACAGCTGTAGAAACTATTTTAAAAATCCTAAGAGTAGTTATTGGCTTGAGGGTATTTTGAGAATCCTCCAGAATCACAAGAAAGTGAATGTTAAAACAACTGGTGGGTCTTCAGGAACTGAGCAGCCTACAGCCTTTCAGAAGTTATTGGGGATGGTCCTCTAGGCTCTAGGCAGTTTCCCAAACTTGGGTCTCCAACTGTTTTTGGACTACAGTTACCATCATCCCTGACCACTGGTCCTGCTAGCTAGGGATGATGGGAGTTGTAGTCCCACAACAGGTGGAGACCCAAGTTTGGGAAAGCCTGCTCTGGAAGACCATCTCCACCGTCTCATCACACATGTATGGAAGTCCCCTTGTAACCACGTTGTTGCTAATATTTGTGTACCTGGATATATGGTGTACTCTGCCATCCTGGTGTCGTATAGTCTCCTAATCACTTTGTTGGTTAACTTCCACAGATTTACACAGATGGACTTAAAGAGTGTGACTGACCTGATGTTCTACCACTAGTTTCGCTTATTTTCAAACATTACTTCCCAGTTTGAGTTTCCAAAATGAAAGAACACCAGCCCTCCAAAAACGGAGAGCTAATACTTCTTAAAATCCAGTTCATTGATTATTATTTTTTTGTTTCTACAAGAAACTCACACAATTTCTGGAGTATATAATGTCTTCCTCTCGAGTCTTGCTAGAAGCAACCCAGGTCTCTAGCTCATAGTTCTGTCCTCAGCACCTTGCTGTGACGTATATTGCCTGAGTTCCCTGTGATAATGACCTTGCAATTGCCTGATCCTGTTTCTGGATTATGTTTAGACCTAGATCGATACACTGTACTTGACCTTGGCTTGTTGGGACTGTGCCACCTCTTCAACGCTGGCTGTGTTGGCAGGTACCTCCTAGGATGAGAGACTAGCCCCTGAGAGCACCTCCTGGAGTGTTATAGCTGATTTAAATATTACCGTATTTTTTGCTCCATAAGACACACTTTTTTCTTCCTAAAAAGTAAGGGGAAATGTCTGAGCGTCTTATGGGGCAAATGTGTGGTCCCTGGAGCCGAATTGCCCAGGGGCAAAAAGCAGATCATGCTTTTTTCTTTTTTTCTTTTTTTGAAAGAGGGAAGTGGGTGTTGAAACAAAGCCGCTGATCGTTTGCCAATCGGGGAGAGAGATAAGGGACGCTACAGATAAAGGAGGCTGCCTGGGAGGGGGGAGGTAAAGACAGCAAACTTGCAAAGGGGGGAAACAAGAAGACTAAAGTAATAAGGAGAGAAATTAGAAGAAGAGGAGCAAAAAAACTTCTCCAGCTAAGGAAAAGACACTAAGGCAAACAAGAGGGAAGAGAATGTTGAAAGGAAACAGCTGATCGGTGGGATCAGAAGAGAGATAAGGGACGCTAGGGGAGGCTGCCTGGGAGGGGGGAGGTAAAAGCCCATGGATCCTCAGGATTTTTACATTTGGTCACCCCAAATTCACCATCAGATCGCATAGCATGTCCATGGCTACAGCCTGCACCAAAAAAAATCATGCACCCACTGTTGCGTGGGGCCGCAATGGTGCAAAAACATGGTTACAAAGCATGGATCCACATGGATCCTCAGCATGAACTACAAAAATCATACATCCACTGTTTCATTCAGAATATTTTTTTTCTTGTTTTCCTCCTCTAAAAGCTAGGTGTGTCTTATGGTGAGGTGTGTCTTATGGAGCGAAAAATACGGTGATTTGTTCATTTAAATCGCCTTGCTTTACGTCAATCCGCTCCGACATGCTGCTGTCATACAGCAGATACTGCAATTGTAAATTCTGGTCTGGGCCCAACTTCAACCTTCAAGTCGGCGAGTTAGTGTTATACAGCGCTCTCTTCCGAGTCTCGCCTTCTATAGCTTATCCTCTCCCATATTGTCAGTCTAGGATAGTCAATACACTCCAGACACTTTCCTCACAAGCTTTGTACTTATTTTGAGGGTTTCCCCCTCCTTTGGTTTTGCTACGTATCACCCTTTCAAATCTAAATTCCACCAGAAAGTTCTTTTGATGCAGCTGCCCCAGTTTGGGCCCATGAGGCTGTATTCCTGAACCACCCGCCCCACACCTGATGTCCTATGTGACGTCAGGAGTGGGGCAGGTAGGGGCAGATCTGCTGCATGACAAAAGTTCTCCACAATTCCTGCAAAAATCAGCTTTGCCAGCCCCGGACTTGGCTGTTGGGCTCTTGGGACAACTGGCCTGTCCATCGATTTCATGTATTTCCTTGCATGTGAACACATCTGTTGTATATAATGCAACTCCCTTCTTGTTTGGTCTGTTCCCTTTCAATAAAATGTAACTTCCAAACCCTACATTCACATAACGAGTCTTATTTCACTAGGTTTCAGTAATGCCTGTTAAATCTTATTCACCTTTCCCTATTAAGAGTTTAAGTTCATCCGGGTGGCGCTGTGGGTTAAACCACAGAGCCTAGAACTTGCTGATCAGAAGGTTGGCGGTTCGAATCCCCGCGACAGGGTGAGCTCTCGTTGCTCGGTCCCTGCTCCTGCTCACCTAGCAGTTTGAAAGCACGTCAAAGTGCAAGTAGATAAATAGGTACCGCTCCGGTGGGAAGGTAAACAGCATTTCCGTGCGCTGCTCTGGTTCGCCAGAAGCAGCTTAGTCATGCTGGCCACATGACCCGGAAGCTGTACGCCAGCTCCCTCGGCCAATAAAGCGAGATGAGTGCCGCAACCCCAGGGTCGGTCACGACTGGACCTAATGGTCAGGGGTCCCTTTACCTTTACCTTACTGTGTGAATTATAGAGGCATTGATAACCCTAGATTGAACAAAACCACGACCACATGCTTACTCTTCTTCTTGCACGTTCATGGGTGCCAGCACAGTCCCCCCCTTTTACCCACGCTCCTCTAAGTAACCAAAGAACTGAACAAAACTACCCCAAACGATCACAGCCTCTGATGTTTGTGCTGAAGGGTTGCACACAAATTCATTGTAATGAGATTGGAATTGAACTTTGTGGGGTTTAGGGGTCCTACAGCCCCGCAGACCTGTTCATAAAACAAAGGTTCTTCTCTTCTTTCCCCCATTATTATTCTCTCCCGCATCTGAGCCTTCTCTCACCTCCTCCCCGTTCAATCTAATGAGGTCGAACTGGAGGATAACCATAGCCTGGCAGATTCTCTTTGGTTGCATAACTAAAGAGAGGGTCAAGTACAGGTGATGTTCTGCCACGGAAACTAAAAAAAAAACCATGGAGATCCTTCTGGAAGGCTGAATGCTTTCCTTCTCTCCCAGCGCCTGCCAAGCTCGAGGTGATGTCATTAAAATGCCGCGTGTGCAGTAGACCGGCAGTCTTGGAACTGGGTCTGAGAGGTAGAGAGGTCTGATTTGTGGTCAGTGAAAATCCAATACCGTGGCATTAGTAGCCCCTGGAAACCTAACAGGGCAGCCCTATTGCTGTGGGTTAAACCACAGAGCCTAGGGCTTGCCCATCAGAAGGTCAGCGGTTCAAATCCCCGCGACAGGGTGAGCTCCCGTTGCTCGGCCCCTGCTCCTGCCAACCTAGCAGTTCGAAAGCACGTCAAAGTGCAAGTAGATAAATAGGTACCACACCGGCGGGAAGGTAAACGGCGTTTCTGTGTGCTGCTCTGGTTTGCCAGAAGCGGCTTAGTCATGCTGGCCACATGACCCAGAAGCTGTAGGCCAGCTCCCTTGCCAATAGAGCGAGATGAGCGCCGCAACCCCAGAGTCGGCCACGACTGGACCTAATGGTCAGGGGTCCCTTTACCTTTACCTTATCTATTGGAGGTTAATGCGGTGAAGTTTTCATCTTATGCTCAAACCAGTGTACGTGCAAATCATAATCATAATAATTATTTATTATTTATACCCCTCCCATTTGGGTGGGTTTCCCCAGCCACTCTGGGCGGCTCTCAACAGAATATTAAAAGCACAATAAAAACATCAAACATTAAAAACTTCCCTAAACAGGACGACCTTCAAATGTCTTCTAAAAGTCAGATAGTTGTTCATTTCCTTGACATCTGGTGGGAGGGTGTTCCACAGGGCGGGTGCCACCACCGAAAAGGCCCTCTGCCTGGTTCCCTGTAACTTGGCTTCTCTCAGAGAAGGAACCGCCAGAAGGCCCTCAGAGTTGGACCTCAGTGCACGATGGGGGTGGAGATGCTCCTTCAGGTATACTGAGCTTTCTCAGGTGACCTTCAAGGGAAACCAAACTCAAGGTATGTGCCGGAACCCCTTAAACCGGGGGTCAGCAAGCTTTTTCAGCTGTGGGCTGGTCCACCATCCCTCAGACCATGTGGTGGGCTGGACTATATTTTGAAAAAAAGAATGAATGAATTCCTATGCCCCACAAATAACCCAGAGATGTATTTTAAATAAAAGGAACCTTTCTACTCATGTAAAAACACGCTGATTCCTGGACCGTCCGTGGGCCAGATTGAGAAGGTGATTGGGCCACATCCAGCCCCCAGGCCTTAGGTTGCCTAAAGGTAAAGGTAAAGGGACCCCTGACCAATAGGTCCAGTCGTGACCAACTCTGGGGTTGCGGCACTCATCTCACTTTATTGGCCGAGGGAGCCGGCGTACAGCTTCCGGGTCATGTGGCCAGCATGACTAAGCCGCTTCTGGAGAATCAGAGCAGCACACAGAAATGCCGTTTACCTTCCCGCCAGAGTGGTACCTATTCATCTACTTGCACTTTGACGTGCTTTCGAACTGCTAGGTTGGCAGGAGCAGGGACTGAGCAACGGGAGCTCACCCCGTCACGGGGATTCGAACCGCTGACCTTCTTATTGGCAAGCCCTAAGCTCTGTGGCTTAACCCACAGTGCCACCCGCGTCCCATAGGTTGCCTACCCCTGCCTTAAACATTTCACTGCTCAGAGAGCGGTATATAACATGTATAAGTTGAAACATTATTAACATTAGAAAATGTGACATTGCCAGACGGCAACACTGTGATTGATGGGTGATGGCAGGCTTCCTGCTCTGGAGGTGGCCATTAGTGTTCCTCTGCTATTTCTTCTTTTTACTGGTTTTGTTTTGGTTTTTACATTGGTGTTGTCATTGCATAAACTGATGGCTCCATTTTGCTCATGTAGTGGGGTCTGAAAATCACCCTTTTCCGTCTCCCTAAAACACAGTCACAGGACCTTCAGGTTTTCCTTCTTGGGACTTCATTCCTAGCACTCGCATGGCATTTCTTAATCCAAGGCTATCATTCTCTCTCTTGGAAGCCAGCAGTGACTGCAACACCAAACCATGGTTTTGGAAAGGAAGACTCCTCCGTGTCTTTGGATCTTATTTCTCCTAGGAAACTAATGCCCCCCTGTTGGTATTCCATATGCCTTTTAGGGGTAGCCTCTCACAGTCCAAAAGCCTGGGGTCTGGGGAATGAGATAGCTCAGCAAAAGTTCAAAAGAAGTCGGGCAGAGAGTTAAAAAACGACGACGATGCTCCAAAGCCTTGCATATGCTGACACAGGCAGCCCGTGAAAGGTTACCCTTCTCCCAAATGCTGAATGGAAACAAATGGAATGGCAGATGACATTAAGTGGGATGCTGTTTCATCCAAGCCAGTCGACATTCTTCTAGCAATCTCTGTCTTAAATAAAAAGCCATATCCCTTTCCCGACAAGGTATCAAGTATCTCTTGCATTCCAAGGCGTGGTGAAAAGCGCGGCATCGCCCAGCACCACAACTTTGCGGGCTGCCCGTCAAAGCTTTTCAACACTTCTAACAATGTACTCGCTGTTCTACACCCACATTCTAGTGGAATATAAGCCTGGCTTCTGAGAGAGTCCGAAGTCCCTATAATTATGCTATCTGTTGTCCATTTAACTGAAGTGGGTTAATGAGTGAAGAACAATTTGCCCCTGGCTGGGATGTAATTCACATTTTGTCACCCCCCCTAAAAACAACGACATGTGTAATCACGAATGGTGATGGAAAATGTGAATATTTGTATCTCCCCCCCCCCCCCCCAATTTTTAAATTGGTTTTCACAATATTATAAACAAACAAACACATAAGACAAACATAAATCATAGCCTTATTGAAACTTAGACTTATTAACTTTGTTAAGTGACTTCGTCATTCCGCTTGGTTGAATTTCATTGCATATCCTTTTAACGGTTTTCCAAATCACAATTCTTATAAAATTTAACTTAAACATTAACATGAGGAACGGCTAAGGGAGCTGGGCATGTTTAGCCTGGAGAAGAGGAGGTTAAGGGGTGATATGATAGCCATGTTCAAATATATAAAAGGATGTCATATAGAGGAGGGAGAAAGGTTGTTTTCTGCTGCTCCAGAGAAGCGGACACGGAGCAATGGATCCAAACTACAAGAAAGAAGATTCCACCTAAAGATTAGGAAGAACTTCCTGACAGTAAGAGCTGTTCGACAGTGGAATTTGCTGCCAAGGAGTGTGGTGGAGTCTCCTTCTTTGGAGGTCTTTAAGCAGAGGCTTGACAACCCTATGTCAGGAGTGCTCTGATGGTGTTTCCTGCTTGGCAGGGGGTTGGACTCGATGGCCCTTGTGGTCTATTCCAACTCTATGATTCTATGATTCTAACATCCTTAAAAAGAATGTGAATATCTGTAAGCAAGAAAGGATGAATCATAGAATCATAGAGTTAGAAGGGACCCTGAGGATCATCTAGTCCAACCCCCTGCAAGGCAGGAATATGCAGCTGTCCCATACGGGGATCAAACCTCCAACCTTGGCATTATCAGCACCATGCTCTAACTAACTGAGCTATCCAGGCACAGAGTTGGGTGATAAGCAACTCTGGAAAGCAGCTTCATAAAATCAGAGTTGTAGAGTTGGAAGGGGGCCTGAGGGTCATCTAGTCCAACCCCCTAGAATGCAAGCATCCATGACCTCTGCTTAAAAAGGAAGGGAAATCCACAACCTCCCAAGGGAGTCCGTTCCACTGTCAAATAGCTCTGTCAGAAAACTCTTCCTCATATTTAGCCAGAATCACCTTTCTTGTAACTTGAAGCCATTGGTTGGAGTCCTACCCATCCTCCATCTTCCATGGGACAGCCGTTGAGATATTTGAAGATGGCTATCATATCTCCTCTCAGTCTCCTCTTTTCAAGGCTAAACATACCCAGCTCCTTCAACCGTTCCTCATCAGGCTTGGTTTCCAGACCCTTGATCATCCTGGTTGCCTTCCTCTGCACACGTTCCAGTTTGTCAATATCCTTCTTAAATTGTAGGGCCCAGAACAGGACTGAAGTTGGGGAATTTGCTGGTTTCCTACCCCAAAGATCCCTTACAGGCCATGAGGCAAGGTGAGGCAGTTGCCTCAAGGTGGTCTGCTTCGGAAAGCTGGGAGGGGCAGCACATTCAACCTGTGTGGAGGGCACCCTGCACTTTATGGCTGTTGCCTCCTCCTTCTCCTCCACTGTACCCCCCCCCATTGCCACCACTCGCTGTCCCTCTGCTGCTTTCCCTTTCCTCCCCTCCCTATTTTCTTTCCCAGTTCACCCCTTTGTTTCCCCACAGCATTTATCCTCCCCATTTCACAGCATCTTTCTTTCCATAGCCCTATGAAACCACTAAGCCACAGAGTCCCGCGCAAGAGCTGTGCTGCATGTGCAGTTGTCCCAGACAGGCAAGCTCACAGCTTTGCAAGAGAGCAGCGCCCATCTCCAGCCGGTATTGTTATGTACTGAAGTTCTCACCCTGGGCCAGCAGGGGGATACTGTAGATAATTATGCCAAGAAGGGATCGAAAGTGACGTTCAGTGATTGGATAGTTTTAGAAAATTGTGACAGTTACATTGTACTGGAGCTCTATATAAGCAGGCTGGCTGAACCCTTCAGTTCAGTTCTGTTCTGGCCTCTGAATAAACAAGAGCTGTTTGAAGAATCGCTGTGTCATCTGATATGTTCACCCACAACTTAACAGGTATGCCATGGTGCAAAGGCGAGAGAGAGGTCAGTTGGTGGAATGGAAAGGGGGGGCCAAGGAAGGGAGGTGAGATGAGCACCCTATCACCATCACAGTTCCCTCTCTCCACCCACAGACACATTACAGTCAGTAAAAATGCGGCAGCTAGACTGGTGACTGGGGGCGGCCGCCGAGACCACATAACACCAGTCTTGGAAGACCTACATTGGCTCCCAGTACATTTCCGAGCACAATTCAAAGTGTTGGTGTTGACCTTTAAAGCCCTAAATGGCCTCGGCCCAGTAGACCTGAAGGAGCGTCTCCACCCCCATTGTTCTGCCCGGACGCTGAGGACCAGTGCTGAGGGCCTTCTGGTGGTTCCCTCACTGCGAGAAGTTGTGGCGCCCACCCTGTGGAATGCCCTGCCATCAGATGTCAAAGAGATAAACAACTACCTGACATTCAGAAGACATCTTAAGGCAGCCCTGTTCAGGGAAGTTTTTAATGTGTGACATCTTAGTGTATTTTTGGTCTTTGTGGAAGCTTTGTGGAGTGGCTGGGGAAACCCAGCCAGATGGGTGGGGTACAAATAATAAATTATTATTATATTATTATTATTATAAAAAAACCAAAAAAAAACCCACCTCAAGGAGGGTGCATAGCAGGATGGTCTAAACCCCAACAGAGAGGTTTGGAGGGCTGCATTTGGTCTCTGAGCCTAATATTCCCTATCCAGCCCCCTTAACAAACTACAATTCCCGGGGGGGGGGGGGGACACACACCGTTTTCTGGTTCGCCTCAGGCAGCAAAATGTCTTGAGCTGGCCCTGTTCAGTGCCTTTTGCACTTTTGCCACAAAACATAGTTTGGCTCTTTTAGGGAAGGGAAATATCGAAATCACACCACCAGTTGCGTGCATGCGTAGGAGAGTGAAGAGTAAGATCACTGAGAGGCCGGAATTATGTTTCGTTGAGATTCAGTTAGAGGAAGTGACATAAGAGAAGAGATAGCAGAGAGAAAATTAGAGACTTTAGTTGAGTGCAATTGTGAAATATAGTCTACCCCAGTGTTCCCCAACCTTGGGCCTCCAGCTGTTTTTGGACTACAATTCCCATCATCCTTGACCACTGGTCTTGCTAGCGAGGGATGATGGGAGTTGTAGCCCAAAGACAGCTGGAGGCCCAAGGTTGGGGAACACTGGTCTAGCCCCCCCACAAGGTCTGAGGGACAGTGGACCAGCCCCCTGCTGAAAAAGTTTGCTGACCCCTGCCCTAAGGGGAGTGAAAGGTGGGATATCAAGTCCAAACTCCTCCTTCTCCCCCTCCTCCTATCCCGCTTCCAAAATAAACTCTTGCCTCAAATCAGAAGGACAAACTTTTAAGGTCTGCAAGGCTTGTGTTCTCTGTGGGCACTGCTCTCTTAACAGTCCTCTGACTCTGCCATGGGCTCCTTAAAGGGAGCCTCAGTCTTAATTTCATAGCAGTTGTCCCAAACCAAAGAACACCAAGGAGTTATTAAAGAGTGATATTTGCCCTTCCATCAAAGAGCAGTCCAATCTACACCAGGCTAGTGTGTGCACAACCTTCCCTCCACCTCAGGAAGTGATAAGAGGACTAGGCGGATGGTTATCTCACAAAGCTGCATGAGATCTTCAAGACATCTCGTTTCCTGTTTCCAGACTTCTTTGCAACAGTCAAAACTGGGACACACCTCCGTTGGCTTGGAAGGAATACACTCCCAGAACAACAACTCAACAACACATTTGATGTCATTGAATTTGATGTCAATAAATCAAAGCCACTTTCAAGGGCTCCATTATATGCTAGTGATATTATACCAGCAGAATTACGGTAAGTGGAAAAACATTTCCAGGGTAGCACTAATGATCAGGGTGGGCTATGGTTATAACTAGAATAGTTTGAAAGGAAGACGAAATAAATGTTTCCATTGATTTGCATAAACTATGCAAATTAAGTAATCTGCAGAACGACGATTATACTGTTTAATAAGCATCAGACCAGGGGAAATACCTGACATGCAATGAAAGGCAAAAAAAACTTTGGATGCTGATATTTTGAATTTTTGATAAATTTCAACCTGCAAGCACAACGCTCTGGATGAATTCAAAGGCTATACAGGGCTGAAGTCTTAGCAGAAGCAGTATTTAAAAACTTACAACACAGAGGCCTGTGGCAACTTAAAAACTAACTAATTTACTGCAACGTAAACGTTTGCAACGATATATTTGTTAGTCTTTCAGGTGACACAAGACTTTATTGCTTTTGCAGCAACAGACTAATGTGACCATTTCTCACACTGGTAACTACAGAACTTGGAATACTGTTTTGAAAAATCATACTGTTGGAAAATCCTGCTAGCGTGATCCTAATTTGTTCCTAATCAAGGGGGCTGGAGGCAGTCCCAGATTTCAGCCAAAATAACTCTTATTTAGTACATTTATCTTCCAAAGTGGTTACGCAGTTCCCCTCCTCCCCATTTCATCCTCACAACAAGCTTGTTTGGCTAAGAGATGGTCACCCAGGGAGCTTCATGGCTGAGTGGAGATTCGAACCCTGGTCTCCCAGGTCATAGCCCAACACTCTTAAGCATTACGCCACACTGGCTTGTTAGACACCCTGGACTTGGATTTCAGGTGATCTGAGTTAAAAAATAAACAGCGAAGAGCTTCTTGCATTTAAAAAATACCGTATTTTTCGCTCTATAGGACGCACTTTTCCCCCTCCAAAAATGAAGGGGAAATGTGTGTGCGTCCTATAGAGCGAATGCAGGCTGCACGGCTAATCCCAAAGCCAGAACAGGGAGATGGAGCGCTGCGCAGCGCTCCGTCTTGCTGTTCTAGCTTGGGGATGGCTGCACAAAGCCTCCACAGGGCAGCGGGGTGCCTTCACCCCGCCGCTCTGCGGAGGCTTCAAAGGCTGCGCTCTGGGGGCTTCAGGCAGCTATCCACAAGCCTTCAGAGCGCATCAGGAGTTCCCGCTGCACTCCGAAGGGTTGCGGATAGCCGCCTGAAGCCTGGAGAGCGAGAGGGGTTGGTGCACACCGATCCCTCTTGCTCTCCAGGCTTCGCTTCGCTGGAGAGGCGCTACACAGTTTCCCCTCTCTGCGCAGCGCCCCTTCAGCGAAGCGGGAGGAGAAATGGAAGGGGTTCCGTTTCTCCTGCCACTTCGCTGAAGGGGCGCTGAGCAGAGAGGGGGATAATTATTTTTTTCCTGTTCTCCCCCTCCTATGGTCCGGTGCATCCTATAGAGCGAAAAATACAGTAATAATCAAGAACTACACCTATTTGTGTCAAGTTTCTGCACCTGCCTCACAGTCGTGCGGTCAGTCATCATATTTTCTTTTCTTTTTTTTATTTATAAAGATCAACCAGTTAGAACAGCTGCATGGAAGGCAGGACCCTTAGGGAATAGTTATGAATGGCTTTCATTTTTTAAAGAAGTAAAATAAATAGGGATTCATTAGGAATTACTACTGATCCAATTGTTACCGTGTTGGCTGAGAGGGCAGATATACCCGTCTATATCAAGGGGTGCCAGCGTGAATAAAATATTGGGGGGGGGGGTATGTGATCCACGAGGAGCAGTCAAGTACAACATTCCTTGAAATGCTAGAGAAGACATGCGAGGGAATGTGTGGTCCAGCCAGTCGAAACTTCCTGTTCCTCCTGGCTGGAGCATCCTTCCTTTTGTTGAAATATACATTTTTTTAAAAACCAGAAGCATTTTTACTTGGTATTATAGGTCAGGACATTAATAGGCAAGGTGTTAAATTGTTTTTATATGCAACAACTGCGGCAAGAGTATTGTTAGCCCAGAAATGGAAACAAGAAGAAATTCTGACGGAAGAAGAATGGCAGACGAAATTAATGGACTATGCAGAATTGGACAAAATGACAGGAAGGATTCGAAACCTGCAGGACCAGTGATTTACAGAAGATTGGAAGAAGTATATGAATTATTTGAAGAGCAACTGTAATCAACAAATTACGCTAGTAGGACTACAAGAAGGAGAAATATACAGAGTGTTACAGAGTAGAAAAAGACAGAGATATTGGTTATGAGTTTGAAATGTAACAGGGAAGATAAGAAATGCAGACCGAGAGATTAGATTGGAAAATTTTCAGACAGGATTGATGGAAGTCAAAAATTTGAATAAGATGTAAAAGTATGTTTAATTACTGTTGAAAATGATATGTTAAAAAAACTAATAAAAATTATTTTTTAAAAAGGAACATCCTTCCTTTTGCATGTGATAGCAGGTGGGTGTGATTTTACCTGTCCAGGTAACAAAAAGATGAGGCATGAAGCACTCTCTCTTTTGGGAATTCCCTCTACGTTTGACCAGCTTTTTAGCTAGGAATGCTCTGCTTGCTTTTCAGCTAGCAGAAGCACTGGGATTATTCCTCCATATGGGGTAGACCCACATATACATATTTGTAACTAAGCCTGCCTCCAGGAATCCAACTGTGAACTGATGTGAGTAAACTTCTTTTATTAACTCTGAATAAGAATATGGTGTCTTTATTCAAGGGATTCAAGGGAACTTACCAGGAACTCACAATTCAATCTGAGACAGATTGAACTGTATAATAGTGAGAGGCTCAAACGAGCCTGCAACCAGCTATCCACCGTGTAAAGGGGAATGCACTCTGTCTGCTAAGTAAAGGAACTTGCTTAATAAACAATATATCCTCTCCTGGCACCCTGAACATCCCCACAGGGGGCAGATAAGCCCCGCCCTGCATAATCAATCACAAGAAGCAGCACAGTCACATCATTGGCCCATCAACTTTGGGGAGGCCCGGCCCCCTCAAATAATTGACTGGAGGTGGGGTGCTGAAGGGACCTTGGCCCCCTAGGACAGGCATAGGCAAACTCGGCCCTGAGCGCACTTTGTACTAAAAAAACCCCAAAGCTTGCTTGCAAGCAGACGCACAGTGGATGTCGCCAAGAGTTAAGAGGAAGCTGTCATCCTTACTCTTCCACATCCAAAACATGGTAGTCCATGTCTGATAGGACAGCACAAGCATTATCAAAGGAGAAGCATAAGAGAAAGAAAGAGAGGAGAGTACTGTAGTTGTACAGTGGTACCTCGGGTTAAGAACTTAATTCGTTCTGGAGGTCTGTTCTTAACCTGAAACTGTTCTTAACCTGAAGCACCACTTTAGCTAATGGGGCCTCCCGCTGCCGCCGCCCGATTTCTGTTCTCATCCTGAAGCAAAGTTCTTAACACAAGGTACTATTTCTGTGTTAGCGGGGTCTGTAACCTGAAACGTCTGTAACCTGAAGTGTCTGTAACTCGAGGTACCACCGTAATCACTAGCCCTTTTTGTTGTTGTTTAGTTGTGTCTGACTCTTTGTGACCCCATCAGGGTCTTTTCCAGGGAGTCTTCTCTTCTCATGGGATGGCCAAAGTATTGCAGCCTCAGCTTCAGGATCTGTCCTTCCAGTGAGCACTCAGGGCTGATTTCCTTCAGAATGGATAGCTTTGTTCTATGCAGTCCATGGGATCTGATCACCGAAAGATTGATGCTTTTGAATTGTGGTGCTGGAGGAGACTCTTGAGAGTCCCATGATGTTTCCATGATGTTGGGAAGGATGGAGGGCACAAGGAGAAGGGGACGAGAGAGGACGAGATGGTTGGACAGTTTTCTCGACGCTACCAGCATGAGTCTGACCAAACTGCGGGAGGCAGTGGAAGCAGTGGCGTAGCGTGGGTTGTTAGCACCCGGGGCAAGGCAAGTAATTTGCGCCCCCTAACCCGTGGATTTGCGCCCCCTAACCTGTGGATTTGCCCTAACCCCAGATGTTGCACCCGGTGCGGCCGGCCCCCCCTGCACCCCCCACGCTACGCCACTGAGTGGGAGACAGGAGTGCCTGGCGTGCTCTGCTCCATGGGGTCACGAAGAGTCAGACACGACTCAACGACTAACCAACAACAAGCATCTTGGCAGCGCCCCCCCCGCCAAGGCGCATGCTCCCCGCCCGGGAGGAGGCGGCTTTCTGCCGCTCCTCCGCAAAGAAGTAGGCTCGGCCGGCAGGACGCGGGCGGGGAAGAGAGGGCGTGGAGTGGGGAGGGCGCCCTCCCCACTCCACGCCTTCTCCCGCGGCAGCGCCGCATCCTCTCTAGGCAGGCGGCGGGGCTCGGGACCCCCACCAAAGCTGCGCATGCGCCTTGGCCTGTCAGCTGCAGGAGGGAGCTGGACGGGGGGAGACTCCCCAGCGCAGCGATACCTGCAGCAGAAATAAAAGCCGGTTCAAGCAGGCGACAGGTTGGGCTTCCAGGGGGCTGGGCCTTTTTTCGGACGCGCTCATAGGAGCCAACTCCTAGGGGTCGAGGTCACTTCGCGCCCCCCCATAAAATATTTGAGGGGGCTGCCGCCCCTTCCCCCCCAAATCGATGGGCATCGCCATTCGAATGGAGCGTCTTGTGGTCGATAGCGCGGGGTGGGGCTTACCTTGCTCAGCCCCCCCCTATATTTTATTCAGGCTGGCACCCCTGCGTCACCCGGAGTGGTACAGTCCTGGGGAGGGGGGCGACGCTTTGCCGCTGGATTTTGCGGCAGAGATAAAGTGGGCCACATACTAGAGGAGGGGGGCGCCTGGGAAAGGAAGGCGCAGGCAAAGCGGCGGGGAAGAGACCCTCCTTGCCTCCTCCGTGAATCCCGGAGGAGTCGCCCCTTCCTTGCTGGCGATTTTTGTCCCAAAGGACGCTGGAAGGAAAGTTACAGGGGGCGGCTCGGCGGCGCTGCCCGGGCTGTGGGGCGCTGCCTGAGGGAAAGGAGGAGATTCCGCTCGGCGCCCCCCCTCCATGTACTAAGAGCTGACCGGCCGCCGAGTGTTTTTCCGCAGCCTCTGAGGGAAAGCAGGCGCGCGGAGGAGGCCGGTCCGCGCAACTCCGCGTCGCCTCGCTCTCCCCGCGCCCTTTCCACCCGCAGCTCGCCTGCTGGTGACCCCGCCACCCCACGGGAGCGGAGAAATGGGTTCCCGAGCGAGGGGAAAAAGCGGGCGAGGAAGAGGAGCCTTTTCTTATTTCGCTCCCGGGAGCGCAAAGACAGAAAGCCCGCGCCTTGGAGAGCTGGTTTCGGGCGGGCGAGGGTCCGGGATGCGTTTCCTGAGGAGACAAAGGGAGACGCGAGCTTCGCTTCGCCCCTGTGCCTTTGGGCTCGCAAAGGTCTCGGGCTCTCCAAAAACGGGTGACCCGGCGAGGTTTCTGCTGGGCATAGAGGAGAAAGAAAGGCTCTATGGTAACCTTTTATAAAATAAAGAAAACAACCCGCCCCCCGCCTTCGCCGCGCGCGGAGAGGGTCTCCTGGTCTGCCTCCCCCCCGGCTCTCTGGAGCCTTGCGCAGCAGCGACGAGCCCCGGGGGTTTTTGCGCACAAGCGCAGGAAAGCGTTAACAGCCCCTTCTGAACTACCGCAGTGGTGAATGACTCATCCAATCACCGCGGAGCCGGAGGAGAGCAGCTGGGATCGGAGTCTCCGCGGAAGAGAATAGGCGCTGTCACTTTCACTCGTGGGAACCCCACGGGGGTGGGATTCATCATCGCCTCAAGAGGGGCGCGGATCCTAAAGGAACCTTTCAGACGAGGATCTCGCGCGCTCACCTTAGATGGATTAACTTAACCAAGTGGACGCGAACGGATCCGGGCTAGTCAAGGGCGCGCGCGGGGGAGGGATTTGCTGCATGTGGAGTCTGGCCCAGGGGCAGCTCCAGATGTTGCTAGCGTGGCCGATGATCAGTGGTGGTGGGCTTTAGAAGTAGTCCCACCACCAAACGCTGAGACCAAACCCTACATACATTAAGCAAAAGAGAAACATCGCCACCCGATCCCCCCATCTCCCCCCCCCCAATGTCTCAACAAATGAAACTGATTTGTAAAAAATGTTACACGGAAAAAATACGAGAGACATTACACATACTTCTGTAAAACAAGAAAATCTTTAATAATAATAATAAAAAGAAGTAGTCAAACCACACCTGCAGAGCGCCACTATCCGCTCTGGAATACCACAAATGTATCTTTTATATCCCCACGGCAGGAAATTATTTCAAAGCAAAAAATTTGCAAAAAAAAAAAAAAACGGCTGCGGATCTGATTTATATCTGAAGCGTGCATTCGAATAAATTGTCTCCCCCTCGTTCACGGAATCCAAAAGTCGCGCAGGCATATACATGCATGTCCTCGCGCTGAAATGAAAAATGCAGTTCGTTTGCAGCATTCTGTTCCTAGATTCCCTTTTCCCTTGCTCGAGTGTCGTTTTAAGTGGAAACACAGCAAGTTGCAGCCCCCCTCGACCCGCCCCCCGAGCCTTCCCGCCTTCCCCCCCCACCCGGGCAAGCGAAGTCAGTCGCCTTCTTCGCCCCCAGCGAGGCGCCACATCTAACAGTTTGGCACAGGATTTCTGTAAGGCTCAGCAGGAAACTCGGAGCGCTGAAAGGTGACATCAAAGTGGGGGGGGCAACGAAGCCTGTAGTAATTTGCCACCAAGAGCACCGGGAGAGGAGGCGTTTCCCCCTGCCCGACACGCCCCCGGCCCCACCAGCCAGCCAACGAGCCAACCAATGGGGAAAGGGCGCTAGGACCGGGGGGGGGGGGGAAAGACCCCCTTGCAAGCTGCAAGCGGCTCTGCTGCATTATAAATACTTCTCCAAAATGCGGCGGAGCTCCTTTCTCCCTTCGCCACCGCCGCCTCCGCACCATTAAAAAAAGCTGCGATCGTAGAGCAGCCTCTTGGCAGGCAAGCTTCTCCCCCCCTTTTTTTCTCCCCCCTTTTCCTTTTCTCCCCCCCACCCCATCCGACATTTCCTAAGCCCCCCTTTCCCCCCCTCCTCGGCCGGTTTGCATGCATTGTCTGTCTCCCAAAATGGTTTGTGAGACTAAGATAGTGGCGGAAGATCATGACTCGATTTCAGGAGCCAAAAAGGAGAGCTTGCTCGTCTCCTCGTCCGCTCAGATGTGGCCTTCCTCTCGGGCCGGATCCGGATCGCCCGCCGCGGGGCCGCAGCTGCAGCCGCAGCCCCCTCCGCCGAGCCCCGCGCCCGACGGCGAGGACCAGAAAAAGGGCGTCTGCATCAGGGAGTTTCACCCTTCCGAGCAGGAAGCGGTGCGCCGCATCTTCTACGAGGGCATCATGGAAAGGATCCCCAACACCGCCTTCCGAGGGCTCAAGGACCAGCCCTGGACGCAGATGGTCTACGGGACAATGGCCGGTAAGCGCGATCGCGGTTGCGGACACGGGGGGTGGGAAAGAACCGGAAGCGATCGCCTTAACTCCCCCCCCCCAACGCATTTCCCGGTGCACAGCAGGGACGATCGGGGGAGCCTGGATGCGCCTTCGCGGTACCGGCAGGAGGCGGCGGATGCTCCATTCGCTGCAGCACCGACGGCGCGCCCGGCTGCAGCTCCCTCGCCGAGCCGGAGCGCGCACAGACACAGATGGGGGCCCTCTGCGGGCCGGGGTTGGGGCGCCTTTCCGGGCCAAGCCGGCCTGATCGCCTCCAGATCGGGGGCTAGACTCCCCCTGCGCCGGGCACGTTCCTGATTGCGGGTGGGAGAAAAGAGAGCATCTCCTCCGCAAGGTCCCTCCTGCGGAAGATGCGCGCCTTCCTCTTTACGCCAGCGATTTGGAGTCACTCCGCAGCAATGGCAGGGCAGGGGAACTTGGGCGAAGGGACCTTTGCGCGAGTTTCCTGCGGCTCGGCGCAGAACTTGGATTTCGCAAGTCCTTGCACCTTTAGCCCTCGCGGGGCAGCGTTCACACGTGACGCGCGCCAGGCGAGCGTTGCCACTTTCCTACCGCCGGAAAGCCCAGCGAGCCTGCCTCGCTGCGCTTGGGGGAGGGGGCAGCATGTCTGAAAAGCAGAGCAGCTGCCGGCCAAAAGAAGCCGCCTTGTGTCTAGGAGTCTCGCATTTCCCAGGGACGTGGCTGCAGGCTGCAGAGACGCGCAGACAGGGTCAGCCAAGCGGGGACTGTCGCAGGTTTCGCTTCGCGGAGGTGCAAAGTTGGCAAGCGGCCTCCGGGGGAGGAAGCTCCTGCGGCCAAGAGCATGCAAGCACTGCGGCCCCGAGTTAGCTTTTGCAATCGGAGCCAAATCCATGCACATTCCATTCTGGCAGGTGTGCTCAAACCGCTACATGCTCTGTGCAGCACACGCATCTTGTGGCAGGGAGGGGAGCTCTTTGGCTGTGCATGCCTCCTTTACATGTGCTCTGTGCATGCCTCATATGGCAGGCGCCTCCCCCAGCTGGTGCAAGAGCTCAGAGAGAGGTGCTTTTTCAGCACAGACCTGAGAGGACACGCTACCAGCCACACCAGGATGCCTGGACCACGATGTCTTGCCTGGCTAACTAGCAGTTATAAATGTCCATAGTGATCACTCAAAGTGTTATATGAGGACCAGCATCCCTTTGTAAAGGCCAAGTCCTTGCTAGTTAAACAGATCAACCGTGCCCTGTTAAAGCTTATGCACACAAACTGCAGCAAGCACTAATTATCGTTGACTATTCCAGACAGTTTATCCTCCCCTCCACGCCACCTGATTATGAGCAGCAAATGAGCTTGGGTTGCTCATTTCCTTAGAAAATCCAGCATTGCACATTATAATTTGCAGGAAAGATCTTGAGAAATGGGACCTACCTTCATGGTCCCATCATTCTGTAGGGGCTTTGGCGCAGTTCTCTCCCCCCCCCCCAGCCGTCGATTAGTGTCCAGAACTTACTGGTTGCATTTCAGTCTTTATTTTTGCCTCCGTTCTGCCAGCAGACTTGCCTGCTTTTAATTTTAATAGACATATTTTATTTAAAGGAAAACTGAAGTTTGTAGCAAATGGCAAAACTGCTCTGAGGACTGTGGAGGGGGGGGGGCAGAGGGGGAGAGGAGAATTTGTGATTGCACAGCTACCAGCCAGATTGGCAGAAAAGGTTTTCTCTGAGCTAGGAGGGAAGATAACATTTGACAACATTGTTGTGAGGGGCAATTTCAGAACGGATCTACCCTGGCTCTGGTGCATTCAATTCTGGGGGTGCAAAGACTTCAGATGCCTCTGATGACTGGGAAAGGATAAGTGTATTTGCATCCACCCTGAAACAAGTAAAAATGCCTCTGAATTACTCCCCAGCGCGTCAGTTCAGTTGTGGGGCAGGAAGATTGATTTCCTCTCATCTCTCCATAAAGAATAGTGATAGTCTAATATTTTCATCCTGCTTGTCTGTAAAAATAAGAGGGAGCCTAGTGGATTTCACTTGGGAGAGAATAAATACCACAACCCAGAAGACTGCATTTTTCTCCCCCATTTGCCTCAATTTCATGAGTTCATATGGGAGTTTCTGGGGGACGACAACACCACATTTTATTTCAAAACCCCCCATATGAACCAACCTGGCCTCTGTGAGGCCATTTAAGGCTTTAAAGGTCAGCATCTGCACTCTAAATCAATGAAACAGATAGACAACCAGCTCCAGTTACGCCTCCGCTGCTTCAGGAGTAGTGCAGTCCCGTTCAGAATAGGTTAAAAATCTTCGCACAAATTTCCAATAGGGCCTCCATCTTATATGGTTCAAGTTCCATTTTTTTATCTTGCTCATTCCTGAATTAATTGAGTGTTGCTTCTGTTGCCTCCACACAATTTGTTGTTGTTGTTGTTGTTGTTTAGTTGTTTAGCCGTGTCCGACTCTTCATGAGCCCATGGACCAGAGCACGCCAGGCCCTCCTGTCTTCCACTGCCTCCCGCAGTTTGGTCAAACTCATGCTGGTAGCTTCGAGAACACTGTCCAACCATCTTGTCCTCTGTCATCCCCTTCTTCTTGTGCCCTCAATCTTTCCCTACATAGGGTCTTTTCCAGGGAGTCTTCTGTTCTCGTGAGGTGGCCAAAGTATTGGAGCCTCAGCTTCAGGATCTGTCCTTCCAGTGAGCACTCAGGGCTGATTTCCTTCAGAATGGAGAGGTTTGATCTTCTTGCAGTCCATGGGACTCCTCCAGCACCAGAATTCAAAAGCATCAATTCTTCCGCGATCAGCCTTCTTTATGGTCCAGCTTTCACTTCCATACATCACTACTGGGAAAACCATAGCTTTTACTATACGGACCTCACCTTGCCAACAAAGGTCCATATAGTAAAAGCTATGGTTTTCCACACAATAGAACATTATAAAAAAAAAACATGAGAGGTGCCACAAACATATGGTTCTTCAGCTCAAACTTTCGGATAACTTCTCCCACTGTTTCCATGTAGATGTTGAAAAGCAAGGGAGACGAGATGGAACCTTGTGGCAAGCTGGAAGCCATTGGCCATTGGGTGGAACATTAAGTCTCCCAGCACACCTTCTGGGATCAGCCTCGCAGGTACAAGTGGAACCACTGCCAAACAGTGCCTCCTCACCCTTGCAAGGCATCCTAGAAGGATATTGTACGCAGAATCAGTAGTCACGAAAGGCACTGAACGCTCCAGGAGAATCCGACAGAGTCACGTTTCTCTCCACACCCCATTATCCCAAGTGATTGTCTAAAAAAGTACCCTGACTAATTGAGCAACAATTAATTTCAAGTATTTTATTTAATGCAAGTATCTGCAAAAGTTCCCTTTTGAGGAATTCCCCCCTTTCCTACAGAGGAGAAGACGCTTCTTCCAAAATAATGCCTGCTATAATGACAGAATATAGGAAGCTTGTTTTTGCTTCGGAACAATTCGCTTTTATTCAAGTGTCAAATTAGTTGAGTATTTAATCAGCCAAGATTTTGTTTTGACTGAATGATGGATGTACTCGATTTCTTTCCAACCTCAGTTTAATATACTGTTTTAGTGTGGTAATCCTGTTACAGTGGTACCTCGGGTTACATACGCTTCAGGTTACATACGCTTCAGGTTACAGACTCCGCTAACCCAGAAATAGTGCTTCAGGTTAAGAACTTTGCTTCAGGATAAGAACAGAAATCGGGCTGCGGCGCAGCAGCAGCAGCAGGAGGCCCCATTGGCTCCTGAAGTGGTGCTTCAGGTTAAGAACAGTTTCAGGTTAAGAACGGACCTCCGGAACAAATTTAGTACTTAACCTGAGGTACCACTGTACATGGAAGTAAGCCACTCTGAGTTAAACACCATTTGGACTTACTTTCAAGTAAATGTAAACAGGATTCTCCCAGAATGAACATGAAATGCATTGCGAATGTATAAACTTAGCGAGAAAATCACAATGTGTGAGGGTTTTTTGTTTTTTTTAAGTGTAAACGCTGTGTTTTATTCAAGCAATGATTACAAATATGCCCAGTATTAGAGATGAAGCTGCAAGTACCCAAATAGGTAAAGGGTAAAGGGATCCCTGACCATTAGATCCATTCGTAGCCGACTCTGGGGTTGCGGCGCTCATCTCGCTTTATTGGCCGAGGGAGCCGGCGTACAGCTTCCGGGTCATGTGGCCAGCATGACTAAGCCGCTTCTGGCGAACCAGAGCAGCGCACGGAAACGCCATTTACCTTCCCGCCGGAGCGCTACCTATTTATCTACTTGCACTTTGATGTGCTTTCTGCTAGGTTGGCAGGAGCAGGGACCGAGCAACGGGAGCTCACCCCATCAGGGGGATTCGAACCACCGACCTTCTGATCGGCAAGCCCAAGAGGCTCAGTGGTTTAGACCACAGCGCCACCCTCGTCCACCCAAATAGATAACTGGGGCTAAACTGTACACAGAACTAATTGTAGGCCGGAATCGAAAGAGTTAAATTTATACGATAATGCTGAGGTTGCTCCTAAGGGCCTAACTATACTTGACACTAATTTCATTGCTTGCAGCCAGTTTTTCTTTATTTAATTACAAGCATAGCCTACCCACCCCTTCCCCATTTGATAGGCTTAGGGAAAGGCTCCCATTGGCCCCTAAGACTTGCTGCATGCAAGCAGGAGCGCTCTTCAAGATCCTGGCAAGAGTAATCACGGGGGAGGAAGTAATAAATAACAGTGATATGTCATCATAATCAAGCAACATATAATTAGCATCTCTTGGAAGTTAAGACCTAAAGCCCCATTGCTTTATATATCTTGGCTAGCTTTCGATGCAAAGGGTTGTGTATGTGGGAGAGAGGGAGGTGGACAAATGTATGGAAAAGTGAGCTATTAATGGATACTAGGCGCAGGGGCTGTTTGCTCCCTCCCAAGTTCAGAGGCAGCGTGCCTTTGAATGTCAGTTGCCAAGGAACAAAGCAGAAAGTGCTTTGCATTCACATCCTCATCTGGAGAACTCTGGTTACAAACAAACAGGAGTTTGAACTTGGTAGGCTTAATCCAACAAGACTCATCTCTATATTCTTTCTTAAGTTCTGCGTTTTAACGAGCAGATCTCTTCTCGTGTCTGCTTTAGCCCTTGGCTTTTCTAGCTGGGAAAGCAGGTAAAGGTAAAGGTCCAGTCGTGGCCGACTCTGGGGTTGTGGCGCTCGTCTCGCTTTACTGGCCGAGGGAGCCGGCGTACAGCTTCCAGGTCATACGGCCAGCATGACTAAGCCGCTTTTGGCGAACCAGAGCAGCGCACGGAAACACCGTTTACCTTCCCGCCGGAGCGGTACCTATTTATCTACTTGCACTAGTGTGCTTTCGAACTGCTAGGTTGGCAGGAGCAGGGACCAAGCAACGGGAGCTCACCCCGTCATGGGGATTCGAACTGCCGACCTTCTGATCAGCAGGTCCTAGGCTCTGTGGTTTAACCCACAGCGCCACCCATGTCGGGAAAGCAGGTATAAAATGAAAATTGAAAATAGGAACTATCAACACGGTGGTTAGCAAGCCATGGCCTGTGGAACGGTATGAAGTTTGAGCCCTGGTCCGTTACCATGCAGAGGCATAGGGAAATCATATTTTTAATTGCAGGAGTTGTCCAGGTTGTGCCAGAAAGCTAGACCAGGTTCATCAAGTCCACGGACCACTTTCCCTCCCTGCTGAGGCACGTGGGAACAAAATCTGCTTCTAGACGCAGTTTTGAATTTATTGCCAGCTACTGTGAGGTGTTTTAATAACTCCTTACTCTTGGGATGCGGGTGGCGCTGTGGGTTAAACCACAGAGCCTAGGACTTGCTGATCAGAAGGTCGGCGGTTCGAATCCCCGTGACGGGGTGAGCTCCGGTTGCTCGGTCCCTGCTCCTGCCAACCTAGCAGTTCGAAAGCACATCAAAGTGCAAGTAGATAAACAGGTACCACTCCGTCGGGAGGGAACCGCCAGAAGGCCCTCGGAGCTGGACCTCAATGTCCGGGCAGAACGATGGGGGTGGAGATGCTCCTTCAGGTATACTGGGCCGAGGCCGTTTAGGGCTTTAAAGGTCAGCACCAACACTTTGAATTGTGCTCGGAAATGTACTGGTGAGTGACTGAAAACGGGCAAAGTGAGTTGGTGCATCTGGCTCTTAACCAGAAGGTGTGTTGCACGAAGTAAGGCTAGATGGCCTTCAGGTTTCCTTCCAGCTCTACAGTTCTATGATTCCAGTATGTAAGGGAAAACAACAAGGCGGAGGCTGGAGTGTAGAAGCCATGGTTTGCAGTGTCTGTGCGAAAACACAGAATATGGGAGAGAAGTATATGTATACACAGTATACTTGAAGGAGCGTCTCCACCCCCGTCGTCCAGCCCGGACACTGAGGTCCAGCTCCGAGGGCCTTCTGGTGGTTCCCTTGCTGCGAGAAGTGAAGCTACAGGGAACCAGGCAGAGGGCCTTCTCGGTGGTGGCGTCCGCCTATTGGAACGCCCTCCCATCAGATGTCAAGGAAATAAGCTGTCTGACTTTTAGAAGACACGTGAAGGCAGCACTGTTTAGGGAAGTTTTTAATGTTTGAATGTTTTATTGTCTTTTTAATATTCTGTTGGGAGCCGCCCAGAGTGGCTGGGGAAACTCAGCCAGATTGGCGGGGTATAAATAATCATCTTCTTCTTCTTATTATTATTATTATTATTTTATTACTACTACTACTACTACTACTACTACTCAATAGGAAGGCCAGCATGATTCAATAGGTGTTACTGAAACCTGATGGGATGAGACTCATGCTTGGAATGTAGAGAGTGAAAGATACAGTGGGACCTTGGTTCCCGAACAGCTTAGTTGACGAACAAATCGGCGCCTGAACAGCGCAAACCTGGAAGTAGGTATTCCAGTTTTTGAACATTTTTTGGAAGGCAAATGTCTGTTTCAGCTGTCGGCATTGTTTCCGGGACCAGTCAGCCAATCAGAAGCTGCACCTTGGTTTTTGAACGTTTTGGAAGTCGAACGGACTTCCAGAACAGGTTGAGTTCGAGAGCCAAGGTACCACTGTATAACATATTCAAAAGGCAAAACAAAAAAATTTCCTTCCAGTAGCACCTTAAAGACCAACTAAGTTAGTTCTTGGTATGAGCTTTCGGGTGCATGCACACTTCTTCAGATACACTGAAACAGAAGTTGCCAGATCCAGATATCTGAAGAAGTGTGCATGCACACGAAAGCTCATACCAAGAACTAACTTAGTTGGTCTTTAAGGTGCTACTGGAAGGATTTTTTTTTGTTTTGACTATGGCAGACCAACACGGCTACCTATCTGTAACTATATTCAAAAGGATTAGACCCAACAGGAAGGGAGGAGAAATTTCATTATGTGGAAAAGATGTGTACACACACAGGATTCCATGGGTTTGAGGATGGAGAGTTGCTTGAAACTATTTTGTTGCCATCCATCCGTGCACCACCAGGGGTAAAGTCAATCCGATGGAGAGTCACAGCACCTGATATGGATATAGATATGGGAAAGAGATGTTTTATTGCAGGTGGGGCAGATGAAAGCGTCCAGTTTCACCGTTACAGGTTCACCAAGGCGTTTCTTCTGTCTGTGCTCTGGCCACTGCTCTGGACGCACAACCCGAATGCTTGTCTCCAGGCACGGTGTTCACCTGTAAGGGATTCCCACACAGCACGCTTAATATTGCCCGCCTTCATGCCCCATTTGCGGGCATCTTTATAACGCAGAGTTGGTCAACCCACAGGCCTGAAGCCAGCTCCCCTTAAAGCACATTCTTTTTTCCCCCCAAAATGTTTTTTTTTTTGTTGTTTTCAAAATATTATAAACAAACAAACACACACACAAGACAAACAAACATAAATCATAGCCTTATTGAAAATTACACTTATTAACTTTGTTAGGTGACTTCCTCGCTTCCCCTTGGTTGAATTTCATTGCATGTCCTTTTAACAGTTTTCCAAATCCCAATTCTTATGAAATTTAACTTAAACATTGACATCCTTAAATCTTCACATTATGGAATTAAACATATTAATTCATCACTTAACAGAAATAAAATCCTAAGCCAATTAAGTATCTGCAAGCTGTTTTCAGTTAATTTAACTTAACATATTTAACTAAATAATCATTAAATTTGATCCACTCTTCCTGATACTCCTCCTCCTTCTGGTTGTGGACTCTTCCGGTTAGGTCGTCTAGCTCCGAAAAATCCATCATCTTCATCTGCCATTCTTCTATCGTTGGTAATTCTTGGGTTCTTAAAGCACATTCTTGTGGTTCCGGCCATCTTCCATTCTGCGTACATGACCAAGCCAGCGTAGACGTCACTGAAACATGCTGTGAACATGCCGGGAATGTAGGCTTGGAAGAGCACATCTTTGTCTGAGACTCTGTCCTGCCACGTGATGCCCAGAATCTTCCTGACACAGCAGATATGGAAGACATTCTCCTATACCCTTTCGGAGAGGCGAGCCATTGACATGGCTGGCGCAGTTACAAATACACTTGTCCACCTTGAGAGTATTTAAGGAAAACGAGAAGGAAATAATAGCAGCATCATTGTGGGGATCTGCTGGAGATTGCCAAGCCAGTCAGAATACTTGGACGATGCCTTCCTAGATCAGATTGCCAATTTTTCAAAGAGGATAGAGATAGAAGATGTCAGTTAGATTCCTACCTGTCTACCCAGAAACCTCAGCAGTCTCAGCAATTGCCATATACAGTGGTACCTCGGGTTACATACACTTCAGGTTACATACGCTTCCGGTGGCGCGGCAGCAGCAGGAGGCCCTATTAGCTAAAGTGGTGCTTCAGGTTAAGAACAGTTTCAGGTTAAGTACTGACCTCCGGAACGAATTAAGTACTTAACCTGAGGTACCACTGTACCCAGCCCAGTTGGTGTGTGATAGGTAGGTATCCTGTTTTCTTGTTCACAGACTATTTTCTGTCCATAACTAGACACTGTTTCCTCATTTGTGTACAGTGGTACCTTGCCGCCGCACCACCGGAGCCCGATTTCTGTTCTCATCCTGAAGCAAAGTTTTTAACCTGAGGCACTATTTCTGGCTTAGCGGAGTCTGTAACCTGAAGCGTATGTAACCTGAGGTACCACTGTATTTACCTTTCCATCCCCACATTCTATGGTAAAGTTGGGGTGAGAAATTGGAATCAGGGGAACTGTGCCTCAAAGAGTACGTTTCCCCCATATCCTTAACCTAATTTTATTCCTCCAAGGAAGGCCAGTGTGGTACAGTGGTTAAGGTATTGGACTAGGACCTGGAGAGCCAGGGTTCAGATCCCCAGTTAGCCTGAATCTTGGGCCCATCACTACTCCAGCCTAAACAACCTCGCAGGGTTGTTGTGAAGATGTAATGAGGAAACATATATGCCACCTTGAGTTGGCACTGAAACTGCAATTAATCCAGCATGCGGCAGCTAGACTGGTGACTGGGAGTGGCCACCGAGATCATATAACACCGGTCCTGAAATATTTTCATTGGCTCCCAGTACGTTTCCGAGCACAATTCAAAGTGTTGGTGCTGACCTTTAAAGCCCTAAACGGCCTCGGCCCAGTATACCTGAAGGAGCGTCTCCACCCCCATCATTCAGCCCGGACAGTGAGGTCCAGCTCCGAGGTCCTTCTGGCGGTTCCCTCGCTGCGAGAAGTGAGGCTATAGGGAACCAGGCAGAGGGCCTTCTCGGTGGTGGCGCCCGGCCTGTGGAACGCCCTCCCTTCAGATGTCAAGGAAATAAACAACTACAGTGGTACCTCGGGTTACATACGCTTCAGGTTACATATGCTTCAGGTTACAGACTCTGCTAACCCAGAAATAGTACCTCTGGTTAAGAACTTTGCTTCAGGATGAGAACAGAAATCGTGCTCCGGTGGCACAGCAGCAGTGAGAGGCCCCATTAGCTAAAGTGGTGCTTCAGGTTAAGAACAGTTTCAGGTTAAGAACAGACCTCCGGAACGAATTAAGTACTTAACCCGAGGTACCACTGTACCTGACTTTTAGAAGACATCTGAAGGCAGCCCTGTTTAGGGAAGTTTTTAATGTTTGATGTTTTATCGAGTTTTTAATATTTTTTTTGGAGCCACTCAGAGTGACTGGGGAGACCCGGCCACATGGCCGGGTATAAATAATAAATTATTATTATTATTATTATTATTATTATTATTATTATTATTATTCTAATATATGGGGTTCTGATAGGATGAGATGGTGTCTTAACATTCACATACATAATGGGAGAATGAAATAGGTAGAGCATTCACAGGGAATATGAGGTCACTTGGGCAAGAACTAGGATCAGAAAGAGGTTTTAAAGAGGTTTTTGACCAGGTAGGCAGATCGAGACAAAGGTCTCGCTTCGTACAGATTGTTGTTGTTGCCAATTGTTATTACAGCTACTACTACTACTGTTATAAAAACCATTGCATATAGAAAACTAGAATGGCAGCGAGAAGTTTAGATTAGTACCCTTCTCCCTAACATCTACTCTGCTATGTGTGATGTTTTAGTGTGGTTTTATAATTTGTTGGAGAGGGACGCGTATGGCGCTGTGGGTTAAACCACAGAGCCTAGGACTTTCTGATCAAAAGGTTGGCGGTTTGGATCCCCGCAACAGGGTGAGCTCCCGTTGCTCGGTCCCAGCTCCTGCCAACCTAGCAGATCGAAAGCATGCAGTGGAAGTAGATAAATAGGTACCACTCCGGCGGGAAGGTAAATGGCATTTCCGTGCGCTGCTCTGGTTCGCCAGAAGCGGCTTAGTCATGCTGGCCACATGACCCGGAAGCTGTACGCCGGCTCCCTCGGCCTATAGAGCGAGATGAGTGCCGCAACCCCAGAGTTGGTCATGACTAGACCTAATGGTCAGGGGTCCCTTTACCTTTACCTTATAATTTGTTGGAAGCCGCCCAGTTAGATGGGTGGCATAAGAAGAAGAAGAAGGTTCTTTTATTTCCTTCACATCTGAAGGGAGGGCGTTCCACAGGGCGGGCGCCGCCACCGAGAAGGCCCTCTGTCTGGTTCCCTGCAACCTCACTTCTCGCAATGAGGGAACCGCCAAAGGCCCTCGGCGTTGGATCTCAGTGTCCGGGCTGAATGATGGGGGTGGAGATGCTCCTTCAGGTATACAGGACCGAGGCCGTTTGGGGCTTTAAAGGTCACCACCAACACTTTGAATTGTGCTCGGAAACGTACTGGGAGCCAATGCAGATCTCTCAGGACCGGTGTTATGTGGTCCCGGAGGCCACTCCCAGTCACCAGTCTAGCTGCCGCATTCTGGATTAATTGCAGTTTCTGGGTCACCTTCAAAGGTAGCCCCACACAGAGTGCATTGCAGTAGTCCAAGCGGGAGATAACCAGAGCATGCACTACTCTGGCAAGACAGTCTGTGGGCAGGTAGGGTCTCAGCCTGCATACCAGGTGGAGCTGGTAGACAGCCACCCTGGACACAGAATTAACCTGCGCCTCCATGGACAGCTGTGAGTCCAAAATGACTCCCAGGCTGCGCACCTGGTCCTTCAGGGGCACAGTTACCCCATTCAGGATCAGGGAGTCCCCCACACCCACCCGCCCCCTGTCCCCCAAAAACAGTACTTCTCTCTTGTCAGGATTCAAGCTCAGTCTGTTTCAAAGGTTGCACTACCTTTGAAAAACCAGGTTCCCAATTTTCTTTATCTAACTTTATTCCTGGATTCTCGGGTTGCAGCTGTGACCAGGAGTGTTTCTGCACAGTTTCACCAGCTGAGCCCGTTTCTAGGGATGGCAGACTTGGCCGCAGTCAGACGGCCTGGACCACTGTAACTTGGTCTCCTTTGTCAGAAACTGCTGCTAGGACAAAATGCTATTGCTGGACAATTGATTGGTGCTGGTGTTTTGTGTGCCTCTGACTTCTTTTTTGCATCAATTGCGCTGGCTGTTGGTCTGTTTGCAAATGAAATTCAAAATTGCCCCCCAAACTCCAAAGGAACCTTTAATGATGCTGCCCATTCACTGAGGTCATCCGCAGAAGATGCCCAGATGGAAAGGAACAGGGCCTTCTCAGTGGTGGCGCCCAGCCTTTAGAACCCCCTTCCCCAGTATATCATACCCCTGCTATTGACATTCTGTAATATACTCAATACCATTTTATGCTAATAGTTTTTTTCGCCTGCTGACACCCTTTCAGTTGTTGTTGTTCTGCGTGTGTTTGTTTTAAAACATGTTTGTTTATTTTCAAATATAGAAACACATGGGCACAAATGCAGATTAATACAGTAAAGCAGACATTAAGTCAGAAGCCAAAAAAGAAAACACCAAACATCTTTAATAGACAATTCCATGTGGCTGACTGATCCTGAAGCTAGGAGGGAGACTTTCTCATATATATATAAAGGCTGAGGTTATTTTTGTAGGGGTGTTGCTGTTTGCTACTCCATCTATCAGTTATTAATTATGACTCACGCTTTTGTATTTTTACACTTTTTTTTTAGCTGCTCTGGGTGGTTCAAATTCTAAATCAGAAAGGCCGCATTTAAGTTCTTTTAATAACAAATAATTAGATTTTCAGAGGTGTTAGCTCTCCTTCCCAGTTTTACAGATGACGTCAAACGGAGAGGGAAACATGTTGGAATAAATTAAGTGATCAGGATAGAATGGAAAGCTGAGCTGAAACAAACAAAATCAAATTCAACAGAGAAATGCAAACTTCTGTGTTATGGCAAAGCAAAATAATTCATTGCATGTGTATAGGATTGGGAGAGGACCTAGCTAGCTTCACAATAGTAAATTTGAACAGGATCTCAGTTTTGCAGCTGATCACAAGCTGAACATGAGTCAGCAGTGTGATACAGCTGGCGGGGGGGGGGGTTAATGCCATTTTAGGCTGTATTATTAGAACCAGGGTTTCCAAGACACACGAAGCCATAATTCCACTTTATTCCTCACTAGTCAGACCTCATTTTAATTGCTGTGCCCAATTCTGGGTGCTACACTCTAGGAAATGACCTTTGGATATCTAGAGAGCCAGAGATGTGCCTAAGGAGAGTGCAGAGAAACTGAATGAATTACAGTGGTACCTCGGGTTACATACGCTTCAGGTTACAGACTCCACTAACCCAGAAATAGTGCTTCAGCTTAAGAACTGTGCTTCAGGAAGAGAACAGAAATCGTGCTCCGGCGGCTCAGCGGCAGCAGGGAGGCCCCATTAGCTAAAGTGGTGTTTCAGGTTAAGAACAGTTTCAGGTTAAGAACGGACCTCCGGAGCGAATTAAGTACTTAACCCGAGGTACCACTGTACTTGCATCTGTCCCAACCATGGAAGGATATAGGGCAGACCCCAGTGTTGGCACTAACCTTTGCAGGAGGAACACGGGCAGATGCTGGTGATGAGAAGCTCGATGTGATCGGCCTATTAGACAAAATAAAAACTGACAAATCACCAGGTCCAGGTGACATACAGACATCCCTCAGATCAGCCCAAGAACTGGAAAGTAGCCATTGTCACACCGGTTTTCCAAAAGGGATCCAGGGGTGTGTGGAGTCCTGGACATTAAAGGTAAAGGTAAAGGTACCCCTGCCCGTACGGGCCAGTCTTGACAGACTCTAGGGTTGTGCGCCCATCTCACTCTATAGGCCGGGGGCCAGCGCTGTCCGGAGACACTTCCGGGTCACGTGGCCAGCGTGACGAAGCTACTCTGGCGAGCCAGAGCCGCACACGGAAACGCCGTTTACCTTCCCGCTAGTAAGCGGTCCCTATTTATCTACTTGCACTTTGAGGTGCTTTCGAACTGCTAGGTTGGCAGGCGCTGGGACCCAACAACGGGAGCGCACCCCGCCGCGGGGATTCGAACCGCTGACCTTTCGTTCGGCAAGCCCTAGGCGCTGAGGCTTTTACCCACAGCGCCACCCGCGTCCCTCCTGGACATTACAGACGGATTAACTTAGCATCCGTCCTCGGATAACTGGTGGAAAGTATTTTTAAAGATAAAATAGCCACACACTTGGCTGAACCAGAGTCAATGTGGTTTCTACAGAGCGTGTTCTCCTTCATGGAGAGCGTGTGTTGCGGTGGGGGCAAACCAGACATCCCTCTGTTGCTGGGCGGGTTAGTTTGGATGGCCACAAATCTTATTACAGTGGTGCCTCGCAAGACAAAAGAATCCGTTCCGCGATTCTCTTCGTCTAGCGGTTTTTTCGTCTTGCGAAGCAACCCCATTAGCGGCTAAGCGGATTAGCGCTATTAGTGATTTAGCGGATTAGCGGCTATTAAAGGCTTAGCGGCTAAGCTGTTAAAAGGCTATTAACGGCATAGCGGCTTTGAAAAAGGGGGGGGGAGCGGGGGGGAAATGGCGAGACTCGCAAGACGTTTTCGTCTTGCGAAGCAAGCCCATAGGGAAATTCGTCTTGCGAAGCGCCTCCGCAACGGAAAACCCCTTCGTCTTGCGGGTTTTTCATCTTGCGAGGCATTCGTCTTGCGGGGCACCACTGTATGCACCTCTTGGTCGTTAGGGAGAATCTGATGTTGCAATTTGTGATGGACAGGCCAAGGGGCTATTTATTCCCTGTTGAGCTGCCTCTTTTCGCTGCGCGCATCGGATCACCCGCCCACCCTCCCTATATTTAGGCCTGTTTGCATTGACCTTGCTATGCCTGTCATGGGGTCGTCTGCTTTGGGGCAGGGGCCTGGTAGGAATTTTGTCCATTTGGCTGATTAGGTTTTTGCCTACTGCGTAGCAAATTGTCACAACTTGTAAGGTTGCGGTTAGGCATTGGTTAAATTTGGTTGGTGGAGGGGATGTGGTTGGCTGTGCCTGCCCCTCCAATGCTGCTGCTGCTGCAAGCGTATTCCGTTAAAGCAGTGTTTCCTCAACCTGTGGGTCCCCAGAAGTTGTTGGACTACAACTCCCATCATTCCTAGCCAGCATGACCAGTGGTCAGGGATGATGGGAGTTGTAGTCCAACAACATCTGGGGACCCACAAGTTGAGAACCGCTGCGTTAAAGGAATCCAGGGTCTCGCCATGCTGTTGTCCGAACCCCTGTCAAGGGGCTAGGGCTACGCAAGAGCCCCTGGGAGCATTTGGGGAGAGGTGAAAGCCTGGCGCCCAGCTCTATTCTCTCCCCAAAAATGTTTACTCTTACTGACTTCCACAGGCTTGCGGTTGTCAGTTCTGCTCCTACCTCGGTGTGGGAACAGATAGTCGCAAACCAATGCCTAAGCAACCACTCACATTCTGTAATCAATAAAGTTGTGGCCAGAAATTATGCCAAAAACCTGAAACAAAAATTCTGTGTGAATTGTGTTTTATTTGAGGGTGGCTTGGGGACCTCAACACCCAAGGGCCAGTCCTGTTTCAAAAACCTATAAGAGTTCTTGGAGAGTGTCCACAAGCCGATAGCTAGAGGTGATCCAGTTGTCAGTGGAACTCAGATGGAAGGTGAGTTCCTTGGATGTTTTTGAAGCAGAGTTTGGATGGTCACCTGTCATGGATGCTTTAGCTCAGTGTTCCCCAACCCCCGGTCCGTGGTCCGGTCCGTGGATCAGTCGGCACCGGGCCGCCCGAGGAACTTCAAATCATTTCACTGTGGCAGGTGGCCAAGGCGCAGAGCATTGCGCCCTCTCAAGCCCGCCCATTGTGTGACAATAGCGAATGAAAATTCGCTATTGTTACACTGGTGCTCCTCCTGGCCAATCAGGGAGCGGGTCCTCCCGCTTCCTGATTGGCCGAAAGGCAAACCTCACGCCATTGGCCGAGGAGGAGGCGCCACGGGAGGACTGAGGATTCAAGGTCAGAGACACGGGGACTGAAGAGAAGCTGCCGTGAGGTAAGTGCACGGAGGGGGGGACTCAGCTCAAAACAAGCGGGCCACGGAGAAATTATCAAACATTTACCGGTCCGCGGCCATAAAAAGGTTGGGGAGCACTGCTTTAGCTGACATTCCTGCATTGCAGGGGGTTGGACGAGATCACGCTTGTGATCTCTTGCAACTCTACAATTCAATGATTTTAGAACACTATGGACTTAAGGCTTTCAAAAAGCTTTGAACAAGGTACAGTGGTACCTGGGGTTATAGGCGCTTCAGGTTACAGACTCCGCTAACCCAGAAATAGTACCTCGGGTTAAGAACTTTGCTTCAGGATGAGAACAGAAATCGTGTGGCGGCTGCAGCGGGAGGCCCCATTTGCTAAAGTGGTGCTTCAGGTTAAGAACGGAGCTCCAGAACGAATTAAGTTCTTAACCTGAGGTACCACTGTACCTTAGCAGTCAAGGAATAAGAGGAAAGTTCTTTTTGTGGATCAGGAATTGGTTACGTTGCAGGAAGCGAAGACTAATGGACAGTTAGTTCTCTGAATGTCAAAGTGGAATCTCCCAAGGATTGGTATATGTCAGGGGTCAGCAAACGTCTTCAGCAGGGGGCCGGTCCACTGTGCCTCAGACCCTGTGGGGGGCCAGCTATATTTTGAAGACGAAGAAGAAAAAAGAACTAATTCCTATGCCCCACAAGTAACCCAGAGATGCATTTTAAATAAAAGCACACATTCTACTCATGTGAAAACACGCTGATTCCCGGACCGTCCACGGGCTGGATTGAGAAGGTAGTTGGGCCAGATCCGGCCCCTGGGCCTTAGTTTGCCTACCCTTGGTATATATGTGTCAGGTGGTGGTGTGGTTGCTCGAGAGCAAACAGGCAAGACTCCAACCTGTCTTTTCCAGTCTTTATTATCTGTACAAACTATTTACAATGCGGAGCGTCGCAAGTCCATGTCTGCTCAGTCACTAGCAGAATCTGGGAGTGGGCGGTCCTTATACGTTCCCCAGCATAACAGTCGTGTGACCCCCATCCTTCTCCTCCTCTCTCTGCACGCAAACCTACTGTGCAGCGTGGGTGCTGGCAAAGGGGGAGTTGCCTCCCTTCCCCTTTGCTCAGGCCCCGTGTTGAAGCTCTCCCTAGCATCTTCTGGTCCCTGCGCCCCTTCCCCACTGGAGGTGGGGCTTCCCTCCTCGCCAGAGGAACAACTGCTTCGCAAGATCTTCGGAGGCTCCCTGTAACACCACTGCCCTTCCGCCTCTCGCCTTTGAGCTGATGGCAGTTCCCTGACAATATGCTTTTTAACTTGCCCATGAATTATCTAGAGTTAGGAGTGAGCAGTGAGGTGGCCAAGTTTGCTGATGCTGCGAAATATTTCGGGGGCGTTAAAACCAAAAGAGGTTGCGAAGAACTCTAAAGGGACCTCTTCAAACAGAGGAAACGGGCGGCAAAACGGCGAATGCCACTCAGTGTAAACAAGTGTAAAAGCAGACATGGGGGTGCCTCAAACCATTATTTCACATGTGCAGACATGTGGGGTCTCAACTGGCAGTGACTGGCCAGGAACAAGACCTTTGGGTTGGAGTGGATAGCTCCATGAATATGTCAACCCAGCTGTGAAAATGGCAGTTTAGCAGCAGTGGGCAACCCTTTTTCCATTGAAAACCTCAGGGTTGAGGGGGGTCATATTCTGGCACAAACAGAGCCATTGATGGGTGGATCTGGAGATTAAAGTCCTTCCAGTAGCACCTTTGTTGTTGTTTAGTCGTGTCCGACTCTTCGTGACCCCATGGACCGGAGCACGCCAGGCACTCCTGTCTTCCACTGCCTCCCGCAATCTGGTCAGACTCATGCTGGTAGCTTTGAGAACACTGTCCAACCATCTCGTCCTCCGTCGTCCCCTTCTCCTTGTGCCCTCCATCTTTCCCAACATCAGGGTCTTTTCCAGGGAGTCTTCTCTTCTCATGAGGTGGACAAAGTATTGGAGCCTCAGCTTCAGGATCTGTCCTTCCAGTGAGCACTCAGGGCTGATTTCCTTCAGAATGGAAAGGTTTGATCTTCTTGCAGTCAGTAGCATCTTGGGAACCAACTAAGTTTGTTTCTGGTATGAGCTTTCCTGTGCAAGCACACTTCTTCAGATACCGCCGAAAGCTCATACCAGTAACAAACTTAGTTGCTACTGGAAGGATTTTTTTTATTTTGTTTCGACTACGGCAGACCAACACGGCTACCTACCTCTAACTGGAGATTAAAATGTTCAGGATTGACTAATCTGTCATAAAATCCACCCCGCTTCAGTTTTCCCCATAGCTCCCAGTTTGCTCTCAGACCCTTAAGGGGAAAGTCTTTGCCACAAGCTATACAACCACATTTAAAAATAAATAAATCCATGAATTTATTTTTATCCAATTGTTCTGAAACTACATGGGGTGGGGGGGCTAGGTTAATCTAAAACAGAAGTGGAGGCTCCCAGATTCCTCCTCACAGCCATGCTGGGGAGGGGGGAGGAATGTGCAGTTCAAGGGAGAAAGCCTTATTTTTATAACCATTGAACAGGCCTCTGTTTTGAGATGATGCATTTTAAAAAGTAATTGAAGCTAGAAGACTCCCTTAAGTGAACAAAGCAGCACATTTTAAAGAATGTTTAAAAGACCTGTTCTATAAGCAAAATGAAATACATTGTGCAAAGAATGTTTGCTGTATAATATCTGTGACTTTTGGGTTTGTGTTCCAAAATCAACACTGAATTCTCTTTTCTGACAGGTATCGTTTATTTCTCTTCCTTATCTCCATAGTAATGTGCTTTGTTGTGACCAAGTCCTTGCTGCTGACCTGCTGTTTGCCCTTCTTTCTAATGGGTATGAGGTACTACTTCAGTAGAAAAGTTATCCTCAGCTATCTGGAGTGCGCACTGAATACGGACATGTCTGATATTGAGCAATATTACATGAAATCGCCAGGTGAGTAATATGTCCATGGAAGGATCAGTAACTGAACATCTTTCATTGTGTCGTCATGACGGAGGGTTCTTTTAATTGCTAAGAACACAGCAATTTCTTCTAAAGAAGAAAAGTGTTTATATTTAAACAGGATTCCAAAAATCGGTGGAAACGTCTCATCTGTTTTTTATTTGTACTTGGGTTCAAATGGAAGTTTAAAACCTCCTTGGTTTGTATTGTTGTTATATTAAGTGGAAAATATACATAGTTCAGTTTCTCTCTCCTTTCAAGTGATTTGTACGTCTTTCATAACAGTAGCACACAAAGTCTTAAAAAAACTCTCAGGACACAAATCTATGGAAGAGCCACTCTGCGTTAGGCCTGGAAATTCCAGTAGTCAGTTCTTTTGTACATTATCTGTGTTCAGGTCAGCTCCCACACATCTAAAAGGCATGTGAGCCAGACACAGGGAATATTTATCCATCTATGGCGCTATTCTTTGGAAATTCCTCAACTGTAATTGGGACAGATTTGTGCAACGAGTGTTCAGCTCTCATTCATTGTGGGGATAAAGGACTCCTTTGAGAAACTTGCTAGAGTAAGAACAGCTGAGTGCTTGGTTTTAAAAACATTTCTTCTCTTTTGAGAGTGCCGAATTATTTTAAAAACTCTCTGCTATCTGTTCATATATCTACCGATATATACCCGCTTGTATTCAGTAAGCATACTGAGCCTCTCAGGTAATTCTTGTAACACATTTATGTGCAGAGCTATTCATTGGAACGGGGTTGCTATCAGCTCAAAGTCTAGTAATTTTGCTCAACCGTGTTATGGATCAGGAATAAAAAACCCCTAACACTTGATTCTGTTTAATCAGTGACCAGCTATCAAAGCATGTTCAGTTTTTCACCCTGGAAACAGCACAGACACTATCATGCGCGGAATCTGGGGGATATGAGTTTCTTTCGCCACTAGTGAATGTTTTCAGCATCTAACTGTCGTGAACCCTGATGACTGTGAATTGCTTTGCTCCCACCGAAGAGGGAAGAGATTTTGCTCTAGGGAAGGACTGCAGTACGAATGGGGATCTTGTCTGGCAGATGATTTATGTGAATTTCTGTGGCAGGCTCTGATAACCATGGTTGGTAGGAAGTTAGCATTACATCTCCAGCAATGCAGCTTTTGCTTGGTCTACAGGAGTGGGATGTGGGAGAATAGTATTGTTAAGTTGTATTGTATTTAAGATTTTTGAAAAAAATTAATAAAAATTATTGGGGGTGGGGAGAGGAGTGGGATGTCAGTGTAAATTCTAAACTGGAGGCAGTTTTGACACTTGTATGTATTGTAGGGTGTGTGTGTGTGTGTGTGTGTGTATAAACACACACACACACACACACATATATATGTAGGTATGTATTATTATTTTTTAATAAATGCTTGCTGTTCCTGGAAGTGTGACTTTAACATTGCTTAGGATATAAGCTCGCTTTATTTCGGTAGAAAGGAAAGCTTGGGTTTTCTTGGCTGCTGTTTTCACTTTTGGAGGATACTTTTAATTTGCTATACTTAATGTGTGAAGATTCTTATAGCATTGATTAGAATAATTCCCTGGAAAACAAATTTTATACTTCTGCTTTATCAGTACTGTATTCCGCCCCGCCCACCCCCAACTTGAACTTGAATAAGGCAAAATATATTCTGGCACAATGGACCAAATATACTAATGAGCAGAACCCAATAACAATAACCCAAAAACTGCCTTTGCCCAGAATATTTGTTCTAAAATAGTTCCACAAGGAGCTAATTACTTAGGGTCATTATTTATTCCAAAATATAGGAATGCATTTGCATGAAGTTGCTGTAATGTTCTTCCTCAACTATTTTGGAAGAAATGTGTAAGACATTTTAATGGCATTCCATGTGAAATCCTGTTTGCCAAAGTGCTAGGAAAGAGTTAGAAACTATACTGCATTTGTTACTGTTGTGTAATTTTTGTAGAGAAAAAACGAAGCAGATTTCTTTGTCCATCAATTGCTTTCATCCCAGGATGGTCTTTAGAGTAGCATACAGCCTTCCGGGTCATGAAATTAACTGCTTAACTGAATGAGTTTGCAAAATTTGTGTCTCAGGGTAGTATGATTCCTAAAGCAACTTTTAGAGAATCCTTAAGAGTTTCTGGTTTTAATTTTTACCTGCATTTTTTAACGAAGAAAAACGTGCTGCTTGCTTTTATACTTCCTTGCATTTTTTGGGTTTCTTTACCCCTTACCCCTTATTGTATGGAGTCCCGCTTCTGGCGCAACTAAATAAATAATAAAATCAATTTATATTTTTTTATTTGAAGGCATGTGGAGTATCAGTAAACTTGATCTGACAATTACTCATTAGCAAAATTAAGCCATAACATATTGCATCTGGTTGTTACACCTTTAATCTGAGTCAGAAGACCTGGCTTTGACTGCTGGCTCCACCAAACATGATCCAAAGCAAATCTTCATGATTTACCACATGCTTCCAACATTACAAGCCACTTACGTATACAAAGTATTCTGTTCATCCTTGGGGGCTGAACCATGGGGCCCAAGGACATGGCGCCACAGCAGCCTTCCCTGACTCCCTGCAACTTCTTTCCTTTTAACTTTTTACTATAGAGCAGATGTGTTGTTGTGATAGCTTCAGGCAGCCCCACCCCCTCCAGATGATTCTGGGGGAAGGAAAGCTGGCAAGGGTGACGATTGTGCCTCGTGCCAACTGGAGCTCTGCAGTGAAAAGCTGAAAGAAAGTGGAATGCTGCCCTCTGCCTTGAAGCACTCTTTGAGAAGTGGAAGCAGAGGAGGATTGGGGAATGTTTTCCAGCTCGGGGTCTGATTTCCACAGGGCAAGGCAGGCCAGGCAATGTGTTTCAGCACCATGGAGAGCTCCTAAGTGAGGCACTTGCCCCAACAGAGGCTAGAGGTGGACTGAGACCTTTGGAGCCTCTGCCTCCAGTCCACCTATCCGTGGCTCTGTCTGCTGGGATGCGGGTGGCGCGGTGGTCTAAACCACAGAGCCTCTTGGGTTTGCCAATCAGAAGGTCGGTGGTTCGAATCCCCGCGATGGGGTGAGCTCCCATTGCTCTGTACCCGCTTCTGCCAACCTAGCAATTCGAAAGCATGTCGAAGTGCAAGTAGATAAACAGGTACCACTCCGGTGGGAAGGTAAACGGTGTTTCTGTGCGCTGCTCTGGTTCGCCAGAAGCAGCTTAGTCATGCTGGCCACATGACCAGGAAGCTGTACGCCGGCTCCCTCGGCCAATAAAGCGAGATGAGCACTGCAACCCCAGAGTCGGTCACGACTGGACCTAATGGTCAAGGGTCCCTTTACCTTTACCTTAACAGAAACATACTTTCTTTGTTTTCTATTTTCTGCCTCCATGGAAGGAATGTTGAATATCAAGGTTTTATACTTGCAGTCTCTGACATGTTCCCCTTTAAGTCTGAAAGCAAAATATATTGTAGGAATGCACATGTCAATAGAGAACCAGTGTTCTTGTGTCCAATGCAAAGTTGTTAAAGCAGTTGAATTGCGGTTCTCCTAAAAGAAACAAAAAACGTTACTTCTATTAAAGGGAGTAAGGCTGTTTTGGATTATGTCGATTTGAGGGGGGGAGGTTGCAGGCAATAGTCAGGATCACGGTACTGGGAAGTGAACTTGCAGCATATTAAAATGCATTTTATAATTGACTTGACAGTGATTTCTTTTGACAAGTGCGTGAGCCCGTTTCCTGAACATAGCAAATTCCAGAAAAGGTTGTGGTTTTGAAAACAGTACTGCATTCCTGACTATATGTCATATAGTGAAATAAGATGTGGATTTTCTTTAAAGATAGCCACCTCTAAAATGACTTGTTCTTTTTAAAAACCATTTGCATATTTGCTCTGTGTGAGCGCTTTCTCAAATTTCGCATATATGTATAGTTATCGGCAACTGCCATCTGCAACTGCTTTCAAGGTATAATTCTGCCGAGCTATTTCCTTAATGTATCTGGAATATGATTCTCGCCCCCCCCCCCCCGGTTCCAAGCCCTGTTGCAACAAAACTGAGTTGATCGTTTGCACTGTATATAATGCAAGCAATCCAATTTGCTTCAGACTTGAACCTACTGTTACTGTGGTTTTATAGGCGAGTCATTAGGGGTCTTGGGCTGCATCTGAGAGCAAGGCCCATAAGATTGCACTGCAAGATCAGGTTTTTCAGAAATCTTAACAGTCTGCAGTTTTATACTGATAATGTAAAAGGAGAAGCAGAAGTAGTAACTCGTGACCAGATACTATCCTTTCTTTCTTTCTCATACTTTCTTCCCATCTCAGTGGAAAAGCCACTGAGGTTTGCTTACTTCACTCTTTTCATGTCTCAGCCGATTGCTAAGTATTTGTATTTATTATACAGTGGTACCTTGGTTCTCAAACTTAATCCGTTCTGGAAGTCCGTTCCAAAACCAAAGCGATCCAAAACCAATGCGCAGCATTTGATGTCTGAGTTGCAAAATGTTGCCCGCTGAAATGAGGATTACATTTTCCCTCCTGGCTCCATAGGTAAAAGGTAAAGGTACCCCTGCCCGTACGGGCCAGTCTTGACAGACTCTGGGGTTGTGCGCCCATCTCACTTAAGAGGCCAGGGGCCAGCGCTGTCCGGAGACACTTCCGGGTCACGTGGCCAGCGTGACATCGCTGCTCTGGCGAGCCAGAGCTGCACATGGAAACGCCGTTTACCTTCCCGCTGGTAATCGGTCCCTATTTATCTACTTGCACCCGGGGGTGCTTTCGAACTGCTAGGTTGGCAGGCGCTGGGACCGAGCAACGGGAACGCACCCCGCCGCGGGGATTCGAACCGCCGACCTTTCGATCGGCAAGCCCTAGGCGCTGAGGCTTTTACCCACAGCGCCACCCGCGTCCCTGGATCCTGGCTCCATAGCAGCCTGCAAAACTCAATCTCTTTAGGATGTCCTAGTTCAGGGTGGGGGGCCAGTTCTGAACATGAGAACTGGACAGCTGACTCGACTTGCAAAAGTAACAAAGGCCCACTGTGACTTCCAACAAGCCTGGAATGGGAGATCAAATTTTGTTGGGTTTAGGAAGTCGCTTGGCAAGAAAGAACAAGCAGAAAGCCACCTGGTTCCTTCAGAGCCTGTTAATACCTGAACTAGATTTCATATTTTATTTGTATTTTAAACTTTTACTTATAAAATGCCTACAATTTCTAGACAGATTTGCCCACAGGCTTACAGTCTAAAAATAAACACAAGACAAATCTAATTTTGTAGGGATGTGTATAGATGCTAGGAGAAGGATATACTTATGAGATGTTATCCTTCCTTCCTCATGTCTTTGAGTTCATCAGAGTGCATCCTTTTCACAGCTTTAAAAGGGAAGCTTTGAGGGGCTGGTTTTAGCCTTTTTGTTTAAGTAATCCAGGATGCTTTTAACACAGATGGGATTCTCCTGGTATTTCCCCCTTAAATAACCACACAGAGAATCTTGTAAAAAGAACACAAACATTTACTCAATCAGAATACGTTTCTCTTTTGCTAGGACAGGATTTGAGAAAAAGGTCCTCCCGAGAACCTACCGTATTTTTTGCTCTATAAGACTCACTTTTTCCCTCCTAAAAAGTAAGGGGAAATGTGTGTGCGTCTTATGGAGCGAATGCAGGCTGCGCAGCTATCCCAGAAGCCAGAACAGCAAAAGGGATTGCTGCTTTCACTGCGCAGCGATCCCTCTTGCTGTTCTGGCTTCTGAGATTCAGAATATTTTTTTTCTTGTTTTCCTCCTCCAAAAACTAGGTGTGTCTTGTGGTCTGGTGCGTCTTGTAGAGCAAAGAATATGGTACTTTTCCCAAAAAAGAGAGAGAATACCTAGGTTCCCTTGTGCCCTTGGCAGGGAGCTATATCAGTGCCTCTGCATCTGGGAGGCACCATGAATCAGACCCCCCCCCCCCAAAAAAATGCATTTGGTCACCTTTTGGGCTCCTCCAGTGACTTCCTCCTCAGCCACTATTTCACCTTTCCTTATCCTCCTCTGCCTGCCTCCCTCTCTCCCTCTTTCTTCCCTCTGACCCGGCTCCGCTCACATTTCGAATGGCCCTGCTGGCAGACAGGAAGGGGCCCCACAGGGCTGCTGCAATGCCCCATACCCAGCGGCGGAGCAAGCCGATTGGGCATCTGGGGTCACGTGTGTGCCCTGTGCCCAGGGGTGGGGCGGTCCAGGGCAGGATGCTCGGTGGGGGCCTCTGCGGAGTCTGCTTGCCTCCTCTCACTCGGCTGCCCTACAGCTGACAGGTGGGCGGTGGGCAGACCGTTTGGGGCAGTGCAGAGGCTGCGGGTGCCCAAGCCACCGCATCACTGCCAGGAGAGACACGTGGCTCAAGCGAGTGCCACCCGGCAGTTTGTCACCCCCCTCAGTGGTGACACCCGTGGCGGCCCTCTCCCACCGCATCCTCTTCCTCCACCCCTTCCCACACCAGTGATCGGATCTCCTCACTGAGGATCCCAGAGGAGCCTGCTACAGAGGGATCCCCACTAACTCTCCTACAACTAATCCAGAATGCGGCAGCTAGACTGGTGACTGGGAGCGGCCGCCGAGACCATATAACACCGGTCCAGAAATACCTACATTGGCTCCCAATACATTTCCGAGCACAATTCAAAGTGTTGGTGCCGACCTTTAAAGCCCTAAGCGGCCTCGGTCCAGTATACCTGAAGGAGCGTCTCCACCCCCATCGTCCAGCCCAGACACTGAGGTCCAGCGCCGAGGGCCTTCTGGCGGTTCTCTCATTGCGAGAAGTGAGGTTACAGGGAACCAGGCAGAGGGTCTTCTCGGTGGTGGCGCCCGCCCTGTGGAACGCCCTCCCTTCAGATGTCAAAGAGAAAAACCACTACCAGACTTTTAGAAGACATCTGAGGGCAGCCCTGTTTAGGGATGCTTTTAATGTTTAATAGGTTATTGCATTTTAATATTCTGTTGGAAGCTGCCCAGAGTGGCTGGGGAAACCCAGCCAGATGGGTGGGGTATAAATAAAAATATTATTATTATTACTCCTTCAAAAAAATACTGCTCCTTTCCACGTGGTTTCTTGGGCCCGGTTTATTTTTTATTTCTGCTAACCTGTGAACACAACTCAGTGCTTTCAGGACCTTGCCCAACCTTCACTGTTCCGAGACGTGAATATTTTTTGTACCGCATACTATTCAAGTGGCAGAAAGATGAAGCATTTCACCCCCTCTCTTCAGCCTGAAAATGTCTCCGGTGCCGCTCACAAAGATCAGTAACAAAGCCAGACAGTCAAACTGTGGGTATCCCTCCAAGCAAGAAATTTAAAATCATATCCAAACACTTACATCAGGGAGGTGGGAGAGGAGAGTTAGGCTGCTATAGTTAGGTTGGTTGGAGGAGGTGAGAAAGTGTGGGAGCAGAGGGGAGGGTTGGTGGCTGGATAGAAGCGGAGAAAATGAGGAGAAGGAGGGTGGAAAGGGGGGGGAACGAAAAAAAGATGAGATGGAGAGAACAAGGAAGTGGATGGAGCTAAAGGGAGGGGATGGGAAAGGCCTCTGGAGAATAGAGGGGCAGTCAGGAGAAGATATTTCCTCTCCAACCCTGCTACAGGACATGTGCAGGTAAACAGTAAGAGTGATCATTATAATAACCATCATCCTTAATAGAGCTTTGATAAATGCATCAAAGGGTAAAGGGACCCCTGACCATTAGGTCCAGTCATGGCCGGCTCTGGAGTTGCGGCGCTCATCTCGCTTTACTGGCCGAAGGAGCCGGCGTACAGCTTCCGGGTCATGTGGCCAGCATGAATAAGCCACTTCTGGTGAACCAGAGCAGCACATGGAAACGCCGTTTACCTTCCCGCCAGAGCAGTACCACAGTGGTACCTCAGGTTACATAGGCTTCAGGTTACAGACTCCGCTAACCCAGAAATAGTGCTTCAGGTTAAGAACTTTGCTTCAGGATGAGAACAGAAACTGTGCTCTAGCGGTGGCAGCGGGAGGCCCTATTAGCTAAAGTGGTGCTTCAGGTTAAGAACGGACCTCCGGAACGAATTAAGTACAGTGGTGCCCCGCAAGACGAATGCCTCGCAAGACGGAAAACCCGCTAGACGAAAGGGTTTTCCGTTTGCGATGCGCTTCGCAAGACGAATTTCCCTATGGGCTTGCTTTGCAAGACGAAAACGTCTTGCGAGTCTCGCCATTTCCCCCCCGCTTCCCCCCCTTTTTCTAAGCCGCTAAGCCGCTAATAGCCTTTTAGCAGCTAAGCCGCTAAGCCTTTAATAGGCGCTAATAGCGCTAATCCGGTTAGCCGCTAATGGGGTTGCTTCGCAAGACGAAAAAACCGCTAGACGAAGAGAATCGCGGAACGGATTCTTTTCGTCTTGCGAGGCACCACTGTACTTAACCCGAGGTACCACTGTACTTGCACTTTGACGTGCTTTCAAACTGCTGGGTTGGCAGGAGCAGGGACCAAGCAATGGGAGCTCACCCCATCGTGGGGATTCGAACTGCCGACCTTCTGATCGGCAAGCCCTAGGCTCTGTGGTTTAACCCACAGCACCACCCGCGTCCCATCAATGTGTACAATAGGGATAAACAGTGCCAACCCGGGGGGGGGGGGGCAAAGTTCGGTCAGACATTTTCTCGCCCATTACGGTGTAACTCACAAAGACAAGCAAGGCACAGCCATCTAATTCTGAAACTCCCCAACTAATCTATTCCCTGGCTGAGTTGTGTGAAGAATATGTAAAAAGAGGGCATGGCACACATTGTCTTGGATCTGGCCCTGTTTACCTACGCAGGCAATCTTTTGTTGTTGTCACGTTAAATAACTGCGTGCTCACAGTTTGCCATCTAAGCAGAGTAAAACCAGGTCTAAACAGAACAGGGGGTGTTATTTCCCATTGATAAGCAGCCCTTTCGCGTTCAGATTCATATACCAGACAGAGGACTTGGAATTCTTCAGAATCCTAAATCCATTTTGGCATGTTTTGTAAAAAATTATGTAATGGGGGAAATTTAGTAACTCTGCTTTGAAAGTTACAACGTTGTGCCCAAGCTTCTTTATTTGCAGGCCTGAAAACTAGAGTTTTGCTAAATGTAGGTCTCACATTAGGCAGTTTTTGTTTTGTTGTTCAGTATAGAATCATAGAATATAGAATCACCTAGCAGTTCGAAAGCACCCCCGGGTGCAAGTAGATAAATAGGGACCGCTTACTGGCGGGAAGGTAAACGGCGTTTCCGTGTGCTGCGCTGGCTCGCCAGATGCAGCTTTGTCACGCTGGCCACGTGACCCGGAAGTGTCTCCGGACAGCGCTGGCCCCTGGCCTCTTAAGTGAGATGGGCGCACAACCCTAGAGTCTGTCAAGACTGGCCCGTACGGGCAGGGGTACCTTTACTTTACCTATAGAATCATGGATTTATGAATGCGTGCATTTAGAGAACAGCAGCCTACTTCCGCTTAATTGTGAATTGGGTGCATTATTTCTGGACTCAGCAGTGCATGTAAGAACTTAAAGGTAAAGGGACCCCTAACCATTAGGTCCAGTCGTGGCTGACTCTGGGGTTGTGGCGCTCATCTCGCTTTATTGGCTGAGTAAGCCGGCTTACAGCTTCCGGGTCATGTAGCCAGCATGACTAAGCCGCTTCTGGAGAACCAGAGCAGCACACGGAAACACCGTTTAGCTTCCCGCTGGAGAGGTACCTATTTATCTACTTGCGCTGGCCTGCTTTCGAACTGCTAGGTTGGCAGGAGCAGGGACCGAGCAACGGGAGCTCACCCCATCACGGGGATTCAAACCGCCGACCTTCTGATCGGCAAGTCCTAGGCTCTGTGGTTTAACCCACAGCACCACCCGCGTCCCTTATGTAAGAACTTACTTTGGATTATATACAGCTTGTCTATTCTAGAGCTACCCCCAGATTGTTGCACCCAGCAAGTTGTGGTTTTAGCAACAAAACCTATTGCTTCTTCTAAAAAAATGGTGCACCTTGGTATAATAGGGTCGTGTCACCTGCATGAAGGGGAAAGCTCCTGAACGATAACATTTATGTTAGAGAATGGTTTGATTCGCATTACATTTTAAGCCAAACTGTGATTACCAGGACCAATGAAAAGCTGCCTGGAGCTAGACCTAGCTGTCTTCAACCCCTTGTCCTAATTTACCTAAAAAGAAGTCATGTACTGTATATATTTTGGGGGGAACATCAAGAAGTCTTCTTGGGCAATAGTCTTGGAGGAACATCTCAATTGCCTTTATTAAAGATGGGAACTAAAATACAATATGTCCAGCCAGCTGGCAATATTCAAGTTGAATTTACTGTAATAAGCGGAAGTGGCTCATTGGTGCCCACCAGGCTGGGACAGTATGGAATAAAGAAAGAAACAACCACCAGGCAATGGCTTGTCTCTCCCTGGTGCTTTGCCCAAGGGCAAATCTCTTTAAAAGGCATTTTCCTTCTGTTTTGTTAACAGTGGTCAAATACCTGCTCCACCTCAAAACCTGCTCGTAGTGTAGTGGTTAAGAGCAGTAGACTCGTAATCTGGTGAACTGGGTTCGATTCCCCACTTCTCCACCTGCAGCTGCTGGGTGACCTTGGGCTAGTCACACTTCTCTGAAGTCTCTCAGCCCCACTCACCTCACAGAGTGTTTGTTGTGGGGGAGGAAGGGAAAGGAGAATGTTAGCCGCTTTGAGACTCCGTTGGGTAGTGATAAAGCGGGATATCAAATCCAAACTCCTCTTCTATTCATTACAGAATGGATCTGAAAGATCAAGATTGTCGCCCCCCCCCAAAAAAAAAAGTAAGGGGAAATGTCTGTCTTATGGAGCGAATGCGTAGTTCCTGGAGGCGAATTGCCCAGAGGCGAAAAACAGATCATGCCTTTTTTTTTTTTTTTTTAGAAAGAGGGTAGGGGGTGTTGAAACAGAACCGCTGAGCAGCTGATCGGCAAGCGATCGGAAGGGATAAGGGACTCTAGATATAAAGGAGGCTGCCTGGGAGAGGGGAGGTAAAAGCACATGGATCCTCAGGATTTTTGCGCTGGGTCACCCCAAATTCACCATCAGATCACATAGCTTGTCCATGCCTATAGCCTGCATCAAAAAATCACGCATCCACTGTTTCGTGGGGCCACAATGGCACGGATCCACATGGATTCTCAGGATTTTTGCATTGGGCCGCCCCAAACTCGCCGTCGAATCACATATCATGTCTGTGGCCACAGCATGAACCACAAAAATAATACATCCACTGTTTCGTTCAGAATATATTTTTTCTTGTTTTCCTCCTCTAAAAACTATGTGCGTCTTATGGAGCGAAAAATACGGTATCTCTCAATGTTAAGGGGTCTTCAGGGACTGTACAACCGTGGGGGGGGGGGCTCACACTCGGGGGGGGGGCGGGCAGCAGCTTCACACAACATTGATGCGATGCAACTGTCTCATCTGAAATGTGCAAATGTTTTCAACCCAGACCGTTGCGTAGTTGCGACCTGACTGATGGCGGAAACATATATCAAAGACAGAGGCACAGACCTGCCATTTCAGCTCTACTCATTGTGCGGCAGCTGGGCGCACCCCGTAGACATCCTTCTTTTCCAGCTTGACATAAATTTAACATGGCTGGTACGTCCCATTTCTCACTGGGAGCTGTAAAAACACCCCCCCAAGCAGCAGTCTTGTTGACTGCCTTTGAAAAAACGAAAAGGTCAAAGCAGTTTGAAAAAGCGCCGCAGGAGCGTCTAAGCATTGTGAGAGGAACTTTGGCCTTGCGACAAATGACTTGTTTGCTATATTGCATCATTCTCATCTCTTAACACCTGGTTAAGGAGCCGTAGGAATTACCTGTGCAAAGCAGGAAAGAAACAGCGTCTATCTTTTGAGGCAGATGATTTTAGTGTCCATTGCTGATGTGTTGTGCAAAACAGCGAAGGGCTATAAGCTCACTGGCTGAGCGCATGCATGAATGCAAGAAACCTCTCCGGAACTTCACCTGAGTGAGCTAACAAAGAATTCCCTTGGAATTCCGAGGAAAGTGCCGTGCCGTGCTTTTCTATTTTCGTCATTATTTGTATACTGTCCTATACTCCGCCCGCCGCCCCAAGCCTCGCTGATGTGGTCCAAAGGAAAGCAGAACAATACTTTTGGCACCAGCTTGGCTGGACAAGTTACTGGAAAGAGGCGCCATCCAGCCATTTTGGAGCGTCTCCACTCCCATCGTCCAGCCTGGACACTGAGGTCCAGCACTGAGGGCCTTCTGGCAGCTCCCTCCCTGTGAGAAGCGAGGTTACAGGGAACCAGGCAGAGGGCCTTCTCAGTGGTGGCACCTTCCCTGTGGAACACCCTCCCACCAGATGTCAAGGAAATAAACGACTATCTGACTTTTAGAAGACATCGGAAGGCAGCCCTGTTTAGGGAAGTTTTTAATGTTTGATGTTTTATTGTGCTTTTAATATTCTCTTGGAGCCACCCAGAGTGGCTGGGGGAACCTAGCCAGATGGGTGGGAAAGAAAGAAAGAAATCTCCCACTGAGATCAGAAAGGAGACCACATACACACCAAACAAGACTAGGAGTTTAAGTGAAAAAAGCTCCCTCAGTTCCTTTCTTTTCAGAGAAAGCACCCCCCAGCCAGCAGCTATGGTGACTGCTTCCACTCACCGTGGACCTTTCACTAGAAAGAAAGAAAGAAAGAAAGAAAGAAAGAAAGAAAGAAAGAAAGAAAGAAAGAAAGAAAGAAAGAAAGTAAAAAAGGAAAGAAAGAAAGAAAGAAAGAAAGATTATTATTGGGGCCTTCACTCGTGATTTTTGTAGGGTTTACTCCTAATTATTCCTTCACATAGATTAGGCATAGCCAAACTTGGCCCTCCAGCTGTTTTGCGACTACGATTCCCATCATCCCTAGCTAACAGGACCAGTGGTCAAGGATGATGGGAATTGTAGTCCCAAAACATCTGGAGGGCCGAAGGTTGCCTGTGCCTGGATTATAACATGGAAGGAATTAAGTACTTAACCCAAAGTACAGTGGTGCCTCGCAAGACGAAATTAATTCGTTCCGCGAGTTTTGTCGTCTTGCGATTTTTTTCGTCTTGCGAAGCACGGTGTCGGGAAAGTTTTGGAAAAGCTTCAAAAATCACCAAAGTCTTTAAAAACCTCAAAAAAGGCTACCACACCACGTTCTATGAGTTGCTCCTCGAAGTCAAGTCGCAACTGTATTAACGGTGTTAAGAAAAAGGAAACAAACTTGCAAGACGTTTCCGTCTTGCGAAGCAAGCCCATAGGGAAAATCGTCTTGCGAAGCAGCTCAAAAAACAAAAAACCCTTTCGTCTAGCGAGTTTTTTGTCTTGCGAGGCATTCGTCTTGTGAGGTACCACTGTACCACTGTACCCCCGGACTGCAGTTTGCATTGCAAAATTAAATGAAAGGTGTAAAAGAGCTTAATCATACAGGAATTGTCAGCTTTGTCTTAGATAATGTTTGGCTGCTGGTCCTATTCTCTTCTCTTAGTCTCTCTCTCTCTCTCTCTCTCTTTTTCAATGTACCTACACTAAGAGACCACCAGGCACAAGCAACCTGGCCTTAAAATTTGCCGATGGTGCTACACTGGGGCCTATTGAAGAACAAACCACACACACACACACCCCGAGTGCTGGTGAAAGATGCGACTTTGTGTGCCTGTGTACAGTGAATCAGAATTAAAATTGCCCCCAGTGACTCACTCGAGAATTGGGGCCAGCTATACACAATTGAATTTCATGCAGCTTTGTATCTTGTTTTCTTAAGTAATTATAGGGGTGGGAGAGATTGAGGCTCACTCTGAAGGCAGTGCCTAGGATGGAGAGGCCCTCTCCTCACCCTCCCACTGAGATCAGAAAGGAGACCACATACACACCAAACATGACTAGGAGTTTAAGTGAAAAAAGCTCCCTCAGTTCCTTTCTTTTCAGGGAAAGCATGGCTTGATAAGGACATTTGGGTCAGTTTCAGGCTATACCATCAAATCATTTGGGACATCCGAGATGCATGGAAACATCTCGCTGAGAGTTTGATGTTTATTCCATCTGACGATGCGGGAAATGGGATTACAGTGGTACCTTGGGTTACATACGCTTCAGGTTACATACGCTTCAGGTTACAGACTCCGCTAACCCAGAAATAGTGCTTCAGGTTAAGAACTTTGCTTCAGGATGAGAACAGAAATCTTGCTCTGGTGGCGCAGCGGCAGCAGGAGGCCCCATTAGCTAAAGTGGTGCTTCAGGTTAAGAACAGTTTCAGGTTAAGTACGGACCTCCGGAACGAATTAAGTACTTAACCCAAGGTACCACTGTACTTTCTACCAGGTACCCATCTTAGAATCCTGTCGGTTCCATTGTTGGGCCTGTATTTCACACACAACATGTCTCAATGGTGTACGTTTTGCTTCCTGGACACTGTGCATTAATTGCATCAGAGTGGTTGTGTAGAGAGGCCTTCTTTGTTTGCAGAAGTCATTAGCACTGACGGAGGAGAAAACAGCCCCCAGCCAGCAGCTATGGTGATGGCTTCCACTCACCGTGGACCTTTCACTAGCCATGACCTCCTAGACCCTTCAGACATGTGGGGTTTCCAGGATCCTGGGCCAAGTATGAAGCTCTCTGCTGCAGACGACAGGCTCCCATCAGCTTCCAACTGGTAAGTACAATGGTTATTGTGCAGTCGGCATGCTAATGGGTTGGGCAGCCTGAAAGTCCATAACTGTAGTGTGAGATTTTGTTGGGGTTAACTGGACGTAGGCTGTGTTTTTCATGGGTTACGGTGGACGTGTTTGATGGTTGGAGGCAGGAGGAGATGAGCCTGGGGGAGGAGTCGATTCCTGAAAGAATAAGGGGAAAGTAGAGGTTGATTCTCGAAGCTAGTGCAGATTATTTCTTTTCTATCATTTCAGGTGGAGAAAAAGAGTAGCCACAGCACCTTCCAGTGTTGGCTTCTAGAGCCAAGGTAGGTTTCTGCAAATGGATGTTGTGGGACTAGGAGGAAGGGAAGGGGGTCAGGCCACATGCTTTGTGCCGATATAACTTGGCTGTTCTTTGGGTTGGACCTTTGGACTGGCAGCAGGAAGCATATGGAGAATGAAAGACCACGGACAGGCTAGTACAGGGTTTCCCAAACCTGGGTCTCTAGCTGTTTTTGGACTACAGTTCCCATCATCCCTGACCACTGGTCCTGTTAGCTAGGGATCATGGGAGTTGTGGTCCCAAAACATCTGGAGGGCCGAATTTGCCTATGCCTGCTGTATAGCTAGAGATGATGGGAGTTGTAGTCCAACAGCAGCTGGAAACCCAAGTTTGGGAAGCTCTGGGCTAGTGCTTACAACTACGCACCCCTCTTTCTGTTACGCTTCTCCTTTGCTAATGCTTGCGCTTTCATGTCAGACCTGGACAGCCATGTTTCGGATGTGGAAGAGTAAGGATGACGGCTTCCTCTTAACTCTTGGCGACATCCACTGCGCGTCTGCTTGCAAGCAAGCTTTGGGGTTTGTTTGTTTTTACAACAAAATGCGTTCAGGGCAAAGCAACTGATTCCAGATCTCCTCTCCTGTGTTGCAGGAGCAGCCAGAACGGCAACAACAGAACCAGCACCGTACCACAAGTTACGTGAAGTCTGCTTTGTGGACAAAGAGCACTCTGTAGCTGCAACCAGACCCTCACGTCTCAAACCAAGATGTTAAGAGCAATGAAGTAGCAAACTTTGCTGGTATTGAATAAATGGTGGTGTGTGTGTGTGTGTGAGGAGGCAGCTATCCCTCTTCCCCTCGTCCTTGGACTATGGTGGGAGGGAGTTGACCACACCAGTCCCAGGGCTGGCATTGTTTCAGGCACTGGTTGGGCATCTGTCAGAAAACATGGAAGCTTAGGATCCTATAGTGCCATGCCCTCCCTGCTGCCAACACCACCTGGAACACACCTGCCGCCATCTCAGGCAGAACACAGAATACGTCCCATGGGCGTTCTGACCAGCACACCTGAGCGGCCCTGGCGTTGCTTCTTGCGGCCCCTCAACTGGGTGTAGGATAGCACCTTACAAGTAGCTAAGTGCAGTTTCGTGCTGAGCAGAAGGGCTTTCCAGATGATGTTCTCCGAGCCGAGTCCAGTAGCTTAAATAAGAACCACACGCTTTGGGATAGAAATGCGCACAGCAGTGTATTCTGGTGTTGAGGGGCAGCGGAAACAATAACACGGTGGGTTTTTAATTCCTGCAGAACCAGCATCTTTGGGGTACGGGGAGATCAAGAACCACCCCCATGCTCCTGCTGAACCAAGCACACCTACAGAGCCTGCCTTTCTTGAAGGAAATCTCCAGGACGGCACAGAGAATTTTCTACGGACTATTTTGCAGAAAAAGGCAATGCATATTTGTACAGTATATGTTCCAGAGGCTCCCCCCCCCCACTCCGTTACTTCCTTTCTTTCAAAGTTTCTTCAAGTTATTATTAGAAATTCTCTTTTTGTATTAAAAATGGAGTTTGCCTTTTTCCAATTTAACAGATTGTGTGTGCATTTGTCCCTTCGCCAGTTTTATTTCCCCTGTCTCCGAGGTACGCAGTAACCCTCTTCCACTGACTGCTGGCTCCGTCACTTTCTGTCTGCATCGCAAGCCAATGGATTGTCAGCAACACCTGCAACAGATGATTTGAACACCCAGCAGAAACTTCTGATCTCAGGGGAGATCACAGACCATACTGTCACCCTGGCAATTTGTTGTTGTTTAGTCGTTTAGTCGTGTCCGACTCTTCATGACCCCATGGACCAGAGCACACCAGGCACTCCTGTCTTCCACTGCCTCCCGCAGTTTGGTCAGACTCATGTTTGTAGCTTCGAGAACACTATCCAACCATCTCGTCCTCTGTCGTCCCCTTCTCCTTGTGCCCTCCATCTTTCCCAACATCAAGGTCTTTTCCAGGGAGTCTTCTCTTCTCATGAAGTGGCCAAAGTATTGGAGTCTCAGCTTCACGATCTGTCCTTCCAGTGAGCACTCAGGGCTGATTTCCTTAAGAATGGATGCGTTTGATCTTCTTGCAGTCCATGGGACTCTCCAGAGTCTCCTCCAGCACCAGAATTCAAAAGCATCAATTCTTCGGCGATCGGCCTTCTTTATGGTCCAGCTTTCACTTCCCTACATCACTACTGGGATGGCTTTAACTATGGTTTTCCCAGTAGTGATGTATGAAAGTGAGAGCTGGACCATAAAGAAGGCTGATCGCCGAAGAATCAGCCATTAAGGGGCACCCTGGCAATACGACCCAGCAATGCTGGTTCCTGGGGGCGCCCATTGGTTCTCTTACAACTGTTGTTTTCATTTAAAGGCTTTCCCCTTCAGTTCCTTTTCCACAATGCCATCATCCCTCCAGGTTTAGAAGGAAGGGGAAGTGTCTCTGCATGTGAAATCTCCTTCCTTTAAAAAAAACTTCCCTCCATTACTGTCCAAACCTTAAAGAAGAAGAAAAAACTTGAATTGGGTCAGAGCAGCAGCAGAGCTGAGAGACTATTTACTACAGCGTATTCCCACTTAACCCTCACCAAGTTGCTGTTGGCCTCACTTCTCAGCATTTTGGCTCTCTTCCCCCTAATATAGCTCCCTTCCAGTCTAGTTTTCAGAATAAAGGTAGAGGGACCCCTGACCATTAGGTCCAGTCGTGGCCGGCTCTGGGGTTGCGGCGCTCATCTCGCTTTATTGGCCAAGGGAGCCGGCGTACAGCTTCCAGCTTTCCAATCTCAAGGAGAGGGCCAGATTTAGGTTTGATGAGGCCCTAAGCTACTGAAGGTAATGGGGCCCTTTATATGTCCAGCTGTCCTTTGTCAACAACAAATTGTCGCTGTTTTTTGTGTTGAACATAGGCTATATTAGGTATCTAAAGCCATTTGCACGTGTTGTCATGCAACCAGTCCGTACAGAATGTACGCACCCTACATATAAAGGTAAAGGTACCCCTGACCGTTAGGTCCAGTCGCAGACGACTCTGGGGTTGTGCGCTCATCTCACTCTATAGGCCGAGGGAGACGGCGTTTGTCCACAGACAGCTTCCGGGTCATGTGGCCAGCATGACTAAGCCGCTTCTGGTGAACCAGAGCAGTGCACGGAAACGCTGTTGACCTTCCCGCCAGAGTGGTACCTATTTATCTACTTGCACTGTTGTGCTTTCGAGCTGCTAGGTTGGCAGGAGCTGGGACCGAACAACGGGAGCTCACCCCGTCACGGGGATTCAAATCGCTGACCTTCCGATCGGCAAGTCCTAGGCTCTGTGGTTTAGACCAGTGATATTTTACGGAGCGGGCTAGCAGGCGGGGCCCATGACTTACATCATAGGAGCCTACACAACACAAAATACTGTTGTTGTATGTAGGTTTTATGTTCTTTGGTTTTTTATCTTATATTTTGAAAACGTACATCCAGGTTTTTTTTCCTTTAAATTTTTTTGGGGCCCCCAAAAGAGTGGGGCCCCAAGTTATAGCTTGTTTATCTTATATGTAAATCTGGCACTGCTCAAGGAAAGAAGGCTGTCTGAAAGATCATTAGGCATTTTCACTGTGTCAACTGTGTTTTCTAGTGGAAATTGCCGGGGAGGGGGGGCAGAATGTTCTCAATCTCTCCTTCTGGAGAATTATGGGAATGGGACCTGGCCATTGCAAAATATGCTCTAAGCAGGGAGACTGGTGGTGTATGAGTGATTATAACAGGCATAGGCAACCTTGGGCCCTCCAGATGTTTTGGCCTACAACTCCCATGATCCCTAGCTAACAGGACCAGTAGTCAGGGATGATGGGAATTGTAGTCCAAAACATCTGGAGGGCCCAAGGTTGCCTGTGCCTGGATTATAACATGGAATATGCTGGTTGTGGGGGAGACAATGACTGGCAGTTTGCTGGTCCTGAGGGTAAACCATGTGGCAAGGTCCGAGTCCAGTCCGAGGTCGAGGGTACGGTATGGAGGCTATCCGTCAAAGCTGTAGCTCGGTCCAAGGCAGGGAGTCGGGTGAGGTCAGGAACTCTGGCAGGAGAGCAGGACAGGGTGCAGGCAGGAACAGGCTACCAACAATGTTGCTCCCGCAACCTGGGACTGGGGCTGGCTGGCTTTTATCTGCCCCGAGGCATAGGGTGGCCCCGGTCCACAGGTGACTCGCCTCTCCTGGCCTGGAGGCGAGCACTCCTCCTGCGAGAACTTAGTTCCCTCCGCCTCTCTGCCCTGAGCCTCTGCAGCTCAGGAGAGGCTGGAGGGTTACCAGACCCAGAGGCAACCTCAGCTTCCCCTGACGGGGCTGAGAGTGGAGCACCTGCAGGCAGTAGGTCCTCCATCACCTCAGGAGCCAGAGCAGACTCAGCTGGTGCCTGCACCTGAGGATCCAGCACAGGTGAGGACCCTTCAGGCTCAGACCCCAGCCCCGGCTCAGCTGGTTCTGGAGGCGGGGAATCCTGTGCAGGCTGGGATTCCTCAGGTTCAGCCTCTGAATCCGATTCTCAGGCCATCACAGGCAGCCACTGGAGGTCCGCTGCCCCTTTGGCTATTATGAACTGGTCACCCCTGAATAAAAAAAATACATGCATACATATCTGCTACTTTTAGAAATTATATACTGCCTGCACTCTCTCACTGGGAAAAAACACACTGGAAAATAGAAAAGTACCACTTTTTGGATTCTTATTATTTGAGTTATTTGAATTCACTTATTTGAATGTCAAACCACAATTTTGCCCCAGTTGCTGGAAAACTGGAATTTGTACCAGGTTTTGGTTGGGACAGGTTTAGAGGTCATCCTGGCTGCTAAAGCCAACTGTAAGGAAATGAATTTATCTGTGGCTCAGGTTGTAAGCCCTCATCTGAATGCGATACGACGTGGTCTTGAACTTACCCATTTGGCATCGCTTGTACCTGGTATATCTGGAAGAGTCTCTGCTAAATTTCTGGGAACTGGTTAATGTATTTGCTGAAATGTTTGCGTGGAGAGTAAACACTTATCTGAACGGTTAGGAGAAAAGTTAATGGTAATGATAAACGACAGGAGGAGAAACACAGAATTTGGTTGTTGTTTTTTCCTTTTTTTTTAAAAAAAATTGTATTAAATTTCCATTTAACAAACCAATCATTCCACATTAAATCCAAATTACAGTGGTGCCTCGCAAGACGAAATTAATCCGTTCCGCGAGTCTCTTCGTCTTGCGGTTTTTTCGTCTTGCGAAGCACGGCTATTAGCGGCTATTAGCGGCTTAGCGGCTATTAACGGCTTAGCGGCTTTAAGAAAAAGGAAACAAACTCGCAAGAACTCGCAAGACGTTTCGTCTTGTGAAGCAAGCCCATAGGGAAATTCGTCTTGCAGAACGACTCAAAAAAAAGAAAACCCTTTCGTCTAGCGAGTTTTTCTTCTTGCGAGGCATTCGTCTTGTGGGGCACCACTATATACCAATACACAATAAATTCCAAATGTTTAGCCGAATTTTAAATTTTTGTTGGGGGAACCCATGCTTCAAGTTCAGAAAGGGTCCAATCATCTCATATTTCTGCTGCTTTGATGTCCACAAATCCCTTCTTCCCATCTCTTTGTTGTTATCCATTTTCTTCTTAATAACCTCCGAGTATTTCCACAGGCAAGTTGAATCAAACCTTATTTATGTTTCTGTGTGAACTTTGTAATGCTCTCCCGTAATTCATCTCACGCTGATCCAAAAGTCCTGTTCCAGCGGCCGGCGCCATTTTCGACAATTCCGATGAAATACAGTCTAGGCGTCTGCTCCTTAATTTTCCCAGACCAGTTGCACCATAAATCAGTCTTTCCAGAGGAGTTTTGCCCATTCAGATCTATAATCCACACATGAAAGCAAAATGGTGGCTCACCTCCCCCTTTGACTGTAAATCTCACAACAAAGTCTGTCTCATAATGGTGGATCCCAGTAATAACTGCGCAACAGAAAAGCCTTTCTCTTTTTCTTTCCAGATCTTCCACAAAACAAAGCCTTTAGTTGATATTTTTGTTTCCACACAGTTTATTTTCCAACCTCACTTGCTATCAATCAATCAATCAATCAATCAATCATGTGACAGTTCTTCTAGGGGAGGGTTTGTTTACCTATTAAAAAAGAAAGAAGGTTGTTGTTTTTTCCAATTTTTTCATATAATCTTTAGTTTTTCAGCAACATTCCTAAATAAAGACATAAAAAACAGTTCATGGCAAGATTTGGTTTTGGAGCTTAAATTTAATATGCAGTAGGTAGAATGCGCAAGGATACAAGACGATACCATGAAACGTATGGAACAACAAATACAAACTTTTGTTAACACAACGGGAAACAATATTAGCTTGAGAAGATCGCACATGGGTGAAGGGAAGTAACGGGAACGGGGGCAGGGAGGTATAGGGGAGCATTTGAAAATATATGTGATTTAAGAGGTTAAGAACAAGGAGTTAAAAGAAGGAGATTAACATGAATGAAAAGCAAAATCATGTTCTTGTTTGTATTGTGGTTTGTTTGGCTTGTAAAATCCTCTGGTGTAAAGAGTGTACAATTTTAAAAAAATAAATTAATTTTTTTTAAAAAAATAGTTTGCTATTTAAGAAGCAATTTCTTGAGAAAACAGGATTGGGGTGATATATTCAAAGCAGTAATGGAAAGAGAAATGTGGCGTTCAGTTGAGCTGAGCAACTGGAAATAATAAAAGGTATTCTCATCCTGTGCTATGTTAATGTAGTCTTACTTTAAATGATATCTCAGTATTTTACATCTTGAAAAATTAGCTAAACTATGCATATTGATAATGGTCTGAAGGGGAACATATCTGCTTGCTTAGTAGGGCTCTCCTAAAATACACCTATTTTTTAAATGGTGCTGTTGGTGTATGATATGATGAGCTATGATCTACATGAACTACCTTGTTGGGTTATATTCATGAGTCAATAAGTAAAGCATTGTGTTTTTTTAATCCATCAATGGAAACTGTGGCAAGTATATGAATGGTGAAATTTTGGGTGGCAAGTGTGCAGAAATCTTGGTTGAAAAAGCTACGGGTGCTGGTCTAAAGGTTAAAAATAATAATACTTACTGGGTTAGGAGAAGCAAGGATTTTTGTTTTTATTTTAGCTCATCCTGTCCTAACTTTTTGGACTTGTGACTATGGTTGTACTGATTCAGGACTAGAAATTAATTGAGTTTATGGCTCAGTGTGAGAACTGTGAATCATGATAGCTTGGTATATTGAAAACTTAAAGCATGGTTTTGATTTCTTTTGGATGCATTCTGACTGAGGGTATGGACTCGGCTACATTAGTCAAAGAACAGTGTTTTAAATGTGTTTAAACATGCAACACCAGATGGCGCTGTTGAGCACAAAATTTTTCTATGTGATTTTACATTGCGGTTTTTTCTTTCTTTTGTCATGATTATCATGCCCAACCAAGCTACAGATTTCTAGCATGCCAATACTGCATTCACAGTTGAGGTGGTCAGTTGAAATACTGGATACATGCAAGGCTTCAAGAGTAACATCTTAATTACCATGCATCACATTCAAATTAGGCCTTAGGGAAGACAGGCTTTCCTGCGGCCTCTGCTTAAAATGTTTATTGCCCAGGCAACTCCTTCCCCTTTTTTGGGGGGGGGGGGAATTGTCTTAAGTTAGTTCATTCTGTAGCTTTCAATACACCTGGATGCTGTCGGTTTCAACCTGCCTTTGATAGGTAACTCGTGATTGTGCTTTTAACAGTCCTTACCTGGAAATGTATAGAAAAACCAAACAAGTCCTATAGAATCTCTCTGTGATTTTTATAAAATCTGTAGTATGCAAGTCTTAGAATTCATTTGCAAGATGGCTAGCTTATTTGCATCCTCCCTCAGTGAAAAGGGCAAAACAGATATGTGGAATCATAGAATTGTAGAGTCGGGGGGGAAATTATATATATATATAATTTTAAATTGAGGGTAGATCGTTAAAAATACCAGAACAAAGATTTCAGAATGCCAAAATAGCCACATATGTGTTTTCATTACGCCATCTGTTTAAAAAAATCATCAGCATGCAAAAATGAAATTGCAGCTCCCAATGGAACATCTCTTTGGTTTTGCCAGTTTCTGAGGAGCAGGCAATAAAATAAAATATAAACAAAAGAAACCATCAGATCTATAGGAAAACAAATACAATTTTGATGTAGCATGAAAACTATAACATCTCCATCAGTGTCAAGCATATATGAAGCAGGCTATTCCATATGACGAGCTGAGAAACGGCAGGGGACCAAAGCGAATGCTGTATGCAATTTAATCCGTCTCATTTTCCCAGATACTACTTTTAGTTACTGGTTCTTTGTGAGTCTGGATTTTCCTGCACTTCCATTCCCTTTGAAACCTACTAGTCAAGGCGGCCCCAGGCAAAGAAGGCACCAGATCCTCCAGTTATTGTGAAGATAGGCATCTTGTTCTAGTATTATCTTTAGATAACAGTTTGCTAAGATTTCCCGTGTCCTGGAAAAACAAGCAAAGAAACTGTAAAAGCTCAGAATATACCGTATTTTTTGCTCTATAAGACTCACTTTTTCCTTCCTAAAAAGTAAGGGGAAATGTGTGTGCGTCTTATGGAGCGAATGCAGGCTGCACAGCTATCCCAGAAGCCAGAACAGCAAGAGGGATTGCTGCTTTCACTGCGCAGCGATCCCTCTTGCTGTTCTGGCTTCTGAGATTCAGAATATTTTTTTTCTTGTTTTCCTCCTCCAAAAACTAGGTGCGTCTTGTGGTCTGGTGCATCTTATAGAGCGAAAAACACGGTATATGTTTGGCTGCTGCAAGCAGAAGACTAAAACAGGCAAACACCAGAAAATCTCCCACAAGTATACAAATGCAAACGCCTAACGAAGCAATCGGAGTTAGCATAGAAATAACTAACTCAGTCAGCCTATGACACCGCTCCAGAAAGCCACATTTTGCTCTAGTGTTTGAGAGCTGTACTTTCCATGTGCAAGACAGGCCTTGCTTTGTTGTAAATAAAAATTGCCCTTTTCCCTTATGGGGTATCCAAGAGCCCATATAGAGTCCTTACATAGGTTCCCTATTGGTAGGAGAAGATAACAGAGGCCAACCAGAGAATATTGAGAAGCAAAGCAGCTAGTAAGCCTGATCTTTATTGATCTGTTGCAACAGGGTGCTCCCCTCACATGCAGGAGAGGAGGAGGAACCCAGAAAAATGGTGTGCAATGCCTTATAAAGACTTTTGAAATTGCCACCCTGTAGATCAAGACCACACCCAGAAACATCATGCATACATCACAGAAGGGGTGTAACCTACGACCACCTCTCAGATACATCACACCTACATCACAGAAAAGGCGGTCTGAAACAGAAATTTGAATATTGTTTTTATCCTGTTGTTGTTTATCTCCTGTCTGGCAGGTTACTTGATTGGATTGCCTGGGGAGCCCGGCCATGCTTTTGTAGTGATAAATACTTAGTTCCTGGGCCAGGTCACAGGCTCACACCCTATTCATATCTTAAATGTGTCCTTAAGATAGGATTTGTGAGGAAAGAGACAATGGGAGGTTTCCCACTTTGACCTTGCAGAGAAAACATTTGGTCAGTTTAGGAATCAAAATGGTTCCAGGTCTGTCTTCCTGTGCTGATCTATGTATGTGCTTGGTTGGTACACTTATGAACATTACCATATATCTAAGACCATAAAATTCTTATCACAGCTTGTCCTCAGCACACGAACCGTAATGATCCGATACCGTACATTGTCTCTCATAAAACACTTCCCGCTTTATAGTTTTTGCACATCATTTGGGGGGCGGGTTAAGGTTTTGTGGCCCAGCAGCTGCCTCAGGATGCAGGATGCTGACCCCGTCGCTGTTTTCCCTGCTCAAGCAATCCCAATGAACTACGAACACACAAAGCTTTATTTTTATTTTGGCTTCCGTCCTTTTTTATCGTTACCATGTGGGAACCGATCCTGAGTGTTATGTACTGAAGTTCTCACCCTGGGCCAGTAGGGGGATACTGTAGATAGTTATGCAAATAAGGGATCGAAAGTGACGTTCAGTGATTGGATAGTTTTAGAAAATTGTTACAGTTACGTTGTAGTGGAGCTCTATATAAGCAGGCTGGCTGAACCCTTCGGTTCAGTTCTGTTCCGGCCTGTGAATAAATAAGAGCTGTTTGAAGAATCGCTGTGTTGTCTGATATGTTCACCCACAACTTAACACTGAGAGAGAACCATTTGCAAGCTATGCTCTTTGCTCCGTTAAGGGCATGGACTGGCTGAATTGTGTGCTGAGATGTGGGGGACAATGTGTAATGTATCAGTGACCTCGGAGAGTTTTATAAGGTCCAGGGCCGTATAGATTTTGCACCTCTATAATAAAGTCCATCAAATCGCTTGCAAGGAGAGAGAAGAAGCAAGGTTAAACTTCACAGGGGTGTTTCACTCTTTAAGAATGCATTCATTTGTTTGCGAATATTATTACCAGTAATGTTTGCCTTCTGATTTAGCAGAAATAATATTTAAATGTACACACATTTCTAGTTCCTGTGAATATTATTTCAAGGCCTAGCCTCAAATCTTGGGCTGTGACGGTGAGAAGCGCTGGATTACTACGGCACAAGATAGCGAGAAACGGATGACAACTTTTTTTCCTGCCTTTCAAATCTATTCTAAGACAAAAAATAAAATCGTGGCGTGATATCAAAGGGTCATGTTCACTCAGAGCTCTCAAAATATCATTTAGGTTGCAATGCTATCCCCACTTACCTGGGAGCAAGTCCTGTTGATTAATGAGACTTACTTTTGAGTGAACATCAGTATAAGTATATTAGTTTCTGCAGCAGACCCAGAAGTGCTTAAGAAATATAAGAAATTGCATCATTCATTAGCTGAGTTCCAAAGTAACTTCTAGGAAAAAGCAAACAAACCTCAAAGCTTGAAAAGAAATTCAGACTGTGCTGTATGTACATGATAGCAGAAGGAAAACATACCTTGTGGTTTTTGCCATGGTGTACATGGAAATTCGTAATTTATCGCTTGGTGCCATCTGTATCATCCTGCTAAGGTGTGCCGATCTTCCTTTTGCTCTCCTAGATTTCTGATTATTGCAGAAGTATGGTGAGATATTCCTCACCAGTTTGCAGGACAGGAAAGGCAACTGGTGATGACCAAGTGACTGGTTTCATCCTATGTTAAGCGAACGTTTGGATGAGGAAAAACAAACAAGGGCCCCGGCCGGTCTGCCCAAAAGGACGGCTCGCTTTTGATGCCAGTTTGGCAAAAAACAAATTCGTTGTCTCATTACAAATGAGGAACAGGAGCAAATTAATGGAAGGGAGGTCTGTCGTTCATAACAGCTAAATAGAAACAGACGATGAGGGTGTATTGCGGAGGAGGGCTGTCATCTTACACTCTTAGCTGAAGATGAGAAAAATGGGAGCATTGCAAACTCCACTGGACGGGAAAATACATTTTCCTGTCCCGCCGGGTCCATCACTGCAGCTACAAACCCCCTCTGCATTATGTGAGTAAGACATTCATCAGGCCTCGCTAGAAAAAGGTTGAGGCTCTACTGTACCATATTGAGGAAATAACTGCAATATTCAGTGGTACCTTGGTTCTCAAACTTAATCCGTTCTGGAAGTCTGTTCCAAAACCAAGGCGCTCTTTCTCATAGCAAGTAATGCAAAATGGATTAATCCGTTCCAGACTTTTAAAAACAACCCCTAAAACAGCATTTTAACATGAATTTTACTGTCTAACGAGACCATTGATCCATAAAATGAAAGCAATAATCAATGTTAAAAAAGGTAAAGGTACCCCTGCCCGTACGGGCCAGTCTTGACAGACTCTAGGGTTGTGCGCTCATCTCACTCTATAGGCCGGGAGCCAGCGCTGTCCGCAGACACTTCCGGGTCACGTAGCCAGCGTGACAAGCTGCATCTGGCGAGCCAGCGCAGCACACGGAACGCCGTTTACCTTCCCGCTGGTAAGCGGTCCCTATTTATCTACTTGCACCCGGGGGTGCTTTCGAACTGCTAGGTTGGCAGGTGCTGGGACCGAACGACGGGAGCGCACCCCGCCGCGGGGATTCGAACCGCCAACCATGCGATCGGCAAGCCCTAGGCGCTGAGATTTTTCCCACAGCGCCACCCGCGTCCCTTAATAATCAATGTACTGTACTGTAAAATAAATAAGACAGTATTGTAGATGATCAAAATTAAGATTTTACTTATTTATTACCCGCACTGATGATAGTCGTTGTTTGGATGGGGGGCTTTTATCCATTTCCGCATTCACACAATCAATCAGTAGCTGAACTGGGTTCCGCAGGGCCACAAAAACGAATTAACCGAAAATGCATCAAAAACGCAAAATAAATAGCAAAAACAAAAACGCCAAACTTAATCTGTTCCAGAAGTCTGTTTGACTTCTGAAATGTTTGAAAACCAAGGCACAGCTTCTGATTGGTGCAGGCGCCCTGGAAACAGTAGCTGGCAGCCACAGCGGACGTTCGGGTTCCAAAAAACGTTCGACAACTGGAACACTTACTTCTGGGTTTTCAGCATTTGGGAACCAAGGCGTTTGAGTACCAAGGCGTTTGAGAACCAAGGTACCACTGTAGAGGGATTCATAAGATTCTCAGGTGATGAGAGTCACACAGCCAATTTTCTGGTTCTTCAGGATCACAGTTGTTTTTTACAATAGATATCAAGAACCACTGATGGAGCTCACAGGAACGCAAGCGCAGAAATGTTAGAGGGAACCTTCTAGAAAAGTGCCGCCTCTGCTTGGTTTTTGCTCTCCAGGGCGAACTGTTTCGTATTGACTGTCCGTCTGTGAGCTCGGAAAGAAATATGGAAAACTTCCGATAAACCCCAGAGATGTGTATTTGAAGAAGCCTTTTGTCCTTTGTTTTCCAGATTCACATGTTGCTTTGTACCTGCAGGTTCCTGCTTCTGGGTGGCTGTGTTGAACGGCAACGTGGTGGGCATCGTGGCCGCCAGGGGCAACGAGGAAGACAACACGGTGGAGCTGCGCCGCATGTCGGTCGACTCCAAATACCGCGGAAAAGGGATCGCCAAAGCTCTGGGTCGGAAGGTGGTTGAGTTTGCCATGGTCAATAATTACTCGTCGATTGTACTGGGAACCACGGCGGTGAAGGTGGCGGCTCACAAGTTGTACGAGTCTTTGGGATTCAAGCATGTGGGTGTCGCCGAAGACTACACACTGCCTGGGATGACACATTCTATTCTAGAGCGAATGTTTTTCCAGCTACGCTTCCACCGCTACTGCCTGCAGCTGCGCGAAGAATAAGAATAATAATAAAACCCGCCCCGCGTTTTTCGTTCCTCCCCAAAATCTTTTCTGCCTGTGTTTTGTGGGAGTTTCGCCATTGTTTATTTGCAGGTTGCAAATTTTGTTTTATCCCCCCCCCCCCCGTTCCATCATTTCATCCCACCCCTCTTCATTTGCTTTGTACAGATGTACAAACAAAGGCTCCCTTCTTTTTCCCTGACATGCTTGTAGAGTGACGGTGCTAAATGCAGGAGGTTACGGCGGACTGCTCTAAAGGCGCGTACGTTTGCTCGGCAGCCTAGGAGTTCAGGACGGACCACCCTCTCCCCTCCTGCCTTCTCTCTGCCTTGCCCAGGTTACCTACATAAGCACAGGAACTTTAAACGCATAACAATATAGCTTGTCCGGTGTGTGTCGTAAATAGAATATCCGCCCCCCCTGCCCCGCCCCCCGAAATATTAACAAAAGTATAGTAATACTTCATGATACAGCTAAGTGCAGAAATTTTACTTGAATGCATTTCTCAGTATTTCATGGACAGGTATGCATTCGTTTTACCATGACATATTGATTAATAATACTGAAAGAAAAATGTGAAAAAAAACCCTGCTTGCTATAATGCATGAAAAGGAAGTTTTTGCATGCATACAAACACACAGCACTGCCAAGTAGGCTCTCTGATCTTGCACTTTTTCGATGTACCTCATTCTGTCAACTGTCTGAAAGAATCTCGGTGCATCTGATAACTATGACTTGTTCTTTTAGCCTCGTTTCCTTCTTAAGCCAGCAAAAAGACTTGAAGTATTTTGAACCCTGAGCCCAGTGTAATATATGTAAATTGTTGAAATATCATCTGCGCTGATGTATATATAACCTGCAGTTCTGTGCCAGACATCTGTATATGCAGTAGCAATCCTTCTGGTTTAATTTTATATTATTATTATTATTTTGTCACCATGTATAGCTTTGTTTATTATTCTTTGCTTCCTTTATTCAAGCTCTAGCTTTTGCCGAACTCGTTTCACAGAGGCAAAATGGAGGCTTCTATTTCTATGGCAACACACCTGTATGCTACTATGTGCACCAAAATCTATGCTTCAGAAAAGCAATATGCAAAAGACAGATAACTCTAAGTGGCAAGTTTGGCTGAAAGCAGCAGGGGAAGCAAAAATGTTCCTTCAACCAACTGCTAGTGGCATAAATATAGACAGCCTGCCGTTAAAAGTAACCGCTGCTTTTTAAAGATGTCAGATTTGTGAATTGTACAGTGCAATGCAAGCGGCAATGCAACACAGATTTGGCATGTGTCTGTAGCGCCCGTCACACAAAAACAACAACAACCAAGGTTACAGCTTCTTCTATAACTTACTTTAATAAACAGCAACTTTGCATGACGTATATCTCGAGGGAAATCAGAATGTTTTAAACTTTAAAATGTGATATATCAGAAATGATAAGTACATTTCTGGTTGCACTGAGTTTGGGTGGGTCAGAAGAGTCTGCTTTTTAAAGGGAAACCCCATTTAACGTATTTCCTCGTTTTGTTTTTAAACCGCCTCGATAGAAATTAGGTAAAATGTTTGAGGGTACCGTTTCAAAGATGTGATAAGGGAAGAACTCAAAGGAGGAAGTGATTCTTTCTAGAACCAGAAATGCTCAAGGGCAAAAATTAGATCTCTGTCCATTGACGCAAAGACGGGATGTTTTCTGTGTATGCAGAAAAAATTGTAGGGTCAAGATGAGGATAACTGTTGCCCTCCAACCAACACGGAGAAGGCAGTTTCTACTTTCTCCTTATCCAAGAGAAGGGTGTATTTCATGGAAGACAAATGTCACTGATAGGTCTCTACCAGACAACCTTTTTATTGATTTGTTTGCATAAGTTTGCAGGGAGGTTAGACGATGTTGGTGATTTCACGGAGCATTCATTCTCATTTGTTTGTGGGGAAGTTGTACAAGATTGCATCAGGCAGTTGGCTATTCCACACTGAATTTCCCCATCACTTTCCTTACTGCAAAAAGTCCAGTCTGAGGGGAGGGGAGTTTATTGCGCAAGATCGCCAAATCAACTTTAATTGCACAACCCGAATTTGCAGGTATATGATTGAATCTCGGCCCCAAAATAGTGACACCCTGGAAGCACCCATAGTCCTATTCCTAGCACAGAGCAAGAGGAGCCATTGCAACCTCCATGCACACGATAAGATCTCAGCCAAATAAAGTGGTAAGAATAATTCACAAAAGCCAAAATATTTTTATTTTTATTTTTAACTACTTAATGCCTTGTCAGTGTTGGTATTCTTCCTGCCTCAGACGTTGCTATACCTAAGAATGGCAGCATCCAACTATGTCCCAGCAATAAAAACAAATTGATTAGTAATATAGATTAAATTTGATTTACAGAATGTACTTCTTGGAACTGAGTGTGTGTGGACACGGAATGTATTTTTTAAAAATTTCTATGCTGTACATTTCTCCTGAAGCTAAAATGTGTATCGTGGGAAGGTGTAGAATAGAGGTGTAAAGTGTACAGAAATTGGTATAATATTTTCTAGCTGTTTTCAGTGATTTCATTAAACTGCATAACACAGAATAATATAAAGTATTAGGAAAAAAGTGAAAGAAAATGACTGCTTGTGCCTTTTAATCTTCTGCCCGCCCCCCTCCTGTGTTGTCACTACGCTAAATGATTTCTGGAGAATTAAATCATGCTTTATAGCCCAATTTGAATGAGCAGGGGGTGTGGGGGTGGGAATGAGAGTGGCCCATAGTCTATAAAGTGAATATTATTTCCAACGTCATGTTAGACTAACAGCATGCTCCACATGTCATTCAGGAGAACCCATAAAAAAACACATTAAAGTCTTCAAAGACAAAAGGCCATCGGCGCCACTGTTCATCTCACGGCACTCTTTTTGACGTAGTCTTCATCTGTGGTTTTATTCATTGGCCTGATAGAAAACTGTTAACAATACCAAGCTCAGCTCACCATAACTGGAATGAAGTAGCCATGGGAGCCAACAACTCTACAAGCAAACATTTACGTCTCAAAGGGCAAAAAGGTTCTCCTAGTGTCTTCTTCTTCGATGATGCCTCAGAGCCGAGTAAGATTGTCTTCCATAAACACGGTTTTAACAATGAATGTGGCTGTGGAGGCCAATTCTGGACCCACACGTCCTTCCACAGAGGGGACATAGGGTTGATCACGGGGGGCAGGAGTTGATCACGGTGTGGATTTGCCAAGCGTGCCTTCCTCCTAGCACGTTTCTCCCTTGCGTCCTGAGTTTGAGTGTCTTCAAAGCCCATGACACCTTTGGTAAAGGCTGTTCTCCAGTTGGAGCGCTCGCAGGCCAGTGTTTCCCAATTGTTGGTGTTTATACTACATTTTTAAAGATTTGCCTTTAGACAGTCTTTAAACTTCTTTTGTTGACCACAAGTGTTACGCTTTCCATTTTTAAGTTCTCCTAGTGTGGAACCCAATGGATTTTGTTCATAAAGTGCCTTCATTTTTGTGTGTGTGTCATCACTGGAACAGGACCCAAATATGGGTGGCATAACAACCTCTGAACACATTTATGCAATGCGCTGTTTTGGGGCACAACTCGGCCTAGGAAGCAAACCTTGCACTTAGCTATCTCTGCTCATCCGTAAGTTTGGTATAACCTGCCCCTGCTTCTTCAAGAGACAAATCTGGCTTGTAGATTCAGCAGTGTCTGCCTTATACTTTTTTACTGTTCTGGCGATGAGCATTGCTTTTGGTTGCCATAGCCCCGGTTTACGGAAAGCAAGTGGCACCCTAATAAAGATAAAGGGACCCCTGACCATTAGGTCCAGTCGTGGCCGACTCGGGTTGCGGCGCTCATCTTGCTTTATTGGCCAAGGGAGCCGGCATACAGCTTCTGGGTCATGTGGCCAGCATGACTAAGCCGCTTCTGGCGAACCAGAGCAGTGCACGGAAACGCCGTTTACCTTCCCGCCAGAGTGATACCTATTTATCTACTTGTATTTTGATGTGCTTTCGAACTGCTAGGTTGGCAGGAGCAGGGACCAAGCAACGGGAGCTCACCCCGTCGTGGGGATTCGAACCGCCGACCTTTTGATCGGCAAGCCCTAGGCTCTGTGGTTTAACCCACAACGCCACCCTAATAAGTCTGCCTAAATGTACACCTATGGGCTTTCAGTAGTGTCCTCGACCTGACATTGCCACTTCCACCACCATAGAACTCTAAATAATAATGTGGCTAAATTGCTGGTACTTGGAATACTTTGGCGAATTGGTTAAGTTGAATACTTTGGCTGCGTATCGGTAGCAGAACCTCTCTCACACTGTTAAGTTGTAGGTGAACATATCAGACGACACAGCGATTCTTCAAACAGCTCTTGTTTATTCACAGGCCAGAACAGAACTGAACTGGTTCAGCCAGCCTGCTTATATAGAGCTCCACTAGAACGCAACAGTAACCATTTTCTGTAACTATCCAATCACTGAACATCACTTTCGATCCCTTATTTGCATATGTGGACCTGGTGAAAAGTATCCCCCTGCTGGCCCAGGGTGAGAACTTCAGTACATAACACACACAATCAGCTGTTGTCTCACTAATGCCAAAGACGGCCGTGACAGCTGATGTGAGTTCTTTCTGTTGCGTTGTATAGATGACATAGTCAACCAAACCTAAAGAGCCTCGTCTGGCCATTATTTCAACCCTAAATCTGGGAATGAACGGGTTACTTACACAAGGTGTGGCGCCATGATTTGTGGAGGGCAAAAAATCTCTCTTTAAGAATAAATATTTTTATTGCTTTTCCAATAACAGTCTTGTTATAGCAATGCCAATTTTATCCAATGAATACAATCATTAAAACCAATTGTTTATATACCAAATTCTACAATTTAGTTAAAGTGGCCTCCTCATGTGCTAGATTTGATGGCTTCCTCTTTGTTTGTTTTATTTTCTGTGTTCCAAGAGCTTAATAATTTCAAATACATTCCCTTCAAGATAATAATCCCTTCTACAACGGCTACCATCTTATGGTTTCAATTCATGTTAATATATTTGTTGTTGTTGTTGTTTAGTCGTTTAGTCGTGTCCGACTCTTTGTGACCCCCTGGACCAGAGCATGCCAGGCACTCCTGTCTTCCACTACTTCCCGCAGTTTGGTCAGACTCATACTGGTAGCTTCGAGAACATTGTCCAACCATCTCGTCCTCTGTCGCCCCCTTCTCCTTGTCACCATCTGCAGTGATCATGGAGCCCAAGAAAGTGAAAAAGTACTTTATAAAGTTTCAAGTGAGGTACTCCTATTGGATTCATGGTTCTTCCTGAGTATGGTAATTCTCCCCCACCCCCACCCAATGATGTTGTCCCAACGTAAATGGTGTTGTGTCCTTCATTCTTCCAACTGTTGATCTTTCCCATCATGACTTGGGGGAAGCGGTTGTGTCACAGTTTTCCAAAAGCCTCTGCATCGCTTTGTCCCATGATTCAGGTTCTTGTCGAGACAAATAAACTGTCCTCGCCATTACTATTTTTCAACCTAGGAAGAGTGGTCCTGATTCCGGAGGGCAATTCCCTGGTTGAACTTGTGAGGTCCTGTCTGGTCTGCCCCACCAAAGTTGTGATAAATGATGGTGCCTTAGAACAGTGAGCTGCCTTTGAACTGTCAGATGTGATCTGGTGCAGGATGTCAGTGTTGTCTAACCACTCAGAAACTATCACCACAGCACAATTAAACTGAACATGAGTGAGTAGAATGTTTACCAGAAATTATGAACTGAGTGGTTGGCTGCAGTGGACAGAAACAAGCTTTTCAAGCTCTTAGTATTAGAATTTAGGTCCTTCAGATTAAGCTGATTTGTGATAGGTTAAGGACTCAGTGGCGCTGTGGGTAGAATCATAGAATCATAGAGTTGGAAGAGACCACAAGGGCCATCGAGTCCAACCCCCTGCCAAGCAGGAAACACCATCAGAGCACTCCTGACATATGGTTGTCAAGCCTCTGCTTAAAGACCTCCAAAGAAGGAGACTCCACCACACTCCTTGGCAGCAAATTCCACTGTCGAACAGCTCTTACTGTCAGGAAGTTCTTCCTAATGTTTAGGTGGAATCTTCTTTCTTGTAGTTTGGGTAAAAGCCTCAGCGCCTAGGGCTTGGACATGGGTGGCGCTGTGGGTAAAAGCCTCAGCGCCTAGGGCTTGCCGATTGAAAGGTTGGCGGTTCGAATCCCCGCAGCGGGGTGCGCTCCCGCTGCTCGGTCCCAGCGCCTGCCAACCTAGCAGTTCGAAAGCACCCCCGGGTGCAAGTAGATAAATAGGGACCGCTTACTAGCGGGAAGGTAAACGGCATTTCCGTGTGCGGCTCTGGCTTGCCAGAGCAGCGATGTCACGCTGGCCACGTGACCCGGAAGTGTCTCCAGACAGCGCTGGCCCCCGGCCTCTTGAGTGAGATGGGCGCACAACCCTAGAGTCTGTCAAGACTGGCCCGTACGGGCAGGGGTACCTTTACCTTTAAGGACTCAAAAGGAAGAGCTTCATGTGAAGCAGAATTGGAATACGGAAATCATAATCACAAAATACGGGGGTTGCCACTAGCTTAGATGGTTTCTAAACTTGGCCCTATCTTGCTTACAAATATGTGCATGCCCAAATAACAAAACAGAAGGCTGAATCTTTCTACGAATGAGAGCTGGAACTGCCTTTCACAATCTCCCATCTTTACAGACTCCCCATAATACCGCTTGCCATTCTTCCAAATCTCCAACACAACCACCTTTGCCAGACTATTCCTCTTTCGTTATTGCTGAACCTCATTTCATAGGTCTACAGTTTTGATCCTCAGTTAGGAATAATTTTATATTTCTGCTTTAGGCAAACGGCGACTCCTATAATTCCACTGTCAACGAACAACTAGTGCATTGACTTCTGAAATCACAAAAAACAAACACTTCAGGCTCGCAGGGACAACCTGTAGCAAATTGCCTCCTTTCGCACCTCATTCTTTCTTACTTAAACCTTTGAAGTCTTACAGTGAGGGCCAAATGCATCTAACATCTGTGCCTGGATCTTCTGATATACTTTTCTGAAAAGCAGTCACAGATTGTCTGATTTGCACGGGGGTCATGGCATGTAACCTGTTCCCCATGTATGAGTTTCCCAAAGCAAATACACCCCCCAAGAGCTGCTATTATCACAACTATTGAATTCACACCTGTTCACACGTTCTGGGGAGTAGTGAAAAAGCCCACGTAGAAAAAGGATCATGTCATTGTGTTTGAAGACGAAAAAAGGAGAGCAAACATTGTTTTGATATTTTAAATCACCAGTAAAATTAGAGGGTTATACCAGAAATGCTTATGTTTTTCTATTCTGTATTAAGTCTGTTAGATATGTGATTTAACACATTTCCAGTAGTATTGTTCAGACCCAACTGGGAGTTCAACACAAACTTACGAAGAGATCCACAATCAGATGATTAGTGGCAGGCAGAGAAGTTGCAAGAAAGACAGCTTATCCTCTTTTGCCAATGTTTCCTCTAGCATGCATTCTCAGTTTACGTTAACAGATCTTCCAGGCATATTCCAAAACTGAGAATATGCTGAATTCAAAGGCTGCTGTCTTCCACCATCTGCGTTTCTCCAGTGATGTGTGGAGGGGACAATATTGGATGGATTTATGTCTGTTCAGTGGACCAGTGAAGGTGGTGAAGGTCCTTTGTGAGCGTCTGGAGACAGCTGGAAGATGAATGGTGGCTAACAGATTGATGTTGAATCCTGACAAGACAGAAGTACTGTTTTTGGGGGACAGGAGGTGGGCAGGTGTGGAGGACTCCCTGGTCCTGAATGGGGTAACTGTGCCCCTGAAGGACCAGGTGCGCAGCCTGGGAGTCATTATGGGCTCACAGCTGTCCATGGAGGCGCAGGTCAATTCTGTGTCCAGGGCAGCTGTTTATCAGCTCCACCTGGTACACAGGCTGAGACCCTATCTGCCTGCAGACTGCCTCGCCAGAGTGGTGCATGCTCTGGTTATCTCCCGCTTGGACTACTGCAATGCACTCTACGTGGGGCTACCTTTGAAGGTGACCTGGAAACTACAACGAATCCACAATGTGGCAGCTAGACTGGTGACTGGGAGCGGCCGCCAAGACTACATAACACTGGTCTTGAAAGACCTACACTGGCTCCCAGTACGTTTCCGAGCACAATTCAAAGTGTTGGTGTTGACCTTTAAAGCCCTAAATGGCCTCAGTCCAGTATACCTGAAGGAGGGTCTCCACCCCCATCGTTCTGCCCGGACACTGAGGTCCAGCTCCGAGGGCCTTCTGGCGGTTCCCTGGCTGCGAGAAGCCAAGTTACAGGGAACCAGGCAGAGGGCCTTCTCGGTAGTGGCACCTGCCCTGTGGAACGCCCTCCCACCAGATGTCAAAGAGAAAAACAACTACCAGTCTTTTAGAAGACATCTAAAGGCAACCCTCTTTGGGGAAGCTTTTAATGTTTAGCTATTGCCAAGAGCAACTGCGCTTCAAGGCTATATTTTCACAAGCAACACTTACATTGGCTTTTGCATTCCTCGCACCAATAATGTAAGGCCTAGGTGCGTTAGAAAGTCCATTTGATTTTTGAATGCATTTTTGTCAACGTCACATCTTCTATAATTGCGACATTCCAGACCAAAATCTTCCTCAGCATCACTTGTTTAAAAAAAACTTATTTCGTATTGTGGATTAAAACTGGCTTGCTGGCTCTGTTGTGTTTGAAATGCCTTCAAGCAATGAAGACTCTCCTCCTATAGAGCAAAAATTTGGGAGAACTTCCTGGCCATTTCACCAGGCGGCTGAGCACACAATTAAGGTAGAAAAATACCTTTATAGCATTCTAATGTCAGGAAGGTGAATGCACTTGGAAACCTGTGTGCAAGAAACTGGTAAACTTTACACTCCTGTATTTTGAAAACAGACAGACACTTGAGTCTTGCAGAGTTATAAAAGACGACAGTTGTCTTTGGCAAACGTATCCATAACTAAACATTAATGTTTGCTGTTTCATCATAACGGAAATTTAATTTCTTACATATTGTCCTATGGTTGAAGTGGACCACTTTCCAACTTCCTACAAAACTCAAATCCCTATATTCCTTGTGAGGCTCAGGATCTTTCGATGACTTACAGAAGGCAAATTCTCCATCGCAGTGGGATTTCCCCACACAATCCCTTTGAGGGCTAATTGCCATCCTTTGTTGCCATCATTTTTAATGGAGCACCCGTTAGCCGTTTGCATTCCCATGTTTCCTGAACAATTTCCTGTTTTGTTCCAGATCTGATTTCTTGCAATATTTTTGTGACACGTTCCATTGCGCAACCTGTGCATTGGTCTTAAAGCCGTATTATGGCTATTCAGGGCTCTTCCAGGGTCAAGACAGAGGAGACGATATAACAATGAAACTTGCAGAAAGCTCGTGGAATATTGGTTATAATTTATCTTTAAGACTAGCTACCTCATTGTAGGAGGGACACGGGTGGCGCTGTGGGTTAAACCACAGAGCCTAGGACTTGCCGATCAGAAGGTCGGCGGTTCGAATCCCTGCGACGGGGTGAGCCCCGTTGTTTGGTCCCTGCTCCTGCCCACCTAGCAGTTCGAAAGCACGTCAAAGTGCAAGTAGATAAATAGGTACTGCTCCGGCGGGAAGGTAAACGGTGTTTCCGTGCGCTGCTCTGGTTCGCCAGAAGCGGCTTAGTCATGCTGGCCACATGACCCGGAAGCTGTACACCGGCTCCCTCGGCCAATAAAGCGAGATGAGCGCCGCAACCCCAGAGTTGGCCACGACTGGACCTAATGGTCAAGGGTCCCTTTACCTTTACCTTTACCTCATTGTAGGCCCATTATCTGGTGAAGGCTTGGTCCTGGAATGTGCACTACATTTAAGAAGTTCGGCATCTTTCGTTAAATTGCATTCCAACCAGGGCTTTTTTCCCCAGCCGGAACTCAATTCTAGCACCTCTCAGGTGGGCATCATTGCCATTCCAAGAGAACAAGGGAGGCGTTCATGGTGAGTTCCAGCACCTCTTTTTCTACAAAAATAACACTGATTCCAACTATTTTGAATGCACCACCAGACCATGAAGTACAGGTCCTGAGTGCAGTGGGGCAGCCAAGCACTTGGTGCAGGCTTCCTCAACCTCGGCCCTCCAGATGTTTTTGGCCTACAACTCCCATGATCCCTAGCTAGCAGGACCAGTGGTCAGGGATGATGGGAATTGTAGTCTCAAAACATCTGGAGGGCCGAGGTTGAGGAAGCCTGACTTGGTGCTTTGACACTGGAAGAAGTAATGGTCTTCCATGTAACAGTGAATTGATTATTCCTGTTAACCGTTCTTGTTTGAGCACAAAGAGGAATAGAACCTCATTTGGCTTTTCTTGAGAAATACGTAGCATTGTCAGCCGTCCAGAATATTTGTATCAACAGTTTATATGGTCCAAAACACATTTAACCCATGTTCCCCCTTTCCTCTTTTGGCTGCCCCTTTATATATATTTTTGTTCATAAGTTACTTGAATTGTATTACTCAAAAACTGCCATAAAGAAAAACTTCTGGAAAAGGAACAAAAAATAAATAACAACAAAGCCATGGGAAGGAACACAGCTACAGCAGAACTCTATGGAATTTGTATGGAGACGGTTGTTGGCTTAATTTGGGGGCATCTTCCATTCAATAGACAGAAAACTCTTGTCCTTCACGCATGGCTTGCTTGTAGGGAGCAAAGAGGAACGACAGGGGCTGGCCCCCCAACATATCTTATATGTGGTGCTCGTGTGAAAAGTAAGCCGAACACACAAGCACTGGCATAAATGGGGGGGGGGTGTGTTGTTCCCCAATCACATGGACCTCCTAACCTCCACGTAAGAGAAAGGCAGCGGTTCCCCCCCCAATAATATTTATTGATTTTCATAAATAAACATAACATAAAAAAAAATATACAATAACAAGGGGGGGGGGAGAAAAAGAAGGAATAAAGAGCTTAAAATACATCCAGCATCCCATATTCCATAACATCAAAAAAACAAAACTCAATTAGTTAATTGAAATCCATCTTCATAAACATATTGCTTGACTTCCTCTAATCTCATCCATCTGAATTTCCTTGTAATTAAATGTAACAGTTTACAATATCATCATTTCCTAAAACAACATTACAGTCATATTCCAATTTCCTGACTTTTCTTATCGTACATTTTCTTATTTATATATTTAATCCTAATTTAATCCTAGGCCTAATTAGTTTTTTCAAGTGATTACATATCTTTAATATTACAATATTTATTCAAATAGTCTTTAAATTTCTTCCAATCTTCTTGGTATTCCTCTTCTTTCTGGTTGCAGATTCTCCCAGCGAGATCAGCCAGCTCCATAAATTCCATCATCTTCATCTGCCATTCTTCTACCATTGGTAGTTCTTGTGTTTTCCATTTTTTTGCTAGTAAAATCCTTGCAGCAGTTGTGGCATACAAAAGAAAGGCAGCGCCTTTTGCTCTGCACATTTCAGACCTATGCAACTAAATCTAGATACACGAGTCAGTGGGAATGGAAGTTTATCAGTCAATTATGTCTGCATATCAATTAAGCAAATAACTCTGCAGGACATTTCCATTTCTTACATTTTGCGCATCTTTTCACGTTCTCATCCATCTGCGCGCACACTGCCTAATTTTGTCATAGGCATTCATGGGTCAGGAAAACCATCATAACACCTGAGCCATGGTTCGGAGCATGCCCACATCAATGAAAGATTTCTTTGACAAGCTCAATTAACGGACATCGCTCTTTTTCGCCCAAATCGGTGTGCCCGTTCACATAAAGTAAATGTGTCGCTTATCAGCACATTTTAACTGCCTTTTACTGGTGGTGGCGATTCTGATCAGGATTGGCTGGAAATTTAGCACACTTATACACCACATCAATGCCAAATTAATAGTTCCACAGGTATAATGTTGAGGTTCATATGTCTGCTTTTCTTGCCGCTCGCTTGGGGGTTTGTGTGGCCTTTTCGTAAATGACCTAGAATAATAGAATGATAACATTGTAGGGTCAGAGGGGGATCCTGAAGGACATCAGGGATCACATTCATCCAGTGCTTTACCAACTGCGTTGGCTCCCGGTGGAGTACAGGGTCAGGGTCAGGTTTAAGGCTGGTTTTTGACGTTTAAAGCCCTATGCGGCCTAGGACCCACGTACCTACGGGACCACCTCTCCTGGTATGCCCCGTGGAGGACCTTAAGGTCCAGAAATGACAACATTTTGGAGGTCCCAAGTCGCAAGGTGGTTAGATTGGTCTCAACTAGGGCCAGGGCCTTTTCAGTACTGGCCCCGACTTGGTGGAACACTCTGTCACAAGAGACTAGGGTCCTTTGGGACTTGACATCTTTCCACAGGGCCTGCAAGACTCAGTCTGACCGTTATGTTTCCCTCCCCTTATGGTTTTGATCTATGGGCTACTTTTAAAATTAGACTGCATTTTAAATTGCATTTTAACCTGTATTTTAAATTGGTGCCCTCCCCTATTATTTTTTACTGTAATTTTACTGGTGTTAGCGGCCCTGAGCCCGGTTCTGGCTGGGGAGGGCGGGGTATTAGTTGTTGTTGTTGTTATCTTTTTTAAAATAATTTTTATTCGTTTCAAAACATATTAATTGTCATACATACCACAAAATTTCACATCTTATACAATTTTTGGACTACCATCAGCAGCTCTGATGATCCCCCATTTTTATGATTTCTTCTGCATTTCTTAAATTCGTATTGCTTTTAATTATCTTATATAATGTTTTCCTTTTCATCCAATTATGCCATAATTCAAATTATTCACCTCACAAAGCTTCCTGGAAACCTACAAATGTAATCTGATCATCACAATTACTTTTCAGATAGTCCGTAAATTTACGCCAATCTTCTGTGAATCTCTGGTCCCGCCGGTTTTGAATTCTTCCCGTTCGTTTATCTAATTCTGCATAGTCCATCAATTTCATCCTCCAATCTTCTTTCCTCGGTAATTCTTCTTGCTTCCATTTTTGTGCCAATAATATTCTTGCTGCCGTCACTGCGTATAAAAGCAGCTTACAGTCATTTCTATTTATATCATCCCCTACAATGCCCAATAAAAAAGCTTCTGTTTTTTTAAAAAATGTATATTTGAAATGTTGAAATATTATTATTATCTTGTCCAACCCCCAGCAATGCAGGAAATAGCTCGCCCCTTTATTCTGGCCTTGAAGAACTTGGGCAAAAAAAATGAGAGGCACAAATACAAGATGGCTGACACCTGGCTTGAGAGCAGTACATGTGAAAAGGATCTAGGAGTCTTGGTTGACCACAAACTTGACATGAGCCAACAGTGTGACGCGGCAGCTAAAAAAGCCAATGCAATTCTGGGCTGCATCAATAGGAGTATAGCATCTAGATCAAGGGAAGTAATAGTGCCACTGTATTCTGCTCTGGTCAGACCTCACCTGGAGTACTGTGTCAAGTTCTGGGCACCACAGTTCAAGAAGGACACTGACAAACTGGAACGTGTCCAGAGGAGGGCAACCAAAATGGTCAAAGGCCTGGAAACGATGCCTTATGAGGAACGGCTAAGGGAGCTGGGCATGTTTAGCCTGGAGAAGAGGAGGTTAAGGGGTGATATGATAGCCATGTTCAAATATATAAAAGGATGTCACATAGAGGAGGGAGAAAGGTTGTTTTCTGCTGCTCCAGAGAAGCGGACACGGAGCAATGGATCCAAACTACAAGAAAGAAGATTCCACCTAAACATTAGGAAGAACTTCCTGACAGTAAGAGCTGTTCGACAGTGGAATTTGCTGCCAAGGAGTGTGGTGGAGTCTCCTTCTTTGGAGGTCTTTAAGCAGAGGCTTGACAACCATATGTCAGGAGTGCTCTGATGGTGTTTCCTGCTTGGCAGGGGGTTGGACTCGATGGCCCTTGTGGTCTCTTCCAACTCTATGATTCTATGATTCTATGATCTCCCTTCTCTGCCTTCCCCCTCAGTCCCTTCCCGCATGTGTTTTGTCTTCTTAATTTGAAGCATCATGACAGATCTCCCTCCCTTCCTGGGGCATTCCACCATGTTTGTACCGAGCTTTTCAGCACTATGGGGAGGAGGGGGAAGCCCCATGTATATTAAACGACGAGTAATAATTATTTTGCCCGGCTTGTTTCAGTATTGCCTTTCATTGCATGAAACAAGATACTGAGAAAGCTTAGGAGCCTCAGGAAAGATGTGTCTTAATGGCCGTTCTACTTAGATTGGTTGTGTTGCCAAGGGGTCGATATGGTAATTTTTCATTTATCGCTTGCTGTAATTCAGCCGCGTGAGGAAGCAGCTCCTTGCTAATTGCTCTGGCTGCAGCGAAATGCTACGACCTTTGGCTTGGAACCAAGGGAAGTGGAATTAAGTTTGAAAATTCACATGCAGGGGATTATGGGTCCTGCCGAGAGCTGTTGCCTAGCAATTCGGTAAGGAATCAGCACCAGCCAATAAGGAAATTTATCTCTGCCTGAAGTACATCACCCTGATTTCCTAAGGATTACACAAACGACGATTGGGTTGGCTGGTCGAAATCAATATGTGAAATTCACAGGGTGTTCATTCGCAGGGGAGGTGGGAAGAGAGGAACGCCAGGCAGGCTGTTGAGGAGAACTGGGAGCTGAAGGAGACGGTTGTTCGGTTAGACTGCATGAAATATACTTGGAGTCGAGAGTGGATTTCATGCTCTTTATTCAGCTCATAGTGGTGAGGAGGAATGGAAGTTCCCCCACAATATCTGCTTTATATACATTATTTACACAATGGGCTGCACGTGATTGGCTAATTCCGGGATTCTCCTGTAGGCCAAACAGGTTGCAGATTCACTTCCACCTGGAGCTGGATTGGGTGGCTCCTGCGGACCAATCAGACTGCTGCATTGTTCTAGGACCAATCAGACTGCTGCATTGTTCTAGGACCAATCAGACTGCTGCATTGTTCTAGGACCAATCAGACTGCTGCATTGTTCTAGGACCAATCAGACTGCTGCCTTTTGGATCCTATTCAACTCAGTACATAACACTGCACAAGTAGGAGAAACTGGTGGGGCAACAGTACTGCTAGGACCCGGGCCAGCTCACCTATGAGGCAAGGTGAGGTAACTGCCTCAGGCGGCAGGATCCACAGGGGCAGCAGATCCTGTCTCCAAGGAATGCATTGCCCACTGCTACTGTTGCTGCCCCTCTGCCTCCTTCTCCTTAGCAGCCGTCCAATGCCATATCTACAGAGGGTTTTGGCAAAGAGGAGGTCCTGCTGGCCTCATTCCCTCCTTGTTCTTGGTGTAGATCTTCACTCACCCCTTGTTCCCTGGCTGGGGGTGGGGTAGGGGAGGCACCACTTTGTGGGGCACTAATAATAATAATAATAATAATAATAATAATAATAATAATAATAATATTACTTATACTCCGCCCATCTGGCCGGCCTCCCCAGCCACTCTGGGCGGCTTCCAACAGGATATTAAAAACACCAAACATTAAAAACATCCCTAAACAGGGCTGCCTTCAGATGTATTCTAAAAGTGTTTATTTCCTTGACATCTGATGGGAGGGTGCCACTACCGATAAGGCCCTCTGCCTGGTTCCCTGTAACCTCACTTCTCGCAGGGAGGGAACCACCAGAAGGACCTCGGCGCTGGACCTCAGTGTCCGGGCTAAACGATGAGGGCGGAGACGCTCCTTCAGGTATATTGGACAGAGGCCGTTTAGGGCTTTAAAGGTCAGCACCAACACTTTGAATTGTGCCCGGAAACGTACTGGGAGCCAATGTAGGTCCTATGTGGTCTCGGCGGCCGCTCCCAGTCACCAGTCTAGCTGCCGCATTCTGGATTAGTTGTAGTTTCCGGGTCACCTTCAAAGGTAGCCCCACGTAGAGCACATTGCATTGGTCCATACTGATTTCGACTTCAGGTGCCAAAACATCTTGGGAAAGCCCTGGCCAAAACCAGCAGCTAAGGGAAATGGGGCAAAGAACCTGAGGGGAAAAGGTGTGGTTGGGACAAAGATGGAGGAGACCTAAGGAGGAAGCAGAGCCAGGTCACAACTTCATACTGGACAGACATGGGAGAAGTAAAAAGACCATGGAAGTTTGGGAGATAGGAGTCTGTGGGTCAGGGAGACAAAAGGGGATTAGGCCAAGGCTCCAAAAGGATTCATCAACCTTGAAGTCACATAGAAGTGGGCTTTTGCTAGCTGTTGTTTATAAAGCACACAAAAGATTTCTAGAGATTTAAGTGCAAGACAAGCCCTCTGCAAGACAAGCCCTCTGCAGGCGCTCTTATTTTAGATTAAGTAAACAATCAAGGGAGAGGTTGAGGATTCCCCATGCAATTTAGAACCATGGTTTTCAGAGCTGCTGCCAGAACCTCTATCGGCATGAAGAAATCCTGTTGAATTCACGAAGCACCACCGGTCGGGAGAGGAAATTCATTTCGTTTCGCATCTTAAGGCAGACTTGCCTAACCAGCACTTTCCTGAACAAGAACCAAAACACAGCCATCCTTTGACATTTGAATTTTTGCAATCGTTTTCCAGCCACGTAAAATGCATTGTTGAAGACATCCCAAAACGCACTGTTTTAGGGGAAATAAATGTGTATATGAGGGGAAATGGCACCACAGGAGACCTGCCATGAAGAGAAATTACCGCTAAGATGCTTTTGAGTTTTCATGAAGATTTCCTTTGAAAAATTCAGGAATCACAAGACAGAGAAACCAGTAGGATAATAATAATAATAATAATAATAATAATAATAATAATAATAAAATTTATTTATACCCCGCCCATCTGGCTGGGCTTCCCCAGTCACTCTGGCCGGCTTCCAAAAAAATATGAAATTACTATAATACATCAAACATTAAAAGCTTCCATAAACAGGGCTGCCTTCAGAACACTTCAGTCTCCCAGGACATTCTATACAAGATCTCAAAGTAGCTGTCTTATTACAAAAGAATTTCAGAAATAGACTGGAAAAAGCAGTTGAATTGCAACTTATTACCAAACTTAAAACCATGGAGAGACCTGGTCTGAATAGAGACATTGAATTCCTATCTCATTATACACGATAAAGCTATTTTTAGCCATTTCACCTCTTGCTTTTTCCTGTAAGACCAAATGCAGTTGTTAACAGTGGTCAACAGTTTTACCACACCTATCAGCCAATCACCCATTCCCACCACCCTTCTGAGTAATACCCCTCTCCACCCTCTCACTATATATAAGGGTCTGGTGACTTCTGTTTCAGTGCATCTGAAGAAGTGTGCATGCACACGAAAGCTCATACCAATAACAAACTTAGTTGGTCTCGACGTGGGTGGCACTGTGGGTTAAACCACTGAGCCTCTTGGGCTTGCCGATCAGAAGGTCGGCGGTTCAAATTCCCGTGATGGGGTGAGCTCCCGTTGCTCGGTCCCTGCTCCTGCCAACCTAGCAGTTCAAAAGCACGTCAAAGTGCAAGTAGATAAATAGGTACCGCTCCAGCGGGAAGGTAAATGGCGTTTCCGTGTGCTGCGCTGGTGCTGGCTCGCCAGAGCAGCTTTGTCATGCTGGCCACATGACCCGGAAGTGTCCCCGGACAGCGCTGGCCCCCGGCCTCTTAAGTGAGATGGGCGCACAACCCTAGAGTCGGACACGACTGGCCCGTACGGGCAGGGGTACCTTTACCTTTACTAAGGTGCTACTGGGAGGTGGGTGGCGCTGTCAGGACGCAGGTGGTGCTGTGGGTTAAATCACAGAGCCTAGGACTTGCCGATCAGAAGGTTGGCGGTTCGGACCCCCACAATGGAGCTCCCGTTGCTCGGTCCCTGCTCCTGCCAACCTAGCAGTTCGAAAGCACGTCAAAGTGCAAGTAGATAAATAGGTACTGCTCCGACGGGAAGGTAAACGGCGTTTCTTTGCACTGCTCTGGTTCGCCAGAAGTGACTTAGTCATGTTGGCCACATGACCCGGAAGCTGTATGCCGGCTCCCTCGGCCAATAAAGGGAGATGAGCGCCGCAACCCCAGAGTCGGCCACCTTAAGGTGCTACTAGAAGGAATTTTTTTTATTTAGTTTCGACTATGGCAGACCAACACGTCTACCTACCTGTACCTTTGAAAAATTCGCACTGATGTGGAAATGTCAAGAACGGAACTTTAGAGTGACGTGGTGTTGAGACATGGTGAGAAACCAAAATGGACAAGATTCGCCTGCCCTTAGCAACCACAGGCCATGGTGGCTGGGAATGATGGCAGTATCACAACATCTTGGGGAAGTGTTCCTTAGGAAATTCCACTTGTGCACAGAAGGCTTTGCAACTCTGTGTCCTAAGTTAAGCTTTGCTACCTGAAAACGTTTAGGGGATTTCTGAATATGCCTTGGCTTTGCTAGAAGTTATCACAGCAATGATTGAACAAGGAGAAACCAGGAAAACATTTTTATATGCAACTTAGAATACTGGAGTAATCTTTATTGAAAATATAAAAGATATACAAAGCCACTTATACCCAGCATGGAAGAGTTCATTAATACACATTCATTATTATTTTTAAAGAGTAGCATAAAGTCAACAATGTTTGACATGAGATCTCTTTTCCATTCGCTCAGATTTTTATGTTTGAAATGTTCTGTGCAAGAGCTGCTTTTTCATGAAAGCCAACATTTTACAAGCCATGAATCCATTCATTATATAGTAAAAGAAACACAACAACGCAACTGTTTTCCCCAGTAACAGTTAAAGTAAACTTCTAAAAAATATAGATCATGATTTTCAACATTAAATGCAATCAAGAGGAGCTAGTAATTAATGCTGCTTTCCACTACACACAATGCTTATATTGCTGTGTATCTTTTCTCACGAAAGGTTTTAATCCTATGCAAAGTGTACAATGCAAGAGCATTAACAGAGGTTTATTTCCAATTTAGCTGCCGGTTTATAGCTTTAGGCGTCTTCCCCCTGGTTAAAGGAGGGATGACTTTTGAAGCAGCCTGGTTTGGTTAGCAAGTTCCGGGCTAACAAGGTCTGTAAGCTGCCAAAAGTATAGCCGACCTTTTGTTTTCTGCATTGTGAGCACCACGGGGAAAATAATACGCTGAGTATTAAAGGAAGCAGCAAAGGCTGCAATCTTAAGGTGTGTTTGGAAAATGCTTTGCCCTACATCCTGCTGGGACTTGAGCTGGCAGAACGAAGAGCGGAACACCAGCATGCCTGCCTCCATCTATGTCTAGGCTGCCTGATTTAAAAAATATTAAAATTCCCACTTGTTAACCCCCAGTTTGAAAATAGCAGGAAGGAAAGGGGAAAGGTTTATTGATGCTCAGAAGCAGGAACTGGCAGTGATGGGGGCAGGTCTTGCCCTAGGGTGCCTCTGGGATGTGAGAAAGGCACCCAAAATATTTTGTTTCGTCCTTCTCACCAGTTCGTTGCCGTATAAAATTTAGTTCAACGCTAAAACCATTCAATTGCAGCCTTAGGTTGTAGCAGCTGACAGCATGGCCCTGATCCTGCGGTCTACTCAGTAGATCCCTGTCACTAGAGCAAGTCTCCCAATTAATTTAAACGGACAGAATAGTTTTCTCACAGAGTGACCCCTCTCCGTTTAAATCAGGAGCAGAAAATATCCTTATGTGCATCTGAACACATGGACTTCTGGAACAGGGTTTATATGACTTTCTTGGAAGCCACTGATCAGAGAATATTACACATTTTTAAAGTGGGGTTAAATTATTGGGTATAGGCGTTGGAATGATTATTTTCCCTGCACTAAAAGTATCTTTTTTTAAAGAAAAAAAAAGAGGTCTCAGAGCTTCACGTTCAGCAAGATGATATACAGTGGTGCCTCGCAAGACGAAAAGAATCTGTTCCGCGAGTCTCTTTGTCTTGCGGTTTTTTCGTCTTGCGAAGCAAGCCCATTAGCGGCTTAGCGCTATTAGCGGCTTAGCGGATCAGCTGATAAGTGGCTTAGCGGCTTAGCGGATAAGCGGCTTAGCGGATCAGCTGTTAAGCGGCTTAGCGGATCAGCTGATTAGCGGCTTAGCGATCAGCTGTTAAGCGGCTTAGCGGATCAGCTGATAAGCGGCTTAGCGGCTTGGGGAAAGGGGGGGGGGAGAAAAAAACCCTGCAGGAACTCGCAAGACATTTTCGTCTTGCGAAGCAAGCCCATAGGAAATTCGTTTTGCGAAGCACCTCCAAAACGGAAAACCCTTTCGTCTAGCGGGTTTTCCGTCTTGCGAGGCATTCGTCTTGCGGGGCACCACTGTACTCAAACATGCTGACTGGGGCTTCTGAAGTAACCACACTAAGGTTTAAAAACAAGGAAAGGAAAAGGAATAGATCAATGGTCACCAAGGCACAATTTGACTAAGGTGAAGAGTCCCTGAGACTCCGATTCAGGTATGTAACTATTCCCTTTCTCTAGATGAGCAAATGGGAAGAGTTAGGAAAAATATAATACAGAGTATTTAATAGGAAATGTATTTACAGGCAATATAACATGTCTAAAGTCTATATAGCTTTCAATCTTTTTTGTTTATTTAAAAAAGACCTTAAAGTAGCGATGCAAAGATTGGTCCATTTTTAATTACCAGCAAGCCAAACTCTAATGACTTCACTAAGCTTAAAGTGTATTAAAAGGCAAGGTTGCAGTATTGCTACAATCGGGGTAATTATATTCTAAACATATTGATGAACGCTAAATAAACGATGCAATTTTACAGCGTTTTCTTTGCATTTTGTAAGGAATTCAAATTTCAATGATAGCATATAAAAGAAAGAAAGAAAAAGGTTTAATATGAATACTGTAATTTAAAGCCATGCCTTCCATTTAAGTGTATTTGCAGCTGCAGAAAGCAATATAATATTTTTTTTAAAAAAAACTTAAGCAAACAGTTTTGCTTTCTTCTGAACAACTATTTGATAATCCAGCTCTGGTTCATTCGAGCTCTGAATCCTTCACAAAGAATACTGAAATATTGAATGGTAAACATTAAAATCAATTAGAAAAAAAAGAGTGTGTTGGCCCCAATCCAGCTTGTCCCATCTGACTACGTGAGACTTAAATGACCTGAATGGAGATGCATAATGCAATGTACACCTGACACTTCCATCAGTTAAAACAGGAACTAGATAAGCATCATAATATATGATATGTAACAGCTGCAGACATGGGCCTCCTCCGCTGAATTGACATTCACTCATTTGGATGTGGCACAATCATCAGAATCACGGTCTGAGAAGGCGGGAAGAATAAATGCAAATACAAAAAATGAAAATCCTGAGGGCCGAGTGCTACATACGCGGTCAAAGCATTTCGTGGAGAGTAAAAACATGAGTACAATAAACAACCCTTGCTAAAAATCACCAAATGAGAGGCAATTAATCTTTGTGCACAATAATCCTGACCCTCAAAAGTTAGCAGAGTGTTTTGTTTTTTTACATGTGCAAGCAAACACGATTTATTTTCTTCCGGAGTTAAGTCACTATATAAAAACATAGAAAGCTAGGGTCATTGCACATTAAGTCCTGATTAGAATCAGTTTTCCCCTCATCTTTTGAAGATGAACAGTACACTTGATGATAAATCAAGAGAATATACATTTTGTGTGTGTGTGTGTCTCAAAAATATCGAAAGAACTTCTCCTATAGGAATATTTGCTAACCAAAGTTGTTGGGTTTTTTTTGGGGTAAAATGATAATGTACTTTTAAAAAAGTATATCCTCCCCACTAACTTTTCAATCCTTGGTCCACTATAGCCAAAATCCAAAGAACGAGGGTCTGAGCAGTTTTGCCTTTGCCATGCCACTTTCTCCTGGAAAACCCACTCTTAATTCAGAGAAATCCCAATCAGATTCAGCGGTAAAAAGCAGGTTTTCCTGGGAAAGACTGTTGTGGCAAGCAGAACTGTGGACGAGCCTTTTAACGCGCCGTTTCGGCTACAGAAGTTCCTATTGCCAGAGACAAACCCATTTTTGAGTGGCTAACAGAAAATCTCCATCTTCGTGTGTAAATATTTGCTATGCCCACTTTGTATTTTAAAGTATTTTTTAAAAGCACCCACCCACCCACCCAGAACTAACAGTGTGTACAATGGCTACAATAAAGGACTTTAAGCCGCAAGTGTATCTAATCACATTTTGTAGAAAAAAAACATGATTTGCAATTTATTGAATATACCAATCGTCGTTCGGCGAACCCTGGGCACGAAACCTCCTTTCAGATTACTGTGGGCTGAGGTTTTCTGGAAGAATGGCAGTCCGGCATATTTTGTGTAAGTGCTTTAGTCAGAACGTCCTGAGTTGAGCGGTGCCCTTCGATGCTACAGAAGCCTGGCATTGAGTCTGTGCGAATGTGTGTAGCCGCTGTCGCTCGAGCTCCCTTGCAAACTGTCTTCCGCATCGCTGGGACTTCTGCTACTGTCCATTTCAGCTGGTGGGAATTCCATTCCTTCGATGTCTACTTCTAAATTGAAACGGGAGAGAAGACGGAAGTTTCAAAACTGTGATAAGCCGAACCGAACCATCTGATGTTCATACAGTGCTTTAGAGCGTTCAAGTTAGGATTTGAAAAAGAAATATCAAAATTCGATAAATACTTAATACAAGAAAAATAAAAAATAAATCTAAATTGTATAATCTGATCTTAAGAGTGGTAAACAAAGGATGAACTGGTTAAAGAATCCATGATTAAATGGGCGCAAGATATTGGGAAAAATATTATGTTTGAAGAATGGGGAAAATTGTGGAAAGAAGATATGAAATTCACTATGTGTTATGTATTGAAAGAAAATTACCTCAAAATACAACATAGACGGTATTTAACACCTGAAAGAATAGCAAAAATGAATAAAAATTGTACCGATGTTTGCTGGCGATGCAACATTGGAAAAGGTACTATGATGCATATATGGTGGAATTGTTTAAACATCAAACAATTTTGGGAAACAATATATAACGAAATGAAAAAAATGTTCAGATATTCATTTAGGAAGACACCAGAAGGTTTTCTATTGGGAATAGTACCAGGAAGAAGACAAGACATTATATTTATACGCAACAGTAGCCGCAAGGCTACTGATTGCGAAAAATTGAAAAAGTGGTATTATACCAACAAAAACAGAGTGGCTTGCCAAATTATTGGAGTATTACAATATATCCAAAACAATGGGAGAAATTGGAAGGATCTCAAAAGAGAAGATAGACAGGGACTGGAAGGTGTTTAAAGGATACTTGCAAAACCATCCTATTAGAATAAACAAGTTCCGTTTTAAATACTGAAATACTAAATAAGATGGATAACAATGTGTAATAGAAAAAGAAGCATGAAATTAGGTTAAAGGTGTGTGAAAGAAAGCAACAGAAGTGGAAAGAAATGGCAATTGAGTAGATTGGAAGTCTAACACAAAGGTGGGGTGAGGGGTGGTGGATGGTGAGGGGAAAAGGAATTATCTGTGGGACTGAATGTAGGTATGTTTGTATATATTTAAGGATTCTATGAAATGTATGTTTGTATGCTTGTATATTCGCAATATGTGTGTATTAATGCTGAATTAGTTTAATAATAAAAACTTTTAAAAAAATAAAAATAGAGTGTTCAGAGGGCTTCCTACACAGTGGGACCTTGGTTCCTGAACGGCTTAGTTGTCGAACAAATCGGCTCCCGAATGCCGCAAACCCGGAAGTATGTGTTCCGGTTTGCGAACCTTTTTCGGAAGCCGAACGTCCGCCGCGACTTCTGCTTGAGTGCAGGAAGCTCCCGCAGCCAATCAGAAGCCACGCCTTGGTTTTCAAACGGTTTTGGGAGTCGAACGGACTCCCAGAACAGATTAAGTTTGAGAAACAAGATACCACTGTAGCAATATTTACAACTTTGTAAGGCGGGTCATTGCAGATGGTGACAGCAGCCACGAAATTAAAAGACGCCTGCTTCTTGGGAGAAAAGCAATGACAAACCTAGACAGCATCTTAAAAAGTAGAGACATCCCCTTGTCAACAAAGGTCCATATAGTAAAAGCTATGGTTTTCCCAGTAGTGATGTATGGAAGTGAGAGCTGGACCATAAAGAAGGCTGTTCGCCGAAGAATTGATGCTTTTGAATTATGGTGCTGGAGGAGACTCTTGAGAGTCCCATGGACTGCAAGAAGTACAAACCTATCCATTCTGAAGGAAATCAGCCCTGAGTGCTCACTGGAAGGACAGATCGTGAAGCTGAGGCTCCAATACTTTGGCCACCTCATGAGAAGAGAAGACTCCCTGGAAAAGACGCTGATGTTGGGAAAGATGGAGCGCACAAGGAGAAGGGGACGACAGAGAACGAGATGGTTGGATAGTGTTCTCGAAGCTACCAGCATGACCAAACTGCGGGAGGCAGTGGAAGACAGGAGGGCCTGGCGTGCTCTGGTCCAGGGGGTCACGAAGAGTCGGACACGACTAAATGACTAAACAACAACAACAAGATGGGTCATTATTATTCCTACGATGCAAATGTGCATTTGCAGGGGCAGGGAGAAAAGGGCTTGTCTAAGGAACCTTTCCAAGTTCACAGGAAGAGCGAGATTCAAACCAGGGGCTTGCCAACCCGGAGCTCAGTCTCTTAGACACAACCACATACCATATCTCTTTCCTGTGTAATAGGTCATGTCTCCATTCAGATACTCAAATTACATTAGTTTAAGCACTTCTTTTTAAAACAAACAAAACCAAAAAGACACACCAAAACTTACATAGAAAGGCAAGGCAAGTTAAAAACTGAGAAGGTGCAATAAAAATACAGTGGTACCTTGGTTCTCAAACTCCGAAAACCCAGAATCTTCCAGTTTTCGAACGTTTTTCTGGAAGCTGAATGTCCAATGCAGCTGTCAGCTATTGTTTCCAGGGCGCCTGCACCAATCAGAAGTTGCGCCTTGGTTTTCCAACATTTCAGAAGTCAAATGGACTTCTGGAATGGATTAAGTTCAAAAACTGTATTTGGCGCTTTTGTTTTTGCTATTTTTTTTTGTTTTTGTTTTTGAGGCTTTTTCGGTTGATTTGTTTTTGTGACTGTGTGGAACCCAGTTCAGCTACTGATTGATTGATTGTGTGACTGCGGCAATGGATAAAAGCGATGACTATCATCAGTGCAGATAAGAATTTTTTTTAATTTTAATTTTATCATCTACAATACTGTCTTATTTATTTTATAGTACATTCATTATTGCTTTCATTTTCTAGTTCAGTCGTCTTGTTAAATAGTAAATTTCATGTTAAATTGATGTTTTAGGGTTTGTTTTTAAAGGTCTGGAACGGATTAATCCGTTTTGCATTACTTTCTATGGGAAAGCGCACCTTGGTTTAGGAACGTTTTGGTTTTGGAACAGACTTCCGGAACGGATTAAGTTTGAGAACCAAGGTGCCACTGTATACAGAAATTTGCCAAATATGGAGGTGAAGAAGTGGTGGTTGGTAAATCCTACCATGATATCAAGAATCCTGCTTACTGCCAGCTGGGATTCAGGTCTCTTTTTGTTGACTATTTGGGGCTGAAAAGCTTTGTTCGTAATTACAAAGCAACTTGATATGTGTTGTTAGAACCCAGGATCCAAATTTAAGCACTGTATATTTCATCTGCTGCATACATCCTCCCACATATTTACTTTCGTTATGACTAACATCCTACACCAAATTGCTGACTGGCCCAAGCAAAATATAAAAGACAAAGTGACTGACAGTTTACTGGCAATCGTCTTCTGCCTGCTTAAAAGTGTTCCACAAAAAAATTTTATTATTATTTTGAAGCCACATTGTTTTCATCTTACATCCTTAAATATTTGATTCTGGATTTTGACCAGTTACACTTATAAGCCAGTTAATAAAATGGTTGCAAACTATACAGCAGGACTTTCCGAAATGGTTCGTTCCAAGTCCCTCTCAAAGCTCTGACTTCCCATGAACACCAAGAAACAAAACTGTTCCAAGCCCCCTCTGGTCCATAGCTGTCAACCGTCCCTTACTTGGCGGGAAACTCCCTTATCCCAGTGCCGTTTCCCACTGCTGTCCCTTATTGATGATGTCCCTTAAATTTCCCGGGTTTCAAAGGAAGCAGCTCCTCTTCCTCCCTCCCTGCCGGCCAGGGAGGAGGGAGGCTCCAACTGTGTTGCTTGGCTGCGTTGCTCACCCAATAAGGAGTCTAAGAACGACTGGGAGGTGGAGCTTGCATGCCTCGATCAAATCGGCTGCGTTGCCTGGGGACTCGCCTTTGCTCAGCGCTTCCCAGCAGAGAGGTGACGGTGGTTTTCCTTGCTGCATCCCCTTTGCCGGGTTGCTGCGCTGTGGGAACCACAGCTGGAGGCTACGTTTGGCTGCTGGCTGGGCTTTCTGCCTTTGGCCCAGAGGGGCTCAGAAGTTGAAAATACCTGTGCTCAGAATCGGATGGATACGTCACTGACGTATATTGTAGAGTTGGAAGGGACCCTGAGGGTCATCTAGTCCAACCCCCTGCAATGCAGGAATCTCAACTAAAGTGTTCATGACAGATGGCCATCCAACCTCTGCTGAGAAACCTCCAAGGAAGGAGAGTCTTCAAGAGGGGGTCTGTTACATCGTCCAACTGTTCTTGCCACCAGAAAGTTATTCCTGGCGTTTAGTTGGAATCTCTGCTTCTTCAGTTCAAGCTCTAGCCTCCAGAGCAGGAGAAAACAAGCTTGCTCCATTCTCCGTGTGACAGCCCTTTATATATTTGAATATGCCTTAAAAGAAAATGTGATGAAAACGATGTATAGATGGTATATTACACCTGTTAAATTAGCTAAAATGTATAAAGTGAGCAATAAATGTTGGAAATGTAAAGAAAAAGAAGGAGCCTTTTATCATATGTGGTGGGAATGTAAAAAAGTGAAAAACTTCTGGGAAATGATATATAATGAGATGAAAAAAATGTTGAAATATACATTTATTAAGAAACCAGAAGCATTTTTACTTGGCATTGTAGGAGATGATATAAATAGAAAGGATTGTAAATTATTTTTATATGCAATGACGGCAGCGAGAATATTATTGGCACAAAATTGGAAGCAAGAAGAACTACCGACAAAAGAAGAATGGAGAATGAAACTGATGGACTATGCAGAATTAGACAAATTAAGAGGAAGAATTCGAAACCTGCGGGACCAGAGATTCACAGAAGACTGGTGTAAATTTACGGACTATTTGAAAAGGAATTGTGACGATCAGATTACGCTTGTAGGTTTGCAAGAAGTTTTGTAAGGTGAATTATTTGAATCATTGCAAAAATGGTAAAGAGGAGAATTGTTAGTTAAGATAATTAAAGGCAATATGAATTTAAGAAATGCAGAAGAAGTGATAAGAATGGTGGATCATCAGAGGTGCTGATGGAAGTCCAAAAAGATTGTATAATAAGAAGTGAAGTTTTGTTGTATGTATGATAATCAATATGTTAAAATTAATAATATATATATATATATAGATATGAATATGGCTATAGTATCTTCTTCCCGACCCCTAGATCCTTTTCACATGTACTACTGGCACTGCAGGTGACCTCCATCTTACATTTGGCCGCTGGTTCTTCCTGCCTAAGTGCAGAACCTGTCACCTGTCCCTGCTGAAATTCATTTTGTTAAGTTTGGGCCCAGTAATCCAATCCGTGATGGTAATCTTGAATCCCAATTCTGTCTTCTGCGGCATTAGCTACCCCTCCGAGTTTGGTGTCATCTGTGAATTTGATAAGCATCCCCTCAATACCTTCACCCAAGTCGTTTATAAAGTCGTCGAACAATAACAGACCCAGGACAGAACCTGCAGCACCCCACTTGTCACGAGAAACCATTAATGGGTACTCTGTGGGTTCAGTCAGTCAACCAGCTACAAATCCACCTAACAGTTACCTTGTCCAGCCCACATTCTACCAGCTTCTCTGCAAGAATATAATAGGAGACTTTTGTCAAAAGCCTTACTGCAGTCAAGTTACAGTACATCCACAGCATTCCCCTGATTTATTGTTTTTTAAAGAATTGACTATTATGCTTTGAACTGTCTCTACTTCCGGCGCTGGACATTCTAACATACATGCTTGTTTTGGGATGCCCAGTATATACCCTAGAGAAATATACAGCCTACGTTTAGTTAACAGTCCCATGGTGACTTCTAGCCCCCCCCCCCTACCTTGCTCAGAATCCGTAGATATTGTTGATCCCAGGCTGTCTGTGCGAATTCGTTCCAGGCCCTGCATGGAGAGCTGTTCCAATCTGCGCTTGAGGTATCGATGTTCTCGCTGTAACTGTTCTTTAATATTTAGAGCTTTCCGGTCTTGTTCTTCCAATTTCTATGGAGTTAGAATAATTTTAACAGTAATTTAACAGTAAAAACAGTGTTCTGGCTGCACTGAGTATCCGGTGCTCTCATTAAAAAACAAAAACAAAAAAACTGTTTAAAAAGTGGATAAGTTCTCCATTCACTAAAGTATTTGGGTTTTAACCTACCACATCAGCATCGAAGACTGAAAAAAGTATACCATTAAGTAAGAGCAGCACCTTTTAAATTAGGAAATCTGCAATCCCGCCCTCTCACTAAAAAGAAAAGGGTGTGTGCGTGTCAGATTGTTGTTTAAGTAAAACAAAATAAAAGGTAACTTGCTTTTTTTTTACCTTAATATGCATCTTGGCTCTTTTCAGCAGACTGAGTGTAGTGTGTCTAGTGCTATCTGCTCCCAAAGGGACAAGTTGTTTTAACTCTTCTAAATATAGTCGTAGTTTAGCTCGTCTGAAATGAAAAAAAAACCAAACACATTTAGTGTTGTTACAGTGCACTTTAGCTCACTAGAGTGCAATAGATAGCATATAACTTTAGGATTTCTGCACAATGCTACCTTCAAACAAGCAAAAAGGACATTCATCCCAGCACTAAAATGACAACCCTTGTAAAGATCTGATGAACAAAGTTCAAAGCATCAAACCCACTTTTTCTCGTCATAGTCCCCCCCCCGCCCCCAATTGTCACACTCTTTGTTTTAACACATTTGGATCCTGTTTTGATTTCCAGGGCAGCTGGCACCATGTAAAAGACTCAACACACTACAAGGACACAGAATGTTAAGAGGCAGAGGAGACAATGCAACAAGGGCTTGTTCCACGGTTGGAAGCTTCCCCTGGACTAAAAGCTAAATGACACATTGACAGTTATAATAAGAACCTGTGAAGACCCCCCGACTGCTCAGAAATTGATTGGTATCAGTGAAGACTTATTGGGGTTGCTAGGGCAGAGCCAATGACAGGCCTAGAAAACATCTTGAGAAGTAGAGACGTCACCTTGCCAACAAAGGTCCGTATAGTTAAAGCCATGGTTTTCCCAGTAGTGATGTATGGAAGTGAGAGCTGGACCATAATGAAGGCTGATCGCCGAAGAAGAATTGATGCTTTTGAATTATGGTGCTGGAGAAGACTCTTGAGAGTCCCATGGACTGCAAGAAGATCAAACGCATCCATTCTTAAGGAAATCAGCCCTGAGTGCTCACTGGAAGGACAGATCATGAAGCTGAGGCTCCAGTACTTTGGCCACCTCATGAGAAGAGAAGACTCCCTGGAGAAGACACTGATGCTGGGAAAGATGGAGGGCACAAGGAGAAGGGGGCGACAGAGGACGAGATGGTTGGATAGTGTTTTCGAGGTTACCAGCATGAGTTTGACCAAACTGCGGGAGGTAGTGGAGGACAGAGGTGCCTGGCGTGCTCTGGTCCATGGGGTCACGAAAGTCGGACACGACTAAACGACTAAACAACAACAACAACAGGGCAGAGCCCAGGGGGAAATCGCTAAGCATTAACCCCAAATCTCAAAGCCACTCTCTCCTGCCCTTCCTACACTGATACCAGGGCCGTCTTTACCAGGGGGTGTAAGGGGTGCAGCGCACCCGGGTGCCAAATTCTGGTGGGCGCCAATTATATACCTACTGTATACTGGTCCCTCCCAATTGGCAGCAGTGAAAAGCAACGGAGCAAAAGTCCCCACTCCCCTCCTCCGTCGCTCTGTTAGTCTGTAGCATCAAATATCAAAATTTTTTCGCTGCGTCGTTGTTACAGGTGAGCAATTCCCCTCTCCCCAAAGCTCAACAACTTTGGCTTCCCCCATTCCAAAAAAAGCTCAATAAAAGTTAATTTGGGGGCAGCTAAACTGGGTGGTGCTGTGGGTTAAACCACAGAGCCTAGGACTTGCTGATCAGAAGGTCAGCGGTTCGAATCCCCGCGACGGGGTGAGCTCCCGTTGTTCGGTCCCTGCTCCTGCCAACCTAGCAGTTCGAAAGCACATCAAAGTGCAAGTAGATAAATAGGTACTGCTCCGGCGGGAAAGTAAACGGCATTTCCGTGCGCTGCTCTGGTTCGCCAGAAGCAGCTTAGTCATGCTGGCCACATGACCCGGAAGCTGTACACTGGCTCCCTTGGCCAATAAAGCAAGATGAGCGCCGCAACCCCAGAGTTGGTCACGACTGAACCTAATGGTCAGGGGTCCCCTTTACCTTAAACTACATTTGGAGGCGCATCTTTGCACACCAGCAGCACATATGCTAAAGACGGCCCTGATCGATAGCCTTCGATTTCCACCTAGAAACTCTCTATATCTGCCAATCAATCAATCAATCAATCAATCAATCACAGAACAATGTTATGGCCTGGTCCTTTCCACCCATCTCCAGACAGATGTTTTGCTTTTCAAAAATAGCGTTTTTCTAGGGCATCTGGACCCTACGATCTTGCAGACTTGCATTTCAACCCCATCAGGATGCAAGGATTAGCGTCTAAGATAGCCACACACTGAACATAGGGAACAGGGTGAGGGTCACGGCATTCCAATTAGCGGGCCATGCCTTTGGCTATTGCTCCACTGAGCTTGCACAGACTGACAGCAGCAGGCTTTGAGATCCAGGCTGCAGGAGGCTCCGCTCTTGTTCGGAGCATGCCTTCTGTGCACTGTCTGCTGCTGCCTTGGCCCTGCCTCCTGCTGAAACAGAAAGAGTTGTGAGTGAGTGAGTGAGTGAGTGAGTGAGTGAGTGAGTGAGACAGCCAGCACACAAGCACCAGCCTACTGGTGCCTTTTTATTTGAGCTCCAGTGAACAGCAGGTTTTCCCAGTAGTGATGTATGGAAGTGAGAGCTGGACCATAAAGAAGGCCGATCACCGAAGAATTGATGCTTTTGAATTATGGTGCTGGAGGAGACTCTTGAGAGTCCCATGGACTGCAAGAAGATCAAACCTCTCCATTCTCAAGGAAATCAGCCCTGGGTGCTCACTAGAAGGACAGATCCTGAAGCTGAGGCTCCAATACTTTGGCCAACTCATGAGAAGAGAAGACTCCCTGGAAAAGACCCTGATGTTGGGAAAGATGGAGGGCACAAGGAGAAGGGGACGACAGAGGACGAGATGTTTGGACAGTGTTCTCGAAGCTACGAACATGAGTTTGACCAAACTGCGGGAGGCAGTGGAAGACAGGAGTGCCTGGCATGCTCTGGTTCATGGGGTCACGAAGAGTCAGACATGACTAAACGACTCAACTACAACGAACAGCAGGTTGGTTTATTTAATCTGGGACCCATGTGTTTGGGGGGGGGGGAGCATGGGCGCTAGCACTAAGTTGGAGGGGGAAATCAAGTTGCTGGAGCGAAATTCCATTCTCTACTGTGTGTGCCCCTACATCCAGGAGCCCAGCACCAATACGGGGAGGCAATTTGTTGCACTGATTCTCTCCTTTTCTCCTCACTCCAGCCCTATTTCTCCAGCTCAATGTCTGCCCTTGCTGGAAGAATGCATTGCAAATGCCCTGTCTGCCTACCCTGTTAACTGCTCAAACTTTCTGGTGCTTCTATAGACAGCCTGTAGGAGGTTCTGTTGTCAGAGGTGAGAAACCATGTGCAATTTCTCTCTCGGCTCTCTGTAGTCGCTAGGCACTGCCTTACTTTTCTAGTGTCTGTGGAAAGGCGCCATTTGTTTCTGATGCTCCAGCAAGCAACAGAGCTGCCAATTATTAGCCAGGAACGTGCCCGTTAAGAGCTACAGTAGACAGATTCAGAAATATTTTAATGTCATTGAAACCTTAAGTATAAACAGCATTATTCACATAGTATAGTTCAACGTTTAGATGCCTGTTTCTGAAAACGAGTGGTTGGAACTTGACAGCAAACACTTTCATAAAATAAACACGAGTTAAACAGATATAATTCCCTGTTATTTCCAATTTAAAAATGTTTCTCTTGCAGGATTGTGCCATGGCAGAATAATAGTGTCCGTACTGGTTCTGTTTGATTCGTACTACTTACCTATGCTTTTCTAGTTCATTATGTGAAGACCTACAGAAACAACAACAACAGAAAGTATGATATATTATAGAGTTTTACTTGCTAATAACCCGAAATTCAAATAAAACAATGCACTTTCAATCAGTTCCTGTCAGAAATCCATTAAAAAAAATATCTTAGGGACCTATTTTGACATATCCAGAACACTATTAGCACATCTTATTTTCTCCCCCAAGGCTCAACCTTGAATCTGGTTGGGATTTTTATATTTCACACTTCACAAAATTAAATAACCCCTCCGCATACAAAAATAGTTAAAAAAAAAAAAAAAAAGGAAGATGGTTTTGTAGGACTGAAGTCTGCAGGCCACATGTCTCTTAAACAGCACTACAGTGGTACCTCAGGTTAAGTACTTAATTTGTTCCGGAGGTCCGTTCTTAACCTGAAACTGTTCTTAACCTGAAGGACCACTTTAGCTAATGGGGCCTCCTGCTGCCGTCGCGCCGCCGGAGCACGATTTCTGTTCTCATCCCGAAGCAAAGTTCTTAACCTGAAGCACTATTTCTGGGTTAGCGGAGTCTGTAACCTGAAGCGTATGTAACCCGAGGTACCACTGTATTGCTTATGGCAGTTAGCTATTGTAGGAGCAATGGTGCCCCCAGATGTTGCTGGACCACAGCTGCCTTTGGACCCAGCCGGCATGACCAATGTCAGAGCTGATGGAAGCTGCTTCCCAACAGCATCTGGGGGGCACCATGTTTTCTACAATAAATGCCAAATGTAGTACACTTAAGCCGTATGATCAGCAGAAGAATGCTCTCATGTTCCTTTGGGAACAGATGAACTAATGGCTGGCAATGTGAGCCTGTTATGTGGCAGATCCTACTTTGGACAAGAGGTACAAGACGCAGCCTATATCACTGCAACTGTTATCAAGAGAACATTTGCCCTGTTATGGTGGGAAGGCCCATCATTTCACAGTTCCAAAACAGGACAGTTTAAGAGAGAGGCTGGGAGAAGCTTCCCACTTTCGCCTGTTACCTCAGAGAGGCTCACGGAGCGGCAACAGGGGGGCAGGGGCTTTTGGGTTGTGGCCCCTCCACTAGTCTGTGGAATGCTCTCCCAGCAAAGCCCACCAGGTGTCTCTTCAGCACCAGGCATGTGAAGGCAAGTGATTGGGGTTGTTTTTAAAGACCATTAATTTTTTTCTGTTTTGTTTTGGTTAACCGTATATTCTGCTGGTTTTGATTTCGTTAACTTTGACGGGGAAGTGTCCTTTTAGTATCATATGGATTTGTTATTTTTACCGTTTGTGGTTTTAAAGATTGCATGTTTTCAGTATTTTATCTTCCTGTAATCTGACCTTGGGTGGTTTCTGAGAAAGGTGGCTAAGAAATTTAAAAGGCAAATTCTTTGGGTCAGGCTGTTGCGAAGGACACAGGCGGCAGCAGAGCAGCTGAGTATTATACAAAACTTTTACTGGCACACAAGCCGAGCAGCGACATCGCTAACCCTAACCATGTGTAAGCTAGTCCCCATCTCACCTTTTCTTTGGCCACCCCTTTGGCCCTGTCTGCCAAACATTTATTTGCTCAAGTCCCGGATTTTGTCCCTACTCCTTTATCCATCCTGTCGAAACATTTAGCTCTTCTCCTCAGACATTGCAAGAGCTTAGTCTAACCTGTCCACCATGCTTTGTTAATCCTGTCTTCCCCCTCCACATCAACTCAGTAAACAGATGCCAGGAGGTTCTTTACGACCGCAGCTCGTGACAGTCACAAAATCTAGTGGCGTATTATTAGTATCGGCTAGTAACTAAGTCTGCCACTATCTGAAAATCTCAAGGGTCTGAAGACTGTTACTGATTCCACATGTTATTGCACACTTAGATCATTGAAGACCTAAATAAAAATAAAATAAAATAATAAGACCTCTCAAGTCACAATAAGGATTTGTTTTTTAATTTTAAAAATCACGGCATAAAAAGTTGATACCACCCTTCGCCCGAAAATCACAGAGCAATTTACAATATAAAACACAGCTTTAGCCTCAAGCTCTCCGTTAGCAAGCCAGTGCCTTATTCTATCGGTGCAACTTTATAAGGCTGCTACCTATCAAGGGAGGAGAGTCAACATTGTTAATTTTGTAGGAAAATGCAGAAATGCCTGAGCTATATAGTCTGGAACATCAATGTATTATGAGACAGAGCATGAGTCTCACCAAAATGCGTTCAGCTGAGTGCTTTCCATAATAAATAAATAAATAAATAAATAAATAAATAAATAGTAGTAGTAGTAGTAGTAATAATAATAATAATAATAATAATAATAGTAGTAGTAGTAGTATCTGCCTCTTTCTCCCTTGCTTGTTTTCCTGTGGTTAGCTTACTCCAAGGTAGGGGAAACCTTTTTAACCTGAGGGTTGAAACCTTCTCAGCAACCTTCCATGCCATTAAAGGTAAAGGGACCCCTGACCATTAGGTCCAGTCGTGGCCGTCTCTGGGGTTGCGGCGCTCACCTCGCTTTATTGGCTAAGGGAGCCGGCGTACAGCTTCCGGGTCATGTGGCCAGCATGACTAAGTCGCTTCTGGTGAATCAGAGCAGCGCACGGAAATGCCGTTTACCTTCCCGCCGGAACAGTACCTATTTATCTACTTGCACTTGGACGTGCTTTCGAACTGCTAGGTTGGCAGGAGCAGGGACCGAGCAACGGGAGCTCACCCCGTTGCGGGGATTCGAACCGCCGACCTTCTGATCAGCAAGTCCTAGGGCTCTGTGGTTTAACCCAAAGCGCCAAAAATGGGCAGAGCAATGAATGCAGAAGGTTATCTTTGCAGAGTAAGCTTGTTTCTACACGACCGCATACCTGTTTCTGTGCACTACCCAGGCAGAGAAGAGGTCCAAGGATGAAACCCGGCCAGGGGAAAACACTCAAGGCGGATGCAGGGCTGGGGAGGAGTGGGTTTCAGAAGGGTGGGTTCAGAGGGCCAGACAGAGCGGCCTGGAGGGCCACAATTGGCCGCTGGATCTGAAGTCCCCTATTCCTATTCTGAGAAATGCCTCCTTTTTCTCGACAGCGCTCCTGTGTCTTTAAAAGCTCCATGGCTGGCAGAAATATGCTTTCCAGAGGGGTAGCCTTGTTAGGTCGCTGCAGCAGAAACAACAGTCTGGTGGTGCCAAATTTAATATGGCGGAAGCTTTTTTGAATTGAAGTCAGCTTCATCGGATGTGTGAACTGTGTTCGCCCAAGTTAGAAAGGCAGAAAAGCAAATTGTGTAACACAGAGAACAATACTGCTGCGGGTGCTCAACCTACTGCCAATGAGCTTGCCTTGCCTCTTCAATGACATTTCAATTTCTTTGATGGGTGAGGACTGGAATACCTAGCCCATGATTTGCTGCTTAACCTGCATCCCTCATCCTGTTGTTGTTTAGTCGTTTAGTCGTCTCCGACTCTCTTGTGACCCCATGGACCAGAGTACGCCAGGCACTCCTGTCTTCCACTGCCTCCTGCAGTTTGGTCAAACTCATGCTGGTAGCTTCGAGAACACTATCCAACCATCTCGTCCTCTGTCGTCCCCTTCTCCTTGTGCCCTCCATCTTTCCCAACATCAGGGTCTTTTCCAGGGAGTCTTCTCTTCTCATGAGGTGGCCAAAGTATTGGAGCCTCAACTTCACGATCTGCCCTTCCAGTGAGCACTCAGGGCTGATTTCCTTAAGAATGGCGAGGTTTGATCTTCTTGCAGTCCATGGGACTCTCAAGAGTCTCCTCCAGCACCATAATTCAAAAGCATCAATTCTTCAGCGATCAGCCTTCTTGATGGTCCAGCTTTCACTTCCATACATCACTACTGGGAAAACCATGGCTTTAACTATACGGACCTTTGTTGGCAAGGTGATGTCTTTGCTTTTTAAGATGCTGTCTAGGATTGTCATTGCTTTTCTCCCAAGAAGCAGGCATCTTTTAATTTCGTGACTGCTGTCACCATCTGCAGTGATCATGGAGCCCAAGAAAGTAAAACCCCTCACTGCCTCCATTTCTTCCCCTTCTATTTGCCAGGAGGTGATGGGACCAGTGGCCATGATCTCCGTTTTTTTGATGTTGAGCTTCAGACTATATTTTGCGCTCTTCTCTTTCACCCTCATTAAAAGGTTCTTTAATTCCTCCTCACCTTCTGCCATCAAGGTTGTGTCATCTGCATATCTGAGGTTGTTGATATTTCTTCCGGCAATCTTACCTCCAGCTTGGGATTCATCCAGCCCAGCCTTTCGCATGATGAATTTGCATGAACCCTCATCCTACTGCGGTTTAATTCAGATTTGTTTGTTATATATAGCTTCCATCGCTCTACCTGGGCAATCCCATGGCTGCTCTGCCTCTTCAGGATTATTAGGTTGCAGACCATGAGGGGACCCTTGTACTCAGCGACTTCCCATGAGAAATTTCACACGGTGAGGTTATTCCTACCCTAGTCTTCTAGCTCCACAAAATGGTGTACGAAAGAAGCAAACGTGGCATTTGCAAATGAAGGATGAGGTTCTCAACCTTGCATTTCCTTGTGATGTTAGCCGCCTCGAGTGTTTTGTGTTAGGAAACGAAAGGTAGGGCTTATTCTTCTTCAGTATTGCTAAATGAATAATATTGGCCCCCAAGCAACAATTTCTTGCATGCACCGGTGTTGAGCACCTGTTGGGGAAAGGAAATTTTAGGGGAAATTTCTTCCCCCCACCTCTGCAAATAATGCAGATTAATTAAGAGCTGGAAAGATTAATTTGAAGCAGGAAGAAGTGCACCCATTTTGTTCAGTCCCTCTCGTAGCAGTTTTTTTCTTTTTATGAAGGTACATTGGGGCAACCTTTTATGGATCTATACGGAACATCTAAATTATGCGTTTGACATTATTACACCGCTACCGCTTTGATGAAGCACAAAAATGCAACAGATCCTCTTATAACGGGGTATTTAACTCTGAATATATTGAAAACCCTGCCTGCCGAGAATTCCACCCACCTCCCTAATCTGAAACGGTGACCCTGCAATGCACAGAAGAGACTTCGAATTTCTTGAGGCTGTGCATACTATTTCTTGAAAGTGAAACAACTGGAGGAAGGTTGTCTGTATCAGGGTGACTGAACTGTTGCTGGACTACAACTGTTGCCAACCCTGACCATTTGCCATGCTGGCTGCGGCTGAGGAGAGTTCGCTCCCAGGGTTCTTCCTTTAAAGTCTTCCAGCATCTACAAGGTGGACTTCCAGAAACAAAATTCGACATCAGATTTTTTGAGTTGATCCAACTACAAAGTAAAAAACAACGTTCCTTTCCGATGGCTAAAACTTCCATCTGCTGCTGTGTCTTTGAACCCAGACAGGGGAGCTGACTTGGGTCCCAGGTTACGGGTGCCCAGTGCGAGACCTTGGAAGTTGCACAGGTAACCCTAAGGTGTGGGTACCTGAGCATCCACTACAAAATTTTGTGGGGGCTCAGACATCCAGAGCCCCCATAGTTGGCACCCCTGAACCCAGAGATGGTTTGTGACAAGGTTAAGAAAACTGGGTACTTAATTTTGATTCTGGGAGGGGCAATATTAGGGGATGGATCACTGCCTTGTCGTGGCGAAGGGGCTTGAATAACTCAGAGAAGCTATGAGCTATGCTGTGCAGAACCACCCAAGACGGACAGGTCATAGCCGCGAGTTTAGACTAAATGTGATCCACCCGGAAAAGGAACTGGCAATCCACTCCAGTATTTTGCCAAGAAAACTCCATGGACATAAAAAAGGAGAAGCTTTGAGAAGAAAGTGAGAGTTTCCAAGGCATGCTCTGGTTGATGAGGTCATGGAGAGTTGAACACGACTAAGATGACTAAACAACAACAAGTGCTTTCATAGTTTTTTTGTAGGCTTCTTAGAGTCATCTGGGTAGTTAATGTGAGAAACAGGATCTGGACCAGAGAGGCCTGTGATATAATGCGACAGGGCTCGTATGAGTTGAAAGGAGCCCTGCATTTAATTGTATATTAAATGTTGCAATACAGATATATTGTGGTGCCTTAAGTATCTAATTGGCTATAGTAATAAAAATGCATTGAAATGTCACTAGACTCATTCCTGATTTCAGTTATACTGCAATGTTTTCTTAGCTGCAAGCGACTGAGAAGCTTGTCTGATATGGCGAGCGCTTGCGATTATTTCAGATTCCTTTGTAGGTAGTTTTTTTCTCTCACTCCAAGATGACACTTTGCATGAACAAAGAGAAGGATAAGCAAAGGAGGGCATCAAGAACAATGAATGGGTATTTCAGGAAGTCAAGGAAGAAGCAGGCACGTTCTTTAACACGCAGGGGTGTCCTGGACTTTGTTTGGGGCAAGCCAGACAAATCTGCTGAGTCTGCAAAACAATCCTAATCAGCTGATCATTAGGACAGGAGTCCCTGCAAGGGGGTGGGATTTGAAGGTGTGTGTGTGTGTAGTTTGTGCTTCACAAGTTCCTGCTTCCAAGGCCTCCGTGGTGCTCTCTTCAACAACCAGTATAAACGGCCAGATGAAACTCCCTTTTCAAACACTTACTGTATATTGAACAAGCAAAGAATAAAGGCACCATCCCACTCTATCCAGGCACACATCCAGTTAAGCAGAGCAGGAAAGCTCAGGGTAAAGCATCCAGAGCCCCCAGGATACACTTTTAATCATGTGTCATTATAAACCAGGATAGGGACGCGGGTGGCGCTGTGGGTTAAACCACAGGGCCTAGGACATGCCGATCAGAAGGTCGGCGGTTCAAATCCCCACGACGGGGTGAGCTCCCGTTGCTTGGTCCCTGCTCCTGCCAACCTAGCAGTTTGAAAGCACGTCAAAGTGCAAGTACAGTGGTACCTCGGGTTAAGAACTTAATTCGTTCTGGAGGTCCGTTCTTAACCTGAAACTGTTCTTAACCTGAAGCACCACTTTAGCTAATAGGGCCTCCCGCTGCCGCCGCGCCACTAGAGCACGGTTTCTGTTCTCATCCTGAAGCAAAGTTCTTAACTTGAAGCACTATTTATGGGTTAGCGGAGTCTGTAACCTGAAGCCTATGTAATCTGAGGTACCACTGTAGATAAATAGGTACTGCTCTGGCGGGAAGGTAAACGGCGTTTCCATGTGCTGCTCTGGTTCGCCAGAAGCGGCTTAATAATGCTGGCCACATGACCCGGAAGCTGTACGCCGGCTCCCTCGGCCAATAAAGCGAGATGAGCGCCGCAACCCCAGAGTCGGCCATGACTGGACCTAATGGTCAGGGGTCCCTTTACCTTTATAAACCTGGACAAATATAAGGAGATGCAAGGAAATATTAAATAACTCCCTTTATGCCAATCTTACAGCGTTCTGCCACCATGCTACTCTCCTAGTGCATCTATTAAGTTGTACTTTTTATAGAGACCATGCAGAATCTCACCTGCAAGTCCCACTGAATCCAGTGGAAATCACTTCCAGGTTAAGCATGCAAAAAAAAGCAAAAAACAAACAAACACAGAGGCTTACAAGTGTGGTATGTGGTAGCAGCGGGGCTGGCATGATCATTAGGATGCAGACCTCAGAGGACACAGCTTTATACAGATTAGTTTTTGTTATAACTGCCTGATAACATTTTACTTTTTATTTTTAATGCTGTTTTTCAAAGCTCAAGCTTACACGCGATCGACAATGTTGCGAAACAGACCAGTCGGGGTGGCAACCAATTCAACCCGTATTACCAGCACTCGACCCGAAGGAACAGGTGACAAAATTTGCAAAGGAAAAGGTGCACAAAGTGCAGTTTTGATGCGCCTGTAACTGAAACTCGCAAGATACTTTTAACACTGCAGTTCCCAAGATTGTTCAGAACGATCTGTGCGCTGAAACACCTTTTTGTATTTGAGAAAGATAATCAGAGATCGCTGCGCTGCTTATTCTTGCAATTTAAAACAAGTTCAGCAGGTTCGACTTTTGTGCTTTTCATCCCCCCCCCCCCAGGGCACCTGCTTTTGAAAACTGAAGTTGGCAATTTTGGGGTGTTAGCGATGCTGCCCTCGCCCAAGTCGAAATCCCTGGAGCCAAGGAGCAAAAGGGGACTGCGGGGTTGGGGTTGGGTAGCATCCAGTGGAGGTTGCCTGGGAGAAAGGAAGCCCCGCTGTACGCGTGGCAGCTTCTTCAGGAGAGACCGAAGCATAAACCCAGCCCAGAAAAGAGGGGTCGGCAGAAGGAAATGGCGACCTCCTGCTTCTGTGCTGGTGCTGAAGTCGCTGCAAAATACCTTGTGCTGGTGCATCAACACGGCCTCTGGGTCCTATCAGGTGGCGGGAGGACTACAGCTCCCATCATCCTCAGCTAGCAGGAGCAGCGGCCAGGGATGATGGGAGTTGTAGTGCAGAAAGACATGCAGCCCACCCATAAATAAGGTCGAGGGAAGAGCTGCATTTAAGCAGAGGGCTCCTGGGTGGGGGGTAGGGGATCGCAGCCCCCCGCACTCACCGGCTGCTCTGGGGCTTCCCGGCCTTGCTTTTCCTCCTGGCGTAGCCGCTGTCGAAGGGCAGCACCGAGGCGTAGCCGTGCTCCGCTTCTGGTTAGGGGGGGGAAGAGGCAAAAAGAGACACACAAAAGCTGAGCTCGTGACAACTGCCGCGTATTGCTGCTGCTGCCCGTGCAAACGTTGCAAGCAACTTATTGCAAAGGGAGGAAGCAGTTGCAAAGGGAGCGAGTTGGCGGAGAAAGGGAGCAAAGGCGGACCTGCAGCGCCACCAGCCCAACGGTGGGGGGATTTTCCTTCATTTCGTGGCTTTTGCTTTTCTTTTTTTAAAAAATCCTTTTTGCAACAAAACAAACCCATCTCCCCACCCCCACCCCCACCCAAGGTGACTTTTCAATAAAAATAAATCAATCCGGGGTGCATCGCAGCCCTGGGGTGGAAACCCCTCAACTTTTGCAGGGAATCTTGCTGTATGTACCTCTCTCTCGCCTTTCCAAGTATTCCGCAGCTTCCAGCAGCATCAGCAGGGAATTCCACTCCATTTTCACAGCCTTTTGCTCTTTTTTGCAATTTAAGCAGCAAGGAAGGACCAAAAAAATATAACAGCAATAGGAGCAATTAGCAATGGTTTTGGTGTTGTTGTTTTTCCGCACTCGGGAGCTCACAAGCGCGCGCAGGGAGGCTCCTCCAAAGTGTTGCTCTCTGAGCCCAAGTCTACAAACCCCCACACAGTTTGGGCATATTACTTTCCCAGCTGACGGACGGCTGGCTGGGCCAGTCGATAGCGTCGCCCGCAGGGTCCTGAGACATCGCGGAGCCAATCAGAGGCGAGGTGGGTGGGGCCGGGAAGGAAGGAAGGGG